>NC_086254.1:32987943-34352800 GCF_021018805.1 Prinia subflava | reverse complement strand
GGATGACACGGGATGACATATCATCTGCAGCTGCATTTGCATACTCTTTCAAATGGAAAACAACATATGCAGAGTAATTTGTCTGCTCATCCGGAGAGCTGGAGGTAACTGCTGGGATCTCCCTGTCTCCTTCTGGAGAGGGAGGGATGTGTGTGCCAGTGCTCCATGCCCAGAGGCACTGTTTCCCTGCTGTGGGACCTCGGGCAGGCAGCAGTGGGAGGTGTGGGAAAAGTTTCTGAGATATGGGATTCTTTGATTGCACAGCATCACCCCCACGTCTGCAGTTCCTGGGGCAAGAGAAAATATTTTCTGCTTTTCCCATGGTTTTAATTTAAACCCACATCCCTGGCTGGTGTAGGTTTATGCCAGCAGGGAGGGGATGCACTGTTCCCCTCACTCCTGCTGAGCACCTTGGGGTTTGCTGGGTGAGTTTTGGGCTGGTGGAGGGTGAGGCAGGGCCTGCTCAGGAACTACTCATCCAGGAGATGCTGCTCACTTAGGGATCCCTGGCAGATGAGGCTACAAACCTCCCAGGAATGCAGCCTTCACCTCCCTGGAGCAGGCTGTTCCCTGGGAACAGGTTCCCTCTCAGTACCAGGCAGATGGTCCCTGGTGTCTCCCAGTCTGAGGGGGCTGGCACACTGCAGGAGCCCCTCATGCCCTACTTGAGGATTGGGTGAGGCTTGATGGGTTGGGACCATGGGAGTCCTGAGGAGAGACCCCATTCTTCTCTGGTTACCCTTCACATCCCATCTGTCCATGTTTGCCCACCCTCTGCCAGCTTGGCCAGGCTGGGATGAGCATTACAAATCTGTCCCTCAGGAAAGGAGCCTTTCCCTCCCCTCCCCTCATTTCTAACCAGGCCCTGGGGTCACCCTGCTTAACAGGGTTGGTCTCGGCACCGGAGACCCTTCCCAGATCCCAAAGGGAGGTTTGATTTCGGGACAGTGCTCGGGGCTGTCCCTGGACAAAGCAGTTCTGTGTGCTGTGCTGTCCGCAACCACCATGGCTCCGGCTTTCCTGTGCCTTCCCCAGATTGTCTCGGCTCCAGATTTTCATTTTTAGCTTTGCTCAGCCCTTTCTGCTGTGGGTTCCTCCTCTCCTGGGAACCTCAGGACCACGGTTCAGGCGGAGGAATGTGCTGCTCTGCACAGCTGCTGGGAGCAGATAGGGTTGGTGGTGGGGTGGTTTTGTTGTTTTTTCTGACCAAAGAGAAACACAAGAGCTTCTTTCTTTGTGAGTCTGCAAAATTCCTGCCTGGAGTCACTGCTCTCAGACCACCCTCCCTCCATTATTTTCTGTTCATCCTTTGGTGTGGGTTTTCTTTCTGCTAGAGTTCCTGCCAGAGGTGGAGAGGAGCTGCCCTTTCCAGAGAGAGCCATTTCTCTCCCTGGACCCCTCCTCCTCCTGCATCTCCTGGGATCTAGGTCTCTCTCCTGGGAGGCAGCTGCAGGCAGGGCCTTTGCTGTAGCTTGCTGAGCTCAGGTATGACCTGCTGAGCTTCTTAATTAATTAAAACTCCCAGCAGGTACCCTTGGGAGGAGACTGGGGCTGGGCTGGCTCCCACTCCACACTCTGGAGCTTTGGGATGAGTTTGTATCTGATGTTGTCGGGGTCCAGCCAGAGCAGGGAAGGGGTCTCTGCTTCTCATCTGATTACTGATATCACTGAAGAGTGTGGTATATCTCCATCCCCTCCCTGTTTTTGTGTTTGCTGGCACAGTGCAGCTCTGCCCTGGGCTGGTGAGGCTGTCACTGCCCTGTGGAGATGGTGGCCTTGCCTTGTACCTGCCACCCCTGTGGCTCTCCAGGAGCTGGCTGGCCAAACACCCTACCCCAGGGAGAGGTGGCAGGGCTGAGAGGCAGGGGGTGGCCTCAAAGTGCCTGCAGGGTGTTAAACCGGGGGATTCCCTGCTGCCTTCTCCTGCTTGGAGAAAGCAGAGCTTAAAAAAGAGCACCTTAACATTGCTTAGACACTTTCTGGTCTCTGCATGGTGCCAAGTGTGACTCCAGCTTTCCTTATGGTGCTAAACCAGAGTATTTGGCACAGCCAGTGTCTGTTCACTCCTTGCTGCTCCTGGCTGCAGTCATTCCTGGGATTCAGAGTTTTTAGGGTGGTTTGCAGGTGGCATTCCAGCAGGTAACAAAACTGGGAGAACTGGCACCTCCTCACAGGGCAGTGAGCTGGGCTGAGACTCCCCAAAGTGGCAGAGCTGGGGGTGACACATTTTAATGTATCAGCAGTGGCTCCACGTGCCAGATTTCACCCTGGGCTGCTCAGCTTGGCTTCAGACTCCTGGGTGTCATTGCTGCCCAGGCGTGAGGACACGCAGATACCTCTCTGTGTGTTCTGCCAAGATTTTTTTCAGATGTGCCAAGCTACTCTCTTGGTATTTGCAGGAGGAGTTGGACTATATTTATATTACATTGTTATTTCGGGGAGAGTTGCTCTCCCTTGCCTTATTTTCCCCTTGGTTTTTTTCCTTATTTTCATTGCTTGGAATCCAGAGACTCCATGGCAGGGGCAAGGCTGATAAACATCCTTACAGCTGCCCTGGGGAGGGTTCTGGGGACAGGAGTTGTTTTCCTGGGGAGGCCCCTGTGCTGCATTGTCATGGGGAGAGAACAGGGAGCAGTGGGGAGGAGGAGTTGGGGTAGCTGTGGGCATCTCCCATCCATGACTTATTTGCCACAGGGATGCTCCTGGGGCTGTCGCTGCTCTTTAGGACTTGCCTGGCCAAGTAATTGCTTGGAAGTTTGAAATTCAGAAAAACGGGTGCTGGGAGAGAGTGGAGCTGGGGATTCTCTGGAGTGCTGGTTGGCATAACCAGCTTTGATCTGCCTCAGGGATGATGCCAAGAGGTGATGGGGCACATCTGCCACCTCCACACCTCGCTGCTCTGAGGCTTTGCTTTCCCTGGGGAGTTTCCTGGGTTTGTTTCTCCTCCCTGGAAACACAGAGGGTTGTCCCATGATCTCCCTGCTGACGGTGCAGCACAGGGGAATGTTTAGCAAAGAGCTGGGGCGTGGAATGTGGCACTGAGTGCTGGGATGGGATCCTGGAGCAGGATCCTGGGGCAGGAGCAACAGCAGTGGTGCCTCTCACCCTGCAGCATCCCATGGCATCTTCCTCTGGGGTGGAAGGACTCCCCTGGGACAGGAGCTGCTGTTGTGTTCATGCTTGGAGCCAGGGGCAGGGCGTGGGTGGGGTGCTGGGGACTGTGTTGACCGTTTTGGAAGCACATCAGAGCATTGGGTTGGAGCTGGCAGGTCCTTTCAGGGTGTCTCTTTGGGACGTGTGTTTGTTCAGCCCCCGGTTTTAACGTGCCAGTTTTGCGTCATTAACCCTGAGGCAGAGAGGGACCAGCTGGAGGTGGGATTAGCATCTCCGTAGGGCCAGCACTCGATCTCCAGGAACTCTCTGGAAGATTTCCTGATGTGATGGCCTTGCCGAGCGGTGTAGATCTACTGGGAAGATTTTTGCAAGAGAAACAGCAGCACTATCCTACTCCTGACCAGAAATAGAGTCTGGAACCTCTTCAAATCCACGTTGTGATCTGCAGGCTGAAGCAGGGTGTGCTGGTGACCCAAACAGTGGGAGGGTGTTCTTGAATCTGCTCTGGGTGTCTGTGTCTGTTTTCCTGCCTGGAGGAAGCATTGTGGCTCCTCAGTGGAGCTCTGCAGGGTCAGGCTTGGCTCTGAGCAGTGCCGAGCTGTGGGGATGTGTGGGGTAGGTTGTGCTGACTAGGATCCAGGGTGCCAGGAGTGGTTGGTTTGTGATTATCCTTGTGAGATATGGACTGATGGAGAGGGACAATTTCTACTCAAGAAGTAAAACCAAAGAATTTTGATGGTTCTGCCCCTTTCTGGCATGCTGGAGAGAAAAAAACCCAGCTGCAACAGAGAGGCAGATCCAGGACCTTTGGTTAAACATGTCCCTGGTGCAGCTCACTCCGGGGTTCAGCACACATGGGGTGCTCCAGGGACTGGGAGCCCCTCTGCCACCACCTGGCCCCCTGCAGAGGCACTGTCCTGGCATGGGATGGGTGGCCACACATCCAGAGACTTTTGCTGGTCCCCAAAACCTAAAATAAAGTTTTCATTAGTGCAAAGCCTTGAGCAGTTAAAGGTCCTATTTGTCTCCTGTCCTCTGTTCTGAGAGGATGAGTGGGACCGACTGTTTCCCTGGAGAGCCCACGTGGCTTTGGTGGCCCTGTGGATCAGCCCAGCAGCCACCCAGGGCTGTGTGCCCGCTGTAGGTGGCTTTAAGCCTACAGTAGCCAGGCAGTGTTGCTGCCCAGGGGTTTTTGGAGGGTGCAGGAGGGTGCCAGGGAGCAGGCAGGAGCCCCTGCACTGCAAGGTGCTAATTAGAAAGAAAAGTTTGAGAATTACGGTTACTACTAGCAGAGGTGATGCATGATATGGTCTGAGTTGTCTGCTTTAATGTGATGGAGGTAATTAATGAATCCATTCAATACCAGCTGCAGTGAAGGGCCTGGCAGAAGTGTAAGTTACCCCGCTGTGAAGCCTGTGCTGGGGTCACTGGAGGGGACAGCAGCTCCCGTGGGATGGTGACCTGGCCTTGGCCGGGGACCCTTGCAGTCTCCAGCTCCTCCCATCTCCCCGTGCTGGCTCAGGACCCCCCCCGACCTTCGTGACAAGCCTGAAACGCTCCTTAAAGCCACGTACCCGAGACACACACGCAGCCTGTTGCCTCATTCTCCGTGCCCTGTCCCGGACTGGGCACTGCTCCTGTCCTCCGCGGCTCCCTCGGGACGTGACCCCGCCACCGCCCAGCTAATGCCGGTGACGTCCCCCGCGTGCCCGCGGAGCCAGGGGCTGGCGCAGGGACACCGCTCGGGTTTCAGCAGCTCAATGGCATCTTTCTGAACTCCAATTAGTTCCCAGGCACCGGGATAATGGCAGGTCCCCGCTGCCAAGATTAATGGCTCGGGTGAGATCCAGCGCGGCTCGGATGCCTGCGGGAACGTGGCTATTTTTGTAACGGGAGGCGCAGGGCACGAGGCTGGTGGCCCCCGCCGCCGCCTTGGCCCCGGGGCCACCGCGGGGTGACCCGGCCCACGTGGCACAGCGCCGTGGCCATTTATAGCCGCGTCCCGCAGAGCGCACACGGGGCTCTGGCTCCCCGCAGCTCCTGCCGGGCTATCAGGATTTAGGGCTTTTCGGGAGCTCACCGGGATAGGAATGAAACGGGAGAGCACAGCATAGGCTGAGCTGGAAGGGACCCACCACGATCATCCAACCCCAACAACCCCACCCTGTGCATCCCTGAGAGCGTTGTTCAAACACTTGTGGAGCTCTGGGGGCTGTCACCTCTGGGGAAGATGGGTGGTGGTGGCCAGGTGAAGTGTGGGAGCGAGTGGCTCTGCGTGCAGATTCCTTCCTGGTGGGAAAAGGGCTCCTTCCTGGCAGCACATCAGGCTGCTGTGGCTTGGCTGCAGCGATGGAGCTGGGCCCATCCAGCCACCTACGAGTGTTGGCTGCAAAGCCAGGCTCATGTCCCCCATCCTGCCACTCACTGCTGGCTTGGGCCTGGAGTGGAACCAGCCAGGATGGCTGGGGACGTGGCTGCAGGCATGTGTCTGTCCTGTGGTGTTTTCCTAAGGGCCTCCGAGGGGAAACCCTTCCCTGGAGTCAGTAGCAGGTCCCTCACTGCCCCAGGGCAGGACCAGGACTGGCACCCTGCCTGCTCAGCCGGAGTTTTTCAGCCAGCATTGCCAAACTCATTTTCAGGATGTGGTTGTGGGGCCCCATCAATTTGTGGTGCCTTTCATCTCCTCCTTCCCCCAAACCTCTGGAGCTGGCTGCCACCCCAGCATGGCTCTGAGGGCTCTGGCTCTGGAGCCAGGCTGCTGGGGACTGATTTCTTGTCCCTGGTTTGAAGCTCACAGGGTAGGGCTGTGTGAGAGGAGAGCATGCTCTCCAAGGCTTTTCCTGGGGCCAAGCCAGGGTATTTGAGAGCTGCTCCTCAGCTGGCAGTGGGACTGGCTGTACCAGCACAGTTTGGACTGTGTAATTTTGGCCTGGGACTCTTTCCCATTCCCCACCCCTGGCTGTGTGTGCTGCCCCAGGGAACTGCTCAGGCCTGGGTTTGTGAACTGATCTGGATTAAAGGGAAGGAAAAAGAGGGGGAAGAGAGTTTTTGTCCCTCTTGCAGAACTCCCCAGGCTGGGATGGTGGGGCTGAGGTACTGGGAGGGTTCAAGGTGTCATGTGAGGGTGCTGAGGCCCTGGCACAGGGTGCCCAGAGAAGCTGGGGCTGCCCCTGGATCCCTGGCAGTGTCCAAGACCAGGTTGGATGGGGCTTGGAGCAGCCTGGGACAGTGGAAGGTGTCCGTGCCCGTGGCACGGGGTGGATTGAGATGGGCTTTAAGTTCCCTTCCAACCCAGACCATTCTGTGATTCTGTGATGAGCAATGTTCTTCTGTTCCTAAAGCAGTTGCTCTTATCACTGAGGCCACAGCCTCCCATAATTGTCTGTACCAGCAGGACCTTTACCAACCCTGGGTTAGTGTACAAATCCTCAGTCCTCCCAAGAGCCACACAGTGCTCCAGCCCCCTGCACCATGCAGGAAACCCCACTGACCTCTGCACAGATCTTCCCCTTATGCCCTGCAAGCCCTGGCGTGAGTGTGCCAGCATGCAGGACCCTTTAATGGTGCTTGAATTCCCCAATAAATGGAATGAAGTGGTTGGAATGGGATGATCTTTAAGATCCCTTCCAACCCAAACCATTCTGTGATTCTGTGTCACTCCCTGTGTGACCTCACCTGCCAATGCCACCCCTGCACCCGCAGGGGCCCCACAGCAGCCATGGGTGGCAGCTCTGGGGAGCAAAGGGAGGGGTCACCAGCTGTGATGCAGGGAGTGTGCAGGGGTTTCAGCAGGGCAGGATGAGGCTGCCCTGGCCAGTGCCATGTCCTCAGCGGGTTCTGCCTCTCTTCCAGTGAAGTACATGAAGGAGATCTCGCCCTACTTCAAGAACTCCTCGGCAGGGGCGACGGTCAGCTGGGACCCCTCTCCTGCTGCCCAGCAGAAGCGATCATCCCCGCTGCTGCCCCCTCGGGAGCTCCGGGAGAGCCGGAGTGTCCCTCTGAAGATGTGCTACGTGTCCCGCAAGTGCCTCCCCACCGACCCGGAGCACAGGTCAGCGCTTAGCGCCGGGGCCGGCGATGGCACCGCGGTGCCCCGGGAGCCGAGGGCGGGCAGGACTAACCGGGGCCGTGTCCCTGCAGGTACCTGGAGGTGTGCTCGGCAGACGGGCGCGTTGCCCTCTTCCTGCGGGCGAAGGACGAGGCCACGGCGCAGTCGTGGCTCGGCGCCATCCAGGCCGGCGCGGCCGCGCTGCTGCCGCGGGTGAAGGAGGAGCTGCGGGCGCAGCTGGCGGGGGCCGGCACGGTGGCCGGGCGGGACGTCAAGCACGTGGGCTGGCTGACCGAGCAGGTACCCCCCGGTCCCCCGCCGCCCCGTGCCACCATGCTGCCGGTGGCGCTGACCCAGTCCCTTTGCAGCTCCCCAGCGCCGGCACCAGGAACCTCCTGGCCGTGCTCACAGAGAAGGAGCTGCTGCTGTACGGGAGCCTGCCACAGAGCCGGGACGCCCTGGGCAAGCCCACGCACAGCTACCCCCTCATCGCCACCAGGTAGGGGCCCAGTGCCCTCCTGCCCCGCTCACGGATGGGGAGGTGGCAGTCCCTGGGGCAGTGGTAGGGCCTGGGAGTCAGGGCAGAACCCAGGGCTGGTGTCAGCCCCCAAAGTGGTGACAATGACCAGGGATGGAGTGTAGGGCTGGGGGTCAGGACAGAACTTCAGGGTGGTGGCAGGGGCTGGTGGTGGCGGCAGAGGCGTTTGAGGTGATGATAGAGTCCGGGGTGGTGTCGCAGCAGTGGGGATGGTGACAGTGTCCAGGGGTTGGCGGTTGTCACCGGCATAGTGCGGGTGCTTAGGGCGCGGGGGCGGTGACAGTGTCCAGGGGTGGTGTCAGGGCAACGGGCTCAGCGGGGCTGAGTCGCGGGGATGGGGCGGGGGGTTCGGCGGGTGTCGGGGCGGGTTTTCAGGGCGGGCCTTGAGGGAGGGACTCGGGGCGGGGTTCGGGGCAGGGCTGGGGCGGGGTTTTGGGTGTGGGGCGTGGGCTCGGGGCGGGGTTTGGGCCAGGGGCGGCTCCGGGGGCGGCTCCAGCGCGGGCGCCGCGGGGTCTCATCCGCGGGGCTGCAGCGCCCCCCGGCGGCCCCACCGCGCCGCCGCCGCGGAGCGCAGCGGGGTGAGGCGCTGGGGCCCTACGGGCTGCGGGGCTGTGCTGGGACCGTGCCGGGGCCCTGCGGGCTGCGGGGCAATGCCGGGGCCGTGCCGGGGCCGTGCGGGCTGCAGGGCTGTGCCGGGGCAGTGTGGGATACCGGCCAGTGCTGGCGCTGTGTGGGATGTGAAGCGGGCCTTGAGCTGTGTGAGGAGCGCTGCTGAGGCGGTGCGGTGCTGATGGGCAGTGCGCGGTGCTGGGATGTTGCGGTGTGCAGTGTCGGGGCAGTGCTGTGTTGGTGCTCGGATGCTGTGGTGTAGGAGTGCAGCGCTCGGGCGGTCCAGCACTGGGGTGGTGCGGGGTGAGATGCAGGGTGCGGGGTGAGATGCAGGGTGCGGCGGTGCCGGGGCCGTGCGGGGCGCGGTGCTGAGCTCTGCCCGTGCCGCAGGCTGGTGCACTCGGGGCCGGCCAAGGGCTCGGCGCTGTACGAGGCCGAGCGCTCCTTCGCGCTGCGCGCCGGCGGCCGCCTGGGTGTGCAGACCCATCTCTTCAGCCTGGAGAGCCCCCGAGAGCTCGCCCTGTGGACGCGCCTGCTGGTGGACGGCACCCACGGCGCCGCCGAGCTGGCCCAGGAGGTCTCGGCAGGTCAGCGAGGGCCCGGGGGGCCAGGGGGGACCGGGGGTGGCAGCGGGATCCCCGGCTCACCCCTGTCCCATCCCTGTCCCATCCCTGTCCCCAGCCTGCACGTGGAAGGGGCAGGACTGCACTTTGACTGTCCACATCGACAAGGGCTTCACCATCTCCACCAGTGAGCCCGGGGTCAGCAGGACCACCCTGCTCCAGCAGCCCTTTGAAAAGCTGCAGATGTCCTCGGATGACGGCACCAAGATGCTCTACCTGGATTTTGGTGGGCCGGAGGGAGAGATCGTGAGTTGGCTTTGCCTTCAGCAGCCCCACCCACGCTCCCGGGGACGGAGGGGGAGCAGAGCACCCACCCTGCTCATAGCACCCATCCTGCCAGCCAGGGGGGTGACACATGGCCCCCCCCCAGCCAGGGTGCACAGCCTTTCCCAGAGCCCCAGTAAAGGTGTGGTGGGCTTGGGGAGCTCTGGGTGGTCCCTGGCTGAAAGCTGGCTGCTGCAGGAACAGCCCTCCCCATTGCAAACATTCCACCTTTCCTTTTTTGCAGCAATTGGACCTTCACTCCTGCCCCAAGACCATCGTCTTCATCATCCACTCCTTCCTGTCGGCCAAGGTGACCCGGCTGGGGCTGCTGGCGTGACGAGGGGGCCCAGCACTGGCCGGAGCAGCCCAAGCCCCCGGCCCATCTATGCACCTCCCTCCTGGCCAAACCCAGCCCCAGCCATCCCAAGGAGACTGCAGCCCCCATGGGATCACCCACCCCCACCAAGGAAAAGCACCATTAGCCAGGAAAAACCCCTCGGGGGCGTTCGGGGGCAGCGGTGGGGTGAAACCCCTCTTGGCTGGCAGCACCAGGACTTCTCCGGTGCCTTCTTCCCCTCCTTCCTCGGCGGCTGGAGAAGCCTGTTGGGAGCCCACGAGTGGACACGTGGCCATCACCCCAGTGCCTTGAGAGATGATATTTTCTGTACAAAGAACCCATTTGTATCCATGTTTTATATTTATATTGCCCACTTCCAAACACTGATGTGGCAGCTTTCCGCACCTGGGTTGGACCCCTGGGAGAGTCCCCAGGCCCTGCAGCACAAGGACCTGTGTCTGTATTCCAGACAGGCAGCCCAAGGCTTGGAGGCCAAACCAGCTCTAAAGGGCTTAAGGGACAGGAACTGCAAGATCAGCTGTGTTTGCCAAATGCTTCCATATTGTATGGAAGGAACCACTTTTCTCTGTTGGAGTTGGATGGTTCGTTTGGTTTTGTGCACTCTGGGGTCACTTTATTTCTTGGTTTAGGGGGGAGGGTTGTCACGTGGCTGCTGCAGAATGACTTCTTTTATGAACCAAAAGATTCTGCATGAAAATGCCTTTTTTGGGGGGGTTAAATAAACTTTGCATTGAGATCACAACCAGCAGGAGCCAAGATCTGTCTCCTGGTTTCACTTGGAGAAGTCGAAAATCAGTTTGTGGGTGGTGCCTGGGCTGAGCCTTGGGGTGTTTTCCACCAGGGGAAGGGAGGGATTTTCCTGGAGGCTGCTGTGAGCTGGTGGTGCTGGGGACACTGCCAGGAGTTCAGGTGGGGACAGAAAGTCTTCAAGGTGCCCAACACTGTGCTGGGAGGGGCAGAGAGGGACAAGCTGATGCCAGTACCAGCTTTGGTGATATCAGATGGGTTTGGATTCCCTGCGCTTCAGGATGCCCAGAGGAGGGTGGGCATCATTTCCAAACTCGAGAAAGTTGTGTTTTGTTTTTTATATTTTTCCAGTAAAAGCAGCTGCCTGGCTGAGCAGCAGCAGAGGCTTGGAAAGTTATTGGGACAACAGGAAAGAGCTCTGTTTGCATCACTGCAGTGCCAAGTTCTGGGTTAACCTTCTCCTTTTGGACTGGTCCTGTCCATGGGGGCACCTGGAATCTCCCAGGAAAGCCATCAGCCAGGGACTAAAACACTCAGGCTGCAGGCAGAGGAACAAAAACTGATTAGCAGCAAAATGATTTCCCCAGAGAAACTGTGGCTGCCCTGGATCCCTGGAAGTGTCCAAGGCCAGGCTGGACAGGGCTTGGAGCAGCCTCGGACAGTGGAAGGTGTCGTTGCCCCAGGCAGGGGTGGAATGAGATGGGCTTTAAGGTCTCTTCCAACCAGACCTTCTCTGGTTCTGTGATTTTTAATGATGTCAGGTATCCTGCTGCCCTGTGAGGGGGGAGCCTTAGGGAGGTATTGGGGTGACACACGAGCTTTTGCCATGTGCTGAACTGCTCCCCAGGGCAGGGACCCTGATGCTGTGGCAGCCTTTGGGGTGCAGGGGGAGAAGTTGCCAAAAGAGGAAGGAAATCCATGGAAATTGTGAGCAACAAGGGCAGTGAGGTGTGTGTGGTCTGGGCAGGGAGGAACTGCAGAACCACAGGTTTGGGTTGGAAGGGACCTTACAGCTCATCTCATCCCATGGGCAGGGACACCTCCCACTGTCCCAGGCTGCTCCAAGCCCCATCCAGCCTGGCATTGGACACTGCCAGGGATTCAGGGGCAGCCACAGCTGCTCTGGGCACCCTGTGCCAGGGCCTGCCCACCCTCCCAGGGGAGAAGGAGCACAGCGAGAGTTTATTTGGTGTAAGAAATAGTTCCTGTGGGGTACATCAGCACTCAGCTGCACAGCTCCTGGCAGGACAGGCTGGTGGAGAGGAAAGGCATGTCCTGCTCGTCCCAGCACAGCCCCATGGTTGGCAGGAATCTTTTATGATGAACAAGCCCTTACTTTTTATTGCACATAACTGTCAGATTTCCAAGAGACCTCGCAAAATGGATTTGCAAAAGAGAAAAAAGAGATCCCCTCCGCCCCCATTTCTAACTGTTAAATCAATACAACAAGTAATTTAGAAACAGATGGTGTATTTTTCTATGATCAAAAGCGTGTCAGCACAAGGAAACACATTATTAGTGCAATTTACCTTCCTCTTCTTGCCCTGCAGCCATTACTCTTTGGGGTTCATTGCAATAGAAGAGGGAATCACTCCCAATCCAGAGCAGATTTCCTATTAATCTTATGGACCACAAACTGCTTTGACTTTCCCAGTCTGCTGCTGCCCCATGCCTGAGCCAGGGAGGAAATAGCTCAATTTGGAGTTGGGTATTTCTTTTCTTGGCTTTCTTTGTGTTTGGTGATGGTATGCAGATTTTTCCCCTTCTACATTTTATAGTGGTTTCTCAGCCTCTTCACCCTCTGGCACCATCCGTCACTTAACAGGATCCTTTCCCAGGGATGCTCCTGCAAAGGGCCCTGTGGATAACATGATTGCTTCCTATAATGAGGGTCTGGAGCACCAGGAGGGGCTGGGGGAGCTGGGGGGCTCAGCCTGGAGAAACAGGAGGCTCGGGTAGCTGGAGATCTCTCCCCAAGCCCAGCAGGATCTTGGATTCCTGGGGAGATGTCTGGAAAGGTGCTGTGAGCAACCTGGGGACCCTGGCTACTTTCCAGGCTGGTACCATAAAACTGAGGCCAGTGCTCATTACAGACCCCAGAGTCTTGGGGAAAACATGGCAATTATTCCCTAACACTCCTAGTTTTCCTAACATTTCCAAGGCTCATTGATGTAAATGTCCAGAAACATTCAGACATCTGGAATCACTGGATTTTTCTGGGAAGATTCTGGGCTTGGCAGCAGGGACTGGGTCCCGGTGCAGGATGGCATCTGTATGGAGTGGTGAACACTGCGGCTTGGGACCACCATGCTCTACCCTGGAGAAGAGTAGAAGCTCCTAAGGGTTTTATTCTGCCAGGCAGATGGACTAATATTTTTAAAAGCAGCTTTAAAATAAATATAATGAACTCTTACAGCTTACAGAGCTGGAATGATGGGAATGGGCTCAGGTTAAAGCAGATTTCCTCAGCTCGGTCACTTTGAGGCAGCTGGAGTTTTATTTGGCCACCACAACTGAAATAGCTCAGGCCAAGGGGAATTCAAAGGTGTGTGAGTGGTGGGGAATGGGAAGGGAGGAGGGAAAGTAGCCCTGTTCTGCTCTCTGCATGGAGCTCTTGGGATGCTGGCTGCCAGAGCAGGGCTGAAATGGGCAATGGAAGTGCAGGCACAGAGACTTTGGCATCAGAGCCTGAGCCATGCGTGGAGAGAGGTGGGTGATGCCAGTGGGGGTGACAGCAGCCCAGTTCTGGTGCATTCCCTTCCCCTTTGGGAGAAAATCCAGCCAGGCCATGGGGGGTGAGCTCTGTTCCTTCCACAGGAAAACCCAGCGCTGTCGGCATCCCCAGCAGCCGCGTCACGAGCAGGAATTCTCCCCAGAAATGTTTTTCCTGGCTGTGAGACCTGAAAAACAGCCCTGACTGCAGGAGCTGGAGAGGGAAGAGAGAGATGCAGCGGGAAGAGTGATTAGGTTGTCCCCAGGTGTTTGCTCACCCCCGGCAGAACACAGTTTCCCTCCCGACACCGCTTGTACTTCCATTAGTCAGCTCTGACCTTTCAGTGCCGTAATCAAACAAGACAACCCAACACTTAAATCTGAGTGTTTAGTGCTGACATTTACAATTGGTTCTCGAGTTGGGGAGACCAAATGAAAATTTCCTGGCAGACAGCTTGCTGCAGGGCAAGGGAATCAAATAATTCCTCTGCTGGACCGCTGGCATGCCAGCCCCCCCTTGGCTGTCCGGTGCAGCGGGCGGTGTCTGGGCTAGAACAGTGTCATTGGAAAGTCAACATTCACCTGGAGTTTGTGTGATCCCACCCACGTCGCCCCGTCAGGGCACGAGGAAACTGGATTTGGCATTTGATGGATGTAAACAGGAGAGATGTTCCCCAGGAGGGAGCCCTGGAGGAGTGGGGAAGCTGTGTTAAATGTTAGGGATCTGAGGCTGTAATGAGCGTGTTTTCTCTCTTTCAGCCTTAGCTGAATCCTTGCCTGGAAAGTGAGCACTTGGTGCATCCTGTGGCACATCCCTCGGTGCATCCCTTGGTGCATCCTTTGGTGCATCCCTCGGTGCATCCCCCGGCACATGCTTTGGCACCTCCCTCGGTGCATCCTGTGGAACATCCTGGCTCCACATGTGCCCCATGGTGGCAGTTTGGCTGTGCCATCATCCTGCACATCCTTGGACAGTGATGGGCTTTTCCAGACCTTTCTCCAGGGGAACCAAGCCCAGTGTTTTCCTGGTGAGGATAAAAGCCTGTGGGACATTGGGGTGTTCTGGGAGCCCCAAGGTCCTACATCCATGCCCCTTGTCCTCACGCAGATTCTTCTCCTGCGGGATAGCTTCCCACTTTATAAAGTTAAATCCATTAAGGAAGTGTTTGGACAAGGTTTCCCACACCACTCATGATGTTCAGTGCTCCTCCTGCCTCCTGCAAACAGAGCAGTCAGGCTGCAAACCAGGACAGCAGAGCTCCCTCTCCCCTGCCTGGGAACAGCCTCATCCCAGAAAGAGCCTTTATCAGTCCAAAATACTCTGAATCTCTTCTTCCTTTGCTAATACAATACTTGAATGAATGAATATGTTTGATTTAATGACAGAACTTGAGCTATCCAAAACGCTCTTGCTGTATTTTCCCAGTGTTGCTCCATGTACTGCTTTCCTGAAGACCCAAAGGGACAGACATCCCATTAGGATTTGACATGAGAACTGGGATGAGCCTTTGTGTCTACAGCTACAGATTCTGGGGGTTTTCCTGTGCAGGGCCAGGAGCTGGACTCCATGATCCTTGTGGGTCCCTTCCAACTCAGGATATTCCATGATTCTATGAAAAGCAATATTTTTTTTAAAGGCTTCTTTCTCACCTTTATCAAATTGCACCTAAAAATTGCACTTTAAACATGATCAGCTCTCAAATGTGGGTTGGTGCTTGGGGCTCCCAAATACCCCATCCTGCTCCATGGGTGCTGCTACAAGCCAGAAATGGGAAGCAGGACCTGATAATTTGTATTTTCTCTTGTGTCCACTGGGCTCCTGCTTTATCCCATGTTCCTGCTCTTCTCATTCCTTCTGGAAAACGCTTGTTCCTCCTTTTCTGCGTCCCAGTGCAGGGTGTGGTGCTTGGTCCCTTCCAGGTGGCTCATGTGACATTTCCATGGGAACAGGACATGATGTGGAATCTCATGGATGGCAGGAAAAATGAGTCATGGACAACCCTCTTCTGCTGCTGGAATTAGAGGTAAAGCAAACTGGGGGAAGATGTTTGAACCTGTCACATTCTCAGGGAGACTCTCCTCCAAAATAACAGGGCAGCTGTGGGGGAAGTTCTCAGCCGTGTCCTAGGGTGGGAATCTCCTCGCTGGGGGACACAGAGCAGGTTGGTGTGGGCAGGGAGATGCTGTGCCCAGGTGGGAGCTCAGTCCAGCTGGACTCAGTCCCTTTGAGCAGCACTGACCCCTTTGCCTCTCCCTCCCTCTGTTCCTGGCAGAGCTGGCCTCTCCACGAGGCTGAGGTGGAAATACAAACACATTTTACCTCGTTTCCCATCACCAGGTGAGGACATTCCCATTTCTTCCTGGGCTGGGCCCTGTTTCCCTTCCTTGCCATCACACACTCCCCAGGAGCTTCACCCCCCTCCTGTGTGCTCAGCTAAATCCACTCAGCACCTCACTTTACCTGCTTCAACACTTCAATAAGAAACCTTCTGCCTTACTGTGGGCAAATCTTCAAGTTTCTGGACTATTTGCTCTCTCTGGAGTTTCTGTGTGATGTTAGCCTGCTTTCACTCATTTCTACTGTTTTTAGTTTAAAAAAAAGGCCAAGGGTACAGAGGGAGGGAAGCAAACAGGTCTCATGCAGCATCCCTGGTCCTGTGAAACAGGGAAAAGAACCCAGGTGACACCTGGATCATCCTCCTCACCAGGAAACAAGGAGGCAGCGGTTTGGATGCTGTTACTAAAAGCAATGGGGAAAAATTCAGCAGAAATCCAGATGTTTTCACCCCAGCTCTGCTGCTCATTGTCTTTGGGAGCGGGGATAGGTTGGCTTTGTGCCTCAGTTTCCCTTTCTGTAAAACGGGCACATCCCTGCTCCCTCCCAGTGTGTGTTGACAGCAGAAGAAGAGCACAATCCTGCACCATGAAATAACCCTAGGAATGAAAATCTTTGGGAAAGTTCCTGTAATGTTATTGTCCATGTACGATCTCTTTCCAAATGTAAATGTTATGGCACTTTTCCGTAAGGAAATGCTGGACTAAAAATCTGAATTATTCTATCTCTCTATCTCTCTCTCTCTCTCTCTCTCTCTCTCTCTCTCTCTCTCTCTATCTCTCTATCTCTCTATCTCTCTATCCATCTGGATCTCAGTTTAATACACCCATTTAGTTTTCCTCCATGTGTTCTCAAACAGATGAGGTTTCAAGAGGCTCAGGTCTGGAGTGGTGCTCAGCTGACAACCAGAAGATAAAGGTTTGTTTTACAGCAATGGGATGAAAAGCACAGAAGATTTCACTTGGTTTTATAACACTCATTCAGGAGTCCAGAAATGGGATTTAATGTTTGATGTGGTGAGATACAGATGAGACCTATTCAGAGTTCCTGTGTTTTTGTTATATTATATATTATCAGTGCTGCATGGGAGATTTTTTCCTCCCCAAAATAATTCCTTCTGAAAGCAGAAGGTTGTTTCTGAAGGCTTTGCTGTACTGGTGACACATCCATATGCAATATAAACGACCTGTTGTTTCAGCAGATGATAATGGGAATAAATATCAAATTAAAATAAAATAAAATCAAACCATGTAGATGAGGAAAAATTGCGGAATTTCCAACACCCAGAAAGCTCCTGCTCTAGCAAAGGGCATGTAGCCATAGCAACAGGAGCCCTCACTGTCACGATAATAAAAAAATATATTATTCTAGGAGAGCTCTTAAAAGGGAAATATACATTTCAGTGAGGCGGATGATGAAATATCGTGCGGCAAAGTGAAGAACGAGGCAGAGGAGCCCAGGAAGTGATGCCGGCAGCTCTGGCACCCTCCGCGGGCAGGGACGGGGACACAGCCCGACAGGAAGACAGGGACGCATCCCAGGGCCACCTCCAGGAGCTGGGCTTGGCTGACCCTGCGGCCCTTCCAGCTCGGGACATTCTGCGATGCACGACTCTGCTGTCCCCACGCTCCTGTGGCTGGGGAGCGCCGCGGGTGAGCCGAGCCCTGCCGTGCCCCCGGAGCCCTGCACATCCCGGGAAAGGCTGGGAATGGACGGGCTGCAGGGGAGCCCCGGGGCCCCGCTGCGGGCAGGGGCAGCAGCCAAAGCTCCGGTGTCAGCCCCATGTCACCCCCATGGCATCACACCCCCATGGCATCACACCCCCATGGCATCACACCCCCATGGCATCACATCCCCACACCCCCATGGCATCACACCCCCATGGCATCACATCCCCATGGCATCACATCCCCATGGCATCACATCCCCACACCCCCATGGCATCACACCCCCATGGCATCACATCCCCATGGCATCACACCCCCATGGCATCACATCCCCATGGCATCACATCCCCATGGCATCACATCCCCACACCCCCATGGCATCACATCCCCACACCCCCATGGCATCACACCCCCATGGCATCACACCCCCATGGCATCACATCCCCACACCCCCATGGCATCACACCCCCATGGCATCACATCCCCATGGCATCACATCCCCATGGCATCACATCCCCACACCCCCATGGCATCACACCCCCATGGCATCACATCCCCATGGCATCACACCCCCATGGCATCACATCCCCACACCCCCATGGCATCACACCCCCATGGCATCACACCCCCATGGCATCACATCCCCAGGGCATCACACCCCCATGGCATCACATCCCCATGGCATCACACCCCCCCCGACTGCAGGGACACATGCAGTCCTAGGAGCTGCAGCCGCTTTGGGGGAAGGCTTTGAGCTCTTGGCAAGGAGAAAATCCTGGAGAACAAGTGGGCTGGCTGAACTTTTCCTGGGCTTGAATTTTGTAGATGGGCTAAAAACCAGTGCTAGCAAGTCAGCATTTCCCCAGTGGTGAAAAAGAGATGTGTTTGCAGAAAACTTGGGGAAAAGGGAGAGAAGAAAAATGCTGTGTTTTCCCTACAAGATACCCAGGGTTTTGTACTCAGCAAGAGGCCAGGGGTGACCTCCTCAGTGGAGAAGTCCAGATGTCTGAACCTACCTGGGGTGGGAGGCAGGGCTGGGATATCCTGGGAAAACCACCTTGCTCCAGGTGGGGAGCATCTGGCTGGGCCTCTGTGTCCCCATGGCCGTGCCCTGGTATCCCTAGACAAGGGACAGCTTGTCCTGGTGGCTGCAGGACTGTCCGTGGAGGAGCAGGTCTGAAACACAGGGCAGGAGGGTTATCCTGGCAGCCACAGGAGCCTGTGAGTGCTGGGGCTACTCAGCACTTTGGGGCTGTTTCATGGCTCCCTCTGGGTTCTGGGGTTCAGTCTGGGGCATCTCAGGGTCCTGCCTGCTGACAGCACTGAGGTGTGGGGTAAAAACACCCTCTTGGGGTAGCCCAGCCTGAATCCTTCCTGTGGGTGTTCTCTGCCATGTGGAGGGAGGAACCTGACCTAGGACTGGAGAGAGAAAGGGAAAAAAATGACCCCAAACCACAGGCTGCATCCTCCCTGCTGTGACCCCTCTGCTGCTGGGATGCCCCAATGGGTCACATGGTGGGATCCTTGGAGCTGTTTTGTGCAGGGTTAGGAGCTGGACTTCCGTAATCCTGGCGGGTCCCTTCCCCCTCAGGATATTCTGTGATTGATTCCATAAATCTATGAATGGTTATTTCTCCCTCCTGCTGCTGCACTCTGCCAGTGGTGACCCTGCCATGCTCACACCCACCCAGGGCAGACTGGCAACGCTGGAAATCTCTCCTGCCAAAACACCTGGAAATATTTCTGGATTTACCCAAGTGCTGAGGGAAGGGAGATGGCATCCCTGGGTGCTGCTGGTACTCTGTCCCTGCACTCCAGGGACCAGCACAGACCTGGGGCTGAAATTACCTGCTGCCCGCAGGCATCCTTGCAGCAGGGGAGAAGTCATGTCGTGGATATCTTGAAGGAAATATCCTGGATTTCTTGAGAGCCAGAGGTATCACAGGACTTGGGCACTGCAGCTCGGCTCCACTACCCCACAGCACATCCCCATGCCAGGGGTGCTATCCCAGCTCAGGAGTGAGAGTGGAGGGGATGGTAATTCCCGTAACCTTTATGTTTAGAGGGAAGCAAGAGAAGCACAAACTGCCTGCAGAGCACCAGGCAATGCCTCTGCAGCCAGCAGCATGGCCAGCATCCCCTGTGCTGGGGCTTTGTCATATTCCCATCAAACACTGGGACCAGGGAGCTGAGGAGTCCCAGCCCTGTAAGCTGGGCTGGAGCTCCACATCCTGCAGCCAAGGAGGGATTTCCTCTGGACAGGATTTCCAACCTCCTCAGCCTCCCCTCCTCCCTTGTGGGGTGGCACTGGTGTCATTTTAGCCTAAAGCAGGAATCGAGGTTCTTGGCTCCAGGATGGTGATAATGCCCTGCACAGCCCAGCAGAGCTATAAATACATAAATACATAAATAGCTCCCTTCTTCATTAGAGAGCAAATCCAAATTTGCATCCAAAGCCACCAGCAACGGGCCAGAGCGCAGCTCTCTAGCCAAAATGATCCCAGGGCTCTGGAAATTTTGGAAACATCTGTTTCAGGTATCCCAAAATATCAACGTTATTTTTCTTTCCATTAGATCTATGGACACGGGGTGCAAAATAAGCCCAGTTTACAAAAACATTCCTGCAACTTGGCCACAGCAGAAAGGCGGGGGCTGGCTGCTGGGGGCTGGAGCCGAGGGGGATGTGGGGGCTCGATCTGTCCCCTGTCACCCTCCCTGAAGGGACACCCTCCCTGAAGGGACACCCTCCGCGGAGTCCGCAGCTCTGGCTGCTGTTCTCCTTCGGGTGCTGCTGAGGAACAGGCACGGGGAATGGGATAAAGGGGGAGAGGAGGGATTGGAGACCCTCGGAGCATCTCCCTCCCCGCCGGGGCTCAGCCGTGCTCCGGCGTGGCCCCACGCCAGTGCCGAGGGGGAGGTTTTTGGCTCCGAACGGGCGGGTTTGGGTTGAGCCGGCGGCTCTGCGGGGCGGGCGCTGCAGGGGGAGCTCGTGGCGTGCGGCAGCTCCATCCCTCCACCTCCCCCCTCATCCCTCCGCATCCCTCCTCATCCCCCCGCATCTCCCCGCATCCCACCGGGATAACGCCGCCTGCTCCCGGGAAACCCTCCCAGCTCAGCCCGAGCCTGGCATCCCGCAATAACCGGGGAGGAATTGCGGGTGGTGACACCTCGCTGTGGGCATCTCACCGTCCCGTGCCCAGGGAAAAATCAGCTCAGGGACCACCTAACCCATGATCCCGCTGCTGCCCGGGACAGACGAGGAGAAGGCTCCAGGGAGAGCTCAGAGCCCCTTCCAGGGGCTAAAGGGGCTCCAGGAGAGCTGGAGAGGGACTGAGGACAAGGGATGGAGGGACAGGACACAGGGAATGGCTTCCACTGCCAGGCAGGGATGGGTGGGATACTGGGCAGGAATTGTTCCCTGGGAGGGTGGGCAGGCCCTGGCACAGGGTGCCCAGAGCAGCTGTGGCTGCCCCTGGATCCCTGGCAGTGCCCAAGGCCAGGCTGGATGGGGTTTGGAGCACCCTGGGACAGTGGAAGGTGTCCCTACCCCTGGCAGGGGGTAGCACTGGGATGATCTTTAGGGTGTCTTCCAGCTCAAACCATTCTGGGATGATTCTGTGATAAATCCAGAGCTTCTGCCTGGCTGGGGCACTGCTGAATCCTGAAATGAGCCAGAACGAGCTGCAGTTTTTAGGCTCAGGATACTCAGGAGTCATCTGAGCTGGTCTCTCTGGTTTTCTGGGTTCTTGTGCCCATTTTGGCCCTCTGAGTGTCTGCTGACACTCACAAACCCTGCACTACCCTTCATGGCAGGAGCTTTCCTCCTTGCTCCGGGGAAACCCTCCCGAGAGATGGGCAGAGGGTGGGGGGCAGCAGAGACCGTGCTGACCCCGAGACTCCCCTTGGAGAAAACCTGGATCTCAGGGTACTGCTGGGAATGTCACAGCTTTTAATGAGGAGAGAGAATTTTCTCCTCTGCTCTCCTTCCCCTCCAGCCAGGGAAGGGAAGCATTAACCCTGTGCAGGGGGAAGGGGAAGTGCCAGGGTGCTGTGGTTGGGTTGGGGTCACTGGGACACCCCTGGACCCCCAGCTCTGGGCACACAGCTCAGATCTGTGGGCATCCCACCCTCCCGTGCCCAGGGAAAAATCAGCTCAAGGACCACTCAGCCCAAGATCTCCCTGGGATGTTTTAATTCCTCTTAGCCTTTACCTTGTCTGAGGTAACCTTATTTTCCTGCTCCTAATTCCAAGGTTTGCTCTGTGTTTTAATTCCTCTCAGTCTTCACCTCACCTGGTGCATTCTTATTTTCCTGCTCCTAATTCCAAGGTTTGCTCTGGATCAGGACCAAAGCTCCAGCTCCTGGGATAACCACAGACTCCTCTTGGCATCACTGCAGGTATCCTGGATACAACCCCCATGAAAACTGGCTAAACAAGGAGGTTAAATAAACATGTGCAGACTTATTTATGTATCTCCCACTGCTTGCTCTGGGGAACAAGCAGAAAGAAATTAAGGAATTAGGAGTGACTTATCCACCAGGAAGGCTCTTTAGTCTTTTATCTGTATTCCTCATAGGTGCTGTTTTCATATTAATATGAAGACTGTATGTACATAGGAACTTAAAGCACATAGGAGATAGAAAGGGCATTGGATAAATTGGAGATAATTTAGTTTTTATATGTACACAAATATAGATACACACATCATTACCGTTTGATTTATGCGGGTGTGTTTACACATACAGATCTTATATTTACATATTTATAGAAATGCTGAATGTATTGGGTCCTGTCAGAGGCAGCTTTCAGATAAAAGAAGCCCAGGGAACGAAATGGATGTAAAAAAGGAGCAAACAAATGGAAAATAATGATAAATCAATAGCCTCACCTTTCTCTTCTGTTGCTAAAAGTAAATTACATTGCTGAACAAATACACTTTTTACCCCACAAGCTGCTGTAGAAGGTGGTCACAAACAGGCTCCCCTCTTCATCAGCTTGATGGGTTTCTATTTTTCAAACAAAAAAATCACAAATTTGCTTGGAAAACAAACCACAGCTATCACTTTGCCCCAAAATCCACTTTTCCACCTCATTATCCCCCTTGGAGCTGTGATTTGATGCCTTGGAGGCAGAGCCCAGTGCCTGCCTTGGCATGGTGGGGCTGTGATGGGAATTGGAGAGGGGATATTGTGGGATTGTGGCTGGAATCAGAGCAGCTTTCACCAAATCTTGTTTCCCAGTAGAATCAGACAGCTTTGCCCAGGAAAGAACACCCAGATCAGACATCACACACTGCTCCTCCCCTCAGTGTGCTCATGGAAGAGGCTGGAGAATTGGAAAGAGGAATATTTAGCGCTGAAGTGGAATTTCACACTTTTTCTGAGATGATATTTCAGTTCTTGCTTTCCCCCCCATCCCTTTTTACTGCTAATGGTTCTTGGTGTTTCTAGACTGAATCCAACACAAGCTTTGAACCCTGGATTGTCTCCTGAAGGGCAGAGTCTGGCCCCAAGGGCAGGGCAGGGACCCTCACCCCAAGGATTTGGCAAAATAAAAGTGAAATCACTCAGACTGTGCAGGTGAAACTCTCCCAAGTGGTGTTCAGACACTGGCTTTTTGGAGTGCCTTCTCTTCTCCAGACAAGACAATGCGAGATGGTGTTTGGAGACAAAAATATCATGAGAAGAGCAAAACCCAGCCCTTGTTGGGGCTGCTTGTGCCCTCTCTGCAGCAGATGGTGCCTCTCGGCTCCCTTTGAATTGCTCTCAGTGCATTACTTGGTTTTCAATTTCATTCCCTTTCCTAGGAGCAAGCTCAGCTTTATGTTTCCCTTTTAAGCTGATTGAAATAAAGTATTTGAACAAATGTCATGGGCACTTAGAAATCTCTCCTCTGTTTACTCTCCTGTGCTTTCATTCTGTCCACCCTCTGCAGCACTGGCTCTTAAAGCCTTGAGTGCTGTCTATCGAAATTAATGTCTCTTGCAGGCAGGACACCGGACAGATTCATTAATTTTTTTGTACACTGGAAATGTGTCTTTATGAAGTCTCTGTTCATGTTTTCCTGGTGGTTCAATAGCTGGGCTTTATGAGCCATCGGCAAAGAGATGGTGGCTCCTTGAGAGCCATTAGGTCCATACCTCTGGGAGCGTGGGCTTCATCCAACAAACACTTAGAGTCAGTGTGGAAACAGGCCCCAAAAAGGAAGTTTTGTGTTCTTCCCAACTCCCTTTAAACATCCATCATTGCTTGTATAACTCCTGGAGTTCCAGGGGGGCAAATCCAGGGGTGATTTCCATTTTAGGGTGGGCTTTCTGCTGTTCCAGCTCCCCTGGAGGCTGCACAGTGCCTGGACAGCCCCAGCCCTGGAGCTGGAGTTTCTTTTAAGCCATGCTGTCACCATAACCACCCTTCCTTTCCTTCCTTTCCTTCCTTTCCTTCCTTTCCTTCCTTTCCTTCCTTTCCTTCCTTTCCTTCCTTCCTTTCCTTCCTTCCTTCCTTCCTTTCCCTCCTTCCTTCCTTCCTTTCCCTCCTTCCTTCCTTCCTTCCTTTCCCCCCTTCCTTCCTTCCTTTCCCTCCTTCCTTCCTTCCTTTCCCTCCTTCCTTCCTTCCTCCCTCCCTCCCTCCCCTTTAGAAAAGTCCATAAGCCTTGGGTTGAAACCTGTGGTTGATTCTCCAGGGCAATGGGAGAAGTTCCAGGCATTATCCTGTTGGTTTCTTATCTTCTTTTCTTCTGTCAGAGCCAGGATTAAAGCACAGCAGACACAGTTTTCTCGTGTTTGAACTCAGTAGTTTATTAATTCTTATCTATATCACAGTCTCATGAGTTGTGAGTTCTAGCTAACAAGGTAGAAAATGGCTCTGTCTTTAACTTTTTCCATGCTCTTTTTAGTGCCAATTACCCAATAACGAGATGACACCTGCATTATTTTTACTTTTAACCCAATAACCAACCACCCAAGGTCCTCAAGGCAGACCTTTTAACCCAATTACAAAAAAACACCCAAACCATGAAGAAGAAGGTGAAGAAGGACTTGACCAATGCCTTAAATCCTCCATCTTGCCCCATACATAGTACTATATACTAAAATCTTAAATCTAAGTTTTCCACTCTGTGATATCCCATTCTATTCAAACTACACACCCACAACCCCAGTTCCATCACTCAGTTTTGGAAGCCTGTTCCACAGCCTCAGGTCAAATGTGGTGCTTGCTTGAGGGTCAGTGCCTTTTAGCACAGAAAGCTGAAAATTCTCAGCTTCCAGGGTTTCAACACTATCCTCTTCCAAGAGCACTGTCAGAGCGCTGAGGTCTCTCATAAGCCCTGTCCAGCCTGGTCTTGGGCACTGCCAGGGATCCAGGGGCAGCCCCAGCTTCTCTGGGTCCTCTGTGCCAGGGCCTCACCACCCTCTGAGTAAAGAATTTCTTCCTAACATCCAAGCTAAGCCCACTCTGTGTCAGTGTGAAGCCATTCCCTCTCATCCTGTCACTGTCAAGGGTCTCTCCCTCTTTCTTGCAGGCTCCCCTCAGGCACAGGAAGGCCACAATGAGGTTACCCCAAACCCTTTCTTTTCCAGGCTGAACAACTCCCATTCCCTCAGCCTTTCTTCTCAGCAATCCCTCTAATCAACTCTGTGGCCTCCTCTGGGCTTGCTCCAGCTGCTCCATGTCCTTGCCATGTTGGGGACTGCAGGGCTGGAGCAGGTGGGGTCTCACCAGAGTGAATCCCATCCCTGGAGGTGACCAGGGTTAGGATTGTCACTTCCTCTGCGTGTGATATCCTCGAGCCCCTCCACAGCTCTGTGCCTGGACTCTGCAAACCCCCCTGGTTTCCCCCAGGAGTCGCCCACTCCGTGTTTCCAGGGCTCTGAGCACAGATGTGTTTGTTTAACTGATTTTCATAGGTTCCTTCCAGTGATGCAGAGAGAGGCAGAGAGCTGTGTACATTAAATGAAAGCAGTGTAAAAAAATCAATTTAACTCCCATCTGAGCTGCACAGAGAAGGGAATAAATTGGAAATTATTTTTAAAATGACAATTTGGATTGTTCCCACTGCCAGCTGGACCAGTTCCTTCTGCTGTGTGAGCTGCAGCCCTGGATGGAAGTGCTGGAGGCTCAAGCAGCTTCAGAGAACACATAGACCAGCAAAAATAGTTGGAAAGTGCACCCAGGGATGCTGGTTTCAGGCAGGAAGGAGGAGCACTGGCTGTCCAAGCCCTTGGCTTGCAGGATGTAGCTACACATCAAATTTTTGCCTTCGGAGTCCTTGGGATGGGCCCACGGAGGGGAGGTTGTGTTCAGCTGATGCCACTTTCCAGTCCCTGGTCTGTTTGCTGCTTTAATATGAACTTTCTTGGTTTCAAAAGCTCTTGAGGGTGTTTTTGTTGTTGTTGTTGTGGTTTTTTTGTTTGTTTGTTTGTTTCGTTTTGTTTTGTTTTTTCTTCCCCTGCTGCTGTTCAAGGAAAACACCATTCTTTCATATGAAAGAAATGGTTCATTTTAACAAAAGGATTTGAATTCTTTTCTTTGAGATTTCTTGCAAAATGCCACGTGTGATTATTTGTAGGGGAAGAGGTGAGTGGCCAAAATAGCTGCAGGGATCAGACTCAGAGGGCCTGGATGTGGCACCTGGTCAGGTCTGTGCTTTGGGGCTAGCAGGGGTGTCAAGGAAATGTCCCTGTCACCCCTGGAGCAGCTGCTTACCAGGGACACGTGAAAAGGAAGGAGTGGGTGAAGGGCTCTTCTTGTGGAAATTTGGGCCTGAATAAGAGAACCTGGGCATTGTCCAAGGGCCAAAGGAGGTGAAAAGGTCGAGACAGAACATGGGCAAAGGGGAACAGCAGCAGCTGGCAGTGAGGAAGGTGATCCTGTCCTGTGGAGTAGGACAGAGTTCCAATGGGACAATGGGGCAGGGAGGGCAGATGCTGGCTGTGATGTGCACCCTGCAGCCCATCCTGCCCACTGCAGCCCCACTGCATCCTACAGCCCCACTGCATCCTACAGCCCCACTGCAGCCCCACTGCAGCCCCACTGCATCCTACAGCCCCACTGCAGCCCCACTGCAGCCCCACTGCATCCTACAGCCCCACTGCAGCCCCACTGCAGCCCCACTGCATCCTACAGCCCCACTGCAGCCCCACTGCAGCCCCACTGCATCCTACAGCCCCACTGCAGCCCCACTGCAGCCCCACTGCAGCCCCACTGCAGCCCCACTGCATCCTACAGCCCCACTGCAGCCACCCAGGTGGGGAAAGCCCTCCAAGGTCATCCACCCCGTCTCTGACCCCACAGGACTGTGCTCACCACTAACCCCTGTCCCCAGGGGCCACATCTGCACATCTCCTGAACACCTCCAGGGATGGGGACCCCACCACTGCCCAGGGCAGCTGCTCTAGTGCCTGACCACCCTTCCAATGAAGAAATTTCCCCTAATTTCCAATCTAAACCGCCCCTGGCCCAGCCTGAGGCCGTTCTCTCTCCTGTCCCTTTTCCCTGGAAGCAGAGCCTGACCCCCCAGCTGTCCCCTCCTGTCAGGAGTTGTGCAGAGCCACAGGGTCCCCCCTGAGCTCCTTTTCTCCAGGCTGAGCCCCTTCCCCAGCTCCCTCAGCCCCTCCTGGGGCTCTGTTCCCTTTTCTGGACAAGCTCCAACCCCTCAGTTTCCTTCCTGTACCCAAGGGAGGCTGTGCTGCATCCAGGTCAGCCCCACTGCATTGGGCACATCCCTGGGCCAAATTTCTCACTGCTCAATGACCTTCCAGGCCCTGAACCAGCAGTTTTAGGCAGAACTTGCAACCCTGGAGTTGATGAATGTTCAGAAATCCTTATTTGTGACACCCATTGTGTGAATAACTAGAAAAGCTTGCATTTACAGCCACACATCTTGAGGTCTGGGTGCTTGCTTTTGCTTTCTGAGCTTGCAGCATTTCCATTTTCAGCACAAATTTTTTTTTGCCTCACACAAGTAAGTGGTCACTGGCCAGAGGAGGGACTTTACAGCTGCATGGAAATAGAAATTGCTGAGCCCTGTCAGGCAGAGGGACCAGCAGCCCGTGGGCAGGGGTGGGTTCAGCCTTGGCAGCTGGAATGGGGCAGGTCCAGCTCAGCTCTTTCCCCTTGCAGGGCTCAGCTCTGCAGCCTCTGGGAGCCTTTTTTGCCCCCAGTTGGTGATTTTGGGGTCCCAGCTGCTCCTGGGGCTGCTGACTGCCCTCCCCAGCTGACACGATGCCCGTGCCAGGCTGCAGCGTAGTGGGGGTGACGGGTGGGCTTCCCCGAGGTGATGCCAGAGCCTGGACCTCCCTCCAGACCTGGGATGCCCTTAGGACAGGAGAAGTTTTAGTGCCAGAATGTTTCAGCCCCGAGCTGTGGGTTAACTCTCTGCTGGTTGGGAGGGGGGAAGGGTTAAGCTTTCAAAACCAGAACATTTTATTTTTGCAAGCACAAATTCACACTCTCCACCCTAACCAGTGTTGAAGACCAGGGTATATTTGAGACCAGCTCTGCTTTGCTCTCTGTTGTTAAAAAACCCCACTGCTCCCCGCCTGAAAAACTGTCAGGGGGAAATTGAAAAATAACATTTTCCCCTTTTTCTGCTGCCACACCTGCCTGCCTCCGAGGGGACCTGGCATTGCACCAGCAATTGTCTTGACAAGGTCTGAGCCAGTGGGTGCTGCTGGGGCTGGGTGCCAGTGTTGGGTGGGATCCTGGGTGCTCCTGGGTGCTGCATCTCCCCAGGGACCTGTGAGTTCTCCCTCTGTAAAGGGAGAGGATAAGGAAAGGGAAGGGAAGAGTGCAGTTCAGGCATTATAAAGATTGAAACACTCAGGTAAGAGCCACCAGTGCCCCCAGAGCTGTGGAATCTCATTGCTGTGACCCCGAGAGCAGCATGTCTTGGGTTGAAAAATGTAACCAAAAGTGTGTATTCTATTTTCATCTGTTGAAACCTGTTGGGAGATATTGTTCTTCTCTCCTCTTGCACCCATCCTCCTCCGAGGGACATCCCCTGTGAATGGGCCATTGAAGGCTCTCACATGACTGATAACATCACCTCATCCCATTGGGAGATGCTCCACCCAGCGGGAGGAGCCAAAGCCTTTCCACCGGGATAAAACCAGAAATCCCAAACACCAAGAGAGCCTGTTCCCACTGGATTCCCAGAGGATGACTGGACCCATCTCACCAGCACTGGATGCTTTTTTTCCTCTACAAGATCATCTCTACTTCACAGAACAACATCTGTTACTCCAGGAGGATTTATTTGCACTGCTTCCAACACCCTGGCTGACAGGGTGTCAGGTCATATCTCTGACTCTGTCAGGGTTTTCTAGAACTTTTGTTTGTTTGCTTGTTTGATTTTTTGTATTACTGTATTTGTATGTTTTAATATTCCTAGTAAACCACTGTTATTCCTATTCCCATATTTTTTTGCCTGAAAGCTCCTAATTGCAAAAAATTGTAATAATTTGAAGGGAGGAATTTCCATTCCAAGGGAAACTCCAGTTTTCCCTGACAGATTCCTGTCTTTCCAAACCAAGACACAGCAGCACGGAGGGTGGCTGGGTTCTGTGGCAGCAGCAGAGGCTTTGCCCACCCAGCAGCCTGAGAGCACGGGAAGGTGAAAGCAGAGTCCCCCCTGCCTTTATCACTTTGCTATCAGCTGTGCTCCAGGGGCTGCCACCTCCCCACTGCCCGCAGGGACAGCAGCTCCAGGTTTGCTTGGTGTCCTGGTTTAGGGCAAAGTTGGGAGGATACCCCTAAACAGGGGTCCCTCTGGAAAAGCAAACCCAAAAGGCCCCTCCCCACAGCCAGTCAGGGAGAAGAACTTCCTCCAAGAAAAGTGGAAAAAACTATTTATTTAACAAACAAACTGCTCACAAGCATAAAGAATGAATGATATGAAACAGTAAAACCTCTCACTGCTCTGAAGAGAGATGGCAAACCTGAGGAAATCCTTGCTGTGAGTGGCTCAGCTCACTCAGTGTTTTATCAGTCCCAGTCCCTCTGGAGGCCCAGGCCCCACAGGGGCCAGTCCTCAGTGCTCCTCTGGGTTTTGCAGTCCAGAGCAGATTTAAAGAGTAGCAAGAAAAATAAAAAAAAAAAAAACCAGTCCAGGGAACTTCTCTGCCCTAGCTAGCTAAACTAACTAAAAAGCAAAAAAGATCTCTGTCCCAGCTGCTGGTCTGTGCTTCAGACAAACCTCTGTCCAGGGAGAAATGTGCAGGAGGAGAGTTGTTCTCAAAACAAACTTGGCACTGCTTCATTCCCTGGTTTGCTCTCAGAGCCAGTCTCAAAGGCACAGAACTCGATACACAGCACAGCCAGAACAACAATTGGGGATATAAGCATCATAAAGTCACCCGAGGACCCTTGGTTTTGTCCCCTGGCTGCAGAATCAGGGACACAAAACAGCCTGAGGTGGGGAGAGGCACAGCCAGCCTGGGCACCCAAACCTGGCTGGGCTCAGCCCAGACCCACCGAGCCCCTCCTGCCAGCCCCCAGCCACAGCAGCACAGAGTCGTGGGAAGGTGAGGCTGGAAGGGACCTGAAAGCTCAGCTCCTCCCGACCCTCCCTTCCACCTTCCACTGCCCCAGGGTGTGCCCAGCCCTGTCCAGCCTGGCCTTGGGCACTGCCAGGGACCCAGGATATCCAGGCTGATAAAAACTGAGTGAGCTGAGCTAGCCACAGCAAGGATTTCCTCAGGTTTGCCATCTCTCTTCAGAGCAGTGAGAGGTTTTACTGTTTCATATCATTCATTCTTTATGCTTGTGAGCAGTTTGTTTGTTAAATAAATAGTTTTTTCCACTTTTCTTGGAGGAAGTTCTTCTCCCTGACTGGCTGTGGGGAGGGGCCTTTTGGGTTTGCTTTTGCAGAGGGACCCTATTTGGGTGTTTCCTCCAAATTTGCCCTAAACCATGACGCAGGGGCAGGCACAGCTTCTTTGGGCAAACAGCTCCAGGCTGAGTCCCTCTGAGCCATTCTGCTGGTGCCTGTGGCCCCTGTGCTTCCCAGCAGTGTTCCCTTTCCTGTGGGCACCAGCACCAGCCAAAGCTCCTCCTCACGTCCTGGGGCTGAGCTCAGCCAAGCAGGACCAAGGAAGGGCTCTGCCAGCCCAGGGACACAAACCCAGCCTGGCAGCAGGGAAAGAGAAGGTGTCTTGGCAATTATTACTTCAGCACTGAGCCTGCAAGTGTGCCGGTTTTGTTCCTGCTCATCTGAAAGCCTTTGACACGTTGGAGCCGCATGTTTCTTTTATGAACATGCAAATCAAAGCAGTGAAATTACAGATAATGATATGGAGTCAAAACTTTTCAGAAGTTAATGCATATTCCTTATTTTGCAGATTTCTATCACATTTGTATTTGCAAAATAGATGAGATAACGCTGCTCAGGAGAACAGCTTTGCTGTCACCCAGGCAGTGACACACCTCTCAGATCCCACCCTGGATTGCTGCCAGCTCCCTTCCCAGGGCCAGGGGCCCTCAGCAGCATCCCGAGATGCTGAGGCAGAGCTCAGCTGCCCCTGGTTTCAAGGGCTGTGTGTTGGGGCACTGCAGGTATCCCATGGCTCTGCTCTGGTGTCTGATCCTGCTGTAGGGCTGGGACAAAACTCCAGAAAACCATACTGGGTTCAGCTTTCCCAGGCAGGGACACAGGGATTGCCTGCATGGCCTGCCTGGCACTTTGGAGATCACCACAGGGCCCTGTGTAGTCCAGAAGGGTTTCCTTGGAAAAAAATTTACTTATTTGCTCATTTGTTGCTGTCTTGCTACAAGCCCAACTTTAGATATGACAGTGACATGATGCCAATGCCGTAAAACACTTTTAAAATGAGGGTATCTTTCCACAAAGCAATTCAGTACTTTTCCAAAGTGAAGTTTTCAAAATAACACTGGTCTGGTGTGGTTTCTTGTTGTACACAGAGTACACTACCCCAAATATTTGGCTTTATTCTTGCTGTGGTTTAACCCCAGCTGGTGGCTCAGCACCACACAGCTGCTTGCTTATTCCCCCACACCCGTGGGATGGGGAGGGGAACCAGAAAAATAAAACACTCAGGGGTCGAGATAAAAAGAGTTTAATAATTGAAAACCAGTAAAATAGTAATGTAACAACAACAACAACAACAATAATTAAAAGGGAAATAACAGAAACAGAGACAAGAATAAACCCCAAGAAAGACAAGTCATGCTCACCACACACTGGCTGATGCCCAGCCCGTTCCCAGCAGTGATTGCCCCTCCTGGCCAGGCCCTCCCCAGTTTCTGTACTGGCCATGATGGTCTGGGGTATGGAATATCCTTCTGGCCACTTGGGATCAGCTGCCCTGGCCCTGCTCCCTCCTGGTTTGTCCTGCTCGCTGGCAGAGCAGGAGACACTGCACAGTCCTGGATTCAGGGTAAGCTCTCCCTAGCAACAACTCAAACATCAGCATGTCAGCAGCATTATTCTCATACTGAGCCCGAAACACAGCACTGACCAGCCACTGAGAAGAAAATTGACTGCATCCCAGCTGGAAGCAGGACAATTCTGCTTTAGGAGGAATGTCAGAACTCCTCTATGTATGGGAAATACAGGATGTGATTAGAGTGTGCTGCTGGTTCAGACCCGTTTGCTGCTGTTCTGTGAGGTGCAGTGCTCACATCTGTCTGCCCCTCAGAGGCTTTCACCCCTGAGTGCTCAGTGCAGGGCAGACACATCTCCCGGACCTGTGTGGGCTGCATGAGCCACGTCCATCCCTCTGCCGTCAAATATTCCACAGCGATTCCACGGGGGCTGACCTGAGCTCCTGCCAGCCCCTTGCCCAGGCTCTCTGCACACTGCTGGGACTCCTGTGGACCCTGGGCTGCGGGCTGGGGGCTGCCTGCCTTCACCCTGCTCTGTAATTCCAGTCACAGAGCCATGAAATCCTCGATTTCATCCCGTCTGCTCACTCCCAGTCCATCCCACCGCAGGGACACCTCCTTGCCGTGAGGACACCCCTCACCCGCGGCTGAGGATGCTCTGCGGAGCACTCTGCCCCTCCCAGCTCAGCTCTGGTGGGAACCTGACCCTTTTCTGCTCTTTTCCGCCCCGAATTAATGTCAGCACGGCCGGCAGCGTGTGTGGGTGAGCAGCTCCGAGCACGCGATGCGGGCGGAGCAGCCCGGCCGAGCCTGTGCAGCCTCCCTCCCTCCTCCTCCTCCTCCTCTTTCTTCTTGCAAACACCTACATCCTTCCTGTATTGCTTCAAACCGCAAGGCAGTGAGCTGAGCAGCAAAGCTGGGTGCAAAGGTCTGCGGGGGGAGGCGGACCCTGCGCCGGGGCTGCAAATACCCCGAGAGCTCTGTCCTGCGGCGGGCAGAGCCGAGGGGCTGCCGCCCCCAAAGGGTCCTGTCCAGCCTCCCTTGGCCATCGTGTCACGCTGTGGGACCCGTGGGGTGGGCCTCCTCTGCTTCTGGAGCTCCCCGCCGGGTTCTCACCCAGGCACTTACTTTAGCAGAGAGCTTTTTTCAAATTTCTGGAAGTCTTGTGTGTTGTTGGGGCACCTCTGATGCAGCTCTGAGATGGTTTGAAAGGAACATTAAAGCTCAGCTCACTCCTCCCCTGCCATGGGCAGGAACGCCTTCCACCAGCCCAGGCTGTTCCAGGACCTGTCCAGCCTGGCCTTGGGCACCTTCATGGGTGGGACATTCACAGTTTTCACATGTGTCCTGCCAAAGCACTTTGTCTCTGTGTTCCCCTGCTCCCTCTCTATCCTGTGTTGAAGGAAGAGCATTAACAGGAGCCTCACAAACCTTGCACAGAGGCAAGGCCAAAACAAAAGAGCTAAATGCCTCTCCCAGGCTGTCCCGAGCCTGTTGCAGCCGTGTTTTGCACAGATGTGGTTCAGCACAGCTGCTCATGCTCTGCTCTCCCTGCCCCCAGCACGCTGTGGCCTGGACAGCCACCAGGCAGGGATGGTCACCCCTGTGCTGGAGCACCCTGGGGCAGTGGAGGGTGACCCTGCCCATGGCAGGGCGTGGGACGAGCTGGGCTTTAAGGTCCCCCCAACCCAAACCCTTCTGAGACTCAGTGACTTGGTTCTATAAATACACAGCAAGCCCTGCTGTGGTCACACCAGGTGCTCTGAGGTGTCTCCACGTGCTCTGCTGGGGCTGGGAAATGTACCTCTGCCCCAGCATCAGCAAGGAAGAGATGTGGGGATAAAACATCTGGTGGCCATGTGGGCTGTGTGACCCAAACACAGCCCCACATGTCCCCAGCCCTGCCCTGCTATGCTTTCTGTGTCATGCTGGCAGTGGGTGATACTCACTGCTGCTCCAAACCCCAGAGCAGATTTCATGTCTAAAACATCATAATTAGGAGGAATGGTGAAAAGCTGCAGGAACAGAAGGCTCTCGAGGCTCTCCAGGAACTGCCAGCTGAGCTTTGTATCGCTCAGCTTCGAGGAAAACCTTCACTCATGCTGGTTTTTCACAGCCAAACTCTTCCCTCACACCTGGCAAAGTCAAGCCAGTTCCCAGACAGGCAGCTCTTAATGGGATTAGGTTCTTGGAGGTTATCCCAGGGCAAACACTGAGGTCCTGGTAGGACAAGGCTCCTTGGAGCCCAGAGTGCCCCTGGGGCTCCCTGCAGCTGCTGCCCTGTGCAGGGCCCTGGGCTGTGTCTCCAGGGGCAGTGCTGGGTGTGCTGTTCTGGGACAGCCTGGCTGTGGACCTGGCTGCATCCTGCACCCCAGCAGCAGTGCTGAGTGTGGGAATGCCTCTGCTGCTCTCAGCCTGGATTATGGGCTGCTGTCCATGCAGGCCTTTAAGCCCTTTCCAGCCCTGATGGTACCATCCCCACACCAGCCCCCTCCTGGGGACACAGAATTCAGGGAGAGCTGCCAGGCCAGCTGGCAGTGTGACAAGACAAACTCCTTCTGCTCCCCAAACAAGCTGCTTCTCCTCAAGTGTTGTGCAGAAATGCCAAGGGGAGCTGCTGAACTCAGCTGTGGGCATCAAGGGCAAACAGCATCCAGTGCCCTGCCCCGGGTGCTGGGGTGAGCTGATGCTGAGCACTGCTCAGTTCCAGGCCCCAGAACTGCCACGAAACCAAGCCCAGACACCTCAAACACCAGTGTGCTTTGGTGGGTTGGGTGTGGGCTGATCATGGGTTGACCAACTCTGTGACCCGGTGAATAAACCTGCCTGGTGGTTTAAAAAACTGAGTTAAAAAACACCTTATCGAGCTGCAACATAAGGCTGGCTTGATCTAAGCCCTCCAAAAGCATTAAGGATCAGCTGTTCCTTCTGGAGCACTTTGATGAAACCCTCACTTGCTTTTATTGATGGTCCTACAAAGGCTGAGAAAGCTGGAGCATGGAGTAGAGAAGACTCTGGAGATACCATCATGCAGCCTTGAAGAGGGCTTGTGGAAAAGAGGGAGAGCAGCTCCTTACACCAGCAGTGACAGGACAAGGGAGAGCAGTTTTAAACTAAAGAGGGGGAGATTTAGGTGAGGAGTTAGGAGGAAACTCTTTCCTCAGAGGATGCTCACTGGCACAGGATGGCTGCCCCACCCTGCAGTGTCCAGGGCCAGGCTGGACAGGGCTTGGAGCACCCTGGGGCAGTGGGAGGTGTCCCTGCCCATGGCAGGGGTGGGATGAGCTGGGCTTTGAGGATCCTCCCAACACAAACCATTCTCTGTGCTCAACCCTTCAGGAACACATCTTTCTGCTCTGACATCCAGCAGAATCTGGCTATTTCCACCTCCAAGGGGAAGCACTGCAGTTCACTCCAATGCAGGAGAACATCCAAGCATGGAAGAAATGACCCTTAGAGGGTGCTCCCTCAGAGCTGGACCTGGAACGTCCTGCAGAGCCCGGATCTCCAGGATGCTGATGTCTCTGCAAATCCAGAGACCCTCTCAGAGGGTTTTGGTCACTCCCCATGGAAGCTCCATGTTCCCCTGCCTTCCTGCCTGGGATCTGTGTGTCAGAGGAGCTGAGAGGAAGGATGCAGTGCAGGCGTTATTATCTTTTCATGGGAAACTCCTAGATGAAAGAAAGAAATTTTAAGTTTATGTCTCATTCTGTATTCCTTTCATTTGGGGTTTTGAGAAAGAAGAAATTATTCATGTCTCCAGTTCCTGCCTTCACTCTCTCTCCTTCCTCTCTTTCTCTTCCTCTGTGCCAAAAATGAGAATACAAAGGGATGGATGGCAAATGTTTATAGGGAAGAGGAGATGTACTCTCCCAGGTTTTTGAGTTTTTTCAAATCTATAGCTCTAAATAATGCCTGAAACTGTGTAAAAATGGCAACTTGAAAGGGAAAAAGTGAAGTGTTGAGACATTTCAGTGCAGAGGAAAGAAAAGAAATCAATTCTTGGGCATTTCTTGCTTTAATGCATTCAGTGTTATGGAGGGGTCAAAGGAAAAAAAACCACATAAAAACATGAAACTTTTGATGGAGAGTTTGAATTTCTGGGGGTGGGGTGTGTCAAGAAATCAAATTTTTCTAATCTCTAAAATGGGAACCATGAATTTGTTTTGTAACATGACTTTAGATTGCTTTTCAATTATTCAAAATAAGATCTTTAGCTGTTTTTTTCCTCTGAATATTTGGAGCCCAAACCTGCTGTAGATTTTGTGACTGTTTCCAGTGGAATTACTGAGCACTGAGAAAGGCCCTGAGTGCCCATGGTGTTTTGGCAGAAATACCCTCAAAAATTTAGGGGATTTTTTGTGTCTGGCTTTTATTTCCCTCTGATTTCCAGGGAAGGGGGCAGTCCCTGTGGGCACTGCTGCAGCTCTAGGAGGGCAGCTGGGACTTGCTCACCTGGGTGACATCAGCAAGGGGGACAATCCTGGGGCTGACACTCATTTTGGCCATCATCAGCACAATTAGTGTGACTTGCTTAATTAATCCATCCTCACTGTGCAGGCTGGCTCTCCCTGGAGGTGGCAGCCAAGCCATGGTCCTTCACAGGGCTCAGTGAGAGAGGAGCTCCCAGGAGATGGGATTTGGGGGTGGAAAAGGCCTTCAAATCCATCCTGCCCCACCTTTTTCCTTGGATGATTTTAGAAGCTGGAAGAGCCTCCACATGGGTCATTTCCAGAGTGTTGGTAGGAAAACTTTGGGGGTGCCTGTGGCCTTTTTCCCTCTGTATCCCACATTCACTGAGGTGAGTGGGAGACAGGATGAGCTTCCTAAAGGGTAGGACTACTCAAAAGACCAGCCACAATTAAAGCACTCAAATAAAGCTCTAATTATAAAAACTCCCCTGCATAACTACAGAAATATTTTGTGTAAATTGCCTGAGAAAAAATTTAGTATAAACTGTGCTCCCAGCCAATAAATCTCCTTGCAGTGCAGTGCTTCTGGAGATGGTATCTCGTGTTCTGACAGTCTGTGCACTCCAGAAAGAGAAAAAATAAAAGGTTCAATATGTTCTGAAATGCCTTTATCCTGTTTCTCTGCTAACTTCCCCCAAGCCAGTCTGTCTCCTGGAGAAATCCCAAATCCTTGGGACTTTTTCCAGGCCTCCTTTTGATTGTGGGAGTTACAAGCTCCTATTTAGGAGGTAAAAATGGTGACGTGCTCCATGTGCCCGAGGGGATGCAGAGAGGCAGTGTGACTGTGGACATCCCAGAGGCTCTGGACTCCCAGATTCCTGCTGCATGGAGCCCAAAGGGATGCTGGATGAGGCTGGCTGCAGTTGAGCTGGGTCTGAAGGCCCAGGTGGCTCTCTCCAGCCAGCCTTCCTCCCTCCCTTTGGCTCCCATCAGATGCAGGGTGTATCCAATGGTCCTGCTGCTCCCTATGGGGCTGAAGGGTTAAATCAGGAATGGAGGGATTAAATCAGGGATAGAGGGATTAAATCAGGGGTGCAGGGAGCCACATGCCCCTGATGTGCCCACAGTGAGCTGTGCACAGCCTGTGGGTGATCAGGGGGGAATCCAGAGGGGAGTTGCTGATTTTGCTTGGGAATTTCCCAGAGACCAACAGGATTTTCAGCTTGTTTATTGCTAACAGGTGGCATTTTTAATGCCTTTGTCAGGAGCCACGGGAAGGGCTGAGGAGCTGAAGGAACCTGGCTGTGGAGCAGTTGCTCAGCTGGAGGGTGTCCCAAAGGCAGTGTGGACAGGAATGCTCAACCATGGGACAGAGGGGTGTAAGAGGAGGGTGCCGTCACATCAAACTCCAGAAGACCCTCTAGGACAGATGGGTCCACATTTTCCATCTGCCTTCCCTCCACAAGAGCAGCTCTGAGGGAGATGGACGGCCCAGGGCACGCATGGCTCTCTCGGCTCTGCACAAGACACTGACCTTTGGTCTCCATCCCATCTAAAATAAGTGTCATTTTATAGCCATAGCTGCGTCCCGTGACCAAAAATTCATCTGGGAAGCAATGAAATGTGCATTAATTACATATTAAAGAGCAGTAGAAATGTTACTCTCTCCCACAGACTTGCAGCACAAGAGGCTTCATTCATCATAAAATTTTAATGGGATCACAGGCTGAGGAATTGCATTTTGCCTCCGTGCCTGAGTGCTGGCAGTGACTTCAGGCAGCTGCAGGTCCCCACCTGGCTGGCCTTCAAGGCCATGAGGAGGGACAGCACTGCAGCATCTCCCTCCTGCTGTCTCTGGGTGAGGCTTCCTGGGTGTTCCTAGGTTTTTCTGCCTTGGAGCCACAACGGGAGCACAGCCACAGGGAGAAGAGCAGAGCAGGGTGTGGGCAGGAGCCTTGGAGGGGCAGAGAGGGAGAGGCTGAGCACTGCTGAGGCCACTCAGCTGCACAAACCCCTGAAAAGAGCTCACCAGGATCATCTGCAAAATCACCACCTCCTAAGCCCTGCTTTATTTGACCTCTGTCCCCACAATAATAATGGCAGAGCAATAGAAAGTTCTCTAGTGTGCTTGCAGTGTAATAAAGTGACCCCACTAGGAATAATATCTCCAGCAATTACTGTGCCAGGTATTATGCTGATTTATCAAATTGCAGTTGAAAGTCAAGAAGAGTTGAGGAGACAGTGATAAAACATCTGATCTCAACTCTGACTCTAAGTTACCCTTCTGGCCAGCACAGTATTTCATCCAGAGGAATTGTTATTCCTCTCTTCTTCAAAAATCATCATTCAAACCGGGAATTTTGCACTCCTTGTGTTTTGGAGGCAGCACTTTGCCTGCACTCAGTGATGAGCTGCCAAGGCCATGCTGAGTTTTTGGGACTCGGACTCACAAACCTCCTGCTGCAGGGAGGAGCACATGAAGTGAAAGCAAACTGACTGTGCCTCATCCCTGTGAGACACAGGCTCTGTTTTGGGCTCCTCAGTCCACAGAAAGATGACAAAGGTGCCTCATGCCACATTTGCTTGGTGGGCAGAGCCTTTCCACAGCAGGGACAGAGGGCAGGAGAAGCACAGCTGGAACTGCTGAGGAGGTTCCCATCCCAACCCTTGTTCAATGCAGCCAAGAGCCCACCTGGAATACTGGGAATACTGGGCACAGCTCTGCTGCCTGCAACATAAGGAGGATGTGAAAGTGTTGGAGCAATTCCAGAGGAGGCCGTGGAGCAGCTGAGGGCACTGGAGCACTGTCCCTGTGAAGACAGGCTGAGAGAGCTGGGGCTGTTCAACCTGGAGAGGCTGTGAGGAGACCTCCCAGCACCTTCCCAGCCTGTGAAGGAGCTACAGGGAAGCAGGAGAGCGACTCTTCCTGAGGAACTGCAGTGACAGGACAAGGGGGAATGGGTTCAAAGTGAAATAGGGAAAATTTAGATTATAGGACAAAGTTGTCCCCTGTGAGGGTAGGGAGGCCCTGGCTGAGGAAGCCCAGATTTGCTGTGTCTGCCCCTGGATCCCTGGCAGTGTCCAAAACCAGGCTGGACAGGGCTTGGAGCACCCTGAGACAGGGGGAGGTGTCCCTGACCATGGCAGGGGATGGAACGAGATGATTTTAAAGTTCCTTTCCAACCCAAACCATTCAGTGGTTCTGTCATGCCAGGCTGGCACCTGTGGGCTGGGCCCACACAGGTGGCACTGTGGATGTTCTGGTGGCCCCCACCTTGTGAAGCACAGGAGTGTCTGGGAAGAGGAGCTGGAGCAGCCAGTGCTGGGTCTGACACCCAACCTCTGCCTGGCACTGCCCAGCCTGAGGGTCCTGTGCTGTGTGTGAGGTCTGTGCCCAGAGCCAGCTCCCAGGCCACAGCTCATTTCCTTCACCAGGGACTGGCTCTGTGTCCGGGCTCCAGGACCTTTGGGAGCAGGGACCCTTGGTGTCTTGGGTTATGTAACCAAAAAAAAGTGTATTCTATTTCATCTGTAGAAAGCAGTTGGGGGATGGTTTCTTTTTCCTTTATCTTTTGTAACTCCAGGGGGAGGAGGGTGGATACTTTCTGACAATAGGCCAGCTGTTAAACCAGGTGGGGCAGTGTTTCTGATCTCTTCCACCACTGTCCACCCTCCGGGGGATATCTTCTGTTAATGGGCCATTGAGGCTCACCAGTGACTGACACATTCCATCATCCACTGGGAGATGCTGCACCCTCCCCAGTGGGGAGGAGCCAACCATTCCCTACCCAGATAAAAATGGGGACCCAGAGACCTCAGGCATCCCCTTTTCCACTGGATTCCCAGAGGAAGACCAGACTCATCTCACCACCACTGAACCTGTTTACAGGATCATCTCTACTCCAACAGAACCACATCTATCACTCCAGGAGGATTTATTTGGACTGATTCCAACATCCTGGCCAACAGGGTGTCAGGTCGTATTCCTGAGTCTGTCAGGGTTTTCTAAGACTTGTGTTTGTTTGCGTGCTTGTTTTTTGGTTTTGTTTTTTTTTTTTGGATTACTGTATTTGCATTTTTAATATTCCTAGTAAAGAACTGTTATTCCTATTCCCGTATTTTTGCCTGAAATCTCCTAATTACAAAATTGTAATAATTTGGAGGGAGGGGGTTTTACATTCTCCATTCCAAGGGAAACTCCAGTTTTCCCTGACAGACACCTGTCTTTCCAAACCAAGACACTTGGGGGAGCAGGGACAATTGGGAACAGGGACACTTGAGAGCAGGGACACTTTCCAAGGTTCAAGTCTGCCGTTGGTGGGGACCAGGGCCTCACCAAGGCTGGCCCCTGCTCCCAGCACGTGCTGCAGTTGTCAGGGACCTGGGATTTGTTAAATGAAGTCCTTTTCTTTGATCTTTTTTGCATGAAGCTCTCAGCATTGCATATCAGGGCTGTTTTCCCTTCCCTTCCATCCTCTCAGCAGTGATGGCACAGATGGGGCAGAGACAAGGTGTCCTCCCAGCACTGCCCTGTGCCTCGGGCACAGCTCAGGGTGGTGCCCTGGGGATCCCCAGGTGGGGAGCAGACTCCTTGCACACACCCTGGCTGTGAGGGAGGCTGTGTCCTGCTGGGGCACTGGGATGTTGGTTCATATCCCCCATTTCTGTGGGAGCCAGGGTGCCTGTCCAGAGGCATCCACCTGGGGCTGTGCTCGAAGGATTTACACTTGAGATGCTGCTGCTGAGGTTTGTTAAACACCTTATTACATCCCACAGCACTGCTAATTATGTGTTCATAAATCAAAGTCAATTAACCAGGGCTCTCCCTGCTCCTGCCTTTTCACATCCCTCTCCATCATTAGCCCAAAGTCTGGGAATGCCTGGTTGGTCCTGTGCCCCTGCCCTGCAAACCCTGGCCCCAAAGCTGTTCTGGAGCCTTCTGAGGATCCAGCTGGTGCTCTTTGACAAAAACTGGGAGCTCCACAGCTCACCCTGCCCTGGAGCACCACCTCTGCCTTTGCAACTGCTGGGGCAGGTGGAGAGGAGGGGTAGGGGAGCCAATATCCTTCTTCAAATATGGAAAAAATTACCACAACAAGGAGAGCAATAAATTCTTCCCCTATGTTCAAAAGCAAGGGATTTGCTTTGTAGGGAGAGAGATTTACTTTATCTGTCTGGAATTTAAAGGTTTTTAAAGGGAGGTTAGGCACACGGGCAGGGTTTAGGGAGAGCTGACCCTGCCCTGAGGCTTCTTGAGACCCAGCTACTGAATTTTCCACTCCTGTTAATAACAGAGCAAGGGTTCAGAGCAGGGGGAAGCTCCTCCAGGCACACCATCCCTGCCTGGCCCAGGGCTCCAAGTCCAGACCCTCCGGGCTGGGCTGAACCCCTCTGTTGAACTGGATGCATCCTTTCAGCACTTGAAGAGGCTGATAAAGATGTAGAACAGCTAATTACAGAGGCAGATGGTGACAGGAAAAGTGGGAATGGATTTAAACTAAAAGAGAAGAAATTTAGGTTGGATATTGGGATGGATTTTTTTCCCTGTGAGGGTGCTGAGGCTCTGGCACAGGGTGCCCAGAGAAGCTGGGGCTGCCCCTGGATCCCTGGCAGTGCCCAAGGCCAGGTTGGACAGAGCTTGGAGCAGCCTGGGACAGTGGAAGGTGTCCCTGCCATGGCAGGGGATGGAATGGGATGGGATTTATGGTCCCCTCAACCCAAACTGTTCTGTGACTCTGAGCCAGCCGTGATGGTGAATGGGAGGCTCAGCTCCCAGTTGCTTCCCTGAAGCAATTCCAGGTCCATGACAATTAGCCAACAGCTGGAACACCACTTAAGCACAGCTGCCATCATGCAAATTTAGAGATTAGTAGGGATTAAAGTGGTTTGGAAAGCCTCACAATTTCTCATTAATGCTCTGGGCTCCCTAATAGCCAACTGCCCTCCATTCCCCAGATGGCTCCAGATGCCCAAGGCTGGGTCTCTGTGCCCTCCGTGGTGCCCCAGAGCAGCCACCAGCCCTTTGAGGGCAGCAAAGGCAGCCCTGCAGAAATGCAGGGAGGTGGCACAGAAAGTTAAAAATGCTGTTATTGCTTTGCACAGTTCCCCCTAGATTGGCAAGGCCACCTCTCAGTGGCTCCCTGCACTGCTGTCCCACAAACCTTCTCAGTGGAGGCCTCCAAAGGGCTCCAAATCCCCTGTCCCAGTGACCCAAAGGTGACAGAGTGGGGCTGCAGGGGATGGACACCATGGGTGGCACCTTCCATCGGAGAGCACACACCACAGGCACCTGGTGGCACCAAACCCCCCAGTGATGATCCCTTCCAGACCTCCCAGGACTGGAAACCTCCTCCCTGCAGTGTCAGAGTCCCAAGGCCACTTACCTGCCACACACACAAACAATTAATATCTCAGAAGCTCTCCCTGGAGGAAATCCTGTCTCCTCGCCATGATAACTCAAGGAAGGTTTTCATAATGTTCCATTTCACCCCCTTATTTTAATCACTGCATATTTGTTATGAAATGAGTTACTTTGATATTGCAGAGGGAGAAGAGGGTGGGGCAGGTGAGGATGTGATGGGAGAGGAGAGAGGGTTGGAAAGCTGAGGACAAGGCAGAGGCCACTTCCAGGGCATCCCCCAGAATAAGGAGAGACTGGTCCAGCTCTACTTTTCATACATTTTATTATAAAGAAAGGTAAGATAAGCATTGTGAACCGAATGTGCCAGGTGCTGCCAAAGCAGCGCCCTCAAACAAAATAAAAAATAAAAAAAACCCCAAAAATGCACCTTAAGAGAAACTGTAATTATGCTCTCTAATTTTTCATAAATAGACAAAAATCATTGTCAGCAAATTTTAAATAGATGGACATATGGCCGGAAAAAAATAATAATGCCATACAACATGGATATAAATTGTCCATTTCTTGCTGTACAAATAATAGAAACAAGTTTGGCAGGCTTTTTTTGTTGGTTTTTTATACACATCTCCCTTCTATGTATAACTAAAAAATGTGCTACAATTAATATAAAATGCTTTTACTATAAAGTAAACTACTAATTTCTTTCACAAAAAAATCTTAAAGATGTCTTTAGCACAGCTCTAAAACACTTAGTAAACTACTTACAACTATCCAACAAATTATATTTTCATGATCTCTTTCACATTTGTCCTCTCGTAATTTGCCTTCTGCTTTCTCCCCCACCTACCTAGCAATAGTTTTTTATTTATTTTTGTTTTTTTTTCACCAGACCGTCCAAGGCCTTTGCATGTACAATATTCACACAAACTTCACATTTTCTTGCACAAAGTTTAGTGCTGTTAGCAAGTCAAAAGAGTGCATCCTCCTACTGAGCTGGCCTAATGCTGCAGGACACCAGACCTGGGTTTATGCTGCGTCTAAAAGCAGTTCACTAGGAAAATAGTCTGTAGCTAAGCTGATGGCAAGCAGAAAAACGGTGTCCTTAGTTTAACTTCATTATTTTTTGTTGGTTTTGCGCTTATTTTATCATTTTTATGTGCATTTTCTCTCTTTATTGATTTTTTTGTTCTTTGCGATTTACGAGGTGGGGTTTATTTTTTTTTTGCTCGTTTGGTTGGTTTTTTTGGGGGGGGGCGCTTCCACAGAAAGTAGACTTTTAATTTCTTTTTTTTTTTAGAGTTCAAAACTGAAAGGATAAAAAGAAAACTGCTCTTAGAGCCTGGAAACGAAGCCAGCGCCGAGGCGCGGTGGCCGCCGTCCCGCCCGTCCGACCCGCTCGTGCCTCCCCGCGTGGGCTGCAGGATTGACCCTCTCAAGTGTCCTTCGTCTGAGCCTCCTCCCGACGGTGCTGGGCCTTAGGTGAGGTAGAGTGCCTTGTCCCTTGGCAGCATGCTGTAAGAGAGAGCAGAGGACGGCGTCAGGCGGCGGCGAGCGCTGAGGAGGAGCTGGCACAGCTGGCGCGCGGCTCGTACCACACCACGGCGTCTGGGGTGATGCCGTTCTGGTTTTACCTCTTTTTCTTTTATATTGGTGCCTTAGGCTTTAGCTTTTATGTTTTCCAGATCCTGTACTGCATTAGTGTGTAACTCTGAATTCCATACAGAGTGTTAGTAAGCTCTTTTCACTGTTTGGTCAGACAAAACAATCACTGCAGGCCTCAGAGCCAAGGACATCCTCACAGCCTCAGGCCCGAAAAGTGTAAACAAAAGTGAACTGGGGGGAGCAAACTGGGGGAATGTGACTTCACTACCTGAAGCTGTAATTGGACAATTAACCCCTGATATGCAATTAGACCAAACTTATATCTGTCTGAAAATCTTCATTATCCATCATTATGACCATCATTCATCTTGGGTGTAGCCTCTGCCAGGCTCTTGCATTGCCCAAGGTGTACCTATTGAAGGCCTTTAATAAATACCCACTTTATTATTTTAGCTCTGTCTGGCCTCTGTTCTAGGTAGCCACTCCAAGGCATCAATATGTTCTCTATATTCTTTATGCATATATTTGTAACCTATTGTATTAGTGCTACTTTTCCCAGTAGTTTTCCGTGCCCTTTCCCCAGGCAGAAAGACAAAACATATTCCAAAGCCTCTGTCTTATCTTGGCTCTCCCTGGCAACCAAGGCAGAAAACCAGCTCTTCAGACGTATTTTCATCAACAAAGTACCAACAACCCTCCATGTGAGGGGGGTAAGACTCAGAAGGGGATTGACCAGGGGGTGGAATTGCATCACCACTTATGCTCCTAATTGGTGCTTTTTGTCAATTATGCTAATATACCAAACTTATAAAACTGTCCACACCCCTGTGGGGGCTGACCTTTTGTGGATGTTTTTCCATACCTGCCCCTGAAGGCCTCCAATAAAGACCAGCTTTCACATTACCTCCTATACTAACATTATCTCAAAAGTGTGTGTTGTTTCATTTCTGAATGAAAAAGGCATCAAGAGCACAAAACACAGCGTGGGCTGCACACAGAGGGACCACAGCAGGATCATTTAGGTTGGAAAAGCCCTCTAAGATGAGGTCCAACCATTCTCCCAGCACTGCCAAACCATGTCCCCAAGTGTCACATCCGTGTAGCTTTTAAAGCCCCTCAGGGTGGTGTCTCCACCACTGCCCTGGGCAGCTCTTCCAATGCTTAGCCACTCTTTCCCTGCAGAATTTCTTTCCAAATACCCAATCTAAACCTCCTCTGGTGCAATTTGAGGCTGTTTCATCTTGTCCTGTCCCTTGTCACCTGGGAGAAGAGCCCATCCCCCTCATTCAGGGGGTATCCCTGACCTAACCCTAGCCCTAGGGGGTAATCCTAACTCTAACCCTAAATTTCAGGCTGTAGTTGTAGAGAGTGAGAAGGTCTCCCTAAGAGTAAGAATTGGGTGCAGCTTCATTTCTTCCTGAATTTCAGCTGTAAGGGCTACAGCATCAGTTTCCTCCTCTGGCGTAGTCGCTGCTCTTGGTGGGGCTGCAGGGCAGGGCCAGCTCTGGGTGTCCCTGCAGGTCCCACCACAGGATGTTGGAATGCTCTGCCTGGGATCAGCCCCGGGGCCACCATGCCCTGCTTCACCTCACCTCACGCTGTGCCGTGGAGGTTCAGAGTTAATTTTGGATCTAGTGTGCTCCTTCTGACACTGCATAAGGAGAGCCCAAAAGGGAACCCAGATGCTCTTTTTTGGGGACATTGTAGGGAGAGAAGTGGCTGGAGTCCCTCTCCCCTGGCTGATGATCTGTGGAGGTTTTGCTCTGAGATCCAGGACTGTCAGTGGGGTTTATCCCTTGCACATACACAATGGAAATATCACCAGCTCCATAAAGACATCTTGGCCCTAAAAAGTGGTGAAGAACAAAAAGTCTTGGGAGGTTCTGGTGTGGGTGGGTTTGTGAGTGGAATAACAGAGAAGGAGCAGAGAGCAAAGCAGGGCTCTTGTTGATAGAGCTGTCTTCTCATAGAGTCAAGAGCCCACCCTCTGCTAATCTCCACATTTTATAATCTGCATTTAAAATGCAGAGTCTTCCCTCCTGCACTCAGGGAAGATTTAATGCCACTGAGCAACAGCGAGGTATTCCAGTCCTAAAACTTCATTAATTTTACACAACATGCTACAGAACATTTCCCAGTTCATTACAAAGTATTACCATAAATAATTGAATCCAAACTAAGTGCAGTTGTGATGGGTTATCTTTGCCTTTTTATAGTGTTTGCTCATTTAGCTCCTGATTTGGAAAATTTCCCGCTTTAGAGAGGATCACTTCATTGTTGGAAGGAATTAGGGAGGTTATGAATGTCTGGATCTAGTGGCTGTACATGTTTTTTTGTGCCTGGACAAGGTGTAATGCACAGTGTCCCATCTTTCAGCCTAAAGGAGAGTGGGAAGAGGTGAGAAAAGTTGCTAAAGGATGACAGCCAAAAAAAACCTAATCCGTGCCTTGCAAATGAGAGGAAGGACACAGAAAGATGAATCCAGTTCAGTGTTATTCCAAAAATACCCAAGTGTGAGAGGACAAAGGTAAATCATAGAATGTTTTAGGATGGAAAGGACACAACCCCTGAAGAGGGTGTGGAGAGAGTTGTAATCAGAAAACAAGGCAGAAAAAACAAGGGAGGTGCTTTAAGATTGAATTAGGGATTAAGAAAGATTTGCATGTGGTTGTAAATCAAGCTGCACCTCTGGTGGAGGTGAGGCAGCTCCCTTGGAGAAAGTCACAGTGAAACAGAGGAATTCAGTGCCTGGGAAGGAGCAAGTGCCACAATCAGGCTGTCAGGTGAGGGAGACAGGGGACTAGGAAAGGAGTTTGTGATGTGGTGGCAAAAAAGCATTGAAACTGTGCTGCAGTTGCCTGTGGGAAGTGATAGTCAAACACCAAGCAGGAGCTGAGAAATGCTCCCCATGTCTGCTCACAATCTAGGACAGCTTGGGCTTCAGCCCAGAAAGAGCCAGGAAAATTGGATGGAAGTCAGTAAGCAAAAAGTCATTAAGAATAGGGAGAGCAGGAGGTAAGAAACATTTAAAACTCTCTCTCCAGCATGGCTGAGTTATGAATTAAGGAGTGTCTGCTCGCAGGATCCCAGAATTTGCAGGGCATGAGGGAAGAAGTGTCATTTGATGGCATTCTAACTAGCAAGGCTGGGAAACAAAAGTCCTTACAGCAGTTCCCTTATTAGATAGAGAAGGACAGAGAGAAAGACAACCTTGTCAGTTTTTCAGAAGTGATCTGAATGTCAAACACAAAAGAAAACGAGGCTTGGGAGGTTTTACCCCAGCTAACCCAGTGCCAACAGATGTTGGAAGCTAAAGAAATATCAAGGTTAGACATGAAATAAAATTCATAACCCAACAGGGCTGTCTGTGCGCTGGGGAGGTTGGGACGATCCTCCCTTCCAGGAATCTGGGACAGCTGAGTCACATCCCATCAAGGAATAATCCCTTCCTTTCCAGCCAGATTTTGCTCCTCACACTGCTGCTTTAATTGCAATTAGGCTGAATGCACTTCTGAGGTTGAAATGGGCCATTATATGGTCCAGAGACTTCCCAAATAAACCTAGGGCAGCACTGAGGAGCCAAACCCCTGGAGACATCCCTTTATCACTGCTGTGCCCAAGATCTGTTCAGGGTTGGACCCACCCAGCTAATGACAAGGTGCTGTGGAGGACCCCAATGACAACTTTGAATGTCACTTGGAAATCAGTACAAAGTGCATTGGAGAAAGAAGGAGAGTCAGGAAGATCATGGAATCCTGGAGAGGATCGGGTGGGAATGGGCCTTAAAGCTTATCTCGTACCCATGGGCACCTTCCACCATCCCAGGCTGCTCCAAGCCCTGTCCAGCCTGGTCTTGGACACTTCCAGGGATCCAGGGGCAGCCACAGCTGCTCTGGGCACCCTGTGCCAGGGCCTGCCCACCCTCCCAGGGAGGAATTCCTTCCCAATCCCCCACCTAACCCTGCCCTCTGGCAGTGGGGGGCTGTTCCCCCTTGCCCCATTGTTCCTTGCCCTGGATGAGGAGATCCAGATCCTCTCTTTTTCTTGGCTTGTGAGCAGCCTGGAGGCACAGGGAGCTGCAGCCCTACCCAGATGTCTGGGAGTGCTCCAGGTGATGCAGAGGGGACACTGAGGCTGCAAATCCCAGAGCAGCAGAAGCAGGAGGTGAGGGCACTGCTAGGCAGGCTTAAAAATAAATGAGAACAATGCAGCTTTTGGCTGCCAGCAGCTCCTGTGCCTTTAGTCACAGGAGATGGCTCCTTCCTCAGCAGACACTATGATTTTTTCAGTGCACTAAGCACTTTCTGCAGGACTGATCTCTATCCATCTGAGTTCCTTGCTATAATCTACTCTAATAATTATCTGGAAGTCTCTGCATAATCTGTCTGGTTTTAGAATGACTTTTTTTTTCCAGGAAGCTGCGATAAAGCCATGAAATTTGATATTTCTGCTGTGACAAAGGCATGAAATGCATGAGCTTTGATCATGAATTGCATGGGCCCTCTGCTTACAGTGTGGCACTGCAGCCAGATGTCACATAGCTTGTTTTAGCAACACAGAACTCAGTCCCCACTGCTATGGGAACATTTCCCCTGTTTCTGGAGTGTCCTGGGCTTTCTGAATGGGGCCCAGGCAGTGGCATTTGCAGAGGGAATCAAATGTTTTCCCAGCTGATCCCTGAAGAAGTGATGCTTATTTCTAGGGGAGTTCATTCCTGAGATCTGCCCAGCACCTCTGAAATTGGGATCCATGAGCCACAACCCTCCAAGCACCTTCAGCATTTTGCCCACAATATGTTTTACAAGCAGGTCCTGATCATGTTCCTTCTTTCAGGCTGTCTGCAGAGACTTCAGGGAGGAGCAAAGGTCAGACCTATCCATGTCCCTGAGTCCCCTCGGGCAGGCAGGCAGCAGGGATATTCTAATGGATCAGGCAGTTATTTATTTCCCTGGAAGGAATAAATGTCTGTACAGCCTGTGCCCAGCCCAGCAGTTGTAAGTGCTCTGCTGGCACAGACAGGAGCTGTGCTCTGAAAAGCCTGGGAGCTGGTTATTATTTCTGGAGAAAGCACCATGTTCCAGCACTTGAAGGAAATCAATACTCCGACCATATCCAGCCTCCTTCCCAACCTGCTCCCACAGAGAACCCTGGGAATGTTCTAGAGAGCAGAGTCTCCAAACTCTTAGAGCTGAGCCAAGAGCAGTGGGTTAGGCAGAGGTTGGAAATGGCTTCCACACAGTCCTCATTCCCCAGCTTTAAGACTAGCCTGATGTTTTCATTTATTGGGGAATTTAAGCACCATTAAATGGTCCTGCATGCTGGCACACTCACGCCAGGGCTTGCAGGGCATAAGGGGAAGATCTGTGCAGAGGTCAGTGGGGTTTCCTGCATGGTGCAGGGGGCTGGAGCACTGTGTGGCTCTTGGGAGGACTGAGGATTTGTACACTAACCCAGGGTTGGTAAAGGTCCTGCTGGTACAGACAATTATGGGAGGCTGTGGCCTCGGTGATAAGAGCAACTGCTTTAGGAACAGAAGAACATTGCTCATCACAGAATCACAGAATGGTCTGGGTCGGAAGGGAACTTAAACCAATCTCAATCCACCCCGTGCCACGGGCAGGGACACCTTCCACTGTCCCAGGCTGCTCCAAGCCCCATCCAACCTGGTCTTGGACACTGCCAAGGATCCAGGGGCAGCCCCAGCTTCTCTGGGCACCCTGTGCCAGGGCCAGCCCACCCTCCCAGGGAAGAATTTCTTCCTCAACTTATCTAAATTTCTTCTCTTCCAGTTTAAAGCCATTCCACGTTGTCCTGTCGCTATCTGCCTTTGCAATTAGTTGTTCTTTGACTTTTTAATACGACTCTTTAACTACTGGAAAGCCACATTGAGGCCTGGCCTTATGGACACGGCTGCTTTCCAGCCTGCAGGAACTCTGCTGGGGGCACTGCTCCAAAAATAAATGTGTCTAACTCTTCCATGGAATGAAAGTAAACTTAAAAAAAAAGAAAAAAGAAAAAAAAAAGGAAATATTTTTGTGTCCAATGAAGAATTTATCCATGATTTTTAGGCTACCTGCTTCCATAGCATCATTTCAGTGAACCTACTGAGATGAGGGAGCCTTGGGCCCCCTTGAGCACTACTGGCTGTACATTTTAGGGCAGACCCTGAGCTGCTGCCACAGCCCAGGTGTGCACTAGCAGTGAGCTGTGGTGTGTACTGGCCTGCAGTGGTTGACCCCACACTCCCTGCTGGGGTAGTCGTTGTCCCACTCAGTGCTGCCTGGGGGGTTTGATGCACCAGGAGAACGGGGTCCAACACTGTTCTGGAACTCAGACGAAATATGGGAGAAGTCCTGCGGGGTGGAGAGGAAAAGGAGGGTTACAGGAGCACTCAGAGCAGGAGAACTGCACATTTAACAACAGTGCATCATCACGTTTGCAGGCACTGCCCCCCAAACCTGTCAGTTCAGAGCACGGGAGGAGCCCCAGGGACAGAGGGGTCCAGGCCCAGACCATGGTGTCAGTGCAGCATTTGACATCCCTTTTCCTGCTCTTTTTGTCAGGACCTCCCTCCTCGAGGGTGGGAATGGCTGTGGAGGGCACACAGCCACAAAAGCCTTGGGGTTTTTTGCAGTCTGGCCACCAAAGGCAGTATCCAGTGCAGCTCAGCTCCCATGCAGTGCTGAGTTCCCCACCCCAGTGTTCAGGAACAAGGGACAGCCACACAAGCAACACTGTCCCCATGAGCTGCCACCACTGACAATTCAGCAAGGACACTGAGGGGCTGCTTTAGCTGAAAGCTGATCAGTTTTCCCCATTTTTTGGGGTGGGTTTAATTAAATTTATATCCATTAGGCAATGTATAGAAACCAGATTCATGATAGTTACCTAGCAAAGAACATGATTTTTTCCCAGAATATCCAAATTAGGGCAATGGGGGCTATTTTTTTTTATTTTTATATTTTATTCACAAACGATGATGCTTCACAAAATGCTGTCCTCAGCAACAGCTTCTACCCCAATGAGTGATTGTGAGGATCCCCTATAATGTTACCACCAAGTTACAGAAGCCCCTTTTGCTGTGCAGAGCCCAATCCCTGTGCTGGAGCAATCAGGATCATTTAGGCTGGAGAAGACCTCCAAGATCAATCATCGAGTGCAGCCATTAACCCAGCACTGCCAAGCCCACCACTGAACCCTGTCCCCAAGTGCCACATCTACACATTTTTGGAATGCTTCCAGGAATGATGCCTCCACCACTTCTCTGCACAGCTGTTCCACTGGCTGAACACCCTTTCAACAAAGGCATTTTCCCTAATTTTCAATCTAAACCTTCTCTGGCACAGCTTGAGGCCATTTCCCCTTGTCCCATCCCTGTTCCTGGGAGCAGACCCCGATCCCCCCCGGCTGTCCCCTCCTGTCAGGAGCTGTGCAGAGCCACAAGGTCCCCCCTGAGCTCCTTTTCTCCAGGCTGAGCCCCTTCCCAGCTCCCCCAGCCCCTCCTGGTGCTCCATTCCCTTCCCTGGGAGACTCCCTTGGGGACACCCCCAGCCCCAAGAACCCCAGAGCCCGTGGCACTCACCTGCTGTCCGGGCGGCGAGGCGTTGATGGGGGGCTGTACCTGTAGTGCCATGGGGGGGGACAGGAGGGGCTGCTGGGGGACCTGCTGCATGCTGAGGGGCTGGGGCAGGAGCGAGCTCTGCGGGTGGTGCAGGGACAGCTGCTGGTGGAGCGGGGGGCTGATCTGGAAGGAGGGCGGCGGGGAGGCACTGATGCTGGGCAGCAGGGGCTTGGAGGGCAGGGTCCGGGACAGCCCGGCGTGCGGGTGGCCACGGAAGCTCTGCAGCTCCGACGGGGACAGGAAGGAGCCCAGGCCGGGGTAGGGAGAGGAGGCCTGCGGGGGCATGGGGTACATGGGCTGCTTGGGGGGGATCATCTTGGAGGGGGGGTTGCTCTGGGTGCTTTTCGTCTCCCCCTGGTCGGCAGAGCTCTGTGGGGAAACAGAGATGAGGTGGTGAGGAAGGAAGAGAGGGAAGGGTGATGTGCATCCTGAGATACCCGCCTGTGCAGGGGATGCTGCTCCTCTCCCTCCTGCCAGCACATGAGCTCCCAGCCCTGCAGCAGCTGGGTGCCCACAGGCTGGGTGCAGCATCCGTGTCTGGGGAACTAAAGCCCAGTAACTCAACCGTGCCTTTGGCAGAGCCTGGAGCATCAGGGAGAACAAACCAGCAGAGGCAAACTGCCCACCAGCAGTTTGGGGAACAAACCCCCCTGCTTCCAACAGGGCACAGATGGGCCTGTAAACCCTCTGCTTTCCCCACCCTGTGCATTCCTGCAGCCCTGCTGGGTCTGTAAGGCACAGGACAATCATGGCATCATCGTGGCAGGTAGGAGAGGACAGGGGAAAGGGTTGGAAAATGAGGGTTTTGTCCTGTGAGGGGTCCTGTAATGATACTCCTGATCCTTTCTCACCCAGCAGCCAGGACCACACTGTGCTGCTTTGCTCGAAACAGAAGAGCAACTGGAGAAATTGGGAATAAACCAAAGCCATAGAGCACATGCCTCCATGACTTCCATGCCTTCCACGACTCGTGCCTCCAACTGCTGAGAGGCACATTCAAGACAAGACCCTCAGAGGGTTTCAGAGGGACCAATAAGAGTTTTAAATCCTTCCCATCCCCTTTTTCTGTCCTTGCTGCTGTTGTGTTGAGAAGTTGGCAGCTACCAGTCTGCACAGGGGCTCTGAGCCTTTCCAGCTCACCATCACCACACGGATCCTGCAGAAGAGGGGTGATTTGAGAGATCACATCGTCTCCCAAGGCAGCTGAATGTGATGGTCAGGCTCTGAGATGTGGTGTAGTACAAGGAGAAGCTTTGAAGGGACCACTCACTACCCAAGGGCAGCATTATCCCTGAGCCAGGAAGATTTTGAGCTCCACAGGAGCCACCCCAAATTCCCATGCAGTGAATGCCTGTGTCCCCTCTCTGGGGGTGTGGGGGAGGGCAAGCTGTGAGGTCCCTTGGGATGGGCCTTCAGTCTAGGAGACTGGGCCCATCATTGCTCCCCAGTGTGGTCTTGCAGCACTGGGAGTTCCTGTCTGAGCTTGAAATGCCCTGAAATTTCACTCTCAGGCACTGGAATGGGCTCTCTGGCTTTGGCCTGGCTGCAGCGTGGTGAGCACCCATGTGGTCACATCTCATCAACCCACAGTTATGGGTCTTACTCGTTAAAACTCCCTAAAAACTCCCTAAAAATCTGGTCTAGGCTGAACATCCACACAGAAGCAACACCTGGGGTCCTGAGCAGGTGGGACAGCCCAAGTGCATGGAGCAGGGTGCAGCAGGATGCTGGTACCAGTGTCCCAGTACTGGGTGTCACCTTCCCCTGGGCCAGTCCCTGGTGTCACCTTGCCCTCCTGACCCCGTTGTTGCACTCACACCCCAAAACTGGGCATGAAACCGTGGGGACAGGCAGCAGGGACCCCTTCACCCCACACAGGGACACTGATGAAACTTCCCCTGCTGCTGACCCCATCCCAGGTGGGGCTCACTGCAGGGTGCTAAGGGCACAGCCCAGCTCCAGCCCCAACCGTGCTGCAGAGCCCCTCTTTCAGCCCCTTGGGAAGGTGCTAATGCTGGCATTAGTTCTGATATCACAGTAACACAGGATTTCTGATGGATTTGCTCCTCCCTGGAGGCTCCTGTGAGTCGTAACCCGTCCGCGAGTGCGGCTGTACCTTGGAGACGAGGCTGGCCCGGTACGCGGCCAGGGCTTTCAGGTACTCCTTCTTGGCAGCCTCTGTTTTCCTCTTGTAAGCCTGGAAGGACCAAGGAATGGATAACCATTAACAGAGGGAATGGGGGGAGGGCTGCTGGGCTCGGCTGCACCCCTCCTGCTCAGTGGGAGCCCCTTCAGAGGCGCTGTGTGCATGAAAAACTCAATTCTGCTGCTGCGGAGGAATTCACGGCAAACCAAGAAAGTGAAGCCCCTGGATTGGACCATGCTGGGAGTTCTGGAGGTGTCTCTGGTCAGAGTGGTCTGTGTGTTTAGACAGGTGTTTGTAAGAGACACTGTCTGATTTTATAGGGTGAACACAGTGAAATCCCTTCTCAACAGGAAGCAGAGTAAAGAGCAATCCAGGCTCTTGGAAGAGCAAGACAAAAGCCAAATCCTCAAATGACAGGACTCCCTTTAAAATCCCTTGCAACTCAACCCATTCTATGATTCTGTGGTGATGACCAGCTTAAAAACATGTGAGACAGTCAGAATCCCTAAACTACCCGTTTGTTTTCTTTGATTTCCCAATATTAATTCTTTGAGGTCCAAACTCCAGCTCTTCCCTGCAGTCTGAACAGCTGGGAACTGCTTTCACATCTTAAAAAAGATGAGATTTTTGCCTCATCTTATGACTTGGTGAGCTGGAGCTTGCAGGGAAGCAGCAAGTACTAGGACAGTTTGCTTCCCGTAGAAAAAAAAAATAATGGAGCTTTGCAAGGTGAATGATGGTTTATTTTTCCATCTTTCCTCATAATGAGAGATGCCTCTTGATCATGTCAGTGCTGGTCCCCTTCCTGCCTGGATCCTGGTCCTCCACATGGAGGTGAAGACCTTCAATAAATGATGGTGTGATCCAGCCTGTCCCCAGCAGTGAGTCCTTGCAGAGTTACACACATTCAACTGAGTAAGGGGAGGAGTATTTTAAAATGGAGTAAAAAATTCAGGATAAAAGCAGAAACTCCCAGGAAAAATACCCACCAACCCTCTTCTCCACTGGAAACACAAAGCCTTCCTCAAGTGAGGCACTGAAAGTTGATTTCAATTAGAACAGATTGGCATGTATTTAATTGAGCTTTCAGCCAACTGAAAAGCTGAAGCCTCATGGGCACGTTCTCTGTCCAGGATGATTTATCTTGGATATTGGGAAAAATTTCTTCATGGAAAGGGTTGCCCAACCCTGGAACAGGTTGCCCAGGGAAGTGGTGGATTCACCATTCCTGGAGGTGTTTGAAAGAGCACTTGGGGACGTGGTGGCCATGGCAGTGCTGGACAGTTGGACAGGATGATCCTAAGGGTCTTTTCCAACCAAAACAGTCCCACAGTTCCATGATTTAGCTCGTTCCCCCTGCAAATTCCCATGGCCATGGCAGACTCCCTCCCAACACTGACCTCTGAAGGGGGAGTAACCTTCCAGCAGTTGAACTGAATGTGAGTTTAAAATCAGTACAGATAAATCCTATTAAAAATGGATTGAAAGCCTTATTTTCATTGCTAAATCACAGTGAGTTCTGTAATGAAACGTTTTGACTCGACACACTGGAGGTCTCAGACAGCAATTTTCTGAAATGGAGCATTTCCCTACGTTTGTCTTTGGCTTTATGGTATTCAGGAAATATTACATTTGCTCCATTCAGAACAAAATTACTTTTCAAAATGTCAGCCTGAAGAAGAGTTTGCTTGTGAAAAGTAACTATTTCTTCAAACAGTATCAGTTCCCTTAATAAAAGCTATTACCTTTCTCTACAGTCTCCACATCTTTTATTATAGGATCAAAGAGTGGTTTGGCTTGGCAGGGGCCTTAAAGCTCACCCAGTTCCATCCCCCTGCCATGGGCAGGGACACCTTCACTGGAGCAGGTTTGTGCCCATCACAGCACCACGGAATTTACAGTGCTCAGCAGCAGAGCTGATGGATGCTCTTAAATGTGGTACCTGATGCCCTCACAGCAGTGAAACAGAAATTCCTGTATCTCAGGCCAGTGTTTAAGAGTGGCCACAGCTGAATGCTGATCTATGGAGAACATATTTAATTACTTTTCCTCTATAACAGCAAAATACAAGAGCGCTTTTACCATTTTTCTTTTCCAGGATATTCAGAGCTATGCAGAGACAAATTTAATTATTAGCAAGACTTGCCTGGAGAAAAACCTGCAATTTCTGGGCAGTGAGAGGACAGGTAAATAAGACTTCCTAAACCTAAATGCAAATAAATAAATAACCAATAAAGTCTGTGCCCATCTTCATCTCCATCACTGGCTTTTCCTGCTAAACCCTTTTTTTATGCCACTCTTCATCTGTTTTTGTCTCTTTTAGAGCATGTGCTGCTGGGGGGGCTCTGGTGCAGCAGGACTGGGAAGGGTCCCAGTGTCTCGTTCTGCTGAAGGGAGGGGGGATTGCTCCAGGCAGGAGCCCCCGTGCCCCCTGGGCCAGCCCTGGCTGAAGCCTGGCCAGAGCAGGGCTGCCAGGAAGGGTGATGGGGTGAGCTCAGGGATTGTGCTCTCTGAAGTTTCTCTGGTGAACTGGAAGTTCTGGAAGATTCCCAGTGGATTATCTGGGTTTTAATCATAGAATCCCAGAATGGTTTGGGTTGGTGGGACCATTTTGATCCATCCCTGCCATGGCAGGGACACCTTCCACTGTCCCAGGCTGCTCCAAGCCCTGTCCAACCTGGCCTTGGACTCTTCCAGGGATCCAGGGGCAGCCACAGCCTCTCTGGGTGACCTCTGCCACCACCCTCAGTGTAAAGAACCATCCTAAGGGTCTCCTGTTGGGGATTTTGGGGTCGTGCCCTGTGCCCACAGGACTCCATCAAGGACACTGAGCTGCCTGTCCCCAGGGAATCACCACGCTGACGTGGGATCTGAACAAACCTCCTGACAAATCCTCTGTGTAAAGGCAGCTCTAGCACAGCATTTATAACCTTTAAAATTTTAATTTAAACATTGACAAAACCACATTACTTTCTAATTAAATCCCATTTTCTCCCAGGGATTTTAATTTTGAAGCAATTTATCAGATTTAAGGATCCTCAAAACATTTTGCATGTTTTTCTTCCTAACCTGCCATGCCCACTGATTTATTTTCTTTATTCATTAGCAGGAGGATTCATTAGTCATTAAGTGAGTGGGTGGGTTGGGGAGGGGGGGGAGGAAGTAAAAATGGTTAGTGATTATGAAAACAAAAAAAAAATCCGAGCTGTAAGAAGCATATGTCGGGATCGTAATCCTGACACCTCTGTGTCTCAGCAAAGCAGCCAGTAATTGTACCGTAATGAAATGTTCTTGTTTGATAACAAGTTAATTAGAGAAGACAATTATTGCAAGCCCCGCTGACGCCCACGAGCGGCTCCGTGTGGCGCAGGCTCCGAGCGGCAGCCGGAGCTGTCATCCCTAACCCCTGCAGATCCAGCAGGAATGCTGCTTCCCAAGCCCAGGGAGCCAGGGGAACAACTCAAACTCCCCCCCAAAAAACCAAGGGGTGCATTGACCCCAGGTGGGGATGTCTCTGCTGCAATCCCAGGTGGAGTTTGGGGCCTTTTGCTTCAAAAAAAGTCAGGAGAGGAGAGATGGGGAGTTCAGGAAAGGTCTCCAGGAGGAAAGCTGGGAGGGAAGACCAAGAGGAGCCACCACAGTGTACCAGAGGAGGCATGGAGTGATGCTCTGCATGTAGGGAAAGAGGCAAAATAGGCTTAAATTGCACCAAGGGAAATGTTGGCTAAGCACTGGGAAGCCTTGAGAGCAGTAAGGATAATTAAGCACGGGAAGACATTGCCTGGGGAGATGTGTAATCTCCACCACTGAGGGTTTAAGAACAGATTAGGAACACATCCATCAGGAATGGCTTAAGTGGAGATGATCCTGACTTCAGGCATCAGGATGGTCTGGTTGACCTCTTAAGTCCCTCCTTGCCCTTCTTTCTATGATTCCATGACTGGTTTTTTTTCTTCTCCCAAATGTGTAAATTTGGTTTTTATTCTGCTTGTAAATCTGCAGGGTTTTTCGTGTAACCATTATATATTTTCCTACAAGATATGTCTTGAGATCACCATAACTTACGGCTTATTCACAGGATAACTCAAAGCATGTCCTCCCTGCCACATTCACCCTTCTCTCCACACATCCTTACCACAGCCTCTGGAAAGGCAAATAGGAAACACGGACACATTATCCTTTCCCAGCTCCTCCTTTCCTTCTTGCATCCTCCTTTGTATTCCCATCTTGGACAAGAATTATTCTGTCCCTCCCCACATTAAAACCAACTAACCCAAGCTGCACTTTCAGAATAAAACCTTCAAGTCTTGAGATCAACATCCCTGAGGGTACCTACAGGGAAGACCCTGGCTGGGGGAAGTATTTGCATGGTTTCAGGAGAGTTTCTGCTTTATCCTGGTGGAGACACGGTGCTGTGAAGCAATTCCTTCGGAGAATGAATGGAAGAGCCTGTAATGAAGCAGGAATTGTAACTGGTTAAAGCATCCTGAAACATTCCTGCTCTCCACTGCCTCGACTTCATGGGGTGGAAGTCATCCCTTGCTCCATGTGAGGGCACAAGCATATCCTCAGGACAATCCACTGGGGATTCCAAAGGGAACAGGAGGGTGACAAATCCCAACCTTAACCTCCAATGAAACCCACACACCATTCACCTTCCAAACCTCTGATCTTGCTCTCCAAGAAGAAAAGTGACACTCGTAGAGCTGCTGTCAGGAGAAGATTTGACCCTTCATATTCTCCCCATCATGACCCTGCCCTCCACCAGACCTTCCTTGAAGCCTTGTTTGGGACTGGTGCTTTGATCCCTCTCTGTGCATGGCTTTCCTCGATGCCCAGAACATGCTGAAGCCTCCTGCCAGGCCAGGGCAAACTTCTTTGACCCCACAGCCCCTCACTGCCAGGGCTTTGGGGCTGCAGGGGGAAAGTGCATCCTGCTGTGGCTCCAGCACTGACAGCTCGGTACAAAGCTGGAATTGGGCAGTTTGTTGCTTGGCTGTTCCTGTGGGATCTTTCCCTTCAGGTGGCTCTTCCATAAAACAACTTTACAGCTGGCCCATGATGCCTGTGTCCACTGCAGGCACCTGCAGTGTCCTGCCAGCAGCTGATGGGTCAGGTTCCATCAGCAGCTGGATCTGATTAAATGGGTGACTTTCTGCTGAGCAGGCAATTCTTCTGCTGGCTAATTTACCCCTGGAGTGTGAATGTATCCCCGGGGCTGTGTTGTTCTCCAGGCTGTGCATTTGTGTGGGAAAATCCTATTTGTATTTGGCCATGGAGTCACTCAGCATTACTGAACTGGTGCTGGTGAAGCACGAGCAAGAACTCATCTCTCGTACCTTTGTGTCCCCAGACTCACAAACTCAACTGAAAATGCTGGGTTTGCCCAATCTCAGCTCATTTCAGATGGGAAGCTCTGGGTTATCCTGGGGATCACCCAGCAGATTGCTCGGGGGCTCCTTGATTCCTGTGCTCTCAGTCCCTGGGCTCTATGGAAACACCTGCCCAGGGCTTTGGCTTTGTGGATTAGCTGACAAAAGGAAGCTGCTTCCAGAGACTCCTGCAGCTGCCACCTTGGCACCGATCTCTGTGGTCTCCATCACTGCATGGCTCCAATCCAACCTCCTCTTCACCAAAATTCTTCAGGGAACGGGGAGGTGCTTGGAGAGGGAAGAACAGAAATAGGCAGAGAGTGGATCCCAGCCAGTGACTTCTCTGGAGAGTCTCCAGGGTTATCACCCCCAGGCAGTCCCCCTGAGGGAGGACAGTCACTGGGGCTGGTGTCACCTGCCCTTGAGCAGATCTGGCCCGTGGTGGCCCTGTGGAATCAGAGGAGGGGCTGTGGGTGGCACAGACTGGGACCGGGCTGTCCGTGCCAGGGGAAAATCCTCCTAGGGAATTAGCAGAGCTTGCTCCAATCTGGCACTCAAATTCTTCTAATTTCTGTCAAATCAAGCAGCCCTTTTAAACCTTGCTGGGGAGCGCTGCTTGAGATCTGCTAATGGAAAAAGTCCCACCGAGGCAGGGGATTCTGGAGCTGGGACCCGGAGCTGTGGGCAGATTCCTTTGACAGGTACCCCATTGGATGCTAATGGCTGAATTAGCATTTCACTCTGCAGCAAAGCCGAAGCTATCTCTACAGGAACAGCTGCTAAACTATTTGCAGAGTTCAAAGAGGATGTATTAATATTTTTTTTTTCTCCCCGAGTCACATTCTTCAGATTCCCGTGTAAGCTCCTTAGGAAGGGCCACGCCAGCTGTTGAAGAATGAAGATTACAACGTCTTGCTAATGCAGTGCTGGGGATATTTAAGGTATTGTTATTTATTCCTGTTCTACAGCCACACTGGAAGGGGTTAAAATGGGGAAGAAAATGGTGCTCTGCTGAACAGGTGTCCTTGAGCAGCACCCAAGGACACGGAGATTGCTAATCCTGTATTCCACAGCATGATCAAATCACCAGGCAACAGATATAAATAAAAAAAGGCAGGAAATAAGGAAATTTAGATACAAGTGTGTCAGAGGGAAAATGAAGATTCATTGTGAAGAGGCTGAGAAGAGAAGAAGAAGGAACAAAATGACAAAGCCACAAATGATAAACCAGTAAGAACAAAAGAAAGGGGGGAGAAAAAACAGCCTCTCTGTGAAATGCATGTCTGTGACAGCAGCAGCCAAATCAAAGATGCTGCTAGATTATATGGTTTCTTGCATAATATGCATTCTGGTTCCCTCTCTGTGTTTGTCTTTCAGCTGGTGCACAGGGAAAAAAAACCATATCTGAAATGGGACGTGAGCAACCTTTATTTTCCTTGTTTCATCAGGAGGAGAAAGCAAATTTGCTTTGTGGGAGCAGCAGCACCTGCTCAATGGCAAATAAATAGCTCCAGCTTTGATATTACAGTGCATATAATCATTAGCAGCACAAATGGCAGAGGATTAACCCTCTGCATGCTGGCCAGGGCTACCTGGCAAAGGGCTGGCATGTCACTGGTGCCAGCAGAAATGCTCCAGGAGGTGTCAGTGGAGAGGGGCTGGGGCTCTGGAAGGGGCACAGGACACCCTTCCCAGCCCAAGGCACTGCCTGGCATGGCTACAGGCCACCAGCACTGGGCTTCCCTCAGCCCTTTGGCACTGCCAGGGGGCCACCCCACCTCTGTGCACCCCCTGTGTGCAGGATGGAGCTGGGGGGATGGATGGACACGGGGCAGGCACAGCAGGGACGTGTCAGGGGCTGCTCACATGGGGGAATCAGGAAATGCCCTGGGTTTATGGAGCAGCTTCCCTGGAACTGCCTGCTGCTTTCCCACAGGGTGGGACCCTAAACACCCCCAGGACTGGGCCCATGCTGGGCCCACTGAAAGGCACGGGATAAGGTCTGTAAACCTCCTCTGGAGCAGGAATTCCAGGGATGTAAAGAACTGCTGGGGCTGGGGTCTGCACCTCTGGGGATCCAAGTGTGGGACCGGGTTCGGAGAAGATCCTACAGCCTCAAATCCACCAGGAAGAGGGGAACTGTTCTCTAACTAAAACTTTGGTCGTAATTGAGCCAAAATACCAAGATTTGGCTCTTGCTTGCCTGCTGTGCCACCTCTGTGCTGGCTTTTCCCCAGTTTGTCCTCTGCACTGCTTCCTGCAGTGAGGACGTGAAGCCACTGCTGTTCACAAAGCTAAGAGCAGCATCCCTGATGAAACACTTCCCTTCTTCAGCTTTTCCACCCCTTCCCAGAGCACAATCCTGCCTTGCTGATGGGCTGACCCACAGCCTGGTGCAGCCACGTGGCAGGCTGGCCTACCAGGTTGCAGCAGGATTTTGGGCAGTGGTGCCAGGCTGTGCTGCTCCATCCCCTCTCCAGGTGTGCCAGGAGAGCACTTGGAATGCCTGCTTGCCTTCCCAGGGAACGTGAGCACCATTTCCTGCAGCCCTGGGCAGGAAACACCTACAGGACAGCCCAGGCACTTGTTTTCACATATTGAAGGCATTTTAAAATTTTCTTTTCCTTTTTCCCTTTCCATTGCATTGCCTCATGAATCTAAAAAAAGCTTCACCAGGGATGCTGGCCGAGGAAAGCAAACAGGGGCTAAATAAACTCTCCTCCAGCCAGACACTTCCAGAGTGAACGTGCCACATCACACAAACCAGCCACAGGGTCCCAGAGCCAAGGAGAAATCGTGTTCCTCCAGCCAGAGTCCCAGGCAGGGAGGTAACTTGTGGGAGAGAAGTATCCAGCTGGAGACAAAGCCAGGAAGTTAATATTTAAGCATTCAGACAAGGAACAAATGACTTAATTAAATCAATTACGGAGGGAGAAATGGAGCCACTTAGAAAGCGTGTGTAAAGAGACGGCGAGGCTGCTGCGAGCTCATGAAAAAGAAGGAGGAGGGAGAGTTAGCAGGGAAGATAAACGGGCTGGTTTAATCCCTGCTGTTAATTAAGAGCCGAGCGTTTGCACTGCGCTGAGTCGGGGCTGCAACGCTGCTACTCCGAGCTGTGCTCAGGGCCCAAACTGTGGCTGTGCTTGGAACCTGGTGGGGTAAAGGAGGGGCACAAAGGGGAATACAAGCAGGAGAAAGAGGTGGCATAAAGCTTTTCCACACTCCTGAACCAACAGCACAAACCCAGCACCTATGCTGCATCTTCCCAGGGCTGGAGTCCCCTCTTCGGATGAGGAATTTCTGCCTGCATGGTCCTACAGTGATCCACCAAAAGAGGAGAAAAGGGAACAGCAGAAGGGCTTTCATCCCTGAAGATCCTCTGCTCTTACTCCTGACTCAGTGTGGGGAGGAAATCAAGGTTATTTCCCAGCATAACTTCCAGTTAAATGGCTTTTTCCCTCCCTGCTGCTCTCTCCCCAGATGGAGCTGCCTCCAGAGCTGGCCATGGACACCTGGCTGGAGCTGTGGCCAGGCTCCAGGAGAAGTGCTCCCAGCTAAAGCCTGTTTGGGCCCAGGACACATCACACACCTTGCCAGACCTCACTCTGCCTGATAAAAAGCCATCCTTGCTCCGGGAGGTGTTCCCTGGGGTTCTCTCAATAGGCAACAAGCAATTACAGCTTTTGTAACTGACTCAGCAGCAACCAAGGAGGGAAAGCAGGACCCGGAATTCTCTGTGTGAAGCAGACGGAAAGTGGCTGACAGCTTTGGGGCAGCAAGGTTTCCTCTGTGAGGCCACTTCAGACATCTCCTTCTGAAGCTTTTAAAGCCTGAACGCTGGATTTGAAGCCAGCAGTACAGGGAGTTAATAGTGTTTAGCCAGTTGGCTGTCACTCCTTGTAAGTAAATAAGCAAATACAAACCCTTCTCCCTTCTCAAGCTGTAAAACCCCACGTCAGGGAAAGGTCACTGATGGCTGTGCAGAGTATGAGCTTATCAACAATAATTAGTTGCCATAAAAATTTGCTCTTGCCCACGCAACAACAGCGATTTTTGCACAGTGGGCACTTCAGCACTGCTCCTAAAAACAGCCTCTGGTCCTGCACTTCAGCCTGTGGAAGCCCCTGGCCATGCCCTGAACATGCCTGGGGAGATGCCCTGCACCGTGGAAATACACATTTCAACAGCTGAAAGACAAAAATAAATAACCCAGTGACTCACTTGCTTTTGTTCTTCTCCCAGACTGTCCCACATGGAGGCCACGATTTTTGACACGTCCCCGAAGGTGGCGTTGGGGTTTTGCCCTTTGATGGCTGCTTGTGTGTCTCTGAAAAACAGGGCGTAGGCTGACACGGGCTTCTGGGGCTCATTGGGGTCCTTCTTTTTCTTCTTCTTTTGGCTTTTGGGCTTTTTGCCCAGGTCTGTTGAAGGTCTTTTCTCTCCAGTGGCCTGCAAAACCAAGAGATGAACCTTAGCAGTCGGCTGGGAGTGGGCTGGTGCACCCCTGCTGCAGCTACTGAGCCAAGGAGATGAGAGAGGGAATGGGGAGGGGAGATGTCCCAGTGGAGAGGGGGGAGCAGCCCTGGGGGTCACTTTGTCCCTCAGGAGCCTCTTGGATCATTGCACAAACTGCTGGTGGATGTCTGAGCCTGCTTTGGGGCCTCCTCTCAGACCAGCTCATAGTTTGGGTTCATCCCTTTGTCCCTACTCTGAGTCTGGGGCTTTCCAGTCCTCAGTCACTCTCCTTGCCCGCCCTCCTCCCCAGCTCACTCACTCCTTGATCCTCTTCTGGATCCTCTCCAAATGCTTCCCAGCTAGATTGCTTTAGCAGTCCATGAATGTTCCAAACTTGGCTTCCACATGTTTCTGATTTCCATCCTGTCAGCCTCCTTTGCCAGCTGCTCCTGACTTCCCTCACCTCCCCATTCCAGCAGAGATGTGAGCACTGACCAACACCAGCATCACATCAAACATCACACCAGGGCCATCCAAAACTTGCTCCATCCTGCTAACATACGTGTACACCTATCCAGAAAATATCCAGGAATTGAACTATTTTAATCACACAAATTAAGTGCTTTGCCCCTGCTGATCACTATTCCAACTGCTCTGGGTGCAGCTGGGTGACCAGGAATGGCTGTGTCCACACTCACTGCCCAGTGGGTGTTGGAACTCAGGGGAGCAGGACACAGGGAACAGGAGCTGGCCCTTGTGGCTGCTCAGCACAAAATGCTGCCACTGGGCTGGGAAGTGAAACAGCAAGGCTGGAAACAGGGATGCTTCCACTGAGGGCAGCATGGAAAGAAAATCCAGTATCAGTCTCCCTTGGGATGCAGTGTATTAGGAAAAGGCTCTTCCTTCAGAGGGTGCTGGCACTGCCCAGGCTCCCCAGGGAATGGGCACGGCCCCGAGGCTGCCAGAGCTCCAGGAGCCTTTGGACAGCGCTGCAGGGATGAACAGGGTGGGATTTTGGGATGTCTGTGCAGGGACAGGAGCTGGGCTGGGTGATCCTGTGGGTACAACTCATGACAATCTATGATTCTATGAATACAGGGGACTGCAGAAGCCTCCATGGGAGGATATGCAAAGGAAAAGACCCCTGGAAAACTCTTGGATACCCATCAAAGCTTTCAACACATTAACTGTGTCCAGTGAGAGCTCACACTACAGGGAAGCACCATTACCCTTATTTTATAATGAAGGAAAACCTAAATACACCAGATGGCAGAGAATGAAAGCATTGGCTGGATCTCTGCATCCTTGAGGGCAAACAGGACACCAGCCCCTCCACCTGCAGGCCCCCAGCTCCAGGCACTACCATCAGGGGCACAGGTTGTTGAATTACTTGGAAAGACACAGCTCTAAACACCAAGACCTTGTGACAACTGTGCCTCCAGCTGAGCTGGGGACAAACAGCCTCTTCTCCTGATGGATTTGTCAGTCTGAGCATGTTCTTGGCAGTGCCAGGATTTAAGAGGCTTCCCTTCAGCTGGCTCAGGCCAGGCATGGGGAGGAAAAGGGCAGCAGCGTTCCTGTTCCCCGCTCTGCAGCTCTTGACTGGTCATTAATTTCAGTATCAGCGCAGTGACATTTGTCAAACAGACAGTGACCATTAGTGAATGAGCAGAGAGACCACAAAAATTGCATTTAATTTAAAATTGCCCAATTGGGCTTGAATGGGAGGCCTGGAGGTGAAAGGCCAGCTTATTAGGAGGAAAAAAAATGCATGACAGGGCTTCAGCCTATTAGTAAGTGAGATGGTATTTTAACTAACTGTGATCCCATTTGATTCAGTGGAGTGCCGTGGGCAACCTGCTCCCACACAGCCACTGACCAAGGCAAGGAGCTGGAACAGCAGCAGCACAGCCCCAGCTGGATTTACAGCTCAGGCAGCACCAAAGACCTCGTGGGATTCAAGGAAAACAGCAGCAGGGAGCAGGGCAGATCAGGATTTGGTATTCATAGGGTTTTCCGTGGGATGAGACAACAGCCTGGGCATGGACCTCAGAAGAGTCTGGACCAACCTGAACCATGTTCATGGCTAAATCAACCCCCAGTGAGCCAGTGCCTCTCTGCCCCAGAGCATCTGCACCCCCAGGGGTCATCCCCATGGTCAAAGGGACCAGGGAGGCTCGGGCAGGGGGATGAAGAGCTTGGCCACCTGCCTGTGGTGGCCACTGGCACTGGAACTGCCCTGGAGAGGCAGCAGAAGATGTGGACTGTGGCAATGATGTGACCCCAGAAATTTGGTGCCTTTGTAGATGTTGAACCCAGGAAGAGCTGAAACCTTGTGGACACCATGATTTTAATAACTATGGGGAGTGACCACTAATCCAGCTGGAATTTGGGCTGTACCCACCTGTCCCTCCCATTCATGAAGTTATGAAGCAGGTAAATACACCGTGAGGCTCAGAGACCTCTGAAATTCATAAGCTCCCTGGCTCAGAGGACCTGAGGGACCTGCTGGCATCAGATTCATTTCTTTAACCTGTGACCTTCTCGCTCACAAGATTAATTTCTGCTCGTTAGATGTCATTTTGATGACTTGTTGTAGAAAAGCCCTTAATAGTCACATGAAAAAGTGACTGATGGGTGAAGGCAGCAGCTGTGCAGACAGGGAAAGCAAACAGAAACCTGCAGGCCACAGCGTGGGTCTGCTGCTGTCCTCACACTCAGCATCTCCTCCTCCATCAAACACATCTCTGCCACCTGTTTGGAGGGTTTACAGGACAGAAGAATGAGGGGGATTGCCTAAAGGATTAGGAAAAATTCTAATCTCTGCAAGGTGTCATCATCTGGACATCTCCAAGCTCTTCCTACCCCATGGGCTCCAATGGCTCCAGAAAATGGAAGACCCAGCCCCGAGGCTGTGTCCTCCTCTGGGACTCCTGGGTGGCTGACAGGAAAGCTGGGTGATGCTGGTGGAGGCACAGACACAGAGCCTGGTGTGTCACTAAACTGAAACTCATTTTTTCCTGACATGAAAGATTTCAGCTCCCAGGTCCTTGCCTGCAGCTTTGTGACACAGACTTTGAGAGACAGCAGACTGTGGGATCCAGCAGCACAACCCCTCCCACAGTGTCTCCTGAACATGGAATTACAGAGTTTGTAAAACTCCTTTTGTTTTTAACCTTGTGTATCCCTTCTTTTTACAATTTTATCCACTGCAGCTGTGTTTCCACCCACATAAGCGCTCTGCTTTGAAATGCTCCTATCTGAAGTGAAATCTGCCAATGGATGAAAACCTACAGGACTGATGGGGATCAATTTTCCTGGATTTCCATGAAGAGGAAAAGGTTTTTGCTCAGTCCTAGCATTTTCCTAGTTTTTCAGCCCGTGCACTGTTTGTTGCTCTGGTGTTACATTCAAACCCTGTCACAACAGTCCATTTGGGTGGGACAAGGTTACAATACCAGTGCCTTGGGCCAGCACCTTCCACGAGAAGGTTTTCCGTGGATGGCTTTAATCAAATTCCCCGGGGAGTCCAGTAATTCACCTGCAGGCACAGAGGCACTGTGATGGCTGCAGTTTGCCCTCAATACATAACAGCCACAGACTCCTGGAACGTGGCACGTGTGGTTTGGCTTTCCTGGTGCATTTGGAGAGAGATGGGCAGCAACCAAGATGCGCCCAAACCCCCAGGAATTCCTTGGGTTTGTTGGTGCCACACTCAGCAGCAGTTGTGTTGGCTGTAGAGACCATTTGGCACACTGCTGACTACTTAGAACACCACCTGGGTGAACTAAAAGGCAGAGACCCCTTTAGTTCCTGTTTGTTTTCCTTAGCAAGCCATGTCCAATGAGCTCAGTTAAATCCCACCATGAGTTATTTTCCCTCCCTGTTTCAGTCTCCTCTACCCAGCATCAGAAATCTAATTTAGCTCCAAGCATTTGCAGACTCAGCCCCGAAGCTGCTTTGCTCATCATAACCATCATCCAGGAAATCCTGTAGCCTGGTGGACCTGGTAAAACGTGGAGGCACAAGAACAGCTCTGATCTCCAAACCTGCTGTGTGAGTGCCAGCCTGCCGTGCTGGACCTCACCCTGGGCTGGGAACAGCTCTCACCCTTGGGGAAGTCTCCCACTATAAATGTAAAAACAAGACCAGAAGCCCGTGGTTTTATTCAGCCCAGTTTATCCCTCCCTGAGAAGCCATTCCGCGTCCAGCCCGGCGCGACCGCACGTACCTTGTAATGCGACTCGGTCTCCTCTTCCTGAGTGGAACTGGAGGGAGAGGGGGTGGCAGATTTGCTTCCCGGGGGCGAGGGGGAGCCGTGGGTGACCCCGCTCCTGATGCCCATCTGGGAGATGAGCTGGGGCTGGCTGAGGGCCCCCATGGGCCCGCCCAGCATGCCGGGCCGGTTGAGCAGCGGCACTTGGCGGTTGGACTCGTAGGACGCGGCGTCCGAGTGCACCATCTCCTGGATCTGAGCGAGGAGGAGAGCACGTGTCACCACCAAATACACTCGTTTATTTGGTTGTTTGTTCATCTGCCGTACTGCCAAGTGGCTTTGGGACTGATTTATTGTTTAAATTGTTCATGGCTGGGAAGGCCTTCCTTGAGCTCGCTTCCAAACGGGACAAGAGCTGAGCACCGTGCACCCGTTGCTGTGCCCAAGAGCCCGACAGAGAGGTGCTAAATCAGCTTTGTGTGTGGGGCTGTGTGCCCTGAAGGTGCCCCTGACTGCCTCAGGGACCGCTGGTGGCTGGCACCCCTTAGGGGGCTGAAAAAACGGTCCATAAACCATAAAGCAATTTATGGTGAGATCACCAGGAGAAGCGAAGCTCCTCCAAGCCTCAGCCCGCCTGGCCTTGGACACTTCCAGAGACGGGGCATCCACAGCTGCTCTGGGCACCCTGTGCTGAAGCCTCAGCACCCTCACAGGGAAGAATCTCTTCCTGATATCCCATCTAAACCTACCCTCCTATAACTTAAAACCATTCCCTCTTGTCCTGTCCCTCCATCTCTTGTCCCCAATCCCTCTCCAGCTCTTCTGGAGCCCCTTTAGGCCCGGAAGGGGCTCTAATGTTTCCCCAGAGCCTTCCCCTCTCCAGATGAACACCCCCAGCTGTCCCAGCATGGCTCCAGAGCAGTGGGGCTCCAGCTTTTGGAGCATCTTCGTGGCCTCCTCTGGACTCATTCCAGCAGGCCCAGCCCCTCTACACCACAAAACAAATAAGAGATGAGATTGAGATGAGATGAGATGAGATGAGATGAGATGAGATGAGATGAGATGAGATGAGATGAGATGAGAACAAACCCTGCTGTTTTCTGCATAAAGACCCCATTTCCAGTTTGAATAATTTTCCCTGAAACTCCATTTCTCCCCAGGACCCATCCTTGCTGATCTAGTAGAGCTTGGCTCCTGCACAGCCTTGTCCAGCCATGGAGTGGGAGGGAGGCAAACCCTATCTGAAACATTTGCTAGACTTTTTCACTTTTACATTAATCTGATTAATGCTAACACGAGTTTAAAGACCTGAGCTCCTGATCAGCCCACTGAGGTGCAATCTCTCATTACCAGGGGAGCTTTGCAAACTCCATCAGCAGCACACACAGAAGGAAACCCAGGGAAGACCTCTGAGGGCTCCATAGGCTTCAGAGGATGTAAATCCAAACACAGACCCAGATTTACTGCTGCAGGTCAGGAATCAAGAGCTTTACACCACACCCAGCAGAATGTTCTGCTCTCCTTTGGACTCTCCAGCAGTGTCAGGGGAACAGCTTTCCCTGTATCTGCCCTTTTTCCGTTTTGATTGTGAAGTGAGGGGATTTAACTCACAGGAATTAAATATATTCCTGCATTTCAACAGCACGAATCTGGCTGAGGCTGACTTGGGGCCACACTGAATTGCTACCCTTGGCTTTGGTGGTGTCAAGGAGGCAGCAGGGCTGGCTTTGCTTTGGGCCAAAGGGGCACAGAGCTTAGCTGTGCTTTGGTTAGGGGCATAGAGATTAATTATGTCAGGTTTTGTGTGCCCTTAAAACCTCATGATGTGCCCTTGAAACCTTATTATGCATCTTACTGCAGAGCTCTGGCCTGTCCTGATGATAAAGGCACCAAGGATGATGCAGCCATGGGGATGGACACCAGGCTTGGGCAGCACAGGAGGCACCAGGGAGGTAATTTTCACATTTAAACTGAATTTTCAGCAGTCATGGGAATGGCCTGGGTGAGACAGGCAGTGACAGGGACCGTGCAAGGTGGGAAGCAGCACCCATCTGCTGAGCAGCCAGCCATTCCCAAACCCCAGCCAAAAAATGTACATTTGTCTTGGGTTTTGTCAGTTTAATCCAGACCTTTCATGCTGGAGAAGATCTGCCAGCTGCTAAGGAGAAGAATAATTTATTGTCCTTATTTTAAATTTAAATGAAGGGAAAGTTTAGAAGACGGGTGTTGGAGAAATGGGGAAGGCTATGAGATGTGGCTTAAAAAATTCCAAAATTTAAAATAGCTTGCTCACGTTTCAGCCACAGTAGTCTCCTGAGGAAATGCTGTATTAAGACAATTTTTTTGAAACTTTTATTATGTGGTCAATGGACCACAACAGCTCCGTTTATCCATTAAATATGTAATCACACACTTTTTCTTTACAGTGCATGTTATTTATGCATCAGAGCAGAACAAGTCCAGGAGTGCAATTATGGATATGGGCCACACGCTGTAAATGTCTCTGAAAATCTGTAGAAAAACCAGGAACCTGAGGCTGGCCCAGAGAACCCCTCCAGAAGCCCCATGCTCATACAGCCCCATCACAGAACCCTTTCAAGTAGCAGAGACACAGCATTTTTCCTTCTTCTCCAGGGATATCTTAGCCCAGACGCCTCCTCCCAATTTCTTAACATCATTAAAGGGACCCCCAGAAGAAGGATGGGGACAGATTTTTAATCAGGGGCTCTGGTGATAGGACAAGGGAGAATGGTTTTAAACTAAAAGAGGGTTGATTTAGGTTGGATATAAGGTAGAAGTTTTTTACAATGGAGGTGGTAAGACCCTGGCACAGCCTTTCCAGAGAAGCTGTGGCTGTCCCTGGATCGCTGGCAGTGCCCAAAGCCAGGTTGGACAGGGCTTGGAGCAGCCTGGGACAGTGGAAGGTGTCCCTGCCAGGGCAGGGGTGGCTGTGGATGGCCTTTAAAGGTCCCTCCCAACTCAAAGCATTCTACAATGTATGATAAAAAAGTGGTTTGAGTTGAATATTGTTGGATCCTCTCTCCCTTTTCCACATCTCCATCTCTTCTCCCCCAGCACAGGAGGTTCTGCAGGACATGCACAGCTCCTCACATGGACCCTGCCGAGCAGCCTGCACAGGCAGGAGCTGCCCCCACCATTTGGCACTCACTGCATTTCTCTCCACTTCCCTTTTTTTAAAAAATGCAATTTTGGAAGCAACCCCCCGGGCTGCCACCTCCTCATCACTCCTGGTGACAGCTCCTGGTGTCCCCAGGAGTGGTGGAAAATCCACTTGAGTTTTCCAGCTGTAAAATATTTGGAGTGACAATGAAGGTGAGTTGTTTGTGTGCAGCACTGAAGTTTTTTTAACAGGATTTAGGGTGAGGATGGCTCTCACTCGAGGTAGGGAAAGGGTTATTCCTGCTTCCCACTGTGGGATCCTGCTGACACTGAGCTATTTCAGAGGCACCCAAAGCAGGTGGTACCCCCCAAAAAAGACCCAAGGAAAGAGAGACCCAGGACCAGGATTTTGAGAGGATTCCCTGCAGCAAATGATCTAATTAGGCAAGTAAATGATGAATGAAATTGTGATCACGGCAAACCAAAGTGAAAGGAGGTAATGAATGCAGCATTCCCTGTGTGAAAGAAAACAACCTGGTCCTGTGGGATGCAGTCCCAGCCCTGGGCTTACTGAGGCTGCCCCATGCCTTTCCCTGCCCCAAAAAACCCCAAAGGAAACACACGTGGAATTAAATAACCACCCTCCAAATGTGACCAGCTCCTTCCCCAGGAGCACAGGCTGTGGGAGCCAGGTCAGGTCCCCTCTCCATCCCAGGAATTCAGCACAACAAGCTCACCACGAGGTGCTGCAAAAGGCTCAGGATGGGTTTGCAGACTGTGCTGAAAAGATGTTTTGCATCTCAGAGGAAACCCAGAGTGCAATGTGATGTAGTCATAGCTAAAGTAATTAAGTGCATCTTACTTAGCAGATTCCCAAAGGCTGTGCTAACTCAAAGACAGCTTCTTTTTTTCCACAATATTTCAATTCTTTTAATGAATATGCATATTGGGCCCATAAACGCTCCAGCTAATCCAGAGAAGGAGAGAAAAACAGGTTGAAAAATAGCACGTGGTCCACATTCCCTGTTTCTGGGGAGAAGGGGAATTCAGTGAGTGACAAATGCCATGAGGAAGAGCCCAGTCGAGGACTGGGGTGCTCTCCTAGCACAGATAATGTTTCCAATGTGTCAAGCCCAGCTTCAACTGAACTGTTCCCCAAGATTCTACTGTAAAAAGCAGCTCTTTCCAGCTGGGTGGAGCACCAGCCAGCAGAGCTGGGGCTCAGGTCCCAGGATGTGACAGGGATGGCTGTGTCGTGGAATGGCCTCCTGCTAAACCCTAACTCCAACTGCAGCCTTGAGGCAGGTCCCACCCCTAAAACCACCTCCTGCCTTTGCTTTCCATGGGATATTTCTCCTCCTCCTCCTCTCACCTTCCTTGGTCTCGGCCACGCCCTGAACAAGCCCTGTGCTCTGTGGCAGAGGTGCAGACTCCGAGGTTCTGCGTTATCCCCCGTGGTGTGCTCTGCCCCTGGAGCAGGGATGCTCCAAGTGCTCCAGCCCTGCTGCCTGCTTGGCTGGGCTGCAGCCCCAGGTGGGATCCGTGCCACACCACTGGTGGTGTGACCCAGGGAGCAGCAGAAGGAGAAATTTGGCTGGAGTTTGGTACAAAACGCTGTCTGACCCTGCTGCACTGCATCCCCCTGAGCTGAAGGGGGATGTGCAGAAGACAATGGCCAAGGTGAGCAGGAGTGGGCAGCTGGGGCAGCCCCGCTGAGGGGCATCACTCCCTGGGACCACCAGGCTTCCATGGGGAGAAGGACCTCGGGGTGCTGGTGGATGAGAGGCTGGGAATGGGTATTGGCAGCCCAGAAACCAAACTATGTCCTGGGCTCATCCCCCAGCATGGGCAGCAGGACAGGGGGGATTCTGCCTCTCTGCCCCACTCAGGTGAGATCCCACCTGAAGAGCTGCCCCAGCCTGGGGCTTCCCAACATCAGAAGGACGAGGAACTGCTGGAGAGAGTCCAGAAACCATGGAGATGCTGCAAAGGCTGCAGCACCTCTGTTATTGAGACAGGCTGGGAGAACTGGGGGTGTGCACCTGGAGAAGGGTCCAGGGAGAACTGAGAGCCCCTTCCAGGGCCTAAAGGGGTGTATAAGAAAGAAGGAACAGGCAGATGTTTTAGCAGGGCCTCTTGTGACAGGACAAAGGGTGATGGCTTTGAACTAAAAGAGAATTGATCTAGAGTAGATATAGAAAATAAATTTTTTATGATGAGGATGTTAAACACTGGCACGGGGTGCCCAGAGCAGCTGTGGCTGCCCCACCCCTGGAAGTGTCCAAGGCCAGGCTGGACAGGGCTTGGAGCAACCATGGCAGGGGGTTGGAATGGGATGTCTTTAAGGTCCCTTCCAACCCAACTCATTCCATGATTCTGTGACTTCCACCCTTCCCAAGGTCAGTTAACACAGGTGGGCTGGGCTGAGCTGAGCTGTCAGAGCCTTCCTCACCCAGCAGCTACTCCAGGGGCAGCCACCAGGCTCATCGACAGCACAGCTTCCCTCTCCTTGGGTTTGTTCCCAAGAACAAGCCATTATAACCACAATCAACCAGGGAGAGGAATTATCTCCTGAACAGCTTTGAAGCAAAGTTTTCCCAGCAGGCTTTTTCTGTATTGAAGTTTCAATGTAAACGCATCACCATAGCTGAAATACTTAAAGATGATTTACTTTAAAAAGAGAGAGAGCAGGAAAGAGAGGAGCTGATAAGAAAATATATCCCCAATTACCACCCCTCCTCTTCCCGATTTGTAACTGCTCCTAATAAACTTTCATGGTCTATGTAAAATGCTTTAGTGCAGTGACAAATTTCTGCTGGAATTTGAGATGTCTTGTTCAGAGTAATAGCTATCTCACACAGGTGCCCAGCTGCTATTGTAAAATCAGTAAGCATTTAATTGAAACAAATGACTATAATAATAGTACATTATCCCTGCAGGCTCATAGCCATAACAGTTTTAATTATTGAGTTAAGAGTCAAACTAATTTATCCTTTAAAGTAACAGCCACATCTTTGGTTCCACCGATCATCCTATTACGAACACGAGGGGAACAGTTGGAAAGGATTTAAAAAGGAAGTAATTTATTTTGGTAGAGGTGGGGGGGCATTTATCACATGGCAGAGGATTTCTCTGTGCACTGGTGCTCCCAGCTGTGGTTGTCACTTCCCTCCTGGATGTGTCCAATTCCCAGAGGAACCAAGCACCCCTCTGCCAGCTCCTGGGGATCTGTACCCTCAGGATGCCACGGGGGGGCTTTGCTGGCCCAGCAGCAGCACCACAGGAGCCCATGGGAGCTGCTGGTGCCAGCTTTGGGGGTTTGGGCACAGGGAAATTCTTTTGATCTATTTTGAAATTACAGTTTGTCTTCATTGAACACAGTGGAAAAAAAAAAGGTTTTACAGACTCAAATTTGCAAACACGATCTGAAGGAGCATCTCTGGACTTAGAGCCAGGCAGCAGAGAGGAAGAATCCACATCCATGATTTTAAAAAAGCATTTCTGAGACACAGGCATGCCCTGGGGCAGGGCTGAAGGCACAGCTTTCCCCAGCCCTTGGTTTCATGAGCATTCCTGCTTTTATTGTGGTGGCTGTGACACTGACATGGGGGATCTAAAGCACCTCTGTGAGCCCGTGGGGCACCACACGGGCAGGGCATGGAGAGAGGAGGGCAGTGAGGAGGTGGGGAAGCCCTCCCTGTCAGGTGGGCTTCAGAAGCTGCCCAGGGCGGTGGATTCACTTGTAACATCACCCTGTGGTTGATTCTTGAAGCAAGCCCAGAATGCAGCCTCCATGGCCAGCCTGTGCCGCCAGCTCTGGAGCTCAGAGCCCATTCCTGGAGCTCACAGCCCTGGAGCTCACAGCCCTGGAGCTCACAGCCCATCCCTGGAGCTCACAGCCCTGGAGCTCACAGCCCATCCCTGGAGCTCACAGCCCTGGAGCTCACAGCCCATCCCTGGAGCTCACAGCCCATCCCTGGGGCTCACAGCCCATCCCTGGGGCTCACAGCCCATCCCTGGAGCTCACCGCCCATCCCTGGAGCTCACCGCCCATCCCTGGGGCTCACAGCCCATCCCTGGAGCTCACCGCCCATCCCTGGGGCTCCCAGCCCAGCCCTGGCCAGACTGGAGGGCTCTCACAGTTTGTCCTTCCCCAGAGCTCTTGCAGAGCCCCATCAACCCCTTCCTGCTCTGGCCAAAGACACAGGGCTCTGCACTCTCTCCATGTTCCCCACCCTGCTCATTGCTCTGGATGCTTTTTGTTGGACATCTCCCTCAGCAGCACCCGAAGCACCTCACACCCCTTTTCCAGAGCCACCATCTATAGGGAGAGGAGTCCTCACCTTGAAAGACTTTTTTTGCTCCTGCAAGGCGGGCAATACTGTTTTCCCAAGCACTTATTCTTTACTGGGGATCAGTTTACCAGGCCATGCCAAAAGCTCTGCATCTCAGCCTTCTGCCACCTCCCTGCTCACTGCATCATCATCTGCCAGCTCCACTGGCAATTATTTAATGCTTCCTTTGGCAGAAACATAAAACCCTCCAGGCAGACAGAGTGACAATCCAGCCCACCAAACCTGTGCAACTCTGGGTTTGTATTGTTCAACTTCCTCAATAGATTTTGTGCTTCCAAGTCAAATGTCTTGCAGATGTCTGAGTGTGTTATGTTAACACTGTTACCTCTATCACCCAAACCTGTAATCTCATCAAAAAAGATATCAAGTTAGTTTGACAAGATTTGTTTTCTATCAACCCATGTTGATTGGCATTAATTATATTACCTTCCCTTAATTCTTTATTAATTGAGGCCTGGATCTGCCACTCCATTATTTTGCTGAGGATTGATGACAGACTGACAGGTCTGTAATTACCAGGGCTGTTCTGTTTCCCTTTTTAAATATTTGACATTAGCTCTTTTCTAGTCCCCCAGAGCTTCCCCAATATTCCAGGAATTATTAAATACCAGCATTAGCAGAGTTCCTCAGTCAGTTATCTGAAGCTATGTACAGACAAGCTCACCCTGATGGCTTAGAGGGAACCTGAGCAGACAAATATGAGAAAAGAAACTTTTCTGGCTTCAGTGCTTTAAATAAACCCTTGATCTTGCCAATGAACGTTGGCAGTTTCAAATGCAATGCTCTCAAACGTGAAGCTTCACCTGAAAGCCACACAATGTCCCCAGACGAGGCTCCCAGGGCTTCTCCCAGTTGTGTTTATGTGGGAATGGACTGAGAGCAGCCCTGAGGAGGATTTGGGTGGATGAGAAGCTGAACATGACCTGTCCATGTGCACTGGCAGCCCAGAAACCCAACTGGGTCCTGGGCTCATCCCACAGGGAGGGCAGCAGGAGAGGGAGGGTCCTGTCCCTCTGCTCTGGTCAGACCCCACCTGCAGAGCTGCCCCCAGCTCTGGAGACCCCAAAGTTGGAAGGATGTGGAGCCTGGAGTGATCCAGGAGCCACAAAGAGCTGGAGCCCCTCTGCTCTGGAGTCAGGCTGGGAGAGCTGGGGGTGCTCACCTGGAGAGGAGAAGGCTCCAGGGAGAGCTCAGAGCCCCTTCCAGGGGCTAAAGGGGCTCCAGGAGAGCTGCAGAGGGACTGGGGACAAGGCATGGAGGGACAGGACACAGGGAATGGCTTCCACTACCAGAGGGCAGGGATGGATGGGAGACTGGGAAGGAATTGTTCCCTGGGAGGGTGGGCAGGCCCTGGCACAGGGTGCCCAGAGCAGCTGGGGCTGCCCCTGGATCCCTGGCAGTGTCCCAGGCCAGGCTGGACAGGGCTTGGAGCAACCTGGGATAGTGGAAGGTGTCCCTGCCCATGGCAGGAGGGTTGAAACAAGATGATTTACAAGGTCCCTTCCAACCCAAACCATTCTCTGGCTGTAGATGACTCTGTCTCCTCATCTCTGGGGATTTTTTCATCCACATTTGTCACCATGTAAATTGCTCCCTGTCTTTTCCACCCTTGATCATCTCTGCATGCTTTTTTCCCCACAAGGAAAAGTTCCTGCAGCAGCAGCCCCCAGGCCCTGGCAGGCAGGAGAGGGAATGACTGAGGGAAGAACCTGCCTCAGTGAGCTTTGGCAGCCTGGGGTCTTGTGCTATCCTGCTATTACAGGGGAAGGAACCCTCCAAACACAACTAACACCTCATCAGAGGATAAAGAACTGTAACTTCAGGGTGAGAACAGTGGTGTTCAACAGGGCAGAGGCTCAGCTTGGCAAACGGGGGATATTTCTCATCAGTATTGTCACCACTCCTGGGGCTGGGAGGGCACAGCCAGAAGGAGCCAGCTCAGCATGGCATGAACTGAATATTGTTATTTTCCTGTGCTTCAGCCCCCACTGTGGTCACCTGCCAACAAGAGCATTATTGTGGCCTGGCACACAGAGGGTCCCAAATCCCACCCCAGGGAGCGCAGGGAGGCAGGAGCTGTGCTCCAGGGTGTGCTTCCCTCTCTCTTGTGCTGCTGGGGTTATTACACAGATTGCAAGAGGTTATGGTTTTCAAGCACCTTGAGGTGTCAATGACACAGCTCCAGGCCTGTCCTCCATCCCTGCTACAGACCTGCAACCCTGGCTGAGATGCTCCTTTTTAAGGGAAAGGCTAAAGTACTGTAAGTGCCTGGCCCATCCTGAGTCCCAAATCCCATCAGCTGTGTGATGGTGGAGAAACCAAACAACCTGGCCTGCAGGGAATGATTCCACTGAGGCTGGAAAAGCCCTCTGGGAGCACTGAGTCCAACCCTTAACCCAGCACTGCCAGTCCCACCACTAAACCGTGTCCCCACGTGTCACACCTACATGTTTTCTGAGCTCTTCCAGGCATGGTGACTCCACCACTGCAGCCTGTTCCAGGGCTTGGCCATCCTTTCAGTGAAGAAATTTTCCTAAATATCCAACCTGAACCTTCCCTGGTGAAGTTTGACACTGTTTCCCATAGCTGAGCCCCTGCATTCCAGCAACCCCCCCTCCAAGCCTGAACTTCCAGGGACAGCTCCCACCACCCCTGGGTGCTCAGAGCCTTCCACTGACTTCTCCCCAGGGGTTTTGCCTCCTCACCATTGAGTCTTGGGGGAAATGCCTGAAGGGAAGGAACTGCTGTGACTATTTCCATGTGTCCCTTGTCAAACTCACCCTCCGAGGTCAGGGATGAGCCCAACAGCCCAGCAAAATGCAGGCAAAATTCTGGTTCTAGTGGAAAAAATCTCTGCTCTATTGGAAGGTGCCCCTGCCCAAGGCGTGGGGCTGGGAGTGGATAGTTTTTAGGGTCCCTTCTCAGCCCAGCCATTCCAGGATTCAGTGATGTCTGGAGGAGCAGGGGTGCCCCTGGCATTGGAAGAGCAGCTGGGCTGTGTGTGTGCACCATCGGTGCTCCCACCCTTCTCAGCTGGAGAACTGTCTGTAAATAACATCTTCAATAAACTCCTTTTTTTCTTTTAAGTACATTATTTTACGGATAAAGAACAAGCCTGATAATTCAGTGAACATGTTTGCAAATAATCGATGCCATTAATTTCCAGCCTGTTTTCTGAACACATTATTTAGCGATTTTGCAAAACCCATTTGTAGAGGAAGGGAATTGATGCTCATCCAGGCATAACACCATAACACCATCACCAAAAGCTGGGGCCAGAATTCCCTGGAATGGGCACTGGGAGATAATTAAACAGCAGCAGACCCTGACCCCCTCTTTTATGGGGGGTATAAAACTTAATAAAATTGTCACACCCCTACCTGTGTATTGGAAAGCCAGGGATAACCAGCTGTGGGGGGAATAGAAGCAAAAGGGGCAGATGATAAAACCTTCATGGGTGAAGTGAAGGACTGAGGGGGCCAAGATGGTGCTGGGAGCTCAGAATGGTCTGCACCAGCCCTGGAGCCCATCCAGAACAATTTCCTCAATCTGGATTTCTGTCTCCACACTCGAGGTGGATGCAAGAGCAGACAAACTGTCCCATGGAGTATTTTTGTTGCCTTATTTGAGTGTAATGGTGAGCAAAGCTATGCCAAACAAGGGGAAAATATCTTTCACTATCAGACCCATTTATCCATCAGATTTTCTTTAATTTTTGTCTTTCACCTTTTAATCCCAAAGCTACTGGGGAAACCTGGAGTCAGAGGTCAGTGTTAAAACCTACAATAAATACCCCTATAAACAAAATTTGCTGCTTCCCAAGAGGTGGCCCCTGGCCACATGTCTGAGGTGCCCTTTTGTTCATGAATGGGAATTCAGGATCCTGCTAAGCTCTGCACTCCATGGGACCTGCCCAGCAAAGCCATCCCATAGGTCAAGGACAGGATCTGAGACACAAATAAATTCCTGAAAAGCAGAGATCTGCTGTGATGTAAATAATCTTAGGCATTGAAAAACAAAAGGGAAAGCAAGAAAACACTAGAGACAGAAAGTTTTTTCCATCTTCAGCTCTACAGAGATTCCTTGGGGAGTTTGCTTTTCCTGGTGGGTTACCACATCCTTGATGTTATTAGATGTTTAACATCCTGTGTTACAGCTCAGCCTCCTTTTTACAAGACTTTGAACTGCTGGAACGGACAAAAGTTCTGCTGCAGGTGGGTTGGAGGCCAATAATTTGATTTAATTTTTGTGGAAGCAGCGTAGGCAGGGCCAGAGTGTGCTCTGCTGTGTATCCTTGCCAGGGCAGGATGACACCCAGCCCTTCCCATCCTGCTCCCAGGGAGAGCACCCTGGGACACCCCTGGGCATCACTTGGTGATAACCACAGAACTGTGCCCAGCCTGGCAGGGCAGCAAGAAGCTTCACTTTGGCCGGAGAAGATGCTGGATTGTGTAAATCCAGGTGTTTTGCTTCTCAGGGGGACTAAAACTGATGCTGGCAAGAGCACCTCCAGCTCCCGTGGGACCCATCTCACCCACGGCTGTGCAAACACTCCCCCATCCCAATGCTGGCCCCCTCATCTCCCCCAGCACTTATTGCCCCCTCCCTGTGCCTGTGCAGCTGATTGAAGCCTTTCTGCACTCCCAGCTCCCCTTTGCTTTATGTCTCTCCTGGCTCTCTTCACACATTTTAGATATTGCATTCACATAAAGCAATAGACTCACAGGTAATGAGAGACCTCCACGTTTTATTGCATGGAGCATTAAAAAAAAGGAGAAGGAGAAGAAGGCAAAAAGAAGCAATTTTAGAACACAACAGGAAACTGGGAAGACTAGATAGAAAACTCATCCCAGTGGGATTAAACTCTGTGAATGAATTTTAATAGGGTTTTTTTTTTGATTTCAAAGTCTAACAGCCCACTTTTCAAGCACCATAAGAAACGCTGCAGCATTAGAAAGAGTTGGGTCCCCAGTGCTGATCCCACATCTGCACACAAACCACAGCTCCTCTGCACATCTGCAATGAGCTGCCCCCTCTTTGCCCCCACTCAGTTTCCCTCTGCAGCCAGATATTGCTGGGATTATTGCGTTCGTTTGTAATAAGTGTTTCATAAAAGTCTCTTATTACCAGGAGTACAAGCATGCAGGGAAGGAGGGCGGCTATATGGCTGAATATGTGCTGGGGAGCTGTAGGATTTTCAAAGCCCAGCTCTGCTGGAGCAGTTTGAGACACAACTGAAGCTCCAGCCCAGCAGTTCTCCAGCAGCACAGCGATGCTCCTGCCCTGCAGAGGGGAACCCCTGAGAGCTGCAGGATGTGCCATGACCTTGCTGCATCACACAAACTCTTACCAAGAGCCACAGTCTGTCACCTTCCTGCCCTAATTACAGCCAATGCTGGACACTCTAAAAATAGGTGTGAAAAGCCCAAATGACTCTGTATGTACAAAATTATTTGCAGGAGGGAACAGGGAAGGGAAACCTGAGCGCCAACTCCCGCCACAAGAGCCAGGTGCTGTAACTTCTGTTCTGACTCCTGACAATGGCAAACCCATCTCATTTCTGAGCCAGCCAATACAATTGCAGCTGCTCTTCCAAGTTACAGACAGGCCAAAATCTACATAAATGCAGAATTGAAGCCATACAGGTATAGGAAGTGCTCACTTAGGTTCCAGCAGCAACATTAACCTGAGCTGCTGCTCTGCCTGCGCTGTGCAATGCAGTTTATTAGATTAAATGTAGTGTATTAAGGGAGACCAGGGGAAGAATATTTAGTCCAGTAGCATCTCTGTCCTCTTGGGCTTCCTCATGATGGATAACAAACACCTCAGAGTTTCATTTATTTCCTCCTAACACCCAGAGAGACACTCAGTTCCTGGAGGTGAGATATGCCATATTAAATGAGGGTTGGGTCTGCCCAGGATTGGGTTGCCACAATAACAAGTGTTCTTACTGCCAGCCCTCATTTAATCCTGCTAGCAGCAGGGATTCAGGCCATCACAAACACTTCCTTCCCTCCCAAAACATATGACCCCAAGTGGTAAACCAAGAGTAAAGCATAACCCCATTAAAGGCTTGATTTTCCCCCCTGGGATTACATGCCGGCACTGGGGAGCTTGATCAATTGAGCCTTGAGGTTTAATCAATATGTGCCAACAACAACATTACTACATTCCAGCAATGCTCTCCATTCATCACCTTGAGTAACTCCAGTCACCCAGCACACAGAGGCACTAAAGCAGCAATTAAAGCTTTGGGGAAGTCAGAACGCAGCCAGTGTCTCCTGGGACAGCCCTGGGTGTTTCACGCTCCTGAAGGAGCTTCCACCTCCAGCTCAGGCACATCCCCCTCAGTGCCAAGCTGCTGATTAGATGGATATGGCAGGATTCAAGTGCAACAGAAGACATTTCCATTAAAAAAGTGATCAGTATTTTGTCTTGCACGTTGTGTCACCAAAACATTTTGGATGGCGCGCCACACTCGGCGCTGCATTTGCATTTCCATCTGATCAGACACCGAGGACACGTGCCAGGCTCGTGTTTACATTCCAGATAAAGTCACATATCCCAGCAATCTCATTAACCTGCTGCCCTGGAATTAAACAAAACCACCTACAAAGGCAGTGCATTCCTCCCTGACGTGCACCATAAGACACCTTCGGAGCTTCCCAGGCAGGCTGTGAGCATGGGCGGCTGCACAGAGGTGTGGGGATTTATGTTCCTTGGAACACTTCCCAGGTTTTTTATGGCCAGGGAGTCTCAGCACAAGTGCTGAGGTTCTGCAAGAGCTACAACTGTGTCTGTACATATGGACAGCAAGATGAAGGGGTGGCTTAGGGGAGCAGGTGGAGGGGAAAGCACAAAAAATATTCCCACTTTCTAAGGGCTGAGCATCAACTGATGAGAAGCTCAGGCCTCTCTGCTGTTGAGGGCATTGCTGTCCCCTTGTTACCCAAGGTCAATGCTATGTTGTCATTGCGCCCCCAGCCCCTCACAGGCACAGGGCTGGTGCTCTCCTTGCCCTGGATGTGGACAAATACCAGAGACTCTGCCACTCCATCCCCATGGGCAAAAGGGCCAATCTCCCCCACAAAAAGCCCTTTATAAACTTGCCAAACAGACAAAACCATCCCTGTTTGGCTCTGAAGAGTGCATCAGTCTCAGCTCCAACTCTGGGGTTTACACTTGTTATCTACACACATCCTCCTTTCTGGAACAAAACCCTAAAGCTGCTTGTAGGAGACAACTGCCAAAACTTTTATCATTGTCACAGACTTGTTTGCCAGGAGCAGACAATATTGCCCAAGTGGCCACGCGTGGATCAAAGAGGCTGCACAGCAGCACACGGATCTGGGAGAAGCTCCAGCAGGATTCTGGGATCCAGCTCGTGGGAAGGGATTGGATCTCATTGGTCTCAGCTTCCCCAGCTGGAAGTGGAAAAAAGGAATTGCTCCAAACCCGTGGTGGGCAGGTACAAATGCTGTGTCACGATGGATGAGATTTGCAAAAATTAAGCCATTCTGTACTTGCAATTCTCTCTTCTTGAGATGCAGAAGATGAAGAAGAGCCAAATATATTATCTGGGAAGAAAGGGTTACTTTTCAATCGAAAATTAATGCACTGAATTCTGAATTAACATGTGGGATAATTAAAACCATCTTTCCAATGAATTTATTATAGGATATACAAAGCTAATTATAAATTCTCTGTTGCTTAATCCCTTGCAGTTTGCTAATGCAGCGTTGAAATCTCTTTGGCCACACTTGTTTAAATTATTCATTAGACACAGCAACAGTTGTGAACTGTAATTTAAATTGGCATCTCATGAATATTCCATCAATACAATAAACACTGGAATGTTTTACTGCACACTGCTCGATAGTTTGTGCTGGAGCTTGTGTTGACACATTTTTATTAACTCTTTATAAAGGTGTTACCTATTTATGTCACTGATTACAATGAGAATAAAAAGTCCCACTCATAAATATTTGTGTCGCTTTCTTAAGGGAGACAATGTAATTAGGCAAAGCTTCAAAAGTCATAATTAATATTAGGTGGCTCTCCTTTCCCTCCTGGTTGCCTGGAACACGTGGACTGGCAGGATTTCAAAGCCTGGCACGTGTGGCCACGTTACAGCTTTGGCACCGCAGCTCTCCCAACTGCCCAGACCAAACTGGGGTGACACCTGTGGGGTGGCCCTGAGTCTGAGCTGGCACCCAGCAGCTGTGCTGTGCCCTGCTCCCACTGCACAGCAGACAGAAACACAGAGATAACTGGAGGAACTGTGAATATTTGCTCTCTGGTCTCCAGCCTTTGGCCCGTCAAAATTAGGAAATAAAATGCAGCCACCGTAAAATCCCTGCGTGTGGCAGCCTGATGGCTCTGCAGCACCTTATAGGCTTTTAATGGGGCATTTTTAGCAGCAGCCCTAAAAAGTCATTCTCGAGAGGCTGTACAATTCTGTGTGGGTTTCTATTTTAAGCCTGAACGTTTTCATTTCAAAGCGAGATCCCGCTCTGACCAGAGACTGTAAAAATGACACAGTGGGACTCGGTGGCTGTGGCTTCCCAGTAGCACTCATAACACACAGGGTTAGTTTAGAAATTAAAATATTCCCCCCTCCTGCCAATGAGGGGAATATTCCCTCCTTGCAAACAGGGTTGGTGAAATAAGACTGAAGGAATTGGAGGTTCAGGCTCTCCCAGGGTTGCCGAGTGTTCCCAGCAGTGTGGAAAGCTCCTGGAAAACCCCAGGCTCAAATGTTCCCTCCTGTGCACTGACTTCCACCCTCTCAGATCGGAGCTGCCAGGTGGGAAATAACAGCAGCCATTGCCTTATTTCCAGAAAAAATAGGGATTTTTTTCTGGAGCGGGCACCGGTCAGGACTTTCTCACGGACACACCAAACCCTGCTGGCTTGCTCAGGGGATGATATCGCAGTCCCTGTGTCCTGTGGGGTAATCCCATTAGCGAGTGGATGAACCGAGGAGCAAAGGCCAAGCAGTTTATCCCAGCAGGAGATTTGGCTGCTGGCTGCCGTGCCCAGGAGCTGCTCTGCGGCTCCTGTGTCCCGAGGCGAGTGCAGGGTCCCAGCAGCTCCAGCTCCCTCCAGAGACATCCCTGCCAGGACCTTGACCCCTGACCCCTCCTGGATGCCAGGAGTGATTTTCCTGTGCCAGGAGGGTTGGCAAAGCTAATGAATATTCACAGAGTGTTTAAACTCTGATTACCGATGGCCAGCTGAGTGAACAACTTCAAAACCGCAAAAGTTTATTGAAACAATATTTTTGCAAGGTTGTTTCTGCACCCACACATTTTTGTGGCTTGGGATAATTTGAAGGATTTTAGACCCACTTTCAAGGAGAGTGAGGTCCACAGGGGTTTCTCCTCCAGCACGGTATTTGGATGTTCCTAACCCTGAAATGCATTCACAGTAGCTCCTGCAGACACGTACAAGTATTTTACACACAGTTTTACTTCCACCAGTGGAGACAGTGGATTGTTGCTGGCCACACACGGCTCCACTGGCAGTACTCCCCCTGCCAAAATTAACACTCCACACTGATCCGACTAAAAGATTTCAGGCATTAAGGTAATTTTGTATCCACTCCTTTTTCCGTGTTGTGCCTCCACCACAGGACTCAACATTTCTGTGCAGCACTGACTTGCTGCAATCTGAATGTGACTCCTCATGGGGAAGATTATTCCCTCCTCTATTCCCCTGTGTGCACGGCAGGAACCACCGTCTCCTCTGTGATCTTTGCATTCCTTTCTTCCACCCCCTTGTAGGACAAAAGGCTGTTTTGGCATCTCCTAATTACGGCTTTGTGGCTGGCAGATCATCTGTTCACCTCAGCCTTTATTTCCAGTGACAGAAAGCGCCCGACTGTTCCGCTCCTCTGTTGTGATCCCTCTTGTTCCAGATCACCCGCCTGTGAGTCAGCTCAGGGCTCTGCACCCGCTGCACTTCCTCATAAATTAGTAAGTGATATCTTGGCTTCAGTTGCAAGGGTCTTTCAAGACTAATCTGTGCATTTTTGTTGGTGTTTCTTCCAGCTGTTTCTCGCGTACCGCAGCTGGCATCTCGTTTCAGCCTCGCGGTGGAACACAGACAACCCTGACACTTTGTACAGCTAATGCCTTTCCTTTTTTTTTTTTTTTTTTTTTGATCCATGAATAATTTTCTCTTCCAGAGCAGCAGCTCTCCCAGAATACCAAAAGCCACACACTCTGCTGTAACCATATCAATCCAGCTCTGACGTGAGTCGGAGAGCTGCAGCGCTCGCGGTGATGTCAATGCATGATTCAGATATGTTTTCCTTTATGCTCCCGGATCCAGGGCTCGTTCTGCTTCCCTGAGAAAGGGGGAGCTGGCTGAGCTCCTACAGATTCTGCCATCATTCACCCAGCCCTGCAATCTGTGCTCACATACACTGGGAAAAGCCACTTTGCTCAGCTTGAAGCCCTGAGGCTTTGGAGTGGGTAGATCCTTGTATCCAGCACCCTAAATGGGGTGGGTCAATACCGTGTTCCTTGGATCTCCTCATCTTGTGGCTCAAGTGAGACTGAGGGCTTTAAGAGCTGCCTCCACCCCAGAAGCAGAATCTGCAGAGGCAGGACTGACAGTCCATTGAAAGTAAAACCTGGCAGATTTTAAATGTAGGAGAAAGTGAGAAGGAAACTCCATGAGTTCCAAGGATCCATGGAAGAATTTCGTTCTTAAAATTCTAGCAAACATGAGTATCAATGTTTTCATTTAAAATTCTCTCTCAGCTGGATGGGATTGATGCACAGCTCCAGGCATGCCTGGAACACACAGCTCCCCCAGCCAGGCTGGGCTGCAGCACTGTGGTACACACGAGGCTCTTGGCTGTCCCAATCCTCAGAAATACGAGGAGCAGACAGGAAACCTCCCGTGCTGCACAACTGCAGGGTGGTGCCCTGCTGCTCTGCCTTTGCAGTTGATGCTGCAGGGGATGGTGCACCAAGGAATGTCCCCTAATGTGACACCAGCAGGAAGGCTGCCAAGATTTTTCAAATCTGTTAATGGCAAAAGGCAGTGTAGAAATAACAGCAGTGGATTCCAGGATGGGGATGATGATGTCCCCTCACAAGCAGGGACATGGACATGGCAGAGGTGTTTAATGCATTCTTTGCCTCTGTCTTCAACACAGATGATGGACCAAGGGGGTCTCAGTGCCTGGAGCTGCAGGATCAGGGCTGTGAGAATGATCAGCTCCCAGCTGATCCGGAATTGCACAGCATGGGCTGCTCCAGCTTGATCTCTACAAATCCATGGGGCCTGCTGAAATTCGTGGGAGAATCCTCAAATTGCTGCTGATGCCATCACAAACCCTCTCAATGATTTTTGAGCAGTCTTGGGAATCCAGAGAGGTGCCAGCTGACTGGAAGCCTGCAAATGTTGTCCTGATTTTCCACAATTCCATGAAGTTCCTTTCTTGTGTATCAGGTGAAGAGGTTGCAAATCACAGCAACAGCTCTGTGCCTTCAGCCCCTTCCCTCCTGCACCTCAACCCCTGCTCATCCCAGGTGAGCACTGCCTTGCCCTCTGAGGACCAGGACTTCACACCCAACTCCACCTGTTTGCTCCTTGCCCTGTTCATGTCTACTCACCTCTCTTCAGTGAGTTATGAAGGCAGAATGTGAATATTTTACTGACCTTCACTTCCAACATGAAACTCTTCCTGGTGAAATGACCATGTGTGCAAACACAGACACCCAAAATGTGTGTGAGTGTGTCTGAGCTGGGGGTCTGGTCCTCCTCAAATCCCTGCAGAAACATTTGCTTCATCCCAGGGAAGGTATTTCAGACAGTTCAATGAATCACACTCCAGGAGAGCTTCTTACTGTGGAAGAAACCCGAGGGACTCATTCAGGCCCACCCTGGGTATCACTCCTCAAAGCTGGCTTATTAATGTGCTGATTTACACCTTTGGAGTGTTTCTAACAAAGTACCCAGGCTCAGTACTTAGTATTTTTATAGCCTACAGTAAACACTGACACTGCTCTCCACTTGGGAATCTTATTCTGCACTTTGGCTGAAAGCTCTGGGTTTTTTTCAGTGAGAATTTTTTTTTCTAAGGGCTTTGTAAGCTGCTGTCTCTTAGAGACTTTTCCTAACTCAAGAAGGGCCCTGTCTGTACTCAGTGCCTCTGGTCCAATTTCCATCAGGCCAGGGGATTTCTCCTTCTTTCCTCTATGTTCCTTGTTTTGGCACTGAAGAAGTCACCTAAATGTAGAGTGACCAGGTGGCCTCAGTTTCCCCATGTGAAGAAACATCCTCAAGCTCTAGTGGAGGCACAGGTTGGGCAGCAGGAAGAATTTCTTCACTTAAAGGGAGGTCAAGCATCAGAAAAAGCTGTCGAGGGAAATGTTGGAATCACTGTCCCTGGAAGTGTTCAAAACCCATACAGATGAGGTGCTTTGGGACATGGGTTAGTGGGCAGTGTCAGGTTAATGACTGGACTTGATGATCTTAGAGGCATTTTCCAACCTAAAGGATTCTATGATTATATATGAAATACTTCCATTCCTATTCAGTGATAAACACAGGGAAGAAGTGAACTAGGAAAAGATTTCTTAGAGGAAAGAGTAAATCCAACCTTCCCTGAGCTGATGCTGTGTCCTGTAACTTTGGCTCCCAGCTTTGGCAGCACTGACATGTCTGTGTGAGGGAGAATCAAGCTCCAAAGGTCTGGTTGAAATATGTATTGATTTTAATGATCCAATATTTTAAATTACTGTAGATGATGGACTACAAAGAAACCATCTTACTACATCCATAATTGCAGTTACTCCTCTAATTTGTCCCTGGTGAACCTTCAGTGTGAGCTATAACTGAAGGCTAGTTATTATTATTCATGGTGTACACAGCATCTGAGTGTGCCAAGTGATTGATTGGGTGCTAAAAATGTTACTGGTTGTTTCCTCACACCTATTTATGGTGATCATGTGGCAACAACAGCACAAGCACTGCAGGAATGTAAATACAATGGAACATGATTTAAAATCACTGCAAGAACCCCACTCCTGAATTGCAGTAACCTCCAGGTAGATCCACTTCCACCCATGCATCCTAAAATAACTGAGTTCAGCATCACCCAGGGAACACAACAGCAAAAAAATCTGGTTGACCACTCACGGGCAGCAGTAAAAATCAACATGAAATTCACGGGCACTTCCAGAGCAGGGCAGAACTTCTCAGTGAATGGCTCAAATAAATCAGCATGGCTGAATTGCTGCTGACTGTACTGAAGTCATTGTACTGTATATGACTTTTCTACTTCAGTGAGAAAGCAAAGCAAAAGGGAATGAAGCAAACTGTCACTCAGGAGAACCCCAGCTCCCATCAACCATTATGGATCAGGAAATCCAAATTGTCAAAGGAGCCTCAATTTAGGCCTGGATTTTTGAGGTGTAAGATGCAAAGCATAAAATCCAAAGGCAGGATTGACACAGGGCAAAGTTCTCCTGTGCAGACCTGAAATCAGTGCACAACAGCCACGTGCACAGACAGGCACACACAAAACAGCCCTTGCGTGTGCAAGGAGCTCAGGAACACAGCTCTGTGTGATCCTGGCAGATCCAGGCTCTTTTCCATCAAATTCCTTGGAAATCCACACCAGGGAGGCTCTATCAGGTCTCATTTCATCAATGCTCTGCGACTGTGAGAAGCCAGAGAAAAAACAAGTTTAAAAGAAGTCCCACTTGCTGCTCTAGCTGGCAGAATTCCACACGGGAGCCCTTCCACAGGCAGCCTAATGTTACAGATCCTGACTGTGAAACGAGGAGCCACGGGGTGAGCAGGGGAGATGTTCACCTCATGCTGCTCAGCCACGCACACATCCTGGGAATCAGCAGTGGAACTGCTCCTCCAGCCGGCATCGGGACAGGCTCCTCACCAGGGCACAACACTCCGTGCTGAACTCGGGCTTGCAGCACTCCAGGAGCTGCATTTCTGCCTTGCAAACCAGCATGGCCATGGCAGAACTAAATATACTCCATTATAAAAGAAGGGCTTTCAAAATCAGCCGTACGCCAGGGGTGTCTAATCCGCCTTGTGATGTTCTTGGAATAGGTTGTAAGGATTCCTGGCACAACCAGGACTCCACCAATTCAATATTTGCTTTGGTGGAAAGATTTAACCCCTTTTTTCCCTGTCTTGGCCTCTGCTGTTTGGGTTTAATTCTTAGCACAACTCTCAGATTCTCTGTAGATGCTGTAGGGCATCTTCTGGCCTCCATGAGGGGGGTGAAATTCTTCTGATGAAGAAGAAATGAACCCCCTGAGGAGGAAAAAGCTGAGCCAAAAACACTGGGTGCTCTCAGTGAGCTGAAGGGATGGAGGCAATAGGAAGACCCACAAGTATAAGTCTTTCTATCCTTCAGCCTGCAGTGTGGAGGCCTTAAAATTAACCTTCTTCTTTACTTCCAGATCTAAGACACCCAAGAGAGCCCTGGAGTAACTTCTCGGGCCATGAAGACAGTTCTGTCACCAGCAAATATTTGCTCAATGCCCACAGAAGCTCTGATCTCTACAAGTTGGTTTTTTTCTGGACCTTTTACCTGCCACTTCCCATACAGGGATTTGTACCCTCAGCTCTGTCAGAGGAAAGACAACCCCAGATGTATTTTCTTATGGGGCAGTTGTAAGGGGACTGAGGCTGAGGTCTCACAAATCCTATCACAGAATCTCCTGAGCTGGGAGGGAACCACAAGGGTCACTGAAGCCAACCCCTGGCACTGCACAGAACAGCCCCAAGAATCCCACCCTGTGCCACCATGAGACATGAGCTTAAAAAGGAACAGATTCCTCAAAAGAGAGAATCAGCCAACACTACCAACCAAGCTGACCTCAGCTGGCTGTGGAGGCTGAGCAGTGACCTGTCCCTGCCTCACCGTGCTGGGTGAGGGGCCAGGTACCTTCCACCCCATCGTGGTGCCACGGCAAGGGAATCACAGCAAAAGCTCAACTTCAGTTCCAAATCTCAGCTCTGGGTTGTGCAGGAGACATCTGGGCAGGGACTGTGCCCCAGCTATCCCATTTTTTTCTCTCACCAGATCTGGATGTTCTGGGTTCAGCTCAACAGGAACATGAAAGTTGACAGGACTCGTTTTGCAAGGGAAGTGATTTTCCTGCAGGTAAACGTGCCTCTTCCTCCCCCAGATTAATGCCAACCAGATGGCCAACAGTCTGCAGTAGACTGCTGCTAAAAACACAGGCTGCAATCATCTGAGAGTCTCTAGGACAGACACAGAGAACTGATTTAGAACTGGAAACGTGCCATGAAAAAGCCCAAGCAGCGTGAAACTTGGAGCTGTGTGCAGGATTGTCTCTAGCACTGGGCAGAAACCTTCTGTGGTGGAGCAGGTGGGTTGGCAGTGGCAGATGGATGTTTGGCACCAAGAACACAAAACCTGTGCTAACAACTAGAGCTGGGCTCTCCCAGAGGCCAGTCCTGCACGTGCAAGCCAGGCCCACCTTCAAAGAGGTGCTTTGGAAAGGCTGCTCTGCCCCAAGCAGTAGGAATTGGAAAAAAGGTACTGGGACAGACCTTCTCTCTATGTCACACAAGGTGATGTTCATGAGATATATTAAAAATGTTCTGAGTAATAAGGAGTCATTAATATTATGAAGTTTAACTTGGGAATGTGCCCCAATCTTCAGCCCTACCCTGTCAAGGAAAACAGGATCCAGGGTTTGGATGCATAGGGAAATGACACATTGTGTGCCTTTCTGTGTAACAGTGGAGTCAGAGTTGATTCAGTCACTGTTTTTTAACAATTCTGCAGCAAAACCAGTACATGTAAAGTGCTCCCAGGAGCCCAAAGCAGAGATGGTCCCATTCCAGCACACTTCCCTGGAATGAGACACAATCCAGGGGAGATGGGACCTGGTGCTCCCAGCTTCAGATCAATTCCAGCCAGAAATCAGCTCTGGGTTTACTGCATGTAACAGCTACCTCCACCTCTCCACCAACACACTTTGAACATCTACTACAGCAACTCCCCATCTTTTTGGTAGACCCATAAGCATTTTAAAAATATCTTTTTGACATTTTCATTTTCACCCTCACTCTCAGCAAATCGCAGAGTTTATCCTTGCCTGTGTGGACAAAAGTATTCCCTTATATTGCTCTGAAATTCCAACCTCAATTCCCACGAGGTTTCCTGATGTAGCTGCTCTCACTTGTGTATTCCATGCACTTTTGTACTTTCATTTATTTTATGTACCTCTCTCTTAAACTGAACATCTGCCATTGCAGAGACTCTTTCCATACCCATAATAATTTCTGTTTCTATCCTTTGAGCCTCTTTTTTTCCTCCCTCTTGCCTGAGATGGGATGACCAACACAGCAGAGTGTACAACTCTCCAAACCACCCTCATCCATGAGTTTCTCCTGTCCTCTAACCCCTTATCCCTGCACAAGGTTCTTTGAGGTGCTTTCTGGCAGTCAATCCAGAGCACTGCAAGCTTTGTGAACAGTGAATATTTTTCTCCTCAACACACATTAATTTCACATTTATCAATGCTGAACAAACTGCCTTTGCAATCTTGCAGTCCATTTCCCTCCTATGCTTAAATCTCTGTGAATTCCCTTTCTCCTGTCCCAAATATGTCCAATTTCTTTGTGTCACCCTCCAGTTTTATTCCTCACTGCCGACATTCAGCATCATTAATACAAAAGCATAAACAACAGAGCATCCAGGGTAACGACAAAACCTTGAGAGACCCCCACAAATCATGAGGTGCACAAGTCTTTAAGCACTGCTTTTTCCAGTGTTTGCAAATAACATCAAGAATAGAAGAGTTTGGCAAAACCCACTTCTCCTGTACAGAAAACGTCCTGGTTCAGGGCAGCCACACCCTGACACTTTGCTAGTCCCTTTTTCTATGGCAACACCTCAAACTGCCCTGATTCCATCCACCTCTGCCTCAGGAGGAGCACAAGGAGAAGGAATGTTCCTCCCATGTTGGAGTCCAGGGCACGTGGAGAACCCCTCAGGCTGCCCTGGGGGTCCGAGACCTTGCTGGGACCCCAGGAAGGCGCTGCCTTTGACCTTGGTCCATGGGAAAAACTTAAAACACTCAGAGATGAACCACGAACAACAAAGATCTGAAATGAATAGCAGTTTAGTTTGTAACAGGGTGAAAATGTGTAGTTTTGGGGTTTTAGAATAGAAGTTGATGAGAGCAAGATGGAGAATTTTGGATGGTGTTTCATCTTCTTCTTCTTTTTCTTCAACTCCATCTTCTGCTGTGATGGTGGCACAGAGACATTGGTGGAATGGGTTTGAGGCAGAAATTGCATGTCTAGAGTAAGTAGTGATTATTGGCACAAAATTGTAAATATAGTAAGTTTTAAGAGTTGATTGGACTAGAGACCTTTAAAAGACCTTGAATTTTCTGTCTGGGAGGGGCTTGCCAGAGGTGTTTCTTCAGCGTGTTAAACTTGCGGCAAGCGATGTGCAGACCTGTAGATAAGAAACTGAAAAAAACCACCTCTAATAACTAAAGCTGCAAGTTCCGTTCATCCTTTCAAGCCCTGGACTATCAGAAGAAAAAAACCCTAATTGGGGGATGTTAGAAGGGAAATTCCGAGACTCCCAGTTTGCTACTTCCACTTCCATCAGCTCCACTTGCCCTGCTGCCCGTTCCCACAGGGACCAGCCAGGTATCCATGGGGGAGCCATGTCCAACACAGCCCTTGTTACATTCCCTGTGGGAATGGTCTCTCCCCCCTCAGGGACCCCTAGAGCTTGTGCCATGTAGTTAGACCCTTCCTTCCCTTTTTGACCCCATTGGCTGTGTCCCAATTTGTCCCTCCCTGACAAGAGCTGAGAAAAGACCCTGTTCCCCTGTGCATGCCCTCTTTCCCTCTGGAGACCACCTGGAATAAACATCTTACTGCAGCTAAGGGTTAGAACCTCTTTTGGGTCCTTTTTCCTGTCTATGATATATTCCTCCAGAGCCTGAGAAGGCCTGAGCTAACTTAGAACTTCGCAGGGATTAAAAAGGAGGATTTATTATCAAACCCTGGTGGGACAGGGCTGCCCGTGTTGGCTGCCACACACCCACCTTTGGGCTCCTTAACTGCAAATCCATACCCAGGCTTCGGACAAATAGACATGGGGCCAGCCCTGGGTAATGGGAGCAGATCCCACTCCTTACAGGAACACCCTGGTATCCCACAGCTGCCTGCTGCGGGTTCCAGGAGCCCTGGATCCCAGACGAGGGATGCCCTCACAGCAGGGATAAGTGAGAAGCACAACGCCGGTGATCCCCGTGGGCAGTGAGGGATTGCAGCAATCCCGGCGCCCTCCTCGCCCTCAGCAGAGACCAAACCACTTCCACGGTGTGAGAGGAAGGTTCCTAATGGGATTCTGCAGAGCTGGGAGACAAATGGAGCAGCCAGGCAGAGCATTAAGGAATGCTTTCCAGCCCGAGTGGAACACTCGGACGTATAACATTACCAACTGGCTCGCTGCCATGCATCAGATGCAGAAACATTTTTCTCTTTCTGTGACAAGCTGCATCTGTAGCAATCATTATAATTTCTCTTGACATTGCATCCCACACCTCTTCACAGAGGCAGGACTCAAGTAGCACTCTTCATTTAAATGGTAACTTTGATTTCTCGGGGCTACGGGGATGTGAAGTGGTTCAGCCTGTACCACTCAGAAGCAGGGGCTGCCGGGGCTTTTCCCAGGGTGTGCTTCCCACATTCAGAGCTTTCAGTCTTCTGGGATGGGGTTCGAATTTGGCAGCTGGACCTTCCCAGATTCACACCCAAAACACAGGTAGGAATTGGGAGTGTTTGTCGAAGAAAGGGAAACCTGCCTCGGGATTGCTGTTTGTGTTCTCCCTTGCTCTGCACCATCACTCACACTCACAGCAAACCCCACCGAGGCCACTGGCAGGGGAAAACTCCTCAGAAAGGGCTGGGATTACCATTTCTATTTACCAGCTGAGGAAATCTTACCTACCAATTAGGGACCATTCCTCCTGTCACTCCAGCGCTCAGCCGAGTAGCTGATGTGGCTCTTTGATCTTCTCATTGCATAACAAAGCCTGTTACAGCCCATTATTTTTATTGTAAGCACTTTCTGTTATTTGCCTCTAAAAACGGCTCCCATTGAAATGACACAAAGAGCCTCACTCAACGTGCACACACCTACAGCAGTGAACAGTCATCATAACTTCTGCAGCTGAAACAAAAGCCGTGGAAATTTCCATCCTTTTGTGCTCTCCTGCCCCGGGCGGGAGGGGAATGGAACCAACACCAGACACTGCAAGGCCATTTGGGGCTGAAACTTCTGGAAAAGCAATGGACAGCAAAGCACGTGCGTGATTGGGAATGAACCTCAAAGTTCCACGGCCCCTCCTTGTCCGGGGCAGTGAGGGATTGCTGGAGCAGGTTAATGCAGCCTGGTAGGATGCAAAGGGGAGGCCAGTGACAGCTACGAGATAAGTATGATTGATCTAAGGGATAAGGGCAATTAAAGATGGGCTGGAACATTGATCAAAATGCACAAGATGGATGGCAAAGTATTGCTGGACACACTGCTGTGGTTTTTCTTGTATCAGAGGCGATGCCGGTTAAAAAGTGGCAAAAAATTGTTCTGTTTACAGGTGCCTGATGCACTTCAAAGAAGCCTTTATGTCACGTTAGGATGTGGGGTGTGAACACACTTGGGAACAGGAACACTTGATGGTGTGGCAGAGGTTATGATGCAAGTTAAAACCCCTCACTTGTCTTTTGGAGGCTCTTTGCACTGGCACAGGCCCACAGCCACCACATCTCATTATTCCCATGGAAATGAGAAAAGAGGGGAGAAGCATGGGGCGAAAGGGGCAGCAAACAAGGTGGGCAGATGGTGCAAGCTCCAGGAGGATGCAGGGAGCTCCATCTCCTTGGCAGAACCACCTTCCTTGCATTATGCCCCTGCTGTCAGTCCAGAGGTGGCAATGGAACTCAGCTTTGTTGGCACAGCCAGGGAGCAGGAATGGGATGCAGGAGAAGGAGCAAGGACATGTGCCTTGGGGATTATTCCTGCCTGGAAATGCCTCTGTTTTCCTGAGTGTGACCCAAACAAAAACAAGTCCTCAGATGACCTGTGCTGTTGGATCACATGTACAAAATTAGGAACAAAGGCAGCATTTTAGGGAGGGTGAAGCAGCTTCTGGTTAATCAGCTGAGAGAGGGCTGAGTACACTCAGCAAGAGAGAAAGGAATCACAGAATGGTTTGAGTTGGAAAGGACATTAACGCTCATCTCGTTCCACTCTCCTGCCATGGTCAGGGAACTTTCCACTAGACCAGGTTGCTCCAAGCCCCATGCAACACCTCAAGGAAGGAGGAAGATCCTGCCTGCAGCTCTCACATGAACCTTTTGCGGTTCTGGCTCACACACAGAGCCCTGGCTGCTGCTAAAACCCATGTCCTGGTAAGCAGAGAGACCCTGGAAACATGTAATTGTTCACTTTACCTGCTGTTCCCAAAGGGATTGGGATCCCTGAGGTTCAAGCACACCTAAAACTGCTGCATCAAAGATAACCAATCTTTAGGCAGAGATGATCTGGCATCATTTATCTCATGCTGCAACTAAAGGCAAGACATTTCACAATGCCCCAGATTAGTCAGCGTGAACAAGGGCAATCCCAACACTTCCTGACCATTATATATCTATGCAATTTTTAATCTTTCCTCATGCCTACTTTTGACATAATTTCCTGTGTTTTTACAAATTATGATAGGGAGGAAGAAGATGGCAGAGATGGTCCCACAGCACACCAGAGCCCAAGCAGCTGGGGAAAAGCCCACCCAGGTACCAACCCCAGCTCCTGGGGCTGAGCTGACAAATCCTCCACCAGGAAATGGGGAATTGGCCATGCCGGGCCACACTTTCCCCAAAGCCATATCCCAGACTCCAGAGAAATTATTTTCCAAATCTCTAGTTCATTTTGCAAAGCATGTTGCATGTTTTTATTTGCAGGATTTTTTGATGGGGGCAAAATGGATTTTTAACCTCACCCAGGAAAATTGCTGAAGTGGGATTTTTTGCTAAGAAAGAGAAAAAAATTTCACCCCAAAGGTGGATGTGGCCTTAATCTAAAGGGTTAAAACTGGGCTAAGAACAGGCATCCACCTGCGTGTCTGTGCACTAAAGACAAACACATCTGAGATCAGAATCAGGTCTTAAAAAAGATCCATCCCATTCCCTGAACGTATTTATTGGAGTTATTTGATATTGTTCTGAAAACCTCTTTCATGCTGCATTCATCTCATCTGCTCCCGTAATTCCGAGATTTTATTTTCCACTATATTTTTAATTTATATCATGTTTTATTTATACCACTGTCTTTTATGAAACCCCGAATTTCAAAACTGACACCGGCATTACGCACATAAAGCAGACTTCTTATTATCAACATGGCAGAGGAGACAAAAAAATGACAGGAATAAATCTTAGGTTTTATGCCGGCGAGACGTTCTGCGAAGTAAGTGACATTTCTCAGCAATACAAATTGTACATTAAAAGATAATTTCCAGAACATGATACCAGCTCTGGAGCACGGCACCGTTTCACAAGGCAACAGCTCGGCCGCGCTGCAGCGAGCGCCGGGCCCGTGCCGTGCGTGGCACCACGGCTGTGTCGGGCCTGGTGAGGAGGCTTTGGAGTGATTAAGTTTAGTGCACACACGAGAGGCGGCTCCGTGGCGCACTGTCAGCACGGCGTAATTGATATTTTAATTACACTGCTGATACTCACGCAGCGAGCCGCTGCCTCCCGCCCGGCCTCGCGCAAACCGCGCTCCTTAGAGCGCCACGCCAGCTTGCTTAAGCCCAGGCTTAAGTGTGGTGGGGCTGCCTCAAAATGCTGTGAAAGTGTTATGAACAAGTTTATAAGTTAATTGATTGTTGCCATGTTCTGCTAATTGTTAAATGTTACCATGTCAAATGTTGATCACCAAGATGAATGCATAGACTGTTAATCACCCATATTGTTAATTACCCTAACCAACAGTCCCTTACCTGTACCCTTTTTCCATTGGGTATAGCCTCTGCTGCTCCCCAAAATGGTGCACAATATGCAAACAAAGGGACACTGGGACACTGGGTACTACTTACAGACAAAACCCCCCTTGAGACAAGGAGCCAATGCAAAATCTGAGACTAGAAGTAGCACCCCCAGACTGGTGTAGCAGCAGAGAAGATGGGACCGCCAACCAAAGCAGCTCCACCATGTCACTGTGACCTAAAAGCTCTCCATCTGCAGGACCACCCCAGACAATGAGCTCAACAGAACTTCCCAGGCACACCCGTGAGGGCCACAGCCCCAGCTCTGCTGTGCAGCAAAGCTGCCACCTCCTCCTGCACGTTGCCAAAGGGAGCAGCAGCGGTGTGCACGACCCCGTGGGCCCCACCCAGAGCTGAATTCTTAATAAAGGCATCAAAAAGGAGCAGGGCTCCTTGCCCTTTTATTTCAAAAGCAAAGCAAATTGTGTCACCAGCGCTTAGTGGCAGTGGAAAGATGTTTTCCTTTATGGAAAAGGGACTGTGCCCTCCCCACGGATTGTATGGCTGAGGAGACTTTCCCTACTGGAGCTGTCCTGAAGGTATTGGCTTATCAGGGAGAGAGTGTGACCAGCTCAAGGAGAGGACAGTTTAGGAGGATGAATTTTCATGGAATAGTTAAAAGGGGAGATGCAAACAGTGAAGAAGAGCTGCTGGCTCATTGAGAGCAGCAGGTAAACCTTGGGATGGGACCTGCTGGCTTCTGGTCAAGAGATGAGTATGGGAGATAAGGACCCAGTTTGCAGCCTTAAACCCAAAAAGGCAAAGGCAGCAGAGACAATTCTGCAGCCAAACTTTCACACACGTTGGTTCACTGTGCCGGGCCCTTCCTGCAGGTGCGAGGTGGTGCTGTGGGTAAGAGCACACCTGAAGGCTCTCCTGCACCCCCTTGCTCTGGGACAGACTCCTGGAATGGTTTGGGTTGGAAGGGATCTCCTGCTGGGGAGGAATTCTCCTGCAGGGAGGTGCCTATGAGGGTTTTTCAGGAAAAAAGGCAGATTGCCATGGGAGATTCTCACCCTGGCAGGTGACAGTCACCCTCTACCTGTTCAAGTGACACCTTGTCTTCTTCCTTTCCCCTGCTCAGAGAGGAATTATTTCATTACCAGGCAAAGCCCACATCTGCTTTGCTTCTCAGCTGTCACAACAGTTCCCTTGTGTGAAAAGTGTATCATGACACCCTAGTTACTCATATCTCAGAAACGGGATACCCATGGGTGAACTGACCACACAACCATGCATGTTCCTCAGGTTCACTGCTCTTGTGCACAGCCCAGCCCTCACAAGCTCTGCTGTTCTCTGAGCCCTCGCAGAGCCAGGTCCTCTGTGGCCTCCTCTGGGCTCTCTCCAGCAGCTCCAGGTCCCTCCTGTGCTGGCCCCAGGGCTGGGGCAGCTCTGTAGGTGGGGTCTCACCTGAGCAGGGCAGAGGGGCAGAATCCTCCCTGTCCTGCTGCGCAGGGCTTGGGGCATCTCTGGGCACACACACATGCCCAGCTCTCACTCACCAGCACCCCCACATCCCTCTCCCAGGGCTGTTTTTGATCTGTTCATGCCCAGCCTGGGAATTCCCCAAGGGATCCATGCACATTCTGCCCACAGGCAGCAGCTCTGCACCCCCAGCACCAGCAGTGCCCCCTGAGCACACACAGCCCAGCCACCACACCTGAAACTTCAGAAAACACCTCTCCACACAAGCCTCGTCCTCTGAGGAAGCAAGTTTGAACACGCACAAGAACAATTTGCTCTTTGATTGGGGATCTTGTCTCCCAGGTTCCGCCCTGAAGCGAAATTTTATGACCAAGCCCTCCAGCTAAGGGGGGAGGTGTGAAGGGAAGGGGCTTCCAAGTGAGAATGCCAACAGATCCTTACAGCCAGCAGCGTGTGTGGGTGTTGCTAAATTAAGCTCGCAAGTAGGTGGGGCAAATGCCTTAAACGAGTTTGTGAAGGTAAAATAATGTTCATTAAAAATAGAAAAACAACTGAAAAAATATCCTTTGTATTCAACTTCACACTCGTACATCATAATGTTCCAGTAAAAGCCCATTTTCCCTTGAGATAATAAAAGAATTGAATTTTTCCTTATCGGTCATCTATTTTTCTAGCTAAAGCTATTACTCCCTCTCTGTGGTTGCCAGGCAACAAGAAATATTAATAGCAGCTTTTATTAGCTTAGCTTTAGCAGTGGAGTACCAGAATGAGAAAATGGAAAACATAAATGTGTTACATAAATCTTTCAACCTTTCAGGGTTTGTGTTAGTCTCTGTTTTCATAATGATTTATTGAAGTGATGGTTCATTTATGAGAAAAAGGAGTGTGAAATAAGAAAACGGAACATTACCCTGAAGGACTGTTTGAAAATAAATAATTATAGAAGGTGAAGAAAAGCTGTTTAAAACCATTTTTCTGAGTTTTATAAAATTTAAAAAGACATATTTCTTTCATTTATTGCCTCTGAGAAAAACACTAGCAGGGAATTGCAAACAGGGCTCTGCTTAATACAAAGAACCCTTCATGTAGGGTTGTGTTATTACCATTTTCCACCTCATGTTTGGGAGTTTAGTTTTTAAATACTGAACCATTAATAAGCAGCAAGCCGAATTAGTCAAAACCTCAAAGCTCCCAACACAAAATTGCCAGTGAAAACTTATCCAGGACTGAAACAAGGGGAACTCAGGGAAGTTTCTACTGCTGGTGACCCCAGCAATGCTCTTGTTGGTTTGTTTATTTATAAAGGCTCTTCTGAAGAGCGTGGTCTTGCTTTGAAGGGCAATGCTGCCTGTGCACTGTGCTGGGATATGGATTATTTTAAATAACTTATTTTAACAGGCAGTGATTCAAAATTATTGAAATATTGATGTATTGGAAGTATCTGCCCACAGCACGTAAACTGCTCTGCCTGCTGGGATCATGGATTTCCTGGGGCCTGGAGGAAAGACTGGCACAGCTTGCTTGGCTTTTGTGACAGTATTTAATTGACATAATGAGTTTTTTACCATGAGGGTGGTAAAACCTGCCAGGAGCAGCAGTGGCTGCCCCATCCCTGGAAGTGTCCCAGGCCAGGCTGGGTGGCTTTTGGAGCAGTCTGGGTTCTGGCTTTGCAATCTTCCTGCAGGACAGCCTCACTTGAAGCCTGGGGAGCACCAGGCTTGTCCTTGGAGCTCTCCAGCACCCCAGGGTGCACATCCCAGCTCTGGGAAAGGGCTCCTTTCCTTTCCATTTCTCACGTGGCACACAGACAGCTGGCTTGCTGCTGGTTTGTTTTACTGCTCTCCTCTCTGTTCCACACCCAGGCCCGTTGTGTTGGGAAGCAGATATTCCAAGTCAGCTGAAAACTTCTGGAATTTCAGGGTGGCACTCACCTTTCATCTACAATGCACCCCCATTTACCACTTTACTCTCTCACCTCTACCTGTGCGGGGTCCACAGCTCACTGGAAGTGTGACATTTTACACCACGGATGTTCTTTTTGCCTCAGTGGATTTCAAATATTTTTCAGATAATTCTGTTCCACTCAACAAACTGAAACAAAACCTTTCAGGCTGTGGCTGAAGCTTTTCTGTCCTTGCACCAGCTTGCTGTGAGCACAAAAAAGTCACCCCAGTGGGCAGAAGGAAAAAACCCCAGCACTGTCCCACCTGACAAACAGAGGCACCCCCAGCCCTCTTGGCTGCTATCCAATATTTATGGAAATACTTTAGTGCTGCATTGGAGATTCCTGGGCTCTGACCTTGACTGCCCTTTGTTTCTGTCAAAAATGTTCTGCCAAATCCACCCTGAAATCTCATTTATTTCCAGCAGCTCCTTAACCCAGCAGGCACCCACCTCCCCACTGACCCAGAGCACATCTCTGCCCCCTGGCCTGCTTTCCCCACATCCCCAAAGCCCAGCCCCAGTGAGATCCCAGCCCCAGTGAGATCCCAGCCCCAGTGACATCCCAGTCCCAGTGACATCCCAGTCCCAGTGAGATCCCAGCCCCAGTGAGATCCCAGCCCAGCAGGACTCCCTGTGGATCCCTGGGAGGCTCAGCTGCGGCTGCTCCGATGTTCACAGTGAGCAAAGTTATTCTCTTCCCAAGGAAAACAGGGGGTTTTCCTCTTTGATTACTTTTCCCTAATTACTCCCATTTCTCAATGACAGTCACATCTTTCCAAGTTTCTTCCCCTTCTGACATTCCTCCTTTCTCCCTTCTTTTCCCTTCCTTTTTTTTTCACAGGAAAAGAGATATCACTAGAAAACAAAAATCCACTGCAGTAAGAATTTTCTGTTTGTTTCTTGTCATCAGCACAAAAAATAACAAACCTTCCCCAAACGAGCCAGCTCTGCCCCCTCCCCAGCCCTCCTCACACATCACATCCTGAGCCATCTCTTTGCCTACTCTTGTCCAGCCCCCCCTGCTTCCCTGCTCTGCAGCTCCCTGCACCCCACTCAGGGATTGAAAACTCCCTGAACTTCTAAAAACTCATGGGTTGGGGGGAAAAAGGGGGAAATTAAGACAAAAACAGCAGTAAAGAGGCATGCCATGAAAAGGTGGAGCTGGTGCAGATCCAAGTGTGGGAGTGGTGGTGTGAGGGTGCTGTGGATGGGGCTGCTGAAGGCATGAGCAAACAGAGGTGATGCTGGATTTGGGGTTTCCCCATCAGGGCACAGCAGCTTTGCCCAAACGAGGGTCTCCATCCAACAGCCCACGGGTGAGCTGGAGCCGGGAGCAGGGGCTGGCACACAGCAAATCCACCTCCACTCCCCAGCCCCTGTCCTGCCATGGCAATGCCTGTGCTGCTTCAGCTCTGAGTTATCACCTGCACAAGGGGGTGTCCCTGGGGAGGCACTGGGAGGTTCAATGCAGTCTGAGGGTAATGCCAGGACATCCCAGGACAAGAGACACACACAGGGGACAGAACCTGCAGCTGGATTTTCTTTATTTACTTCTGAGCTCTCAGGAAAAAATACCAATCCTATGTCTCTCAGTGAGTCCTGGTTCATGTCTTATCAGCAGTTAGAGATTTGTTCATCATTTTTCTCTTCGACTTCAAAAAAATCCTAAGGCTCAAGTTACATTTTTAGAGCAAAAGTCTGACCAATGTCTAAACATTTTACCATGAGTTGCTTGTTGTTTCTCATTGTATTCAAACACAGACATAGCAACCAAGGCAGGAAATAGCTGTGTATGCAAAAACCTGTGTGAGCTACAGCAAAGAGCAGCAGGGAGGAGAGAGGCTCCAGCTCCAGCAGTTGCACGAGCAACGCTGGTCCTGGAACAAACCCAAACCTCTGCACGCTGAGCCACCTCCTCAGAGCCCTGTGCAGGCAAGGCTCACTCCCAGACTGGCCTCCCATCACTACCTGGGTGAAATAATCCCTCTCTTTCTGGAGGTGTTGGCAAACAAGCCCCAGAATGCTTTGGGTTGGGAGGGACCTTAAAGATCATCTACTTCTGTCATGGGCAGGGACACCTTCCACTGTCCCAGGCTGCTCCAAGCCCTGTCCAGCCTGGCCTTGGGCACTGCCAGGGATCCAGGGACAGCCACAGCTGCTCTGGGCACCCTGTGCCAGGGCCTCAGCACCCTCACAAGGAAGAATTTCTCCCATCCATCCCTGCCCTCTGGCAATGGGAAGCTGTTCCCTGTGTCCTGTCCCTTCATCCCTTGTCTCCAGTCCCTCTCCAGCTCTCCTGGAGCCCCTTTAGGCCCTGGAAGGTGCTATTAGATATTAACCAGATGAGTTTAAATGTCCTTTCTCTTCAGGGTTCTTCTGTGCCCTCATGTGCACGTGCTGCTCCCCTCAGCACTCCCAGGAGCTGTGGGTGTGCTCAGGGACCAACGCTGCCATCCTGGGCTGGTGCTGCAGGAAAGGGACACCTGATTCCCCACCAAAAGGGATGGAAAATGTGACTCCTCAGTGGAAAAAAAGGCTGTGATGGGAGGGTAAGGCAGGATTTAATTCTGACCTAAAACTGCAGCACAGCTCCCTCCCTGATCCCTTTGCTGCCAGCACCTCTGAGGATGCTCCAAGGGTTTCCAAAACTGAACAGTTTCAGTTCACGCTCAGCTGGCAAATTCAGGGTTCACTGGACTTTTTTTTATTTTCATGGTAAGGGGCAAACAAATCTTAATCTCTCTATTCTACTTTTACAGCCCACTAAGTCCCCTTCTTATCTTCTCTGGCTGGGCCCTGATTTATCGTCACCACGCTGCATTTGTAAAACAGTACCATAAAGTAAGAAAGAGAACATTTCCCAAGGACTACTCCAAAATAAATTATTTCAGACACAGAGAAGCTGCTTAATAAATCCCCCTTTTCTTTTTTTCTTCAGGTATTTTAGAAAGTGATTTATAAGTGCAATATCACCTCTCAAAAATGAGACAATCAACACGGGATAAAATTATTGTGTTATGAAAATAGGGGTCAGGCAGAGGGGCTGTGCTTTAAATTAAACCAGGGAAAAATATTTCATCTGAAATTGACTCTTTTCTGTCTAAGAAATGAATGTTTTAATCACCTAAGAACCTAAAAGGTAACACTGAGCCCTAAGTAATATTTAATTCCATAGAAATATGCCTCTGTTCAATATTGATGGGCAGAACATGATATTTCTCTTAAACACACTAACAATGAAACTCAGAGACTCATCAGGACTTCACAAAGCCTTGGGATTTTCCTAGACTAAGAGATAATATCCCATTTAAATATTTAAATATCACTACCTTTCAGACCCTTATCTATTGAAGCAATCAACACCGAGCGTTCCCCAGCTAGGCATGGCCAGGCTCCCAGCCATGCTCTTTAAGTAAAATTAACTCTGTTTGATATCAGTGTCATTCAAAATCAATGATCTTAGAGAGAAACAATGTCAAAAACCAACCACGGGGCTAAAGCTGCTAAAGAGAAAAATTAAACAGCAGCAGTATTAATTCATTATCACTTTCAAAATCAAGTCACAGCCCCTCCTCGGTGCTGCTGATGCAGAAGCATCGTAAGCTCTAATTAGCCCTGGAGTTTCCTCCCAGAGCTGCACTTTACTTCATTATCCCTGCCTTGTGTGTCCCTGCACGAGTCATTTGAAACTCTGCGAGGTATCCCCTTCCCAGGAGTGAGCCGGGAGGCACCTGGAGTCTGGGAGTGAGGATCCTGTTCCCCCTGACATCAACAGGGGAGCTCTCCCTGCAGGGAGCATCCTGCTCCTCCTGCCGGGGCCACCCTGGCACTGGGACAGGGGGACAGAGAAAGGACACAGGGCCCTGGGGCTTTGTCTGGTCACCCCTGGCCATGGGGATGAGGCACCTGCACTTCGCTTGGTTCAGGGGCTGATGCGGTTTTATTTTTGCCTTTTTTTTCTTTTATATGCTCTCTGTATCCTTCACACATCTATATGTAGCTCTGTCAGCTATTGTGTTAGTGACTGCTTTTCCCAGTAATTTTCCCTGGCCTTTCCCTAGGCTGAAAAACAAAACAACTTCCAGAGCTCCAAGCCCTGGGGGTACAAGGCCCCAGTGCTACCTTGGTTCTTCCTGGGAACCAAGGCTGAGAACAACTCCTGGAGATCCATTTCATGGACAGGGTACAGCCAGGGCCAAGAGTGTGGCTCCAGAGAAGAGGCTTGACCTGGGGGGGAATTGCCTCACCACTTGTCCTCCTAATTGGTGCTTTTCATTAATTATGTTAATTTCCTAAAAGCTATAAAAATATATTCACCCCCATGGGCTGAGTGGGCTTTTGTGGACATCTTTCCACAATTGCCTCTGAAGGCCTTCAAATAAAGACCCTCTTTTATATCACCTCCTTACTAAAATGATCTCCAGTTTCATTTCCAGGCTGGGTAAAAGGCCACAGGAGGGTGTTCCACACAGGGGGGAGAAGCCCTTTGCCCTGACCCTGAGTGGTTAATGAGGCTCAGGAGGACACAAACCAAGCATGAAACTGCCACCATGAGCAGGTGACCGCGCTCTCTGCCAACACACCCCATCCCATCCCAGCCCTCAGGGCAACAGCACATCACCAACACCCTGCCCTGCCCAGCCACCTCCTCCCTGGGAGCACAGAGGGCTTTGGATGGCAGGGACAGAGAGGGGAAAGGCACTGACCGTGGGGAGCTGGCTGGAGAGGAGGTGCCCATCCTGGCTCAACATGTTGGAGACCATGATGGCCGGCAGGTCCATGTTCTGGTAGGGGTAGGCTGGGATCAGGCTGTTTGGAGGGAGGCTGTGGCACAGCGAGTGGTATCCAGCTTCGTGGTCCACCAGGTGCAGCAGGGACGGGTCGGGGAGGTTGGGAGGCGTGATGGGAGGGATCTCGTAGTCCTCGTTGTTCTCATTCTGGCTGTTGTACGTCTGAAACACCAAAGAGACATTTTGTAACGTGTCACTGCCCTGCTGCTTCAGCCAGGAAAAGGGATTATTGCTCTAAGAAATACAGATCCCAGGGGAAACAGGGCTGTTGTAATAACAAAGGCCCCTCCAGTCCTGCACACCAGGTTGTAAGAGGCAGGAGGCAGGGTGTGGGTGTGACAGCCGTCCATCAGGAACACACCATGGAGACATCAGAGGCTTCCCCTTGCTCTCCTCTCCCTCACTGCATCCCTGCTCATCTGTGAGTCCCCAAAACCTCAGCAGAAACTGCCACAGCTGGGCCACAGCCATGGAAGGGCAGGGCTGCTTCCTGACGAGCTGATGCCTTCCTAGGTTCTCTCTGGGAACCTGTCTCAGCTCTCAACCTCCAGCTGGTATTCTCGAGAGCTTTTGTGAGAATTAGAGCTGTAGAAATAACAATTACTTCGGATCAAAACACACCAAATTATGGAACAGTTTGTGTTACAAGGGATGTTAAAGCCCATCCAGTGCCACCCCTGCCACAGACAGGGACACCTTCCACTGTCCCAGGCTGCTCCAAGCCCAGTCTAACCTGGCCTTGGACTCTGCCAGGGACCCAGGGGCAGCCACAGCTGCTCTGGGCACCCTGTGCCAGGGCCTGCCCACCCTCACAGTAAAGCATTTCCCCCTAATATCTCATCTAACCTTGCCCTCTGTCAGGTTAAAGCCATTCCCTCTTGTCCTACCTCCCTCAGAATCCTCAAGAACTCAAGCACAGAAGCTTCAGCCAGGGAGGGGATTTGGAAACACAGCCATCACTTTTTGAAAACCCTTTAAAGAAAGCCTGCATGACTTCACCACACATGGAGATTTGTCCTTCCTTATATCCCCTCCCAAATTTCATCTGCAAAAGCATTCCCTCACCTCCCTACTAACACTCCTTCGAGGTGACACGAACATGCAGAGATATTGGAACTCTGTCTGCTCCCCGTGTTTTCTTATGGCTTGTTTACTTCTAAGCATTCCCATTTATATAAAAATATGCTGTTGCACCTGTGCAATCATTTTCACTTCAGACAAAACCATTTTTCTTCATAACGTGTGAATCTATCCAAAATTATTAATTACCAATGAAGAATATAATGAGTCTCTGGCAGAGGAGGCTTATTCTAAACATCTACTGTTTCACATATTATTATAGCATATGAAATTCTGATTAGCTGTAGTATTACACACATGCTAAAGCTAAATTTCCCAGATCACCTCATTTCATGGTTGGATTTGGACTTAATACTTGATTTAAGAGCAAAACCCCAGATGTTAAAAAACCAGTTAAGCACTGTAGGCTTTAATAATCCATTGTCCCAGAGCTCACCCCCGGATTCGTGCTCTTCATCACCACAGACTGTGGGAAGAAAGTCCTTAATAAAATAAAATAAAGCCTGTGTTTGACTGGAGTACAGTGGGAGAGGCAGCAGGGAGCAAGGAGGGATCTGTGGATTGGTGAAAGGGCACTGCCAGGGAGAACCAGGGCTCTGTGGGGTTCAGAGCAGGGGGCACTCCTGCTTCACCCCACAGCTGGGGCTGGAGAAGGCTTGTCCTTGCTAAGCTGAACCCACAGCTCTCACCCTCCCTCCCATGCTGCAGAAAGGAGCAAAAAGAGCAGAAGGACAGGATGTCATCAGGGTGACCTGGACAAGCTGAAGAAGTGTGGCCACAGGAACTTAACGAGGTTCAACAAGTTCAAGGAGCTGCTCCTGTGCCAGAGCAATCCAGGGAAGAGTACAGACCACGAGAGCTAAACCTTGAGAACAGCCCTGTGAGAGAAGGACTTGGGCACTCTGGTGGAGGAAAGGCTGGACAGAACCCAGCTCTGTGCCCTGGCAGCCCAGAAACCCAAACCCTCACCCCACAGCGTGGGCAGCAGGGCAGCGAGGGGACCCTGCCTCTCTCCTCCCCTCTCAGCACACCCAGGGCTGCCTGCAGCTCTGGGGCCACAGCAGGAGAAGGACAAGGAACTGCTGGAGCTCCAGGGGAGGCCACAAAGATGCTCCAAGGGCTGGAACCCTCTGCTCTGGAGCCAGGCTGGGAGAACTGGGGTTTTTCAGTCTGGAGAAGAGAAGGCTCCAGGGAGAGCTTAGAGTCCCTTACAGGGCCTAAAGGGGCTCCAAGAGATGGAGAGACAGGATAAGAGGGAATGGCTTCCCACTGCCAGAGGGCACGGTTAGATGGAATATTGAAAAGAAATCCTTCCCTGTGAGGGTGGGCAGGCCCTGGCACAGGGTGCCCAGAGCAGCTGTGGCTGCCCCTGGATCCCAGGGCCAGGCTGAACAGGGCTTGAAGCACCCTGGGATAGTGCCCATGGCAGGGAATTGGAATGAGATGAGCCTTAAGGTCCCTTCCAGCCCAACCTCATTTGATGATTCTGTGATTGTAGAGCAGGTTCTGCATATCTGACCCAAAACTTTACATTTGCCTGGGATTCCCACTGGCTGCAGGGAAACAGGAGCATGACAGAAACACAAGAGAGAGCCTGGGCCATGACAGCTCTGTACCACTGTTACTGTCCAGCGGAGATGCAAGCCCAGCTCCTTTGCTGTCTATCACTGTCTATCATGCCACAGGGAAGGCAGTGGGCTGAGGGGATGTGTTTAAGGCAGACAGAGAGATCCCATTTAATATGTCTCGTAGCTAGGTTTCCATTTGTGCTATGCTCCTCGAGGTACACTGATTCTTTCCCAGTTATTTAAGAGGATTTTTCTCCATGCTTTACAGAAAGGGATTTAAATAAATCATTGCAGAGAAAACTTGTTCCTCCAACTGGTTTATTTTGGTATCAGGTACATAAGCAAGTGGCTTTGCTGTACTTAACTAAATTATGTAAAACCCACTCAAAGTTTCCCAAAGCTCTCTTCAAAACTACGAGTCCCCTGTGTTGCTGCAGAGCAGCTCACCCAAGGGCTTTGAGGTGGTTTTGTACAGAGTGCCAAAGCCCCAGCGCCCTCCTCACCCCCAGGCACGTTTCTGCCTCTGTTCTATTCAACCCAGGGGATAAAAAAGAAGAGAAAAGAAGAAAAAAAAAAAGACCTGTTTAAATCACAAAGCTTTCGAATAGCTACAGCATTTTGCAGACGTATCAAAATTACAATCAAAGCTGTACACAATCAAAATCAGATTAGACAATATCCAATCAACATAATCAGAGCCGGCGCCTGGCAGCTTTCACACCCTGTCGCTACCGAGCTCCCCAGAGCAGGCTGCCCTCGCTCTGCTGTGCTGGAAATGGATGGCCAGAGAGAGAAGGAAGGGACAGCAGGCACACAGACCCTCAGAAGGCTGGGAAAAGGGGTGATTTATTGTCACACACAGAGCGTGTTGACGTGTCCACAGTGACACCTCCATCCCCACAGGCAGTGGTGGCCCACAGTGTGCACAGAGCTGTCCCCTCAAGCCCTCTGCTGCAGCACCCAACGCTCCTCTCCACCACCATGTGGGCTCTGTGGCAGATTATTTTTCCCATTCTTATGTTAATTTGAATTAAATTAAATAGCCAATTAGACGTTTCAGGGATACATTACAAATTAGATTAGCGGGCTGGTCTGAAGCCATTCATCCCACCAGGACTCCGAGCGCGCAGCGGTCGTGCTGCTGAACGGCTGCCCCCTTTGCTGTGCACAGAAAAAGATCCAGGATTTTCCACTGTCAAACAGATGACAGTTGTTGTGATTGCACATTATTCCTCTTCAGATTAAAACACTGAAATCAGCTGAAACAACAAGCCTCTTCTTGCAAACCCTCTGGTGGCTGTGCCGCCGGGCAGATGCCGGGTGCTGCTCGGGGCAGGGGAGCCCTGCAGTGAGGTGGAGACACAGGGTGGAGCCAGGCCCTGTTAGAGAGGGGACAGTGCCCCTCCTCTGGGTGACCCCCTTGTCCTCAGCCCACCAGGTATCCCTGTGCACCAGCTAGAGGGGTGGTATAGGATCAAACTGCTCTCAGCACAGCCTCGGGTTATCACAGAATCATAAAACAGTCTGGGAAGAGACCTGAAGGATCACCTCATTCCAAACCTCCTGCCATGGCAGGGACACCTTCCACTGTCCCAGGCTGCTCCAAGCCCTGTCCAATCTGGCATTGGGCACTGCCAGGGATCCAGGGGCAGCCAGAGCTGCTCTGTGCCAGGGCCTCAGCACCTCATAAACCTGGTTCTGCCCCATGCTTGCTCAGGATGGCATCACAGCAGGTACAACCAACCTCCAACAGCAGCAAAATTGTATTTTAAAACAATTTTTCCATCTTGAAATCCAAGTCTGAGCAGGGGTCCCTGCACCATCTCCATCCCATGGCAGATTCGGGGTCAGAAGACAGCGGAGTGGAGGAGAGGTGATGAGGGGGATTGTAATGGGGAGAAAGGCTCTGGTTCCTGGCAAGGTGACACCTGGCCATGTCCAGGACCAAGAGGAGTCAGAACAGGTAACTGGCTGCTCCCTCCCAGCTCACAGCACTGGGCTGGGGACACATTATTCAGAACCATTTGAGAGGAAAGGCAGCATTCCTGAAGCCCTTGCAGGAGCAGGGGCTGGCCTGCACAGCCAGGCCCTGCTGCTGAGCTGCCAAAGGCACCTGCAGCTCCTGGAAACACCCAATGAGGTCTCCTGCCAACGCTGCTCCCCACCACAGGGACAACGTGCCAAGGTCTCCCAGGCTTGCTGTATTCCCTGCTGCTTTTCAGGAGAGGGAGGCAGGGATGGACAGGAGGAATCCCAGATGCCCGGGACCTGCAGGAGAAGGCTCTCAGGTGGGAGAAGCTCTGGGGAGGTGTCTGTGGATGGCAGGAGGCTCCTCTGCTGCACACACAGAGCACCTGTGTGGTGGCCTGATGGGCACAGTGACCCTGCTCACCCTCTGTCATGGACTCAAAACCACCCTTGGTGTTGCTGCTGCTTCACCTCTTGCTCCTGTGCTGCACCTCCTCCTGGACTGTAGATAAACCAAGCCCCAGCAAGCTCCACCAGCCATCCCAAAACAGAACCTCCCTGACCCTGGAGGGGAATTCCGAGCACTGCAGAAAGAGGAGGATGGCCAAGGGATGTCCAGATGTCTGAATGTCCTGCAGCTCTTGGGGACCAGCTGCCACTCACCCAAAGCCACGTTCTACGAGACACCACAGATTCTCATGCAGGTGACTCAGCAGCGAGTGACAAGTGCTGAGCATGTCTATAAATGATGCCTTTAGCTTCCTCCTGCCCTTCCCCTCCTGGAAGGGGAGGAAAGCACTGTCCTCCTCTACAAAACACTCCACAGCCAAGCAGCACCACCTCTGCACTGCATGTTGGTATAAATCACAGAGGACATGGCTTGACCAAGGACCTGGGGAACCATTCTCCTCCTTGGCAGCTTGGCAAGTGTCCAGTGACCCCAATCCTCCACCGAGTCATGTTCTGGGTGATTATCCGTGAGGATCCAGGAGCTGCAGCCAAGCATTGATTCAGAGAAATGTTCTCCACAGTGAGAAGGATAAAGATTTGCAGTATTATTGCAGGTAAATATTTGCCCTGTCAAAAAGCATTCAACAGTAAATGCGAGCCTGAGAGAGAACATTTGTTCTTGGGAAGGTACAAGGAAATAGGGAGGCTGGTGCAATCTATCCAGATGACACAAACCACCATGCACTCTCTGCCATCCCTCATCTAACTGGCTTTTTCCTGAAGCTAATGCAAAACCTCAGTGACCCTCCTGACACTTCAGAGGTGAGATGGATCTAAAGAGACTCAAACCAGCCTGGCAAGTCTGCAAAGTGAGGAAAACCATTGATATTTGTGGGGCTGAGAGGTGCTACAGCTTGGGCTCCTGGTGTGCACAAGGAGCACACAGAGGTTATGGGGTGCCCACATGTCTTGGGTTATGTAACCAAAAAATGTGTATTCTATTTCATCTGTTGAAACCAGTTGGGAAGATTTTTTTATCCTTTATCTCTTGTAACTCCAGGGGGGAGGGGGGTGGAGGCCTTCTGTTAATGGCCCAGCTGGTAAAACCAGGGGAGCAATGTTCCTTATCTCTTCCACAACCCATCCTCTCTCCAGGGGATATCTGCTGTTAATGAGCCATTAAGGCTCACCACATGACTGATAAAATTAACTCATTCCATTGTGAGATGCTCCACCCAGGGGGAGGAGCCCAGCATTCCTACCTGGATAAAACCTGAGAGTCAGAACAGCAGAGCATCCTCTTTTCCACTGGATTCCCAGAGGAAGATTGGACTCATCCCACTTCCACTTCAGGATCATCTCTACTCCAACAGAACCACATCTGTCACTCCACGAGCATTTATTTGGACTGCCTCCAACATCCTGGCTGACAGAGTGTCAGGTCATATTCCTGCCTCTGTCAGGGTTTTCTAAGACTTTTGTTTGTTTGCTTGTTTTTTTTTTTATTATTCCTAGTAAAGAACTGTTACTCCTATTCCCATATTTTTTGCCTGAAAGCTCCTAATTGCAAAATTGTAATAATTTGGAGGGAGGGAGTTTTACATTCTCCACTCCAAGGGAAACTCCAGTTTTCCCTGACAGATACCTGTCTTTCCAAACCAAGACACCACAACATCCCACGAGCAATGATGGCAATGCCCCCAACCCAATCCCAGCAGGACCCCAACCCCAGGGCTGAGGACAGCACTCTCCCACCACACCACACAGGAAGGAGCTGCAGACAAGCAGGTGTTGGGGGTATTTTGATTTTTCCAAAGCTGGATGATGTATCAGGTGGAGTCAGGAGCCAGAGGAGCACACAGGTGGATGTGCCATACAGACACATCCCCTATTCCCTACACACTTCTCAAGGATTTGCCATGTGCCACTGATCACAGGGACTGCAGGGAACACCAGGTTGGAGAACACCTTGAGCCACAGAAGGAGTCCAAACACAAGGAAAAAGGTAAAATCAAAGCTTCCTGAAGACCAGCTGCCCATATTTCCTCAAAAGCCTTTGATCTCCCCTCCCACTCACTCACATTACACCCATTACTCACACAGGCATGACCCTGTTTGCAAGAGGGGGATTTTGATAGGTTTCCCTAGCCCAGAAACCAGAGGGGTGTTCTGCTCATCTCAAGGCACTGAAGCCACAGGGACAGAAATGTCAGCTGAGGTGGCAGAAGGCAGTGGAAGTCACTTGGGACATTGCAAACTCCAGAGAAATGCTCTGGGGCCAGCAAGGGAAATGGGTGGGTGTTGCTGTGGGGTGTCCAGGGGTGTTGCCCCTTCCACCTCCCCTCCTCCAGGCAGGGATGGCAGAGGGCTCCTGTTCACACCTGTGGTTCCCAAAGCCCCATGCCAAGAAGGGAAGCAGTGCTGATTTTCTGTGTCAGCAGCTCTGGGTCTTAGGAATGGAAATTGATTTGCCTCATCCTCACACACAGAGATCTGTGTGAATACCAGGGTCAATGAATTATGTGGGGAGAGGTGGATAAATACTGGAAAGAAGTATTTATTAACAGTCAGTCACATACAATCTACAAATTGTCTTTGAAGTGTTCCCAGCTCCTGCTACATTAATTTTCACATGCTCAGGTTTTTTACTAGGGGAGTGCTGTTGAAAAGGGAAAAATGAGTTCTTACATGAGCAGAAATTTGCCTGGAAGTGTCTGCACAATATTCAGCAAGAGGTTAGGGGCACAGGAGTGCAGCAGGGAATCTGTGGGAAAGTGGGCTCTTCCTCCTTCTGTGTGTGCTCCTCTTCCATACCCAGACTAGAGGGGTTTAAAACCATAGAATCACTGAATGGTTTGGGTTGGAAAGGACCTTAGTGAACTGACCCTGCCACTGTCCCAGGCTGCTCCAAGCCCTGTCCAGCGTGGGGTTGGGCACTGCCAGGGATCCAGGGGCAGCCACAGCTGCTCTGGGCACCCTGTGCCAGGGCCTGCCCACCCTCACAGGGAACAATTCCTTCCCCATCTCCCATCCAGCCCTGCCCTCTGGCAGTGGAAGCCATTCCCTGTGTCCTGTCCCTCCATCCCTTGTTCCCAGTCCCTCTCCAGCTCTCCTGGAGCCCCTTTAGCCCCTGGAAGGGGCTCTGAGCTCTCTCTGGAGCCTGCTCCTGTCCAGGTGAGCACCCCCAGCTCTCTTAGCCTGGCTCCAGAGCAGAGGTTGTTCTCTTCAAAAACCCCAAGCAAGTGCTGGTTGTCCCACAGATCAATCCTTCACCTCCCCACTCCCAGTTTCTCTCCATTTCTCCCACTCTGGGCATTGCTCTGGTGCAGACTCCCTACACCACAACTGCAGCACAAATCCATTGTGCTCAATCCCAGCTCCTTTGGATGGCTTCACTCATGAATCAGTGGGATGTTTATACCTTTAAATTTACATGAGTTGACCTTCTCCCATCTCCTGTAGATCCCATGCAGTCCTGGAGCCACAGCTCTTCCCAAAGCCTGGATAGTTTCAACCAAATCTGACAGATCAGAAAGGTCTCTTTTCTACACATTTTATAAAAAATGTTTGTTTCATAAAGCCATTTGTCCACAGAGGGTCCTAAACATCCTTGCTTGTCCTATTAACCTTGGATACCCTTGGGAAGTTGCCACAGTGGCAAAGGGAAAGCTGTGATGTGGTGCCCAGCAGGATGGGGCTGTGGTGGGAACAATATCCACAGGGAAAGAAAATCTCAGTTCACACCAAAATAGAAAAAAAAATGGAGGCTTGCATCTAAATCTGCATTTTGGGGGGTTATTTTACATGCTACTAAGGCCAGAAACAACATTCTCAGGACACTCTGGCCTCAACCTGTCTGTTGTGTGGGTGGGAAATGAAGAATAAGGTACCAATTATTTATAACTATCTGAAGGATAGAAAATCCCTGAGTTTCAGCCTGGCCATTCTGCTGCATCCCCTCCCATGGCACCAAGAGCTCACAGTCAGCTTTGATATTGTCCAGGCTGCTCTTGACCTGCATCACCACTTCCCCAAAAAAAGCTGAAAATAATGGAATTCTATGAACAATTTATAGCAAAAGAAATCAGCCTTATTGTAGACTTCTAAAAAGGCTCCCAACTCTCTCTCTCCCTCTATTTTTTTTTTTTAATCAGTATCTTATCCAGAACTGGAATCCTGTCAAGAATAGTGGATAGCAGAGAACTATAACTTCTTATTATGTGTATAGTGATTTTATGAATTCAGTGGGGAATGAAATGCAATTTTGTCAGACTTGTCTGTGTTCATAATGACCAAGTCAAATTAATCATCGTGGATAATACTCCTGTGTCAACCATTCAAGAGATTTTTTAATAGAATTTTTCTGATTCATGTCTTGCAGTACATCAGATCTGTAGTAATGCAGGCACTTCTAAAAATCAGTGCAATTATGGCTTCTTGTTGGCCTGTCATTTTCCTGGAATAAAAATGTCTCTGCAGAAGTCATATACTGTACATAAACCAAAATGGAAAACAAAAATATAGTTACAATTAGGCTTGATTTTTTTCTAAGGATTTAATATCTTTTTGAGGCCATTATTTATAGGCAGTACATAAAGCTCCAGAGCACGATGTGAAGATGGACGGGTTTATCACAACACAGACCAATTTTATCCTGGTTGTCATTCCTCCTTTGATTGCCCTGTGAGTTAGTGGCTTTTGCAGGCATGGAAATGACTATCCCATAGAACAAACAGGGGATAGGTAATGGGTTTGCAGTCAAATTATTGTGTTTATTAAAAATGTATCCAGGAAAGCCCACTCAGATCCCAAAGGGCTCTTGCTCAGGAAAATCTCTGGTTCAAGCAAAGGTTACGGTTTCCATAAAGGCAGATACAGCTGGAAGGGGCAGCAGTGCAGCAGGCAGGGGTGCAGAAAGGATTAGGAGTGCTGTGTTTATCCTCCTGAGGAAAGAGAGACAGACAGACTCCTAATTCCCTGGTGACACAGACAAAAATGAGTTTTAGAAGTGGATACCCCCAGGAGTAAAGAGGAAGAAAGATGTAATCAGACATCTCAGCCTTTCTCACTCTCATGGCAAGGCAGCAGCTGCCTCAAAGGACAGGGCAGGACCCTGCCAGCACCCCACATGTCCCAGAGGGAGCTCTGGGTGAGCCTGCTGGCACTGCTGTCCCTCCAGAGCCACCCTCTCATGCCACCAGGTGCCACCCCGGTGTGGCCACACCACGTCCCTGCCACAAAGACCTGCAGCTCCCAGATCCACAGGTCATGGAATCACGGAATGGGTTGGGTTGGTGACCTTAAAGTTCACCCAGTCCTGCTCCCTGTCACAGGCAGGGACAGCTCCCACTCTCCCAGGCTGCTCCAAGCCCTATCCACGTGGGATATTAAGGCTCAATTCCTGCTGACAGCGTTTTCAGAAGAATTCAGTATCGGTTTCCACAAACATCAGCAATAACCAGGGCTCTGAAATCACTTTGTTATTGCACCTCCACACGCAGGGCTGGGGCTGGGGGGAATGTTTGTTGCACAGTTGCTCTGAATGACCCAGACTAGCAGCTCACCTCACCTATTTTTCCCTTACCTCCCCACGCTGAGGAGGGAACTGTTTCCTTTCACTGAGTGTTTTCGTGGCTGTTCTTCCCCAGCCTCTCAGAGCAGACGTGGCAGCGCTCCAGGCTAAGCCAGGAGAAGTGCAAGCTCTGCTCCACGCTGGCAAAGAGCAGCTTCTGTCATCTGCCTCACAATCAGCCTCCTTAAAATTGTTTATAATGATTTTTGCCTGGTTTTAAAATGTATTAAAGGCACTGTATATCCAGTGAGACCGCAGCCAATAGGATCTAAAATTAGACTGACTAGGCCAGACAAATATAAACCCATTTCTTTTCTTTCCTAGGATCTCACTTCCAAATGAATACAAGGAATATCATATTCTACTCAAGAACATCACGCATTTCAGGGAATTATTTGAGTACAGGTTTTACATAATTGGCTTTTTTGTCTCATGGCATACTGAACTTGCATAATGAGCTCAGAGCAGTCACAGCAATCCATTGTTGAGCTGGATGGATTTGGTGGAGGGTGCTGAGCCCGGGCTGTGTTACACAATGGTGTATAATGCACTGTAAGCAGGTCAGGAGATAAGGCAGCCCAAAAGCAGGCACAGGCAAGGAAGAATTAGCAAAAAGCACTCTAAGAAATTAATTCAACCTGGCTTCAGCTGAGCCAGAAGGACCCAGAGCAGGAAGGAAACTACACTCTGTACCATGCTTGTTCCCTTTCAGATTTTGTCTTGGAGTATTTCCCTTGTGCTCAAACTGAGGGAGTGAAGGGATCAAACAAATCCTTTGTGCCACAGATGATTTTTTTGCTCCACATTTTCCAGAGTTTCATCTCAAAAGACATGTCCTGCTCGTGGCACGTGGCATTCACAGCCATCCTCTGCTCTGGGGTGTCATGGTCTGCAGCAAGGTCCCTCAGCAAAGCCACAATGGCAACACAACTTTTCCCCCCCAAATATACCCTGTTTGGGTTTTTTTCTCTCATCAGCAGAGAGACATCTTCCAAAGAAGCCCTGCATGGCCCTCACCAGCCAGAGCACACAGCAGTGGTGTGGGCCAGGCACCAGAGACATCACCAAGAGCACATCCCCAGGGCTGAGGATCCCATGCTGGAGCTAAAGGGACAATTCCAATTTTTTCCTAAATGCCCCCCAGTACCCTTTGCTTTGCTCCATCTTCCCACACAGAACCAAAGTCCTTAACCCCAGGCTCTGCTTTTAGGTGGGAACTCCACAGCACTCGGGATGTTGGTGCTGCTCATGGTCCCAGTCCCATAAAGGCAGAGCAAAGAGCAGTGAGAGCTCCTGGTACCCTTCCCTTCTAAGTGTGGGTATCAGCCAGATGAAATCATCACCAGCTGGGCCAGACCCAGTACTTTTGCTGAATTTCTTGTTGTTTCCTGTTGCCAACACCTTTGAAGTACAAAGCATCACCACAAACCTACTTGGATTTGAGCCCTCACGCTTCCCAAGCCAGGCTTGGGACCCCAAAGCAAACTGACAGGAAAACTGCAGATACCAAAAAATCAAAAAGTAATAAACCCCAGCAGTTCCCCCCCTCCCCATCACCCAGATTTGATGTGTGTGATTAGCACGAGGAAGGCAGGGACGTGGGGATGGCTTGCATAATGTGGTGCAATCTAGCACCTCCCCCAGGGTGCCCAGCTGCTGCAGAAGCAATTTCACAGCTCATCATCCATTATGAGATTAAAATAATTTTTTTTTTCATCCCGTGAAGTATTAATAAATTGTGCAGGCAGACCAGAGTTAGTGCCATTTACACAAATGGTACTGAATCACCCACCTAGTTATTTCTTAATGGATTGAGTATCTGTGTTCCTCCTTAGCCTGTAATTTAAAAACCTAAATGCACAAACCTGTTTATTTGTCTCATCAGGCCCCGAGCCAGCATTTACTGAGCCTGGGGACAGTGGGACAAAAGCAGAGCTGCTGCCTCCCCTGGACCTGCCCCAGCACTTTACGAGGGAAACAATACCAAAACATCCACGTCCATCGATGGGAAAAGAGAAATGCACCACAAAAAAAGCCCGAGCCCACGTGGAAATCCCACTCTCCTGGAGGCAAAAGTCACTGAGGCATTGCTGATGTAATGCAGGTTCCTTGGTACATGAGTGAAGATGTAAAGCTGCAGTCAGAGCACCACTAATGGCTCTTTGAACATCCCTGCTTTATTATGGTATCAGACGAAGAAGGCATGTTTAATGTTTAAACTTCCAACAACAAATGCCTTCAGCAAATATGTTTTATGTATTTATTCAGTGCTCCTTAAGCGCCTGTCGCCTCAGCAGCTGAGGTGCTGCTTACCTTTTTTTTTTAATATTTATTTTATTAAAATTAAGAATACATCACAGCTTTGCAAAACGCCACATTCTTCCCTCCCTTCTCTACTCTTTACCCCCAAGAGCAGCTTGAAATTCTTCACCCACCCATCCACTGCCAAACATTTCAGGCTGCCAGGAAGCTGCTGAAACGGGGAAAGGAAATTAACTGAAATCACCAGGGAGATAAATCAGCTTCCCATGTTATCCCAAAGACCCTCAGCCCCCGAGTCTGGCTCCGGCAGGTGGGAGATGTGCCAAAGCCAAGCAGCTGTGCCAAAGCAAACCCTGAGGTGGCAGAGACAGCACCCACCCAGCTCCAGTGGCAGTGACGGGGTTTGGTTGGCCAGGGGAGGCCTAGGACAGACTAACCATGGGTTTGGGATGCCTCACTCTGGGCAGATCCCAAATATTGACTCAGCAGCGTGCCAGAATCACAGAATCACTGAGGTGGGAGAAGACCTCCAAGATCATCAAGCCCAACCTCTGACTGACCACACCCCCTGAGCCCAGTACTCCCAGTACTCCCAGTACTTCCAGTCCATGTCAAGGTAAGAGCAGCTGGGGCTGCCCCTGGATCCCTGGCAGTGCCCAAGGCCAGGCTGGGCAGGGCTTGGAGCAGCCTGGGACAGTGGAAGGTGTCCGTGCTCATGGCACAGGGTGGAACCATGTGAACTTCAAGGTGCCTTCCCACCCAAAGCATCCCATGATAATCACACAGGATCTCTCTCCACCTCCTCAGCATTTACTGAGAGCCACAATTATGACTTTTCCTTCACAACTCCAGCTCCAAGAATTTTGTTCTTTTCCTCCCTTTTCCGAAGCAGAAGCTGTCGTGTCACAGGAGCAGGAAGGTGCTGGGGCTGTTAGGGAAAGCAGGAAGCACCCAGAGACTCGTGACAGAACTGTGAGAACTGGAACGTGGTGCATGGCCAAGTATCCAAATCCCCCTGTAGGCGTGAAAATCTCAGCCTTAAGCCTCCAATATGTGAATTTTGGGAAACAAACAGATTTTATCTTTAACAATTTTAACAACTTCTTTTTTTTTCTTTAATAAAACCAGGCTTATATATGGTATCTAAAAAAAGGCAGGAACACACACATGGCTGGGAGAGGCTCATCTATGCCCTAAATCAGACACTCATCAAATTCCTTCTAAAGCATTAAGCAACCTGGACAAAATGAGCAGTGAGAATAGGAACCATCCTTTCAGGAGGAAGGAAAAAAAAGAAAACCACCTCATTAATAATAAAAATAGCAGTATTTCCCTAAAGTAAGGACAGCTGTCATCTAGGAGGACAGCCAGGGCATCAATGTGCCTCTCAAAGGCAAGGAGCCTGTATCAGGAACCAGCTCCAGCGCTGGCACTGGCAGATCTACAGGCTGTGGACAACATTTGTGGGCACAGGGGATGGCTTTGCAGAGGAAAAGAAGGTGCAAGAGGGCTCCCATCCACACCAGCTCAACTCTCACCACACGACCAGAAGGCCCAACCAAACACCCAAGGCATGAGGTCAGAAGAGGAACCCAGCCCCAGCTCTCCAGAGGCCAAACCACCTGAAACTCTCAATTCACTGAGCAACTGGAGAGGTGTTTCTGTTATTTGTACTGGTTTGGAAACACCAGGCAGAACCTGAACTGTTCCAAAAGGCTGGGCAGAAGTGGAAGAGTCAAAATGAGAGGGAGAGATGCTGATGGAGAGGAGGGGGAGGTTCTGAGCACAACAGGGCTGCACATAACAAAGCCAAAACATCAAGCCCATGGTAAAAATTCATATTTTCCTCATGTATTCAAGGGCTGCAGCTGCTATCTGTCAAATCCAAGCCCACACAAGGCCTAGATATTTCCATAAACCAGGGATGACTCAGAGCCAAGTGCTTCTATTGCCAATTCTAATAACAAACTGGGCACCTCGAGTGCCACTTGGTGTTACCAAAAAGCATCAGCTCAGTCTGACCCCAAATACAACCAAAATAGGGCACATCCTTTTGAAGGAGATCACTAGCTAAGTTTGTCTGCAAGCTAAGCTGCATCTGCTTTCACCACTTCTTCTCCCATCCTCGTTCTTCATATAAAATAACAGGAATCTCCTTCCAGATTGAAAGAGTGTGAGAAAGAAGTCAAAAATCAAGGACTGCATGGCCAAAAGGAGAGGAAAGCAGGTGTCTCTAACAGGGATACTGCAGCACTCCTTGGTGCAGAAGCCTGGAAATCAGGACAGGCAGAATTCCTCTGCATGTTCCACTCGCCGTGTTTCAAAAATTAAACACCATCACATGAGCTGCTCAGAGCACTCCAGAGTTGCCTGCACTTTACAGAGCATCTTTCCTTTTTTATTTTTTTAATTGTTTTTGACTCACCAGCATCTCTGTCTTAGCATGGTAAGATCCTTCTTAAAGGTGCCCAGTAACTTGCTCTTGATACCAGTGTGGGTTCCCAGGCTTGCAGCACCCTGACTTGTACCCCCAAAATGTGACCTGCTGCTCCCTGCTGCCCCATCTGCTTGCAGAAGTGATGGGCATCGTCCTCCAGCTGCATCCAGCCTGGAAACAAACACCTTTGGGATATTTGCTTCCAAAATGCACTAGGAATTCATGAAGCCTGGGAAAGAAAGCTTCTCAGGAGAAAAGCAGCTCCCACGGGGAGCCTGAGCCCTCAGTGCCACGTAGGTGTGTGGTTTTGTTTAGAGGTCATCTGGAATTCTTTAAATAAATTTGCTAAATTGTCTTCCAGAGACTGATGGCTTTTCTTTTTTTTTTTTTTCCCTCGTTAATAAACTTTCAGGGGGTGTCTTTATTGTTATGTCTAATTTTAGCGAAAACTAACATTTCCTGAGATTCAATTCCTCTCATAATTGTTGGAAGGAAACTAAACTGTCTGCTGTAAACATTCACTGTATTGTGTGAAAAGTATCTTTATTACAGCCCACTGAGAATACTGATAAAATTCTCAATCCTTGCCTTTCCTCACTTTTTTTTTAGAGCTCACTCTTTTCTCTTACATACCCATTAGTGTCAGTTCAAACATTCTGCGGGCGAGATATGAGAACTTAAAATATATTATTTAACAATCAAGAGTGGAATAAAGACTTGTGAGTGGTAAGATCCTTTCTGTCTTCCCTTTTGGTGCTTTCTATTATAGAAAATGAGGATGGCTATTCCATTTGTCTGCGTTCGTGCTCAGAGTTGATGTAAAAATCTCATTAGTTTAGTCTGACATATATTCAATACAGTCTATGTACATATTTTTTTTCATTCTATTCTACAGCTACAAAATGATACTAAATTTCATCAGATTGGAATGAAAACTGTGGTCTTGGAACATTTCCCTTTAAGGGTCTTATATTTATTCAGAATTCATGAATCATTTTCCAGTAATACAACTATAATTATTCTTAAAGTGTTATGTTTGAAGGTTTAATATGAAATACTTGCAAAAAGCTCTTTTTCACTTTGATAGTTTGTAATCTTCATGGTAATCAGATCAGTTAGCTCCTTCCCACAGCAGCCAGGAAAATACAATTTAATATGAATCTCATACTCTTCACTCATGTTTTAATTAAAGTAATAAAAAGCCAAGTCATATTTTGCCCTTTACGGTGTACACAGATGTATAGACCTGAGCCAGACTGCATCAGACCCTCACTTCTGATGGCAGCTGATGGATTTGCTACTTTGAGATAAATTTAATCCAGGCTGGCTCCGAGGCTGCTGATGATGGAGGTGGTGTCAGCGATGGGTGAGACCCAGCACAGCCCTTGGCAGAACTGCCAGACTGGAGATGGAGCAGGACCCAACGTGGCACTCGTGGAGCTGCTGTGGCAGCCACCCTTCAGCTGGGTCCCGTGTCACAGCTCTGCTCCCTGGGGATGCCTCCCAGCTGCCCCTGGTTGTGGTTCCCACCATGGCTCTGAGCAGCGTGGCCTGGTGTGTCACCTGAGAGGGAGAGATCTGAGCCTTCCCCAGAGGAGCAGAAGCACAAGGGAGTGGTGGCACTGTGTCCCCAGCCAGCTCAGGGCCCCTGCTCTGCCCGGCCTCATGAGCGAGGGGAGGTGGGAGTGAGTGCCTTGCTCTGAGCAGGAGCTGGATGGCTGCACGTGGGACACACAGCCCTCATCACCCTCCAGTGCCTGCAGAGCCCTGATATGATGGAATCACCCAGGCTGGAAAAGCCCTCCAAGATCACCTAGTCATCAGTCCCACTGAGTGCCATGGCCAGGTGTTCCTTGGACACCTTCCTTGGACACCTCAAACTTCCCTGGGCAACCCCTGACAATGTCTGACAACCCTTTCAGTGGAGAAATTCTTCCTGATGTCCAATCTGAATCTCCCATGGCACAGTATGAGGCCATTTCCTCTTGTTCTATTGATATTTGCCTGGAAGAAGAGCCCAACCCTCACCTGGCTGTCCCCTCCTGTCAGGAGCTGTGCAGAGCCACAAGGTCCCCCCTGAGCTCCTTTTCTCCAGCCTGAGCCCCTTCCCAGCTCCCTCAGCCCCTCCTGGCGCTCCAGCCCCTTCCCAGCTCTGTTCCCATCTCTGGACACTCCAGCCCTTCCCCAGCTCTGTTCCCATCTCTGGACACTCCAGCTCTTCCCCAGCTCTGTTCCCATCTCTGGACACTCCAGCCCCTTCCCCAGCTCTGTTCCCATCTCTGGACACTCCAGCCCTTCCCCAGCTCTGTTCCCATCTCTGGACACTCCAGCCCTTCCCCAGCTCTGTTCCCATCTCTGGACACTCCAGCTCTTCCCCAGCTCTGTTCCCATCTCTGGACACTCCAGCCCTTCCCCAGCTCTGTTCCCATCTCTGGACACTCCAGCTCTTCCCCAGCTCTGTTCCCATCTCTGGACACTCCAGCCCTTCCCCAGCTCTGTTCCCATCTCTGGACACTCCAGCCCCTTCCCCAGCTCTGTTCCCATCTCTGGACACTCCAGCCCCTCAATGCCTTTCTCGTGAGGGGCCCAGAACTGGGCACAGCACTCGAGGTGTCCCAGCAGTGCCAGCACAGGGGACAGTCACTCCCCTAATCCTGCTGGCCACTCTGCTTTGGATACAGATGCTCTACTGATGGCCCGGCCCTCGTGGGGCTGGAATGGAGCCCAACCCTGCACGTGCCCAGGGCAGCCTCAGAGCTGACACAGAGAGAAGGGCTCGTTCTGTTATCAGCCAAGGCAACAGAGGGGCTTTCCTTTCTGCCCAGGCCTTCATCCAAATGCTGAAGTGGAAAATAACATTTTCCTGCTGGAAATAAGTGGCTCCTCAGTTAATCACCGTGCTGTGACAGCAGACCCAAACACCAGCTCAGGATGAGTCTCTGATGAGGAGGGAAGAAGTAATCAATCAGTTGGGAAAGGAAATCCCAAGAGCAATGGGCTGGCTATTTTCTTCCACTTCTGCAGCCCTCAGAGCTGCATTTCCACAAACAAACAGAGTTTTCCAGAGAGACTCCCCAGAGGTCCATCAGAGAGGCAAACCAGCCTCTGCAGGAGCCAAACCCAGGAGGGCACAGGAGGAAATCCTCACTCACCACAGCTCCCCGAGAGCGCTGGGGCTGCTCTGTCAGAGCCCAGCATCCCTCCCTGGCAGGCACAGGCCTGGCTCCTGCCAGCCTGTGGCACAGCCCGGGTTCAGGAGACGCGTGCCCCAGCACAAGGAGCTGGGGGATCCGAGGGCACAAACAGCTTGTGGATAAAAGCTCTGGGACTGCCTTTGGCTGAGGTGACAGCCACCACCCTAGGCCAGCCCAGGAGCTGACCAGAGGGACCCTGGTGAGGGTTTAAAGCACACCCAAACACCGTAGCAACCTGAGAGCTGTGCCTTAAAGGGGATCTGCTCTCTCCAGAGCTGCTCCAGGTTGTCCCCATGCAGGTCTGGACCTTGCCCTGGGCCATGCTGACCATCAAAGACAGTGGCTCTCTTTGCACCGTGTGCAGTCCCTTTACAGCAGTAGAAGCACATGGGAAATCCTTGATCCAGTGACACTCTCTTGGTTAAAGCTCACTGCCTTCCTCCTTCATTTGCTGCTCTCTCATGAGCCATTGCAAGCCCAGCAGCATTGCTGGACAGCCAGGCCAGGTGTCCTCATGGCACAGGAGCCACCCTGCACACCAGCACTGCTCAGTCTGGCTGGCCCTCAGCTGTGCCCCACAGTGCTCTGAAGCAGTCCCAGCTACTCCAGCTCCAGCATGCAGGGAGCACTCCTGGAATCTGGGGTACACCTTTCCTTCAGCCCTGCTGGTGGGCATGGCTTTGGCACCAAAACCACCCATGCCCAATCCCCTGCCAGAACTCATCGTGGTATCAGTGTTTTCTATATGGGAACCCTCAGGTCAAGATGCAGCAGCAGCAAGGGCTGTTTCTCAGGGGGATGGACATGGTCCTGCTGCTCCTTCTCTGCCATCCCCACATTCCCACCACCTCCCCAGCTGCAGCTCTGCTGCCTCCAGCTCTGGGCCAATCTCCTGCATAGATTGGATTTTTGGTTTTAATTTTTAAACATTTCACTGTTTACAGACATTTTCACTGCAGAAGAAATCCCGGCTCTGGCTGAAGATCCTCAGGCACACTGTGATTCCACATCTCACAGAACAAGGTCTACTGCCAGACGTGCTGCTTAACACATACACCCTTTTTTGGGTCAAAAACCTTCTCTGAGCTGATTCAGATCCCAGAAAACCTTGGAAAGACACAGGAAACACAAGGAAGGGTAACTGCTGGGGCTGGCCAGAGCTGGCTATGGTCTCCAGGGGCCTTGGAGAGTAGTGGATGCTGTGCCCAGCCCTCATGCTGTCAGGTGTGGTGTGTGTCCTCCAGTGCACCTGAGGATCTCCTTCTCCCTCCCCTAAACCTATAGGCTTTTGCCCCTAAACCTATCAGCAATTTCCCTGATGAAATATCTACACATGAAATTCATGCACCACAACAGTTTCAGTGTTTCCCATCCCTACCAGGTGCTCTGTGCCACCTGACAGGGGTCTTCAGCTGTTTGAGAGGCTATTTCTTTTCCCCTTTTTCCCCAGAGCAAGTGCAATAGAAGCAGAGTCCATCCATTTGCTCTAGGAATGGCTCAATTGCATTACTTTTTCACTCTGGGATGCTTGGTGGCTGTTTTTCAAACACCCTATTGCTAAAAACTTAGGAGTCCCTTGAGACCAAGGGTTGAAGATGATGTTCACTCTGCTTGTAATACAAAGGGATTTTTTATTACTGTTTTATTTAAACATTACAGCTGGCCTTGCACCAGCAGTAAAACCTTCCCTTGCTATGACTAAACTACAGGAATTGCTTCCTGACTGCACCTTTCAAAAATTTCACTGTCACACAGGAGTTCATGCAAAATTCACAAGCCTGGATCATCAGCTGTAGTTGTGCTCAACTCCCAAACCCCTCCTGGAAGGGTTTCCATTAGCTGCTGATTATAATAAATGACATGTAACACTCTATTGTTCATTCTAAAATAGTACATGAGATTCCTCCTCAATCGTCTGCTGAGAAAGGCATTTAGTATCTATCAATGTCTCCCCTCTATTTTTTCCTCTCCAGCACAACACATGAAATTATACAGTATTACTCAGAGAACAGCAGGGAAAGAGCAAAATCTGTCTCTTAGCATGGGGGCCTGCAGTGCACACTCCCAAACTCTGTGTAATCCTCTTTCAGCTCTGAGTCTCTACAAACCTCTCTCTTCTCTTCCCTTCACTAGGGGTCTTCTATACACACACATCTGTGTGTTCTTGCAGTATTTGCAATGTATCCTTGTAAAGGGATTTGGGGAGTCATTGGTTATCTGCCTTCAGGTGTGCACTGCTCCTGATGGGGCCAGTTCCAGACTTCAAGAGTACAGATTACTTGCAGACTGGAAGAGACCAAGATTCTGCACAGGTACAAGAGAGTAAAGTCCAAAAAGCACAAGACTGCTGCAGATTCAGGAGCACCAGAGCTCTCCATGCTCCCCTTAAAAAAAGGAAGATATATTCCCCCTTTTTTTAAACTCCTTGCTTATATGTGACTGACCAACCTCTGATATCATCTGTTCCTGTGATCAACAGATCAAGCCAAAAATCACCCGAATATGGAGTCTCCAAACCCATCTCCTCAGTTATTGACTCAGAGGGTGGTGAAATGCTGGCACAGCTTGCCCAGAGAAGCTGTGGATGTCCCAGCCCTGGAAACATCCAAGGTAAGCTTGGACTGGGCCCTGAGCAACCTGATCTCCTTGGAGATGTCCCTGCTGCTTGCAGTGGGTTTGAATTAGATGACTTTTAAGGGTGCCTTCCATCCCAGTCCATTCTGTGATTCTATGAAAGTTAAAACAAATTTCTGCTGTGCAAAGGATTAATTAGAAACACCAAAGTTCATTAGGGGACTGGAGTGGATATTGCACAAAGAATAACCTCACCATAGGCTCTTACTTTCTGTGCAGACCTTTCTGTAAGACTCAAGAGAAGGATCCCCCTAAGGAATTGTTCAGCCACGTGTGCGATCTCCTGGCTTCCTCCTGCCTTTTTTCTGGAGCAATCCTGGATTCGAGGAATGGTGACGATGAGCACCCTGCTGTGTCTTACAGGACAAAGTGCTGGAAACTCCTTCAGATTCTCACATCTGGCAGGTCAGAGACCAGCTGCCCTAAGAACATCTCCCACCTGAGCAAGTGCAAGTTGCTGCTTCAGTGTCAGGGGGAGAGCAGCCCCACCACTGATGGATTGAAAACCAAAGTCCACCTTGGCTCCACTCCACAGCTCCTGCCCTGGAGGGAGGAGCAGAAATGAGGGCAGGGTGGCCCTGGGTTCATCAGCACCCTCACTCTGCCCAGGGTCCACGGCCACCCCAGTCACTGTGTTGTGGCTCCGTGGTCCCCAGCAGGGATGGGGAACCCCTGCACTCATGTGGGTCTGCCCCAGCCCCAGGTTTGTTTTATCAAGTGTTGACATTTTGCTGTGATTCAGTCAAGATTAGTGGGAGCAACACGTCTGCCAGTATTGTGACAAGGTTTGAAGGCATATTTTACAGCAGAGGCTGCCAAGACGAGCTCTGTCTCGTCTGGAGCGTTAGCAGAACATGAGGAAGGTATCCATAGCTTCCCACACATCATTAATTTCTAATTATCCTATCTTTGCTTTCTGCATTATCACTTATTTACCAAACACAGCTTTATTGGACCTCCAAGATCCTTATAACCAGCAAAGCCATTGTTATGTTAAAACCAATGTTCTGAATGTTATTTATTATTTGATAAACCTTGTGTAACCCTGAATGAGGACATTAAACGGCAAGAACACTACTTCAAAATCCCATTTTAAATAAGTCACCAAGACAGCTGTGCCTTTATAAAACACATTAGAGTGGCACTCAGAGCACATATGGCTCAGGGATATATACAAATTATACAATTTCTGTCATTCGATCAAATAAGAGGGACGTTTTGACCCCAGAAACGAGTCAAATGTAAGTTGTAATTCCAGCCCCCGTGGAGGCCCCGCTGGTAATGGATCCTGACGGCTGATCAAAGAGCCCTGACCATTTGACCCACCAGATCAGTGACTCACTGTATCTATTATGGCTAATACAGACCCCAGCGAGGAGATATACAGAGGCAGGGAGATAAAGGGCAATAGATGCAGTAGATAAATGTTGATTTATACAGGTGCAGGCACGGGGACAGCCGCAGGTGGGTCCCACGTGTGCAGGAAGGGGTGGCCGTGCCTGACCCCACACTCACGTTCGTGCTGGGGCGTGGCTGAAGGCAGATGCTGGGGATGTGTAGATGTGTGACAAACATCATCACCTCCCTCAGGGTGTCAGCAAAGCCCCTGTGCCCAGCAGGGCTCTGTGATTCACACACAGCCAGGGAAAATCCACCTTCCATAGCCCCGCAGAAACACATCCCTGCCCGTGGATTTGCTTTCTTGGCAGTGTAAGTGCAAACAGCCCATCCAGGAGTTACCCAGTCTCACCCAAATGCCCAGAGCCCAGATTAAAGTCCTTGTGCTGCTCTACACATCAGGTGAGGCACTTGACATCATCTGCAGCAGGTGTCTCACCAGGCTTGCATGAAATCCTGCCTTTTTCAGTCATAGAATCCCAGAATGGATGGGCTGGAAGGGACCTTACAGCTCATCCCATTCCACCCCTGCCATGGCAGGGACACCTTCCGCTGTCCCAGGCTGCTCCAAGCCCCGTCCAACCTGGCCTGGGACACTGCCAGGGATCCAGGGGCAGCCACAGCTTCTCTGGGCATCCTGCTTTTTCAGTTGTAGAATCCTGGAATGATTTGGGTTGGATCTTAAAGACCAGTTCCACACCCCTGCCTTGGGCAGGGACACCTTCCACCACCCCAGGCTGCTCAGTGCTTGCTGTGGTCCTGGCAGCCAAGACCTGACATTTTGGACACACAGATGGGCAGCATGAGCAGCACACAGGAGCAGCACACAGGAGCAGCACACAGGAACAGCATCAGGAGGAGAAAATGATGTGCAAAGAACTTTGTCAATCTAACTCTCCTATCTTCAGTTGAACTCTCAATTTTTCAGCACTTCATAGCAGTGGGTCCTGTCTGTGCCCTCACTTCTAAAAGCACAGAGCTGCTTAAACAGTCTCCCTGGCCTGAACAAAGCACAGTGGTGTTGAACAGCCTTGCCATGAGGAGTGACACAAATTAACTTGTTGGGACAGAAAAGGGCTGGGTGCTCAGCTGGAATAAGCCATGCACTGGAATCTCCTGGGATTAGGCAGAGCACAGGATCCAAACTGTCCAGTGGTAAATAATCAGCTCTTTCCTCCTTCAAGCTGCCTGTTGCCTTGTTAGCAGCCAGAGATATTCACGGAGGGAGGGGAAATGCAGCAAACACCCTCCCTAGGGCATTCCACAATGTCCCTGCACTGACCAGGTGCACAGTCACATCCCTGCTCCCAAAAGCCAAGGGACAGTGGTCCCCAAAGCTATGCAGGGCCTGGCAGTCCCCACAACCTCATCACACCATCCCCAGCTCCCTGACAAGGCAGCTCCTGCATTTCTTCACCCAGCACAAGGGACGATGATTCCTTCTCACAGGGGATTCCCAGGCATAGTTAATCCATGATTTTAAAGCACCTATGGACTCTTCCTGCAAGTGCAAAAGCCTCAATGCTGAATAAAACCAACCTCATTCCTGTCCTGGAATTTCCCAACCTTTCCCTTCCTGGTGTTACTCTCCTTATCACAAAGACCTTAATAAATATTTTTTCCCACTGATTTTGCCAGTGTTATTATTTCTTTTACTGGCATCGTATTTTTCAGAGCACTTCATATCTGTGTATTCCTTGGGATTTTTCACATTACTTAATTCTTTGCCTTTGTTGGAAGAGGGGGGTGGGAAAGACAAAAATTGACAGGGGTGAGGAAAGATGCTCTGCTGACTCCACGAGACACAAGAGATACCTCACTCATCTCGGGGGTCAAATGTCCACCATGGTTTGATCAGATGTCAGCTTGCATTTATACCCTGGCCTCTGCTGGAGGTAGAATTACATTTCACATTTGACTCACTTCTGGGGTCAAATGTCCCTCCTATTTGATGGAACAAGAGGAATTATTTTCCCCAAGCAGGTTGTGCTGGCGTGAGCTGTCAGTGCTCTCATTATGTTTTAGGCTCCTTTATTTCTGCATTTTGTCCTAAGCTGAGTCCAACCCCTCTGGGATGACAAGAGCAGCAGCCATGGCACAAAAGCCATCCCAATAAGGAAGATGAGGGGAAGGAAGAGAGCACCTGGCTTCCATATGTTTTGAATGGTGTTTTGTGGGGGTTTTATGTGGGTTTTGCTGTGGGGTTTTGTTTCTTCTTCCACTCAAGTTGGCAGCTAGGCAGGGAATAATGCAGGAGAGGCAGGAGGACCCTGATCTGGCTTCACCACACTCTAGCCATGAGAAACTGCAGAAACCCAGACAAGTTGGGTTGGAAGGGACCTTAAACCTCATCCCAACCCCTGCCATGGGCTGGGACACCTTCCACTGTCTCAGGCTTCTCCAAGCCCCATCCCAACCTGGCCTTGGGCACTGCCAGGGATCCAGGGGCAGCCACAGCTGCTCTGGGCACCTGTGCCAGGGCCTGCCCACCCTCACAGGGAACAATTCCTGCCCAATATCCCACCTAACCCTGCCCTCTGGCAGTGGGGAACCATTCCCTGTGTCCTGTCTCTCCATGCTTTGTCCCCAGTCCCTCTCCAGCTCTCCTGGAGCCCCTTTAGGCCCTGGAAGGGGCTCTGAGCTCTCCCTGGAGCCTTCTCCCCTGGGCTGAGCAGAACTTCCTTAGGATCAAAAACCAGACAAGGAGCTGAGACAAAGCTACTGTCAGGGAGCTGCAGGATCATGATGGAGGAAAAGCCCAACCCACGAGGCTCATCATTGCAGTGTGGTGGTTCCAGTTCCGAGTCTGTAAAATTTCCCTTTGTCTAGAAGGAACCCAAGGGCTGTTGGATGCCCCATGTGGGCTGTAAAGGTATCTGGTAGTCCATCAGCCTCTGAGGTGAGCCTGTGAAACCCTCCTCCTGCTGTTTAATGTACTCCTTAGGGTTACAACAGGTTGAGCAAACAATAAAAAACCATCTGGAACCCCCATTTAAATAACAGAGTTGTGTCATTAGTGCTGAAGTCATGGCTGGGGCTGTAAAAACAGCAAACAAGTGCTGATGTTCAGGTAAATAAAGGGAGATGATGTATTAAGGAGGGTGAGGAGGAAGCTGCTCCTCATCCTCCTTGGCCAAAGCTCATGCTGGGTGTGAACCCACATCCTGGCAGGGCATGACCTGGGATCCTCACCTGCCCTCCCAGTTCCTTCCCTGCCAGCCCAGGTGAGGTCATGGGGAGTCACTGCAGCCCCAGGTGCCACCCTGCAGCCTTGCACCCCTTGTACCCCCAGCTCCCCTCTGACTGTTCCCTACCAGCACAGGGAGGGCACTGGGGATGCAAAACAAGGCAAACATCCCCATTTATTTTCCAGGTTACTCTGTACAGTGCTTTTGCTGGTGGAGAAAGAGCAGCACAGCCTCTGTGCACAAAGCCACCCCTGCAGCGGGGGGTTCCTGCCCTCCTCTGCCAGGAGAAAGGACCTTCCTCCCTCTCCATCCTTAACTGCTACTCCAAAATGGGAAATAAAGGCCAGCAAGTAAACAGAGTGCAAATGCAGAGTAAACTCCTGTTGCCCAGGTTTCAGGGATCTAAGCTGGTTTGGCTGATCCTTCACCAGGATCAAACTCGGGACGTGAATCCTCTCCCACATGGTAATCTCTGCTTTCCTCTGGGAGCCAACCCTCCTCCTTGAGGTGCAGGAACCATTCCCAGCCCCACAGCACCCCTTGTGACCTCCCCCTCATGCCCACCCTTGAGGGAAATGGGATGAGATAGGTGCTAAGAAGGAAACTCAGATGGTTCATGCTGGCCATGGCTCTGCCCAAACCCAGCCTGGTCCTGCAGGCACACCAAGGCCAGGGACTGTGGCTGGTCCCTGTGCCAGCACTGCCAGCCCTTGCCAGTGAAATCCTTGTCCCTTGGAGTTTTTAAGGGCAAAGCATCTACAACAACTGTCCTGTGATCAACCCCAACATGTGGCTGTGCACAGCCTGGGGGGACAGGGCTGACCCCTGGATGGGGCACCTCGGCATCTTTCCCATATCTCCTCACCCTCTGGCAATTGCTGGCTCTAGAGATCAGCCCCACGCCGTTGTTGGTTGAAGAAATATTTGTTTCTGCCCAATCACTCAGCAGCACAAAGTTTGCTGTTCCTTCCCCACCCTGGAATTCCTCCTCACACAAGAACAACCTCTCCCCACGCCGTGCTGGCGACGGCCTCCTGTGCCAGCATCCAGAGCCAGGGCAGGAACAGCTCTCCTGAGCAGTGAGGGAGGCAAACCATGAGATTTCATCCCATTCCCAGGGTGACATGGATGGAGTTTAACCCCTGCTGCTGTTGGAGCACCGTGCACAACTCACAAACCTTGTAACCCACAGGGATGTCCCAAACCCTGGGGCACTCTGTGGGGCCATGTCTGTGGTCAACAAAACAGCCCAAAATGGGATGCTGGGATGTGTCAGCAACCTTCCACCTTCCACCAACCTGCCACCTTCCCTCCCAAGACTGTGATGAGATGCTTAATGCTGACCATGCTAGGCCACCCCTGAGGGTGACCAGCTCTCATCTCCAGGTCAGGGGGACAGAAGAGCATGTGCTGAAGTCCTCCTGTCCCAGCAGGACCTAAATATGGGCTTAACTTTATAGAATCACAGAACTGGGTTGGAAGATCACTTAAAGATCACATTCCAACCCATATACAGGTTTAGGGCCCCAGTCCATGTTTTTTCCATGTGTATCCAAGCCCAGAGAAGGCCCAGGCAACTGCAAGACATGAACCCTTCCATTCTGGTCCCCCACACGTGGATTTCTAGCTCCCAAACAGGAACCCTTTGGTTCCTTTTTCTCCCCTGTTAATCTGTTTAGCTACAGGAAATACTCCACATGAGGGAAGGAGACACCTGAACTGCACACAGTACTTAGAAACTTCACTGCATCCAGAAACACCAAATGCACCTTCATTTTGGGTGAGGGATACTGAGGCAAAGCTTTTCAGCAAAGCTTTTCAGCTGAGCCAGGCTCCAGTGCCAGGCAGCAGCACCAGGATGGAATTGCATCCCAATCCCTCCACCAAGTGCATCCACTGCTCCTCGGCAGCAGCAGGGCTCTGACCTCCTCCATGGACACTCCTGATGTCCCAGGAGGGCAGATTCACAGAAAGCTTCAAGGATTTGTGCTTTAGTCCCCTAAAAGTCTCATCCCAGCCAAACAACACTTACCTGATTGGCCGATAGAAACTCCTGGGCGTTGTCGTTCATCCCCATGTACATGTTCTCCCCATCAAACTAGAAAGGCAAAAGAAAGAGTTAATGGAATGCCATCTGCACACCACGCTCTTGTGCATCCCAAATGCCTTCCTGGCTCTTCACGTCAAGAGCCAGAACTCCCAGAGGAAAACCCTGAGCTGCTGTTTGAACACTTTGGAGGGTGTATGAGCACACCTTCATCCCAGTTATTGCAAAGGGATATGCTAACTAGTATGGATATGGGATTTTTTCAGTGAAATAACGAATGAACCACTCCAAATAAGTCAAACGTGTGAGCCCAAAGATGCACCCTGCAGCAAAGATCACCTAAAAGAAGCTGTTGCTAAAATTCCTACTAGATCATCAATATGAGATAAAAAGCCAACTTCCATCAATGGAAATGTCCAGACTTGGGCAGGTCCCATTCCATCCTCTTACAGACCTCTACATAACCCTCAACACCAAAGCAAAGCTCCTGCAGCAATGCAGAAACACTCTGGAACCTTCAGGAGAGGTATCTGTGATGCCTTGGAAAGGCTGACCTGGAACAGGCACTGGACAGAGCTGGAGAATAAAGCAGGGATTTATTGAAAGGCCTTTAGGGCACACCTTGGGCAGGACACGGCCTGACCAGGGCTGCACCCAAGGTGGACCCAAAATGGTCACAAAATGGTCACAAAATGGCTGAGGGGTCACGAGGTCTCACACTTTGATAAGTTCTGGTCCATTTGCACATTGGGGTTTAATTGTCCAATTACAGCTCCAGGTTGTGAGGTCTCATCCTTCTTGTTCCTCCCTCCAGCCACCCTTGTTTGTGCTTTGGGGCCTGAAAGTTGTTTCCTGGTCTGCAGCAGGAAAGGATTTGTGTCCCTGCTCTGTGAGAGCTTACTGGCACTTAACGTGAGGCTCAGAACTACACACCTAAGCAGCACAGAGTCTGAAAAACATGAAAACTCAAACTCAGTGCATCATTTGTGCAAATCCTGACACGTCCATCCCCTCATCTCCTGCTCTCCTGCTGGCTGTGCCAGGACTCTGCTCCGGCTGGGCCGGGCAGCCCCAGCACAGCACACACCCAATTCCCTGCCAATCCACTTAAACAGCCACAAAACCCCCGTGGAGAGCTGCAGCTCCTCTCAGCAATTAGCTCCAACGGGAGCTGTTCACCCGCTCCCATTCCAAAGGCAGCAAAAAAGCCCTCCAGGATCATCTCCAGCCACACGTATGGCTGGGGCAGGCCTCAGGGCTGAGGTCACTAATTAATGATGGCAATAAAAACGGGCTGTGCAGTACAACACTCCCCAGACAGGGACGGAGGTACCAGCTGTGAGTGACACTTTGCACTGAACAAGGGGAAGGGCCACCCCTCCTGCCCTCCCCAGCAGGATGATGAAGTGCAGATCCTTCACCCCTCGCCTGCTCTCTCACTCTCCCATTTGAAGCTGATTCCAGTTATGCCTTAACACAAATTGGCCACATTAAGAGCAATAAAAGCGAAATCTAAATAAAACTAGGTGAAGATTTTCGGCCTAGACAATTAATTACACTTCCATTTCTCACAGTGCTACAGGATTAGCTATTAAAGTCAGCAGAGTTAGTAAAGCCAAGTGGGGGTAATGTGGCTCTGCTTGGCCTCAGACACCCTCTAATTGCCAAACTCTCCTCTGGCACAGCAAACCAATTAAAAGCTGCAAAATTGGAGCGGGTATGGTGGCACTCATTAAGCCACACCAGCAGCAGCTGCAGCAGGGTGGGAGAGGATTCCTGTGCAGCTGCTGGGTTCTGTGAGATCCATCAGGGAGGCAGGAGCTGGGGGGTGCAATGAGCACTGGGACAGGCAATGTCCCCACAGGGCAGCTGGGTAGCATCCACTTTAACCTGGATTTCCTCCAGATGGCAGATGATCCCTGGCACAGCCAGCTCCTGGCAGCAGTTCCAGCTGGAACTTCCAGGAACCCAGACCCAAGGAGTTCTGCAGCCTAAATTCCCTCTGACAGCCCCAGCAGACACACCTGGGCTGGCAGCAGAGTGGGGAGAATCACAGAATCTCCAGGGTTGGGAAAGCCCTCTAGGATCACTGAGTCCCACACTGTCCCAGTACTGCCACGGCCACCAGTGAATGATGTCCCTCATTAATGATCACCTCTCATTAATCCCTCCAGGGATGGTGACCTCACCACTGCCCTGGGCCACCTGTTCCACTGAAGAAATCTTCCCTAATATCCAATCTAAACCTGCCCTGGTGCACATGAGGCTGATTCCTCTCATTCTATCCCTTGTTACCCACCAGAAGACACCAACCCACACCTGGCCACCACCTTTTTCTTCAGAAAAAACAATTACCTTGAAAGTGACATTCAAGAAACCAAAAGTATCCTTCAGTGGGGAGGCCCAGAGCAGGACAAACCCTCCCCTTTCTTCACATCCTTCTGTTTGTCAGAATGGATTTTTTTATGGCTTTCTGCTGTTCCTCTACCTCCATTCCACAATTCCTTCTGCCCTTGATGCCTTCATAACAACTGTAATGAATCCTGCCTTCAGAATTACTGTTTCTCTGATTGCCAGGCTGAGCAGCGAGCCTGAAAATCAAGACTCAAAATGCAATGGAAACTTTGGAATTTCCCCTCTGCTGATTGGATTTTTTCCCTCTCCTCCAGGCTATGAAGGTGCAAACAAATTTATTAGAAATTCTCCCATCAGGATATTTTTTCAATTAGATGTTTGCCAGTTATGCAGCAGCCAGGTAGAGCAGATAAGTAATGTTCTCTCCCTCTTCTCATTATTGTTTTGCTATGGAATGCACTCCAAAACAATCAACCCCATCATTCCAGGTAGATTTATGGTAGAAACAGAAATTTTAATATTTCCCTTGGTTAGAAATGCCTCCTCCCTTTTTTTCTTTCCTCTAGCTCCTGTTCCAGACCTGGATACAGCCATTCATCACTCTCCTTACCCCAAAATCCAACCTGCACTGAATGATGTGGCAAGGATCATTTTCAAGTCCTAATTCAAAAGGAACATCCTCTTGTGCAGTTGTCTTAATCACTCTCTTGCTTGGTTGCAATAACTTAATTTTATTATTTTTTAGTTAATAGGAGCAGCCCATTAAACAAATTAGTGGCTGTGGCTGATTCTCTCCTGCAAGAAATGAGCACAAAGCCAGGGAGGGAAGGGAAGGGAAGGGAAGGGAAGGGAAGGGAAGGGAAGGGAAGGGAAGGGAAGGGAAGGGAAGGGAAGGGAAGGGAAGGGAAGGGAAGGGAAGGGAAGGGAAGGGAAGGGAAGGGAAGGGAAGGGAAGGGAAGGGAAGGGAAGGGAAGGGAAGGGAAGGGAAGGGAAGGGAAGGGAAGGGAAGGGAAGGGAAGGGAAGGGAAGGGAAGGGAAGGGAAGGGAAGGGAAGGGAAGGGAAGGGAGGAAGCAAAAGGGAAAGGGTGAGAGAGAAGGGAAAGTGCCCCAAATTCCACCAGTTCTGGCAACAAAATCAAATGAGTCCCACTGAACTGCCTTGTTCTGCAGGTGACAAGAGCTCCAACCCCAAGGCCAGGCAAGATCCCACCTCGTGCCATAGGAGGTGGCTTTGCCTGGCACAGATGGATGAGGGCAGGGATGGTGCCAGCCCCATTCAGAGAGGGAGTTCCAAGGGCATCAGGGTGATGGAGACCAAGCCACAACTGCAGCCCTCCATGGGACAACCTACTGAGTATTTTGGGTCCAAGCAAAAGAGAAAAGTGTGAGAAAACACCCTTTGAAATTCAGTTTTTCCTGGAGAATTTTATTAAAAATCTAATTCTTTTACTACAGCTCTTCCAGGGGAGCTGCAGCTGGCACTGCTCTATCAGCCCATAAACGGAGCTCAATTCAGATGCTGTTGTACGAAGCACTTTTTAAATTTTACTGCTTTTCTAGACTCACTTTGGTTTGTTATTTTTTCTCCACAGCATTATTTTCAAACCTGTAAATGTGCCCAGAGGTCACATGGGTCTCATGTTAGCCAGATGAATATGGAAAAGAAAAACAAATGCAGGCAGAAGGCTGGGACAGACCCCAAAGTGCAGCAGCTGTGGGATCTCCAGCTCTGTGCAAACAGGGAGAACAAATGTTTGCTAACTGGGAAGGGCCCAGTGGAAAGAAACACAACCTCCAGCCAAGATTCCAAGAAGGTGTTACTTTTTCCTGGATGGCACTGCCAGCTTGTACAATTTTATTATGAATCTCATCACATCCTTTTTATTTTGTGAGAGCCACAAACTGAGATGGAAACTTCAGCTCTGTAAGAAATCCTGGAATCACAGATTGGTTTGGGTTGGAAAGGACCTTAAAGATCATCCAGTTTAACTCCCCTGACATGGGCAGGGACACCTTCCACTAGACCAGAACATGTGGGCAAAATTCATACCAGTATGATCTTTTGTGATACCTGCAAGATCTCAACAGCCTTCCAAACTTTTAATTTAACTTTATGTGTGATGGGTTTGTGGGGTTTTTGTTTGTTTGTTTTTGTTTTTTGGGTTTTTTTGGTATGAGGTTTTTTGCAATACTAGACCAGAGCACCTTAACTACAAGTCCACTGAGGTTCTAGAGCTTGAAAATTTGGCCTGTTAATACAAATCCAGCAGTAATTAAGAGCCATCACCATGAAGGAGCTACTAAATCACATGGTAAGAACAAATTGGGCACCTCCAGTGGTTCCTACCGCTCAGAGCTATAAACACTTTGGTTTTTAAAGGCTTTGGTTTGCCTCCCTGTACCAGGACACAGGAGATGGGCAGTGGGTTCCCTCTCATGACAACCTCATTTCCAAACTGGCTGCACTGGGGATGCCACATTTCACAGGAGATTCTTGGAATGCATCTGGGTTTGTTTCCCAGCAAGCTCCACCTCAGCTACCACCAGCACCAAGACAGAGTGACCCAAAGTAATGCCATGTAAGGAATGCCTTCAGGTTTTTAGTGAGTAAAAGCTAGGACCCAAGAAAACTTGTGTAACACAGTTAATCTGTATTTAATACTCCTCATTAAAAAAAAAATAAATTAAAAATTGCAGCCCATGTGTTGCTGGGCTTCACTCAGCTGCTTCAAATGGCACCATTCCCACCATGGGAAAATATGTCTTCTTTAGAAATGTTCCAGAAACAGTTTTATCCACAATTCATTTTTATAATGAATATTTATGTATTTATATTTATAAATTTATATAAATGTATATATTTTGTGGCACATTCTGCTGTGAGTGCACTTTGGCCATGGTGCTTCCAAGCCCTGCATCCCCACGATGCTGCTCCTGCACACCAGGTCAGCCCTTTGAGGGATCTGCACCCAAGGGTGTTGGTGCTGATCAGGATCCTCCTTGTACACATCTCTGGGATGTGAAATCTTCACCTTAGCCCTGCCCCTGCCAGGGATCCACACCCAAGGGTGCTGGTGCTGGTCAGGATCCTCACTGTGCACATCTCTGGGATGTGAAATCCAGGGATACACACCTAAGGGTGCTGGTGCTGGTCAGGATCCTCCCTGTACTCATCTCTGGGATGTGAAATCCTCCCCTCAGCCCTGCCAGCGCTGCTGCTGGCTGAGCTGCCACTGCAAATTCCTGCAGGAGTAATTTAGCATCCCACCTCTTCAGGGAATACACGGCTGAGGTTAGCTTAATCTCTTTAACTGCAGTTCCCCCATTAAGGTCTTTACACAACCTCTGGCCCGCAGTGATCCACTTAGCATTATTTATTGGTGTGCTGAAATGCTCGGGCAGCCCCTGGGCTGATCCTGCCAGGGAGGGTCAGGAGTTCAGCAGGAGATTTACAGCTGCCCCCAGGAGTGCCCTGCGAGGGGAGCTCGGCGTGCCCACCCCAGCCACGCAGTGCCATTTGTCTGGGGACAAAAGGCATCGACAGGAGCACGACCCCACAGCAGGAGTCAGAGGCAGAACACAGACACAGCATCCACAGCAGCCACCGGGGCTTTGAGGGGCTGAGTTTTCTACCAACAGTGAATATTCTCACACATTTTCCCAGGGGAAATTCAGCTTGACATTGTTGAAGCCTCGAGGCTTAAAGCCTTGCATTAAAAAGTGGCTTGTTTGGTTGATTTGTTTGTTTTAAGAACAAGTTTACAAGTGGGATAAAGACCTGGTAGTAGTTTTTTCTCAAAAACACCAGGAGAGGGATATGGTAGAGGCTGTCAAGAAATTACAGCCACGTGGGAAAGAAAGAAATGACCTGCACCAGCCTGGGCACTGATGGAGTGAGTGTTCAGAAATTCCTAAACTGGAGCATCTCCCTTGGAAAAATCCATCTGAGAAGCTCTCACACTGGGATGGCCAGAAGGAAATCATAAAACCAACCAAGGAAATCCTAAGGAACCCCCATGACCAAGTGACATTCACTCACCTGCCCTAAAACAATGTGAGGGAACTTTGGGACACTCATGGCAAAGAGGGTCTGGAACATGTCCAGGGTGGGAAACGGAGCTGGGGAAGGGGCTGGAGCCCCAGGAGGGGCTGAGGGAGCTGGGAAGGGGCTCAGCCTGGAGAAAATGAGCTCAGGGGGGACCTTGTGGCTCTGCACAACTCCTGACAGGAAGGGACAGCCAGGGGGTGTTTGGGCTCTGCTCCCAGGAACAGGGACAGGAGGGGAGGAAATGGCCTCAGGCTGGGCCAGGGGAGGTTTAGAGTGGAGATTAGGCAGAGTTTCCTCACTGCAAGGCTTGTCCAGCTCTGGCACAGCTGCACAGGGCAGTGGTGGAGCCACCATCCCTGGAGGGATTTAAAAGACACGTGGATGTGACACTTGGGGACATGGGTTAGAGGTGGCCTTGGCAGTGCTGGGTCAGTGGTTGGGCCCAGCAGTCCCAGAGGTCTTCCCCAGCCTACCTGACTCAGGGATGTTAAATGTCTGACCTCTGTCTCTGCTCCCAAACACACAGGAGTGGGAAGGGGAAGGTTCCAAACCTTGTCCAACTCCCTCAGTGTGAACCCATCACACCCCAAGGAGGCCCAGAGGGACCTTGTGCCTCTCAGCCCACTCAGAGCTTGCTGAAGGGTCAGCAAACCCCTAGGAAAGATAAACTGATCTCTGTGGCTGGACTTCTCACAAGATTCCTCAAAAACCAGCTCCAAACCCCCAAACCCAACACGTCCTGGGACCCAGGGGAAGGTGCTCTTGCTCACAGCACTCAGGAGGTTTTAGCAAGCAGAAGATCATGATCCATCTGCACTAAAATCTATCCAGCTCAACATATAACTGATCTGGAAGGGTTCAGTTTATTAATGAGACAGAAATTATTCAGGCCAGCTGAAACTAAAAGCGACTTTGAATAGCTTTGCATTAGGGCTCTTGCTGCACTAAATGGCACTGAGGAAATGGAAGATTAAATTTAATGTCAATAAATGCAAAGTAATGCACTGAAGAAAAGCAATCCCAATGACAGACATGACAATGGGCCTTAAAATAGATGTTGCTGTCCAGAAGAGAAACTTTCCTGGAGACTTCACTTCCAAGTTTTTTTCAGTCCTCAGCAGCTGCCAAAAACACCACTCAGGTTTTAGAAGCAAGCAGGAAAAGTGCAAAGAATGAAAGACCAAATATTATTTTGCCATCTGCACTGTTAGAAGGAGAGAGGGCAACTGCAAGGAGGGTCCAAGGTGTGGAATGTGGATGGGAAAAAAGGGGGATGAAGGGACAGAGGGTGATAGATGGGCTCAGAAAAGATGTATGTGAAACATGAAATGAGAGTGGGGTTCTAAAAGCCTAAAACCAAGGAGACTCTGAGATTATTGGCAAGTGAAATTAAACCCTTCCAGAGAAGTTCTTCGTACTGGTCCCAAAACCACAACCTCTTGCTGCAGGACACTATGGCTTAGAGGGATCCAGAACAGCCATTGGGCAAATGAGAAATGAGTAATAAACCCTGACCTGTGGGCTCCTGAGAGCTCTGTGGGCAGATATAACCCCATTTTTTAGCATGTGGGTGATCAAATATCATTGTGGGACCTCCTCCTGGAGATACTCCGAGCTCAGCTGGACCAGGCACTGCACAACCCCATGTGGGTGGCCCAGTTTCACCTGGGGGGTCAGGACCCACAGATGTCCCTCAGGACTGGCAATATTTGGTGTTTGGGGGCTTCTGTGATAGGTGATCATGTGATACTCACACAGACCTCCACCCCAAAAGCATCTCCAGCGTCCCCTTTAATTCTCCTGAAATGCCACCACTAGCCCAGTGACAGCATTCATTTATCTAAGAGACTTGCTGGCTTTCTGTCAACGCTGCACACAAAATTATTGTTATTACATTATTTGGGGGGGAATGAGGCCTTAAACTCATTTACCTGGATCTTTCAGAGCCTGCAAAGGAGTTGAAGCTCTTCACATACACACACAAAAACTCCGTCCACTGAAAGCTACAGGGAGCAGCAGAATTTAGTCTTAAGACTGACATGGAAATAGATTAATTTTTTTTTCCTATTTCATATTCTAATTACAATTCTTCTCCCCCTACTATTTTCTGTTCTCATTACAGTCTTAAAATTGCTCTGCAAATTCTGTACCTTATTCTGCTCTTCCTACCATCTTTGTCATGGAAATGAGAAACAGAATGTATAAGCATGAAAATATTGCAGAGATCAAAATTCCGCTTAACCCTTTCCTGTGCGGCTCCAAAAAGAAGCGAAAGCAGCACAGAGCTGTTCATCCTCCACCCATCCAGCCTCCTCTTCTCCTCCCAGCTGCAGTGAGGAGAACCATGCTCAGAGAGGGGCTGATTAATTTAAAGGCCAAAGTCACTCACGGTTACACCTCACGGTGCAGGAGGAGGGGCTGGGGTTTCAGCTGAGCAGGTTTTGCTCCTGAGGGCAGATGTTGATCTAATACATTCTGACTGTGTTCAGATGATTGTGTTTAGCTTTTAGCCTGGTGTAATAACGCTGCTGGGGAGAAGCTGCTGCTGGTGCATTGAGCTGCCCTGGTGCACCGAGTGCTCAGCAGATCTCCGTGGCACTGAGAGCTCACCAGAGCTGCAGCCAAAACCCAAATCCTTCCTGATTTCTCTCCAAGTCTGGGCGTGGATAAGGAAATCAGGCTGCTGGAGGTGGGCAGCACCCACTGCTCTCACCCAGGACCTCCCCAGCCCACTGCTGGCCAGCTCAATGCTGTTTATTTTGCAGCGCTGCTGCTGCAAGGCTCAGGCATGTACATCACTTCCTTCTCGAAACCAAACTGCAAGCACATCCAGAGCTGTTTATCACAGGTGCTCGAGGAGTTTATCTGCAAAAAAGTATAAATACCAGGCTCTTGCTGAGCTGGTCTTTCACCCATCAGCAGCTGAGGGAGCAGGAGAGCTGAGGGAGCCTGGTGAGGGGAGGGAGGAGGGTGCAGGGATGCAGCACCGTGCTGGCACTGGCCTGGTGTGTGTTAAATAAATACAATAAGTGCTAATCAGCAATAACTGCACTGCCTGCTCCTCCAGCAACGCTTGCAGCTCACAGCAAGCTGAGAGAGGCAGAAAACACGCAAAGATCTGAAAGAAGCCGTGGAGCCTGTGTGCTAGAACAGTGCCCACGTCAAAGGCACTGAGAAACATTGTTTTCTGCAAGATAAAACCTCGGGGCTGAGATAAAAATAGAACTGGTACCTGTGCGCCTGGGAAAGCAGCTACCAGCCTGGCCCTGCTCTGGGAGTCTTTTATGGAGCTGATTTCCACAGCAGAACAACAACCAGAGCAGCCACTGGAGAGGGGCCCCACATGGCCCTGGGAGAGCCAAGGAGGCAAGGGAGCCGCTGGGGGTGAAGACACCTTGAGCAGGGGAGCTTCCCCACCCTGAAATCGGTCCCCTTTGCCCAGGGAGGGTGCAGCACGGGCAGTGATGCTCGGCCACAAACCGAGGTGAATTCCTGGATGGAATCAAAGCAGTTCCTTGAGGAGGGAAGGTGGCAGCTGCCGGCACCAGCAGGGCCTGGGTGACGCTGGGTTTGACGTACACAGAGCAGGAATGGGCTTGGAAGTCTCTGTTTGTCTTTTCTCCACTGCACAGAGAGTAAATAACAAAGTGAGGAAGAGAGCTATCAGAGGAGAGAGGAGGGGATGCCTCAAAGCTGGGCACTTTTTAAAGGCCAGGTATTTTGCTTCCAATCCCAATGCCTTGCTGGCAGCTGCACTGGTAAACAGCCTGGATCCCAACTACCTCCTAACCCACTCCAGTAATTCCTAAAATCACATGTGCTACTCAATTGATATTCACAGAGTAACACAGTGACTTTAATTCACCCCGCAGCCCCTGCTCTTTCAGCACAGATTAAAGATTACAAGGGAATTCTTTACTGAGAGGATGGTGAGGCTCTGGCACAGGGTGCCCAGAGCAGCTGGGACTGCCCCAACCCTGGAAGTGTCCAAGGCCAGGCTGGAGCAACCTGGTCTGGTGGAAGGTGTTCCTGCCCATGGCAGGGAGTGGAACGAGATGAGCTTTAAGGTCCTCTCCAACTCAAACCTCTTCAATCAAGAGTATATTTCTGCCCCCCAGAATTCAAGATCTTGTCTATTTTCTTCCCTTGCAAAGCATAAGGAAAACAAATAATTGATTTTTCAAGACCATGGGGAACATTATGCAAAACCAGCTAGTTGGGAGGGAAAAAAAAATCAGAGATCTTCCACACCAGTCATTTAGAAAACAGTTTCCAACACATAGATATTTGGCACTAGCAAAAACCTGCTTTCTGTGGTTCTGCACTCCACTTTGTATGCAAATATACTCTTGCAGTGGTACTTAGAATGACTTGCAAAAAAAAGAAAAAAAGGGCTGACAAAGTACAATCCGTTTCACAACGTTTGGACACGATCCTGACTCAAAAAGAAAAACTAATGAAAAGGGAGGTTTTAAAGACTAAATAAGACCCAACCATAAAACAAGGATGATAGAAGGTGGTTTCTGAAATTGCAAGGTCAGGTTGGATAGGGCAACCTGATCCAGAGGAACCACATGGTTCTGTGTCCTTGAGAAGGGCAAAGCCCTGGGAAGCAGTGGCTGGAGCAGTGTGGGCAGCAGGAGCAGGGCAGGGATTCCTCCCCTGTGCTGGGCACTGCTTGGGCAGCACCTCCAGTGCTGTGTCCAGTGCTGGGCCCCCAATTTAGGAAGGACATGGAGGGGCTGGAGCACGTCCAGAGAAGGGCAACAAGGGTGGTGAGGGGTCTGGAACACAACTCCTGTGAGGAGCAGCTGAAGGAGCTGGGGTTATTTATCCTGGAGAAGAGGAGCCTCAGGGGGGACCCCATCACTTTCTACAACTCCTGACAGGAGGGTGCAGCCAGGTGGGGTCAGGCTCTTTTCCCAGGGAACAGTGACAGGACAAGAGGACACAGCCTTAAGCTGCACCAGGAAAAGTTTAGGCTAGACAACAGGAAAAAAATCTTCTTTGAAAGAGTAAATGGGCACTGGAAACACCTGCCCAGGGAGGTGGTGGAGTCACCGTCCCTAGACGTGTTTAAAAAATGCCTGGATGTGGCACTCAGTGCCATGGTTCTGATGCCTTTTTGGGACTACCTAAAAACAGAGGCCAGACAGAATTAAGGGAATAAAAAGCAGTTCCATTTACTGAAGGGCCTTCAGGTACATCCAGGGCAGATGAAGCCCCCCCAGGATCTGCACCCAAAATGGACCAGGGGTCACAGGTTTTCAGTCTTTGATAAGTTTGGTCCATTTGCATATTGGGGTTCATCTCCCAATTACAGCTTCAGGTAATGAAGTAATTTACCCCAGGTTTGCTCGCCCCAATTCACTTTTGTTTACATTTCTCAGGGCCTGAGGCAGGGAGGTGCCCTTGATTCCCTGGAGAGGAATTGCTGTGTCTGACCAAAATGGGAAAGCAGCAGCTCAGACTGTGTGGAGTTTAGAGTTACACACTGAAGAATTGCACGGTTACAAATAGATGGAAAATGTAAAAGCTGAAATCCTAAGGCATCAGTTTAGTTGATGAGCAGGTGTTGGGTTGTAGGTTGGACTTGATGACCTCAAAGGTCATTTCCAACCTGGTTCATCCTGTGGTCCTATGGAGCGGGTCCGGAGCAGGGCTGGGAAGGTACAGACCTGTGGGGTGCACAGGCTCCCACCACTGCTGGCAAGGCTGAGGCTGGAGCTGCAAGCACAGCAGCAGGGCTGGAACCTCACACTCTGGAGAGCTGAGACCTGCACAGGCAGGGTTTTACAGCAGCGTTTCCCACGGGCCACCCCAGCCTGTGGAAAGGCGCCTCCCAGGCAGCACCACCACATCCTTGTGGCCCTGTTCCGTGAAGTGCTGAGTGAGGCTGGTCACACAAAGCTGCTGAGCTGTGTTTCCAGGGGCTGTGCACATCACAGCCCCATCACCCCACTGCCCTGGCCTTGGTGCTCTGGGTCCATGTGTCACACCCAAAGCTTCATTCCAAACCTCAACTGTTAAATGTTAAAAAAACCCCCACTATTTCCCCTAAGCACTTCTAATTTCAGCTTCTCTCCCTTCTTTTGCTACCTCTCTGTTCACTCTAATAATCTTTCCACCAGATTTTACTGCCCTCTAACTTTTTCATTAGGGCTAAAGGTATTCTGTGCTTACTGCAGCCAAGCTGGCCTCACGTTTACTTGCTCAATATCTCCCTTAGTGCTGAAAATTGTCAACATCTTAAAAAGACAGTTAAAAACTCATTAAAATTAATGAAACTAATTAGAAAGAAGCACCTCTGATTATTATTATTATTATGCCCCTGCCTCACTGTAAATAATGGAATAAAGATATTATTACGACTATTATTATTATTATTATTACTATTATTAACCCTAACAAGAAGTTTAAAGCATGTTGATGAGAAAGAGAAAAGAGCAGCTTTGCTGACTAATTAATGACTTAAATAAAAATAAACAAAGGGAGTCTTCCTGATTTTAGCAAAGTCCTGCCTTTTTCTAAACAGTTAAAAGCAAGACTGACAGCTTTATAGATAGGGAAATGGGCAGATAAGATAAACATGCACAATACAAACTTGTCCAAAGCTTTTACAGTCTTTCTCTGCACCACTTCCAGCTCATTAAATTACAGTATTACTATAGATTTGCAGCAAAATTATCTTTTATCTCGTCTTCTTTTAAAGCTATTTGGCATTTGCTGGTATTTTCTATTATAAATCTAATTGCAGATTCCAAACAGACAAGGGCTCATTAAGCCTTAATTATGCACATGTTGTTTTCAATAAACATTTTCATTTGGACTGCTGTGAGCTGTAATTGTTCCGAAGGCACTGCAGCCTCCCATTACCCACTTCCCTGGGATGGCAAAAGCGACTTTCAAGTAGGTCAGGGCTGGACTGGAGAATCTGTTTGGAACCTGTGGAGTTTGGGCTGTGCTGCTCCGGTGGGAATGCTGGCAGGGAGCTGGGGGATGCCCACGGGGATGGCTCCCACCTGCACCCAGCTCTGCAGTGGGGTTAACCACAGGTTCATGAGATGCTTTGGCTGGGGAGGCCTTTAAAGATCATTTATTTCCAACACCCCCACCGTGGGCAGGTGGAGGGGAGCAGGGAGGAGCCCTGGGCATGGGATGGGGCACGGGATGGGTTCACAGGGGGTAAAGCCAGAGGGGTGATGTGCCAGCAGCTTGCCTGTGGCTGCAGTTGGGCAGCAGGACTTGTGCTTGGCAGCTCCTGCTGGGAACAGGCTGCCCAGGGCACGGCTGGATCACCATCCTTGGAAGTGTTTAAACCACAGGAGGTGGCATGTCCCAGTGTGGCTCAGTGGGCACGGTGGTACTCAGTGGAAGGCTGGAGTTGATGATCTTAGAGGTCTTTTCCAACCTTAAAGATTCCCTGATTCGGGCACCTCTGAGGATGCTGCCAGCCCAGCCCAGCATCTGCCAACAGCTGGGCTCCAGCCCAAGCCCAGGTCCTCAGCCAGCCACACCTCACAGCATGGCCACAAGCACCGCAGGGCAAAAACGTTTCAGCCCACCCCAAACCAAATAGGGGTGGGGAGCCCTCTGCACTTCTTATTGAAGCCCTGGTTCTGTTATGTTCTGTTTGCACTCTGAAATAAGTAACCCACAAGAAGAGCTGAGCTTTTATTAGCAGCTCAGGCTTCCTCCTAACAACACAAAAGCTGCCTTTGCTCACACTCAGGAGTTACCAGAGCAGGAAGGAGCTTCAGGATGACAACTTTGAGGTCCTGGGTCCTTCTAGCCTCACCCACCCCTGTGGCTCCCAGGCTGGAGTGTCCAGGGCAGCAGAGTGTGGCTCTGCCCCACCCCAATGCTCCAGTGAGGAGCCATCACACACAAACCTCACCAGCCTCCCCCAAACCCCTTCAGGGGAGAAAAATAAATAATTTCCCATCTTGTGAAGGGTTAGGGCTCCAAAGGCAGGCTGGAGGTGCTGGTTGCTGCTGGACCCAGGAGTTTGAAAGGTTTTAGCACCACTGGAAACAGCACAGTGTGAGTGCAATCGGTGTTGCAACTTCTGCCCTAAATTCCTCCCAGCCAGGTATCCAACATTCCATCTCAGGACAACAGAGGTGGCCCAAAAAGGGCTTGTTTCATTAAGAAATTAGTATCCCCCTTCTTCAGGTTTCTTTCTCTCTTCTCAGTGTAGGACATGACAAATCCTGTCCTGAAGACTCACGTTGCACTTTCAGAAAGAAAATGTCTCAGAGGAAACAGGAAAACTTATGGCCTGGCCTTTGAAGAAGAGAAGTTGTCAAGCAATAATTTGACCCAGAAAGGTTTTCTAGGTCATTTTGACTTGGCATGTATATGTCTGACCCACTAAATCTCCCACAATAAAATTACAGAGTTCGTTCCAGCCTGTCAGTGTCAAATCATTCATAAATTCAGATGCACTGTTTACCCAGCTGCTATTCATATATTCACAGGGAAGGTCCTGCCAGGCTCCTTCTGGGGGGAAGGATTTGCCCTGTTCAACATTAGCTCGCGCTGACAAAGGGAAAATGTAAGAGCTGCCCTGACAAGATGAGCTCCCATCTTCCTCCCACAGCCCTGACAGGATTTATGGCTGTGCCACCCTCCCAGGGTTGGTGACACTCCCCAGACTGGGCTGCTGTGGGTTTGCCATGGGGAGGGAACACCAGGCCTGGCTGTTGTCACCCGTGTGGGTGCAGGCACTAATCAGCACAGCCACACTAATGAAGAAGCATTAATCTCTGCTGTACCCTGCCTGAGAAACCACAAAGGTGACACTGGAGCTGCCACCAGAACGGCCCTGAGGAGCCCAGCGTGGGCTTTACAAGAGAAGAAGCTCATGTTCAGCCTGCCAGGACACACAGAGGAGCTGTGCTCAGTGCTGTGGCTGCCAGTCACAATTACCAACACCAAAGGGTTTTCTTAAATCCACTTTCTTAAATCCACTCTAATATTTATGAATTCTTATACTTAATCCAAGCAACGCCTGTTAAAGGAACAATTGTGAGGGGTATTATGGAATATTGCTGTCCATGACCATGCGGGCTGGGCTGTCAGAGCAGTCACCTGCACGGGCTTCATCCCCTCTGCAGAGGAGAAAACATCACCTGACGAGCCAAAGGGGCTCCAGGGCCGGGTCCTTGCAAGCAGCCTTCCCCACCGTGGGGCACCTCCCACCAGCACACGTGAGGAAAGGTGTGTATGGACCTGCTGGGTCTGCTTTTCATACACATAAGCACGGTTTTATCCTTGGGGTGGATCCTGGCCCCAAGCACACCTGCAGCCAACACCTATAAACAGGGGTAGCGAGGTCAGGTTGGCAGCCTGAGGAGATGGGTGCCCAGCCCCAGTGCCCACCTCCCAGGATGTCCATCCTGTTTGTGCCAGGGGGGTTAAGGAGCAGGGACTGTCCTGTAACTGCTGTGCCCATGGCACTGTCCCTGCGCCATAACTGCTGTGCCCATGGCACTGCCCCTGTGCCATAACTGCTGTGTCCATGGCACTGCCCCTATCCCATAACTGCTGTGTCCATGGCACTGCCCCTATCCCATAACTGCTGTGTCCATGGCACTGCCCCTATCCCATAACTGCTGTGTCCATGGCACTGCCCCTATCCCATAACTGCTGTGCCCATGGCACTGCCCCTATCCCATAACTGCTGTGTCCATGGCACTGCCCCTATCCCATAACTGCTGTGTCCATGGCACTGCCCCTATCCCATAACTGCTGTGTCCATGGCACTGCCCCTATCCCATAACTGCTGTGTCCATGGCACTGCCCCTATCCCATAACTGCTGTGCCCATGGCACTGCCCCTATCCCATAACTGCTGTGTCCATGGCACTGCCCCTATCCCATAACTGCTGTGTCCATGGCACTGCCCCTATCCCATAACTGCTGTGTCCATGGCACTGCCCCACTGTGCCCATGGCACTGCCCTGTCCCATAACTGCTGTGCCCATGGCACTGCCCCACTGTGCCCATGGCACTGCCCTGTCCCATAACTGCTGTGCCCATGGCACTGCCCCTATCCCATAACTGCTGTGTCCATGGCACTGCCCCTATCCCGTAACTGCTGTGTCCATGGCACTGCCCCTATCCCGTAACTGCTGTGTCCATGGCACTGCCCCTATCCCGTAACTGCTGTGCCCATGGCACTGCCCCTGTGCCATAACTGCTGTGCCCATGGCACTGCCCCTATCCCATAACTGCTGTGTCCATGGCACTGCCCCTATCCCATAACTGCTGTGCCCATGGCACTGCCCCTATCCCATAACTGCTGTGTCCATCGCACTGCCCCTGTGCCATAACTGCTGTGCCCATGGCACTGCCCCTATCCCATAACCACTGTGCCCATGGCACTGCCCCACTCCAGCCAGGCACTAGGAAGACTTTATCAAGTGCTGCATGAAGGGACAAACCCTCCTGCACAGAGCTCATGCTCTCAGCTTTCAGACTCATTCTGCTGTCAAACCCAGGACAGCCCGGGTGATCAGGCAGGCTGGCACAGTGCACCACCAGCAGCTTTGCCCTCTTCCTTGGTTGCATTTTCTTCCTGAGCCTCAGGATCAGGAGTGTACATCCAAAGGCACATCCAGGTCAGGAGCACGGATCCACTGACCAAAGAGCTCACAGAGAAGCAGTTTTCTGCACAGTGCCACCATGGAGCGTGGCCTTGGCCAAGAAGTTGCCCACACAGTCAAGGCACAAGGAGAAACCCCAGCAGGGACCTCCTTACGTGCCACCCCACAAACCTGTGGACACAGAGGTAGGATGGTGCCAACAGGGACAACCAGCAGAGCTGCACCCTGTCCTGCTGCTTCCCAAACTGGTGTGACGCCACCAGGGGCACACAGGGCACAGGCACCACCTCATGGGATGGGTACCACCCGCAGCTGGACTGCTCCAAACATTCCGAGGGGTTTCACGGCCCTTCTGCAGCATGGAAGGATGTGCTGTAAAAACACATTGAGACACATCACCCCCAAACCCAGGGTTTAATGAGATGACACTCAAGTCAGCTTTGACATCTCATGAGATTATTTTGATCCCCACGTTTCCAGAGAAAAGGACTCTCTGCTCAGGTTTTCACCTTGCCTAAGTCAGACACCTAAAAAAATCCCATTTTACTAGCTAATGATTAGTACCTCACGTTTTCTCCAAAACCATTAAGTGGGGGAAAGTGATTTCCACCAATACTCTGCATCTTAATTTGGGAAGTCACATCAAGATTTCAGGCCCTCCAGTGAATAAGTTCCATTCTGTATTTCAGCTGCACCTCTGTAAAGATACCTCTTTTTCCCCACTTCCAAAATTTCCCTAATTGTTAAGAGAAAGAACCCTCCTTGTTCTGAGACAGAGCAGCAGGAATTACACCAGTGCTGCATGTTATGTGATACGACAGCCCCAGACTGTGTTTTGGTTGAACTCTTTTACATCAATGAAGGTTTTCTTTATTTGAAATTGTATTATAGAGATTTAAGCATCCTGGAGAGATGAAAACACTTAATTTGTTACTGCCTGAGCCTAATCTTTTGTTTCCCTCTGTTGCCCTGTAACCTGTCCCTCTGTGATCCATGTGCAGCATCTTCCCCACCTGCTAATTACAGGCTCCATTGTGCCAGATAATTCAGCCCCAGCCAGGCTGCAGGGTGGTTCTGCATCTCCAAACCATGTTCTGCTGCTGCCTCCAAAACCAGAGGAATTAATCACCTTCTCCAGTTGGTAAGTGGGACCAGACACTTGTGTGCTCATTGGAAAGGAAAACAACTTTGGTTCCTTTCAGCAAAACATAATGAATCTCCCAGAGAGCAGGAAGCTCATAGTTTATATTTCTTGGAAAATAGTGTATTAACATATTAAGTCTAAAAATATATCTATAAATCTTTGCAAGTCAGAGCGGAAACAAGAGGCAACGTGGCTGGCTCTGAAGGAGCTGCAAGTGCTGACACAGATGAGCCAAACAGTTTCTGTGCAAATCACATTTACCTTTGCCAGGGTTGGAGTTTAGGCCTGCTGGAGATGTTTACTGCAGGCAGCCCAGAGACTATAATTTTGGTACATGATTTCCATCCATCCATCCATCCATCCATCCATCCATCCATCCATCCATCCATCCATCCATCCATCCATCCATCCATCCACCCATCCATCTCCTGGCTCTCAGAGCAGCCTAGGCCATAGCCCCTGACAAACCCCCAGCCCAGCACCTGAGGGCATTTAATTGTTCTCCTCTGAATTCACAAATCAGGCTCCTTGTGCCCCTCCTGGGGAGTTTCTGCTCTCCCACCACTGCTAAGCCACGGTCCCATCAGCCAGTGAAGACGGTGGCAGCAATCCCATCCCTCTGCCCTTCTCTGAGGCTTCCCAGACAGGGTTTGTGATGACATTGGGGGATAAGGATTCAGACCACCCACCCCAACCATCCCATTAGGACAAGCATTTTTATCACCAGCTTAAACTCCAGCTTATGTCACAGCAAGAGCATCTTTAACTTTGCCTCTCCAAGCACAACAGTCCCAAAGGAGCCTATAAAGTGTGACAGGCATAAAATCACCAGCAAAAACAGCTGCTCTGAAAAAGCTCAGAGCTGGCAAATGCCACATCTGCCCCTAAGAGAGACTTGGAAAGCAAAGCTGAAAATAGGGACAACTGTGGCAATGTGAGGAAGACTGGTGACAACAAAGCAGAGCCAGAGGAGCTGTAAGAGATGACGATGGTCCCAGCGATATCCTGGGGCTCACCCTCAGCAATGAGGGTTTTGAGAGAACCAGTGTGCTGATGCTTTCCAAGGTTTCTTCTCAGAGTCCTCTACAAAGAAAATGTAAAGCTTTGAACCCACCTCAATTTGAGTTTCAGCCCATATCAATAAAGGTGGGTTTTCCACTGCTGTGGATGCTCTCAACTGAAATTTTAATACAGCTGCTCTGTGAGGAGCTGACTTAAGCCTAAATTATTACCAGGCTGATCTCAGCTGTGTGAAGAGTTCCCATACCAAGCTGAGCTTTGGTTTAACCAAACTGGGCTTTAGATGTGGGTGACACTGAGCACAGACCTGAGTCTGCTAAGGGCCTTGACAAAACTAAGCCTGGGACTTTTTTTGGAGAGTGAAATAATTAACAGCACACCAGCAGGAGTATTTAACCAGGTCTCCTGTTCCTCAATATCTTCATTAATGACCTGAAAACTAGGCTGCAGACTGAAACAAAGTATGCAGATGAAAAGAACATTATTTAGGTTAATTACAAATGAAGAAGTCTTGGGAATTTCTGAGCCACCTAGCCAAGTAGAAGGGGACATCAGAGCAGGAGAAACCTTGTGCTGATAAATCCAAAACAGCCCAGGCAGGGAGGAGGGGCCTGAAATCCTTTTGGACTTTACCAGGGGGTAAATTCACAGAGCAGTAAGTGGTAAGATCAACCACCATGTCAGCTGCCCCGTGCAAACCTCCACTGAAAGCACGACAATATCAAAATGATAGAGTGCAAAAATAACAGGTCAGAGGAGAACACAGAAAACCCTGTAACCTTGTTATCCAAACTGTCAGCACACACTGGCTCCAGGTGCTGAATTCAGTTCCAACCCCCCCTTCTCAGCAGAGAGATGAGAAAACAAGGGAAGAAAGATGGGAAACCAAAGCCCTGGGGCAAGCGAGGACATTTGAAACATGGAGGTGTTTCATGGGATAAAAAAGGAAAAGGCCGTGTTTTCTCAAAAAAGGGGGTGCAGAGACATATGACAACATCTAAAATCAATAATTTTGGCAAATCATTCCATGCAGGGATGCAAGTCCCCAGCACAGGGGCAGTTCCTGGCAGAGGGTCACATGAGGAGCTGGTGGGACTCCCAACGCCCTGGGAAAAACTGCTCTAATCTTGCCCCAAATGGGCTCATTTAGAAACTATCACTGTCCCCACTTGTGAAATCCAGATAAGTGTGTTTATCCCCAGCACAGCAATGAATCACTTCATGATGCTCCTGCGAGGAGCAAAGCCCGTGGGTTCACTGAAAGGAGAATCCCCCGTCCTTCCTCTTCCGCCTCCCATCTCCAGTTTGGTAATGCAGACACAGCTCCCACTGGGGGCTGGGTCAGAGCCAGGATTCATAGTGAAACAAATCAGGGCTCTGTACACTGAAAGCAGAATTTCAGGCTAAAAAAATGCTTACATATCTTGAAGCAGAGGGTAATACTTATAAGAAAACAAAAAGGGCCAAATTCACCTCTGGCTTTAGATTTCTCTCTATGTGCAGTTTTGTTCCACCCACCTCAACAACCAAAAACCCCCACAATGTTTTCAAGACAGTTTCATTTCGGAGCACCAAAATCACATTCTGAGCCAAGAGGCGTGAGAAACTCAAAAGCACCATAAAACCATCCTTGCTTCTGGCTGGTTTGGGGTCTTTGTTTCCACGGCGGTTTCCTGAGCTTCAAGGAGACAAAGCTCTCTCTTCCCACCGAGTGATGGTGCACCTCACACGGGGGAGCAAAGCCTAACCAGGAGGGGGAGGACAAGATCCAGGTGCCCAGCAGGGACACATGAAATCCCACCACGAGGTCCAGGCTGCTGGGTCCAGGCCCAGCACTATCTGCTTCCCCCATCCCAGGTGTGGTGACAGAAGATGGAGCAGCACAGGGTGATTCCACAGAACCCCAGCATGGTTTGGTTGGAAGAGACCTTAAAGCTCATGTGGTTCCACCCCCTGCCATGGGCAGGGTCACCTTCACTATTCCAGGGTGCTCCAAGCCCTGTCCAGCTCAGCCAAAGGTCCTTGGAGGTCAAGGAGCTGCTGGGCCAAGGTAATTGTGCTTGCACCAGCAATGCTCATGCAGGTTCACTCTGCATGCCAGGGTGAGGAGCAAGGGCTGGGCCATGGCAAAGAGAGAGAATGCAAGGCAAAAATGCAGGGTTTCAATGGTTTGGCCAATTTTCTTTGCCCTCCTTCCCATGAAGACAGGTTGAGAATTGGAGTTTTCCAGGCTGGAGAAGAGAAGGCTCTCGGGAGACCTTAGAGTCCCTTCCAGGGACTAAAGGGGCTCCAGGAGAGCTGGAGAGGGGCTGGGGACAAGGGATGGAGGGACAGGACAACAGGGAATGGATACACACTGCCAGAGGGCAGGGATGGATGGGAGATTGGGAAGGAATTGTTCTGTGGGAGGGTGGGCAGGCCCTGGCACAGGGTGCCCAGAGCAGCTGTGGCTGCCCCTGGATCCCTGATAGTGCCCAAGGCCAGGCTGGACAGGGCTTGGAGCAGCCTGGGACAGTGGAAGGTGTTCCTTCAAGATTAAAACAAGATCTTTAATGTCTCTTGCAACCCAAACCATGCCAGGACTCCCCCAAACAGGACAGCTCTTCCAACACCACCCCAACACCTCACACCAAACCAACCCATCCCAGAGGCGCTTCCAGCTCGTGATTCCAGCAAAAACAAGGGGCAAAAACAAGGAGGAAACGAGCAGAGCAACCCAGTCCCACAGAGCCCAGGCTGCTGGCTGCTGCAGGCTGCTGGCTGCTGCAGGCTGCTGGCGGCTGCTGCAGGCTGCTGGCTGCTGCAGGCTGCTGCAGGTTGCTGCAGGTTGCTGCAGGTTGCTGCAGGCTGCTGCAGGTTGCAGGCTGTGCAGGCGAACCCCTTTCTGCACCCTGCAGTTGCAGCAGGCTCCCGCCAGCTCCAGTCCAACTTTCCATCAAGCAGTAATGTGAGTATTTTTGACAGAGTCTTCTCTTTGAAGCTTAAATTTGCAAAACCCAACAAAAACAATGGCAGCCACAAAAAAGAAAAAAAAAGAAAAGAAAAAAAAAAAAGAAAGAAAGAAAAAAAAGCACCAACACCCCAAGGAAGCAGCCTGGAGCTCAGAGACTGCTCTGCTCCACAGCAGGTGAAAGCAAAGCCCATATTTCCAAAAACACCCAAACCAGCCTCCTGTCATTCAAACGGTATTTGAAAGTGAATGAGCTGCCAACCAATCAACTCCCCATCAGGATTCAAAGAACAGTATATCCAAACCTCAGGGCTGTGGCCAAGTATGTATTTGCAGTGCAGGAACACTCCAGCAGCAGCAGCCGTTTGCAAGAGTAAATGAGGTTATTTTGGCAGCAGAGCGGATGTAGCAAACAAGCCACTTTAACTGAATATGGTAAACAGAGATGGAGTGATTATAGGAAGAATGAATGTAATCGGGTTCCGAGTTGCTCTGAATTGCCTCGACTGACCACAATATCTGATAAAACCAATGGAAAAAGTTCTGGTTTCCTCTTGCATATAATTGATTATCTTACTGAGATCTACTGGTTTATATACATACACACAGACTCACAGCCCTCTGAAATTCAGTTACTTGGTGGTGCTGCCAGAAATAACCCAGAGCAGGAGCAGTTACATGGTGTTTATTTTTGTCTGGGGTCACAAACTCCAGAAGTGAGAAAGGATGCAAAGCCCTCTCCCAAAATAAGCACCTGGGAGGTTTGCCTTGAGGAGCTGAGGTGTAACTGCTCTGATCCTCGCTCAGCCAACACTGCTCCTTGCTTGCTGCTAAGTCAGAGAGGTGGGGAACATGCTGAGTGCCATTAACCAGATCTACCTCAGGGCTGTCTTCTTGAAAAGAAATGCTGGCTTTGATTTATTAAAAATGATGGAAACGTGTCTTTGGAATTTCCCCAGTGTCATGAGCAGGCAAATAAAGATGTTGGAACAGCCCTGTGCCTGGAGAGGGATGTGGGATACAGCCAGGGTGAGCTGTGATTTGGGATGGAGAGGGCACAGGAGCAATGGGCCATCCTCTGTCCTTGCTCTTAGGTTCCTTTCACACAGCTGCCTCGGGCCAGAGGAGTTTTGCACAGACCAGGTTGGATTTTTGCAGCATCCCATGGCTGCTATCACCTCTGCCCCAGACACACTCAGCATCTCTTCGCCTTGGCTTCTGCCAGAAGTCATTAAAGAACAAAAACCAAACAAAAACAAGCAAAAGAAAACCCAAGGGGACCTGCAATCTCTTCTTGCTGTGGTGACAGTGAATCCTGAAGCAAAAATGTGCCAGAAAGTCGGGCAGGAGGTGGCTGGGGCTCGGCAGGGTGCTGGGAAGCACGGCAAGCTCGCCTGCTGACAGCGGGAAGGAGCCAAATATCCACAAACAAGTTTCCTGTCTGAAATTAATTTACTTACTGAAACAGCACTCAGCAAAACCTGTGATTAATATTTTCCTCCCCAGGCTCCTAACATGACAAAACAATAATTAATGAAATATGAAACTGAACCTGAGTTACAGTAAGTGTAAAAATATTATTGTTTCTTTTATCTTCCTTTCTCTTTATCCCTCCCAGCGGTGGGGGACACCGAGCCCTGTGCTCTGCCTTCCAGGACAATGCTCTGCACTGGCAGGAACATGAGACTGATTTCTTAGCCCCTGGTTACCTGGCACCCTGCTCGACAGAGGAAGTCCAGCTGGGGGCTCAGGACAAGGGTGCAGGGAAAGGTGCAGGGGAAGCAGCACGGTGGGGAGTGAGCCCATTCCTTTTGGTCACGTCCATCCCTGTGGGACAGTGATTAAATGCAATAAAACAACCAGAAGGCAGCTGGAGGATTCAATCCTGAGTGCCACGTGCTGTGTTATTTTGCCCAATGTTTTCAACACCCACCTTCCTTTAATCTATTCCCAGCTATGGCACAGCACTCCCTGGCCCTGCTCGGGTCTCACGCTGCCTCCATCCCAAAAGCACTCATGGGCAAGCAGCCTGTGGTTTTTAAGGGATCACTCACAGCTGGAATAATCCAGCAGAAGAGGATTTTAAATAACAGCTTTAGCAGCACAAAAATTAGTCTCTGGAAAGCTGAGTGGGGACATGCTGGGAGAAGGTGCCAGGCCCAGGAGAGGGTGGTGGCAAGGCGCCCACAGCCACTCCTGCCATGATGGATGGCAAGGTTGGGATGCTTTGTCCAAACCCATCCTTTGGCCTTCTCAAGGCAGGGACATCTTCCATTAAATTGGTTGCTCCAAATTCCACCCAGCCTGGCCTTGGACACTTCCAGGGATCCAGGGGCAGCCACAGCTTCTCTGGCAACCTGTGCCAGGGCCTCACCATACTGCGTAAAGAACTTCCTGATATCTAATCTAAATCTCCCCTCTTTTAAATCTAAAAGTCTCAATATAGTGTTATCTAAAATAAGGTCACCTTGAATCCTGTTTACAGAGCAATTATTTCATAAAGCAATTGTTTAAGTCCTCCGGTGGACTTTATCAAATTTTCATTTTTGTCTGCATCTCTAAAAGCACAAATTGATTGTGTTTCTATGATTAGAGTACAACTGTGAGTGGAGCTGAGCTAAAACACTGGAAATTACACTGTACACACATGCAAACTGACACACAGAGACTTGGTATTATACACTGTCATATTTATATGCACACATAGAGATAAAACAAGAGCCCCACACATGTATGTGTATATATATATATGAACATTGGGGCTCAATTTGCTCCCTTGGTGCTGTACCAGCCTGGCAGCACAGGGCTGGGAAGCCAGGAGCTGTGGGAGCAGGTGGGTGCTGCTGTGCACCTCCTGCACCCCACTTCCCCCACTGCCCACAGCCACAGGCACCCAACTGTAAAACCACAGCCCCAGCTCGAGGCAGCAGAGCAGAGCCCACGGCGTGGGAGTCAGCTCCAGCACCGGGGAGAGGGGAACTGGCAGGGAAAATTGACTGATTTTGTAAGTCTTGCAGCTCCTCTTTTTCTTTTGTGCCTCACGGTGGTTTGGGACAAGTCCAGCCCAGGCTGGGTGACACAAATAAAGCACCTGGTGCTGCACTGAGCTCTGTGAGGGCTGTGCCAGGCAGGGGATGTGTCACTGTGACACCTCATACCTCCACCAATGACTCCGAGATCAATGGCACGGAAGGGGAAGAGGAAAGTGATTTAATTTGCAGATCAAGGGGTTACACAAGCACACAAAGCATTCCTTGTCATCAAACGTGTTACTTTGATTCCTCCCATCCTTCAGCTGAGGGAGCAGCAGAACGCTGTTGCCTTGCCCATTTTTCATTCCTGCTCTCCTTCTGAGACCCTGGGATATGGAAGACCCCACCAGACTTTTATTTTATGGAGAAAAGACACAACGCTGATGGAATATTTCCCTTGTTAGTAGGGCGCTTTGGTTGCCCTGATAAATAATTGCCCAGGTTTGCTAAACACTCAGAACACAAAGCAAGAGGAAGACTAAAATCTCTAAAAAACCAAACCCCAAAGCAACTCAGTCTTGGCATGTGGGTCACAGGGACTGTAAGGAGCAAACCTAAAGGTGAGATGGACATAGAAAAAAAGTGGAACTGGGGCAAGACTGCAGTGGAGAAGAGTAATGAGCTGAAGACAGGGCTTCACTCCCTGTCCCTCACAGGACCTCCTCTAACGCACCTGCAGGATGGGGAACAGCCAGGTGAGGAACAGTTTCCCACGACCTGAGCTTCTGCTCATCCTCTGAGAGCTTTTTGGCAGCCTCATCCCGGAACTGATTCAGTTGAAAACATCAAGTTCAGAACCCAACCCTTCCAGTCAGCACCGACTTCTACTCAGCATTGGGCTGGGAGATTTTTTGAGCTTGGTAATTAAAACCCACTTAAAAGAGTTTCCTCCATCCTCAAGAGCCTCGTGATTTACAGCAGCTCCTACTTGAACTCATACATGTCTTGTATTTCCAGACATTAGGTAATGAGGTTTTTGTGGTCCACAGAGCTTTCTCACTGATCCTCTGAGTTTGCAGCCAACAGCAACGACTGCACACACAAACACTGAGAGAAAAGTTTTCAGGATTTGCCATTAGATACTCCAGAAAGTGTCAGATCACACACAGACCTTACCCCAGTCTATCTTCACAGCTAAGGCTAGAGTGATCCAGGCATGACAGGTGGATGTTCTGGTGGACCCCAGCTGTGTGAACTGTGTTTGCTTCACTTCTCACACCACTGATCCCCAAATCTGACAGAGATGTGGCAGGCCCCACCAAACCCCAGGATGTGATGGGCTACCCACAGTGCCTGTTGGAGGTCCCAAGGAGCTGGGAAGAAGCATTTCACAGGATTCCTCTGCAGCAGCACAGCTGTGCCTGACAGGACCATTGTTTCAGTGTGGACTCACAAGGAAGAACAGAAACTCATCTATTCCACTTCCGTCTACAGCTGCTTCTCCTCAGAGAGCATCCAATTCTTGAGAAAGGCATGTAAAAATCAAACCTTTCTTCGACTCTAGCAGGTGACAAAAGAGGAGACCACAGACACAAAAATGCAGAGTGCCACTTGAAGTATCTGCTGATGCCAAAGGCTGGATTCCAGTTTGGCCAACCTTCCATACACAGTGAACCCTTGGTTGCCACAGATTTCTTCACAAGCCCCTGGAAACACGAATCTGCTATAGGGGAGATAACTGGGCTGATTTGGTCATGCCAAATTGGCACTGAATTTCCTGCATCTGACCCCATGGCCCTGGAACCCAACAGGGAACAGGCCACAGCATCCCACACCAGCTTGAGCTCCTTCATCTTTTTGCTGGGAACAGGAAGGATCTAGGTTTTGCAAGTATTAAAATTTAAACTTTTCTCAGGCCAGGAAGCACAAGGAGAGCTCCTAATACACAGGAAGGAGCTTGGAATTAAAAGGGCTTCCAAAAGTCTGGTCTCAACAAACTCAATCCTCCATGGACAAATAAGAGGAGTTAATTTACAGAATTATCATAGAATAGCTTGGGCTGGAAAGGACCTTAAATATAATCTCATTCCAACCATGCCATGGACAGGGATGTCTTCCACTAGACCAAGTTGTTCCAAGCCCTGTCCATCCTGGACTTGGACACTTCCAAGGATGGAGCCAACACCCCTGAGGAACCACCAGGCCCATGGTGCCTCACCTGGCACTGACAGCTCCCCAGTGCTCCCTTTCAGCTGGGTAAAGCAGCTGTCACTCTTTTTTTCCTTACCTGTTAATTGAAATAAAGTCTTTCCCCCAGCTCTCTGCTGGAGCAATACCCAAGCCACGGCCATCTGGTGGCAATGGGGACGTGGTGTCTGTGCCACCCCAGCTGTGATGCTCTAACCAGTATGGCTTGTGGCAGGTGATAAATCAGATGCCCTTTAACTCCCCAGCTGAGCTCTGCACACACCACAGCACTGGAAGCACAAGCTACAACCAATATTTTTACTGACAGGTGATAAATCACATGCCCTTTAACTTGTGCGCACCAGTTGCAAACGCAGTTAATTAGAAATTCATGCGGACTCCTTCCCGTGTATTATTTCCTGTGTGATTTACATGGGCTGTGTTGTTGGAATGCTTGCTGGGATTAAGGCTCCTGGAAGCCAAGGGAGCACAGAGCACAGATCTTTGCTGCAGAGCACCACGACCTCTAGTGCTCTGCAGCCTGGAGAAATTATTGGCAGCAGGAAGAGTAGAGCAATGAAGAGGGACCAAAATGTTTTATGGACATTTGATGGGTCCCTGCCAGCACATTTGACAGGTATGGCTTGCACATAGAAACCCTGGCTGCCACTGGGAGCCTTCCCTGAGAACACGAAAAAGAGCAGAAAAGTCTTCCTCGAGCCTGTAGAATTCTGCATTTTCACAGACTGTCCTGCAAATAGATACAAAAGGCTCTTTTTTAGCTGCCTCTGGAGGTTCTGTCACCCCTGGACAGCCCCTTGGAGCAGCACTGTGACACCCAGCAAGTCCCAGTGCTCTCCCATGGGATCAGGGAAGGATTTCTGGCCGCAGTCCCTCAAATTTGTTATTCTCCTCATTTTGGCAAATTAAACCAACTCTTTTTTCCAACTATTTTGTCCATATTTTTCTACGGACACTTCCATTGCTACTGATAGTATTTTCAGCTCTGCTACAAAAGGACATTTGTTAAAATATTCCATGACTGCAGAAGACTCATAACAGATTCAGAAACCCAGTGATAATCATAATAATTTTTTAGCACTTGTCTGCCAGACAGAATTATCAGCAAAAGCAGGGCTCTGTTATCTGCAGGAGCAGTATATGATACGTTCATTTCTTTTTTCTTCCCCCCTCTATAAACTTCAATTATTAATGATGGAAATTTTTCCTTGCCTATTCTTCCCTTGGTGGGAAAAACAGCCATTACTGACATTTGCCGATTTAAATCTAATCCTCCTCATCTGCATATAGACGAGGCTCTGTTTGACTCTGCCTATTGATCCAGCCAGGAAAAGGGACTCTATAACTTAATCTGATGTCAAAGGCTGATGTGTCCTGTAGGAAATCGGTGCTGTAGATCTCCCTGCTATAAATATGTCACCAGAATTAACTGGAAGCACTAATAGGTCACTCAATGAGCTCCACAGTGCACACAGGGCACGCTGAGGCTGCTTGTGATTGATGACACCAAAAATTAGCCAGAACAGAGGCTTGTCAGCCAGCCCAGGGACAAGGGACTCGCTGGCACGCTTTGTTCTCCTGCATGGGCTGGGTCCCAACCCAGCCCTGTCACTTCTGAAACATTTAACACAATTTACGTGAAAAGACAAAAAATCTTACTATAAGGACAAAACAATAGAAAATTAGGATCTCTTTCAACTCTTCCTTCCTGCAGTTTGTCCTGCTGCAGCACTGCCTTTGGTGGGCAAATAGAGCCAAGAGAGAAATTCTGGTGTCCTATTGCAGGCAAAGAACCCCATGGAGGATGGCAGGGATGGCATCACGACCTGGAAATGCAGCTCTGCATGCTCTGGGGATCAAAGTGATCCCAGCTTGCTCGCTCTGGGCTGGTTTCTGCACATCAGGCTCCAGCCAAAACACCCCAGCCCAGGAAAAAGCCTTCCCTGTTTAGCTGTCTCTTCTTCACGCACAATTTATCATAGAGTTGTGGAAAGGTTTGGGTTGGAAGAGACCTTAAAAACCATCCTGTTCCACCCCCTGCTATGGGCAGGGACATCTTCCACTGTCCCAGGTTGCCCCAAGCCCCACTGGCCTGTCCCAGATGAAAACCACCACGCCAGGGATGGACAAGGATGGACCATGAGCCTCTCAGCATTGGGACTGATGACAGAGAAAATCAAACAGGAGCCAACTTCTGGGTAATAGCTCAGTGGTCTTGCTCTCAATGGGACCCTGAAAATCAGCAGTTTCTGTCCCCAAATTGTTCATGTTTCTCATGGGGGTGCAGGGCAAGACCACTGTGCTCACACACAGAGCTGCCAACTTCCTTTACACATGGATGGGCCTCACACATGAATACAGCCCTGGAACAGCATCTGACCCATCAGCCCTGATCAACTGCCACCCCGTGCATGTGGAGCAGCCTGGAACATTCCCCCCATCCAGCTACAGCTTTGCTCTCTGGCCAAGAGGCAGCTTGGGCCAAATTGCCCTCATTTTCCTGTACTGAAGGAGCAGTGACAGCGCCACGTGGTGTGTCCCCAAGGATGCAGGAGGAGAGGCTGCTCTCCAAAGGCAAACACGGTCCCACATGTCCTGGTGGGCTCACAAGTCTCCTCCATCTCCACTTGTATTCACAAAACTCAAAGCCAACCAGAAAACCTCAGAGAATCCACAGGCTGCCATATCCAAAGCTCAGCACCCCTGGGTGAGAAGGGCTCTTTCCCAGGGTTGTTTTTAGGGCTGTAAATTATTTATGCTGGATGCCTGCAAAATGGTGACACTGAATAAGTCACTTCTGCAGCCAGCTGAGGGCAAAGGTGTCTTCAGAGGGCAACTTTCAGGACTTCTTTAGCTCGTGAGCTGAGCCTCCTCACAAAAAGTAAACAAACCCAAGACAGATTCAAGAAACACCAGAGGACAACATTCATTCAGATTTAAAACCTGACCTGAAACAGTCAGCTGGAACAGTGAACATATCAAAACAGAATCCAGACTTGAATTTACTGTAATCTCACCCATTTTCATTGAATCACAGGATGGTTTGGGTTGGAAGGGACCTCAAAGCTCATCTGGTTCCAACCCCTGCCTTGGGCAGGGACACCTTCCACTGGTTGCTCCAAGCCCTGTTCAAGCTGGCTTTGAACAATTCCAGGGATAGGGGAGCCACAGCTGCTCTGGGCACCCTGTGCCAGGGCTAACATCTAATCTAAATCTCTCCTCTTTTAGTTTAAAGCCCCTCCCCAGCTCTCCTCTGGCAATCCATCATGCCTAATACGAGGGGCGGGGATTATCCTCGGCGCCGCAGTGAATGTGGGAGCCAGGTGTTCCCTAATCCCCGAGCACAGAGAATATTATAATTGTTAGCACTGTAACGAGCACAGGTGCTTTTACCAGGCAGAGAACATTAACAGGCTCACCTCAAGCAGGGGAGCAGGCAGCGTTTCTAAACAGCAACTGGATTCATCCTCATTATTTACCTGAACAGATGTTCGCTGTGATACTTCCCGAATCCTGGAGCTGGATATTTGTCAGCATTAATGGGATTTCCAGGAGCTAGTTTGCTTTTGGAGCTCGTTTCCTCATTCAAATTGCAAGCATCCCTGTTTTGTGGCGCGTGTTGCCTCTTTCGCTCACGATTATCTTCCCAGGTTTTCACTTTTCCCTGGGTCACTGAGTGCAGATCCATTCTAATTACTGTCATTTTAGCTTTTGTGCTGCACGCTGTCACACCAGGACCTGGGCTGCATAAATAATGCATGTGCTCTTTGTAGGCTTTGCTAACAGAGACAGAGCCCTGCTCATCTGCTCATGGTGCCACGAGCTCACCTGAGGCCCAGCCCAGGCAGGATCCAGCACCGGGCTGCCCTGGCATGGCTTTTAGCATCCTTTCATTCATCTCTGCTCACACAGGGATGCCCTCCTTCCACTGCCACTCCTGGGGTGGATGCTGATCTGCCTGCCCGAGGGATGTCGTTATCCTAGCGTGGCTTGCAGGGCAGCAGTGGCTCCAAAGGTTTGTTAAATTAACGGGATCATGCAAATTCCTCATGCCCCATGGGAGGGCTTGAATCACCAGTGAAACGCTGCCCAGCTGCAGGGCTGCTGCCCTCTGAGTGCCACGCTGGCCCAGAGCCACGTGCACACACAGAAGGATCCAAGCTCACTGTCTTTAAACCCTCCAGCCCTGTGTCTTTGGGAAGCCCTGCCCCACCGGATCTCACACTGCTCTTGCCATCGGAAGAGGCAGGTGGCACAGGATGTGACACAAGGGCAGGATAACAATCTGCAAGTGATGACTTTGAGTGGTTGGGGTGTGTGGTGGCCAGAACAATGAAGGTGCTGCACCCTGGCCCCTCTCACGGGGTGCATCCTTCCCACTGAAAGAGAGAGAACATCAGACCGTGACCGCATGCTGACAATGTGGTTCTGCACCACGGGCTGCAGGGGCACAGAGCTCGTGCCAGGGCCCTCATCTGAACGCCCCAGTGGGGTACAGGGGACCAAGCCATGCCCCAGGGACAGGGGAAGGGCTGGCACAGGTAGCTTTGCACAAGGAGGATGAGTTGTTTGTGAGTGAGGGGACAGCCAGACACAGACCTCTGCAGCTGTGAGGAAGGTGGGACTCACCACAAGGTAGAATGGTCAAACATTTAGTGACCATGACATAATCAGGTGGCCTTATTACTCCTAAATATCTTTGTTGTTTTCTGTAATAAATAGCATTTCCATTAACAGAGACCCATGGGGCCAGCACATGCAGCCACTGCTCCCAGGAGTGGGAGGATGCCCCCAGTGGGACCTGCCACAGGGGTGAGGCTGACCCCACACCCCCAGCTGGCCAGGAGGAACAGCCAGGACCCAGCTCCTGGCACGGGGCAGCAACACCTCTGACCAAAACAGCCAGGGCTACGAGCGGTAATCTGTGCCAGGAGCCTTCAAATAAAGTTTAAAAATTACATTAATTAGTCAATTGCCAATTGACTTACTAATGAGACAACTCTTTTTTCCACTCTCCTTTGCAGGAGGGGGCTTTGCTTTCCCCTGTCCTGGTGCAGCCCAGCTGACAGCATGCAGGGCAAGGCTGAGGCTGCTTGCTCAAGCTGGCTGTGAGGTGCTTTGTGCAAACCCTCGAAGGAACAAGATTCGTTTGCTCAGCTGTGCACAAGCCCCACAAAACCCAATAAATAACCACGGCCGAGCTGCCTGCAAACATCCAGCAGGCTGCAGGGCACACAGGACCCTCCTGAAACAATACCTGCAGGGTGTCACATTCAGTGACACACAATGGCTTTGACACTGGTCTGTGGGCAGCCAGGAGAGCCAGGGAACCTCACCCAGGCTTGGCCGTGGTGCTGGCACAGGAGCTGGGGTCACCCCGCACATCCTTCAGCTGACACCTGCCACCGGGCTGGCACACACGGGCCCTGCAAACCCCCAAGAACAGGCTGTTTGCAGAGGCCTCATAATTCACACAAATCTTATCTAGAAGGCTTTGTCCTCGTATCTTTATGAGAAATGTTCTCCTGCTGTCTGATAAGGTGTGGCTGGTTTCTCTGTGAGGACATGCCAATGACAGTGGGGCTGGCATCTCTTTGGGCGAGGGCAGAGCTGGCACAACACACTGCCCCAGGGCTGAGCTGGCCTCGGGCACAGCGCAGGACACAGAGGTCCCCACGCTGTGGGGACATGCCCACCTGCACAGGTGAGCTCCCTGGCTCTGCTCACCCCCACCAAGCCAACCAGCAGCTCCTCCCTGAGCCTATTTCAACACCAGCCACGAGTTATGATCAACACTGAGCATGTCCCCAGCAGAACAATGCAGAAACCACAACCAAGTGCTGGAAATATTAAGCTGTGAGTCTGTGCTCCATCAGTTGCTGGCAATATGGTTTTCAAATGAAAGAGAAGAGATTTAGATTGCATATGAGGAAGAAATTCTTTACTCAGAGAGTGGTGAGGCCCTGGCACAGGGTGCCCAGAGAAGCTGTGGCAGTCCCTGGATCCCTGGCAGTGCCCAAGGCCAGGATGGACAAGGCTTGGAGCACCCTGGGATAGTGGAAGGTGTCCCTGCTCATGGCAGAGGATGGAACCAAATGCTCTTCAAGGTTCATTCCAGCCCAAGTCATCCTGTGATTCTCTGATTATCAGATTCAAGGTTTAGACTGGACTTAGGCATTTTTAATCCGTGGTTTATTAAGCTGGTAGTTGGGTATTGTAACTTTGAGACTGTGCAAGGAAGACAGAACTAAAAACCAGCTGGAATTTCACTCCTCAAAAGTTGCTAATCCCCTTTCTCAAAAAGATCTAGGTTTGCAACCAGGTAAGCATTTGTTGCATTTCCTTTGCTTCCAGGAAAGGGCATCATCTTGCTATCATCATTTAATAGCAGAATATTGAAGAGAGCAAGTGTCTCCCATTTCCCAGCCAGATGATCCTCCCTGCTCCAGCATTTACTCTCCATACCCACATGCTGACTTAGCCAAGCAGTCACATCAGTCCAGGTTCAAAGAATCCTGCACTGTAGGACCTGCTGCAGCTGGCCAGGCCAGTGAGTTCAATTCCTTTTCTTGGGAAAGAACCCCTGTTTTGGGAAAGCTTAAAAAGCCCAAACTCCCCATATAGGAAGGTGTCTGGATAATGACAGATTAAACCCACATATTGCCTAGAACTGCAAAGGGCTGACACAGCTCTGGGGATCAGCTCTGACAAGCCCTTGCTGGGTTTTGGCAGTCCCTGGGCAGCACAGCCCATGAGTGACTGTTCCAAGGAACAGGAACAGCAAGTCCAAAAGAACATAGAAATGAAGAAAAAAACCCCATGAAGCAGAAGTGTTCACTGTAATGACCAAAAACAAACCCCAGACTCATTGATCAGTTACTGGTTGTCCCTTTGAGTTGAGCACAGGTCTGTCTCTCCTCAGTACAAAGAGTGAGTGAACATTTATTTAACTCTTAGCAGATATTTAATTGTGGCAGATATGTGGTGATTTAACCCCAGAGAACAACTCAGCACCAGTAATCTGCCATCTCACTGCCTCTTCCCAGATCAGGAAGAAGTAAAATCCATGGGTTGAGATAAGAACAGTTTAATAACTGAAATGAAGCAAAATTTAATAGTAATAATTATAACAATAATTGTAATGAACAGGAGAGAGAGAGAAAGGAATGAAAACCAAGACAGACAAGTAATGCCCAAAGCAGCAATTTGTCACTTGCTGATCAGTGCCCAGTGCAACTGGTCCCTCCTGGCCAACTTCCTCCCAGTTTCTGTACTGGGCATGATGGTCTGTGGTGTGGAATATCCCCTGGCCAGTCTGGGTCATTGTCCTGACCATTCTCCCTGCTGCTCACTGGCAGAGACTGGGAAACTGCAAAGGCCTTAATTTAGGTAAGCACTGCTTAGCAACAACTAAAACATCAGTGTGTTATCAGCATTACAGGCACACCAAACCCAAAACACAGAACTGTTTTGTGCTACTAAGAAGAAAATTAACTCTATCCCAGCCAAAACCAGGACACAGAGGAGTGGACCTTGAGCACCTCCACATGAGGGCAACAGAGCTGGTGAGAGGCTTGGAATGCAAGCCCTGTGTGGAACAGCTGAGGGAGCTGGGGGTGTTTATCCTGGAGAAAAGGAGACTCAGGGGTGACCTCATCACTCTCTACAACTCCCTGAAAGGTGGCTGTGGTCGGGGTTGGTCTCTTTCTCCAGGCAGCATTGACAGAACGAGAGGACACAGCCTCAGGCTGAGCCAAGGGAAATAGAGGCTGGATATTAGGAAGAAGTTTTTCACAGAGAGAGTGATAAAGTACAGGAATGGCCTGCCTGGGGAGGTGGTGGAGTCACCATCCCTGGATGTGTTTAAAACAAGGCTGGATGTGGCACTCGGTGCCATGGTTTAGTTGAGGTGTTAGGGCTGGGTTGGACTCGATGATCTTGGAGGTCTCTTCCAACCCAATGATTCTGTGATTCTGTGATTCTGTGATTCTGTGGTTATGCCCAGTGGAACTCTTGACTCTCACTGGCCCTTGGGAATTCCAGTGCAGCTGATGGGGCCCTGCAGCCCCCACCCTGCAGCTCACGTTGTTGCCATCAGTCAGAGCTGGCAGCAAATCCACGCTGTGTTACACCTGCCCTGCTGCAGAAAGGCTTTTGGGGTAATTTAATGTCCTGCCTGGAGGTCACATTCAGACCTGGCACGAGGGTTTGGGGCACACTCATTGCACCCAGAATGAACACAGCTGCTAATGACAAAAGCCCCAGCAGAAGAGTGGGCAGAAAAAAATTCAGCCTTTCTTCATGCAGGGAAAATAGAAAAAGAAAAAACAATAGAAAAGAAACCCAGCAGAAATGGTTCATCAGATAGTTATAGATATCTAGAAACAAAAACCACAGCCACTTCAAGCTTGTGCACGGAGAAATTCTGGGGCACTCACCTCCTGTTTTTGTTTCATTAAGACAAAAGCAGGGTTTATTTCCAGATCTGTAATAAAAACCAAACACCACAGGCCAAGCTGCTGAGCCCTGCACTGGGTGGGCAGGGAGCAGCCCCCCAGTCTCACTGGAGGCCATCCTGCTGTGTGCAACTTTTCCACAGCTCCTCAAGACCCCATTCAGTCTTGAATTTGGTGCAGCCAGGTCCCACCTCCACTGCCAGAGGAAACTCTCCACCCTCACACTTATCTCATCTGGTTTTCTTCCCTTCATTCCTGATTTCACCATGTTCACATTGATTTTGCTCCATGCTCCACAAAAGAAGTCCAGAGGCATCAGGGTTTGTCCTTTCTTGGAAAGGGAGAAGGATCATCCTAATAATTTATTTCCAGAAAGACACAGAAATGTGATGGAGCAAGGTCCTACCTGCCCAACCTGCCACATGCAATGCAGAGGAGAAACTCTGCTTGCAGATTCCAGGTTGGATATTTAAATACTCAGCATCTCTGTCCAACACAAAAGCACTTTGCACACGCTGTGCTGCACCTTTAGTTACAGCTGGGGAAGCCTCAGCCTGCTGGGGCAGAAAATCAGAACTGGCAGGAAGAGCAGGCAGGAAGAAAAGACAGGAGAGGGTTGGGCAAGAGCACAAAAGCAGCTGTGTAATGAGTCTGGAAGGAAATTGATGCAGCTTCTCATCATGGCCCCACGAGCCTCCCTTCACCAGGAGCGGGTCCTGCAGGGCTGCAAAGCAGCTCCTTCCCTCAGCCCAGCTGCCAAGCAGTGATGCTGCAGCACTGCCACCTGTGCCAGCCTCTGCCACAGGCAGGCACCCAGCCCGGGGCTCAGCCTGTGCCCCACGTGCCATGGGCTGGCATCACTGGAGTCTCCTGCTGGAAGGATCCAGGCAGGCCAGAGGTCAGGAGCTGCTCTGCTTATCAGAGCCCACTGGCTTTGGAGCCATCTTTTAATTTTTTTTACTGTTTGATGACATCAACAAAGACAACAAGAGTTGGAACACTGCATTTTGGGGCGTGTGGAGACCATGTGGTGACCTCAGCTGCTGGGACATCCAGTGCAGTGGCACAGGTTGGCACTGTACACCCCACATGCTGCTGTACACCCCAGATCACCGCAGGACACCTTGCTGTGTCTGCCACCCTGCCCCTCTGTCCAGGGCCTGCCAGAATCCAGCTTCAGCTCCTGGCAAAGGCAGGCATTTAACACAGTCATCCTGAGCTGCACCAAAACCCAGTTATATTCAAATTCCACAAATTCAGACTCTCCACCTTGACCTTGGTTGATTTTTCAATCACCATGTTACCCCTTTTGTACCTCCCACCTGAAAAATAATGAGAGGCAGGGCCAGCCAGAGCACAGAGCTTTCCTTCCTCCTCCCCATCAATATTTTATCACAGCAAACACCTGCCACGAAAACAAGCCCTAGGAGAAACAGGAGGTTCGTGGAACAGCCTCAAGAACAGCACAGACACCACAGGAAACAAAACAACCTGTGCAGAGAAGAGCAGAGCCCACAGAGCAAATATTTGTGTGCCCCAGGAACAGGACAAATTCTGCTTTTGCTTGCATGGGGGTGTGACTGCTGTGTCCTCAGCAGTTTCAGCTACAGCAAAGGGCCATGCAGGCAGGGCAAATCCTTTCCCAAATATGCTTGGGTTTGGGGATTTCACTGTGGTCAAAGGGAGGAAAGGGATTCCCTGCGTGGGGTCACCAGTTCATGGGTTTGGCACCAGGAATGTCCCTGTGAAAGACTGGGATTGGCAGCCAGATGGTGGTGGGGACAAGGGACATCCCAGAATAAGAAACACAGGGAATCCTTCATGTTCTCCTATGGAGGATTCAGACTTAGCTTGCAAGAGCTGATCAGGCCCCCTTGCCCAGGTACAACTCAATCATCACCTTTCCTTTTTGTTTTAACCTTTGGAGAACAGAGCCAAGACCAAAATGTACTTACTGCTGCCAGCTTCTGCAGAACCAGGAGCTGCATGGGAAACATCCTGACTGCTGAATCCCATCCATGAGACAAGCACTCCCGGGGAGACACCTCCAGGGAAGCACCATTTGTTTATTACAGAGCACGCAGGGATGGCAGCAATTGCAGGTTATTATTTCTATTGGAGATGTGATCTCAGGCTGTGAGAAAATTTTAGGCTGCACAAGCCTGAAATAACTCCCTAGGCCAAATTTACAACTGGTAACAGGCAGAACTATCATAGTCACTTGTCATTTTATTTAAGGCCTGCACGACCCCTTGACCTACACAAGCTCTGGAGCTGCCAGCCCAGGAACTGAAAGCAGAGCTGTCAGAGAGGCCAGGCCCCTTCTCACAGGATTGGTTTTGTCCCAGGATGGATCTTAAGGCACCAAACACCACGGTGGGATGGCTGTTGTCACAGCCACATCTCCCCTGAGGGGGACACCAAGATGCTCCAGGGCTGGAGCCCCTCTGCTCTGGAGCCAGGCTGGGAGAGCTGAGGATGCTCACCTGGAGAAGGCTCTGGGGAGAGCTCAGAGCCCTTGCCAGTGCTTAAAGTGGCTCCAAGAGAGCTGAGAGGGACTGGGGACAAGGGATGGAGGGACAGGACAGAGGGAATGGCTTCAAACTGCCAGAGGGACAATTTAAATAAGATATTAGAAAAGTTTTTACAATGAGGGTAGTAAACTACTGGTTGCCTAGAGAGAACAAAGATGCCCCAACCCTTGAACCCCAAGTGTTCAAGGCCAGATTGGATGGATCTCCAAGCAGCTTGGTCTCGTGGAAGGTGCCCATGGCAGGGGTAGGACTAGGTGACCTTTAAAGGTCCCTTCCAAGCCCTGTGTGATTCTGCCATGCAGTGCACATCCCTGCACCTCACGGGGGTGGGATCCTGCACAGTGCCTTATTTAGTGGCAAGAACCCCTCCTGTCTCTGTGCCTGTCCCATTCCAGCTATCCACCTTGATGCCTCCCCCCAGACCATCAGCATGTCTGGGGTGTGCTGGAAACAACCCCAAACACTTCCACAAAGTTATACTGAAGGATGTGACAAACACCAGATCATGTTCTGTAGATGCACTACACACTTAGCAGTGCTGGTAGGAGGCTCAAACACCATTTGGGCAGAAACCTGTCCTTTCCTGGAAGCTGGAACTTTGCATCTCCCAGGACACAGCCTTGTCACTGGAGCCTTTTCTGCTCAGTCCTGAGGAGGCTGAGGGAAGGACTGACACACAGGGACACCCCTGGCTCAAGTGGGAGCCTCTTCTTGGGCCCACCATGGAGATAAGAAAAGTCCCTCTTGGTTTACAGTGTTTATTTCACCTTCTCTATCAAAATAAAACTGAACCTGAAGCTGTGGTCATCAACTGCAGCAATTTTATCTGCAGCAGGAATTGTCCCCATGCCTGTGACACCCACCCTCCCCTGGCTGCTTGCAAGGACAGACCCTTCTCCCTGAGCCCGCTCTCCCCAGGCTGTGCAGCGTGGGGACAAAGCTAAATATTACTGCACAGAAAATATTGAGAAATCCAGTCTCTTTGGTGCAGTGATCCTTCCTAAGCACGAAAACCACAGGCCCATGATTGATGGAGTGGCTCCCCTCTCAAACAGTCAGCTCATGCAGACAATCCCAGAAGCCAGAAGCAGGGTGAGCACGAACAACTGCCTGCAGAGACAAGGGTTAACAATCTTATCTGGGGTCACCAGAAGAAATTCCAAGTAAAACCCACAGCACGCAGATTTCCTGCTTTCTAACCCAGTGCCCTATTTATACCTCTCTTTCTTCACAATGCCAGTGACAGCTTTTTCCTCACTCACAGGCATGTTTCCTGCTTTCTGAATTGTGACTTTCATTTGTAGCTCATTTCCATAACCTCCGAAATAGAGTTTCAGTGGAAGTGTTAAATGTACTGATAAATTCTTCATGAATCTTGAAGTTATTGGCAGAGAGAATGGGGGCAATTTACCCTGTACCAGTCAATTGAAAATTATATATTTCAAAACCCTCTAATGGAACGCAGCAAGGTTTAACTCTGACTGATAAAGCGACGCCTTCCTGAGGACGAGGCCAATAACAGAGCCCATTTCCAAAATGCAGAGTCCCCAGTGTGATGGCAAACAGGCTCATCAGTGCACAGTGACCTTCACAGTCCCAATCTTTATCACAGGGCACAGGGACGAGCTCTGTGCTCTCGTGCAGGGCAGCACCCAAGCAGCCCTTGGTGCTCCCTTCCCCTCCCACGGGCTCATCCTGCAGGGGGGAGCAGGGGCAGCCAGGGGTTCTGTCCCTTTGCTGCTCCCTCAGGGGCTCCTCCTCGAGGGCTGCACCCACCAGGAAAGCCCCCAGGGTAAGAAGGATGTGGAGGTGCTGGAATGAGTTCAGAGGGGGCCACTGGGATGCTCCAAGAGCTGGAGCCCCTCTGCTCTGAGCCAGGCTGGGAGAGCTGGGGGTGCTCATCTGGAGAAGGCTCTGGGGAGAGCTCAGAGCCTCTGCCAGTGCTTAAAGGGGCTCCAAGAGAGCTGGAGAGGGACTGGGGACAAGGGATGGAGGGACAGGACACAGTGTCAGGACACAGTTTTCCACTGCCAGAGGGCAGGGATGGATGGGAGATTGGGAAGGAATTGTTCCCTGTGAGGGTGGGCAGGCCCTGGCACAGGGTGCCCAGAGCAGCTGTGGCTGCCCCTGGATCCCTGGCAGTGCCCAAGGCCAGGCTGGACAGGCAGGGACACCTTCCACAACCTGGGCTAGTGGCAGGTGTCCCTGCCCATGGTAGGGGTGGAACGAGGTGAGCTTCAAGGTCCTTTTCAACCCAAACCATTCTGTGACTCTGTAATTCCCTCTGATCAGGCTGCACTTTGATTAACAAAGCATCTTCTGTGTGCTCCTTGCCAGGAGCATGGCATGGTCCAGCTGCTGTCACTCCTCTGGTTTCTCTATTTTAAAAAGCAAGAGAGAAAGAGGAGAAAAAAAAAGAGAAAGAGAAAAAACCAGTCTCATCTGATCCTTATCCCTGTCAGAGCAGGAGCATCCTCAAAACCACTGGCTGAACAAGTTGCACTAAATAATTAGGACACATGGGGGGACTAAAAGTAAAGAAAGACTAAAGCACAGATTTGCTGCAATGTTTCCACTTCACTGGAGTCAGGAACAAGACACAAGGTGCCTATTCTGTGAAACCAGATGTGGCTGTGACTGAACAAAACAGTATGGACAGCAGGGAAAGAAAACCCACAAAAGTCATCGTGACTTATGTGAGAATCTGAAGGTCAGGCATGAAAAGAGCAAAGCCGGGGTGGAGCTGCCTTGCAGGAGAGCTGGGGATGCTGTGGGGTGTGAGGGCTCAGCCTGAGCTGTGGGGAAGGTCAGGAAACAGGGGTCAGATCCACCAGCAGGAAAAGCATCCAGGTAGAAACCCCATCCGACTGCAGCCCGCCTTCCCCAGAGGGTTTGCAGGAGGGAGAACCCGGGGGCTGGGGCGTTTGAAATGAGCCCCAATGCCAGAGCATCCTTGAGGAGCAGCCCAGGGTGGGCTGGCAGGCACAGGGGACTGTGCCATCCCCTCCACCACCCTGACACGGGGTGCACTCACTCAGAACCACCCAGGGCAGCGCAGCCCCACAACAAAAGCCTCAAGCACGAGGTCCCTGGAGTAGAAGAAGTGCCACGAGTGACATGGGGCACAGACCCTGCTGCAAGGCAGCTGCCTGTCCCCCACTTCCTAGAAAGCCTTCAGAGGTGACAAACCCCAGCACACCCATCACAGTCCAGTCAGGTGTTACTGCATTAAAACAGCAATAATTCCAAAATGGAGCTAAAAAGTTGATATGAAACAGAGGAATGAGGGAACAGGACTGGGCAAACAGGCACCTGACCCCAGCAGAGCTGCTCCCAGCTCTGCTCTCCTACAGAAGCACACACAGCTCCTGCCCCATATAAAATATTTGTGCATCCTACATAATTTAGAATCCTATTAAATAACTTGACTCCCCTATTTTTCATAGCCGCAAATTCCATGAATTTTGCATGGAATAAAAATTTAGCAATCATAGCAGTTGCTAATTTCTGTGCTGTGCTCAGAGCAGCCTTTCACTTACCCATAATGATTTTTAAACATTATCCTGCTGTTTCCTTTTTTCTATGCCTGGCATTGAAGAGCTCTGCGAACTATTTGAATTGCGCTGCTCTGAAAAAAAAAATCCTGTAGGGGAGGAAAAATTAAATTCAATCATCACTCTACCCTCTGTGAACTGTGAAAGTCTTGGGAACATGAAAAGGTGCTTTCGAAAGGATGTTAAGCATTCAAAAGATTAGACAGCAATGTGCAATTAAATGTGTTCCACAACCCTTTGTCAGAGTATCCAAAACCTTACTTCTGCATGAACTTCAAATCCTCCCACTGGGAGCTTGTTCAAGTGGTTTACTTTAAACCTGTACTTTAGATATTCCATACCTTTCACTTTTATAATTCTTCAGCATATGCTAACACTGGCAGAGTTAATAGTAACTGACTAATTTTAAACCCTGTGATTACTGGAGCTGATTTATATAGTAGCTTCACTTCACAATACTGCGAATCAGGCACGCGGTAATTGCCAAGTTCAATTTTAGCTCTGTCACACTGAAGCATTAGTTTTTATGCCTCAGCTGTTGCCTCCTCCATGCTATAGAGGTAAGTTGATAATGCAGTAGGTTTTGCTGTTAAATATCATAATATTATGATACCCCGTGTCAGATTCTTGCAAGCTTTGTGAGCTATGCATCTTCTATTAACTAAATACTTTTATTAAGGGAATGGTTTGAAAAGGTTCCTATTCTAATTTAGCCCAGAACACTGAATACTGGAAAGGTGGGAGAGTGCAATGATTTAATTCACCACCAAAGTGACTTGGGTGGAGAGAAGCACTCATCATCATCATCATCATCATCAAGGGGCTGTGACAGGAAATGTGAAGGGATTAAACTAAAGCCAGTGAACACAAACCAGTGAACACAAACCAGTGAACTCAGCCTCCAGCTGAGGCTCCTTACCCTGACCTCAGGCCACAACCTCCTGGCACACATAGGAGCAGTGCCAGGACCTGTTTCACCCCCCAGAACCAGGAGCTTTAGGGCTGCAGGTGCATCCAACAGCAAGGGGCATCTTGACCAAAGCATGAACATCCCAGGGAAACCTTCCCTCCCATCCCTGTGGGTGCTGCTGGCAGGGCTCAGGGAGCCTGGTGGCACCAGCAGACAGGAAAAGATGGAGATGGGGACACCAGAGAAACTTTGCTAAGAAGAGATGGGGCTCCACAGCTCAGGGATGAGCTGCACTTGCAAGAGGAATGAGGCTGTGCTGCTGCAGCTGAACCAACACACGCAGCTGGGCATTACCAGTAATCTCTTAATAGCACTTAAATCCACCCATCTCCTGGGCTTCATGAGGGATTTTCTTTGGTTGTTTTTTTTTTTTCATTGTAAAGTCTGCTCATATCAAATTTAACAAATGTGGGTTAACTGGAACTGCTTTCCTTCCCATTCACACATTCCTTGGTGCTCAGGATCAATGAAGGTGGGAACATGAGCTGGAGCCTCAAAGTATCAGAGAAGGTTTTAAGGTCAAGACCCAGGCCTGGGGATGGATCTGGGCATCTCCTCTGTGCCAGGGCCACAGGAGTGGGGTCTCTGCTCTGCTCCATGGCTGATCTTTGCAATCCTTGGTGTGGGAAGAGCACAAGGCAACAGAAAACTCTCTCTGCACAGCCAGGAGCTTGCTCCTGTTGGACAATCTGCTCTGATCTTAACCCCTTCCTCCCCTCCACGGCTCCCTCATCCCCAGGAAGATGCAGAGACACCAGTCCAACACCCAGGCTCTGTGGGGGCTCCAGGGACCCTCCTCTGGTGCCACCACTCAGCAGTCCCTGGGGAAATTCCCTCTATCAGCACCACCCTTCCCTCCCAGGCCAGGTATTGTGGCACAGGACAGCTGTGAGTATTCACTAACAACACGGATCTTAGGCCAGCTCTGCGGTTCATTGCTTAGGAACTCAGCAAAACCCATGGGGACAGTGGTGACCAGTCCAGTGGCCACCTCTCCCATTAACCCTCTCACCCCTGGAGCAAGACAAGAGCCTAAAAATGGGTAAGTTCCTCCTTTACTATTTTTTTCCACAGTTTTCCAAAAGAAGAAGAACCAGCCAATGTGCTAAACAGGAGCATCCTGGCAGCCTGGAGAGCTGGAGCTCCATCCCATCGTGGCTCAGAGCAGTGTCCAGGGCTCCCACAGCACAGGCAGCATCCTGATCCCCGCAGCCCTTCATGTGAGAAGGAGGGACACCTCACACACAGAGAAAGGGGAAGGAAAAATGCGGGAATTTTGCCAAGTGTGTGGTCACTGGGAGGAAGGAATAGGATTGATGAATTTTTCAGCTTTGATGATTTTGGTAAAACCAAAGCCACATGCCTCAGAACGCTCCAGGAACCCAGTCCACAAATTAACCAGCCACAGTGCCCAGGGACTCAGAGGTGGAAGTGACTCTTTGATGTCTGAAGTCACATTTTTGCAACCCACCAGGGATATCTGAGCAGTCCCATTTGTTTCAGAGCCTCTTCCAAGGTCAGTGCTGCTGACAGGCAGAGCCTGGTGTCACACAGCTGGAGGATGTGATGGCATCGATGTTCTCTGAGGTCTTCTGAAGCTAAAGCTGAGCTTAAACCTTAAACCACACTTTCTCACCTGCATCACCCCCATACTTATGATTATCTAATGGTTGCCCAGAGTGCAAACTCCCCATCGAAGCAGAGGGAGAGGCTGCACTCTCAGCAAGCCCATGGCTTGGATTTCCCTGGCAGCAGGACAGGGAGGAGCAGTCTGGTGTCAGACCCCTCTCCCAGCACACAGGGCAGGGGTACCACGTGTCAGACACACTGGTAATGCAGTACCCACAGCATTGAGATCCTTCTGAAAAATAACCCTGGAAAGAAATCCCCTGGTAGCAGTGATTTCCCTCTCCCTTATACACCCACATATCCAACTCTTTGTCCACTTGAGCTGTATTTTTTAGGAACCATCCTTTCCTAAGTGCCCAGTAGGACATTTTTTATCTGCGTCCTCAAAACTCTGCTGGGCCACACGTCATTGCAGCAGTGCCCAACACCCCAGGTCCTGAGTTTAAACAGAGCTTTGTACCCACAGGAGCCACAAAGGAAGGCAGCAGAGCTCATCCAGATCCTCTGCTCATGCAGAGCTGGGAGGCTCCACAGCCAGCACTGCACATCTGCCTGCAAAGCAGTCGGGGAGGTTTGCATCCTCTGGGCACATCCTTGCCAGAAAAAATGGTTTGGGTTGGAAGGGACCTTAAAGCCCATCCAGTTTCACTCTTCTACCATGGGCAGGGACCTTTCACTATTCCAGGCTAATCCAAGCCCCAGCCTGGCCTTGCACATGTCCAGGGATGGGGCAGCCACAGCTTCTCGGGGCACCTGTGCCAGTGTTTTACCACTGTCATTGTATAAAAACCCCCCAAAATACTTTCCTTATGTCTAGTTCAAATTGATCCTCTTTCATTGAAAACCATCACTGTTGTCCTGTAGCAACAGGCCCTGCCTAGAAAGTTTGTCCCCATCTTTATTGCCCCCCTTTAAGAACTGAATGTGAAAGAGCTGGAGCTTGCACGGCATTTTATCCCCCAAATTCACGGCTTCACACCAGCTGTGAGCTCTGTTTTGCTTTGGAACAGAAAAGGGGCATTGCCATAACTGGGACCTTGCATCCTGGGGGAAGCTGTGGGACAGAGCTCAGAGTCCAGAGCTGCCCCTACCCCACCCAGCCCTGCACAGAAAACACCTCCTGCTCACTAATCCCTCCAGCAGGATATCAGAGTCATCCCCACCCACATTTTATAATTTGTGGATAACAAACTAAATGCAACATTAAGCTTAGAACCATTGACACCTTTGCACAGAGAGATGTCAGCTTCTCTTTCTACTGCATTTAGCTGCTTTTTACGAAAATGTCCTCATTATTTTATGTGAAAGGCAAAGAGGCAAGCAGGTGGTCCTGACTGCGTGTCATGTGTCCCCCAGCACGTTGTTATGTGACTAAACTTAGATCTGAACAGCTGCTTGCAGTGGGCATGGGGACAGCAGAGCCCCCAGATGCTCTTCTCCTAATTCCTGCTGTGTCACACAGAATCATCCCAGATTGGTTTGGGTTGGAAGGAACTTAAAACTCCTCTCATCCCACTACCTGCCCTGGGCAGGGACACCTTCCACTGTCCCAGGGTACTCCAAGCCCCCTCCAGCCTGGCCTTGGACACTGCCAGGGATGGGGGCAGACACATCATCGGATACTGCTGGAAAACCAAGCAGTGCTGAGTTTTCAGCAGCCTCAGCTCACACATCTGCAGCTCTGGGAGCTGCCTCTGGACACGGGTGCACAGGAGCCTCTGGAGCTGGTGCAAGGCACCTCACACCCCCAGAGCTCCCTGACATGATACCTGTGCAATTCCTGACACACCCAGCACCGCCAGTGAGTGCTTCCCTTCTGCTTCCCCTTTTCCCATCACGAACAGGAAAAAAGAAAACCAAGAAATCTCCCAAACTGCAAGGGTCTGTTGGTGTTCAGGTGAGAAAATGAAAGATATTTCACCAAAGTCTGTTTACCCATGTGCTGACACATGGAAATGCTTTATTTAAAGCACTGAAAGGCTTCTTGCCCCCCTCCTCACACTGCCCTGGGCCCCCCAGTTTCAGATGTAAATGTGGAACCAGTTTGTTGGGGTGAGATGCTGCATCACCGAGGTGAGGGAAGGGAGGAGGGAAGATGAGGAGCATGAAGAATTACAGCAAGAACTGGCCCCCAGAGACCTGTGTGATGCACATCCCCACATCACACTGGCAGCTCCCAGCATCCAGCCCCACTGGGGTTTATTTGCTCCAGAGCAGGAATTCATTTTGCACTCAACTAATGTAAGCCCAAAGTGCTTTCAAACAATACTCCTCTAATAGAGACATTACAAAAGCCATTATTTTCCTGTTTAGAGTCAAACTAAGCGAATACAAAGGTAACTTCATTTTAAACAGACTACCATCATCACAAACAATGGATACCAAATATTCTTCTCCAATATACAAGGAATTTAACTTTCATTTTTGCTCTCCTTGAAGAAGTCAAGGATACCAGCTTGGCAAACACCAGCTTGTGCAGCAATATGATAAAGAAGCTGGAAAACACTTCCCTCCAAATCCTCTTCCTTAATGGGAGTTAAGAAAGGTCTGTTTAATAATACATTTAATTTCAAGCTCTCTTTCCTCCTACTTTCTAGAAAAGCATACATTCCAATGACACACTGAAAAAAAAAATCTTGCTTTCGAAATAATTTCTAAATTGTTCCCAGTTATGTTCTTGAAAGTATTCCCAGTTGTCTGTGACATTATCAGGCTTCCCACCCACCCCACTTAAGGACTGGGAGAGGGCTGTGTTTGCTGCTGTCGCTGCATAAATCCAAGGCAAGAGGATCCAAATCAGAGTAAGCAGATTTGCTCCACAGGGAGCAAGCCTGATCCTGGTGCCCTCCATGCCACAACTCTGCTTGTTCAGACCATCTCTGACTTCAGCCCTGCTCTACAGAGCCTGCAGCTCCAGGCCACACCCAGCAGCAGCCCCCTGGCACCTTCACCTGTATGCAGGAGATTTCTAAATGTCAGTTTTGCTAAGCAAGGCAGAGATACCTGCAAAGCTGCTATCCCAAAGTCACCACTCTTTCCATGCAGGGAAACTCAGAGCTCAGGTGGGCACAGGGGGGATGAAATGCTGAGGTGACCAAGCCCTGCCCTCTGGAATGAGCAGTCTCAGGAGAGGACTCCAAACAGGACAGCAGCAAAGAGCTCTTCACCAGAGCCACCCAAGTGGCTTTGCACAGAGCTTTTCCCTCTCCCTGCCATGCCATGGATGCCACGGGCAGTGCAGAGCTCCGGCAGCAATGCCCTGCCCTGGTTTATAAAGTTCTTCCAGGCTGGAGGCTCCACCCCAGCACTCCCGCCCTCCCAGCAGATCTTCCTGTGCCTCAAGGACTTCACCTGACCACGGACAGCACAGAGAGAGATCATTCCTCCCACCCCAGGACAGTCACCCAGTGCTGATGCTGAGCCTTGTCCCAAATACATCCTTGGAACTGGAATCCTCTCTGCAGCCCCAGCACTGCTGCTCAGCCCAAAAGGCAACACCGCAGGTGTCAGTGCTGCTCTGAGGACAATCTTCTGGGTGCTGGGACACCTTGCAGGAACACCCTCTGCAGTCCCACCGTCCCTGTCCCCATGCTGTGGGATGCATGGAGGACCAGAAGGTCCAAAAGCTGCTGGGGGCTGCCAGAACAACCCTTTAGCTGCAGTCCCACTGCAGTGCCCCCACAGAACCCAGGCAGTGCCAAAACACCGAGACAGCTTTGGCTGGATGCAGCCCTGAGCCCCAGTCCACAGCTGGGTCCATTCCATGGCATCCCTAGTCTGAGAAATGGCATTTTTTGGTGGGAACTCGAGTGCCACATGGAAACAGTGTCCTCCAAAAGCAGCTTGGTTGTTGCAGAGCACCTCACAGCTGAGCTGCACTTCAGCAGGAGCATCAGGCCAAACTCCCCCAGCCAAGGAACTGGCCTGGGCATCCTCTGATTCTGTGGCAGTGAGGATTAACTGGACACTGCAAGAGTTGTAGATGCACTGCAATCTTAAGCCTTTGTTAGCCTTACAAAGGCTAATTCATTATCCTTTCTGCTCCAAAACCAAGCTCTGCCTTCATTTACACCTTCACTGGCTGAAAGGAGGTTTCAGAGGTAAAACCTGGACAAATTTTATCAATGAGTTCAAATCTTGAGCTAAGTCAGAAGGAGGAATGGATTTATCCTAATCCCCTCCAAACATTCATCAACATCACCTGCCAGCTCAGCAGGATTTAATCTCTTTTTAATCTCTCAAAAGCAGTGGAGTGGATGGGGAAGAGCTTGGGCACACAGCAATGGTAGATCTCCCTCTGCCTCTCTTTTATTTTCTTTCTTTTTTGAGAGAATCCTGGCTGCCAAATCACGTGAAGCAGCACTTGAAAACTCATTAGGATTTTGCTAGCATCCCTTTCCAGGTAAATCACTGGCTTGGATATAACACTGCCGGGCTGACACGGTACCTCCACGAAGATGCTCCAGGAGCTCCAATTCCCTCAGCAAGCACAGGGAGGCTGTGCCCTGGGCCGAGGGCAGGGATGGGGTGGGGATGAACCCTCCCACGGCATCGCTGCAAACCCGTGTGTGTGCCAGCAGCGCAGATCTGCCCCGCAGGCACCGCGCCCACAGCAGCTCCAATGCCAGCCCTGAGGCACCCAGGGAGCCTCCCTGCCTCCCCCGGGGCTGCCAGCGACAGGCTCGGGTGGCGGGGTTGTCGCGGGCAGTGTCCCCAGCCCGGGCTCCGCGGGACCCCCGGCACAGCCGCGGGTGGGAGCGATAGCCCGCGATTCGAGGTTTACATCACACCAGCGAGCGCTCTTGGCAGAAACAATCGGCATTAGCGAGGAGAAGGAAGCATCAGGAGCAGCCGGCAGAGCACAGAGACACCTCTCGCAGCAGCCCCCGGGCTAGGAAGAAAATAAATAGAAATGCAACAGAAGCAACACTTGGGCAGCAGAGGGAGAGGGGAAGGCTCTGCAGAGGGAAACCGAGCCTGAAGAGCGGCTGGGAAGAGCTGGGAATTGAACTTTGCGTTGTCACCTCCTCCCCACCCCGTGGGACGGAGCTTTGCGCTTCACCAAGGCGCTCCGGTCACCCCGCCACGGCCGGGGGCAAGCTGAGCTCAGGGGCTGCAGGGCTGTGAGCAGCTCTCACTAACGCCGGGGCCAGAGGAGCCCGGGCAGTGCCCCTGGGCATGGAGCTCACTGCTCCCAGCCCTGCAGAGCCGGCTTCATCACCGAGCCCGGCAACACACCACGCTCCAAAACCTTCAGACTGCCCCATTTTTATCTCAGCTCGGCCTCGGGTTGCTGGGTTTCACTCTGGGAGGTGATGTTTATCACAGAATATTCCGTGTTGGAGGTGACCCATGAGGATCATCAAAGTCCAGCTCCTGGCCTGGCATGGGACAGCCCCAAGAACCCCAAAGCAAATCCAGAAAAAGCCCCAAAGAAGGCTGGATCACCCCACTGCCCTCGTTAGTGGCTCCACAGTGGCCAAAGGGATGAGGCCTTGAGTTTCAGGTGGCCCACTTTGCCCCTGTCCTGCTGTCTGTCCCACACTGCCACAGACAATGAGAGAATCCTAAAGGTGGGAAAACACCTCCAATATCATCCAGTCCAACCATCAACTCAGCACTGCCGAGGCCATCATTAAACCATGCCCCCAGCACCACATCTCCGTGCTTTTGGAAGCACATGCCACACCCAGAGAGCAGGACAGCAACCACAGCCCTGAGGACACCTGGTCCCTCAGCACCATGGCCTGGTGTCCCAGTGATGGGAAGAGCCCCAGCAGCTCTGCAGGAGCCTGTGGGTCCTGCAGCCTTCCTGCTGTATCTGTGCTAAGCAAGGAAGCAGCCTGTTCTGGAGACCTCCTTGTGCCAAGCAGAGCATCCCTTCCCAGCTGGCACTGTCACCGTGCTCATGGCACCATGACAGGGACACAAGCTCAAGCCCCAGATCCAGCACCAGGCTCTTCCTGCCTCTGAGCTGTCCAAGATTTCCAGCTCTGGCGGCAAATGAGAAGCCTCAGTTGAGCTTCAGAACATCCAAAGACAATTCCTCAAAATAAGAGGATGTTAAAATCCGTATTTCCCAGAGAATTCAAGCAGTGCCTTCCTGAAAATGGGAACTATCTGTGGCTTCACATGCAGCTCCTGGAGGGCAGCTCTGGATAGCAAGACTTAAAATCAAAGTCCTCAAAAGTCCTTAAAATCAAAGTTCATCAGGAAAGTTTCCATGATAAACTTGGGATTTGCCTGTGATACAAGGATCCTGGTTTAAAATCCAATTTGGGTTGGAAGGGACCTTAAAGATCATCTCCCTGCAATGCACAGCACAGGAAGGTGAAGGAGTGGGAAAAGAGGATGGTAATTTTGTGCAGGGCTGCCCTTGATTCCAGCTCTTCACTAATTTCCTCTCCAACTTGTGACCTTTCCAGGCAAAAAATAAATTTTAAAGAGATATAATAAATAAATGAATAATAGTAATGCTTGCAGGGAAAGGATGCAATCCAGATCCCTGCTCCCAGGACATATTCTAAATCTCAGTCAATACCACATGTTTTCCAAGGAATGAGGCGTTTCACATTTTATTAATTCTAACTAAAGCCCTTTTTATTGCAAACTTTCTATTTAGCATTTGATTGCAGGCACCACCACAGAGACTCTCACTGTATTAGAGCAGAAAATCTATTGATATTTTTCTTTCCTGCCATCTCAATCCCAGAAGGTGCTATTGAAATTAGTTGAAATACACTTCCAGAGGTCTCTTCCAGCCTGAGCTATTTTATGATTTTTAACGTGCATTTGTTTCTCTGGTGCTCTCACACAAATTTGGTAGCCCAGTTCCACAGGTGATCGAAGCTCCATGTTGTTATTCCCACCAGGATTTGGCCTCTCCTAAAAAGAAGGTTAAAAATATGCCAAACAACTCACTTAAAGACCTGCAAGTATATGAAGCTAAAAAGACCATTTCAATATTTTTCACCTTTTCAAAGTCCAACTCTTAAATGGAAAACCCAGCTTAATAGTGTTCAAAGAAACACCATTCTGGTCTGATTTAAATCAAATGGTTAAATACTCCACATGTTTGGCACAGCCAGAACTATCTGCTTTGCAAACAGATGGCCACCCACTATTAATTTGCCACCTTGACATGGAAATGCAGGTTGTCAATTAATTAAAAAACAAATGCCAGCAGTCTCCAGTTCACATTATGACCTGCAGCCTTTTCTCTTTATCTTAAGTGAAGTGGGGGGGAAAAATAATATATATATATAAAGCTACCACCTACTAATGCAAACTCTTGGCACATAATAAATGCTGGTCTCAGCTTGAACAGATTTATCAAGTTGAAACCACAGTGTCACCAACATCCGTCTGGGCTAGGGGAGCCCAGGCCATAATTCCAGTGTCAGTCCCTAAATATCCCTGGGCTGAAGGCTGACCTCACTGTCTGGCTGCAGGGCTGGGCCCACGGCACTCGCTGGAAGGTTTTTCTTCAAGAGCTGTTTGATCTTCAATCAACAACGCTTATCGGTGCTAAGGTCTGCCAGCCATTCCCAAAAGTTTGATATTTTTAACAGCACATTCTTCTTCCCCTTTGAACGCTATTTAGAGACAAGATAATGCAGCAGGGGAAAGTTGCCTCCCTGGGCTGAGCATGAACAAACAGAGCAGGATCCGATGGGGGGGAATATTTTCCATTGCTACAAGCCTCAGATTCTTTGTCTCCCCCAGCCCCCCCCAGTACTTTTGCTTTTTCTTCTTCATATGATAATCTGAGGGGGTTTGGGGCCATTGCATAAGCTGAAACAAACTAAGAAAAATCAGTTAGAATTCACTGAGGTTTTCATACATTTCATTTCCATGCTGTCAAAGTTTCTCTTCTTTTTGTTGAGGACTCCAGGGTACACTGCCCCTCTTCTGACAGTAGGGGCTATAGATCTAATTCCCGAAAAATACCTCATTCTTCCACTGCAGGCACAATGTTCTGAGATGGCACAGTGTACAAAACCTCTCTGTTCAAAGAAGCACCCAAGAAAACTAAGAAACAGGGAATGGATCTGTTATTTATTGGCAAAAAAGAAATAAAAGTGTTAGGGTTTAGTAAGTGACGCAACAAAATCACGGAATGGTTTGGGTTAGAACCCATTCCACCCCCTGCCGTGGACAGGAACACCTTCCATTACCCCAGGTTTGTCCAAGCCCTGTTCAAGCTGGCCTTGGACACTGCCAGGGATCCAGGGGCAGCCACAGCTTCTCTGGGCATCCTCACAGGGAACAATTCCTTCCCTATATCCCATCCATCCCTGCCCTCTGGCAGTGGGAAGCCATTCCCTGTGTGCTGTCCCTCCATCCCTTGTCCCCAGTCCCTCTCCAGCTCTCCTGGAGCCCCTTTAGGCCCTGGAAGAGGCTCTGAGCTCTCCCTGGATTCTTCTCCAGGTGAGCACCCCCAGCTCTGCCAGCCTGGCTCCAGAGGGGCTCCAGCCCTTGGAGGATCTCTGTGGCCTCCTCTGGACTCTCTCCAGGAGCTCCAGGTCCTTCTTGTGTTGGGAGCCTTCAGCAGCCCACCCTGTGCCCTCCCAAAGCACCACAGAGCTCCCTGGGAGCACCTTCCCCACCACATAGAGGAGAGCTGAAGGTGGGGTGGACTCAAACAGCTCATCCTTGACCACGGGCTTGGCTCTCAGGGGACAAAGGAGCTCAGCCTGCACTGCTGGGACAGGGCTGAGCTCCACCAGCTCCCCACACGGACCAAGCTCTCCATCACAATCTCCTCTCCTTCCCACCAGCATCCTTCACACTAAAACTGTTGCATTTGAGGGTTTTTAAAAGGCTTGGGAATTCCTGAAGAGCCTGCACAGCCCTACCACCTTCCCAGGGAGAGGGAGATGCTCAGGAATGAGTGGCTGGGTGAACCTGGCTGGAAAGGTGAAACTTCCTCATGGGTATAAATGTGGAGATCCACATCTTTGGAAGACAGAAAAGTTTCAGATGGCTCTGCTTGCACTTCTCCACGGACCTGGATCTCCTGCAATGGATACTCAGTGCTCAGGGTGGCTCAAATTATTCCTAAAATAACCCCCACATGTCTGGGGGAGCCCTGAACTGAGCTGCTGTGTCTGGAGAGGGAGACCTACACAGTTCCTGGAGAGGATAAAAGGCAGAGCCATGACACAGCTCTTATCTCCCAGCCTTGGCCACTGGCAAGAACAGAGATGGAGAGGAAGATGTTGTTTTTTCTAAGTGGGGAGGAAAAGCACCGTGCACATGCAGACAGCTGGGAAGAAAGGGGATGGAGCCTCCCTGGCCAGGGATGGAAACTCTGACTCATCGATAGGTTTTGTGGGAAGAGAAACCTGCTAATGTGATCCAGCTAATCCCCGTTAAAAAGTGCTCCTTGCCACTGGGGGGTGGAACAGGATCCATGGGGTCGTGGGGAAACACAGCCTGGGTGGGAGTGAGGATGGTGGCACATCCCCAGAGGGGAGGGTGGCGTGTGCCAGGCTCATTCTCCACCTCCCCTGAGCACCACGGTGCCAGGGCTGTCCCAGACCTTCTCCTCCAGGCTGAGGGGCTCTGCTGCCTGGAGGATGGTGCTCTTTGGGAATGGGGAGAAGGGGCTTGGAGCAGAGCTGCAGCAGGTTCTGCCACCCACCCCACAGGTCTTTATACTGTCACCCCCTTTCCTAGCACCTGCTAAGTCATGGGACCCTTAGAAACCCAGGGAAAAAAGGCAGCACGAGAGCCAGGGGCTGAGCCCTCAAACCAGCAGAAAAAAATCAAACCTTCTACATTTTAAACACTGGCAAAATCCAACCTCCTGAGTCCAGGTCCAGCCCAGAATGAGAGGTCAAGAAGCTGCCTGGGACCAAGGCTGGGCTGATTTCTGCAGCTCCTCTGAAGCCCCGTGCAGCGACCACCACAAAGCAGCACCCCGATAACCCCCCGCAGGAACAATTCCTGCTCAGGCCCCGGGTGACACTTCCCTCCCAGCTCCCCTCGCCACGGAGCCGAGCTGCAGTCTCAGAGATTTAATTATATCTGCAGAGGTCAAGCAATCCATGCAAAAGACGGGGGCGGCGGGGAGAGGTTCTGTGGCACGAGGCAAAGGTTCCCCCGCAGCACCAGGGCCGTTCTTTGGGGAGAAATGGAATCCAACAGAGCAAACCTCCAGAGGGAAACAACAGGAAAAGGGGGAGGCAGACAATTAAGATATTTAAATCTGGTCATACAGCTGCAGAATCAGGTGATTTAATGCTGTTTTCTACCTTTTTTTTTCTATTCTTTAAAGAATAGTGTGATCAGTGGTTGATCCAGTAAGTTTTGTTGGGAGATTTCTTCCTGCTGAAGCTGAGCTGTGTAACCCCAAGCATACACTATAATTACATACATTATATATAATATAAAATATATAATACATAATATTATATGTAATATATAATACATAATATAATTTATATCACCTATTAGATAATAGCTAATTTATGTACACCACAGAACATAGTATGTGCCATCTATAATTTATGTGTAATGTTATAGAACATACATTATGCATTATTTAATTATATTAAAACGAGTGTAAAATCACAAAGGTGGAACATTAGAGCTCAAACCTCCAATTAGGAATTAATAGTTTGAAAGCTCTAATCACACTAACACTTCAGCCTGACTTGAGGAATACTGAATAAGATCTCAAGAGGAGGCAGAGGTGCTGCTACACGACAGTTCAGACAGAAGCCTTGCACTCACCGGATGGAAAATTGTCAGGAAAAACACATTAGCAACACAATAACTTATTTTTAATGTGGAGCTGTTAGGAAAACACAATTATATGCTTCATTTAGACTGCAAGATATAACCCAACGTATGGTAAAAGCATTTAGAGCTCGTTTTGTAAAAAAAAGCCAGAAGAGTACAAAGGTAATAGGGGAAAATTGCACCTCGAGGGGAAAACGCTCCCCCCTCCCAGTGGGGCCAGTCTGTGGTGGGGGAGCATCCTCACCTCCTGCTCCTTGTACCCAGCAGGAAAGAGATGCACAGTGAAGGCAGCATGAAAATAGAGATTTTTCTGCAAATGCTGCAGAAAGATCACGATGGTAACAACGGCCCCCAGGAAAGGAGCTGCAGTGCCCATCCTTGCAAGGAGGAAAAGCTGGAAGAGCTCTGCAAGGTTCCAGGTGCTCTCCCACTGCCCTGGCACCAGGATCAGCCACGCACCCTCCACGTTATAGGATGCTCTGTCTGTGCAAGAAAACACAGTTTATTGACAGAATATTTTCCCTGTTTTGGATGCACAAACTGATCCTGGTGCCTGCTGCAGGCTCAGAGGTCTGAGGCAGAGCTCTTCGTGGATTTACCCTGCAGTTATGGTGGTGTAACCCCCACAGGCTTTGGAACACTGATTCAGGGGACAATCATTGACTTGAAAAATCATAAATAACTCAGAGAAACTTGTACAGTTTTGATTCTGAATTTTTTGTCTCGTGATGTCTCCTCTGCTACAAGGACCTCCATGGATCAGGCCCTTGACAAGGTTATTCAGAAGCAGCCCAAACAAACCGTTGTTACACACAAGTCAGACCAGTCTTCAAAACATCTCCTATTGTTCCCAAAACAAGCAGATTAAAGCCTCCCCTCCGTGCCTGCAGAGAGAACAACATTTTCTATGAATGGATGGACATTCATTATTTAGCTCCCAATCCCTGACTTAAAGCCCAAGGCAAGAAATGGAGCTTCAAACACTTTCTGCTGTGCAACCCATCAAAGACCACTCTGGAGAACGCAGGGTTGTCCCACTGAGTAGCTCAAGCACTTTTCAGAGGAAGCCCTTGCCCATATTCAGGGCCTAAAAGAAAAAAAAATAAAACCAAAAAAAAAAAAAAAAATCCTGCATTTGCAAATCAACAGGAGCTAAATGAGAATGAAATGGGCCCCAAATTAAAAATCTGCTGGACTTTGTTCTCCATCCAAAATCCTCCATCTCCAAAGAAAGATTTATGCTACTTCAAAACAGAGTTGGCTTTGGAAGTAGGAAGGGAAAGAATGTATTTTATCTTCCAGAATGGCAAAACAGTGCTGGAACAGGGAAAAAGGGAGCGTGTTTATCACTGAAATGTACAATTTATTGTAAAAGTCACAACAGAACGTTTCACAGAAATGCATTTGCTACATTGACTCGGGCTCGTACCAGCTCAGATCCCCTTTCTGAAGGGTTCTTAGAAGAAGAAGAGAGCATTGGTTGCAGATTAATACCCATCACATGGCTAGTAGAGCTTAATAGCATATTGGCAAAATAGTTTCTGTCAATTTAACAGCCTAAAAGGCAAGAGATGGTGTGTTTGGAGAGGCAAAACTGCAGGATCCTACAAGGAAAATTTGGGGAAAGGTTTGATGGTGCTGATGAATCTTACAGAAATCCTGCAGGGTTAATAACAGGGCCCCCAGCACAGGAGTTCCCAAGCACCACGGGCACTCCCAGGGGCTCACAGCAGTGTGGATTTGGTATTCCCAGGCTGGGTCCTTCTCCTCCTCCTCCTCCTCAATCCCCATCAGTTCCACTGGCTGAAAATTGGGCATTGTGCTAACCCAGCCTGACCACTGTAACACCAGAAGCAAGCAGGAAGAATTTATATTTAAATTTATTTCTGCAGGAAGAATAGAGATGATAATTCACTCCCCAAAGATGCCCCTGGGGAGCAGGATCACTCCTCCTGCATCACAGCATCCCTGCACACCCTGCAGGAAAGAGCACGGGGTATCGTGCTCTGGCAGGATTCCTGTCACAGGCCTCCCTTGCCAAGGCAATTTTGCTTAGGCAGAGAAGAAAAAACTCCCTCCTGAGCTTTGTGGGCCCACACACACAATTCAGGATCTAGGAAAAACCCTTCCATGCTGGTATATCAGATTCTGTCGCTAAAGCTCTGCTAAGAGCAGAGCCTCAGTGTTACTAAAATGCACATTTTTTACCATACCATGGTTTACTTATTGGGAAATACATCTGCAGAATCTCCCTAAAGCTCGAGAGGGAAAAATCCCCACATTTTCCTAAAGCAGCTGGAGGGGTGGGGAATGCCCCACCAGGGCACACTCCCTTCAGTGGTGCAGGAACACGCTGCTCTCACCAAACACCGGCACCACACACGCGCAGCTCAAACCCTGAGAAAGCTGTCCTGAAGTGAGCAGAAAGGATTCCGCAGCAGGTCCCAGTGCCACAGGAAAATGGCCAGAGGGGACAGGAAAAGAGGTTTAGACCCAAATTTAAACAAGGAGCCCAAAGCAGAGGTGGGTGTTTCCTTTAGCAGTTCACAGGTGGCCGATGGCAGGGACGGGTGCTGCAGTTTGGATGAGGGCTCCTCACACTTTCAGCTGAACCTCCCCAGTCCCTCGTGGCCCTGTGCAGACACCAGAGGTGTTCCTGCTGTCCCAGTGATGGAGCAGGTCCTGGGTCCAGCTCACAGGATGGAGGGGCCAGCTCCAGAGTGGGAAATGCTCACTGCAGCTTGTTCTCTCAGGTGTCTCCTTATCACTGCCACACCTCGGGCTGAGCACTCTGCAGCTCTAAAAATCCTGCCAAGGAGCAGCGGCTCCCTGGGCACCAGGAAGTTTGGGGCTGGCCCCTCTTTCCCAGCTGCCATGGCAGGTTGCTCATGCAGGATCACCAGTGACAGGGACTGCTTTGCACAAGGAGCCCTTTTCCCGGCTTCGATGCCACCAATACTCCTGATCCATCAGAACCCCTCACCAAACACAGTCAGAAGCAGGGAGGGCTCCTTCTCACCCTGCCTGATGGGGCAGGAGGGCTCTCATTATCCACTTGTGAGTGTCCAGCCCCTCACCACCTTCTCCATCCCTCCCAGTGACCAGCCCTTCCAGGGAAAACAGGGATGCTGTGGAAGCAGTTGAAGAAATGGTGCAAATTCCCCCCATTCTGGGGAGGCCTGGGCTGAACGCACACTCCCATTTCATTATCCCTCTAGACATCCCTTGTCCTTTCAGAAATGGGAACGCTGATGTGCAGTGGGCCCCTGCGTAGCTGCAGAGAGGAATTGTGGCTGACTGCAGCGTGCAGGCGAGTCGGAGACCTCCCGGTAACAATATCATGTCCAGTAAGTGCACAAAACAATTCCATTAACATTTCAGGCTGCTCCGGGCTAAGGCAGCTCACGGCGATGGCAGAGCTCTGCTGTGCTCCCAGAGTTATTTATGCACAGTGACACTGCACAGCCCAGCTTTGCTGTGCCCCCACTAAAGAAAGAAAGAAAGAAATGAAGGGAAACAAAAACAAAACAAAACAAAAATCCTGAACAAAACGAGCCTTTTAAATCAAAGGGCTCCATAGAGCATCTCCAGAAACTCAGCGAAGCAGGAGGACAGCAAAGAGCCTGGGAGTGCTCCTTGCTCTGGTCCTTCCCAGAGGTGGATTTTATCCAGGATATCTACATGCCATAGTGGAAGAATCCTGATTTTTCCAGTCCACCCTACCCTCGTCTGTAGCTTTTTGAAGTGGAAATGCTTTGAGGCAGATACTGTGTCAGCCCAGCCCTGGGCTGAGCCACCAGCACCGGACAGGAGCAAAGGGGTTGGGATTGGTGTGAGGTTCTGGAGTTTCCCAGAGGATCCCAAGTGGCTCCAGGAAGAAGGAGAACTCTTGTTCCAAGGCAGGCACAAGAGAACAGCGCACTGCTGGTGATCCTCGGCTGGATCCCAGCCCGCACCTGCCGGAGTTATCCGAAGGAAAAGCAGCAGGAGACACCTCCTCCCGCGCCCCTCGGGGCTCGATGCTGAAGTTACAGCCGTGGTACCTGCAGGCTGTCAGAGGCAGCCCGCTCCATCCCTGGCTTCATTCCAGCGGCCTCATGCCACAGAAAAACGTGCGCGGCTGTGCACAAGCAAATGTCATTCGATAACTCAGAAAAGAAGTGGGGGGGAAGCGCCCTGAATATCAGCAAAGGGTAAGTCACTTCCTTTCTTCTGCCGCTGCCGTGAGATCCTCGGTAGCAGCGACAACAGCAGCATCTGGTGGCAGTGGTCAGTACCTGGGTGCTCCTCTCCGGTGTCCCATCACCCGGGCAGCACCAGCACCCACCGCACCGCCGGGCTGAGCTCGCTGCACCCACCAGAGGCGATTTCCCGATTTCTCGCAGCCTCCCGGCCGCAGCGGCAGCGGGGACCCGCGGATCAATCGCGACCGCCTAATCCGGGACTAATCTCAGGGATTCAGGCCACGGATGAGCTCACGACGAGGGGCCCGCGCCCCAAGGCTGGGGCGGGCGCGGCCGGGGGGACACAGGACCCCGAGCCCGGGACACTGCGAGCACGGCCACAGCTCCCGCACTAAACACTGCCCGTCTGAGTAAATCGTGTTGGCATCCAACAACTTCGCGTTAAAGGCGAGTTCCGAGAGCCGGCAGGATTTGGGGGCAGCCGCAGTTGCCGGTGGCTCACGCTCACATGATCCCAGATTTCTGCTTTCACACACTGTGGGCTGATGTTTCAGCAGGACAAATGTCCTGCTCCCAGGTGATCCGGCTCTCGTTAGTATTTTAAGAGCTTATTTAGGGTTTTAGGAGCAACGGCACCGATAATAAAACACTTTGAAGCCAGCAGTACGCAGATACGAGTGAAAACAACGAAAGTTGTTTCCTTTCAGTATAATCCGGCATCTCAAAATAAACGAGAACTTTTAGGTTTGCTACAACTTAATAAAAAGAAATAAATAACCCAATGATAGAGAAACAATTAAATACGTCTCTTGATAGATAAAGATTAATTTGCCGCGTCTGGGAAGCCACACACATTTCCTTCTGCTTATGTTTTAAGAGTTTGATTCCGAAGTATCACAACAGTGAGGCGAGCCAAGAGCATCCCGAGCTGCTGTACCGACGCAGCGGGGCACTTTCTCCTTTTATTAACTTTTTTTCAACGCAATTACCCGAATTTGGCCCGGAAGGCAGCACGGATTACGTCTGGGATGATCCCCCTCCCTCCAAAGGGATCTAAATCCTACGGCTGTGCAGCTGAAACATCAGCGCTGTTTACCCACAGCGAGCAAGGCGGTACTCGCAGAGAACTCCTTGTCCCTGAAGTAGCATCTATCCCCTTCGCTTCTCCTTCTCTAGGATGAGGGAAATTTCCTACAGCACCCCCGCGCTCTCAAATATCCGCGGCGCACCCCTCTCCCGTTACAGCAGCGCGCTTCGCCTCGCAGCTGCAGCCAGCGGGCAGAATGTGGGTGAGGGAGGTCTCCCCGCCGTGCTGGGGCTCTGGGGGCACACGGACACCCCAGCCCGGAGCCGGGGGTCCGCTCCGCGGGAGCCGGGGCGCGCAGGCAGGTGGGGACGGAGCCGAGGGACGGAACCGGGCCGGGCCCCGCTCGGGAGGAGCCGCGAGCCGGCCCGGAGGCTCCGCAGCCCGTGAGGAAGGCGCGGAACAACAACACGGAGAGGAACAACAGCAAAAAAGTACCCGACAACAACCGCAACAACAACCCCCCCGCCCCGCGCATCGCCCCGCGCATCGCCCCGGGCCGGGCGCTCCCGGAGCCGAGGAGGTTCAGCCAGCCCGGCACGGACACACGGACACCGCGCTGCGCTCCCGGCCCGCCCCGCCGAGCAGCGCCCGGGCTCGGGCTCCCCCCGGGCACCCGGCGGCTCCCCCCGCTCCGCTCGCAGACCACTTTCAAAATTCCCTCCCGCAGCCGCCGGCGCCGCCGGCACTTTCCCTCCCCGCGCCCGCGGAGCAGCGGCGGGACGCGCCGAGCGCGGGGAGCCCCGCGCCCCCGGTACCTTGTTGCAGTGATAATAATCCAGCGGGCCGAGGCAAGTGGGGTCCGCGCCGGGCAGCGAGCCCACGGCGGGGGGGGCGGAGGGGTAGAACCGAACGTCCATGCCGGGGCTGCGGGCGGCGGCAGGCGGGGGCTCCAGCGGGCATGGACCCGGCTGCGGCGGCGGCGGTGCCTCTGGCGCGGGGAGAGGGCGGGGAGAGGGCGGGCGGCGGCGCGGGGGGGCGGCGGCGGCCCCCGGCCCGCCCCGCTCCGCACCGCCCCGCGCCGGGGCCGCTATTGTTCGCGGCGGGGCCGGGCGGCTCCTCCCGCGGCCGCCGCCGCCCGGGGCTCGAGCACCGCGGGCAGCGCAGCCGGAGCCCCGCCGAGGAGCCCGGAGCGCTCCCCGGCCCCAGCCCCGGCCGCCCCGGCGAGGGGAAGGCTGCAAGAGCCGCCCGCCGGTTCCCGCTGCCCGCCGGGGACCCTGGCACAGCTGCCGTGCCCCGCAGCCCGCGCCGTGCCCGGTGTGCCCTCTCCCGACACGGGACGGTGCCCAGCGGCTTCATTTCCCTGTGCCCTGGTGCCCAGCCCCTGATGAAGGACGTCCGGCGCCCTGATCCACCCTCAGGAGGACCCCACAGGAACCCCAAATAGATCCCCCGTCTGGAGCCCCTAACTACGCCCTATTTCTGGCAGGCCTGTGTCTCCCCTCTCCCAGCCCGGAGAGGACAGCCAGGCTCAGCCTGTGCGCCTGGCCTTGGCTTCCTGCTCCCCAGGGCACGGAGACCCCCGCTCTCCCCCCAGCTCGGCTTTCCACACATCCCAGTCTTTCTAATTCCCGCTGCTGGAAGGCAGCTCCATCCCTGGCCCCCTCCGACTCCCACGGACTCCCGGGCTTCCAGGGCACGGCAGCTGGAAAAGCCGAGCGTGTCCGTGGGAGGAGGATGCTCGGGGATGGGCAGGCTGGGCGTGCAGGGCTCCCCTCCCTGCCCCGCTGCCGCAGGCTCCGCGCTCCCCCAGCAGATCCCTCTGGAAAAGCAGCCCATGGGAGAGAGTGTGATACACAGAGCGGTTCTGCAGCACCTTGTCCCATTCCCCTGATCCAGGGAAACGCTTCCAAGTTGCAACAACCGCTCCATAGAAGAAGAGCTGGGACTGGGCTGGTGGAGTCACTTTGCTGGCAAATCTCCAAGAGAAATTGCCAAACCCCCCCTCCTTTTTTATTTTTACTTAGAAAAAAAACTTTCCGACTGACTCCAAAGGCTTATTCGCAACATGCACCCTTCAGGACCCTCTGGAGCTGGAACACCGATCTAAATAAATGCGGATGCTTCCTTCAGCATCCTTCATTGCAAGAGTGGGGTCAATTCTTGCCAAATTCAGGGAGGGGGGAGGCGGGCTGGGGTTTCTAGGGAATGCCAGCTCCAAGAATCAAGTGATTATGTAAAAATCGTAGCTCTCATTTAAATTAAAAACAAGATTTCAGCCCTCGTGGTGGTGGAAAAAATTGATTTAAGGATAAAAATTGTCTTGGGCACAAAAAACTACTTCACATTTATTATTATTTTTCTGACTGTGTGATTTTTCTTGAGAACCAGCATCGATCCTTGCGCATTTAGCAGCGAAGCAGGCTGGCTTCAGGATTCTCCACCAGGGAAGCTGCTCCGAGGGCTCCCAGTCAAAGGCGGAATAGAGATGTCTAATATTTTGCATTAAAACTTTGAATATCTCAGCTCCACTGATCTGTGCCTTTCCTGATTTACAAAACCCCTGAAAGGATTGGTTTTCCTGTCTCCCTGTTCCAGCAAATACTGAACTGACATGTCACATTATTAGAGCTTCATTATTTTTGTAAAACCTTCCCAAGTAGAGTGAGTGGTATATTACGAAGTATAAATAATTAAAACTAAACTAGAGATGTCAAAATAATGGAACAAAGTGTATTTTATGATGCATTATTCTGGCTTGTTTATCCACAAAATTCAGTAATTAGTAAGCAGCCTCTGAGTCATTAGCAAGGTTTGACTGTATTATTATCTTTATTAATTATCATAATTATTATATTTCTTATATTGTGGAGTCATTGCTAACGGCTTTGCAGTTAAGGTGGAATTGACTTTCCCACTAAAAGCACGATTTAATTCTGTTGTTTCCTACAAAAATGAATACATTTCCTCACCAAACGTGCAGCATCTCCCCGGCAGATACAACCTGATTTATTTGCAGTGCCTGAGCCACCCCATTGCTCCTCTCAGAGCCTCCCAAAGCTCGTTTTTCCCTGATGAAGCCCCGTTTTCTCAGATTTACACCCTCAGCCCTGCCAAACTTTGTGTGTTCATCTGCCTCCGTTAGACCTCGAGCAGAGACTGATCTGAGACACCCGGCATCACCAAGCGTTATTGCTATTAATAGCCAGAATGATTTTATATATATATACATATATATATACACTATATATACACATATATATGCCAAGAGAAGCTGGCAGAGGGAATGCCCCTCGTCAGAGCAATTTTCTCACAGCTCACCTCATGTCTCCAGTGCTTCTTCTCCTCACCCTGCCAGAAGAAGACAACCCAGGGGAGCTGAGCCTCACCCCTGGGCAGGGCCTGGGTAGCCATGGGAGCCTCCAGCCTCCATCCACGCTTCTCTGCCCATCCATCAGCAGCTCCTGCCCCAGCCCAGCCCCACCATGGGAGCCTCCAGCTTGTTCCTGCTGCTGGATCCTCCTTCCCCCTGCTTTTCCTGGTGTTTCAATGTGTTCTGTCCTGTGGCACTTTGCTGTGGAGCAAATGTGGGTCTGCCAGGGGATGCAGATTTGTGTGAACTCCTGCTCTCCTCCTCCAGCATCTCTCCACGTGGGATCAACAGTGCACCATGGAGGTGGGCCCGGGGCTGCAGCACATCTGCTCTGGAGCCAGGCTGGGAGAGCTGGAGAAGGGAAGGCTCCAGGTAGATTTTAGAGCTCCTTCCAGAGCTGAAGGGAGCGTGTAAGCAAGACTGGGGCAGACCTGTCATCAAGGTTTGCTGTGATACCACAACAAATCAAGACTTTGGGTTTTGCCCAGTTGTCCACAGGCGACAGGAGTGGTCTGGGATGGCTGAAGGGAACCAGCAACACCACTGGAGCTGCAGGATCCCCAACTGGCTGAGCCAGAAGCCAGACAGACTGCCAACACCAGGATCTTTTCCTTTCTTGTCCCAGCTGAGACCCCAAAACCCCAGAATGTTTGCAGGTGCTTTGGCTGGGTGGCTGAAAGAGGAGCTCCCAACATGACAACTCACATTTCGTGCCCAACGTTACCCTGGAACAGAAACAGCAGAGTGTGATTATCTCAGCAATCCCATTTAAGCCACACGGACTCCTCACAAAGAAGGGAAAACTCTACAGTGAGTATTTCTAAATATTAGGCTAAACCTGAACAATCATCATTTCAAAGGCACCTTTCAGAAGCAGGAAAAAGCCTCTGAATCTATCAGTTTCATTATTTGTTTCAAAGTAGTCTTGCTCCTCTCAACAAACCATCTAAAAAGCCTGCGGAAATGATTTTTAAAATAATTTAGCACAGTGCAGTTTATTACTTTAAAATACTGGTATGATTTTCCCCACTGTATTATGCAGCTATATTTTGACATTTTAGTCTTATCCCCAGTTTATGTCTGAGAATGATTTAATTCAGAGCTACACTCCTCATTCCCACTTGGAAGTAGAGGGATCTCTAAATATTCAGTAGTTTCAGTGGTCATAAAAAATGCTGAACAAATGGATAAAGCCAATTGCCAATAAACACAATGCAAATGTGTACATTTAAATGCAGTGAAATTGGATTAATTAAATCCACATTGCATCTGGATTTACATGTAATACAAAACAAAATTAAATGCAGCTCAAGAGCTTCCTTTAAAATGGGGCTGATTGAAAACATCTTCATTTACCTGTGTGGGCTCTGGGTCAGGAACTGTGCTGGTAAATAGACACATTCACAATCTAGATGAGCTAGATCTGACCCACAAATCAAGGTTATGAATTTGGCATTTCGTGTCGTTTAAAATCTAATGTGAAATTGCATCTCTCTGCTAACAAAACAGATGGTATTAGGCCTTCCTTTTGGCACTGGGTTTTGGTACCTGTCCAAAAAATCTTCTTGACATCCTTTAAATGCAGCTATTTAACCACCTGTCACTTTGCTTTAGATGCCCATTGAATTTCTGACAGGAAAAACATTATTTTGTCTACACGTTATTTCATGACACAAGAAACGTAGCACATATACAGCAAAGTTTACACATTGTGTGAAAATCTCTTTGAAAAAAAAGAAGAGAGTTGTTACATGCTACTAAGGCAATTACTCCATAATTAATGTCATTGATAGGATAAAACATTGCAGAAACCCAAATATAACAAAACAAAACAAGCTCAAACACGACAGGGAAGTATTAAGGACACTCACAACATCAACTGACAATTTTTTTCTACCCCAGTGAAAACATCTCACCTTTGGTCAAACACCAACCTGGCTGATGCCTACAAGCAAATAATTTCCCCCTAAAAAATCTCCATTATCAGGACTATGCTAAAGACAAAAGGTCTGTAAAATATATCAGCAGGTTTCTTCTCATGTTCAAGATGATGCAAGTGCTCGGATACCTTGATGCTTCAAACCTTGGAACCATTCTTCATAAACCGTGGAGTGGCTTGGGTTGGAGAAGACCTTTGAAAGCACCTCACTCCCTGACAAGGGCAGGGACACCTTCCATCATCCCAGGTTGCTCCAAGCCCCATCCAACCTGGCCTTGAACTCTCCCAGGGATGAGGAAACAACATTCTTTGGGCAACCTTCCTCCTGACCTTCAGGATCTTTTCAAAGGTGTTTGCTTCTGCTGCCCAGAAATTTCAACACATGAGACAAGGAAGAGCCTTGTCCTTAACCTCACCTCCTTAAACCCATACCTAGATCCACTCCTGATTTTTCAAAGCCTCCAAGATGTGTAGAAAATGAATTTACTTGCCAGCAGCAGCCTTGGGAGGCAGCTGCAGGTGGCTTCCTTGAAAACCCCGACCTTGGGCTCTGTGCTCACATGTGTCCTGAGTTTGCATTTGACTTTGGTCATTATTTGCCTGTTTGGCTGCCTGGGATCCTGGTCTCCCAGAGAAGTGAAACACCTTCCCTCCTTTCTTGTTCTGCTCCATGGGAAGGAAAGAGACTGAAAGGTTTGTGCTTGTCTAAACCTGACCTGGCCTGGGATGGTCCATGAAGTTGGGGGAGGAAAAAAAGGATGGCTGCAGAGGAGAGAGGAGCTTGTGCTCTGAGAGGAGGGAGGAGCCAGGACTGTTTGGAGACGAGAGCTGGACTCATCTGGGGGAATTTTGGGACAGCCTTGCCCCAGCTCTCACCTTGGCACACTGAGCACTGGCACACCACGCTGCTGTTCAGAATTACTCCAGGAAAACGTAAACTTTCCACAGGCAAACTGTAAGCCAAGAATGGGAATGGATGTCCGGGGGCAGAAATGCATCTTGCACAGAGTTTGCAAGGTCTGCTCCCAAGCCAAACAGAAGGATTGCAGGAATAGACAGGTGAGTGAGCTCTGTCACCCTTTGGGGAAGGTGCCATGGGGTAGCCCAGGAGTTTGGGGCAAGAGCAACAATCCAGCCCAGATCCAGCCAAAGGCTGTCCCTTCAGCAAGGCAGACATGCCAAGGTCCACATGCCCTCCTTGATCACCTGTTTCCCCATGGAGGCATTTTTACTTTGTGAGAAATCAGTCAATTCACATTTCTGTTCACATCTGGCTTCCCATTTTCAGCCCACGTGGAGGGGGTGGGAGCTGCAATCCGCCCCAGATCCCATCCTCAGCCAGGCAGACTCCGAGCCACTCCATTGCCCAGGTGTGGGACATGTAGTGAATAAGGTTTCTGTTAACTAAGTGCTACAAAAAACATTTGAAATAATTTGTCAGGGTCTTGTGCCACTTGTATAATAGAGGAAATTAATCCCAGGTGCCTCCCCAGCCACTGGCAAAAGAATTACACCAGAGATGAATTTAGCTTCGTGTCTTTAATTTTACTGTGCAGTTGCCGAGAAGAAGTATTGCTTTTGATTTCAAGGATGTCACATACTGTGACCAAGTTTAACAGTTTCTTCAGTTTCTTCCTCCTGGAGTAAAGGAGTCATTTCTTATAACCACGCTCTGAGTGAGTGTCTCGGGCTGGCGCTCGGAAAGTGAAGCAATTGAATCATCTCGTCGGTTCATTTTGAGGGGTGAAGCTCCCCTCCTCTACCCAGAAAATTAATCTTTCTCAGAGCTGCTCTCAGACTCCTCAATGCAGAAGAGAGTGACTTTTGTTTTATAAATGATCTCCTGAGGTTGCCACAGTTGGGCTTTCTCTAAGCTTACTCAATATTTCGGCAACGCAGGAGAGCTCCCGTGCTCACCCTCAGTCCAGGGAGAGGATTGGCGGCTGATCTTCAAAATTAATTCTTTTTTTTCTCTTTTTTTAAGCTAGTTTCCCATGGCTCTGCTTTGCTAAGGAGACAAGAAAAAAAATATCTATTGTGAGATTTGCCAATTGATCTAGGATTAAATGTCAAAATGCATTTTAGCTCAGCTTCATCGCTGTGGTTTTTGCTTGTCTCCGCTTTTGCTTTCACCCAACAAATCATCACTGGGCATTTTGGGGCAGGGCAGGAATTTCCCAGGGTAACCTCTGAGCTGAATTACAGCACATGTACTACACTTTAAAAATGGTTTTGCATGTATTCCCACACAGGAAGACAGGGCTGCACCCCTGCTCGACAACCCAGAATACAGTGCTCAAGGATCAAGGCTAAAATTACATCTCAGCTTCCACTTGAGATATATATATATATATATATAAAATACATTCCTAGTGAAAGAAAGTTACCTTTTCAAAAACAAAAATGTTAATGAACTGGAGATTATCAGAGGGTTTTAGCTCTTTCAGCCTGACCTGGGATGACTCAGATGGTTTGTCATCATCCTTGCAGGGCTAATGGAGTGAGGGAGAGGAGAGGCTCGACACAGGTCTGACACTGGGCGTTTGTAATGGCATTGCTAAAGCGTTTCAGAGGCTGCAGCTTTGAACATGAAAAGGAACTCTGACTCCCAGGGCTTTTGGCAGCCTTCCTCCAGGGTTTCTGCTGCCCATGGAAATGCTGGTCGGTGTTATTAGCTGAGCTGGACAAATAATGGATTTTCATTTCAATGGCAGAACTAAAGACTCCAGCAATGCCAGGGAGGGTGAGGGGAATTATCACAGGTTAACCCCAGAACGTCCCCTGGCTGACACAGAACTTACAGCTCAGTGTCAGGTTACTTCCTGCCCTCTCTATCATGAGATAATTACATTGTTGAGCAGACAGAGGCCTTATTTCCAAGTGGAAGCTGAAAATGGTTCATTTTTAAAATGTGAAATGAGATATTTTGAATATTTTCAATTTGTTTGCCCCACCTCTCTTTCCCTACAGGAAGAAGTTGCAAAATTAACACAAATCACAATCTGGCTAGGCTTGGTAAATTCAGATTTCACTAAAAAGGTGACTCCTCCCATCAGTGTTGCAGGATGAGCTTTGTCTGCTTCAGGCCCAGCTGAAGAGACCTCGGTCCCCAGCTCTGGGCACCTGGTGAAATACAACCCACGCTCTTCCTTTCAGTCTCTGCTCCTGTTTTTCTTCCCCTGCTCACTGTTGCTGCCCTTACTGCCCTCTTCTCTGCCCTGCCTCTTACTCCTGCCTCCTCTCCTTGGTCCTCTGGGCTGCAGTTCCACCCTGGCCAGCTTCTCTGTGTTGTTATACAAGACCTCCTCCCCAAATACAAGCAGCATCACAACACCTGACAGAGTTTCTTTCAGAGTTTACTAAATTCTACATGTTTCTTAGGAAACTTGTACAACATGGATGTTGTACAGCTTCCTCCAGGATGGGTTTTTGCTTTGAATCTCAATAAACTTCATCCCAGGTTCTGCCTTTTTATCACTGTTTTCCTCCACATGGATAAAAAGGCAAGGAGTCCATCCCTGAGCACAGCAAAGAGCCTGGAGTCAGCTGGGCTGTGCAGGCTGAGCCCCTCAGAGCCTCCTTTGGATCAAATAAAATACAACTTTAGAGAGCCAAACCCCACCACTCAGCAGCTCTTGTTCTGGCAGCTTCACCTTCCAGAAGAGTTTGCTCTGACAGCTTGGGCTATGATTCTAGGAGAAGTTTCAGCCTGAGAATGATGAAAGCCACAGTTTTAGAGGGAAATTAAGTTAAATGTAAATAAGCCATGGATCCCATTCAGCAGCACTTGTGTGTCGCACACAGGAGCACCCAAACTCCATCCGTGCTGAAGCATGCAGTCATTCCGTGTCCCAGCCCTGCTGGAGGAATTCCCCTGTGGAGGCACCATTCCCAAATCCAGCTGTGTCCTGTGTGAGCAGCGGGCTCAGGGAGCTGCCTCCCCCCTTCTGCTCCACTCTGGACACCCCACCTGGAACCCTGCACCCAGGAGGACCCAGAGCTGCTGGAGTGGGTCAGGGAGGGTCACAGGAGAACCACAGAGGGGCTCCAAGGGCTCTGAGCCAGGCTGGGAGAGCTGGGGGTGCTCACCCAGAGGAGGGAAGGCTCCAGGAAGAGCTCAGAGCCCCTGCCAGGGCCTAAAGGGGCTCCAGGAGAACTGGAGAGGGACTGGGGACAAGGGATGCAGGGACAGGACACAGGGAGTGGCTTCCCACTAACAGAGTTAGGGTTCGAAGGGATATTGAGAAGAATTCCTTCCCTGTGAGGGTAGGAGGCCCTGGCACAGGGTGCCCAGAGAAGCTCTGGCTGCCCCTGGATCCCTGGCAGTGCCCAAGGCCAGGCTGGACAGGGCTTGGAGCAGCCTGGGACAGTGGAAGGTGTCCCTGCCATGGCAGGGGGCTGAAGTTGAATCATCTTTAGTGTCTCTTTCAACCCAAACCACTCTCTGATTCCCATCCTGGCATTCCTGGGGGGATTTCAGGGGTTCCCACATTACAATGACACAGATGCCACTCACTGTGTCACCAGGCAGGGCACCAAGGCTCCAGGGGGACAAGGGGGACATGTCTCTCACTCTGCATCCAAGAGTCCATGGAAAAAGCAAGAGTTTTACCCCATGGGATCACCTGAACAAAATGCCAGTGAAACAAAACACTGGCCATGAGCTGGGGAGAGGGATTCCCTACAAAAGAAATTTTAATCGCTACATTTTTGGTGTTGTTTTTGGTTTTGGGTTTTTTTAGCAGATTAAATCAAATTAAATAGAAAGAGGGGGAAAAAAAAGCAGGACTCTTTTTCCTGTGGCTGCTTTTTCAGCCCTGGCTGAGGGGCCACGGGCTGGCTGAGCCCCCTGCTTGGCTGGGCTGTGTCCTGCGCCACGGCAGCCCCGGCACCGTGATGCAGAGCAGAGCCCACATCTCCGGAAATTCCCCTTTTCCCCTGAAAGGGGAGAGTCTCGAGATTTCAAGCAGACCTTTGCCAGCTGACTGTGCAACTAAAGAAAACACTGATGTAATTCAGCGAACAATGAGGAACCCAAACTTAGCACAATGACGGTTCTGGCTTTGTTTTCTGTTTCAGCAGCTCTGCACAACGTTGATTACATTCACAGGGGCTGCGTTTGCAGAACCCAAGGTCTGCGAGGCAGAGCATTCTTCACTTGTGGGAAGAACACCCCTCTGCTCCACATGAATGCAGGCACGAGCAGACTTCAGCAAGGTGAATCCCACCTGCATGAGTTAAATCATGTTTGGGGGTGTGAGCTCTGTTTATTCCCCCTGTCCCTTTCACCCTGACTCTGAGCAAACTGCTTTAGTGGAAGGTGTCCCTGCCCATGGCAGGGGGTTAATGGAGATGGTCTTTACTGGCCCTTCCAACCCAAACCATCCTGGGATTTCCTGATTCTTCACAGATGCAGCCCCCAGTGATGTCCAGAGGTGTTCCAGCAGTACCCTCAGCACACAGGTCCTCAAGTTCCTCACGTTCCAGAGAGCCCTGGGCAGAAGTTGCATCACTGGGTGTTTTCAGGAATAAACCACTTTATTTCAGCACAGCTGACTGTGGCTGCAGACCCAGGCCACTAAATCCAGGCTAAACATGAGTAAATGAAGAAACTCAGTCTGAATTTAGGACAACACTTTTGGGGGTTTGGCTTTGCAAAGAAATGTTTTTCTCTGTCAGCTTTTAAAAAAGGGCTAAAACTGATAACATATCTTTAAATAACGATGGAATCCCTGTATGAGTTTCTTTTCTCTGCCTGCTAAAACAGGGCTCCCAGTCTGGCCAGCTATGAATTGTGCTATTTCAGGTGCTTGTATCAGTATGAAAGACATGGCATAAGAGGATGTGAGAATGATGGAAAAAAACCCCTATTTTAAAAAAATATTTATTTCCAGAGATTTCCTCCTCTCCCCACTAATCTTTCCCTGTCTGTCTGCTGAATGCAAGTTTGAGATCATTGGGAGAGGAAAACACAGTCACACTGTGGGCTCTGAGCCACTGTCATGGACTAGAAGCAGGCTGCCTTGTGGAGTTAAATGATTTGTTTGGAGATGGGAAACAAAGACAGGAAAACAAGGATGGTCTCACCTGAGCAAGAGGTGGCCAGTGGAACCCCACAGAGTCTGTGTGGTCATCACCAGTCTGGAAAGGAGACCAATTAACACAACAGAGATGTTTGCACTCCAGTCAAAGTCTCCAGGTATTTCCCTAGACCAGCTTTGATGCTGGAGGAGAAGTGTTGTGGGACAGGCACCCAAATAACCGAGCAAGATGCAGCAGCAGAGGGAATTCAGAGGGAAGGAATGCCAGTGGGAGCACAGCAGCTCCAGCCCGGAGACAGGCTGTGGCACAAACATCTCAGTTCTCCAAAACCCTCATCAGCTCAGCAATCAGGGACGGTCAAAAATGTAACACGAATGCCAGAGTTCATGGGTGAGACACTGAACAGAAAAATTTTACCAGTGCATAAATTCCCGCTGCACCATCTCCATACAGGCAGGCAGTCCTGATGTTCCCTTTCAGAAAGGATATTGGAGAACCAGAAAATTTTTAGAGACAGGTTCAAAGCATCAGAGTTGTGAGCTGCTTCCATAGGAGCAGCTCCTACTAGGATAGGTAGGTACATAAGGATTTTTACTTGGAGATGAGACTATTGAGTGAATTCTGACACAGGCTCCTAAAATCATAAGCAGCATGAAGAAAGATGCTCAGGAACAACTACTACATTAACTCTTGTAGTAAGCATCAACAGCATTAAATTATCCGAACTTAAGTAGTTGTCCAAATTAAATTGTGATACTCATTGCCATGCTGGGGGAGCAAATGTGCAGATGGGTTTGGAAGGGCCAAGTTCTAGAAAGCAATTAGTTGGACCTGAATATGTGACATCAGGAAGTCTCTATATCCACATTTTCCTAAAACTAAGATAACACCTTGTGAAATGTCATTCAGTACAAGCTCTGTTTCTTTTCCAGTTTCCTGAAGCAGTCATTGTTGGAGCTGTGATATTCGGCTATGTGGATAGCTAGAAAACATTTATGGCTTTAAAATAATGAAACCAATAGAGGAATTTTGTCGATATGGGCCCTGACCTAGAAGTGAGCACAAGATGATCAACTTCAGCAAGCTCTGGCTTCAATATGACAAGAAAACATATGCTGAGTGATGACAAATTGTTATCAATGAATGCTGTGGTTGTTCATTAATAACTGAGAAATACTTGCATTAGAGCTGATACAAAACCATCTAAAAACATTTATGCTCTGGTTGGTTCACCAAGTAAGAAGATCATGAAGCAGCATTGCAGCCACACAGATCAGGCCAAACCCCAGAACAGGGTTTTCCCTACACGAACCACTCCTGCCAACACTGGCCCAAAGGTCTGTCCTGGGCAGGAGCTGGGACACCCTGGGCTAGCTGGGAGCAGGGTCTGTGTGGCTTTGCAGAGTCCTGCCCTCACACCTCGCACGCTGCTGGGTGGACCTGGGGTCACAGCCTTGGCTGGGGACAGAGCTGTCACCAAGGTTCAGGTTCTGCTCCAAACTGGGCCTGCCCTCTGGACATCAGCACATTTCACTGAGCCACAGAACGCTTTGGGTTGGAAGGGACCTCAAAGCTCCTCTCATTCCAAGGCCCTGCCACAGACACCTTCCACTAGACCAGGGTGCTCAAAGCCTCATCATATGGCCTTGAGTTGGTACTTTTGTTTTACTCTATCAATGATATCTTAATTAAAAACCTGCAAACGAGGCCATTCCTCTTATTTATTGAGTGACAACTGACAGATTTTTGTCCCAGCATTGAAGCAGGCACTGCTCAAGGTGTAAATTCTTTGTTCAGGGCGGCTCAGCACTGCTCTGGGCTAATCCCAAGTGATCTGCCTTAGGAGGAAAGGGCTTGGAAAGCTCAGGCAAGGCAAGATCTCAGAAAGTTAAACCATTCATGACCCTACAGGTAATTTCCTGATTGCGAGCGCTCACTATCAGAAAAATAATTAAAAAAAAAAAAATCTCAATTGTAGCTCTGCTGTTAAGAGCAGTTTGGTGTTGCTCCCAGTCTTTGAGGCACGGAACAAACAGGGAGAGAAGCAGAAGCTGCGTGAATCCCTCTGATTTTACATTTGCAGAGCTGTGGATCTGAGGCGAGACTTAAGCTGGGCATGTGGAGAGATGCAGAAATCTTTAGATTTGCATATACAATATTGAGATCATGAGAATGTCACATTTAAATGCAAAACTCACGTGTCTCATGAATAAATCATGAATGGTGGCAAGACTGATTCCTTTTTTTTTCTCCCTCCCTCCAATTGTCACCCCCCTCCCACTGATCTGCAAAGCAGACAATTCCTCCTTTCCTTCCCAAGGAAACACAGTGAGAGATGAGACTCGATAAGAAGCTGAAAGCTCTTCCAAAACAAAAAACATGTGCCTGTGTTTCTTGTTTATACTTGGCTAGGAAGTAAAGAAGCATCATTTCCTCTCTCTCTCTCTCTCTTTTTTCTCCCCTTCCTCTTTCTCAAGAGATACCTCAATGCCATGGCAACAGCCTTCAACCCTTCTCTTGTATGACACAAGCAGATTTGGAAAAGGTTAGCTGTGTGTTGTAATCAAACCCAGGCAGGTCAATCATGTAAAGAGATGACTTCCCATGCGCCGCGGAATAATGAATGAATAGATCACATAGGTCTTCCTTCCTTCCCCTCCTTCTCTCCCTCGCCGTGTGAAGTGCCAGCAGATTAGCATTTTGTCCCTGGTGAATAAAATCGAAGTGAACAATTCCCAAAGGTTACTAGAAAAGACGGAGCGTGGCGGGAACGGGAGATGAACTGATGGTTACAACCCCTAAACCCAAAAGTCACCCAAGTGGACAAGCCCCTCCTGGTGTAATTGAAGAGGTTTTATGCACAAAACACAATAAATAAGACCCATCAGTGCTGTGAGATATAATCCCCCTCAAACTAAATAGGGCTTGCTGCCTGTGTATCATTTTCAGTCTTGAGATATCACCACAATTTCACGCTTTGAAAGCAACAATTCAGATCTCGTTAACATCAGGCTGGGTCTGGGTTTGGGGTTCTGGATGACACTTCTTAAAAATCAGGCATTTAGGATTCATCTAAATGTTAAGAATGATTGATTCTGACAAAATTTTCTTGAGAAAAAGTTTCTCTGACCAGCAGTGAAAATTTGGATCAAAGACAGGAGCACACAGCACGAGTTATGTTGGGTGAGGACAGTCACTGGAATGTGGGACAAGGGGGCTCCTGATGTGCAGTTCCACCCCTATCTCCTGTGCAAGCACCCCCAGTAGTAAATAAGCCCTTCAATGACTCTGTGACTTCACACCTCATTTTTCATCCCAGCAGCTGAAAGTCCTGACATTCCATCCTCTTTGATTTACCTCTCCTGAATATGAAGTTCCATGGGAAAAGCTGCAACCCCACAGTCCCTCAGGCATCTCCTCTGTCCATCACAGGGGTCCAAGTTCCTGGTCAGACATCTGACCTAAGGTGTTCCATAGTTTATTAGGGAAGATATGATTTTTCTGGGGTCTGAGGGTTAGTCTGTGCCTATCTCAGCATTGCTAAACCCCCAAATGCTGGTAAAGACCTTTGTGCTGCTTTGAAAGCAAACCGGAGGGGAGAAACAAAGCCACACAAATACCTGGAGAGAGATTTCAAGTCAGAGTTACAATTTAATAGAAAGATTACAATAAATGCAGCAATACTGAAAAGTTGGCTTGAACCCACAAATTCAGGGTACAACCCTGTTGGTGGGGGTGGTGATGACAGTCCTATCAAGTGGGGAAATGATGGCTGGAGTTGAAAGCAGTGATCCTGTGGAAGCTCTGCCCCTCCTCGGGATCCATCCAGTGGTGCTGGTGGTGTCCCCAGACCTCAAACTTCCACATTATATCTGCTCAAATTCAGGCAGGGATGTTCAGTACCGCCCCCCAGGCAGGAGTGGGGGGTTCCCAATGGAATGGTGGAATCCTGTGAGTCATAGGATATTTTTGGGAGTCCTCGATGGTCTCAGCTGCCCATTGTGCTGGTGGCTCTGAGTCCAGGATGGCCCATTAGCAGAGAACCCCTGGGGCTGGGTGGGTTGGGTGGTGCTGGTGCTTCCCCAGAGGGAGTTATCACAGCTGGGCTCTTTGTGAAGAAAAAGAAACACTGCCCTGCCCCACAGGGTTTGCCTCTCCCTCCTCCTCTCATCCAACACCCAGCTGAGGGGTCGGGTGTGCACTGGGCAGCTCCTGCAAATGACCCATCATCAACACTTTGTCAGGAAATGGGTAGAGGAGAGAACACAATCTGTGTGGAATACACAGATTGGTTACACCCCCCATTGGCACTCTGCTCTTGTACACCCTCTTGTCCTCCAGTACGAACATTTTGGAGACATCAGAGGGTTTTGTGGGGCAGAGCTGTTCCTCAGAGCTACACAACATTATTGGTGCTCAGCATTCACCAGGACAACTTCCAGCAAGGCAGGATTTTGGCAGATTTTTACAAAGCTGGTGTTGGCCACAGCTGCATTTGGATTTAAAGAAAGGAGCTCCCAGCCTGGCTGGGAGTTTCCAGGACTGTTTACCACCTGGATTTGCAATATGGTGATGCCAATCACAGTTTATAGCTGGGCACCTGTTAATGGAAATGCTTTAGGGGTTGTAGCCATGGACAAGTGGTCCCAGGCCTTCCAGAGCTCAGGAAGAATTTGGACAATGCCCTCAGACACTTGGTGGGAATCTTGGGGCTGTCCTGTGCAGGGCCAGGAGTTGGACTCACTGATCCTTGTGTGTCACTCCCAGCTCAGGATATTCCACGATTCTCAGGATATTCCATGCAGGACCCTGTGGCAGTGACCCATGGGACTATCAATGGCAGGCTGTGGTTTGGCATGGTCCTGCTGCAACCCAAACAGGGCCAGGGAGAGCTCCAGCTGCTGCAGAGGTTTTTTGGCTGCTGAGCAAGGAACAAGCAGCCCAGAGCACTGGGTTTGCCTCTGGCTCTTTACAAGCTCCAATTCCACATTAGCGTCCATTAGGGAATGGAGACACAGGGTAGAGGAAAGAGGAACTCCCAAAATCATCACTCCCTCTTTGGGTTAACACTTCCCTGATGATGTTAAGGATTCAGCCAACTCAATATTTCATATTAATCCATATCCCACCCTGTAGGCCCAGCTCATGGCTGGTGTGTGCTCACACTGTCAGGGATGCTTTGCTTCATCCCCAAAATTAAGGAAAACAGCCAGAGCATAAACAGAGCAGAGCTTCCAGCCTCTGATTCCAAGAGAACACACACATAACTAAATCTCTGTTATGAACCTATTTTCCTGTGATTTTTGCTTCAGCACTTCGCAGCTGGTGATGCTGTTGACTCTTGTGAAACTATTCCAGGTCATACCCATCAAAAAAAACCCCACAAAACCACTCTGGGCCACCTCATTCCACCAGACAAGACAATTTCCTCTGAACCTTTGGGCAGACCTTTTTGGATGTTACCTGGAAGCACTCCCAGCCTTTACTCCAATGCAAACTGCACTGAAAGACTGGAATTTGCAAAGATGTGCTCAAGGCCACTTGTGCATCCTTTTTCAATCTCTTTTTGTCAGTGTGTCTGAAAAAACCCAAGTGCCAGTTTTTAAGACAGGGAATCTTTAAGCACCTTAAAATAGTCTTAGAACAAACCCAGCTACCAATCAAACCTAAGTGCACCTACAGCTTTCTCACCCACTGAAAGTTTCCCAGACCTACTTTTGACTGAATTTTTAATTATAAAGCTGGGTTTGATCTCTGGATGTTCACTGCTATAGAAAGACAATGTTTAGAAGTGAAAACTTGGAATGAAGAAGGAGGGTTAGGAAAGTATGAGTTCTTATTTCAGGAGAAGACCTTTTAGCTAATATGCTTTGTTCAATCTACAGTAGGAAAGGATCTATAAAAATGGCAATATTAACCAATGCTTGAAATTGAAATCCATGATTTTATTTTGAAACAGCTTATCTTTCAGCACTGGATCCGAGTTTCATGTCAGAAAAAATTTTATCATTTCCCCTCAGCAAAGGATAAGAATGAAGAGAGTAAGAGGGATTAGGATGAAACCATTGCAGACTTGATAATGGCAGAGAGGTTTTTAAAGATTGACTTTGAAGTGAAAAATTAAGAATACCTTTAGAAAAATATTTCTTCTTATTCAGAAACAGAGTACTTCTGAGAGGCATCAAATGTAAACAACAGAAAGAGCTGAATGCCAGAGTGAATGAATGTCTCCTGTCCCCAGGAACCTGAAAGCTGACTTCAGTTTTCATCATTTGCATACTGAAACTAATGAAGGCAAAGTGGGACTGCTTCCTACAGAGCAAAGCTGGGCACCAAATGACCTGTGCTTGTGTTCCTGTCCCAGCTCATTTCTATTCCATCTCCAAGCATCTCCTCCTGGGCATCCTTCTCAAACAAATTATTATGGCAAAACCTGATTTTAGCCCAACTGCCACAGCGGGCCCCAGGTCCCAACCCAAGCCAGGGGGAAGAGTTTTCTACCACTGAGCAAAGCCTCAAACCTGCCTGGTGCCAGGGGGGAACTGACTCTGAAGTCACTTCTGTTACCCTGGTATGGCCAGAGGCCCTGTGGACACAAACCAGCCTGGAGGGCTTGGCTGGACACACAGAAACCCTCACTGTAGAATTCTTCTGACTGTTTTTAAGAGCCTTATGACTGGACACCTCAATCACATGGAATGTGTTTTTTTCAATAATTAGATGCACCAAATTAATTAATCAGGCAAACTTTTTCTACTCTTGAATTACCTGCAAACAATACTAATTACTCAGTAGTAGCCTGATGTGTGGCTGATATAAGAGCAGAGAGAGCTTTGTATGCTGGCTGCAGGAATTCTTCCAATGTGGATACTTCAGGAAATAAACATTCCTAATACTCTTCAGAGGCCTCTTCCCTTCCATGAGGGAGAAGGCCTTTCCCTTCCACTGCCTTTTTACTGAACAAGTTATTCCCTCAGCTCTCTACTCTGAAACTTACTGCTCCATGTCCTGGTTTTTTTTCTTTTTTAATTACACATGGCAGCAAAAAGAAGATTTTCTCTTCTCCAGACCAGGTATTCTCATCTGACCTCAAACACAGAAAAGGTAAAGTAGTCCCAAAACAACAGATAACCAGTAGCTTACACCTACTTGGTATCCAAGAGAGGGAACCTCACACACCTGACAAAGCTAGAGAACTAACCCCTTTAATACTTTACATTTTTTCTTTCATATTTTAGAGGATGGAGCATTTTTAAAACCCTGGGCAGTAAAACACCTTATCCCCCCACGGAGACACTGCTGAAATCCTTGTTTTCAGCCCCTGCCTGGGGCTGGCTGTTTAGTACCCACCCAGTTCTCCCCAGCAGCAGCCGAGTCAGTGCTCACAGGTGGAAGTTTTGAGTAATCCACTCATAAAAGCCCCTAAATCTCTTTCTTGCTATTTGCTTCCCATTCTTCTCTGTGCTTCATTGTCCACCACCTCTTCACCTCAGTTTGGGACTTTTAAGAACAGCTCTATGTGATGAATAATTTGGTCCCTTGTAGATAATTAAAAAGATTTTGTCATTTAAGCTGTGTGGCTTTCTCATTTTTAGCCCCACTTAGCACCAACAGCTGCTGCCTTTGGCTGGAGGGAGCAGTGCTGGGCACGGACAGCATCAAAGTCAGACAGGAAAGCACTTCAATATCCTTAATTTTAAGGTTGTGATTAAATCATGGTGATTTCAGAAAACTGTCATGAAAATCAAGTATTGTCATCCTGAATAAGAGATGTAACAGGCATGACACAGGAGGAGATTTTGTTTCGAGCAATGTTATAAATAGATATTTTTATATCTGAACACATGAATAAAATATGAATAAATATAAAAATTAAATTAACAGATGTAAAGAAATACATAGAATCCTTTGTTTCTAGCACTATTGTCTCCATTAGTTAAATAACAAACACCTCTTGAACTTCTCAGCCATGCTCTTAGGCACTGTGTAGGAGTCCTCTTCCACTGAGGTTTGGCCTTTCCTATAGCTGAAGCTAGATTTAAATAGTTTTTCCCAATTTTTAACATTCCAAATCGCTGTTCTTTAGAAGTAATGATTATGTGGAAGCATAAGGTATTTTGAGACCTCCTAACAGATGCTTTGCTGTTATTTCACATCCACCTACGGCACTGAAGCCTCTAAGGCATTAATGAGCACTGTCTCCAAAAGGGAATTACGAGCAGCCACGTGGGAAGGAAACAATTTCCTAGGCTTGATCCCTCAATAAATGCAAAACTCCTCCTTGGTATCTGCTCCTCCCTTTGGGCTGGCTTCATCCCCCTCTCATTTCCAGAGGAACTCTACATCAGGGGTGGAGGAGGAGATCTGTTGCTGTTTGCTACGCTGAAATGACTACACAGACTTTTGGAACTTTGGAGAAAGACTAGAGCAGGGGCAAAAAGCCCTGATTTGTTTATTTCATCCATTATATACTTTTAGAAAGGTGACTGTGGACTGAAGGGTGGAATTCCCACCTCTCAACCACATTGGTCAAACAGACTGTCAACCAACACTCTCCTCTCATCGAGAAGAATGCAAAAAGAATGACAGTATTTACAAAAAACAATCTCTTGTTTACATGAACAGAGTGTGAGAAGTGAAAACTTCTACTTTAATATGAACGCTCAGAAAACTGAGAAAACTTATAGTGACAAAGATCCAAACTGGAAATCCTGGTTTAAATATTAAAGTCTAGGACCCATGAGCAGGATTTCCAGCCCAGTTAAGGACAGCAGGAACCACAGACTCCAAAGATGCCACTGAGATTCATTCTCCAGTGAGCTCTTCTCGTCTCCACTGCAGTGGATGAAGATGTTTAATTGTTTGTGTTCTTCTCCAGTCCTTTGACTTGTTTAGCAAACTGGTTTTCCCATGGTCTCACCAACCAAGGCATCCTGGTGGGACCAGCAGTGTCATGACTTGTGGGCACAGGAGGGTGAGAGCAGCTTTACTCACTGCTGAGATCATAAAAAGGTGTCATTCCCTCCCATGGCTACTTCTGTGCAGTTCTGCAGTCACTGGTGAGGAGCCTGGGTCCCTCCTCAGCACACAACTGCATTTTAATTGAATTAAACTCCGTCACAGCAATCCAGCCATCCTATCACCAAACTCCAGTCCTGCCCTGAAACAGCTCTCTGGGTGATTTACAAGTCATGCTCCCAAGTGAAAAGGACAAAAATTAATTTCTCCCTCATTTCCAGGCTGAAAAGTTTTGAAACTTGATTTTTTCAGCAGTGATTTTCTAAATTCAAAACTTGCCAGCAGTAAGGAGGCAGATGAAGAGTGGGGCATGGCTGTTCACCCACAGGCAAGCTCTTTCCTTCCTTCAACTCTCTTGGCTTCCTGAAGGCTTTGAGAAGCTCTCATTTTTACCTTTTATTTGCACCTTTTCCATTGATTTCTGTATATCCATCTCTCCTGAGCAGGAGCTCCTGAGCTACAGTAAACAAGGCCAGGCTGGTGGAGCACCCTGGCCTGGTGGAAGGTGTCCCTCCCCATGGTAGGGCGTGGGACAAGATGGTTTTTTTAAGCTCCTGGAGTTTGGTGATCGGATGGCTGGATTGCTGTGATGGAGCTTAATTCAATTAAAATGCAGTTGTACACTGAGAAGGGACCCAGATCCCTCTCCTGTGACTGTGGAGAATTGCACAGAAGTAGCCACAGGAGGGAATGACACCTTCTTCAGATTCCCCAGACAGCATTCTGTGAGTCTGTGATAAATCCTGGGGGAGCACAGGGTCACTCCTCCAATTTCTGAGCAGTTCCACAGGCCCCAGGTAGGACTGGGAACCCTTTCCTGTTTCCTGTCAGTTTAAAACCTCACCTCTGGGTTTCATTTCCATGTGTGCCTGTACAAGAGAAGCTCAGACTAACTAAACCCCTTGGAGGGAATGCTGGCTGGTCAGTGCTGCCCTAAAATCCCACCCAAAGCAAGGCAGGGCCACTCTGCTCCTCTGCCCTGTGTCACCTCCCCAGAGAATGACTGTCACCCCTCGGGGGTCACAAACACGCTGGGTGAGGTGCCAGAAGGCTTTGGGGTGACCTCTCCATGGGGATGTCTCTTCCCTCTGCTCAGAGGTGTTGTGGCACCCTAGTGTGATGTTCTGGCTTCTTTTTTCCTGCCAAGGTCAGGATTAATGCAGTTCGTGTTCAGACTTGGATGCTTATTATTTCTTATCTATTTACAGACCCACGAGCCCTGAGCTCTAACCAGCAAGTTAGAGAACAGAGGAAAATGGGCTGCTTCTAACTCTTTCCAAGGTTATTTAAGCAATAACCATCCAATAACGAGGTGACACCTATATTATTTATACTTTTGACCCAATAATGACCACCCAAGGCCCACAGTGCAGACCTTTTTCACCCAGTTACAGAAAATCACCCAAACCCATGAAGAAGAAGGAAGAAGAAGGAAGAAGAGAATGAAGAAGAAGGAAGAAGGTGAAGAAGAAGGAAGAAGGAAGAAGAAGAGGAAGAAGAAGAAAGAAGAAGGTGAAGAAGAAGGAAGAAGAAGGTGAAGAAGAAGGACCCAGACAATGCCCAAAGTCCTCCATCTTGACTCACATGTATTACTGTATACTAAAATCTTAAATCTAAGTTTTTCACCCTGTGATACCATACAATACCATTCAAAGTACACACCCACAGCCCCAGTGCCATCACTCAATCTCTGGAGCTTGTTCCAAGGCCTCAAGTCCAAATGTGGTGCTTGCTTGAGGGTCAGCACCCTTTAGAAATGTTCCTCCTGCAGGGTTCCCCTGCCCCAGGAGCCCTCTCCCCTCGGCTGTGGCTGAGCCAAGGGGTCCCTGCTGCCCTCGGGGGCCTTGGCAGGGCGCTGGGTCACCTTGAGCCCAGGGCCAAGGCAGCTCCAGCACTCTGGGGCTGGTAGGACAAACACACCAGGCTACATTTCCCTTCCAGCTGCAGAAAGTGCCCAGACCCGCCTCCCTCCTGCCTGCCCGCAGAAATGAGGCAATTGGGATTTATCTCCTTTTTCGTGTACTTTCTGCCGAGGAATTCAATCTGATTATCCCACAGCTTTGGCCTACCACTCCTAACCTGGATCCTCGACCTTCTTCTTCCGTGAAAGGCTGCTTTTAGCTCTTTGGCCTACTTTTAACCCCCAAAGATAATCCCTCTGCAGCACTTGGCCAGTTGCCAGCAGGATTAAAATCTGCTGGGGTTATTTACTCGCCTAATGAAATGCAATATACCCGAGTATATCAGGTCTAATTAACACCCTGTCCACAACATCTCTCCTTAACTCCGATAATTATAAAGAAAGAAAAGAATCCACGCTCCCTCAGCCACCCCAGCCATTAGAGAGGAAATGAATTTCAGTAGGGTTGGTTTTTTTTCTCTTCCAGTTTTATTACTGCAAATAGATCTCTTCCCAAACTTCATGCTGGCTCACTCATCTTTCTCTAAGATGAATTGTTGCCAGGAGTTGTCTGACACTTCTTAGTTTTATTTAGATAGTTTGGCTGAAATGGGATGTGGGTGATGAGTGGAAGCTCAGCCCACCCTTGGGCTACGAAGAGGAGGTGGCACAGGCTTGGCAGGGGAGTGGAGGTGGGCAATCCCCGGGAAGGGCTCCTGAGGGCGTTTGGGAGGGGGGAATCAGGTTCTGCCTGAGCATTGAACCCATTACAGCAGTTCCTGGACAAGGGCCCACAGGGACAGGACAAGGGGGAATGGATCCACACTGCCAGAGGGCAGGGAAGGATGGGATATTGGGAAGAAATTGTTCCCTGTGAGGGTGGGCAGGCCCTGGCACAGGGTGCCCAGAGCAGCTGTGGCTGCCCCTGGATCCCTGGCAGTGTCCCAGGCCAGGCTGGACAGGGCTTGGAGCAGCCTGGGACAGTGGAAGGTGTCCCTGCCTGTGGAAGGAGGTGGAATAAGATGATTTTTAAGGTCCCTTCCAACCCAAACCGTACTGGGATGATGCTGTGCATACACCTGGCAAGGGAGCAGTGACACCAGAGTGGGGCACTGAAGTCAGAAGAAAGGAATTCCCTTTTAGCTGAGGAAAAAAGCAGGTTTGAGGAGGTCTGGCACATGGAGATGTCAGGCCTGGCTTTGGTTTCCAGTGCTTCTCAGCAACCCTTGCTGCGCTGTTTTTGTGAGTGAAACAAGTCTGACATGGGGATTCTGGAAAAGGACTCCAAGGTTGCTTCACAAAGTCTGGAAAGCCTGTCTTAACTTTTCACTGTCACAGCTGCTGGTGAAACACTAATATATTTGTAATTCAGAAGAGAATAACTCCAAATAAGCACTGCAGCCTCTCAGAAGCCCTCATCTGTGCTAGATTACGTCAAGGGCTCTTGAATTAAACAAATCTGAAGTTTCTAGGCCAAGCCATTTCTGAGCTATGACATGAAAAAGCATTAGGAGATGCTTCAAACACTCTGAATTACACTTATTTTCCCTAAGACCCATGTCTCAGAAATGGATTGTCTGATACGCCTCAGGTTTTGCCAAAAACATTCCTCCCCTGGCTTTCCACCACATCTGCACAGCCTGAGGATGTGTCCAGCCTTTTTGCAGGGCTCCAGCAGCAGGGCCAAACCCAGACATTGGGGAGCTCATTTTAACAGGGAGAACAGGGAAACCAATCTTTATGTATTCCCTTTGCAGCCCCCCAGCACTGAGCCAGCAGGCCCTGAATGCCCTGCCAGCTTTTCCCACAGCATTTGATAGTTATCTCTTTGTCATATGAGAAATATCCCAGGTTCAGGCTGGATATCAGGAAAGGTCCTTCCCCAGAGATGCTGGCACTGCCCAGGCTCCCCAGGGAATGGGCACGGCCCCGAGGCTGCCAGAGCTCCAGGAGCCTTTGGACAGCGCTGCCAGGGATGAACAGGGTGGGATTTTGGAGTGTCTGTGCAGGGCCAGGGGCTGGGCTGGGTGATCCTGTGGGTCCCTCCCAGCTCAGGATATTCCAGGATTCTATAAAAGAATAACAGCATGCACCAAAGCTTTTCCTTTCAATCTGCTCCCCTCAGACTAGAAGGAGGTTAAAATAATTCTATAAAGATGTAGGAGGAGTGCATGGACTCAGCCCTGCCCACAGGAAGGTGTCACATCATCCAGACTGGCAGGTAATAGAGAATTATTTCTTTATGTACAGGGGTAACTCTTCCTTCACTCTCCAATCCCTGAGGCCAAGGATGGGATATAGATCCAAGCCAGGGCTGCATCAGGTGGATGGAGAGAGTTCACCCTGTGTCTCTTAAGATCTCCCCACTCCTGCCAGACACAGGCAGAACTGGGCAAACTGCTTGAGGAAAACTTGTCTGGTAACACTCATCCCTCTTGCTGCAAAAAAAAAAAAATAGAGGTGAATTGATGGCCCTTGGCTTCATGCAGGGCCCTATCTTGGGCAGCAGAAGCTGCTCCCCATCCTACCTGCTTGCAGCAGGATCTGAGGCTACTCAGCATTTTGCTAAAGCAGGTACCTGTGCTGTTACAGAAGAGGAGGATGTTGCTGCTCAGCTGCCTGAAGGAGGATCTGCACCCCCCATTTCTGATGAGCTCCCTCCCAGGGAGCGTTTGGGGAGGTAGATGAAAGCAGAGACATCAGTATATTATCCACGTTCCCTTGCTTTTATATCTTTTCCATTAGTGAACTGCTGGAAGAAGCCCAAAATCTGATGCCACAGAGGAAAACAGAGACAGAGACAAAGTCTTACATCTCAGCACAAGGGAGGGCACACTCCATATTTACCCCTCATGCTGGGTGTGCTCCATGCCTTAGCACCAACTGTGATGGAGCTAGACTGATTCCTTGGAAAAATCAGCTGTTGGAGGCTGAGAAAGGGAAGGAATGGTGCTCCAAAAGAGTTGTTTCTCTGCTTGTGATTTTCAGCTCCTGTCTAATGCAGAATATGTAGGAGACAGATGGGAAGGCAGGTGCTTAAAGAGGACCTGGAAGAGACTCCCATGGCTGAGGGAGAGCAGCCCAATCCCTTGGGAGTGTCAGAAGGACCTCTGCACTCTTTGGGCTGGAGCAGGAAGGGAGGATGAAGAGTCCCCTGCAGTGGTCCCGGGCTCATTTCTGGGTGGTCCTTCCAGAGAGCTCCTGGTGATGCCTTGGAAAGGCTGACCTGAAACAGAGACTGGACAGAGGGACAGAGCTGGAGAATAAAGCAGAGATTTATTGAAAGACCTTTAGGATCCACCTTGGGCAGGACAGGGCCTGGCCAGGGCTACACCCAAGGTGGACCCAAAATGGTCACAAAATGTCTGAGGGGTCACGAGGTCTCACACTTTGATAAGTTTTGGCCCATTTGCACATTGGTATTTAATTGTCCAATTCCAGCTCCAGGCTGTGAGGTCCCATCCTTCTTGTTCCTCCCTCCAGCCACCCTTGTTTGTGCTGTTGGGCTGAAAGTTGTCCTTGGTCCTCAGCAGGAAAAGGATTTGTTTTGTGTCCCTGCTGTGTGCAGAGCTGAGTGACCCTGAGTGTGAGCTCAGAGCTGCACCCCTGGGCAGCACAGAGCCTGAAAATAAGAAAGCTAAAGCTTAAGGCATCATTGGTGTCCACCTGCAAGTGGTCTCCAGGCTGGGACAGGTGCCCAGAGCCCTGGGGACACCAGCAGGTCCCTCAGAAGATTGTGCCAAGGTGGGGACCAAGGGAAGCCTGAAAGGACGAGGGGAGAAGTTGTAACTAAATTTGAAACCTGCTTTTTTTGGACAAGGTCCCTCTGTGTAATCCTGCAGCTTCACCTGGACTCACTGCAGGCAAACCCATTGCCAAGGACTGGGTGGAAAATATTTTGGGGTCAATGTGGGAGATGGGTTTTGCTGAGTGTCCCTTTGCACTAGAGGGGGTGCAGAGCCAAGTGACCCAGGGTAAGGCCCTGTGTGCACCAGCAGCATCTCCCTCCTGCCCTGCAGCAAGATGAACCAGCCTTGACAGCCTTTCTTGGCCTTTTGTTTGGACTTTCTGACATTTCATCCACCTCCCTGCAGACCCTGGAGCCCCCCAGCCTCCTCTGCAGCTCCACAGGTCCTCCCCAAGCCTTGGAATGCTGGGCTGGTGTCCCTTAGCACCTCCTGGGGCAAGAGTGTGCCCAGGAGGACAAAGGGGAGCCAAAGGACACAGTGAGGAAGAGAAGCTGGGCAGAAATGGTGGCCAGAGAGACCAAGGGAAGGCTGAGACAGCCCAGCACAGCCCCCTGTGCTTGGCTCAGGGTGACAAGCCCGTGCCAAGCTCTGGCAGGGGCCACACAGTTGGCTGCCATGGATATTTAACTGAACTTGAGCCTGCCTATTTATGGACAGGAATCATACCCAGGATCCAGGCTCCTCAAGGGTTTGAGTGCTCTTTGGGAATCTTCCAGGAAATGTCAGAAAATTCTGATTAGGCAAAATCAAGGCTTTTTTTTTTTTTTTTTTTTCCAGGGGAGCCTACCAGGCTGTTCAGCTGCGGCACGTGAGGAATCTCTGATGGAAAGCAGAGACAGCCAGGGGCAGGACAGGAGCTCCTCTAGGCCAGGGGAGACTCCAGCTTGGGAGCAGGGATCCTTTTTGCCCCCTGGGAACAGCTTCCAGTGGATTCCATTGGTGTTCAGCCCCATCCCTGAGAGCAGCTGTCCATACAGGCTCCATCAGGGAGGGGTGTTTGAGGATCACACCATTGGAGAACTTCTCCCGACTCCCGTTGGACCTGCTGCAGGAGGCAAGGAGGAGAAAATGAAATGTGGGAACAAACTAATAAATCCAGCTTGCTGTGAATGTTAGGGAAAAGCTGCAGCTTGAGGAGGTGGTGCAAAATTCCCCTCTACTGTAACCCTGAGGATTCAGAAATTGGGAGTTTTATCTCCCCAGACTGGGTCTCTGCCTTACAAAAACAATCCATGACTATTTATGTGTATCTCTGTGAATAAAGGATGGGAAGGGCCTTGAAATTTTCTTTGTGAATTTTGAAGACCATGTTTTAAACCTTTTCTCTGCAATGCTGAGATTCAGTTTTATTTCCTTTTTTTTTTTTTTTGATTGGTAGCTGACACTGATGGGCAGGGCCCAGCTCTAGGAGCCACAGCTTCCAAAGCACTCCTATGATGAAAAAAAAGCAACACCAGTGGAGACTGGAGCTTGTCAGCATTCACAGAACCAAAGCAGGATTTCATTTGAGGGACAACTTCCAAATGAACAGTGAGTCAGGTGTATAAACAAGGTGCCTGTGGAAAACCTTGTGGAGGGCAAGGATTTGCTTTCTTCTTTGCCTGTTAAATACTTCCCTCAAATCCATCTGTCCCAAAATTAGGCAGGTGGGTGATCAGGAGCCTGGCAGGGATCTCAGTCCAGGCTGGACACCCAGGCCTGCTGAGGTCCCTGCACCATCAGCAGAGAGGAGGAGCTGTCAGGGGCAACATCTCCTGGATGTGGGATCTTCCACCACCAGGAAATCCTCGGCACCTGTTTGACACTAGGGTCTCGTCTTATGGTGAAGTCTGATGTAGGATGATCAGAGCCTGACATCTTTGCAGGCTGAGGTCTCTCCTGCAGACAGCCTCTCTGGATCTGTTCTCATTTCAGCTTCAGCTGGGTCCAGCAAGGGAAAAGAGGCCAACAGGGAATGCTGTCTCCAGCCCTCGCTAGATGGGTGCCAAATCTCACAAACAAGTTCAGCCTCAAGTTTAAAATGCAACATTCAGGGAGGCAGATATGAAGCTGTAATCATCTGGGATTTGCTTGCTGCCTCTATGGTCAGTTAATCCCAGAGTGGTTGGGGTTGGAAGGGACCTCAAACCCATCTCACTCCATCCCCTGCCATGGGCAGGGACACCTTCCACTGTCCCAGGGTGCTGCAAACCTCATCCAACCTGACCTTGGACGCTTCCAGGGATCCAGGGGCAGCCACAGCTGCTCTGGGCACCTGTGCCAGTGTTTTACCATTCTCACTGTAAAAAAAACCCCTTCCTTATATCCAATTTAAATTGACCCACTTTCAGTTTAAAACCATTGCCCCTTGTCCTACTTCAACAGCCCCTGCCAAAAGATTTGTCCCCATCTTTCTTACAGAACCCCCACAAGTACATTTCCTTTAATCCTGCTGAAATCAGTGGGACTGCCCCTGTGCAAAATTAGACCCTGAAGGAATATTTTGCCATGAATTTTAGCGGGGCAGGGTGTGCTGAAGGGCAGCCTCCCAGCAGAGGTAGAGCCCCGGGCTGCCAGAGCCCTGCCCCGTACCCACGCCAGCTGCTCTACCCCCTGCTCCTCCCCAGGTACAGATAATTACCTTCCCCTAATTGCCATCTCCCGGTCATTAGCTATGTGAGCTGTTTACCCCAAAACACGAAGGCAGGGTAGGAGTGCTTCATCCCAGGAGAGGGTTAATCTCCCGCTGGATGCGGGATGCCCTCATGGGAATGGAATGTGTAGTGTTGGTAAGTGGTTGTGCCCCAGAAGCCTTTGAGAGCCCACTGACTACTGCATGCTAACGATTGGTATTATTAAAGAACAATTGATGGCCTGTAACCAAACAACAGAAACTAATTACTGGAAAACTTTTATTGTCCTTTAATTACTGGGCCTCTTTGTCAATTAGCAGAAGAGAGAGGGAGAGGGAAGAGAGAGAGAGAGACTCGTTTTATAGCAACAATAAATTTTCCAAAACTACAGTCATCAGTAGCTGCAGAAGCGAGTCTATTAACACACAATATTAAGGCCTGATATTTACTCTGGCTGCTAAATGTAGGTGCTCCTCTCCTGAAAAAGTGCAGAGCTCTAGGAATACTAATCAGGGGGCTCTGGCTGCCTGGCATGACAGCTCTCACTTCCCAAGGAATTTTACCCCTTGACCAAAGGTTTCTTTCTCCAAGGCTCCTCCAGCAAACTGGCCCCGTGCCCACCACGGAGCATGGAAATTCGGGGAGGCTGAGGGTGGGAGGAGACAGGGCTGGGCACTCCAGGGACAAGGATCCAAGCAGGGCCAGCTCCTGCCTGTCCCTGCAATGTTCTGTGGGTGCAGGTGTGTGTGGGACCCACCACCCCATCGGGGTTTGCCTGCATGGACCCATCCGCATGTTCTGCTCCTTGGTCCTGGCTCACCAGCTCTGTCCAAAAATAGTTTATTCAACTTTTATTTTTTTAATCTTTTCTCATCTGCTGCCAAATAAATTATTTCTGGGCATATTGTTACAAGTAGTTAACCTTCTCTGAGGAGCTCTGAACTGCAGTTACCCCCTGAAATGAATCACCATCTTTTTTCTGTCACTTGGCAAAGAGTGCTCACCAATATAATTTTTTCTTAGTTGACTTTCTCTGATTAACTAGTTGGTGTCTCAGCCAAAGGAAATGGGAAGGCACCACCACTCCTCCCATAGCACGTGGGGATGGGCTTTGCATCCCAAATGATCCTTCTAGGTTTCTTCTTCTGCTGGGGAGATGTGAGAGCAGAGAGGGCACCAGGCCCGAGAGCACTTTGCTCAGGGATGAGATGCTTTGTGAGACACAGTCATTGCCAGGCTCCTAAAAGCTTCAGCTGTAATGACTTTCGTTTGGGATGGACTTTCACTTAGGGTGGACCTTCCTTCCCCTCAGCAAGGGGATCTGGAGATCTTTGAGTACCCAGGAGCTTCACAAGCTTTTGTGTCATCCCTGTGGGCAGAGACAGGGATGGAGGTTATTGGAAGGAGTTAAATCCCTCCCCAGAGTCCCTGCTTTTAAAAGTCCCTTTCGAAAGAGCAAAGTACCAACTTTTTTATCAGAAAACAAACACCATTTCCCCTGCTGTCGGCAAACAGCGCCGGCTTTCCCCGCAGGTTGGCCGTGCCCACCCTGCAGCCCCTGCTCCAGCTCCGCTCACCGACGGCGGGGATCCGTGGCTGAGGAGGGATAAGCGCTGGGGAAGGAGCTTAGAAATTTGTCACAGCCTGTCTTACTTTATGTTGCTTGAATAGACCCGGGGTTTGTGCTATCAGAGGGAATCCGGAGCAGCTCCCGCAGGTGACCTTAATAGCGACAGTAATCTGTGGTCGTTTGGCACATCTATGCCTGGGTGATGATGCAGAGGAATAGCTAATCCTATAAAAGGCAAGCCAAGCTACACGGGATTTCTGGAGTTTACCCACGGGGCGTTTTTATTCCATTTATCTCCCAAATTTCCCTCCTTTCCCTCTCCAGCCAGCCCGAGCAGACAAGGGCACGCCTCTGTCCTCACAGGTGGTTTGCAAACAACGTGTACCTGGGGCTGCACACTCAGAGATCCTCTGGAGACAGGAAGGAGCCATAAACTCTGGGATGAGGCCCTTGGCAGGGTCCCACGGGCGTTATCAGAGCAGGGCAGGATGTGGGATCAAAGCAGCACCTGCTGCGGAGCCGTCGAGTAACGGAGCCCAGGCACCGCCCATGGGGACAGGTGGCTTTGCCTTCCCCCACCTTTGCCCCTTGTCTTTCCTTCTTCATGCACTTTTTAAAAATTTTTCCCCCTATTATTTTTCATTTTCTGCTACTCACACAACCCCCTTTCTCTTCCTGCTTTGCAACTTTTTTTTCCTCTCTCTGAAAAATAGCGAGAGAAGGTGTAGTATCTCCCTTTGTCCTAATTTCCTGGCAGGACTGATTTCAAAGCTCCTGTTCCTCAGAATTTCTCTGTGTTACACACACACCTGGTACTGATAGGGAGATGCACTGCAGGGTGAGTGACCTTAAACAAGCAGGGAAGTCCTTACAGCAGCGTTTATTCTCAGGAAATTGTACAAACAATGGTATCAAAAGCCAGGTTTCTGCCAGGATAGGTGTTTCAGTGGAAAGCTGTTGTGACAGATTCTTGAAAGCTGGGAGGAAAAGCAAGAAAAAGCACATGTGGAGAGAGCCAGGGTTACACAGTCACTGAAATTGTGTTTTGCCTTCACCCACCTCGTAGCCTTTTTCTCCCTGATTCCTCCTTCAAGGCCTGTCAGTGCTAAGAGAAGGGGTCTCCAGGAAAAGCCCAGAGCCCTTTCTTTTGGGCAAAAAGCCTCATTGCTCTGGGCAGATACTGAAGCAGCCTGGCAGAAAGAGCTGTAATGGTAAAGGAGCCACAAAGGCCAAGGCATCCCATCCCCATCCCTGTCCACCTCAGAGAGCTGTCTGCAGGTCCTGGTGCTGCCAGGGAGCTCCTGAGCAAACCTGGGCTTGCTCTGTCCTCCTGGGTTTGCTGCTCCTGCCTTTCCTCCAGCCTTTCCCAGGAATGCCTGCCAGAGCCCTGTCTCCAGGAGCAGCAGAGGGGAAAGATGAGGCACAGAGGTGCAGCTTATCCCACAGCACTCTGGGGATCCCATTCCAGCCCTTTCATCACTGGCAGTGTGGCACTGCTCATCTCAGCCCCTGAAGGTTTCATTCTCAACTCATGCTCCCACCATGTATTCATCCCAGACATGTGGCCATGCCTCGTGCAGGAGTTACCTCTAGAGACAAGGATTTGGGAGACCTGGGACTGGTTTTCCCACATTTCCTGAGGAAAGGGACAAGAGCCAGGCTCTGTAACGCTTTCCTCGTATGTCCCAGCTGGTGGGTCTGTGGGAGCAAAGCTCTGCTTGTCTCCAGAAGCACAGCTGAGAGCCTGACCTGTGGTTTGAGCACAGGAAGAGACACAGGGAGGCTCATACCTCAGTTCTGAAGCACCGTGGCTGGGTGGTGCTTGCTTTTAGTGCCCCTAAAACAGAGGAGGCTCTGCCAGCAGAGGGGCGGACACAGGAGAGACCACCCCTGTTAGGCAACAAGCAATGACAAAAACGAATCCCCTCCCTCTGGGGCTCTTCCTGAGGGGTTTTCTAGCAATTCTGGCATTGAGCACCAACACAATCACATCCCCTGTCCTGGCCACCTCTGCTGGCAGCAGAGCTCAGCACCAGAGGTGAGATCCACACCTTCCCTGTCACACGTCCCCTGCTCTCACGGCAGGGTGTGAACCTCACGGCTCTCTCTGACCCACTTTGACACAGCTGGTTTTCTCAGAGAGCAGGAGGAGTGATTTCCTCCCACAGAGCTGCCCTGGCTCTCCCTGGGAAGGACAAAGCTGCCTTGGGGGTCCGTGTTCCCCTCTGGGAGCGGCTGGAATTGGGGCAGAGCTGTGAGGAGCCGTGTGAGGCACGCACAGAAAGCAAAGAGGCACCTGCTCCACTCTGGGGCTGCTGTCAGGATGCTCCCCCCTCTCTGACATTTTAGAAACCCCATCTCTAAGAGAGACACGTGATGGAGACATATTCGGGTTTCGCTTCTGAAACCCAGAGATTTTCTGCTTCGTCGTGACTTTTCCCGGCAAATGAGAACAGGTCCCAAACCCAGGCTCAAAAACCAGAAGGAAAATAAGAAGGAGTCCCAATTAAAAGTGAAAACCTTGTGACAGTTTGGCTGGTTTCGTGGTTTGGGAACCTCAGAAGTTTTTAACATTTGGGGTTGGCAATACTTTTGAATTACAGGGAATGACTTGCCTGTTATCTGGAGGATCTGGAGGATCCCAGCCAGCCTCACCAACTAAACCCACAACCATCACCACAGTGACCTGGCCACGTGGAAGGTGAGGCTGGCAGAGCAGGCCAGAGGTTCCCAAAAAACCTTTACCAAGGGAATGGGACCTTCTCCAACCACGCCTGACCAGGACTTGGTTTTCAGAATCATTGCAAACTGCAAAATGCCAGTGCAGATCCCAGCACCAGGGACACTCGGGTGACACCAGGGACTTTGCAGTGTGGGTCTGCCTTCCTTCCTGCTCCCTCAATGGCTGTTTCCAAACCAGTCCATTGCTGTTTCACCTGGATGAAGAGGATATTCCATGTTTTCCCAGGCAGGCAGCAGACTTCTAGTAGCAGACTTGATTTTTAGGCCAATCTGTCCCGTGTTGTCGCTGAGTCAGAGTGGGAAAGCTGGGAGATGGTTCATATGCAGGGATGCGGATGGTGCATCTTCTGGAGATCATTTTCAATGCAAACAAACACATTATTGTGTTATTATGCAATAATGAACATGATTTACTTGGTCTATTTTTATAAAATTAAATCACTAACTAATGAGACTGCAATTTAATCTTAATTTTCACTGACATTTTTTTAACTACAGAAAATTGCCAGAAACACTCAAAATTCATCCTTTGCCATGCTAAAATGATTCAGAGCCTGGGTAGTTCCCCCATGCCAACCTGAGGTCAGTAGTTCCATGACACATTCTTTCTACCACATCCAAGGACATGAGAAATCTCTCCAGAAAGTGGGAAAGCACAGATGCTCACCACTCCTCACAAGAAACTGGTTTTAGGTCTGCCACCAAAGGACTCTTCAAAGAAATGCATCAAACCTGGGCAAGGAGGAGCCACCCAGTGCCAGCTCCCAGCACTGAAGAGCCCTGGTCCAGGGTCTGGAGCATTTTGAGGTGCTGGCTGGTATTAATCCATCAAATGTTCCTCATTTGAACCAGGCTGGTTTGCTCCTGGAATCCCATATGGAACACAATGGTACAATAGACCTGCAGTATATAATTATCATGCTGTATCTGCTTTCATATCACAGGTATTTTTAGATGTGTCAGTTTGAAATCTAGGATTTAGTGCATGGAGTCTAATGGATTGTTCCTTCTTTCCCCCTCTTTTAATGTCAACTCTCAATATGCATGAAGCAGACATAAAAGCACTTTTGTGCAGGTGCTCTGAATCTCTTAGCACAGATGACAAGGGGAGATGGTTTTCTAGATTCATTGAGCTTCAGAGGAGACAGAACTCGATGATCCAGCCTGAGCTCCTGCACAGAGAGCTCAGGTTTCCCCCACAGCCCCTCCATGGGCCCAGCAGCTCTGCACATCCCAGGAAAGGCACTGTGGACCTCCCTCCTCCAGGGATGGCTCGATCCTCCCTTGTGGGGCCACACTCAGGGCCCAGAAAGGAGAAGAGGGGGAAGTCACTCCAGTTCTGTGCAGCCCTTTGAGAGCTCAATTCTGCCCAGCTCAAATCTGGCAGCACCACAAAGGGAGCCAGAGAAGCCAGAGGGCACCTGAAATCCTCCACCTGCCTGGGGGTTTGGCCCAGAGGCTGAAATGCTGATTTACTCCAGCCTACAGGCACTTACTCCTGTCTGGAGGGCAAAATACTGGCTTGGGCTTGGCTCAGGGCCAGGTGGGTCTATGCCTGCTCCCACCAAAGGCACGGAGAGTCGGCAGCATCCCCCAGAATGGGTGAGCCAAAGGGCTCCCCACCCCCAGAGGCTCCATGGTGAGCTCAGCAGGGGGACAGGCTGGGGACCAGCCCTCCCTGGAGCTGTGGCTCTCGTGGTGGGGTGCATGGAGGAGAAGGAGATGAGGTGGTTCTTGATCAAGTGACCCCAAAGGCAGAAAGGAAAGTTATTGGAGCATGTTATCCTCTAACTTTTATCAAACTGGCGTTGCTGGAGCATAGTTCTGGATATGCTCTACCCCACTAGGTACTGACCTCTGAGGGGTTTTGGCAGACACATGAGGATCCCTTGTTGTGGCAGGTGACTCTCCAATAGCCCAGGTGTCTGAGTTATGCTGAGGACACTGGTTATACTTTACACCCTGTGTCTGGCCCCTGGACACGGCTCCAGAGAGACCTACAGAGGTCTAGAACACAGACACATGTTCACTGGGCTCACAGAGGTGTCCAAACCATTTAAGATGTCATGCAGGTGGGTTAACACACCTTTCCTCTCAGCAGAGCCCCTCTGTGCCCAGCACAGACCTCACAAACACCAGCCCAGAGCAGGTTCATCCCAGAGATCCAGGGAGCTTGGCATGGCTCACTCCCAGGGCCAGGCAACCAAACCAGTTCACTCACCCTGGCCCAGCATTGCCACCTGTTTTTTTTGCCATTGGTTTATTGTTTCTCAGTACAAACTTCAGGTAAGAATCACACAGACTTTTTAAAATCTGTTTGTTTTGTTGTTTTTTTTTTTTTTTTTTAACTAACTCAGTATCAGCACAGCATCAGAGTAAATAAAGGGGCAGCTCTGACTGCAGTTGTGGCACACTGGCAATTTTTGATTGTGTGAATGATGCTCTGGGACTGTAGGAGAGGCATAACTGAGACAAAAAGAAAATCCTTCTGCTTATTTAAGCTGTCACTACCATAGAACAGAAGCCCTTGTGGAAAGCAGTAATTCATGGGAGCAGATTTTCAAAGTCCCCCTATTCAGGCGTTTCTGCCCAAGGTAAACAGCTCAGTTCTGGTAGTTAACCCCACCCTGTTTGAGGTTGAAGAGAAGCATTTTGTTCCAGTATGTGGTATTTACTTAACAGCTGTTATCAAGTTATTAAGAGATCCCCCTGGCACCGCCCACAGCTGCGTGCTGGATGTGTCACCACGGGTCCCACAGCAGGGCCAGCCCTGCAGAGAGGAGTCACTGAGCACACAAGTAAAGAACAAGGCAGTCAAAGATAAGGGGGAGATGGGGGAGGGCAAAAATGTCTATTTTCACAAAGGCATCAAGTTGTGAGGCAATAAATTCATAGAATTGTAGAATCACAGAGTGGTTTGGGTTGGAAGGGACCTTAAAACACCATGGCATGGACACCCAGGCTGCTCCAAGCCCCATCCAGCCTGGCCTTGGACACTTCCAGGGATCCAGGGGCAGCACAGCTTCTCTGGGCACCCTGTGCCAGGGCCTGCCCACCCTCACAGAGAAATGAAATCCATCTGGAGGAGGTTTTGTATGCTGGACCAGCAGACAGCCCTGAAGTGGATTTGACTCCTCCCAGCTGTGACCCAAGGAGCACTTGGGTGACATCGTGCTCCAGCACACCTGGAAAAAGCTTACCTGGAGTGTGCTGGAGCTTGGGCAAGTGCAGACAGTCCCGTGAGGTCCTCCTGTGGTGTCCTCTGTGGTGGCAGGCAGGGACACCCCCGGGAGAGCACAGTGCCCAGGGCAGTGGGTTTGGCAGGACCACGTTGTCAGCTGCTGTGGGGAAGGGAAGGCAGGTCCCAAACCCACCCCTCTGCCCCTGGGGTCTGCCCCCAGCCCTGCCCCTGACCCCTTCCAGCCCTCCAGGCTCCTGCTGGGGCTGCCAGGAGCAGAGATGTACCACCAGAGGTACCACCTCGTGGGTGGTGCCAAGTGCGTTCTTGAAGGGAGATAACAATAGCAGTGGGTCTATTTTTAATTCAGTTCCTTGACAGAACATTTAGCCGTTCCTGTTAGAGGAGAATTTTGTAATGGGTTCCTATCATGTCAATTTGGAAAGTGTTGCAGCCTCCCACTACTGAGAAGTGTAAAACTATTGGCAACATATGGCATCCCCGTGGAGCTATTTAATTGTACAAAGGGCTGCCAAAAGATAAAAAGGGATTCAGGAAAAAAAAAAAGAAAAAAACAACCAACCAACCAACACAACTACTACAGCTCTGTTCTTCCCCTTTCAGCATCTAACAGCAAAACAGCTTGTTACATTTCCTAAATCCCCTCTCAAACAAAGCTGGGCTGCTGCTTCCGTGCTTAATAAGCTGGGGACTCTCATGGTGTACCCAGGGATTTGACTCCGACCCAAGTTTCCAGGGGATAGATTCTGGTACCAGCTGGTGGTGCCTGCCCAGAGTGGGACCCTGGCCCACAGCCCCAGTGCTTGTTGTAGGGCTCAGCCTTGGGGTGGGGAGTCTGTGGGGCAGGGAGAGCCACGGGCAGGGTGGGAGTGCCTGTGGAGCCTGGAGGGGGCAGGGGGAGATCCAGAGCAGCTGAGGGTGCCCCTGGTGTGTCTGCACCTCAAACTAGAGCCCAAGGACAGCCTCCAGAGGCTGTTTCTGAAGGGTCCCATGGAGCTACATTAATTTTATGGTAATTTTGAGGAGAGTTTGAAGGGTTTTCTTCAGAGCAGCTGGCAGAAATCATCTTCTGAATGTCTGACTGGCCTTCAGGCTCTGCCTCACTAGGTGTGGGCATGGCCTTGTTTCACCCCTGCACCCCATGGTGTGAGGATCTCTGCCCAAGAAAGCCATCAACACCATCCCTGGGCACCTTCACCTGCACCAGCACATCCCTGCTCCCTACCCAGGCGCCTGCACAACACCCTGCCAGGGTGAGGCAAAGTAGAGCATGCAACAGAACTCTCTTTATTTGCTTTTTCAGCTCACTCCCCAAAAGAAGCCTCCACACCTTGGGGACACAGGCCAAAACAGCCCCCAGTGAAACAGGCAGTAAGAGAGCTTGTTGTGTCAGAGACTGCAAGGATGCAAAAAATTGTGGCACTGTTGAAATGCCAGAGAAGGGAAGGAAAGGCATGAAAACTCCAAGGTATATCCATTATTTATCTTGAATGGTACAAACCCTACACAGCCTTGGCATGTTTGTGGGTAGAAAGGCCAAAGCTCCACCAGGTTTTTGGAAGGGGACACAAGAAGGGGTTAACTGAAAGAATAAGGAGGGGGAAAAAAGCAAAACAACAGACAAGGCAGGGAAGGTGTCAGCCAAGATCTCTTCAGATTCTTGAGAGAGAAGAGGTGGAAGAGAAACCAAAAATATCCAGTCTGTCACTGAAACCGCCCCTGTGTGAAAACCTGGAGAGGCACAGCCTGCACAGCTCCACGGGAGGAGCTCCAGGTTCCACCCTCACTACACAGCACTGCAGGAGCAGACTGGATCACCTGGATCCTCCTCTTGGATGAGGAAAATGAGGCGTTCAAATGGATTTTCAGAAAACCTTTCAACCCCGTTTCTCAACGTCAGTTTTGACCAATAATTTTCTCATCTTGCAAGTGTTGAACTAAGGTTGTGACAAGTCCTCATCCCTGCCAAGAGCAGCCTGCTGCTGCCCCAAGGGTCTCTAGGGACAGTGCAGCTGTGACCATTCTTGTCTTCCCCTCCACCGGAGTCACTGGAAAACCCCACGGGGAACCCACGTCTCATCCCCATGGAATATCTAAACAGACCTTTTGCCTGCTTTCTGCTTTTCAGCCAGCATTTCCTGACAATAAAGGAAGGAATAGCCTGATGGGGGTATAAATGTCTTGACTGAGATGTAAGATCTAAATCCCAGAGTCTTTCCTATCCTGAGCCTAAGTCACCGAGGTGATTTGGGAAAAGTTCTCCCGTGATCCCAGTGAGGTTTGGCCTCTGTGGGAGGAAGGAGCCTGAGTGCATTACTCCACTAAGGGCTGTTCAGCTCCTCACTGGATGCATTATTTATAGCAGGACCTGCAGTAAATTAGTGTGTGATGAGCTCTCAGATGGAGCCTTTGTGTTGGCTCAGTCCCACTGATGCAGCCTGCAGAAAATCCCACACAAAGGGGGGCCACAGCCTCCACCAGCAGCACCCACAAAACTTCCCTGTGCTCCTAAGGTCATTCTCTGGTTGTTTTTTGCATGAATTGGAGCAAAAGGTGGCATTGTCAAGGCCAGTCTAGTCTTTATTAGTTCACATTGGATTTCATTAGGAAAAGCTTTTATTGCTTGGCAAATAATCACATCTGGGAGGTCTGATAGGGAAAAATCACTGCCTAAAATCACGTTTTTGGTTAATCAGAGGAACAAAAAAAGCCGAATTAACTAATTTTCTTTTCCTAAGTTGGGCTGGACCTCATTAGTATAGGAATTATTTCACTGTGAAGGAAGTTAACAGTTCAAACAAAAACTAGAACCCTTTTCTTGGCCAAATGCATTTAAAGAACTCATCTCTGTCCTCATTCCAGAGACAGAGATTTATGTGGTTATCCTGAGAGCTGTGTGTCATGGCTTGGACTCAACATTTGGGAAATGCACAGAGGGACCTGCAGGATGTGTCTGGCAGGAAGGAGCAGAGGGGACCCTCAGGGCCATCAGCAGTGCTGGGCTTGGACTGGCCCCCAGAATGGCTCCTCAGTGAGGATCCCCCAAAGAGAAAATCAAGAGCTGGGGGATCTCTGGGCACCAATGATGGCGAGTTCATGTGTTTCTCTATTTATATGACCCTCCCCTGCCTTCCAGCAATCCCTTTCTGCTGCTCCCATGGCCTCCCCTTGTCCCTGAGGCGCCTCCTCCCACCCATCCCAGTCCCACACCCACTGGAATTCACCCTTCCCTTGGTTTCACCCCCAGCTCTGCTCCCCTGGCTCTCTGTGACATGAGGAGACTCCTGTCCCTCCTGGAACATCTGAAAATGTTGTGGACGGCAGAATCCTGATCCTTCTGGGGGAACATGGCATTGGGTTGGACATGAGGTGCTGGATTAGCTCAAGGAAAAGCCAGAGCTGTGTCCAGGTTCCTGTGGCCCTAAACTCAGGGATGTCATGCTTTCTTCTTTTTAATAAAAATGGTTTTAATAATAGTTTCATCTCAGTATAAATTGGGAAGGTCTTTGACATCTCAACACTTTTCACTGGGATGAGAAATGCTTTCCACTGGACACTGAAAAGGAGTGGATCCTGCTGTCTCTCCCTAGCCTTAATATTTCAGTGAAAATTTGAATCTCATTAAAACCAAACCGAATCAAACCAACCAACCAAAAACAAAACCGAACAACCAAACAACCCAAACCAGATGAGAAACACTCAAACAAAAGAGAGGATGAGGATGGCTGGTGTAGGATGCCCCATTTTTGCTGCAGAATCCCTTTGTGTGGAACAAGAATCTCCAGACTCTCTTGTCTAACACTGGCTCCCTTAAAACTGCTTTTTCTTTGTTTGGTTGGCCTGTCTAAAACCCATCCAGAGACACTGCACTTGCAGGCACCTGAGGAATCTTCAAGCAGAAGATATGCAGAGGACAAACCTCTGTTTTTGGCAGAGGGGTTTTTTTTAGTCAGATCTAAATTGCAGTATCAGTAACTTGAGCTCTTTTAAATAATACTCCAACCGCAGGAACCACGTGTGCAGGGGAAAAGGTTGCTGATTTCTCAGAAAGGTTTCTCGTTTCGGTTTTTATTTTATTGTTGCCATAAGATTTTGCTGTTGGGTGAGCAGGGGAACAAGGTTGCTCTCATTGCTACAAAATAAGAACAGAAGAAGGGAATCTGCTTTTTCTTCAGCTACCCAGTGATGATTAAAATAGTGTTCAGAGTATTCCCAGATGGAGAGGGGCCATGGTCACCTGCAGACCCTGGGAACAGAGGTTATTCCATCAAATTTATGGCAGCTGTTCCTGATGCTGGAGAAGTATCCAGGGACTCCTTAGACCTTCCAGCACTCCAGGAGAGCTGGAGAGGGACTGGGGACAAGGGATGGAGGGACAGGACACAGGGAATGGATCCACACTGCCAGAGGGCAGGGATGGATGGGATATTGGGAAGGAATTGTTCCCTGGGAGGGTGGGCAGGCCCTGGCACAGGGTGCCCAGAGCAGCTGTGGCTGCCCCTGGATCCCTGGCAGTGCCCAAGGCCAGGCTGGACAGGGCTTGGAGCAGCCTGGGACAGTGGAAGGTGTCCCTGCCATGGCAGGGGGGTGGAATGAGCACCTGGAAGGGATAGAGGGCGAGATGGATCAGCAAACTCCCCCAGAGTGCTGAGACTGCAAGGCTACAATGAGACTTGCCAAAACTCAAGCTGAGTTACAACTTGCAAATATATTTTAAATAAAAAAATGTTAGGTCACACAGACCTAAGAAAGCAAGATAGATGAAATAAAACCCAAAAGTAGTTGCAGAAAAAAATCCTAAATGAGTTCTTCACTTCAGTTTTCAATAAAGAGGCTGCTGCAGGACACAAGGGCACAGGGACAATCTCTAATGGGCATGAGATTTATAAAAATGGAAATTTCAGCATCCAAGGTGAAAGCAAAACTGAAAGAGCTTTAATGCACTGAAGCCAGGGGGAACAAATAATCCAACCCAGACTCCTGAAAGAACTGGCACATGAAATCATGAGTCCACTCTCCAGGATTTTAATACATAAGTCAAGCAGAAAAAATGACAAGCCCAGTTCTCGTGTTTTAAAAGAGAAATAAAGGATCCAGGCAACTAGAGACATCAACGGTATGCAAAGCTCAGAATAAATTTGCAAGGAAAGAATAATTAAAGACCCGAAGGTAAATGGAAAATCGGATCAAATATAACAAATAAAACACTTGGATGATCCTGACGAGGGAAGTAATAGAAGCAGAATGAAATGTAATAGTACAAAGTGCAGAGCTGTGCAGGCTGGGAGCAATAACACGAATTTCTGCTTGGAGCTTGGGCCTCATCCCTTGGAAATGACAGGACAGGATAGAAAGTTGTTTCCACTCATCTGTCACAGGGGATGGGGAGCTGTCAGCACGGTGCAGCTCTGGAAAAGGCTCATCCCAGGCAATGTTTTCCCACTAGGAATGGGTGAGTGTGAGCAGTGCATCCCTGCCCAGGTGTGACCTCTGCAGGCCTCTCCCCCCTTGAAGGACAGTGATGGTGATGCCTTAGGTTTGAGCTCTCCTGTGTTTCAGGCTCTGTGCTGCCCAGGGGTGCAGCTCTGAGCTCACACTCAGGGTCACTCACAGAGCAGGGACACAAAACAAATCCTTCTCCTGCAGAGGACCAAGGACAACTTTCAGCCCAAAGGCACAAACAAGGGTGGCTGGAGGGAGGAACAAGAAGGATGAGACCTCACAGCCTGGAGCTGGAATTGGACAATTAAACCCCAATGTGCAAATGGACCAGAACTTATCAAAGTGTGAGACCTTGTGACCCATCAGCCATTTTGTGACCATTTTGGGTCCACCTTGGGTGCAGCCCTGGCCAGGCCCTGTCCTGCCCAAAGTGGATCCTAAAGGCCTTTCAATAAATCTCTACTTTATTCTCCAGCTCTGTCCAGTCCCTGTTCCAGGTCAGCCTTCCCAAGGCATCAATGGGAAGGGGCAGGGAAAGGCTCTGGAAGGGGCTGAGCTCATCTGCCAGGAGAGAAGGAAGAGCAAACAATGACCAAAAGAGACCTGAGTGCAACGAGAGAAAGGGAATAAACAGAGAGGAGGAAGAAAACTACTTAAGCTAAAGGACTGTCTTGGAACAAGAACAAATGCAGCATGCAGGCCATGAAAGCATTTGGGAAGCTATGAGGAGATTTTTAATAGAAGAGCAGTAATGATTTGGAAAAGTCTCCTGAAGATGAGGGGAAGAGGAAACTAAACTTTGGCTTGGAGAAGAGATGGAGACATTCCTGGTGGGCTGTGTGGTGTGGGTGCTGGAGGTCTTTTCTCATCCTCTGAAAGAAGGGGATGGGCAGGAGGTGAAAGGTGTGGCTCAGCATTTCTGCAGCACAGCCAGACTTGCCTGCTTGCTTCTCCCGGATGTGCAGCAATGATGGGCACCACCCAAGTGCCTCTGGTATCTCTGAATGTTCAACCTTTCACATGATTCTCTTAGGAAAATCACCTGGTTTGTGGGAACTTTATTATTCCTTTGCCACTGAAGTAATGTTTTGGGTGTTAGTGTTGATGTTTGTACAGACAAAATAAAGTGAAAGTGAGAAAGTGGGGAAAATTAGAGCTGCCAGCAGATTTTCATCTGGGAGAGATGAGAAAGCCAGATCTGGGCAATGTTTACCTGCAAGGGGCAGAGCTGGGAAAGTCCATTCTAAGCTCCACAAGGACCTGTGTTCACCCCAGGTACTGGTGCTTGGCTGTGGTGTGTCCAGAAGGCAGAGAAGAGATTCCCCATCACACATTGGATCAAATGTCAGTCCTTTGCAGGAGGGCTGTGCTTCGAGCCTGGACATCAACCCATGAGCTCCCTCCGTGTGAATATTAGCTCAGCTTTCTGCCGTGCCCGTGGCTCAGAGTCTGCTCCACTGACAAAGAGCTCAAATCCTCACGGTGCCGAGCTGTGTCCAGCAGTGCAGCACCTCTGCAGGGCTCCTGGTGGGGACAGGGTTAATTGTGCAGGGAGGAGTGGGGACACAGGGTCAGCTCTTCCCTTGCTCTGCCTGCCTGGTGCTCTGCCCATTCCAAACACACCTCTGAGGCACGGGAGGCATTGCTGGTGCTGCTGCCGGGGCAGGAGGCAGAGCAGAGCCTGGATTTTTGACTGTCCCACTGGAATCAGTGGTCGGCTGAGGTGGGGACACCATGGCTGCACGGGCAGGATGAGTCCCCTGGAGTGTTCCCATCCACATTTCATCTCTCAGTTGCTGGCCTGTGAAATCAGAAAGTGCTGTTCTCCATCACCACTGGAGCCACTATTTAAATTCACAGAGTAATTTTTCCACTCTGTTAAAGGTTTCTTTCGCAAGTGCCTCTCCATGTCTCTTGATTTGATTTCCTTGTACCTTTTTTAATCCATTTTTAATAGGTTTCCAGATTTTTTAATAGCTTTAGAGATTTCTTTTCTCCTTCATGTCTATGTTGTTGATTGTAAGACTGGCTTTTGGATGTCTCCTTCCTTTGATACCTCGCTTGCCTGGGTCGTCTTTGCACTTATGCTTTAAACATATTCTCAATGTGCTTGGTTTACTTCATTGAGCATTTTTGAAAGCATTGCCTTTGCTTTTCCTCTCAACTCTGTTATCTGAATACATCTTAGGTAATTAATCAGCTCCCATTGATCTGAACATAAATTTCCAGATTTTTCAGACATTCATTACATGTGCTGAATAGAAGTGAGAGTGGCTGGGTGAGAGAATTCATACCTGACAAACAGCCCATCCAGATCTGAGCTGTTCCTTATCCTTGTGCTCTTCTCATTGAGCAGCTCGGGGCGGGCTGGGGAGAGTGATGTTTTTCAGACAGCTGTGAATGAGAAACAAAAGCTCAGAATATAAATTCACTCTCTGAAGGACTCTTCTTTCCGGCTCCCCTGGATCAGCAGCCATTTCTGAATTTGATACAAACGGGATTAGCTGGTCCTGGGAGCTGCTGTTCATTCCTGAGCCCACCTTCTGTTTAACACATCTGGATCCCACAGCACAGCCTGGCCAGGGGAAGCTCCTCTCTCCCTGCTGGCTGTGAGCCCCAGTCACCTCCTGTCACCCTGAAAGCCAGCCTGGGGCTCTTCAGGACAGGTAGTAAGAGACAGCTTCATGTCCAAATTAAAGGACATAGGTGGAGAGGCAAAAATCATGCCACACCTTTGTCTCACTGTCATGGGGGAGAAGGCTGGCAAAGAAGGAAGACATGGATATATTCACTGTGAGATGGTGGAAGTGCAGCCACACAAAGCCACAGAGCATCAACATGAGGGGCTCAAGGACCACCTGGGTGATCTCACGGGCCCTGGTGTGGGTTTTTCATTGAGTTATATCTGCTGCACAACATGATCCTCCTTGCGCCCATGTTCAGTACCCCTGGAGGTGCAGGATTTCCTCAGAACTGGATTAAAAAGTGGCCTCAGTCCTCACACGCCTTAACCAGCTGCTGCCACCTTTGCCCCAAGCATCCCAATGACACTGAACTGGGAAAAGCCACTCCTCTGTCACTGGAACTTCACAGAGCAGCTCCCAAGTAGTGAAGGCTTGTTAGGGGAACATTTCCTGCATATTTAAAGAGCTTTGAGCCCTACATGCACGTACCTCATTGGGCTTCACTGCCAAAAGTGCAATTAATGTGTTTTGTGCTGCAGTGCAGGGCAGCAATAGCACTGCCTCCCTCTTTGTGCTTTGTGTGGCTTCCTGCTGCAAAGAAAGAGGAAAGTATTGGTAAGTAGAATGAAAAAAGTATGAATTGCACATCTTAGTGAGTGGCCATGAATGATGAAGGCCGTGGGTAGGGCATGGATCAGATAAACTCATCCAGCAACAACTCATCCTCATCTTGCTGGCAAATCACAGTGGAAGGTGTTTGTAATGCAGAGAGCTCAGCTGGATCAAATCCTCCCCCTCTGTGGATATATTTATATGTTCACTCATTAGTTTATCCCCACACTTTGGTTTCAGCTGGGAGATTTTCAGAGTAAGCTACAAACCAGCTTGAAAGAAGGGTGTTGAAACTACATCTGAGTTAAAACCTAATTACTTCTGCTAGGAAAACACAGTTGTGGGTCAAACAGAGCAGAGCAGTCCAGGATGGCCAGCACCATGTTTCAGATGGATAATTTTTTCAATGCTTAGTTATTATTAACTATACCTCTCATTCATCCTGTCTCTTGATCCTTTTCCCAGAGCATGGAATTTGCTCATGCAGTACAACTGTCTATCAGAAGTCACTGTTGCAAACTGATTTCCAGTTGTCAGGCCCAAAGATATTTTTATTTTAGTCAAATATTCTGTTCCACTAATTCAGTCAGCTCACCCACAAGTTTAACAACTGCTCCAAAGAATGTGCATGTGAATATGATTTGCTGGTATTCCTGCTTTTTGAGATGGGCTATGCCTGGTGTGTGCATGAGAATGATTTAATATTTAAAGGGACTGAAGAGGATTTGAAGAATCTTCATAGCCGAGGAAGTTTGTGAAAAATCTCCTTTCTGGTTTAAAATGGATTAGAAATATGGATTCTGTTTATTGCTGCAGACTCAGTTTTCCCAGCGTTCAAGGCAGCCTAGGGAAAAATTTTATTTCATCATGCAGTATGGACCTAATCCTACAAGGTCTCAAACAACCAGGAAAAAGCCACTGAAAATAGCAGGATGGCTCCTGTGCATGGCAATAAAATGGTTGTACAGGCACTGGGGGGCAGGGACTGGACTGTTCAACACTGAAAATCAAACCCCAGCTATGAGCTGGGGCTCAGGACCTAAAGGCAGCTTGTGGGTGGCTCTTCCCTCGTGCCCATCTCCAGCCCAGCCTCACACAGAGGCTCCTGCCCTCTGCAGAGTGCCTGCTCTGTGTGCCCAGAGCTGCTGTCCCTCTGGACAGGGCTGTGACACACAGCCCCACCACTGGCACTGCACCATGGATGTCCCTCCGTGTCCAGCACAGCAAAGACCTCTCTGCTGCTGCCTGGGTCCCTCTGGGCTCAGCACCCCTGCCCATTCTGGGGCCCTGGGACAGCCCCTGCTTTTGCTGTGCCACCAAGGGGTGTGATCCTGCCCCTGTGCCCAGCCCTGGGGACACCTCTGGGTGCTGTGCCCAGCCCTGGGGACACCTCTGGGTGCTGTGCCCAGCCCTGGGGACACCTCTGGGTGCTGTGCCCAGCCCTGGGGACACCTCTGGGTGCTGTGCCCAGCCCTGGCTCCTCAGCACAGCAGGGCCAGGAGCTCCTGGAGCTGAGGAAGGGCCTGGAGCATCTCCGTGCCCAGGAGAGGCTGAGGGGGCTGGGGCTGCTCAGCCTGGAGAGGAGCCCCCTCAGCCCTGGGTGTCCCTGAGTGACCCTGGGTGTCCCTGTGTTTGTCCCAGTCTCTCCCTGTCTGTCTGTCCCTGTGTGTCCCTGTGTCCCTGTGTGTCCCTGTGTCTGTCCCTGTCTGTCTGTCTGTCCCTGTGTCCCTGTGTCTGTCCCTGTCTGTCTGTCTGTCCCTGTGTCCCTGTGTCTGTCCCTGTCTGTCTGTCTGTCTGTCTGTCCCTGTGTGCAGGGAGGGCAGAGCAGCCCCAGGCTCTGCTCCAGGCCCAGCAGTGGCCCCAGAGCCACGGGCAGGGGCTGAGCCCAGCAATTCCCTGCACAGGGGCACAGCTTCTGCCCTGGGCAGTGCCAGCCCTGAGCAGAGCCCAGAGGGGCTGGAGTCTCCTCCGTGGGATATTCCAGAGCCCTCTGGATCCATTCCTGTGCCCTGAGCTCTGGGATGGCCCTGCCTGAGCAGGGAGGTGGCACCAGAGGAGCCCCTGGGGTCCCTTCCAGCCTGACCTGTCCTGGGATTTTGTGCTGAGGGTGGAAGGAGCTGAGCATCCCTGTCCACCTCACTGGGGTCCCCTTGCCCATCCTCAGGAAGTCCCTTTTCTCTGGCTCATGCAGACTCCTGTTCCCTGGTCTCCATGTCCTCTAATCAGCTTAGCAAAAGCCCTCCACTGCATATGGTCAGATTGCAATTTTTGAATAGTTGTAGCATGGGCAAATCAAACCCAATTTCCTGCAATACAAAGCCCTGCACTGCTCCCCAATGAGGGCTATTTTCCTGCCAAATTGCATCTTTCAAACCACAGCCAATTCAGCTGTAAAGCTGCCAAGAAAAAAAGGTCAGAAAGACTTAAAAAAAAAGAAGATATTTTCCTCTTAACTGTATTCAAAAGCAGATCTCCTAATTCTGCACAAACTTTCAAAACAAGGGAGAAATCACTGTGGGATAGGTGCTGATTATGGGCAATTTCAGCCCAAAGGACAACATTCTGCACGCTTATTAATGGGACCTGAGAACAGCAATTTCTAATGGGGCCAGTGCTGGAAACACTTCCCACCTAGCCTGGTTCCTATGAAGATCTGCTCCAGTGAAGCCAGTGGAATTATGCAGATTTGGGGCCTTCCTTAATGGAGTTATCACTGCTGCTTGTACAATATTTTATACACATCAGTTTTACTTGAAGGATTTGATCATGAGTATTTTCTTGGCCACAGACTTTATGAGATAAAAAATACAATAAATGGGAAGATGGGAAAACCAGCTCTCTTTTCTGTACAGGAGAAAAAGACTGGACTGGGAGGTGATTGGATCAAACAATGAAATATGTAGAAAGAGCAGAGTAATGGAAGATTTTAAGTGCCCAGGCAGGGAGTGGAGGACATTAGGGAGAGAATGCTAGCTGGAAGCTTGTTTATGGAATTGGTATAAGATTGGATTTTAACTTGGTGCGTGGAGCAGCTGAAAAGGAAGAGAGCTACGTGATGTGTATGAAGTGCTGCACTCCTGGAAGGTGTTTGAAGACAAGCTGTGCTCCGAGAAAAAGGCTCTGCCAAACATCCCTGTGCACTGTGGTGGGCTCAGGACAAGGGAGGAGTCTGAAGCAGGAAACCTGGAGAAGTTTCTTTGTCTGCTGACAGGTGCTCAAACAGCCAGCACAGAAAGCCAGCTCTGACTGCAGGATTAGATGAAATAGTATGTAAAGTTTTATAACCCAAATCTCCTAACAGCTGCAAACACCCAAATCAAACACATCTCATGGGTGTGAAAGCAAGCCAAGGGCAATCAGGGGTCAGGGCAGGTGAGGGAAGAGCCTCTTCTCCTAGAGAAAATGTGAAGTTTATTGTTGGCTGAGGTGAGGGGGAGAAAAGACTTGTGAAAACACTGAAGGCAGCAACAGGAGCAGACAGGGTGATGGAGGAATCCATGTGGAAAGGGGTGAGACGTAAGATCCATGTTACTGCCTGGGATTTGCTGCTGCACAGGGAGGGATTTTCATGCAAGAATCACAAAATTCACTTCCCACAACAGGTGTTCATTTTCCAAAGGAAGAAGCCTGGGGAAGTGGGATTAAAACATTAAAATGGTTCAGTACAGTGTGTGAGCAGGTCATCAGTGCTGCTAAAGGAAGACAAGGAACCTGGATTGCTGAAGGGCATTGCTGCAGGGCCAGTGGCAAGGGGGAGGGAAGAACCTCCAACTCTGGAGGAGGTTTGGGGGCAGTTCCCTCTGTGCTGGCTGCTGTTTTGGTTATAACAGTGCACAGGGTTCATGGCTGCTGTCCTGAGCTCATTTGTGGAAGGTCAGGGTGGGAAACACCAGGAGCAGTTGTGGCACCTGGGGTCGTGGGATAGTGCTGGGCTTGGCAGTGCTGGTCAATGGTTGGACTCAATGACTTTGGAGGTCTTTTCCAGCCCAGATGATTCTGTGAATTATCCCCCCTGTGGAGGAGGGGGTCTGACCTTATGGCAGAGATTGGACGCTTGTGTCAAGGCTGGAACACAGGGACTTCTCACAGACACTGGTGGACTGGGGTGTGGAAGTTTTCACTTGGGGCTGTCCCCCCAGGTCCTGCTGTTCAGGGCTGGGGAGGGGACAGCAGTGTGTTTACAGTGCTGAGGGACCTGGGCATGAGCATCCAAGCACAGAGGTCTCTGGCACTGTGGCCCTCCAGGACCTTGCCTGATTTCATGTCTTCCTTTTTCCCTTTCTTAGCTCACAAATTTTATTTGCTCTTTGGCAGGTTCTGCACACCACACCAGGCAGATGTTCCCATCACATTTCACAGCGATGATGAGTTTTTATTGGGCAGTTACAGTCAATTTATAACCCATAAATGGACATAAATAGTCCAGACTGTCCCTTCCAATTCCCATTACTTTGCCTTTTATGCAAACCCATTCAGCCACCACTCTGCCCCATCCTGGAACTCATGGAATTTCCTACCCGAGCTTTCAAGACTTGACCATTTCATGTAGTTTCATATTTATCCTCAAATTTTCTTTTCACTGCTCATGCACTGAGATGAATGCTCAGGCATCCAGGCTATTAATAAATACACTTGATAACAATGGTCCTCGTGTGAGCCATTAAGACACTGCAGTATTAATAGCCTTTCCTTTTGGAGAAGGACTATTTATTCTTCCCCTTTTCCTTTCTTCAGGCTGGAGCTGATCGAATTGTTCATTGTGAGTAATCTCCTTGGAGAATACAGTTCTTATTTCTCTGTGAAAATCATTCATTAATTCATCCTGTGAACTTTATGCTGAGATTCTCCCCCTTTTGCTTTCACTCTTTGCTCCTAATTACTCACTTGTTCTTGGTTCACCTCTGTGCTGTAGCACGGGTGCTCCAACATATCTGGATGCTGAGATGACTAAGCAAGGAATGACAGGCAGCCAAGAACCAAAGTTTCATTTCTTCTGTGATTGAACCAGCCTTTAGCAAAGTTATAAAACTTGAGAGGCCCTTGAACTTTCTTTGAATGGCCCAGTTGTCTTTTTGTCACGAGAAGCCAACTTGATGACTCTGGTGGCAAATCCATGGGTGCTCTCAGCCTTCCCCATTTCCAAACCACCGCAGCCAGCTCCCCCTCGGACATGGAAGCCTCTCGGGCAATTTCCTTGTAATTGCAAGCACATTTTTGGATGAGAGTCACCATTACACAAGAGTCCGGCAGTGCTGGGTGACAGTGACCTCTGGAACCAATTTTACCCTTTTTGCCCCCATTTCTTTACATTTTCCCACTTCCTACAGCTGGGTTGGACTAGGAGCACCTTGACACCTCTGAGCATTCAAGCCCAGAGATCACTATTCAGAAGTGAGCAGGTTTCTGCTCATTTCCTTGTGCTCCACACCCACCCTTCCCAACCCCACGTTGATGATGCTGTTTGCCTGCTCCTTGGGAAAGCCCATCTGCTGCTTCTCTTAGCTCTGCTGATTACTGAGCATATTTCATGGGAAGGGGCTGGGTAAAATCTGTCCCCAGCACACAGACAGACCTGAGAGCTCCAGATCTGCTCCCGTTCATGTCTTTACCCGTGTTACTCAGAGCACCAGTTGGGAAGAATTCCTTTGCAATCAATAAACAATAATTCCCAAACTGCCAAAAAAAGCAAGGTTAAGAGCATCTTCTATTCACTAGCACTGATGCTGTCTGAGCCCTCACAAGGGAAATGACTAATAAAGAGTTAACCTTAATTAATGGCAGGGTAAGCACTGGACTTACAGGCTCAAATTCCTGCAGCTTTTCAGTTAACTTTCATATAAATTATTACATGTCTTTGCACATGGATAGTGGTTTGGGAGGATCAGCATCTTGAGTTAAGGAGCCTTTAGGCTCCCAAAGCTGACAATTTAGGCCACAACTCTCAAAAAAAAAAAACCACCAACAACAAAAAACCAAACAAAAAACATGGCAGTGTTGATTCAGCAGAAACCAAGCTCAATGCTTGTGTCTCCAAATTATAAGATAAGCCAGCACCTGTGGAAAAGAAAGGAAAATCTCCTAGCGATTCCACAGGAGGATGTAACCTAAATATTTATTAGTCAGTATCCTCCCATATAAATTCATCAATCAAAATCTGTCCCAACTAATTAGAAATGTGTATCATCAAATTATTGTTTGCTATTATTGTTAATTTTGTTGTTGTTATTATTATTTTTAGGAATTTGATAAAAAGACAGTACTTCCCAAAGTTTCAATTTAACCATAAACCAAAGGAAAATAAAATAGGGGATACAAAAGAGGAGGAAATGCAACCAAACAGCCTGATTTTATTGGTTAATGTGATAGATGGTGCCTGTAATGCACCCAGGACCTGTGGGGGCCTGCAAGGGGAAAGAAAAATCCTCAGGATGGGCTGCAGAATGATATCGAGGTGGTTTGAGGAGGATTCTGAAGACAATTACATGAAACAGACAGGTCAAGTTAATTGTGGTTCTCAAGGTCTTCCTTTCTCTTGCCAGCTAAGGATGCTCTCACTGGTTGGAAATGGCCAAACTCTGCACCTGACAGAAAAATGAGATGGATCTCAGGTGAGACCATCCGAGGCAGAGAGCTGGGTGTGCTGTGGGGGTGTGGAAGGAAAGGCTGAGCTGCCCTTGGTGGGCAAGAAATGGCCAAAGTGGGCATCCCCATGGAGCCCCTGGGGCAGGAGGCAGTGCCCTGGCCAAGGTAACCAGAGAGGAGCTGTGGAGCCAGGAGAAAAATCCCAGCAAGGAAACACAAGCAGAGGAGATTTGAAGGAGATGAACTTGTTCCACCCTGACAAGAGAGGGCTGTGGTTCATCCAGAAGAATAAAGGTGGTGTCCTGCATCAGAAGGAGGAGGGGTTTGGGTTGCTGAGTGTTTTTTTTCAGAAATGTTTCCATCAATATCCCCTTCTCACCAACCCCAGTCTCCAGCACAGACATCCGTAACTCTCAATCCCAGTCAGCCCTGGACCTCTCTGCACAAAAGGTTCTCATTCAGTCCAGAGAGTCATGTGGAAGACTTTTGAGAATTCTAAGAGATTTAAAATGCAGAATCCACTTTTCTCTGGGCTTAAAAATCCCATTTTTTGTAATAAAAAGACTTTATATAGCCCTTCTAACTTTGCACTTTCAGAGGCACCAAGTGTAGCTGGATCATTTTAGAATAAGAAAAGCAAAGACAAGAGTGAACAGGAGCTGACTTACTATTTAAAGAATTTAATTTTCGTTTTGAGGAAAAGTGTAAGTCTAAATTTGCTGTTATGTAACAAACTGCATTTAAAAGCAATTGCTTTTGAAAATACACTATTGAACTTTGAAATTACTGTGATAATGCAGCTTTAGTCTGTGAATGCTCCAGTCTGGGAGGAAGCACAACAGCAGCCTTTGATGAGGACATGAATTTGTTATGACAGGCTAATTTTACAAACCCAAGGCTGCCTTACGGCTGAATTATAAAGATATAGATTTAAAAAAAAAATCAAAAAGCCCGAGAAGCAAGAAATGTATCATGTTGCTGCTGAGAAAATGTTCTCACACAGTCAACTCCCACAAGTCAATTCAAGGTAGCATCCAGCCACCTTTGATAGCTCAGGGAGCAAAATATTGTGAATATTGGGCGTGTTTAGACTGATTGGTGACTTCACTGTTTGATCCTGTGTGTGCCTGGGAGTGCTGTGATATGAACAGCCTCACGTAAACAGCCAAAAAAAAAGCAATGAGGAAAAGCCAAATCAATCTACCAGCCCTCCCTGCCCCCCAAATAAAATCTGAAACAACAGAAATCCTGCCTGGAACCTTCGTGCAGCCTGGGCGGAGCTGACACAGTGAGTTAACATCAGCCCCGTGTCGGTGGTCTCCTGGAAATAATCTCATTGCAGATATCCCCTCTAATCCTCCTCGGGAAGGGCAGGAAGGATCTTCTGGATGGGGTTGGCAGAGATGTCTGCTGGACATAGAGGGAATCAGCAGGTGGAGGAGAGAGTTTGGAACGGCAGCTTGGGGATCCAGGGAGAAGGGGGATCCTGGGGAAAGGGGGAGTAGGAAACTGGGGTGAGAGGTCTGGGCAGGAATGGAGGAGAAGCCTGGTGACACAGCTTGGGTGTCCACACCTCAGCCAGAGTCATCAGCACATGGGAACTTCCAGTAGCTGAAGGGAACCTACAGGGAGGCTGGAGAGGGACTTCTTGCAAGGGCAAGCAGTGACAGGACAAGCGAGAATGGTTTAAGGTGAAAGAGGGTAGATTCACCCTGGATATTGGGAACAGTTCCTCCCTGTGAGGGTGTGAGGCCCTGGCACAGGGTGCCCAGAGCAGCTGTGGCTGCCCCTGGATCCCTGGCAGTGTCCAAGGCCAGGCTGGACAGGGCTTGGAGCAGCCTGGGACAGTGGAAGGTGTCCCTGCCCATGGCAGGGGATGGAATGAGATGAGCTTTGAAGTCCCTTCCATTCTAGGACACTGTGAACTGTGGGCAGCACATGGGAGGGAGGAGAAATCGTGTGGTGAGGCTATTCTGGGATGCTGCTGGCTCCTGTGAAGCTCTTGTGACCAAGGACTCACAGAAACACCTCCCACAACGTTTGAGGAAAAGGCAGACAGAGCTTTGGGGTAAGGAAATCCTCTGTGGACAGATGCCAAGATGCACTCAAGCCTTTGCCACTGATTTTGTGTGCTGCTGTGTCAGCCAGTGGCCAAAAGAGCCTGGTTTGTGCTCCTGACAAACCCTGTGAGGCTCCAACACTGCCAGGGGAGCTCCTGCAGAGCTCACACCTCGGTGACACTGTGTAAATCCCTGCAGCCTGTCACTGATGGAGGGGTCGATGTGACAGGTGTCACCCATAAATCCCATTTAAATACATCTATTACCACACACTGTATCACTCACAATCACCCATGAAATGCCTCTGTGGAGTCAGGAATCAGACAGGGATGATTTAGGGCCATTTCACTGGTGCAATGGGATTAGCTGGATCTTGCAGCTGTTGGGATGTCATGGCCAGCCCTGGCCTCAGAAGGGATGAGGGAGAGCAGGCAGAGACAGCTCCAACAGCAGCTTTCCTGCAGCCCTTCCCACACAGCCTGGAGCTGCTTCAAACTCAGACTTTAAAACTGACTGCAGAGGCTTCAAAACCCTCTTCCCATGGGAATACCTGCAAGAGTACTGCAGGTCCCTTAAGGTTTAGAGCCAAGGAGACGTTTCTCTGGTTTTCTGTCATCATTTCCACCTTGGCAAGTGGAGTTCACACACACATGTGCACACAGAGTTCTGCCTGAGACACAGACAGAGGGAGGTTTTTGCCATTCAGCAGGTGGTTGTGGTTTTTTTTTTTTCTAGTTTCTCCTCCAAAGGGAGCAGGCAGCTTGAGAGATCAACCTGCTTCAAATAGCAAATTGATGTCTCATTTAATTCAGAATAATGTGAGAACATCTGCAAAATAAACAGGGCAATTTAGGCAGGCAAATGCTTGTAGGGAGACATCAGTGCTGGCTGCTGTTTCAGCCTGTGCTAGACAGGAGCCGTGCTGACAGGAGAGGCTGGGACACACCCCAGAGGAACAACTCTTTTAGCTGCTGCTGAGTAAAAGGAGAAGAGGTGCCCATGTATCCTGTGTCTGAGCAGTGTCTGGCAGGAGCAGGCTCAAAGGAAGAAGAGCTGAGACAGTCCCAATGCCACAGAGACACCAGGGGCTTCCTGGCCCTGATAAGAACCTTCTGCTTCAGTCCCAGCACCAGGAGACTTTCACTCCCCCGTAGTGACTCATCTCATTATCCACAGGAACATCCCATCCTCTTTGCCACGATGGCCTCGACAGCAGCTCTGGCACTGGGGTCGAGTGGGGAGCATTTGTGCATGGGGGAGCAATCGGGTCAGGTGGGCCTGGGTTGGGATCAGATCCAAACAGCAGCAAAAGGCAGCCAGAGATGGTCTGAGGTTCATGGGTGCAGCTCTGCCTTCGTTTTCCAGAAAGGGCACGAGAAGAAGAGCCATCATGTGGGAAATGGATTTGTAGAGAGTTTTCAAAGCCTGACAGAAGGCTCACATCTGTATGCAAACTCTGAGATAAGAAATGCTGGCTTAGAAATGCCATGGAATAGATGGACATCGTTTAGAGAGAAATGGGACTAGGAACAGTTGACTTCTGATTGTGATGGCGTGAATTTTAACACCTGCACTGTCTCACCCTTCACATGAGCCTGAAAAGGGAATAGAAGTTTTTAAAACACCTCTCAGTTGTCCCACCTCTGGGTCAGAAAAGGGGATAATCCGACAAATCACCCCTGCTTCTCCTTGTCCATGATGCTGCTGGAAAGGGATCAGCTCGCCTAGGCAGGAGCAGGAGGAGATGAGAGGGAATGCCAGGCAAGTGCAGGGGGAGAGGGCGTGGGTGAGGCAAGGAGCAGGAGCACTCTCACTTTTAATGTGCAGGGTGATTATGTACTGGCAGCCGTTCGCAGATTAGAGACCCGGGAGTTGGTCAGGGATAATTATCTCTCTCTGGAATTAGGAGATTTTTCTCCCTCCTGGCAGGGAGAGAAGTGCTGGGCAGTGCCCAGCATCCAGACCTGCAGCCCCACGAGGGGAGGCCAGTGGTACCTCCTTCCCCCACCCCAGTGGAGGAGGAGTCCTGTCCTCAAAGCAGCCCAGAAGGATTGGATCACAATGAGTGGATTAAACCAGTGTCCTAGGATGTCCTTAGCTCCTCAGCCCAGTGAGGAGTGACTGGCTGGCAGACAGCTCCCTGCAGGATCAGTGCTGGGTGTTTTCCAGCCCAATAAAATGTTCTGAAAACTGGATATTGGGATGGTCTGCTACAGAGGTCACACCCCTGCAAGAGCCAGCAAGGGGCGAGGGCAAGCATCAGCATTTCCAAAACTGCACCCAGAAGTTCTTCATCTCCCCTGAGATGGAAAAATAAGCCTGCTCTCTGCAGCTAAAAACTGGTATTAACAACAATAACTGGCTTTTCAAAATAGAATATTCAGCTGCAGAAAATGTTTCTTGAAGGAAATGGCATTGGCCTCAGTTCTGCCAGCAGTGCAAACTGGCACAGAAATCATGGCACACAGAGAGCTTTGCATCCAGCTCCTGTTAAAATCCCAGCCTGACCCCACAGGTGGTGTGGAACTGGGGAGTAGGATATTCCCAGCCAAAGAGTTTGAAGTTTTTCAGCTCATCTGTTGCCAAAAGAAGTGACTGGAAGGGATGTTTTAAATATGCTTTTGTAGCAGGTTGTGGGTGCTTGATGATCCATCTTCTGCTTTAATTAAAGGAGGTTAAATTGATTATCAGGGAATGTCCAGGGTGGCTGCAATTGTTTTCCAGTGCTGAGGCTGCAGTGTGAAAGTGGCAGTGGTGGTCACCTACACGTGGCCTCTTTCACTCATCTCCTCCTGGTATGAAAACATAAATTATACAAAGGTTGTAATGGTGATCTCCTCACAGAGGGGAGAACAGCCTGGGCCAACTGTTAAAGTCTTCATACAAAAATAAAAATGTATTCATAGAAAAATGTACTACACCAGGAAGTTTAAAACCTTACTCAGGTTGGCTTGAAAAGGCTGGTGGTGAATCCAGGCTGGCTCCAAGTGGCCTTGCTCCTGGTGCAGGATGAACACAGGAATTTGGGAACAAAACACTGGAATATAATTATGGATGTACTGCCCTGTACTGCTCTGGAAGACAAAGCCCTCAGAGGCTTAAATTGAGAGTCAGGATGGTCATATAGCCCAGAGTGGTGCCACCAGAGCTTCTGTGACAAGGAACAGTGGCCAGAGAAGTGATCTGTCCCTCTTCTGTCTCTTCTATGAGGCACCACTTCAATGCAAAATTATGGGAATGTTTTCCACTAAAAGCACAGGAAGTGCTTGGGATGGAGACCCTGAGACCAGGAATGGATCAGGGAGAGCAGAGGGGAGCAGTGACTTGGTGGGAGCTTGTCCTTGTGTCCTTGTGTCCTTGTGTCCTTGTGTCCACAAGGTGCCCCACGAGTGCCAAGGCTCACCAGGGGCAGCGTGCTCACCAGGCAGCAGCAGCAGCATTCCAGGCATCCCACTCCAAACTGGGTTAAAAATTATTCTGCAGTCAGAAAAATTAATGTCTCAGAAAAATAAACAGGATTTTCTGAAGTGAGTGGGATAATCATAAATTAGATTCAAATGGCAAGTGTTTCTGTGAGCACTGTGTGACACACTGAGCCAGCCCTGGGGGATTTCTGCCTTCCAGAGGCATCAGTTCAGCTCCCTGCCTGCCCTGCCTGCCCTCACAGACCTGCACAGGACCTGCCAGCCCTGCCAGTGCCATTCCCTGCATTTTAAAGGTGCGGGACCAGAGCCCAGTGCAGGTTGTGGAGTCTCGTTCACACGGTGAAGCCAAAAGGCTCAGCAGGTTTTGTTATCCAGAGTTTGCCTGTCAGATGCCCGAGGAGGGAGGTGAAGGTGCAAGGGGAGCAGTGGACTCTGTGAGCTGGCCCTGAATCAGACACATGACACCTGGGCACACAAATTCACCTTTTAGCAAAAGCCCCAAGGAGCAGGGGTGGAAGGGATGTGGTTGCAGGGCACCCCCACACCTGAGCAGGTGTTCCCATACTGGGAAAAGAGTTTCAGCCTCACCCCTGAACTTTTAGGGAAGAAGAACCAGAAACTTCTGTGCTCTGCTCACCATAACTGGCCCAGTGCCAGGACAAAGGCACCCCTTGGGTCCTTGAGCTGTACCTCAAGAAATGTGGCTGTTTTCTATTGAGCAGCATACAAAAAACCCTCCTAGATGGCTGAATACTTAAGAGAGAGCGCGGAGATTCTCGGGACTTTTCGGGGTGTCTTAGCAGGTGCAAGGGACCTCCCTGCACTGTGCACAGTTTTCATTCTTTTGTTCTGTATAGTTTGTTATTTTTGCTTTAATGAAAACATTTTTGCTTTTCAAAACACCTGCAATCATGTCATCTTGCTAATTTTTCTTAAGCCATTTCTGAGAGGCTGCTGGCATCCCTCAGATCTTGATACACCTTCATGGGCTCATCACACGCTGGCCTCACACAGCCAGGTATCAGGACCTCACAAAGTTAATACCAAACAGTATTACCTTCATATTTGTTTTTTTCTGACAGGAACCTTAAAAAACACGGTTTCTTTTTAGGTTCAGTAATTGACCCTCCCATTCACATCCTCTTCCTCTCTCCCCAGCCCTGCTGGGTGATCCTCCCCAGTGCTTCACTATCCTTGGAGTCAAAAGCCATTTTCCCTTCATTCTTGTCTGCATTCCTGACCCTTCCCAGCACGACAGAAGCCCTTTGAATTTTAACCTCTCCACCACCAGAGCTGGTTATATTCCTCTTTACAACTCTTTACTTGAGGACATTTTCCCTATTTTTCCTCTCCTTAGACAGGTTTAATCAGCTGCGGGTTTGTGGCTCCCCAACAGTCTAGAAAACTGTAGAAAATGGTCTAAAAATAATAGGGAAAAACCACTTGTAGAAGCCCTTTCCTCGTTTGGGATCCATTCCCACGCGGATGACAAGTTGTTGTGAGCACTGACATGTAGGCGGAATTGGCAATGCCTAATGAAAATGCTTTTAATTACCACACTCAAGTTATGATTTTGTAAAACAATAACATTTTGCTTGTCTGAAAGCTGAGTATTTATTATTCTCCAACTGTCAAATATTAGTCTGAGTGCAAGCAACAGCCCTTGGATTTCTCTCAAAAGGCTTGAGTGATCTTTTGCTAGCAACAGGCAAGGGGATACAGGTGCAGAGCAAATAATCTCTGTTTTTGCACTTTTCCAAGAGTTGTTTTTTTAATCTGTCCATTCCATGGTTCCAATCTGAGCTCTCTTTTAGGTCCCTTCTCTCCTGGACTTTTCTGGACAACAAAGGACACCTGGGGATCCACCAGCACTGGGGAACTCCTCTTGCTTTTCCCAGGCACACTCCTGTTGTACATCCCTTCTACTTCTGTTTGTTTGCACAAGCACCAAACCTTTCCCCTCTGAAATCCACTGTTTCTTTAGTTCTTTCCTGTTACCTCTCTTTTGCTATAAAATATGGGACTAAGGGGCATCAGAAAAGCCAAATTTTGCTTTTTGCAGCCTGCAAAAACAATATTTTGCCTCTTCTCCAGCCTAAAAGGCCAGGGTGTCACCACTTTTCTCCCCAGTCTGTTGGAGCTGATTGATTGGAAGAGAAACAGCCCCAAAACTTTGACAGATGGATGAATGGAAGCGCTGAGCCTGTGTTGTCAGTGAGGGCCAGGGTCAATGTTGCAGCCTTATGGTATTGAAATCCTGGGATTTTTCCTTTTCTGGTTCAAACACTCACCTGGAAGGGGCCTTTCCACATAGGTCAGGAAATTTGGGGGGTGGATATGAAGCAATCACAGCCCCAAGGCTGACAGAGCTCCAGGAGCATTTGGACAATTCTGTCTGACACAGGGTGGGATTTTTGGGGTGTCTGTGCAGGGCCAGGAGCTGGAGTGGATGATCCCTGTGGGTCCCTTTCCTCTGAGGATATTCCATGTTTTTACAATGGGCCAGCCAAGAAAGCCAAGGAGTTCAATTCCAGTCCCAAAGAGGAGAATTTGACTTATTTTCTTCCTTAGAGCAAATCAGATCTGTGATGACCCAGAAACATGGCAAGAGACAGTAAGAACACTGCCACTTAGATTTTTCTCTCCCACAAATACATGGGAGAAATGCTGCTGGAAAATAATTGGAGAAAAATTAGCACAGGACATTATGCATGGCTCTGTCTGATCTCAGAGAGGGAAGGGTTTGGGAGAAGGGAGAGTTTACATTTGTGAGGCTGCTGGGAGTGCTGGCAAACCCACATGATTTGCAAATTCCTCTCAGGTTCAGTTGAATAAGCTCACGGTCTCTTTGGTGCCTGACAAGAAATGTTCTGTCAGGAAGGCATGGATGTGTTTCCTGCCTCTGTCACACATGCATGGACACAAAGGAGCTGCTTGTTTGCAGCATTTTCTCTGCATTTTGCTGTATGACTCAAGGGTTGCAGAGAGGAAATGGTATATAATTCTGTTCCTTCCATCCTTTCTACCAGGACAGCAAGAAACTCTGGGAGACTACATCTGCAGCCAGCATCCACTGCAAAAGTGACCTAAATTACTATTAATTGTAGTGGCAGGACTAAATAGCTGTCCTCAGTGTGTTTACAACTGGAGAGACAAACAGTTTGTTCTCAAGATAATGACAAACCACTTATATTTGGTCTACAAAAGGACTGTTTGTTCCCTAAATACCTGCACCAGGAGCTGTGTTTGTGAAGGAAAAACAAAATGTCTTCATGAGCAGTGCCCTGCCTGGAGCTGCCCTCTCTGGGATGCTGGCTCTGCTCACCCAGCTCTAGTCAAAGCAAAAAAAAAAAAAAAAAAAACAAAACCAACCAAACCAAACCAAACAAACAAAACCAACCCAGATTCAGTTTTCTGCCAAGGAATGGGGACTTTGGAACAAGCCCTGGTGAGGTCAGAGATGTAAATATGTAAATAAGCCACTTGGCTTGTTAGAGATTTCTAACATTGCCACAAATTTCTCAAGGCCTGTGGGCCACCAAAACCATCCTGATGCCAGGGTTAGCTGTCCCTGAGGTGTTGGCATCCCTGCAAGGGAGGTTGGGTAGAAACTACAGCTGCTCTGAGTGGTGCCAGTCACTGGCCAACACTGTTTTCATCTCTGATGGCCGCTGAAAAATATCCCCAAATTAATTGTATCAAGAACATCAGAAAGCCAGAAGAAAGAATGGCTGAAACATCACTATCTCACCTAAAATTTCATCTGATCTGGAAACTCAGCTCTATCCTGTCCTCAAGGTGTCAATAAAACTAAATTATTTAAAAATATTTTTAGACCATTCCTACAGATTGTGTCTTTCAGAACATGTTATTATTCTTTGGCTTTAAGGGTAGCTTGTGACCCAAATGCTGATACACCTGCCTTTGCTGAAAACTCCAGTGTGTGTCCATGTCCCACCTTTCCTGGATTGTCACTGGACACAAGAAAATCAGCTTACAGAAAAAAAGAAATAAATCTTTAAAGACTCAAACCCAAATTCACTGTCAGCTGTCTGTGTGTGTCTCTCAGACTTGAATCAAAGGCTGGGAAATTTATAGCAGCAGCTCTGATTAGATGGAACGAAATAATGCCACAGAGATGGGAGTGAGAACTGAAAATCTTCACCAGTGTGGTTCAGAACCTCCTGCTGCCTGTGTGAATGCACCTGCATGGACTCCACTGCAGATGGACCCACTTTCAGCTCTCCAGCCCATCAGACACCACTCAGGGCCATGTTCTAATGCCTTGCCTACATGTGGGGCCTCCTGGTAGGTGAACATCTGCAGCAGAGTTCAGGCTGACAGATTCCAAATGTCCTGACAACCCTTTTTTGCCTGCTGAATGGCTCTGTTGTGCTTAGCTGGCCCATTCCTCATTGTCAGGACCACACTCCACACAGTCTGGGAGGAGCTGGGAGCTCTTCTTCCAGACTTGGGACTTGACATTGAGCTGAACTGTCACCTCCAGGATGAGGTGGGAGTCACAGGGCACAACAGTCTCTGGGTGGGAAGATGCACAGGCTGCGATGGTCTCTGTCATTCCCAGAACTCCAGGGAGCTGGGACAGGGACGAGGAGCAATGAGCTCCTTGTACAAGAAGCTGGGATGTGGGAGATGCACCAGCACAGGCAGCAGGATGGTCTGTGAGAGAAACAGCTCCTGCTCCCTGGATCTCCCTGCTCCCAGGCTCTGCATTTCCCTGCTCAACCCGGAGACAGGAGGAGATTCTTCACCCAGATTCACACATGGGGCGATCCATGAAGACAATATTATCAACCACCAAGCAAAGCTGCTCTGCTGAGCTCTATAAATAAAGTTTCCTCACAGCCTCACACTCCAGGCTGCTGGAGATCATTTCTGCCACAGGTCTTCAGTGCTTCCTTGGCATTAATTCTCTTTTTGAGAGTGATTCACCTTGAACAGTGAATGTTTTCTTGAGTGCCTCGTTCTGTCAGTGTTCCCCCTGACCCCATAATCTGCAGCCCTGTTAATGCCTTAATGGCACCTGGTTATCCCAGCCCAGCAGGACAGTGCTGGATCCACGTGCTGCCCAGGATTATGAGTCTTCTGGGCTTCCTGGGAAACCCTTGCTGCTGTTTGTAGAACAGTGGGATTTCTTTCTTCCTTGCTGCTAAGTACAGGCTTACGGACCCCTCACTACTGCCTGTAAAAAACCCTGCTCCCTCAGTCAGGTCCTACTCTTTAGAACTTCTATTTTGTTTCCATTTTTTTTTCTTCCTTTCCAAAATTGCCTCTTCTGCAGGAAAGAGCTTTGCTTTTCTCTATTCTGCTGGCCTGTCTGTATTCATCCTTCACGAGGCTTTTCAGGTGCATTCCTTTGAAACCAGCACAGATTTAGTACAAATAACCATCTTTTGCATTCCTAACAACACCTTCCTGGGAGAAAAGAGCTGAACTTATTTATGCTGCTACTTCTGCTTTGATTGACTTTCCAAAGCAGACTGCAGTGGCCCAGGTCACTGGAGCTTTCCAGCAAGGCTATTGCAGTATTTAGGTCCCAAGCTGTAACCCTCTAATGAGCAGTCAATATGTATTTAGGACCCTTCCTTTCATTTCCTGTTTTCTTCAAGAGTTTTGGGTACCTTGAAGGTGAAAACCTTGCAAGTTCATAGCTCTTACTGAGCAGAAATGCAAAGCACTGGGTAGGACTCGCTGAGTTTATAATTTCTCTCTCTGTCATTATCATTTGTTTTCCTGAGCCCTGTTCTCGCTGTGGTCAAAACAAAACCTTGAACCAGTTTGGTTTTTAATAAAAAGCAGAGACTTGCTGGCCTTGCACACTCAACTTTTGCAGTGTTTGCCCAACCTCCCTGACACCCAGCAGTAGGAGCCAGGAGCAGTTTGTGGGGAAAAAGAAGGAAGAGCTGCAGGAATCACTGCCAGGGCTGGGCTGGCAATGGTGGTGTCAATGTTCTCTAGGGCTTGGTGAGATCCTCCCCAGGACAGTGCAGCTGTGTGTGTTCAACAAACCCCTGTGATGCTCCCTGGGATTTGATAACATTCCTACATTGCAGCATTTACAGGGAAACTGTGAATATCTCTGGCATTCAGAGTCACACACACACACAGGGAAAAGTACAAATGCACATTACATCGGGAATTGTAACACCAGAGGTTTTTCTTTTTTTTGACTGTTGCAAAAGGAATGAAGTCATATTTGGCAAAGATAGTCACTGGTTATATGAAATTACAACCACTAAAAATGTAAAGGTTTTCTGTGCGTTTTACAGGAAATATTTTTAAAAATGCTTTGGAGAGGGACTTTAGACAAGGACATGGAGTGACAGGACAGGAGAGAATGGATTCCCATTGCCAGAGGGCAGGGTTAGGTGAGATATTGGGAAGGAATTGTTCCCTGAGAGGATGAGGAGGCCCTGGCACAGGGTGCCCAGAGCAGCTGTGGCTGCCCCTGGATCCCTGGCAGTGCCCAAGGCCAGGTTGGACAGGGCTTGGAGCAGCCTGGGACAGTGGAAAATGTCCATGCCCATGTCAGAGGAGGGATTGAGATGGACTTCAAGTTCCCTCCCAACCCAAACCATTCTGGGATTCTGTGGCTCTATGTCTCCACCCCATCCTCCCCACTAATGGTGCTTCACTCTGCAAAAACAGCTGGGACTAAACCCAAAATTTGCAGTCAAAATCTGAACTGGGGAATTCTGGTGTTTATGGAGCACAGACCATCCTGCTCTCACTGCCTCCCAAGCCCCCTCAGCTGAAATTTCCAGTCCCTCCAATTCTGTGCAGAGCAGACACAAGTGCAGATAACATGAAGTAGCACAGAGCATCGTCCACTGGTCAGGAGCAGGAGGAATTGATTTCTGACTAATAAAGAAAATTCATTACCCAGACTGAATGAGTCAGAAGGGAATGAAGGCTGGTGTAAAGAGGGAGGATGGACTCATGCACTCTGTTATTTCAGGCTTGCTTGGTTGCAGAAAAGGTCTGTCTGTGCAGCATCTCCATCTGGCCAGCCTTGGCCCGTGTCCTGTGGCACGAGTTCAGCTCAGAAACTGCTGCTGCTCTTCATGGGGAGAGGCCTGTGGTGGAGGCAAGACTTCAGCACAGTTTGTTCTCTCTTTGGCAAACCAACACCTTTTTAACACCCCCATCCCTCCACAGGGCTGGAAGAAGGGGACATGGCAGAGCCAGCACACACAGAGGACAGGGACAGGCAGGAAGGGCTGAATCCCCAGGGGCAGAGTGCTGCTGGTGACAAATGCCTGTTGCTCCTGGGCTCCAGAGCAAAGCAGCAAGGCAGGCTCAGATATGCACTTAGATGAGACCAGGTGCTGATCCAGGGAGCTGCCACCATGCCTGGATTTAGCTCCTGCTGAGGCTTTGTGGGAACTCTAGATGCTGAGAATTTTGGACTCTCTGTGCTGACAGGCACAGAACTCCAGGGAAGCACTGCATTTGACCTGAGACCTTAAAATAGGGTTCCAAAAATGAGTGACAGTACTGGGATCACGGGGATGTAGTTTGGATAGCATTGTGTGATGTCACAGGATGAAAAACTTAGATTTGGGATTTCAGTGTATGGTGATATATGAGAGCCAAGATGGAGAACTTTGGGTGTGGATTCTTTGTCTTTTTTCACCTTATTCCTCCTTCTTCCTCATGAATCTCTGTGGTTTTCTGTTATTGGGGAAAGAAGAATGCACTGCAGGTTTTGGGTGATCACAATTGGATTAGAAGCATAAATAATAGAGATGTCACTTGTTTTGGATAATTGGTACCTAAATATCCTGAGCAGACATCATTTTAGCTCACTTTTTCCCCTGGTTAGAAAGAGCTCACATCTTGTGAGTTTGTAATAGATAAGGATGATAAATTTCAGAGTCAGACTTCAAAAACAACATCTCCTGAGTTTTATTTCCCCTGACCTTGGAGCAGAAAACAACCAGAAATTCCAGCCAGGTTTTACTGTCCCAACCACCTTGCCATGCTCAGTGCCAGGGCTGGAGAACAAGACCAGGCTGCCAAGCCAGAGAGAAAACAGATCTGGGTTTGGGGTGTCCAGGGACAAGAGCAACCCTGGGATTTGTCTAGATCAGCTCCTCATGCTCCCTGCACTTTTAAGGGCAACCTCTGTGGGAGGCAGGGGGAGCAGAAGGGAGGAGTGGGAGGGAGAAGGTGCTGCAGTGAGCACTGTGTGGCAGCAGTGTGGGCATCACTGTGTCACCCACGTGTCACCCCTGACCAGGGCAGGAGAGGTTCAGTTTTGACAAGAGGCCATGGGGGTTTTTTTTAACAGAACCCTCCTTTCCATCCCACTGAAGGCTCTCCTTGGAGGCTTCTTCCCTGTCCCTCACTGCTGTTTGTGCCACGACTGACAGCATCTTCCATGGCAGGGAATGATGTCTGAGTTAGGAGCCTCATTGTTTTGTCTTACAGCTGTCAATTAATCCCACATTTCTGCTATTCAGACTAACTGTGGGTAGCAACATTTCCTGCTGCAGTGAAAATTTGTTGTGAATAAGAGCTGGAAGGGGAACTACATTAATATTTGACAGCAGTTAGTGCTGAGGGAGGCTTTGCACTTCACAACCTGAGACCCAGAGGGGTTTCTCAAACCAGCAGTAGTTTAACAGCTTTTAAACAAGCTTTTGCCACATGCAGCCAGCTGGGGACTGCTGCTGGCCCAGCCATGCTCGTGCCATCCCCAGCCCAACTGAGCTTCCCATCTTGAGCTTGTCCTTCAGAGGGGAGATTTTGGGGCATTGGGAGAATAAAAGCAGCTGATCACAGAATTGTTGGATCACAGAGGGGTTTGTGTGGGAAGGGATCTTAAACCCATCTCAGTCCTTCTTCTGCCATGGGCAGGGCACCTCCCACTGTCCCAGGGTGCTCCAAGCCCCATCCCAGCCTGGCCTGGGACACTTCCAGGGATCCAGGGACAGCCACAGCTTCTCTGGGCACCCTGTGCCAGGGCCAGCCCACCCTCACAGGGAAGAACTTCCTCCCTAATGTCCCATCTAACCCTGCCCTCTGGCACTGTAAAGCCGTGACTCCTTGTCTGTCAATCCCTTGTCCCAAGTACCTCTCCAGCCTTCTTGGAGCCCCTCTAGGCACTGGAAGGTTCTGTGAGTTTTCCCCTTCACCTTCTCCTGTCCAGGCTGAACACCCCCAGCTCTCCCAGCCTGGCTCCAGAGCAGTGGTTCTCCAGCCCTTGGATCATGTTTGTGGCCCCTTCTGGACTCATTCCAATGGGTTCATGCCTTTCTTCTCCTGGGGACCCTCGTGAGCAGGCACTGCCCAGCTCTGGGTGCTGGTGGCCCAGCACAGACACCCACAGCCATCACTACACCAGCCCTGTCCTTCCACAGCTGCACCAGCCTTGCAGGGCCCTCCCCACTGGCATCCTGAGCAGCCAGGATGTCCCTGTGCCAGCACACCTCCATGGCACAGGGATCCATGGCTGAAGCCACCCAGGGTACTGCAACCAGTAAATATCAGGGGAAAAAAATCTTTGTGGGGAAAACTGAATGCTTTTTTTTTGGCAAAAATAAAACTGTTCATTTCAAAATTTTCTTCATTTTTTTCACAATGTTTTCAATAAAATGACATTAACTTCAAATCATGAAAGTGATGTGTTTCATTTTTTGCAGGGTTTGAAGATGGTTACGTAACCAGGAACACATTTCATGTTTTTAGAGGTCTGAAATTTTGTCACCCAGATCAAGCTTTCTCAAAAAGTGCTCCCAGTGGGGCTGCCAACACACTGGTGTTACTCTTGAGAGAAAATGTACTACATCCACCTGCAAGCTCCCTGAGCAGTGTGGTGACACCCAGAACACCCAGAGGAACGAAGCCAAACCAGCCCTGAGCCTGCACTCAGCAGGTCCTGGAGGCAGCAGAGGTTGTGGGGCAATGCTTGCCCACAGTCCCTCCACTCCAGCAATACTTCAGCCAACTTTTCCATGGAAAACTCCCTCCCAGAGGCCCCCGTGGCTGTTCTGGAGAAGCAGAGCCTGGTGCTGTGTGCCCAGCCCTTGGCAGGTGTCTCCACCATCTCCACACCCTGGAGGTGCAGACAGTGTGTGTGAGCCCACAGCAGGTGCCCTCCCACACCCCTGCTCCTCCTGGCACAGATAACAGCCCCCAGGAAGGACCTTGGGAGACAAGGCACAGATTTATTTGGTCTTTGAGCTGCGAGAGGCTGCTGGCTGCTGTGTGATCTTTGATAAACTCGGGGACGCGGAGAGACGCAAGTTTGCTGCCAGCAGTGACACAGATGCTGCCTGGCACGGCACCAGGGAGCTGTGACACTCACTGATCATATGTTTATCCACATGTCCCTCACACACTGATAGGCACAGCGATAGCCCCTGGGCCTGCCCTCACAAGGCACGAGCAGCTGAATTTCTGTGCTGCACGCGAGGTTTAGAAACTGAAATAAACGGGCAAGGAGCCCTGCTCCTTTTTGATGCCTTTATTAAGAATTCAGCTCTGGGTGGGGCCCGCAGGGTCGCGCACACCGCTGCTGCTCCCTTTGACATCGAGGAGGAGGTGGCAGCTTTGCTGCACAGCAGAGCTGAGGCTGCCATCCTCATGGGCGTGCTTGGAAAGTCAATTTGAGCTCATTGTCTGAGGGGGGGTCCTGCAGATGAAGAACTGTGAGGTCACAATGACATGGTGGAGCTGCTTTGGTTGGTGGTCCCATATTCTCTGCTGCTATGCCAGTCTGGGGGTGCTACTTCTAGTCTTGGATTTTGCATTGGCTCGTTGTCTCAAGGGGGTTTTGTCTGTAAGTAGTACCCAGTGTCCCAGTGTCCCTTTGTTTGCATATTGTGCACCATTTTGGGGAGCAGCAGAGGCTATACCCGATGGAAAAAGGGTACAGGTAAGGGACTGTTGGTTAGGGCAATTAACAATATGGGTAATTAACATCTGTGCTTTCATCTTGGGGATCAACATTTGACATGGTAACATTTAACAATTAACAGAACATGGTAACAATTGATTAACTTATAAACTTGTTCATAAGAGAAACGACGGCAGAACGTTTTTCAAAGGCCTCTCTGCATGCTGTAGGAACCTTCCAAATGTTGCTGGCACCCAAGACATGGAGCTCATAGAATAGGTTTTGTCTTGCTGTGAAAGAAATCATGTCAAGTCTGCACTTCGTGACTCCCTAGTCCAGATCTGCCCCACAGCATTTCTCCCTTCTTGGCCAAATATTTTTTACCCATATGGTCTCTGAGCCCTCCTGGCTGGGAGCTCTGTGTCCAAAGTAGCCCCATCACAGTGTTCCTTCAGTCCCATGGCATGAAAACAAGACAGCAGCGACCTTGTGGGTTCAGAGGGGCTTCTCCCGTGTCCCCAAGAGTGGTGGCACTGGCTACAGAGAGCCCTCTGCCCTGTGACTCCACTCTGTTAAACTTTGGTCCTCTTAATGCTTTAACTCCGTCCTAACCGTCCATTTCCCATATCCTTTTGCAGACACACCATCCCAGCACCCTGCCAGCAGGGCTGGAGCTGGGGAAGAGCCCCAGGAGTGCCCAGGGTTGCAGTGTGCAGCTCTGCTTCCCCTGGCATCGTGTTCTCCCAGAGCCAACATGTGCTGTGCCTCTGTATCAATTGCATGACCAGCTTCATTTTGTACTGCTTATGAATTATTGCTGGCCCCTGTGGCTCTTGTCAGCGCTTCCCCATCTCACAGAGACATTGATTCATACACCCATGAATGTTCCCAGGCTTAATTAAACTCCTGCTCCCTTCCTGACATTCTTCTTCGTGTGCACAGAGGTGGCTGCTCAGCTTTGGGTGGGCTGGGGATGTGCCCACCTCCCTTGCTTTGTGCCTCCTCTGTGCTCAGACCCCATCAAATTTCAAAAGTCCCCACTCCACCTTGACACGGATCCACCAGGTTTCTTGCTCTGCAGTTCAGTGTGTTAAATTCTGCTCCCCTTGGTTCTCTTGTCCACCCCAGCCCAGGGCCTGTGTGTGGCCCTGTTGTCCAGGTTCCAGCCTCGCTGGCCTTTCATCTCTGGATGGGTTTATTCTCCAGCTCTCTTTCACCAGCCATAAAAAGCAGTATATCACCAGCAAACTTGAGATCAAAACTGACAAGCAGGCTTTTTAGATGAGCCTGTTCTGCTGTATGTAATTAATGTGTCTTGTTTTCTTCATTTATATTTTATTTATATGCTTTTATGTATTGTGAGAACCTCCGAGAGGGTTTTCTTTTTATGAATTACGCTTTGTAAAACAGGAGACCTGATGTTGATGAAATAGTCATTATCAGCTAAAGGCTGCACTCCCAGCCTGTGCCTCCCTTCCAGCTGGCAATCTGTCACTCTTCCAAACGTGACCGACAGACAGACAGCCAGGCAGCTCCCAGGAAGGAGCCAGGAGGAGGAGGAGAGAGCAAGGATTGCGATGAAGGTGATTAAAAATAGAGAAAGATTTCTTCACCACAAATCACAGTGAGAAGTTTCAGAGAAGAAAATAGCCAACCTAAAAGATATTGCCTAAGGGGGCTTTTACTGATTTTAGACTGTGTTGCTCAGATCAGTTCGCTCCAGTGAGTGTCTGCACCAGTTTTTTTAGGATGGAAGAAATAATTGCCAGCATGGGGGCTGGAGAGAGGATTTTTTTTATTTTTAATTCAGTTTCCCTAAAAAGTCTTTCTTCATTTAAATCTCAGAAGCAGGAGCATATCTGAGGGAGAAGCTGATTGAAAATGGATCATTTAGAGCTTAGCTCCCATCTTTGTGTTGATTAAGTGTTTGCCAAGTTACTGCCCCAAAGGGAATTTCGATGTTTTTTATAATAAATCCCTGAAAAACAAGTTTCACTGGGACCACTGAGATGGCAATCAAAGCTTGAGTGCTGGAATCAGGGAGTGGGAGCACAGAGGCTCCTGTACATTATTCACTCAAAGAAAACAAGAAACAGCTCTACCAGATCAGCAGCATCCTTCCTGCTAAACATGAGGATTAACTGGGACAAATATTCTCTCAATGAAAAGTCAAGAGTGCAAGAGGAACCCCTGCTCACCTTGGTGCTGGGGAGCACAGATTGAGGCTGGGCTGTGCCAGGGGTGGTGTCTGGAGCCTTTGGGGTGAGAGTACAATGAGAAGAGTGGGTTCTACCCACCCTTCACAAGCATTCATGGAGTTCTCCACAGAATCAGAGAATCCCAGAATGGTTTGGGTGGGAAGGGGCTTTAAAGACCTTCTAGTCCAGCCTCCCACCTTCCACTGTCCCAGGCTGCTCCAAGCCCTGTCCAACCTGGCCTTGGACACTCCCAGGGATGGGGCATCCATGAGCAGCCCAAAGTGTCCAGAGGTGCAGCCAGGCTGTCCCAAAGCACTGAGACAGCCAAGGCACAGGGAAGTGATGAGAGATCTCAGGGAACAGCCCAGGGAAGATGTGTGTGCCGTGACCGAGGCTGGAACACCTCAGATTTTGGTGCAGTTTTGTTTATTTGGTGCCCTTTACCACACATTGACTGATGAGACTCCTCACGAGTGATTTGGATCCTCTGATAAGCTCCTGCAAGTCCTCCCTATCATCATCACTGGCTTGAATAATGCTCTAAATGTCACTCCTGGGACAGGAAATGCAGCCCTTTAGATACACTTGCTTCTGTCCTGATGATTCACGTTGACATTTACATGACCAAGCAGAGGGGGGGTGGCTGCTGAACACAGCACTGAGCCTGTGGAAATCTTCACAGTAACAGGATTCAAACCAGCAGAGCCCCCAGAACTCCCAGGAAACACCCTGACAAAGGCAGGAGAGCTTGAGCAGGCTGTAGAAAGCTACATCCACTCCAAGCTCTCTGGAGGATGAGCTCCATGCCCATCCTGAACTCCCCTTTTTGGAGGATGTTGAGTGCAGGTACCTGGTGTCCAGAACCATGAGCACCAAGCTGTTCATGGGTGTCTTGGTTTGGAAAGACAGGTGTCTGCCAGGGAAAGCTGGAGCTTTCCTTGGAATGGAGAATGCAAACCCCCTCCCTCTGAATTATTATGATTTTGAAATTAAGGGGCTCTCAGGCAAAAATATGGGAATAGGAAGAACAGTTCCTTACAAGGAATATTAAAATAAAAATGCAGTAGTACAAAAAAGCAAACAAACAACAACAAAAAAAAGAAACTACTAACAGGGTCAGAACACAACCTGACACCCTGTTGGTCGGGGGTTGGCAGCAGCCCAGTCCAGCCCTCCTGCAGTGACAGATGTGGTTCTGTGGGAGCAGAGATGATCCTGGAGCAGGGTGCAGTTTTCCTCTGAAGGTCCAGTGGGGTGAGCTGGGTCTGCTCTTCCTCTGGGAATGCAGTGCACACAGGCTGTGCTGGGTTCTGAATCCCAGGGTTTATCCAGGTGGGAATGCAGTGCACACAGGCTGTGCTGGGCTCTGAATCCCAGGGTTTATCCAGGTGGGAATGCAGTGCACACAGGCTGGGCTGGGCTCTGAATCCCAGGGTTTATCCAGGTGGGAATGCTGGGCTCCTCCCCTGGGGGCAGCATCTCCCATGGGTGATGGAATTGGATCAGCCCTGCAGTGAGCCTGGATGGCCCATGAACAGCAGAGATCCCCTGGAGGGAGGATGGGTCCTGGAAGGGATAAAGAACCCTGCCCCAGCTGGTTTAACAGCTGCCCATTAACAGAACACACCCAGTCCCTCCAGCCCAGAATCACAAGGAACGGGCCATAGAAGAGATAAAGAAAAAAAAAAAAAACCCAAACGCCTCCCCAACCAGTTTCAACAGATGGGAAATACACATTTTTGGTTACATATTGCAAACCCAAGACAATGGGGCATGAAAGATCATAAAAGGAGGTTTAGCATGTGGGATGCCATTTTCCTTTTAGGATGCAGAGGAGAAAGAGGATCTGCAACTGCTGCCAGCAGTGAGGGAACCATCCATCCACTGGTACTGCTGATTGTTTCCCAGTTGGTTCTGTGACACAAATGCAGCTGTCCCCACAGCTGCCTCTGGGACTCCAGGGCTAGGAGTCACCTGGGGCTGTTGTGCTCCTGATTTTCCATGCCCACATCTGTCACACATCTGTGTACACAGTGCCTAATTTGACATATATGTGGGTACAGAATCCTGGGCTTCTGCTGTTCAGAAAATGAAATCTCAGGTTGAGATGGGTGAGCTCGTCCAGCCCTCAGGAAAGCCTGGTGTTCAAAGGTTTTATGGAACTAGATTCACAGGAAGGTTTCAAGCAGCTCCAATACCATTTTGTGGCATAAACTCAAAATATAGCTTCCCAAAATCCTAAAGTTCCTTGCATTTCCCCCCACATGCTCACTGAGTTTGACACTGAGGGCGCAGTGGAGATTCTGCCCAGCTGGAGGCCTTGGGGCTGCCCCCTCCTCTCAGCATGGAGACAGCCCCATGGCTTAGGTGCTGTCCTTGGAGGATGGAGCTCAACACCCAGTGGAGAAGCCTTCATGATCCTGGAGCCATGGAGACACATCTTCAGAAAGTCTGCTAACCCTGCAGACCTCTCCCCAGTACCCCCTGCCACTTCAGCAGCTCCTGGTTTGTCCTTTCCTTGCCCCATGCACCCCTTGGGGCTGCTGAGGGCTCCTCACGGGGTGTCCAGTTCCTGTGCCACAGGCAGCAGCACTGAAATGTAATCACTGCATCACTGAGCCCTGCTGAATTTTGGGCCCTGTCTCCACTCCCAGCTCTATGTTTAGCACCTTGAGCAATCCCAAACACACCAGTTCCTGAGCCACCTGCATCAGTTGCTCCAAAATGATGCAAAGGGATGGCAAACGGTGCTGTGCTCCAGCAAGAGGAGTGCCTTTGACACATTGTAAAGAGTCCTCCTTCTTCTGCTCACTTATTTATTTATTTTGCTCCAAAAGAAGGATCCAAAGATACAGAAAGCTTTGGTTCAGGCAGCAGCCCCAGCAATTGTATTTGTCAATATGTGGAGAGTGTCTGAAAGTGATGTATTTGCAACATATATGGTCCATTGCCTGATTAACTCAGAATGAAAACCACCCAAGCTTCACACTGAAATCAGTTAGCAATACAATATCTCCAAAGATTGTGCAATTACTTTTATTTTTTTTTCTGAATGGCTGCCAATAACTGCAACTTTCACAGAAGATAAAGATCTTTTCTGCTTCATTATTTTTGAGATGGCACATTAGGATCAAATGTAGCATCCTATTAAATAAAACTCCAGGAACACTATATATAGCACCATGGCAAATGTGGTCTGCAGAGCAGCATTGATCAGATCAGCACAGCAGCCTGTTTGCATGTTGAGCAGTTAAAATATTCCTGCTATGAAAATTTATCCTCTTCTTGGTAAACCTGTATGTACACGTTGCATATTGTGCTCACACAACTGCTGCTCCGTGAGCACAGACTTCTGCAGCCTCCCCTAGCCTGTGCCAGGGGGAGAGGCTGTGCTTTATTTACCTCAGCCAACAGACTCGTGAGATGCACTCTCAATTCTCACAGACCCACAGGTCCTACCCATCCGAATTCCCCGGGGCTCAAGGCAGAGATGAGGGGAGAGGTTGTGGTTTTTTGGTAGCTGGACAGGCTGAGGTCCTCCTGTCTTCTGGGGCATGCCAAGGACACAAAGGACTGTTACCATGGGGATTTTTGCCAAAGAGCAGCTGACGGTCACCTGAGGACAGTGAGTGAGAGCCCAGGTTTGAGTGGCAGCCTAATCTTTCTCAGGAGAGTCATGACCAATGAGCCACATCCCTGTGCAAAGCTCCCAGCTTTAACCCCCAATTGTTGTTCTTGTCCAAGACCAGAGCCCGAATCTGCCCCGGGTTTTGGGTGATGGGAGTTCCCACTTCCATCAGGTGGGGTCCTGAAAGGACCCTGAGCTCACACACAGCAGCAGCTGGGGGTGCTCCAGTCCCTCAGGGCTGGGAGTGAGGGAGAGATCCTCCAGGAGAGGAGACAGCAGCTCTCCCTCACCCAGGGAGAGAAAGCAGCTTGTACAGAGGGCAGGCCACCCTTCCAGGATTCCATTTCCCTGGCAGAGGGGATGGCTCTGCCCAGGACAGAGCCGTGTCCTGGAACCGCGCTGCCCCAGCGCCTGCCTGGCACCCGTGGTTGGCACTGTGGGATTCTTGCATTCAGTTATAAGGGGCAAGTTTTGAAAATGAAGAAAACCCCTCTGAAATCATATTCCAGTGCATTCACAAATTAAGTGAAGGCACATTTGACTGGATGGGCATTTACATATAAATTGCCATCTAATTGCACTAATTGCACACGTTCACAGATGCGCTATTGCACAGGCAGGGTTTGCACATGGATATCAGGTGTCTGCTTTGTTTTGTAGCAAAGATGGCTTTAAATCAATATGAATTATTGGTTCCTCTCTTGCCAGACCATGGCTTAGATCAACCACTGTCCCAGCCAGGGCTAGGAAGACCTTTTGAAGTGATTTCCCAGCTCCTGTTCTGAGTCATCCTGATTTCATACCCTCAGGCTTGCAAGTCTCTCCTTCCTTTCCAGGTCATAAATACTTGTCTTGTCTCAGGGAAACATTTGGTGCTGTTAGGTACTAAGGACACAGTGTAAAAATCAAATATCTTGGCATTTTACTTTTATATTGGAAACCGATCAAATAGTAAAAATGAATCTTGGAAGAAGAAAATTTTAAAAGATAGTAAGTAGAAGTTAATGTACTTCAATAACATCTTTTTTGTAGACTCATTACCTCTTTATTTACCCTTCAAGATATTTGCTTCTGGTTTATAGCACAATATGTATTGAGGAGAGACATAAACTGGGCAGGGAAATGCCATTGAAATGAGAAAATAGAAAGTTAATGGTGAAACTAGAGTAGGCTAAATTAATTTACTGATTATATGACCATATCCCATCAGTAAGACATGAATTATTTTGTTTACAGTCTTCAGGTTGTTGCCTGGCTCTGCTACCCTTCACTGTTTTCAATTTAAACTGCAGTGATTGTAAAGAGAAGAGAAAATAAACCAAATGTTCCCATTCCACTTATAAATTTTATGTTTATAATCTTGTAGCCATCCATGGAAACCATGCCTGTTATTCAAGTGCCTCGCCTCCCCAAGCTGAGCATAATTATTACTGATACATCTGGATGTTTAACTACCTACTACAGACTCTTGAATTCCTTCCAGATATAAAATATCCATTAATACAGGAGTGGAGAAGAGTGGAGTCACAGGGGGAAGAAGAGAGGGGAGGGTTTATGTCTATTACTTCAATTCTCAGAGGATTTATGCCTTGCTTAGCACCACAGGGAGTAAAACATTATTACCTAAGCCGCTGTCATTCAGATAAAAGGATGTAACGTGCCTCTTTCCACTTTGTTTTACAAAGGCTCCTTCATGCACAGTGGGACAGATCCACTCTAGCTTGGTGTCCTTGGAAGATGGAGATAGCCTCCCATGGTGCAACCCCCCCATCCCAGAGGCATCACTGAGTCATGCTTTTTAAAGCCCTTTGGGTTGGGCTTTCACTCAAAATCCACATCATTTCATAGCCAATGGGTCCATCTGTAAAGACAAAGCTTGGGCTTTGATCCCATGCAGTGTGTCAGCTCTTGAGGGAAGCCCCAAAGGAGCAGGTGAGTCTGTGAGGAGCCCAGCAAGCACCAAAATAGCTGGTATGAAGAGAGGAGCTCAGCTTTGAGCAATGCCACCAAAGATGGTGGTCTCTGAGTAAAAGGTGGGTGTCTTACCTGAGAGAAGAGCCAACATTTCAGGATCATCCATAAATCCCTCCTCTGGGGGCTGCATCCTCAGGGGTACATCGTCCTCCATCACTCCTGAAGGCAACATTGAAACACCATTTAGGAATTTCAGCTGTTTTGCAAATGCCACGCAGCATTTCCTCACCGTATCAGCTCCATTAAGGCTCTGTCCCAGACTTATTGATTACTTTCTAATCTGTGCCCTATTAAATTCACACATCCGTCTCACAATTACATCCGTGGCATCAGTCGCTCTCCAGCGATGCCCCATTAGTCCCTATTAGGAAGAACACAGTGGTAGTTGTGTTGCTGCTGCCTCATTACCCTCAGGATGTACCTGATCCATGGCACATCGGGCTGGCTCTGCTCCAGGGAGAACCTTCCCCACAAAAAGCCAGGGCTGACTCCTTGCTGACACCCGGCACTCGAATCGTGGTTTTCAAATGTTCCGTGTGTGAGGAACACTTAAGCACAGAGTGTCAGATCCCTTTCTGTGAAACTATTATTTGCCTCCAGATAGAATGGGAAACAACTTGTCTCTGATCATAGCAGTTACTTATAAGCTGCCAGACTGGAGGGATAAGTGAGATAAATTAAACTGTGAGCGCTCGCTTTCCAAGAACAGTTCACTCTATTTGCTCAGGCGTTTAAGTACACACGCAGCTCTTAGCCTGTAATCAAAGCACAGAGCTCAACCAAAAGGATCACAGTTAGTGCACCAGATCAAAGGGGGGTGAGCTCAGAGTACCAGTGCAGTCCCTCCTGTGCTCCAGCCCTCAGCCACAACCTCTGCTCTCAGGACCCTGCAGCCAGCTGCCCTTTGCTGCAGACAGGGCAGGGTATAACCACACTCAGGGACAGAACAGAGCAACCAAAACCTTCTTCCTTCACCACCTCCACCTCCCACAGCCCCATAAAACCCCCATTTGCAGAGCATGCAACTGGTGTGGTGTCGGAGTCCAGGGCATCCCTCTGGCTGCCCTGGATGGTCTGGGACCCAGGCAGGAGGGTCTGGGACCCTGGCACAGAGCCCAAAGTGACAATGTCTTTGACTTCAGTCCATGGGAGAAACTGCCAACCTTGTACGAAGAATTATAAGCCATGAGAGTTTGATATAAATAGCAGTTAGTTTATCACGGGGTGCAAATGTAGAATTTGGGGGTTTTAGCATGGAGTCAGAGAAGGCAAGATGGAGGAATCAGGGTGTGGCCCTGTCCTTCTTCCTTCTTGTCCTTGTCCTCCATCTTCTGCTGTGGTGGGTCACAAGCGATTGGTTTAGAATAGAAGTGACATGTCTAGTATAGGTAGTAGGTATTGGTAATTAATTGTAAATAAAAAATGTGTCATGGCTGATGGTTGGGTGAGAGAAAAGGTACAAAAGATCCAGTCCTTCCGACCTGGGGGGAGTCCCCTCGTGCTCTTGCCGCAGCAGAGACCTTGGCAGGGCACTGAAGGAACTGAGAGATAAGAAATAATAAACAACCTTGAGAAACCTAAACTGGCAAACTCCAACTCTTCCTTCTGCCTCTGGCACAGGCATTCAAGGAAAAGAGACTCTTAACCAACATATCTCAGGAAAACCAACCCCAGAGTATTGTTCCATCTTCTGTGCCCGTTGCTCTGGCGGCACCACGAGCGGCGCTTCCGCCGTGCCTCCCACAGCTCTGCCAGCCCTGTCCCCACAAATGTGTCTGCAGTGCCCGTGGCTGCCAGATGGAATTTCACATTCCACACATTCAGGGGACCAGATGAGCACAAGAGGCTGCACAGGCCCTGCATTGTGCTTCCTATTCTTGTGGATTCCCTCTCACGGAGGAAGTGGCCTGGAATGGGAAGCCCCATCTGTCACTGAGATACTTGTCGAAATTGAATGTTCTGATTGTTTTTTTTTTTAATTCTTTTTCCAAGATTGGAAATGTTTTGGCCCCTTCAGATCTGTCTTTAGTTCTAGACACACAGTGGAGGTACAGAAAAACATAAGAATATTTGGCTTACTACATTTACCAAAAAGGATGATATTTTGTTACTAATAGGTAGAATTTTAAGAGGTTCAGTATAATCACCTTGGAATGACCTGGAAAACTTTCATATAGGAGAGATTTATGCACTTTTGACTGGCCCTCCTGTGGCTTTAATTTTTCACAGAGATTCTCAGATGCCCCTGTGAAAGATACCCAAAGAAAAGCCAAATAGACATGATCTTAATCTAAGAAAAAGGAGGGAGGTGAAGCTGAGGGTTTAGACCCAAAGGGGATTGAAGGTGCCCAAAGAGGATGGGAAGACAGGAGTGTCAGGAAACTGCTCTTAACAAACAACAAAGCTAATGGGAACATTAAAATATGATTATGGCAAGTTTGGATCAAAACTGCACACTATGTGATCCCAGGTCATTTCTGAAGATGCCCTGGAGCCAGAACTCCAATATCTGAGGTCATCCTGAACGATTCTTTCCTTATTTTTGGTTTGGATTTTGAAGAGGGAAAATTACTGTGAGCAGAAGGACAACAACATCACAATTGTAACTGGAAATCCTGCTGGTAGGATGTGGGGAGGGTAAAATATCATCTGTGATCTAAATCTGGCCATCCAGCCCAAACTCTTGTAGCAGGCACTGTGTCATCCATTCAAGGGTGTGCTTCCATTTCTGCAAGGTGTCCACAGCCAGCCAACATCACACTGGGTTGACTTACAACTGAGAACTCATTCTGCAGTGATGATGATGATCAGCAACGTCTCCTGACTCACCAGCATAAGACCAAACCCCCAGTGACTGAGGAAAGGTTACCTCAGTGACACAGCAGCATCTGAAAGCCAAGGCAAGGCTGTCACCACCCACCAGTGGGTTCTGGGACAGTCCCTGAGTGGTGAGAGGCTGCTGAGCTGTGCAGTCACTCCTCTGGGGTGGCAGAGCTGGTTGTGCACCTCAGACAGGCCAACCTCACGCCCTGACAGAACTCCTCCTGCAGATGGGACACCACTGCCACTGTGTGAGACCTTTCAGCAGGCCCTGACAGTGCTGTCACCCCTGCCACCCTGTCCCCCCTGCCATGCCTGTGCTCTGCTGGTCTCCTCAAACTCCTCTGCAGGGTCTGGCACTGCAGGAAGGAGTTGGTGCCATGGACAACCCTGCCCAGAATGGGAATGCCACAGGATGGATAATTCCCTCCACCTCTTTGCTTTCTCTCTCCCAGGGCTTCCTCCACTGTGATTCTCTTGAAATAGGGCTGGGTACCTGGGTTCTTGTGTCTTAATCTGGGTGGGGTGGAACTCCACTTCCTCCTTGAATGTCCTATAATTTCCTTTTCTTTGAGGATTCTTAGGCATCCTCTGTTCTGGTTCTGCTGACTGCTTTCCTTCTTTCTTTCCTCCTTTCCCTTGAAGCTGTGCCCTCTTCCCCACAGCTCAGCTGGAGGGACAATTCCCCAAGCACAGCCAGAGTGAGCATTTCTGGTTCTGGCAGCATCAAGTGATCATGGCTCATGCTCCAGATGAGTGGGTTTAAAATATCATGGGATTTAAAAATAGGAAAAAAAAAAAGGCATTTCTCTCTTGGTGTCAGGCTGTCCAAGGATGATGTTTTCAGAACCCTCTGGATGGGTGGACCTACAAAAAGAAAGCATGAGCTGATAACACCAGGGCAGCCCTCTGGGAATGAGAAGGACCCCCTGCCTTGAGAACCAAGAGCACTGCCTGGCTCTTACACTCCTCCATGGTGCATCCCTGAGCTTGGAAAGGGAAAATCAAGCAGGAGATCCCACATCCATGTGTTTTCTGCAGCTTGGGGTTCACAGGACAATTGTCTTTATTTGCATGAGGTTTATGATGTATCATGAGTCCCTTGAGGGCTGCTGAGGCTGCTCCTAATCCCGAGGGAGCTGAGGTGGATACCAGGCATGGGATGTCCCATCAGATGAACCTGCAGTGGGACAGCAGGGTGTGTCCTTTCCCAGCTGCCTCAGGCCTGTGTCCCTAACCTGTGCAGAAGGGGAGCCCAGGCTGAGCTCAAGCCTGAGGAATCCCTCATTTTCCAGGGAGGGCTGACAAGGGCATCAGCTCTGGCAGCTGCTGATTCCAGACACTTGTGACTTTCCATTTAGTCAGGATTTCTGTGGCTGAAAGTCTGCTCTGTGGAGGAGCCTATTTCAGATTCCTAATGCACCCACACCTATTTTTGATTAATACTTTCATCTCAAACCAATACTGAAACCACCCATTAATATCTGAGGCCCGTGTGCACTGTTTGGGGCTGGTGTTAACTTATTAGCAGTTTCTAGTCAAGTGGAAATGGGTGTGTGGGAAGTGAGCATTGTATTACCAAATGACCTTTTGCTCTGTGCAGGGCTCAGTGTCTCAAGCACTCAAGCTGAACAATGCTTCAAAAACCTTTGGCAGGGAAGGGGGATTATAGTCTGTTCTGCATTACTGGGGTCGTCCAACCTGGCCTGGAACACTTCCAGGGATGGGCACCTTGTGCCAGGAGCTCATCATCCTCACAGGGAAATTCTACTCGTGGATATCTAACCTAAAGCTCCCCTTTTTCAGGTTGAGCTCTGTGTTCTATCATTACAGTTCCTGGTGAAAACTCTTTCTTTGACTTCCTTGGAGGTACCCTTCAGATACTGTAAGGTGCTGTGAGGTCTCCTGAGCAGCCCCAGCCTGTCTTCCTTTCTGTTATTGTTGGGTTTCTCCCACACTTACAACCATCACTGTCCCCCACCACAACCCAGAAACAATTTTAATCTGCTTTCTTTTGGAGTAGCTGACTTAATCACTCATTGAACACATATTTTCTACTTTAAAAATCTATTTTCTCCCATTTAGATTTGTTTATTCAATGACAGAATTCCTTCTTTCAAAGCTTCTGTGAAGGAAATGGTGGTGGTGGAGGGAGATTTCAAAATAAACTAAATCTGCTTCCCAGATTGAAGTGCTGATGAAATGGTCTAAAAATGCACTTGTTGCCTCTGAGAGCTGAGGTCTCAGCTCAGGTGCTGCACAGGGAAGGAGTTTTCCTGAAGGTGGGCCTTCAAAACACTCAAGTTTTCACCTGTCCCTTGTTCTTCCCTTCTGGTGTAGGGCAGGGAACTCAAGGTGTGCATCCAGCTCCAGCTGCTCCTCTGCAGCCCTGAGGTCACTCTGCCTCTTTTGAAGCTGTATTTGAGGGGTGGAGCCAGGTCTTCTACAAGGTCCCTTCCAGCACAAACCATCCTGGGATTCAATGATTTCCAAGTTCTCCTAACTCTGCCATCATAAATGTTCATGCTTTGATGTTCACCTGGAGAAACTCTGGTGCCCTGAGCATCTGGAACCCTGCACGGGCACTTCCCAAGGTCACAGGGCACTGGGGCAGACACCTTGGCCTCAGCTGCCAGAGGATCAAAGCTCAGTGCCCCCAGTCCTGTGCAGGCCCCTGGGAGCCTGGAGCACATCCACCCTCATGGGCTGGGTGATGCTTTGCACCTCAGCAACCCCTTAATTTCCAATTTCCATTGAGAGACACGCAGGGATAATGAGCTGAAGTGAGGGAGGAAATGGGAAGAGGACACTGATTTTCTGGGCTGTCTCCTCTGCAGGTTTTCCACCCAGGAGCAGAGGCACCAGCAGGTCATCTCCATGGCTTGTGGCACGTCCTCCTTAGTGACAAGGCTGCTGTGCCTGTGGATGAGCTGGGTCTGCTGGGCATGGTCCTGCAGGAACAGGGACTGTTGGAGCCCTGGAGGCTGAGAATTTCGGGCTTTCTGTGCTGCAGGGCACTGACCCTCAAGCAAGCACTACATTTAACCTGAGACCATGGAACAGGCGTCTGATATTGAGTGATAGCACTGGGGTTGTGGGTGGGTAGTTTGAATAGTATTGTGTGATATCACAAGGTGGAAAATGGATCTGTCTCTAACTCTTTCCAAGGTCTTTTTTGTGCTAATTACCCAAAAACGAGATGACACCGATATTACTTATACTTTCAACCCAATAACCAACCACCCGAGGCCCGCAATGCAGACCTTTTCACCCAATTACAAAAAAACACCCAAACCATGAAGAAGAAGGTGAAAGAACTTAGCCTACTCCCTAAATCCTCCCTATTGCCCTACATATACCACTACATACTAAAACCCCCAAATCCAAGTTCCCAGGGTTCCAACACGGGATGGGGTGGCCGTGTGAGGAGGCGTGAGGAGCACAGACATGGGGAAACTTTGTCTTTCTGGAAGAAACAGTGGCAGAGTTTGATGAAAACACAGATTTTCAAACTCCATGGTGGGATCTGTGCACAGCTGATTAGTGACTTTTCCATTTGCAGCCAACACCAATGATAATTTCTCAAGTCTGTGTGGGCTACTGGCCTGCGTTATTATTTTCCACTGTCTTTTCTTGCTCACATTATTAAGTCTTTAGTTCCTTTTATGTACTTGAGATAAGAGTCCCACACAAATGTCTCAGAGGCTTGCAAAAAAAAAAAAATCAAACTCCTATTGTCTTTAAAGGTGCCTTTTTGGGGATTTTTCTTGTGCTTTCTCACTAGTTTGGGGAAAAATGTTTTTGGCATTTTGAAAAACATTTAGGAAGATTTTATAGGTGCAAATCATGGTGATAGGAGTTAATCCGAGACAACTCTCCACCTTTCCAGAGCCTCTTGCTGAGGTGATTTGTTCCATTGTACAGTCAGACAGGCATGGACAATCCAAAGGAGACTCTTTTCACTCCTTTCAGTGGTGGAGTGAAATGGACTTTTTGGAGTGCTGGACCTCCTGGCTCGAGGGAGTTTTTAATTCTATAGTGGGCCTTCAGAACACTCAAGTTTTCACCTGTTCCTTGTTCTTCTCTTTCCTGACCTCCTTATCTACTTCAGTGCAAGGCTCTGCGGATTTTAGTTCTCACAGACACTGGAGACAAGTTGGGATGGGTGGCTCTACATCAGGTCCCATCACTCACCCTGGAGCTTCAGATTCCTGCACAATGCCAGGGCTCTTTGGCATGCAGATCACAGAACTGGCTTAAAAGTCAAAATCTCAAGTATTGTGAAGTGAAGCTTGCTTTGGATTAGCTACAGCTTTATAAGTATTTTGTAACTCTATTTTAGACTTCTTAATAAAAACCTCGATGATTGCAGGACTTCTAAATTTTGAAATCAAACCTTTTATATTGTGAGGACAATATTTTCTCCAATGAAGTTTCAATGCACAAGAGACACCAAAACAGATCCTTAGACTCAACAAAGTTATTTTTTTGCCATTAAAAATATTTTTGAGTAATATTTTCCCTGTAAGTGGAGCCAAGAAACAAAAACTAATCTTTCCAAATTAGAAAGTCAGAAGAAGGCAAAAGAGAGTAGTAGAACTTAATTATCTTGTAAGTCACTCAGCATCTTCATGGCAGTGAAGAGGGGGAAACCAACACCGTCCAAGACTGTTCTGCTGTTATAATTGCACACAGTAGGATGGGAAGTTCAATTTTTTCTGAAATTTAATTGAATCTGACTTCTCCCTCCAGTCTACAGCCTCATTTTAATGGTTCCAATCCTATTCTTTCAGAGACTTCTTGTTTGTGAAAGTTTTCCAGGCCAGGGAGAAGCTGGGTGATCCCGGAGCAGGCAGGAGCTCAGGCTGGTTCCAGCCACTGTCAGTGCCCTTATTCCAGGACAGGGTGGAAGGATGGTTTCTATGAGCATAAAAAAAACTATAGAAATAACTGAAAAAAACCACAACAACCCAAACTTTTTGCTCCAGGTCATGGCCTGCATACAAAACTTTCTCTCTGTGTTTTACACTCAATAGGTAATTTCACACTGTCTGTCTCAGGCAGAGCTGTCTGATATGAGCTGTTACGCCGCTGCCTTCAGCTGCTGGAGGCTCTGAGTCTCACCCCACCTATAAGTCTGCAGATATTGATTGACTTCAGGATGATTTCTAATAATAACTGGACAATAACCCCCATCCTGTGCCCAAAGTGTTGGAGGCAGATGATCTTTAAGGTCCCTTCCAGCCCAATCCATGCTACAAATCTCCCGCCTGTGGAGGCAGGACTGAAACTGTGCTGTGACTCTGAATTTGCCAGGGAGAAAAAGCTGCCAGAGAGGAGCCTCTGTGGGCAGGGGGAAAAGGACAAGTCAGTCCCAGTTTGGTGGCAGGGACAGCTGGCAGAGGGCTGGCCAGTTCCAGAGTTCTTCCATCCCATTCCTGGAGGAATCTTGCTGATCAGACCTGCAGGTCACACACAGCCTGGTGAACTGGTAGCAGCACAGAGCCAGTCCCACACTGTCACTGGAGACACTGGTGTCACCTGGAAAACAGGGCCTGATCAAAGGGCAAAGAAAGGAAATAATTTTAATCCAGCCCAATGGGAATTTGCATTAGGAAAAAAGAGCCTGAGAAAGGGGAGCTCCAAGCAGGATCTACCCACAGCCAAAGCTCCTTGAGCACTTGAACAGGAATTCTTGAACTGCTGCAGCACATGGGATGTCTCTGACAGGGAATGGAGGAGAGAGGGAAAGAGAAAATGCTGTCTTACCTCCCAACATGCCCTGAAACTCGTGCAGCAGAACTGCAGAGCTCTGGCATCCATACATTCAGTCAGCTGTTGGAATATTCAGGGAACAGCCAAACAAATCGTAACAGAGCAAGAAAAATATTTTGAAATGAGACATTTATAAGAGTCAAAGAAAAGAATAAAAATTAAGCTGGGATAGAAATGTCTGATACTAGAAAGCTTACATTTCTGCCAAGGAAAGGCAGAGCAAGAAAAGGCTGGAAGATGAATGTGAACATTTTCCTCTCAGGAACAGGGCACACACTTTTGGGACAGATGACAGTTACCAGCACTGGGACAAATTCATAAAGGAAGAGGTGAACCTTCCACTTTTGGTATGTTTAGGTGGGGCCTGGGATCCTTTGCAGCCACGCAGGACCCCACAGGATTCTGCAGGAACTGGGCAGAGTCAGCTGAGCTGGAATAGCTCAGGCTGCTGTCATGGAGATAACCACTGCCACCCACAGCAGCGTGACTTGGGAAGGTTTCCAGCTTGGGAAGACGGTGTGGGGGCTGCTCTTCCCGTGATTTACACCTTGCAGGCTGCCCATGACAGCTGAGGGCAGAGAGATTCAGAATGGTGGCTCCAGGCACAGCCTCACCCCAGGGTGTGCAGTGCAGGTCAGAGGGGAATGGGGCGCTCATGGACCAACACCTTCCTCCCTTCCTCAGGTGAAAATGGACTGAGGCAAGAAGATAAAGAGGGGTAAAAGAACCAGGCAGAGGAGTGGTGGAGGAAAGCAAGGTCTGAAAGGGAGAGGAGCAAGGCAGGGAGCAGGAGAGCAGCCCGCTCAGGGCCAGGGAAGTGTGGCAGCAGCGTGGCACCAGCGCTGTCCCCTGGTGACCATGGCACCACCGGTGTGAGGGGCCAGCACCAGCACGAGTGGCTTTTGCAGAGCTGCCCGGGCTCGGGGCTGTAACCACAGGAGCCATTTCCCCATCCCCGGGAGGTTTCCCGTGCCAGTCCCGGGCCAGGCGGGCGGCAGGGGCTGAGTCAGCCTCCCACGCCCGGGGTGGGCTGGGTGAGAACGGAGCCTGTGAGGGGGGGCTGCTGGCAAATCACTCTTTCGAGTTTTCATTTCCTCGGAGACACGGGCTGCCCTGCTCAGAAATGAAACTCAGAGACGTGCCAGTGCTTTCCGAGATGGAAGGAGCCACAGTGACAGGTCGTAGGATGCAGGGACAGGATGGCTGCACTGAGTGTGCACAAAGCAGACACAGCCCTGGGCAACACGCGGGGCTGGCTGAACCCCCACTCTGCTCGGAAGGAGGGGGTAAATGTAGGTAAGACATTCACGAGTGCAGAGGAGGGGTCCAGGAAGGCAGAGAGGTGATGAGAGAAGGTAAAGAGCTTTCCTCCTGCTGGCTTTGTAGGAAGCAGCACTGGAGGGGATGAGCCTGTTCTCACTTTGGAGCTGTTACGGGTGTGGAGCAGCTTTCACAAGCCCTGGAGCATCCCATGTGTACTTCTGTCTGTGCCTCAGGCTGCTGCCCTGGGCAAGCACCTGTTTGCCTGTGCTCCAGCAGAGCGGACGTGTCATCTCCCATTCCTCACCTGGAGATGCAGCTTCTTGCTCTGCTTTCTTCCTAGGCAAGGAACAGCCCTAGCCCTGATAAAAATTACATTGCAAGACTCCTTTTCCATGAGCAACTCCCGTGCATCAAAGATTGTATTCCTCACACAGTTGGAGCTGAATGTGGAGACCCTGAGCCAGAGCAGAGCCAGTAGGGGTTCAGCCAATTCAGACTGCCCTCACTTGATCTGCCTGATTTCCACAATAGGAATGTGCAGGAAAAGAAAGCAGAGACTTCCAGCTTCTACCTAGGGATAGAGCGGGGAGTCAGTAAGGCTTGGCTGGATAACTCACTGCCCATTGTGGGAATCTGGAGGGAGCTCTTTCCTGGTGGGGTGGCAAAGAGCTAAATCTTCATCACTTAATCTACTAAGGAAAGGCCATCGATGTTTCTCATCTAGGAGAGTGACTTCTTTTGTAATACGCAGGATGTCTTTATTCTGTGTTTGTGCAGTGCTCCAACAACAGAGCATTTAAAACACAAACCTAAGTGAGCACTGCACAACCCAGAGAAACCTGAAGCCCTCAGACAGCCTGAACTGGAGCTCTTGCTCCCACCCACAAACCACTGGAATAAATTTGGGATAACTTGCTCACAGAAGCAACGGACTTGCTCATGTGAAGCAAGAGGACAAAAGTAGAAAACATGAATGGAAAACAAGTTGAAATGCCCATCTCATCCCAAAACCATCCTACAACCATCCCAAAGATCTCTGTGCTGCCCGTTAAGAGTCAGACAAAGTGTCATGGCCACTGCTCTGCACCAACTTGGAGCTGGTTCCAACCTCTCTTGCACCCACTTTCATTCAGAAAGGAACAGAGGCTAAAATATTTGTCCAAATGCCTTCAAGGGCTCTTTAGAGGATTAAACAAATCTAGTCTTCAAAAATGAGCATTTTAATTGTAGAGCCAAGAGGCAGGCTGAGGTATGGTGTTCAGTGATGCTTCATAAATCTTGCCAATTTGTACAGTTAGCTTAAAACGAAAGTGGTAATTAAAAGCAAAGGAACAGCTAGTCCGTTACAGACTAAATGGTTAGATTAAATATTACCCTGGATCTGATTATTAATGTGCAGGAGAGCTGTTCAGTGGCTCGGTATTTGTTCAGCAGGTTTTATTAGCAGCCCCACTGCAAACATTTCCCGTAACGCGCGCTCCTCGCACCAAAGCCGAGCGTGGAAAGTTGCACGCTTTTCCTGTGCTGGTTTCACCCTGCCTGATAATTTCCACAGATTTTGTGACTTTCTTTGCTCTCGGGTTTAGTCAGTGTGACCCCGGCTGTTGGCAGGGCTGGGTTTCTCACCGCCCCATTCCAGCACCACCGAGCCCCAGAAGAACTGATGTAGCTTTTCCCCCTGCGTCACTGGAAGGTCCCGCTCCCTGTGACGCACGATCTGTGATTTCAAGGAAAAATAACTCCAAGGCTGGGTTGATGGAACCCACCGCAGCCTGCCCTGGGCACTCACCATCACCAGAGAGGAGCTGTGACCCCCAAGGTGTGAAACCCCAAGTGAGAAGCACCACAAAAGCACCAGGCGAGGAGGAAAGGTGAGGAGGGCAGAGGGCTGTTTGCCTCCATGCAGCTTGGGTGAGTTCAGTTTCAGTAACCTCAGAATCAGCATCTCAGATGTCAGTAGTTTCCACTGAGAGCTCAGGCCAAGTCAGTGAGGGATGCATCTTAATAGGGGTAAAAAACTGTGCTCAGTTGATGGAAAAGTCCCATTAAACAGAAAATTGAGCCAGGTGAATTTTCACACCACTCACCCAGCTCTTCTCATGTAGAATGCCAGAACAGGGCTTGCCCAAGAAAAGGCAGACAGATGACTTGGGTTTGGCTGTTGCAGTGGCTGGAAAGGTTTAAACACCCCATGGATCCTGCAGAGCTGGGGTGTGCTGGTGGAGCACTCAGTGGCACTGGAGGAGCACCTTGTTCCTGCACCACCACGACTTAGAATGATAGAATCATCAAATTCTTTATTTCTTGTTTCTCCTTTTTCTTTGCCCTTGGCAGAGATTCTTTCTCTCTTTCTTTACTTCTAATCCCACAGGGAAAGGAGTTGGAATCCTTCTTCCAGCACATATGTTTGGGTTTTTTTTCCTGTGAAACCTCCGAATAACCAATGCTGACAACAATATTAATGCAGGATTCCAGGGATGAAATTCATTGATGGTGTCATGGATGTGTGGGAAGAACTCCAACCAGAGTGTCCCAGACTGAGACTGTGAGGTGTGCAATGGCTGGATTCCTACCACCCTTCTTCTTTTAAAGCAAAAAGCATCTCTTTGCTTGATTTGCCTTGTTATCAGTTGACATTAATCCAGAGCCCACCTCTCACACTTAGTCCTGCAGGAATCCAGGTTGCCTGCAATGTCAAGCAAATCTAATAAATAATTTGGATGGAGTCAGTGCATTTAGTCAAACAAATAACTTCATTCAAAGGCAGAATGGATTTTGTCAAAAGCCTTTTCTCATTATGTCAGAACGAAGAAAAAATTGTTCAGCCCTTTCACTCTGTCACCACAAAGGCATTTGTTCAAGCTTCTGGCTTTGCTTGACGTAAAAAATGTAGTTGTCAAGGCCCACACAGTGAATTGCTCTTCCCCATCCTGTCAGCACGAACACACTCCTGCACAAGGATGGAGGGACATGAGTCCTGTCACTCCACAGAGACACTCCTTGGATGGGCTGTGTGTGAACAAACAGTGGGTGGTTCATGAGGAAGAGGAATCAGCATTCCTGTTGTCCTAGTCTTGTTTGTGTCCCTTCCCTGTGCCCCAGGTCACCTCCAACAGTGTCCTGGGACATGTTCCGCAGCAGGATGCAACACCCTGAGTGCCCAGAAGAAATTCAGACATCCCAGACTGTCCTGAACAATCCCTTTCCACTTCACTAAAATCACTTCACTAATTTAAGCATGTACACAAACATACATGGGAGCAAAAACAGGGAAAGGAGAAATACGGGCATTTTAGGCATAGCTTCATTATATTTATTAGAAGTAATTAAACAAGAGACTAGAAACTAGGGGGGAAATGCTGGGTATGAGAAACTCATTGATTTTCAGTCAAAATGAGAGACAAAGAGAGTGTTCAGAGAAGAGTCATGGGCTGCATCTCCTGAGTGTGTTCTCAGACAAGGTGGAGCCACCCACGGGCACGATCTCAGAGTCGCAGAATCATAGAATGCTTTGGGTTGGAAGGGACTTTGAACATCATCTCATTCCAACCCCCTGCCATGGGCAGGGACACCTTCCACTTGCCCACTATTAAAGGGATGTGTGTTGCAATTTGCCTCATCAGTCTCTGTGTTCACTGCAATCCATAGCCACACCCCCAGCCTGACATTCCAAGCCAGCAGCCCCCCAGAGGTGTCCCAGTCTGGATGTTACAGGCCCAGCTAAGCTCTGCCAGCCACAGGGATGGGGCAGTCACCATGCAGCTCCCCTAGCAGAGAATGGTGTATCCAGAGGGACACCACACCCACAGAAACTTCTCTACCTTAATGCGATGCGTTCCTCCGACAGAAAAGATGCTCCACACACAGCAGTAGCCTAATCAGGCAGCTGACTCATTGCTGCTGGGGAAAAGAGAGAGAAGACATCAATACAAGAGGCTATTTTTGTATTTTGAGTGGTGCTCTGTTGCCGTTGGGCACACAGAGAGCTCTGCTCTGTGAGGCTCATTCCTGTGTTGCATCAGCTCAAGTTCATGTTTACGCTCTTCCTCCATCTCACCTGAGCTCAAACACCATCATCCATCTCCGTCCTCTCACTTCCCACCCCTCAGAGCAGCCTCAGCCAGCTGTCCCTTTCCTCCCAGCACAGTGTCTTGGTTTGGAAAGACAGGTATCTGTCTGGGAAAAATGGAGTTTCCCTTGGAATGGAGAATGTACAACCCTCTTGCTCCAAATTACTACAATTTTGCAATTAGGAGCTTTCAGGCAAAAAATATGGGAATAGGAGTAACAGTTCTTTACTAGGATTATTAAAAATGCAAAAGTAGTAATACAAAAAGAAAACCAAGCAAACAAACAAAAGTCCTAGAAAACCCTGACAGGGTCAGAACAACAACCTGACACCCTGTTGTCAGGGTGTTGGAATCAGTCCAAATAAATCCTCCTGGAGTGACAGATGTGGTTCTGTTGGAGTAGAGATGATCCTGAAATGGAAGTGAGATGAGTCCAATCTTCCTCTGGGAATCCAGTGGAAAAGAGGATGCTCTGCTGTTCTGACTCTCAGGTTTTATCCAGGTAGGAATGCTGGGCTCCTCCCCCTGGGTGGAGCATCTCACAATGGAATTATTTAATTTTATCAGTCATGTGGTGAGCCTTAATGGCTCATTAACAGCAGATATCCCCCTGGAGGGAGGATGGGTGGTGGAAGAGATAAGGAACATTGCTCCCCTGATTTTAACAGCTGGGCCATTAAAAGAAGGTCTCCACTCCCTCCCCCCTGGAGTTACAAGAGATAAAGGATAAAAAAATCTTCCCAAATGGTTTCAACAGATGAAATAGAATACACATTTTTTTGGTTACATAACCCACGACACACAGGAGCCTCTCCATCCTTCCTCAGACCCGCCCTGGGTGGCTGCTGGGTCACTGCTGAGCCCTCCAAGGTGCAGGAGGCTGGAGCAGTGGCACTGCAGAGGGGGCACCACCGTGACTCCTGCACACCCACCCCTCCCAAAGCAGCTGGGTGGGAGCACAGGGACTGCTCATCAGGCTGGGAACGTGGCATGTCACATCCCCCTGGGAGCCCTGGGGGTGGCAGACCCACAGAGCCCCACATCCAGGCTGGCATCCAGCTAGGAGAATGGCAAAGCAGGGTTTTATTCAGACATAGCAAAAGAATAATGAGTTCATTAGATACCAATTGATTGATAAAGAGGGATTTATTGAAAGGTCTAATGTGTGTAGCCAAAATTAGTTTGCCATGTAATTAACTAAAAATTATTTAAGCAATGCATTCTTAATTATTATCTTAGTACAGCCAACTTGTAAGAAATTTCAAGCATTTAATTGGCATTTGATAGAATAGCTATAGCAAGCTAATTAGGTACCAAATTATGGAATGCGCTAATTGATATTTAATAAGTATGTCAATTGGTATCTAACTAGCCAATATGTTATAGCTATCTTGGAATGTGTCAATTAAGTGCCTAAAGATCTCTTTCAAGTAGATTATAAATGTAATCTATTAAGGATGTAATTTGCAACATTTTTTGATTATGGATTGTAACTTATTTGCTTCCTGAATATGTTATTGCTATTCACAGGCTCATTCACACAATATAATGTGCAGCATTTTGCCTACTCGAGCAACTTTGACAACTGCTGTTTTCCTGGGCTCTACTCCCCTCTTACTCTGGTGTAAAGAGATTTTCACTCTCTTCAAAGGTTCCAGAAGGAGACATCTGAAATACACACTAGCCATAGATAAATTTGACAGAGATTATCTTGGTTTAGTGGCAATTGGAGTCCACCCACAGTATTTTGGTTATTTCGAGGGGTGGCACAGTCCAAAGTCTTTGATGTGTGGTCCTGTTCAAAGAATCACAGAGTGGGAGGGACCTTAAAGCCCATTCAGTGCCACCCCTGCCATGGCAGGGACACCTTCCACTGTCCCAGGCTGCTCCAAGCCCTGTCCAGCCTGGCCTTGGGCACTGCCAGGGATCCAGGGGCAGCCACAGCTGCTCTGGGCACCCTGTGCCAGGGCCTGCCCACCCTCACAGGGAAGAATCTCTTCCTAAAATACATTGTAAACCAACTCCTTTGCTGTTTAAAAAAAGTTCTCCTCAGGAAAAATCAGAGGGATGCTTTTACAGCCACAGCCACAGCCATTGCTCAGGTCTGAACCAGCGGAGTTTTTCTCTCCCAGGTTTGTTCATATAAATATCATAAAAATTGCTGTTCTCAGGACAGGAGCAAGAGGGGGTAGTGCATGAGAAGTATCTTAACCTAAAGGGTGAGATGTCCTTAGAGCCCCTTGAGGGGCTGGCATCAAATTTGGGGATGTCAAGCTGGCTCCCTTAGCTCCTAAGGGGATTTACCTGCTTCTGGAACTCCCCAGTCAGCCTGAATCCCCTGGGAATTTCACTGAAGAGTTAATTTGATGACGGTGCTTATTTTCTTTTGATTTCTTTGATACAAGTTGCCATTTACTCCACGCCTCCGGAGGTTTTTTCCCTAAAGCAAGGCGCCCGTTTCTTTGTATCATGTGTAAGTGTAAGGTTGGTGTTGTGAGAGGTGCAGCACACAACATTAGCGCCGTAGCGATCTGAGCACTTTATCTTCATGAGTAAAGTACCCAGCTGCTCTTGAATTCAGCTGAAAAAAAAATATGCTGCCACTCGTAAGAGCAATACATTTTCAGTTACTAATAACAACTGTTGTCATGGAAACAGCCGGTCCAGCATGAATGTAAGGATTTGCTTTCAGGTCAGTGCTGTATTAGTCAGCAGCCTTTCAAAACCACATCTCCCCAGCACACAAGTCTCCTGTCCAATTTACTCTTTTGCAGCACTTTTTCTCCATTGTAAATTACTCCAAATTAATTACATTTTATGACAATTGTGCGCGGCTCCTTTTCAACTCCACTCGCTGCATAATTACTGGGGAATGGTTTATGGAGCCCGAAAGAAAATTTCATAGCTGTACCCAGGTTTGGGAGTTCTGGAGTTGGTTTTTTGGGGTTTTTTTGTTGGGTTTTTTTTTTCTTTCTTTTTTTTTTCTTTCTTTTTTTTTTTTTTTTTTTTTTTTCCAAAAGAACACCAAGAGTAGAGTAGGCTGAATTACCATTATGATCATTAATGATAATGGAGCATCTGGCACTTGGGATGTTTCCAGGTTCCTGACCATTTTTGGGGTCTGTAGATTGACTGGAAGGGGCAGGGCAGGGGGTTCAGGCAGCTGGGGAGGGGCATGAGGGTGTGCAGGTTTCCCCCACTCTGCAGCTCCTTTTGAGCTCCTGGGGTGGATGAAGGTAAAAGGAATCTGCCCCTGTCCAGCCCTGTGGCTCATTTTTGCAATTTCCATCAATCCCATGGACAATCAGCTGGAAGAAGCTGATGTCCTTCATCTCCCAGCTGATCACAGCCCCAAAAGGCTCCTTCCCCACTGGGAAAGCAATGCCAAAGGAGACTGGCAGTGGGGCTTTTCACCAGAGGAACCTCCAGGCTGGAATTGGGGTCCCAAGAGGCATTTTGGGACCATTTCTCCTGGCTTTCCTAAGTGCCCAACACCTAGAGCTCCTGTTGGTGCCAGCAGGAGGAAGGAGGGTTTCACCCCTTTTTACAGCCTGATTTGATTCTCCATTAAAAGCTTTGCCTCTCCCACCAGGGAGAAGCAGCCCCATTCCAAGTGTGGGCACACCAAGCCTGTGAGACCCTGCTCCTTCTCACGTACCTCTCAAAGCTCCCTCCCACACAGACATATCCCTGCTGTTTCCTCAGAGGAAGAGCAAAAATGTGCTTTTAATGTCTAACATTCTGGGACAAAACTTGTTGGAAAAATATCCCCAGACAAAGGGGCTGATGCTGCTCCCAAACATAACTGGTGGCTGTGGTGCAGATTTTTCCTGCAGTGAGGAGCAGAGTTAAATCCTTCTTCCTTCACAATCCTGGTCCATTCAGCTTCTTTCCTTGCAAAATTGCTGCTATCCCTGTCCTTGTGCATTTTCCTTCTTGTTGGTACTTTCAGTTTTCTCCACATTTTTTCCTGTCTATCATATCTCTTTCTAATACTATAGCCTGAAAATCAAATTAAACCACTGTACCCTTTCTTCCAGGAATGGACAGACAGCCTTGGCTGGAGAGTGAAGTCTTTGCCTTGCTGTGGGGATAACTGCAAGGATATGGGAAAAACAAGGAAGGGATTTGTGGTTCAGGAAGGTTTTCTAACAAGAAAGACAGAACACACTTTTGGAGGATGGACTGATTTCAGGGAGCTGCAGATTTCAGCGTCTTGTGGTGTTTTGGGACATTTTGGGAGCTTTCCTTGGTGGGGTTCCCTATGGTGGGGACACATCCCTGCCTTGGAGCCTCACTGGAGAGCAGGTCCCAGCTCTGCAAGGCAGGAGGGGAGGAATAAAGATGAAAGCCATCAGGAGCCTCAGAGCATTCCTGGCATGCAGTCAAACTCCTCCAAAGACACAGCTGGAGTGGAGGGCAGGATTTTGAGTCAAAAGCTGCAGAGGGAGGATGGGCTCCGACCTTCAGGGTCAAGATGTTGCTGAGAGAGAAGGGACAAGAAGGGCTGAAGGCAGCTGATCTCAGAGCAAAGGGAGCTTGTTGAACACCTCTGTAGCTGCACCTCATGGTGTGCCCCAGGGCTGCCTCCTTCCCACCCAGCCCAGCAAGGCTGAACAGCGGGCACAGTTTGTTTAACCTTGAATCAATCCTGATAATGATAATGGAAAGGGAAGGAGCCTGGCAGAGATTGCTGAAGAAATGTTTGATTTCTGCTTTCACTCCAAGTCCTGCTCAGCCAGGTGGAACACAAGTCTCACTGTTTGCCTGTTAACCTGGCCCTGACTGATTTGTTCACGGATGCCTCACGGGGCTGAGGGTCTCTAGAGGTGCTGCTCCTGCATCCCAGGGCACGGACAGTGCACTGTCCCCAAAATCAGGCCGAGCACTTGGTGGCTTGGAGCAGCTGGGTCAGACTTGGTTTGATGCTGTTGAAATGATCTGAACCACAAAAAGTCCTTCTGGTTTAAAGGGTCCCCTCTGCTCTCAGCAATCATCTCCCCCCACTCTGAATTAATTACCCCACCAAGGAAATGTGGGTGGTTGGAGTTGCCCAGAGATTTTAATGAGAGCATTTCAAGCTTGCATACAAAGCTTTTGCCCAAAGCTGAGATGCACATCCCACCTGGGAGGTGTCTGCCACCCTGCCCAGAGGCCATCACAGCCCCCAGCCCAGCCAGAGTTCTACCTCCTGCTCCTCAGAGTTTTTCCTTTCTCTGCACAGGCAGTCCATGCTTTTCAGCTTGCCTGCTAGCTAAAATAAATAAATGTAGGGTGAACATGAAGGTTTGAATGCTCAAACTGTAATACTTCCTCCTCTGGTCAGAATCTCCAGCAGATGCTGAGGTGATGGAGCCCTGAGGGTGTCTCTGTGCCTGTGTGTTAAGAGGAAATGAGCTGGATCAGCACCTGCTCACGAGATGCTCAGACACATCCACAGGATGGGGAAGGGTTTAATCTGTAGCTTTTCCCCCTCATGCATCAGCCTGGGCAGGAATGAAGGAGCCAAACTAAACTTTGGGCTTTTTGTTCTGATGGCAGATTGTGCCAACAGGGACCAAGTGTCCTGGCTCAGCACAGCTCCAGAAACCACACTCAGCCTCCTCTGTGCTCTTCCTTGTGAAAGCCATCAGAGATCCAGCCAGCTTAAACTTCTGCAGGCTTTGGGCCACCCTGCAGGGGTGATTTGGGTGGTCTTTGGTACAGTGCAAAGTAAAAATCTTAAAAATGGTTTGGGAACATTTTGGGAAAAAAAAAAAAAAAAAAAAAAAAACAAAACATAGGAAATATTAGACATTATCCCATTCTGGAATTACAGAGGTCACACCCAGAAGGCCATCTAGATAATTGTGAAGACTTCCCAAAGCTCTGGGTGAGATCCCCAGAGCACTGGATTACCCTGTAAACTGAAAAGAGCCATTGTCTTGGTTTGGACAGACAGGTGTCTGCCAGGGAAAGCTGGAGATTCCCTTGGAATGGAGAATGTAAACACCCTCCCTCCAAATTATTATAATTTTGAAATTAAGGAGCTCTCAGGCAAAGATATGGGAATAGGAAGAACAGTTCATTGCTAGGAATATTGAAAATAGAAATATAGTAGTACAAAAAAATCAAACAAACAATAAAAGAAAACCCTGACAGAGTCAGAACACAACCTGACACCCTGTTGGTCAGGGTGTTGGCAGCAGCCCAGTCCAGCCCTCCTGCAGTGACAGATGTGGTTCTGTGGGAGCAGAGATGATCCTGTAGCAGGGTGCAGTTTTTCTCTGAAGGTCCAGTGGGGTGAGCTGGGTCTGCTCTTCCTCTGGGAATGCAGAGCACACAGGCTGTGCTGGGCTCTGAATGCCAGGGTTTATCCAGGTGGGAATGCAGTGCACACAGGCTGTGCTGGGCTCTGAATGCCAGGGTTTATCCAGGTGGGAATGCAGTGCACACAGGCTGTGCTGGGCTCTGAATCCCAGGGTTTATCCAGGTGGGAATGCAGTGCACACAGGCTGGGCTGGGCTCTGAATCCCAGGGTTTATCCAGGTGGGAATGCAGTACACACAGGCTGTGCTGTGTTCTGAATCCCAGGGTTTATCCAGGTGGGAATGCAGTGCACACAGGCTGTGCTGGGCTCTGAATCCCAGGGTTTATCCAGGTGGGAATGCAGTGCACACAGGCTGTGCTGGGCTCTGAATCCCAGGGTTTATCCAGGTGGGAATGCAGTGCACACAGGCTGTGCTGGGCTCTGAATCCCAGGGTTTATCCAGGTGGGAATGCTGGGCTCCTCCCCTGGGTGGAGCATCTCCCATGGATGATGGAATTGGATCAGCCCTGCAGTGAGCCTGGATGGCCCATGGACAGCAGAGATCCCCTGGAGGGAGGATGGGTCCTGGAAGGGATAAAGAACACTGCCCCAGCTGCCCCATTAACAGAACACACCTGTCCTGTCCCCCTCCCCAGAGTCAGGTGCTTGTGGGGCCAGTGGTGCCCCAAGGCAGCAGGGCAGGACCCTGGCTGGTCTCACCCACTCCAGGGATGACCTCCCACATTCACTGCCTGTTTGGGACCCCAAACACTGTATCACTGGGGAGAAAAACATTTTCAGCCTCCTGGAACTTGCTGCAGCTTTGAAACCCCTTTGTCACGGAGTCATGGATAAAGGCTGGTCCCAGGAGCTATTTAATAAATAAAATTTGGAGACTCAGAAATCCCTGCTCATTCCTGTATTATTGTTTACTCATAGGACTCAAGCCTTTGTCAGCCATATAAAAAAACAATCTCATATAAAGTTTTGGAAACAGAAGGGTCTAAAAGACCTCTCCTAGAATTATGTAAGACCAATTTCAGGCTTTCCAAAACCTTTCCACAGACTAGTCAAAAGCAGGAGGAAACATTACCCTAGAAAATACAACCAGCATGCCTCCCTGTCTGCCAGGACACCTCTATCTTACCAGGGAGGCATATCAAGAACCTAAAAACACAACAAGAGCATGACAATAATAATATAACAAATAAATAAATTAAACTACTACTAATAATCAATATAACAAATAATAACACAAATATAATAACAACATGAGAGCCATCCTAGAAGGGTTGGGATACCCAAATGGCCCAACAGGCTCAGCCAGACCTGCCCTTGTCACGTCTCTGCTGTGCCTCTGTGCCTTTCCTGCCGAGGTATCCCTCATGGTGGGGAAGATACAGATTTTATTCATAGCCCACTACTTTCTACCTTTTTATTATTCTGTTATGCCCTCTGAGAAGTGTGTCCTGTACAGGCTGCAGAGGAAGTCTTGCTCTTACCAATACATGGTGCGTTGAAAAACAAGATGACAACAAATCGCGAGCTGAAAGAAGCCTGCCTCTTATATAATGTACAGAGGGTGCTGATATAAATGAGTCTTCAAAATGATAATGTCCTTCTCCCCCAGGCCTGCTCTGCCGTGAAGTTGGATTTCTGGAGCCCGAGTTCCATTTGCAGCTCATTGTGTATGCTGGAGTTTTTCCCTTTTCCCTATTTTTGAATTTGTTTGCAGGCTGTAATGGGCCCCTTTCTGGTTCTTCCTCATATCCTTTGAATTGTTTTACAGGAGTGAAATGGAGGTTTTTGATATATTGAATATATTTAATATTTTAATGCTGAGAATCTGCAGGACAGAGCAGAGACTGCCTCTTGCGATAAGAGACATTATTATTGTTGTGAAGAATTCCTTTAAGATTCCATCTTAATCATTCTGCTATTGAAATGGAAGAATAAAGTAATAAATGGTTTGAATAGACTTGATTAAAAAGAATAATTATATTCCTCATGTGGGTTAAATATATAAACTCTTTGTGGTTTTGCATTCTTCCAGCATTTGCCTGGTAGAACGAGCTGTTCTCTTCAATAAGGAGGAGGGAAGGAGAGAGTCCTCTCAGCAAGGAGGTTTAGATCTTCAGTGGCCCCTCACCTGAAGCCAGGCACTGCCCATGTTTTTCTGCCCTCCTTTGGGGCTACATTTCTGCCAGAAGTCTTCTCTGAGCCCTGGGAGATGCTCCATGTCCTTTGGGATCTTCCCTCTTTCCCCCCTCTCTGGGGCACCCCAGTGGGCCCAGAGGCCTGTGGTGGGATGAGCTCCAAGGAGGACACAGCCATGGTGCTCCTGGCTCCCTGGGGAGAACATGCTCAGGAATTTGGGAAAAAAAGACAAGTTTCCCATTGGCAAAGGCTCAGTGTCAGCAAGGTGTAGAGGCAGGAAACCTTGGGGTGCTCACCTGTGCACCCTCTGCCAGGCACAGCCTCTACGTGTTCCCTGGAAGGGATGGGGAAAAGCGTTTATTCCCGCTGGAATCCTGAGATGTGGCCCCATACTGCACCCTGACTTGGCAGGGAATTCAGCCCATGGTGCAAAATCGAGTGTTTCAAGGTGCTCCTCACCAGCATCCTGGAATTCACGGAGGATGATGCTCTGTCACCCTGGTTTTGAAGACTTTTTTAAGCTTTCTGTTATATTCTTCATATTGGAGTCAGAAGTTTCACCTTATCACATTTTCTACTATAAACACTGGCCATGTTTTGCTAACTGTCTTTTATTGTTTACATATTTCTAAGTAGGAGGAGAAATGTGATTGACAGTTAGCTCGACTAACGTGGATTGAGAGGTGGAATTCCATCCTCCAATCCACGGGCACCATGGGAAATGTATATAACTGAGTTTTGTAAATAAACTCGCCCTTTTTCCTGCTTCGCTCACCAGTGTGTCCTCGTGTGGTTCTTCCCGTGTCCACTGTGACAATGCTCCAAGTGAAACATCCTCCCCTACCTGCAGTGGTGTGAGCACCTTGCTGAGGTGGGAGCCCTGCTGCCTGGCAGAGCTTCCTTCTGCCCCTCAGTTCTCCCCAAGCTATTCCAAACCTCAACTCCCCATTGACAGCGTTCCAGAGACAAACACACCACGGGCCAAAATGCACACACCATTGAATCCACACTCTCTGAAGGGAGCTGCTCTTCTGGAATTCACCTTCACCCCCAAAAAATCTCCTTTTTACCCTCTCAGTGCTGGGTATCTCAGGTCTGCCCTCTCCTTTGGTGCTTGAAAACTTTTCTTGGGGAAGAAGGCTTTGCTTCCAACCTACATTTTCCTTTCCCCTCACGTCAGAGAGTGGCTGCCTGCCTCCCCCTTCCCCCGCAGATGTGATCATAGATGCTATACTACTAAGGCTTCATTATTTTTACAAAAATCTACTCCAGTACAGTAAGAAGTGTTATAAATAATTAAAGAAACACTAGAGTTGTCAAAATAAATGAACAAAGTACACTTTGAGATGCATGCTCTTGGCTTATTTGGGGTTTGTTCAGTTGGCAGCTGAATTTCAGAATTCAGTCCCTGGAAATACCCAGCAGAAATGCAACCAGCGAGGTTCAGCCATCCACCAACAAGGAACCTTTGTGTTTCCCCCAGAGTCATCTAGGATCAGGGCTGGACATCAAACTTCATGTGTAATACACCAAGCTCCAGTCCCCCTCTTGGCCTTTCCAGGGAAAGCCAGGACCCAAAACACATCCAACCATGCACCCAGAAGTTAGCAAGACCACTTGTATGGCCTGCTTTGTGTGATGCTAACGTTCCAAGTGAATGCCTCATTGCTCTGCACAATAAACCTTCTTCTCTTCATTCAGTGCTCTTTTCCAGAAGGTCTTCTTTGTCTCCATGACGACAAATAAATTGCTTCTTGTTCACTGAAATCTGCTAAAAAGCTCGTTATTAAGCTAATGTGCCCAGGGTGACAACGCAGCAGAGGAAGACAGTCCTGCTCCACCAAGGGATGCTTTTCTTCTTGGTTTCCCATGTGGACACCACTTCTCTGGGCTCTCAGGACAGTGTTGCTCTCATTTGCTGTCAGAGATGCTTCAAAAAAATCGAAGACATTTGAGAGAGGAGGAGAAAAAAAACTCTTGAGTGCGAGCCAAAGACACTGATAATTGTCTGCCTGCCCTTTCCATCTGCCTCTCTGCCTGCTGCTGCACTCCTTCCAAGCACACTGGAACTCCCACCCCGGGGTTTGTGCTCTCCTCCAGCACGTGGAGATCCAGGCGGTGTCCCTGGTGCTGGGTGCCACCAGTGTCCTGCTCCCTGTCACCTACAGGGCACTGCCAGGGGGACAGGCCTGCATGGGCAGGTGGCATGTGTTATAAATGCCAATCCATTTTGCCAATTGAAATATAATTTGGTTTTATTTTAAAAAATCAAATGACGGAACTTCGGTAAAACCAACAAGCGGAGTTACGGGATTGTCAGAGGGTGAACAGAAAGCAGCCTCTATCACACTGCAGTCCCCCAAAGTTCACGAATTGGCCCCATCTGGGGTCCAGGTTTTATACAGTTTTTTTTGCCCCTGGCATAAGATTTCCCCACAGTTCTTTTATTCTTGGAATAGTTATTCGAATGCATCGCTGTCGTTGGTCTGCTGAATGGGGTTTCCTCTGGGAGGGAGAAGAGTCGATTTCTTTTCTCTGGTGGGTGAATGGAAGATGAAATTTTGCATGGACAGACATTCTCCTCCTATGATCAGTGTGATGGTGGAGCTCTGATGGCTCTGCTGCTTTCAGGAGGAGAACTGATTGCTTATCTTAATGTGTCCTCCTTCCTGATGCCAATGGCAGCATCTCCAATTCCTGGCAGTTCATTGTCTTTCTCTGAATGGCGGTTTCTGGGTGTTGCCTCCCTCGGAACTTGTCAAACTAAGGTTACATTCTACAGAACATACTTAAATAAGTTTGCATTTACCAAAACATGATTTTAACATACTATAATCCATAAAAACACAAATTAACATACTATATTTACCACACATGGAATGAGGGGATGGCTGGGGCACTGCCAGGCTCTGAGCAAGCTCTGGGTTCCCCAGGCCGCCGGCACTTTGCCTTGGAGAAGGTGCCTGAAAGCCGCCGTGTGATTCCACAGGCTCCTCAGGAAAACCCCCCCAGGAGCTGCTGGTGGCTTCTCGTGGGTTGCCAACACCATTTAGCATTTCAGCCTTCGCCTGCCCCTTTCCCAACCGCAGCATTTTTTACCATTTCTTGCTCTCCCCACAATCCAAAGTGCTAAAAGGTCCCGTGAGAGTAAATGGTGAGAGCTTTCATGTGGTTACTGTCACTAGGGAAACCACTTCCTTGTGATTCACATGTTCTCTGAGTCTCTCTTAGCTTCCCTCTGCATTCAGGAAGGTAATATTGTGCTGGTACACGTCGGGGGGATGGGGCAGGGAACAGGCAGAGGCAGCAGGAAAATGGATGAACATGCAGTTTATTGCAGGGTTTTGGAATAAAAAAACAGCTTTGTGCCAGGGCGGGGTAGAGCTCATCGTTAAGAAGGGATGAGTATTCAGAACTGGTAAAAAAAACCCCAAACTGACTTGATGTGACAGTCCCTCAAAGAAAAAAAAAAAAAAAAAAAGGCCTTTTCTCCTCTTCTGGTATTATTTTGCTTTTCCCTTCAACCTAATCACAAAAGAGCTCATCATTAAGACAGGTAGATAAATTACCACCATTTCTCCTCTCTTTAAGTGGAAGAGCCTGTTGGGAAGTGTCCTCTGCCCACCCAGGTAAGTGGGGCAGGAGAGGGAGGTTTGCCCAGCAGGCCAGGGAGGGGCAGGGACACAGGGCTGGGGGTGAGACAGGGCTGCTGGAATCAGCTGGGGTGAGAAATAACAGCCAGGCAGAAAAACTCAGGGTTTGGAGAACATCCCAAAGCTCACACAGAATGGTTTGGGTTGGAAAGGACCTTAAAAAGTCATCTTGTTCCACCCCTGCCATGGCAGGGACACCTTCCACTGTCCCAGGCTGCTCCAAGCCCTGTCCAGCCTGGCCTTGAGCACTGCCAGGGATCCAGGGGCAGCCACAGCTGCTCTGGGCACCCTGTGCCAGGGCCTGCCCACCCTCACAGGGAAGAATTTCCTCCATATCTGACCTAAATCTAACCTCCTTCAGCTTAAAGCCATTTTTCCAAAGCCTACCACCACCAGTCCTTGTCCCAAGTCTGTCTCCGTCTCCTGGAGCCCCTTTAGGCCCTGGAAGGGGCTCTGAGCTCTCCCTGGAGCCTTCTCTCCTCCAGGCTGAACAGCCCCAAGGCTCTCAGTCTGGTTTCATGTACTGGAAGTTTGGAGCTCAGGAACACAGAAGAAACCTGAGAGCTCTTGGTTATCCCATGTACCTCAGCCTCCAGGCTGTGGCCAGGATAAAGAGCTGCAGAAATTGAAGCTTTCTTCAAGCACAAATAAACACACTTGTTCTTGCCTAAAGAAAGAAACATTAATATCCTTTGCATTAAGAGAAAAAAAAAATAATGGAGATTATTTCTGATCTAACCCCAGTTTTCCATTTATATTAGTTTTTGCAAAACACGTTTTCATTCACAAGAAAGTGATGATTTAGGGGAGGTGGAAGAATGAAACCTCTGAACACAGAAAGGCTGCAGTCAGCCCTTAGCTCAGTCAGTTCCTGGTGTGTTCCAAGCATGAGAAGTCACCAGGTCCTTGGAAGAGCTCCCATGCAGAGCTGGGATGGGAATGTCCATCCTGGAGCTTCCTCCCATCTGTGCTTCTGCTCCATCTCTCACCTCCCTCTGTACCACCTCGCTGAAATCACCTCTGTGCTGGCTCAATTTGCTGCCCCACAAATTGAGTTAACATTCCAATCCCTTTTATAGCCATGCAAGGTGGGTGCTTAAATCAAATGAAGATGAATATATTTGCTGACATATAATTGTTTTCTTTAGTAATTGCACTCGGGTCTCTTTATATCTCATCGTTAATGCTGCGCGAGGATTGTTTGTGAAATGTCTCATTGTTTCTGATGAATCCTATGAAAAGTGACATTCCTGATTATTTTGCCATGCAGGAGATTACACCAGGCTCTACTGCTGAGCAGTATTGATAGACCCTGTGCTGTCTTTTACTGTTTAGTTGCTACTGATAAATCAGAACTTGGTTTCTTCTCCACGTGCTGAATCCTTTATCACATGCAAACGTGAGAAAAGAGCTTTTGGGCATCTTCCCAGGGGTTTAACAGGAAGGAGTGGAGATGCTTGTGCTGCTCCAGCATGAGGCTTGAGGAGGAGGTCCTGAACACCTTCCTGCTGATGGGAGCAAGATGTGACTACCCGTGGTGGCAGGGGGACCTGGCTTCTTGTTTTCTCAGGGAATGCCAAGCTTTCCTGCTGGTGCTGGCAGGAAAAGGGCTTGGCAGAGGCATGGCCTGATCCCAACAGGGAGATGCCAGCACCTGCCAAGGAGGCAATTACAGGTGCCTGAGCTGGAGCGCTGGGAGCAGGGGTTGATAAAAGAGTGCTGCATTTCATCTCTGGGGGTTGCTGTGCTCTGAGATCCCCTTTCCTGTGACAAACCCACAGCCAAAGGGAAGTGTGAGGGGTAGGAGGACATGATGTGCCCCATCCCAGGGGACAGGGACCTGCTCCTCCAGCCCTGGTGCCATGGAGCCTCCCGTGTGTGCCATGCTCAGTGCCAGTGGCAGCATCCAGGGACAGGATCCCGTGGGGCAGGGGGGAAATATCCCTGATGCCAGAAAGCTCAGCCCCAGCCCAAAGCTAAGCTGAGAAAAGGAAGGTGCTCAGGGGCCAGGAGCACCCCCAGTGCTCCCAGACACACTGGGGCTGGGGCAGCCCGGGGGCCACCGGGGGTGGCAGCGGCTCCCTGGGGATGCCCATAGACCTCAATCATCCCTGGGGAATGCCCATAGACCTCAGGGCCTGCAGGAGGAGGTGAGGGATCAAAGAGGGAGAGTGAGAAGAAGCACACACACACGCCTCTGCATCCCCCCCAACCTAATTGCACTAATTAATTTAGCGAAGATACCGCGCTCTGTAATTTGCCTAATTCAGTGAGAGGAGAGGCAGCAGCAGCAGCCAGTCCTGATCCCCGGGAGCCTCTCCTGGTCCTGCCAGGGGCTCAGCACCCCGGGCAGCTGTGGGGCACCCGCCAGTCACACCAGTGCTGCCCACAGGCTCAGCACCAGCAGCATCCCACCCCTGGGGAGCTGCAGCTGAAAATCCCATAAACATTCCCCATGGCTGCAATTCCCATCCGGAATGGAGTGGCCCCAAACCGAGCCCCTGACTGTCAGGAGCTGTGAAACCTCTTCTGCTCTCACTTGTATGCATTTATATAAAAATAATATGTTTATTCTCCCAGTGCTAGGGTCCCCTCCCTTTGTGGTGAGAAAGCTCCAGGATAAGGGGTTTTTCACAGATTCCCCTCTGCCAGAGGCTGCTTTCCTTCCTTTCTTGCTTTTTTTCCCTCTCTCTCTTAATGAAGATGTTGTGTGCTCGTCGCTGAAGTGGTTCTGGATACGGATGAAGATGTGGAAAATGCCATAATAGGAGACTGAAGTGAGCAGGGAACTGCAGGTTGATGAGGAACCACCAGAGCCCCTCCTGCACCGGCCCCGCTGCAGGCACGGGAGGGACTTCTACGCTGAAATGGAATGCAAAATAAAAATTGCATCGAGCTGAGGTCATTTCTTGCATGATGTATCTTGGGAAAAGAGGGGTTTCTCTTCTTTCCCTGACATATTCAGAAATTCAAAATAAAAGCTTTTCATTGAGGTAAGCAGCACAGGCAGGAGCCGAGAGCGCTGTTAATTTTGCCTTGATTTTTTTCCCTCTCTATCTGGCAATCTTTAGGAAGAAAAAAAAAATCTTGACATTTTTGTTTCCTTATTTGTTTGTCTTCTCAATATGTCAGGAAAGAGACAAGATTATAACACAATCCCTGCTTGCAGCAGACATATATTTGCCATCCAAACAGGTTTTCCCCTTTTAATGTAAGCTATTAGCCCAAGTAACTGCTATAAATGTAGCAAACTCCATCTATTTTAATCAGCTTGTTTATGAGCATCTTTCCATTCCCAAATTGCACTCCTGCTAAATACCCTCTTTTTTTTTTTTTTTTAAGGTAAGATAATTTCTGGGACAAAATGTCAGGGAGCTCAACGCATCCCTTCAATTACTGCTGCACAGATTTTCTCTGAGCTATTGGACAATAAGTAGCTTTCAGGGAAGCATTAAGTTGATTTGCCCTCAAGGGTTTGCATTTCAGTGGAGTGACAGTTATTTTTGTAAATACAAAATAAAAAAATATAATAAAAAAGAGGAAGGAAAAGAAGGAAAAGGGAGGTTGGGAAGGAAACAGAGCCTTCCCCCAGCTCCAAGAAAATAGACAGACATGGGCTAGACAACTGCTTATTATCTGAGAACCTTGAATCAGATAGGAAAACCAGAGTTTCTAATGTCTTCAAATGTCGCAGCATTATGATTTATACCAGAACACAGTGTACCATGCTTCATTACAGAGAAAAAAATAAAGAAAAATTGAATTACAGAACTAATGTCTTCCCCCCTTTTTTTTTCAGACTACTCTGAGGACATAAAATCCATCATTAGTTGTTTTTAAGCTTGTCTCTAATGATGAAAAAAATAATGGGGCATGAAACTCAGACTTAACAAAACAAAAATACAAAACACAGCATTTTACAGACTTTACGTAAACATAATGTGACAATGCACTTCCTTTCATTCTCTGCTATGACAGTTAATTCCAGACCAGGAAAACTGTCAAAAATGTTTAGTTCTGCTTGGGTTGAGTTAATTACAGGCCCTGGGGCTGTGTTGACTTTCTCCTGCTAATGGCACTGTGCTACAGGTAAAAATCCATTTGCAAGAATGTTTTCAGAGCTACAGATCTAATTTACTGAATATCAAATATTTATGCCATTGCAATTAAAGTGACAACGTTCCACCCCTCTTCAGCATACAAGCTCGGGCTTTTTAATAGAATTTATTATACAGTAAACATTTGGTAAAAAGTTTTGCTGGAGCTTATAATGTGAAAGCTTTGAATATTTTATTGATTTTATTTCTTGTGCACTCTATCCCTATCAATGCTGGGACATTATGAACTTCTGCAGCACATGAAAGCTCATTTTTTACTGTCAGAGCCAGAGGAGCTCACAGATAAAGGCTGGCACTGAGGGATGGAGCTGTGCTGTCACTGTCACAGGAGGAGGAAGAGGAGGGCCAAAGTGCCAGGCCAAATCTGCCAAGGCAGGAGCTGGAGCAGAAAGGAAATGAATTTCCCTCGTTGGATAAATGGGTGAGGGGGCTGCTCCTGGTTTATATCCACAATCAGATCCATCAGCACGGGGAGCCCTGCCCGAGTGTGTGCAGAGGGAGCAGTGCAGGGTTAATGAGCACCTTCATGAGGCTCTCCTGACGTAGGGGAGGGCGGAGGGTACCCAGGGGAGGGGAGGGGTTGCTGTTCCTTTGCTGGTTTGGGTTCTGAGAGCAGAGATCAGGCTGTGCATTCTGCACTTTGTGCAGCTCCCTGCCTCCATCCCCACATTTGCCCACTGTTTGGCTCTGTTCATTACAAACCTTGTAGGCAATTTATTTATATTTTGTTTTTTCATCTGAAGGATCTGACTAACCTGCTCAGGCTTATTTGCTTCTGCTGAAGGTATTTTTATTTGCAGGGAGAAAATCAACAGCAAAAAATACTGCTTCTGAGCACATGTTTTAAAAAGCCACGTTTGGTTAAGATCCTAAACATTTCTTGTGAAGAAAAGAGCCTTTCAAAAGGGAAGTAAAGAGGGTGAGGACCACTAAAATTGCCTGTTCTGCCTGAGGGGCAGCACCCAGGCTTGCCCTGGTGGGTCGCCCTCAGCTGCTAGATTAGGAAACAGAAAATCTTAGAATTAAGGAGTTGCAGAATGATTTGGGTTGGAAAGGATACTAAAGATCACCCAGTCCTGCACTCTGCCATGGGCAGGGACACCTTGCACAAGAGCAGGAGATCAAAGCTCCATCCAGTCTGGATTTGAACATTTCCAGGAGAGATCACCCTGTCCTGTCCATCCACTCTGAGACTTGCTGTCCACGAATTTGTGCCAGCCCCTCCTGACCCTGCTGGCATCACCTCCTCGGGACAGCCAGCTCCAACAATCTGCTGGGAAAAGCAGTTCTCTGACTGGGATTTAAACCAATCCCATCCCAGCTTTTCTGAACTCCCCTCAGGCTGCTCTGCAGCTTCTTGCTCTCTGCACAGCCCTGGTGTCCTTTCCCCTCGATTTTGGGCAGTTCCCTTCGTGAAGACAAGCACAGCTGACAGGGTGGATCACCTCGCTGCCCTCTCTGCCAAGCCTGACCAAGGACAGGGGATGCCCCAGCAGCACCTGCACCAGGAATAAACCAGGCCAGCATTGCCCCTCACAGGCTGCAAAGCTGATCCCTCTGGGACACTGATTTTGTCCAAAAGTGCAGTCCCTAGTGCAGGCACTGACCTGGCCCATGTGTGAGCAGCTGACACTTTCCACCATCAGCACCTGGCCTAAGTTTGCAGCTTTGCTCATCCCATTTAATCTTTCCCCACCCCTGCTCTCAGGGTAGAATCACCCTGCAGCACATTTTTGTTATTAGACCTTGGGTTTGCCACCTACAGGGATCCCCCCAGGCTCCTCGTTCCACCTGGTGTTTTAATTATGCTCTTCTTCCTATTGTCACAAGCCTTGCCACCCTGCCACCACCCTGCTGTGTTCCCATCGTGCCACCAAAGCACCACCTTCAGGGTTATCCCTGCTCACCAGGGCTCCTGGGTGCCCATGGAGCTGGGATCAGGGGTGGTGCCTCACTCACCTCCATCCAGGGTAAATGTTGTGTCCAGCTGCTCCTTTTGGAGGTGCATTGAGCTACATCCACTAAAACAGCCAGACAGGCCACCTGAACCAGGCACTCTTCCTCCAGCTGTCCCCAACCCCCAGGACAAATATGCCACAGGGTCCCTCTGGACCATGCCACCCCTCGTGTGGCTCTGCCAAGGTTGAGGTGCAGATCACCTGTCCTTGCTGTGTCCTCACCTCCTGTCTGCCCCTTCTCTCCTCTCTGCACCATCACCTCTCCAGCACTCCTGATTCCTGCCTGCCCCTCACTTTGGGAATCACCCTCAGGACCCCTGAGGGTGCTGCTGCAGCACTCCTGGAAATCAGCCCCTGCCAGGCAGCCTGTGTGGAACCTCCCAGAGCAGCCTTTGCACTCCTCCCACACCACAGGTACCAACAGGAGCACAAGAGCTGTCAGGAATTACCTGGATTCCTCCTGTCCCCTCTGTACCCAGCAGGTAAACGCTCAGGGTCTGCTATCACAAAGCAGCTCTGTGTGTTCTAATAATGCCCCTGGATCCCTGCAAGTGTCCCAGGCCAGGCTGGATGGGGCTCTGAGCAACCTGATCTAGTGGAAGGTGTCTCTGCACATGGCAGGGGGGTGAGACAAGATAAATTTTAAGGTGCCTTCCAACCCAAACCATTCCATGATTCCGTGAATAATTGCATTTCCCAATACCACCACTCAGGTCTTTTATCTGAGAGGATTTTATGCTGTGGAGCATTTTTGGTGTAAGAAGACCCTGGAGGGGAACTCAGCTGTCTGAAATCCACTCCTGCCATTGATTTCCTTCCTCCCCAGGTCTTACACCTTTCCCCATCAGAGCCACTCTGGCTGTTCACATCCCTGCAGGTCTCAGGCAGGAGCTGCTCACCTGAGCCTCCCCATTAAGCCTCTCTCGTGGCAGGAGGAAACGAGTGCAGGACAGAGGGAGGTCACCAGAGTGTTGCACTCTGCAATAAATTGAGTGATCCCTGCTCCTGGGGAACACCCACCTGCCTCTTGGGCTTAGATGAACTCTGAGTCTCTCAAAAGGAAGGGTTAAAATCACTCTCCTGCAACTCTGCCCTCATGAAACCAGCCAGGTGAGAAGTGCCCAGCAGCAGCAGAGCAGCCCACAGCCCCCGCTCTGCAGCCCCTGCAGCTCAGGTTCTGCTCTGGCCTGGCTATTCCACCGCTGCCTTTATCCTGCCCTGGCTCCAGGCAAGCTCTGTCCCTCAGCCCATGCCCAGGGCCACCTTCATTCTCACAGAAACAGGACAACAAGAAAGCCAAGGGGATGGGATAACCCTGCTGTGCTGAGTGGAGAAAGAGGAGAGCAGGAAGGTGACAGAGCAGTGTGGCATTGCAGAGGTTACAGCCAGGGGTGAGGGGTCCTGTCTGCCAAATCCTGCAGCAGGAGCAGGGTGCTCCCTGATCCCGAGCTCACGGGTCCCTCCTGGAGCAGGTCACTTGGTGAGGAAGGTCACTGCCATCCCAGTACCAAGGTTGTGCCAGGGGTGTTCAACCCAGAGAGTCAGAATTGAACCTGGAATTTCTAACCATGACAAGAGAACAATTAGGATGTATTAAGAACACTGATATCAGGGAAAAGTTCCCCAGAGGGTGCTGGCACTGCCCAGGCTCCCCAGGGAATGGGCACGGCCCCGAGGCTGCCAGAGCTTCAGGAGCCTTTGGACAGCCCTTCCAGGCACTTGACCTTCAGCCTCCTGCCTCCCTGCACAGCCGACACAGGCACTAATCACTCCAAACCCCAACCACTGTCACGTCTTATTGCTTAAACACCAGCTCTGCCAGCTGCACATTTACATCCTCAGCATTGACTCAGCTAATGTAGCTGTCATTTAAGCACCAGTGATCTGCCAGAAATAATGCTGGGTGCAGCAGCTATCGAGGGTGGGGGCTCAGGGCTGTTGCTTGCAGGGAGCAGTCTCTGGATGCCCCAGGCTGGGCTTGTGGCAGCCCCCACTGATGGACATTTGCAGGATGCAGGTGAGCAGCACATCCTCACACTTTGCCAGGGAGCTGCTCCACAGCCCCTGCAGCCCTCCTGGGAAGGGCCAGAGGTGAACCCAGAGGTGTGGGATGAGTTCCTCTTGGATAGGTTTCCAGGGTTCAGGGTTGAGCTGAGTGTGGTGGGATGGGATGTAAGCACAGGCACAATTCCTGATGGACAGTTCCTAAAGGTGGAGAGCTGCTCTGATCTGAAGGTAGCTGGCTGTTCAAAGCTGCTGTGGAAGCTGCTCTCACAGGAATGTGTTCCCTCCATCCCACCCCTCTCCTCTCCCACCACAGTGTCTAGAATTGGCTGAACAGAGATGAGGGCAGCACAGCCCTGTGCTGAGGCTCTGCAGGAGGATCCCATCCTGGAAAAGGACCTCTGCATGGACCCAAACTCCCTCTGACTGCATCCCTGACTGTGGAGGTCACATCCTCCAGGAACCTGTGCAGAGCTCAGGAGCTGCTCCCAGCCCTGCCCAGAGCTCAGGCTCCCTCCTCCCAAGGTTTCTCATATCTCAGCACACCCTGGGGACTAAAACCACGCACTGGTGGGACAAAGGAGATTCCAGAGAGCACAGCTGGGGGTACCATGGCCACACAGCCATCCCCTGCAGCAGGCTCAGAGCCTCTCTCAGGTTCTGCCCTCCCTGGCATCAGTGCCTGCTCCCTGTGCTGCAGGGCCTGGAGGCTCCTCCCGAGCTGCTGCCAGGGGAGAGCTCATGTTCTGCCTTTGTCACTGGCTTGTTCCCATGAAAGTTTAATGCCCCTCCTCTCTCTCCCTGCAAGTGAGATGCCTCCCGTGTCCCTGCATGGCACAAAAGCCAGGCTGGGAGGGATGAACCCGGCCTTGCCTTCTGCAGCCCCTGGATCAGAGCAGCACAGTGGAGATCAGAGCCAGGATCCGTGGCTAAATCCTCCCCACAGGTGAGGGGTGTGTGTAACGAGGAGGTCCAGCCCTGGTACTTCAATAATCGGGGCAGGGCTCAGGGGAGCTTGTCTGGGGTCTCACTGAACTGGAGGAGGCAGGCAGACATAATGAAATCTTTCATTCGTCAGTAAATGTCACTGTATGAAGTGTAATTAATGGATTTACCAGGGCTGGATGTAGCCCAAAGTGAAATATAAGCACTCGGGGAGGCGGCTGGGAGCAGTGTCCTCTGCACCACTAATTATGAGGGCACTGCCAGAGCCTGCTCAGGCTCCAGCCTGGGGGAGCCCTCGCCAGCTCAGAAATACTCCCCAGCAAAATGATGGCTTTTCCTGGCAGGGGTGTGAGGGGTGCAGGCAGGCCCTGAGCAGGGGGGGGGTGCAGGGCTGCAGGCAGAGCTGCAGGGGCTGGCAAAGCCCTGGGGTGGGGCAGCAGGGCTGTGGGGTGTGCAGGGGGAATCAGCCAGCCCAGCAGCAGGGAGCACAGCCTGCTGCCAGCTCTGGGCAGAGTGGGGGTGTCCGCACTGGGCATCGAACTTTGTCCCCATCTGGGAGTTCTGCTGATGCCTCCCTGGGTGTGCTGGTCTCTCCCTGCAGGTGATGGAGGATGAAGGGGCATTATGGATAATAAATCTCTGAGCTGGCTTCCAGGCTTGGGAGAGAGGGCACCTCATTTCTTTCCTCCATGCTTACAGCATCCTGCCATGCTCAGCAGCAGCCACCTTCCCTCCTCTCCACTTCACCAAAGCTCCTCAGGGAGAAAGTGGTGAGTAATTAGCACCAAAGTGTTTTCCTCCCCAGCAGAAGGAGCCTGGCTGCATGGAGCTGGTCTCCCAAAAATCTCACTGGACACTCCTGGCTCCCAAAGATCTCTCTGTGACCAAACACATTTCCACTTCTGTCCTGAAGTGATTAAGATCGACCCCTTGCAGCTGAAGGAGCTTCACAAGTGAAAATGAATCTTTGCACAGAGCCAGGCAGAGTTCCTCTTCTCAGGATTATCCTTCACACTAAATGTCCTTGCATTCAGGATGCCCAGCAGAAGGTCTCACCCTGGTTTTTCAGGTGCCACCAGAGCCTCCAGCTGTTTAAAGGGCAGCCCATGGGTGCAGGTAGCCCTTCTCCTGGGACAGGCATCCTCCTTGGGAGGCCTCATGTCTGCAGCTGGAGAATTTATCCAGCCAGGACTTAACTCCCATTGACCCCTAGCATGAATGGATCTCCAGTTATTCTGCTTTGAAAATAATGAATAATGGCCAAAAAAAAAAAGCCTGGCAATGGGCAAGAGACAGACACAAGCACGAGTCTCCTGTAACCTGTTCCACTCCTGGTGAGGGTGTGGATTCTCTGCAGCATATTCCAGAAAACCCCAAGCCCATTATGAGGAACAATCAGCAGCAGATTTTAATAGATGCATTTTGCACTCAGCTGTCACCATCTGTGTTTCCCCATTAGGAATGCAGAATGAACGAGCTGCACAATTACAGCTGGGAGGGTCTGGGAGGCCCAGCAGAGCTCTGAGTGCAGCCACCCTCCTCTCCTCCTCCTGGGGAAATCCTGTCCCCCCAGCACAGCTGGGGCCAGGGCTTGGGCACACCCTGCCCCCAGCCCAGGGACCAGGAGGGTGTCCCAGGCCTGGGGGGCATCATCCTGTCTGTCCTGTCAGAGGTGTGCAGGCTGTGGGACCCCGGGTGGGGTCCCCAGCCCCAGCTTGTCACCCAGAAATGGTGCATGAGGGCATGAGACACTTGCAAAGGACAGGCGAGGGGTGCTGCCTGAGCACCCCAGACCTCATTGGGCTCCTGTGCATGCTCCCACAGGCTGGTGAAGCCTCAAAGCAGGGATTGAGGCTGCCCAGAGGAAGTTGTGCCTTTCCCTGCCTCCAGGAGGGTCTGGAGGGCACCTGAGGGCATCCAGAGCTGCACTGAGCTGCCAGGGAAGGATGGGATGTGTGGGGCTGCTTGGGCTCTGCCTGGACTGGGAGACCGTGGCTGGGCAGAACTGAGGAACATCCTGTGCTGGAAGGGACTCCCAAGGCTCCAGTGCAACCCTGTGCTCTGCACAGGACACCCCAACAAATCCCACCTGTGGGGCTGTGCTAGTTTGAAAGCAAAACCAGTGAGACTCCAAGTCAGAAATACTATTTAATAGAGAGAAGAAACAACAAAATAAAAATAACATAAGATAAATGCAATAGTACAAAGGAGCACTGACAGAGTCAGAATGCAAACCTGACACCCTGTTGGTCAGGGTGTTGGAGCAGCCCGCAGTGAGTCCTCCCAGAGTGACAGATGTGGCTCCATTGGAGTAGAGATGATCCTCAAGATGGGTCCAGTCATCCTCTGGGAATCCAGTGGGAACAGCTCCCTTGGTGTTTGGGATTGCTGTTTTATCCCAGTGGAAAGGCTTTGGCTCCTCCTGCTGGGTGGAGCATCTCCCAATGGGATGAGGTGATGTTATCAGTCCTGTGAGAGCCTTCAATGGCCCATTCACAGGGGATGTCCCTTGGAGGAGGATGGGTGCAGGAAGAGATAAGGAGGCCCTGCCTTATCTGGTGTTATCAGGTGTCCCATTAACAGAAGGCATTGGCCCTCTTCCTCCCCTAGAGTTACAAGAGATAAAGAACAATATCTCCCAACCGACTTCAACAGATGAAAATAGAATACACATTTTTGGTTACTTTTTCAACCCAAGACAGGGGCACAGGACCAGCCCCCAAACAGCCCCAAAGCGTGGCCAGAGGGAGGAGAGGAGCAGCAGCAGTGCCTGGGAGATGGCCTGACACAAACTGTTCCATCCCCACGGGATTCTGCCCAGGAGAGGGCCCGAGCTGCAGGAACCTGGCAGGACATGGGAATCCACGAGCTGGCAGGATAATTACTTTTTTAATCAAGTCTTTTCAAAACATCTAATTTTATTACTTTATTCTTCCATTTCAATAGCAGAACGATTAAGATGGAATCTTAAAGGAATTCTTCACAACAGTAATAATGTCTCTTATCGCAAGAGGCAGTCTCTGTCTGCTCCATCCTGCAAATTCACAGCATTTGAATATTAAATATATTCAATATATCAAAAAAATCCATTTCAGTCCAGAAAAATAATAAAGACAAGAAAAAAAAAGAGATCCACACGCAACAGAATTTCCCCCCTCTTTCTACTAAAAAAAAATAAATTAAAATTAAATAGCTCCCAATTCTTTTCCCCTCCAAACTGCCTTCTCCAGGAGGGAGGCAGGAGACACCTCCTGCTGCTGCCAGGCCAGGCACTGCCTCAGCTGGAAAATGAACCTTTCCAGAGCTCTGATCCTGCAGAACCCACCCAGGATGTGCTGCTTGGTTTGGAGGAGTGGGCTGGGCAGTGTGGGGCTTAGGAGAGCACCTCCATCATATTCTGAGGCTGATTCGGGGAGGAGGATGCCAACCATGGGCCCCATCACAGTTTTGGGATGCAGGGAGGGAAGATGCCAGCTCTGTTTCCATCAGTTTTGGGATGCAGGGAGGAGGATGCCAGCCCTGGTCCCCAGCATTGCTTTGGGACCCCAGCTGGGCTGCTGCTGCCAGGTCAATGCTTGATTTGATCACAAGAAGAGACAGTGTCATCTAAATTTGGGGGTCAGCAGCGTGGTCCTGAGTAATGCAGGCTGTGTTTGCATCCTCCCTTTTCCCAAGAGAGCACACAGTGAAAGAAAAGTCATGATGCAAGTGGACAGGGGAAGGGAGTGACAGTGGCAGGAATGTGTTTGCAGTGTGATCTTGGGTTGTTTGTGACAGGTCAGACCTAAACTTACCTTTCAGAGCTCAGGCTGGAAAAGGAAAAACCCAAAAGCCTTGTTTTGAGAAAGTGCCCACGGAAATAAGATAAAATGTTGGAAATAAACACAGATGACCCTGAGCTACTGTCTCATTCCAAAAGCATGCATGTAATTTCCTAACTTGTTTTGCTTTGCTTTCTAAAGGAAAGAGGTAAAAACAAATTCTACTGTGTCAAACATCCTTTGGATGATTTCCCTTTCTGTCCTGATTCTGTCGGGATCTGCAGCAGGAGCTGCTGAGTGACAGCCCCAGGTCTTCCCCAGGACAGAGCCCACGTCTCCCTTACCTGTACCTGCAGTGAAAGGAGGTGGGAAACAGCACCAGAGTGACCAACTGTCTTTGTTTTTGATTGTCCATGTAAGAATTACAGTTTCCTTATAATAGGCATAAATAGATAATTATCTTTCCTCCATTTCCTCTCCATGCCCACCCCAGTGGCTCCTGCTGTCTCACAGGTTCCTCTTTGGGAAGTGCTTCAGAGGTGGCTGGGGCCTCTCCTGTGCTTTTCCTCCAGCACAGCTGCTCCATGCAAATCCCAGGGAAGCTGGCACTGCTATCCCAGCACCCTTCCTGCAGGCCAGCCCTGGTTTTGGTACCCACCACTGGCAAGGAGCCAGGTCTGGCATCAACATCCTCCCCTGAGACCAAGGACCGGCCCAGGGGAGCCCTCAGCCCTGGGAGAACCAGCTCCAGAGGTCTGATGGACATTTTCTTCCCAAGCCTCAGTGGAATGTGATGGGAAATGGCATCTGAATGATGAGCAAGGATTTGGACACTCGTCCCTGTGATTCCCCACCCTGGGTCACTCCTGGCCTGGGGAGTGTCTCAGCACCCACCCAGGGCACACTGGCACATAAACCCCACCCAGGGCTTTTCCAGGGCACAGGAGCATCAGGCTGTTTCTAATTAACCTGGACTGAGGCCCTGAGGCTCTGGAGGGGTGAAGGATAAGGCAAGTGTTGGACTGCAGTAGCAACCCTCAGGAAAACTCAGATTATTGCTGTGGTGTCCCACAGACCTGTTAAGCTCGAGGAATTTGCATGGCTTTTCTGTGCCTCAGTTTGCCCACGAGCAGAATGGCATTTTCTGTAATCCCTGAGGTAAATTTCCCTGGATTGCCTGCAAAGGCAGCTGTAGGGACCCTGGGGGTTCACATCTGTTTGCCATCAGTCTCCACAGCTCTTCCCCATCATGAATTTTTGGGTCAGGATGCTCTGGTGAGAGCCACTCCTCTTCCAGCAGGTAACACAGCAAGCTGCCTACAACAGCATTTTGGTTTTGAGGGGAGCCCTGGGTTTGGATCAGTTACCCAGTGACAATTCTCTAATGGTTTGCCCTCATTCTCCTTCACATGAGGAATTTTAAACTGATGTCTGTCTCTAATAGCCTTTCCTCCGTCTCCCCTCACACGAGCTGCTGAGCTGCTGGTTAGAGATGAAAATCTACTCCAGCCTGCCCAGCAGCAGTTCATCAATGACAGTTGTTTCATTTGTTGATGTGAACCCACTTAAAATAAATTCCAATTAAACCAGAAACTGAAATCACACTATTTTGGAGCACTCCTATGCTGGTGGCATGCTCTGCTCTGCCCTGCCCCTGCCAGACCTGTTATTACTCAGCCCCTCGCCTTGTCTCTGCTGATGTATCAGACAACAAAAAATAAATAGTGTTTTCATTAAAGTCTTTGCCAATCTACCAGCAGATTGAATTATTTGTCCCTCAAGGTGCATGTGAATGAGAGGGAAAAGACAGAAAAGGGAAGACAGCAGTGTGCTCCTGCCTTGACCAAGCTGGAGCCAGGGTTCTGCCTCTCTTTTTGTGGTTGGGATGCCTGGGAAAGGGATTTAAGGGAAGAGGGCCCCTCTGGGAGCTGCCTGCAGTGGCGAGGGGCAGCCAGGGGGGTGTTTATTGCTGGCACCATTCCTGTGTCCAGGGAGGGCTGGCAGCTCCTCAGGGCCTGTTGCCTGGAGCCAAGCCTTGGATTCTGTTTTAAAATTTGCAGGCTTGGGGCAGTACAACAGGGAGAAACACAAAACCCTCAAACCTCCAGGGGGAAAATCAGGTTTTGTCATTCAGCTGGGCAGGTGTCCCCAGCCCCTAGGAGATGCTGCAGGGATTGGACTGGGGGCCACTTCCATGCAACACACCCAATTATCTGCCACCAACAGGAATTCCCTGGGACAGGCTGCCCAGGGAAGTGGTGGAGTCACTGTCCCTGCACGTGTTCAAAAATCAGGGAGAGATGGGACTTCCTGACATGGGTCAGTGGTGGGCTTGGCAGTGCTGGGGTGGACTCGATGATGTTGGACTTGGTGAGGCCACACCTCAAGTGCTGTGTCCAGCTGTGTCCCCTCAGTTTAGGAAGGACACTGAGTGCTGTGTCCAGCTCTGGGTGTCTCAGTTTAGGAAGGACATTGAGATGTTTGAGTGCATCCAGAGGAGGCAGCGAGGCTGTGAGGGGCTTGGAACACAGACCCTGTGAGGAATGGCTGAGGGAGCTGGGGGTGTTTAGCCTGGAGAAAAGGAGACTCAGGAGTGACCTTATCGCTCTCTACAACTCCCTGAAAGGTGCCTGTGGTCAGGGTTGGTCTCTTTCTCCAGGCAGCACTGACAGAACGAGAGAACACAGCCTCAGGCTGAGCCAAGGGAAATATAGGCTGGATATTAGGAAAAGGTTTTTACACAAAGGGTGACAAAGTACTGGAATGGTCTGCCTGAGGAGGTGGTGGAGTCACCATTCCTGGATGTGTTCAAAACAAGACTGGATGTGGCACTCAGTGCCATGGTTTAGTTGAGGTGTTAGGGCTGGGTTGGACTCAGTGATCCTGGAGGAGGTCTCTTCCAACCCAATGATTCTGTGATTCTGTGATTCTGTGATATGTTGGAGGTCTTTTCCAAGCTGGGATTCCAAATCCTGGGATTCCAAATTCCCTGCTGTTGGTTGAACTGTTTGTACCACACAAGGGAAAGGCAGCACTGGAGCCTTGTACAAAGAATTGGGCACCTCTGCAGTGGTGGTGGGATGTCTCCAAAGGGGGTCAGGATGTGCCTGCTGCCTATCCCAGATCCCAACTGCCCTCCCAGGGACCCCCCAGCCCTACCCCAGCACCCACCTCCAATTTGGGACGCACCAGATCCCCAGGGGCAGTCACAGCCAGTGACTTGGTGGCCACAGGGTGTCACACAGAGTTCAGCTGACAGGTCACAGGGAAGGCAGGCGGTGCTGGCAGAGTGGTGGCACCAGTGCCTGGTGGCAGGGATGGCAGTGGGGTCCCCCCTCCTGTCTCCTTTCCCCCCCCCACCATCCCCAGTCCCCCTGCCCCTCTCTCCCATGCCAGTCCAAGCCCCCACTCCACCCCTGCTCCATGCAGTGCTGCTCCCAGCAGCTGGGACAGCACCTTGCCACCAGTATGTTTTTTTTTTAGGCCCGGTTCCCACAGCTCACGATTTCAGAAATGCAAATGGGCCTGCCTGCAGATTTTCAGGCAGGTGCCAGGGAAGGAGAGGGAGGGAGAGAAACAGAGAGGGATGCTCTGATTTTATCAAAATCAGTTTTCCTGCCCAGGGGAGGATGGAAAGCAGCTACTCAGTCTCAGGAAGACGATTCTATTTAAACCACAGGATCATGTTGTAGCTACTTCTTATTTACCAGACTGGAAAGTTACATTAAGAAGTTATCACTTATCTTGCAGGGGAACAGATTAAGAGTGAAGGACCATTCCCTGGTTTGCATAGAGCTGCACTTCCCGGGTTACTAAAAAGACAATTGATGTAGCAGTTCAGGAAGAAATATGATTTTCATTATGATACGCAGGCATCAGGGATTGTGTTCTAATGGTCCCCTGTCACCAGTGAAGAGCAAAATGGCCTGTGACCACTGTAATGGAAAAAAGCTTTCTGTGGCATTTTGCAAAGCATGGAGGGAACTTTGGGGTTGGGGTGGTTTTTTTGGGATTTTTTTTGGCTTGTAACCTCCTGGTGGCAGCATTAAATTGAACAGCATCTGCTTTTTCTAAATAAAGAATTCGGGGCCCCATGGTGAGAAAGCTTTTCCCTGCTCACGACAGAATATTTATATTTGAAGTGATCTTTTATCTATGAGGTGAAACAGCAGGCTGTATTTTCAGCAGGGGGAGTCTCCTAGAACTTCCTCACACCTCTTTGGGCAGCTGGAATAGGAAGATTGTATGGAGCTCCCTCACGGTACAACTCTTTTTTGGGGTCCATTCAAGCCAATGGGCTTCAGGCTGTAGGAAAGCACACAAGAACAAAAAATACTGGTTGGGATTTAACCTGCAGAACGTGTCTGATTCATAGGGATTGCATCCAAGCTGTGTGAGCACCATGACCAGCCCCAGATCCTCCACTGCCCCTTTCCTCTTCTTTCCCCACCATGTTCAGTTACTTGATGGAGGGGGAAAGTGTGAGTGAACACTTCACCAAAAACAGAGCTGTGTCTCATCCCAAAGTGGGATCTTCCAGTGGGATCTGCCTCATTGGCTGGGAACCAGAACCAGCCAGGCAAGAGGCAGGAACACACAGATGGCTCACCCCACCCATGTGAACCAAGAGCAAGATGGGAATATTGGCTACTTCACACAAATTACTCAGGGATAATTCCCAGGGGGAGAAAAGAAAAAATCCAAACCACATTCATGAATTATAGAAATTCTTAATGATTGATTGATAAAATAAAGGATTTCACTCTGACTTTCAGTGCAACATGGAAGATGGGGAGGATGTTGCAGTAAGTGATGTGAGTTTTCTCTCCCGTTTAATTACTTGACTGCTGTAAAAAAACCCAAACCAAGTTTCAAAGGTAACTCAAATCCCCCCATCACTAAACAGCACAGAGCCCTTCCCATCCTGAGAACCTACAGACAGCTGGGCTGAGCAGCTTTCCTTTAAACCCACCTAAGTTAAAGACAAACAATTTAGGCCCATTGATCTGGAGCTGCGGAGCCTCCTGTTGAAACTCAGGGAGATGGAAGGAGCATAAAGCAAGTGCACAGGATTTTCTTCACATTGCTTAGATTAAAGGACATCAGGATGAGTGCTTTGTGTGATGATCAAAAGATTCACCACACTCTGCACCTGTCACAGGTACCAGCTCAATTCCTTATGGATAAAAACAGAGTGGAGCTGGCAGAGCATGAGAGACTTACAGGAAGGGATGCACAGGGAGTATATTTAAAGCAGGCTGCATGAATATAGGATTAAATGTTCGTGTTGGATGATAAAATGTTAATTTTGCTTAATTAGGCTGTTTCTAGCGTAGAGTTCCTGTTGATCAGAGCACTCTCTACTAGATAAAGAGGGTGATAGGGAATTGTCTTCATAGGAATATGAGGAAGCTTCTAAATAGGGATTTGGGAAAAAATAAAACAAATAAATGGCTGAATTGATTAATGTTTGCAGCAAGGCCCCATTGACTGGGTGCAACTGGGATGGAGAAAATGGGAAACTCACCTAAATTTGCTGTTTTAGTCTTTCACCAGAGGGTCTGACTTGCCCATGGGAATGTGGAGTCTCTCCACTTTCATGGCTCCTAAAATTGGACTGGAAATCTGGAGACTGCTGGGACATGAAGAGGGCTGACCTGCCCTCCCCAGGTGCATTTCCATGCTCAGAGACTGTCATTCCATGAGAGCTGAACTCAGCTGGAGAGATAGCATTTTCCTTTAGATCCCTTTTTTACAGTTTTTACCAATTCAACCAGTTCCTGGTCCAGCATTCAAGAGCAGAGCCCAAGCAGCTCTTGGATGCTCAGATTTTCCCACTGTTGTATCTCCAAGAAGCCTCCAGCCAAGGAATGATCCATGCAAGGAAGAGAGGATCCTGAGCAAAGGATGCTGCTGCTGGGAGGGAAAATCAAGCTGGGTGATGCACACCAGACCCACCAGTCCTGCCACAGGGCTTTAGCTGCCATCTGCCAGGATTTGGCACAGCTGGAGCCTGGAATCTTCACAGATTCCTTCTTCAGGGAAAAAAACCCCATGAGGAATCAACCTCTCTGAAAAGGACTGCTCTGTTAAGTGATCTCCTAATGCTGAATTTCCATTTCTCCATGCTCACGGCAAGTTAAAAATAAATAAATTCAGTATAACCAGTAGGCAATTAAACAATGCTTGGATTAAGATGGAAACCAGTAGGATGCCAAGGAACAGGTGAATGGGTGATGCTGGTTTGGTGACACATTGCATTTTACACCAATTCCTTCTCACTGCATGTGTCACCTCAGTGTCACTGGGCTGCCATACCCCTGCTCCCCATGTGCATCAAAAGGCACAAGCAGAGAGGAGAAAAAAAAGCTGGCAAGGTGTAGGTGCCTTGCTTTGCTCTCACACTTTGGCCACTGGTTTCCTTTTCTACCCAAGGATACTCAAATCAGCTCCAAAGATTTTTGTTTCTCTAGGAATTATCTCCTTAACTTTCAAAACCCTTATTGGACTAAAACCCCATCTTAAGAGGGAGATTCAAGGAGGAAGGTGCAGAAAGGGGCTGCAAGGGACCCATGGCCTGAATGTCATGGATGAGGCAGTGCAGATGTGTTCCTTGTGCTTTCACCTGCATGGACCATTCCATGTCACTGCCACACTGTGCTGTGTGGGCCAGGGGAACCTGCAGGCAATGCCACACTTGGATTTTCAAATTATCCAACCTGTCCAGAAGAGTCAATGGCCTAGTGACAGCTTTGGGAAAACCCAGCACCAGCCTTGGAGGAGGTTGTGGGTGTTAAGAACTCCAGCTCTTTGACCAGAGATCTGAGGTATCCCAAGAAACCAAAGTTTGCCCTGAATGTCACTTGTCCCTCCAAGTGTCTGCCAAGCTGGGTCTAAATCCCCTCTGGCAGCCAGCCAGCTTTTGTACCCCTGTTTTGTACCTCTATTTTGATCATTGCTGCTTCCACTGAGGCAGCCCCATCCAGCCTGGCCTTGGACACTTCCAGGGATCCAGGGGCAGCCACAGCTGCTCTGGGCACCCTGTGCCAGGGCCTGCCCACCCTCACAGGGAACAATTCCTTCAGCATATATAATTAATTTCCCCTCTTTCAGTTGGAATTATGATTTCTGAAGAAATGAATTCCAAGCAGGGATTCCTCCTCTGGCTGGTCACTGATGCTCAACCCCAGCTTAGAGCCTGTGACAATCTGACCAAGTGTCCCTCCTTCCCAACACTCGATGTCCAAGGCCAGGTTGGACAGGGCTTGGAGCAGCCTGGTCCAGTGGAAGGTGTTCCTGCCATGGCAGGGGGTGGGATGAGATCTTTAAGGTCTCTTCTCCCCCAAGCCATTCTGTGATCCTGTGACACAGAAACAGCCACCAAGAGTGAGACTGAGCTGGCAGGTGGGCAGGCACCACGGATACCCCTCACTCATCCTTGGGAGATAAAACCATCCCAGTGCTGAGCTTGGAAAGGGTTATTCTTCACAGAGGAGAAAGAATACTTAAGACTGCAAAACTTCTTTTGACAGGGCTGTCTTTTAATTACCCTGTGGAATGATAAAATCCCAGCACTGAAAATGTGTCTTTACAAATCTCTAGCTGGAGTAATTAGTCCCGTGCCTGGCTCTCTTGAGAGATTATTGCTGCCTTCATTTCAGATTACTTACCCAAATAGAAGTGGAATCATTGCTATGTTTGACAGTGAGATATAAAATATCAGATAAAGCTGCTAAAATACTGTTTCACACACTGTGTTTCTGCAGAGTAAGGAAGCATCTGCTCTCTCGGTATCAGCAGCAGAGATGAGCAGAAAATTCACAGCTGAGGGCTGAGAAGATGAATCTCACTTCTTTTTTTTTTCCTTTTTTTTTTTTTTTTCTTTTTTCTTTTTTTTTTTTTCCTGGTCATTCCTAGAAAGATCTAAGTAATCAAGAATTGAGCTGTTATTCAAATACTGAATAATGTTTGCACCTGTGTCCATTTCAAGGCTCAAATGTGTTGGTGGGGTTTTCGGTGAGCCTCTCTTTTGGTCTGAGGAACTCAGCCAGAATATTTGTGTGAAAAAGGCAAAGGGGTTGCACTGAACCTCGCAAAATCCAAGTCTTGTGACACCAGGCAGAGATTTCAGGTGTGACCCTCTGTAAAGTCTCAGTGCAGAGGTACTTACAGGGGATGCAAACACAGGTAACATTCCTCCTGTTACATCCATAATGGATACACTCAGAAGGAGGTTTCTCAGTAGATATGGCACAGATCTGCAGTGAAATTTGCCTCGAAGAAGTTACAGTTGCTATTTATTACTTTCTAGGGAAAGAAAAAAAAATCTTTCTTTGGGAATTAAAGTGCTTCCTACGTTATGTCAGGCTGCTGAGCTCACAGTGCTCAAAAATGCATTAGTGACAATCCTCATCAGTGGCTGTGCTGCTGTGCAGATCACACCCTGGTTAGTTCCCCCTTTTCTCACCCACAGGGCAGATTTATCCCCATGGGAGGGTGTTCCCCAGGCTGGTCCAGGTGATGTTCTGGCTGCAGGGGCAGGGTGTGTGCTGTCCAGGCAGCAGCTCCCTCAGGGAAGGAGCATCCCAGCCTTGCCTCTTCAATATTCTGTTTCCTGCCATCTCAAATAAATGTTTTTGTGTCATTCTCACTCGTCCCAAGGCAGCTTTTGTGTCTCATTGACTTCTGATGTAACTCAGCCTCGCAATGGAGACATTCCCTGGGTCACCAGAGGGACAAGGAGAGCTCAGTAGGATGAGGAACCACCAACTATCTTGTGTCCAGGGAAATTAAAACCATCACAATGCCTTCCAAGAACAAACCTTATGGGTCGAAAGTCTGCTCTGAAAGTCTCCAGTCCAGCCCATACACTCAAGCAGGTCCAGCTGCAGCAGGTTCTTCGGGACCTTCCTCACTGGAGTCCCAAATATCTCTGGAAACAGAGACCCTGCCAGTTTCTGAGCCTCAGCTTCAATGTTTCACCACCGTGGGGTGACATAATTACTTCTATAACTAAGCAGACCTTCCCTGGTGCCTCTCGTTGTCCCACCGTGTGCCTTTGGGAAGAGCCTGACCCATCTTCCATGCACCCTCTCCCCTGCCAGCAGTGAAACCTCCCCTCGCTCTCTCTGGGCTGAACACACCCAGCTCTGCCCTTGGCATCCCTCACCAGCCCCATTCCTGCCCAAGGGCAGCACTTTCCTCTTCCCAGGGAATCCCAAACCAGGCACTATAGGGGACACAGCTATTTACCCACACTGGGAGCCAGACTAGGGCTGTGAGGGTGAAAACCAGGAATGCTGGCCAGGTGAGCCTCCAGCTCCTGACTGGCTCTGGACCTGCTCCTGGCATCAGAGATTGACAACAGCTCCAGCATTTTCCCACCCCTTCCTGGTGCTTCCCACAGCCTGGAGGAGGGAAACACAACCATGTGGAAAGGGCTTGGACTCCTCGATGCAGCTGGGCTCTGCTGGGATGCTCCTGCAGCTCCCCTCAGAGCTCACACTGGGACAGGCACAGACCACGCAAGCCAGCCCCGTGGTTTTGCTGCGTTAAGGATCGTGGTCCCAAGGACCTGCCCACCCCTCTGCCCTGGCACCCGTGTATTGCTTTGTGCTCTTTAGGAGTGGAGCTGAAGCCTGGACCCCAATAAGCATCTCACGTGGGGAAACTCAGGCAGAGCTCACACATCCACACACGACACAGGCAGCTCAGCAGGGAGAGGCAAGAAGGCCCTTGCACCAGATCAGCTCCAGCCACGTTTATTTCCAGCAGCTGAAGGGTTGTCCAGAGTCCAAGAGGAGTTGGACATGTCCCAGCTCGGGTTTAAGTATGAGCTTCAGCAGCCAAGGACCTTGAGACAGGGGAGAGGTACAAAGGGCAGGTGAGGTCAGTGCCCTTAGGGAAAACAGGGAGGTCATTGGGATCCACCACCAATGGAGACACAGGGGAAAGGAGAAACCAAAGGACAGGGGCATTGGGAAGGTGAGAGACCAGGGCAAACCATCATGTACAGAGCACCATTGGGGAGCTCTCTCTCAGGCTGGGCGGAGATCTAAAGTCTGTCCTGCCAAGGCCAGACCCTGGGTATTGAGTAAGGGGTTGCAGGGACTCCACACCCGTGTCCCCAGCACTGCTGCAGAGCCCCAGGCAAGGTCACCCACGGGGCCAATGCTGCATTACTGGTGATAATTGATGGCAGGCACTAATTCCAGCCAGCATGAAGGCAAGAGCACAAGCTGCTTCCCTTTATTGCATTTGATTACACTTTTTTGTTTTTGCATGATTCCCTGCAGTAAGTAGCTCGTAATTAACAGTGGATGAATAACATTTCTGCCACTCTGCATATTAAGTTTTCTCACAACAAATGAAAACATTAATTGCCATTACACAATGCCCTTATCGGAGCGTCGGGGTGAGGGAGATTTACTGATACACACAACTTCCACAGCTACTTAGGGATGAGAACAAAACGCTGGTGGCTGAGGGGCTGGAGCTGCTGGGCACGCTGATCTGGCTGCCTGCAGCATCTCCTGGCAGTCCTCTCCACGGGCTCACTGCCAGGAGCAGCTCATGGGCTCTGCAGCAGAGGAATCTGAGAAGCACAGAATGGTCTGTGTTGGAGGGACCTTAAAGCCCATCCCATTCCACCTCCATCCATGGCAGGGACAACTTCCACTGTCCCAGGCTGCTCCAAGCCCCGTCCAGCCTGGCCTTGGACATTTCCAGGGATCCAGGGTCAGCCACAGCTGCTCTGGGCACCCTGTGCCAGGGGCTCCCCACACTTCATCTTCTGCCTCGGCTACAAAGCCTTCTTGGAAAGGCTCGTCTGGTATTTCTCCTTTCTTTTTTTCCCTTTTTAGTTTTTAATCCGTCTTCAGTAGGTTCGGGTAAAATAGAGACTCTTCAACCATATCAGCACTGCTCTGCCCAAATCTTGAGTTTTTCCATTTGTACAGTGATAGTTTGCCCCCAGAGGGAATAACCTGGAGGCTCTCTCCATGCTTTGCTGGTTTGCTCCTGTGAAAGTCCCAGCTTCACAGTCATTGTCATGATGCTGGTGTAATGTCACAGACAAAATGTTTAGGGAGGATATAATTGTTTTTTCATGAGCGGCTTCCCAGCATCTTACCTGGACTTTGAATGTCAATTTTCATCACAGGATAGCAGAAATGATGACTTTCTGAAGACAGGCTGTGCCCTGGCTGTAACTCCAAAGCAAACAGGAGCACAGAGCACAGGCCAGGAAGAAAATTCTGAACTACACTGAAGAGTTTCAGGAAAGAGCTTCCTCCACCCATGTGCTGGGTGTAATTAGCACTCATTAGAGCTACTTATTATACAGACACTCCCAGAGGCCCTGCCAGGATTTCTGCTGGGCACTGAGCAAATCCATGGAGAGAAACTCCCTGCTCCCAAGCCTCAGTATCTGAAAAGCAAATGTCTCAAGGGTAAGGAATTCAATCGGTTCTGAGGTGCAGAACCCCTCATCCAAGTGATGCACAGTGGAGTTTCCTGCATATGTAGAGGGCAGGACTCAGTGTCACAGGGGCTCCTCTGCTCCAGTTCTCCTCTATAAACAATCACGGAATCATTCCAGCTGGAAAACACCTCCAAGATCATGGAGTCCAAGCTGTTACTGATCCCCACCTTGTCAACTAGACCAGAGCATTGAGGGTTTTCTTAAATACCCAACAGATTGATCACTTGACCAGGTCTTTTCCTACATCCAGGCTAAAAGATATTCCTTTTCCCAAGGAACATATCCAGTACATATCCCAAACTAAGCTCTGATATCCCCCCTTGGAGGATATCACATATCAGATGCTGCAGGCCTCACACTAATGGGGCACCCATGTCCCACCCCCCTCCAGGTGAGCCCCCATCACCACACTCTGCATCCAGGAACTCCTGGACATCCAGAAAAATAACTATTTTACTTCTTGGAAGCTTTGTTGGAATCCTGTTGCCATCTCCCAAACAACCCCAGCTACAGGCGTATCTACTCACAGCTTTTAGAAAAGCCAGATCAGAAACAAATAGAGAGTTACAGAAATAAACCATTTTCTCATCCTGTTACTCCGGAGTGGCTGTACCTACTCAGGGATGCCCTGTGTAACTACACCAGCCCTGGAGTTACAACCACTCTGTCTTTGGACAGCTCCTGCCAGACTCTCCAAAGCTCATTTCCTTTTTATTTGTCAACCACAAACGACAAGCTGGAATCCAAATACAACACGAGTGAAAACCACTCCTCCCAAAGGGATTTACAGATTTAAAAGATTTAAAGCAGGCCTTCCAAAACATTCCCAGGGCTTGGAGCTGGACAGTTTGCTCCCCACACAAACTTTGGCAATGCACACGCTGTGTTCTGAGTGCCCACAGGCCTCCACGGAGCAGCCAAGGGAGAGGAGGATCTTTGGTGACAGACTGTCAAAGGATGTAGGGGCACACCCTGTCCCCTTCAGTTTGCATGTGGATGTCATCAAAAGGCTGTCACCACACAGCAGTGATGTAACAGTCTCAGGATGTGTCACAATAAAGTACTTCTAATCAAAAAAATATCCCCCTGTTGTTTTTGAGTACTACAAGAGTACCTAAAAAGCCAGAAGTGAATAAGAAGACATCCAAGATCTTTTGAAAATGAAGAATTCTCTTGATAAATACATCTCTTAATGAAATACAAGCAATTAAACTAAAAGCCCTATCGAATACTGCTTGTCACTCCACACATTGACATTTAATTGAATTTTTTTTCCATCCCCTGGTCCTTTTTCCCTGATAAACAAATTCATTCACAATGGATCAGGTTTCACTAACCCAGAAACCAGATGATAGTCAATCAACTAATTGACACAACAAAGACTTTTATATTAAAAAAAAATTGTCTAATTAAAGCTGAAATGAAATTTAACTATACACAAACGTCTTATAGTAATGAACAGTGTTCTTGTATTAATTACTTGGGGTTTAACCCTTTCCCTTCTCGTCACTGAAACAATGAGAAGGCTGATAGAGGCAGAGGCAGGGCTGATGCTGCTGTGCTCATCCAAGAGTTTGCAGAGTTCCTGACAGAGCAGGATGACCCAAAGTCTCCTTGGCTGCTCTGAGTTAAATCAGTTAAGTGCCATTGTCACCATTTTCTTCTTCCCTTGCCTGCCCCATGGTCCTCAAACTTGTGAGAGTCCCAGACAGATGACAGAGATGGATGGATGGATGGATGGATGGATGGATGGATGGATGGATGGATGGATGGATGGATGGAGGGATGGATGGATGGATGGATGGATGGATGGAGGGATGGATGGATGGATGGATGGATGGATGGATGGATGGATGGATGGATGGATGGGTGGATGGAGGGAGGGAGGGAGGGATGGATGGATGGATGGATGGATGGATGGATGGATGGATGGATGGATGGATGGGTGGATGGATGGATGGATGGGTGGATGGATGGATGGATGGATGGGTGGATGGAGGGAGGGAGGGATGGATGGATGGATGGATGGATGGATGGATGGATGGATGGATGGATGGATGGATGGAGGGAGGGAGGGAGGGAGGGAGGGAGGGAGGGATGCAGGGGTGGATGGATGGATGGATGGATGGATGGATGGATGGATGGATGGATGGATGGATGGATGGATGGATGGATGGGTGGATGGATGGAGGGAGGGAGGGATGGATGGAGGGATGCAGGGATGGATGGAGCGATGGATGGATGGATGGATGGATGGATGGATGGATGGATGGATGGATGGATGGGTGGATGGATGGAGGGAGGGAGGGAGGGAGGGAGGGATGCAGGGGTGGATGGATGGATGGATGGATGGATGGATGGATGGATGGATGGATGGATGGATGGGTGGATGGATGGAGGGAGGGAGGGATGGAGGGATGCAGGGATGGATGGAGCGATGGATGGAGGGATGGATGGAGGGATGGAGGAATGGATGGATGGAGGGAGGGAGGGATGGAGGGATGGATGGATGGATGGATGGATGGATGGATGGATGGATGGATGGATGGATGGAGGGATGGATGGATGGATGGAGGGATGGATGGAGGGAGGGAGGGATGGATGGAGGGATGCAGGGATGGATGGAGGGAGGGAGGGATGGATGGAGGGATGCAGGGATGGATGGAGCGATGGATGGAGGGATGGATGGAGGGGTGGAGGAATGGATGGATGGAGGGAGGGAGGGAGGGATGGAGGGATGGATGGATGGATGGATGGATGGATGGATGGATGGATGGATGGATGGATGGATGGATGGATGGGTGGATGGGTGAATGGATGGGCAGACTCTTTCCTCTCTCACTGCAAGGCATCAGAAGCCCTTGGGAACTTCATTCTGGCCCAGCATCACAAAAAATACACTCACAGAGAGACCCAAATTCCAGCCCTGCCTTCAGTGAGAGCTCTGCTGAGCAATTTGGCAGGACAACAAAGCCTAGCCCTTCACTCAAAATTTACCAAATCATTGAAAACAATTGGGATCTTTTGTCATGCTTAAGAACTTTTCTGAATAAAATTGAGCTTGACTATGTGATTAAAGTTCAGCAGGGACTGAATATTTTATTGAATCAGGGCTTTAGTCCACCACAAACCTGAGCCAACTCGGGAGAGAAACTGAAAACCTCTCAATGTCTAAAGAGAAAAACTCGGAAGCTGAACTCATAAAGGGAAGCACAGCAGATACTTCATCCCTAAAGTACCTCAAATCTTGAATATATTTGTAAAAACATGGATTCATAGATTGCCCTGAGCTAGAAGGGATCATTGAGTTCACCTCCTGTCCCTGCACAGACATCCCAAAATCCCATCCTGTTCATCCCTGGCAGCGCTGTCCAAAGGCTCCTGGAGCTCTGGTGGCCTCGGGGCCGTGCCCATTCCCTGGGGAGCCTGGGCAGTGCCAGCACCTCTGGGGAAGAACCTTCCCTGATATCCACCCTAATTGCCCCTGACACAACTCCAGCCATTCCCTCAGATCCTGTCCCTGTCACAGAGCAGAGATTGGAGCTGCCCCTCAGGAGGAGTTGCCGCCCCTGGTGAGAACAAAGCAAGTGGAGGGGTCAGGGAGAGACCCTTGGAGCTGCTGCAGTGGCAGAGCTGGGGCAGTGGCCCGTGTCCCTCAGCAGGAGGAGCAGGGCTTCACCTACTCATCCACAGTGGCTGGATCCTGGCTGCTCCCACAATATGTGGAACCAGTCCTGATCAAAGCAGGGTAGAAAAACATCCTGAAAATAATGAGCAGCCATTTGTGAAAAAGCCAAATAGAAGGAAGAGAGAACAGCTCAGGAGAGGAATAAGAGAGAAGTTTTAAAACTGTCTAATTGTTTGTGCAAGCTGAACCTATGAGGGTGTCAAGTGCCTTTTCCCTTTCAGCTCCTCCTGCATGCAGCACTCTGGCCCTTGCTGCTGCTCTTGGCTCTCTCATCAAGAAGTAGCTATTATTTTCACAATCATTTTCTAGTGCACTTTACACCACTACCAGACTGTTGTGAATGGTCATTTTGCTTCCAGACAAGTTTGGACACAAACAGCACTGAGCTCTTTCACCAGCTGAAAACACCCTGGGCTTCTCTCCCTGCCCGAGGGTTTGGAGCCTGCCAAGTGCCCAGGGCACTCCTGAGCCACGCTGCTCCCTGGGCCATGCCACTGCTCTGAGAGCTCATTTATGCTAAACAAAAGCTAATGGGGCACAGAGGAAAGAGGAAAGGGGAATTAGCAGCTCTGACAGACTCCTTCAGGTAATTGTGGGTTTTCTATCTAAAAATTACAACTGCTCTGGAAATGCCACTTTATTCTACTGGTGTGTCTGGGATAAGTGTGAATGGAGCAGAGGTGGTTCTGAAGGGGAAAGCTTTGTCTTCCAATAGATTTGTCAAAGGTGAAATTGCCAAAGGAGACATTCCCCATCTCCATCCACCAAGGAGCTCAAAAACAGGTAGCCTGGATAGGAGGTAACTCAGAAAAGCCTGAGGCTGATGGAGAGGACAAATAAAATGCACAAGAATCTCCCCAGAAAATCATATTTCACAGAGGCCTCAGTGATGGAAACAGCTTGTCCTGATCCCTGAGTGTTCCCAGCCCCCTCCCCAACACCTCAGCCCACCAAAATGCCCTCCCCAACAGAGGTTCCTGAGCCCAACCCTCGTCCCCCACAGGCAGAGAAGCTGTGGTGGCATCGGGACATGCCAGGAGAGGGCTGTGACAGAGCCCCATGCCACCAAGCAGGCAGACATGACAATTGTGTGAGCACCATGGGACCAAGGAGCCCTCCAGAAATGTGACAGGAGTGACTGCAGCACCTGCAGAAATCTCTTTTCAGACCCTAAGGAGTCGCTCCTGGCTCCTGTGGAAGAAGGAGCACGGTGAGAGAGGCTGCAGGGCTTGTCTGCAGTGCAGCTGAATTTTCCCTGATATATTTAGACATATTTCTTGACATTCCCAGAGATGGCAGCCTGACAAATGCAAGTACTCCAAGGGTTAAGGGCTTTTAAATGTCTTGGGAGTTATTTGTAAAGCTATTACTTCTGAGTTTGTTAATAAATCAGGATTTAATACACCTGAGTTACATTATCTCCCTGTTCTAATGTATAAATCCTGTCACTAAACCTTCAGGCCCAAGTGCTGTGTGCTTTTAGTCTTAGCTTTAGCTACCTGGTTTCTAAAACGTTGGATTGTTTCACAACTCAAGAGATGGATTTTTAAATCCTTCACATCTCTCACCAAGTATACAAATCTGTGTCTGGAGTTACAAATCCGATCAGAAGGTTGGTAAATCCTACAAAAGATTTATTTGGAAAAGTTTTCATTTACAAATTCTTGCTTTGCCTCTGGGACGTGTAAGTGACTTATTTGCCAAGGAGGATTCAGCAGCCCTGGGTTACATTGAGAAATCCTTCCCTCTGCTAGTCACAACACTGGATAAATCCTCATCCAGCCAGTCTGTGGCTGTCTCCCAAAGGAAGTTTGGGGTTTGAAGGGAGCTCCAGAAAAGTCACTGGGGAGGGGTGGATGTTCTGGGGGAGTGTCAGCCTCCTGGGTCTTGGGATTCCTGGGGTCTGGAGACACCTCCTCTCCCCACTGCTCCAAGAGGGAACCGCAGCTCACAGGAAAGGCTTCACAGGGAGAGAGCTTGGCTGTGATGCACCTGCCCCAGATGTGAACATGACGATCACCAGCACCCTCAGGAGTTTGGTTGGAGGAGGTCGGTGAGGGGTAGGAGCACTGCAGCCAGGTGCCATCCCCACTTGTCTCAGGCTTTTTGCTGTTTTTCCTCCTGGAGAAGGATCTCACGGGGTGTGAGCGGCCACAGGAACACCTGGCACTGCTAAACTGGGGTTGGCACCCACCAGTGATGGCTCTGAGTGCCTCACTGTGGGCAGTCACAGCACAGGATCCAGGCGCAGCCAGCACTGCCGGAGCAGGATCCCATCCCAGGCACACCCAGCTGGGTCCAGCAGAGCCAGATGTCGTGGGCTGCAATGCAAGATGCAACCAGCAGTCTGTATTCTATCCTCAGCTGTTAAACCAGCTGAGGCAGTGTTCTTTATCCCTTCCAGGACCCATCCTCCCTCCAGGGGATCTCTGCTGTCCATGGGCCATCCAGGCTCACTGCAGGGCTGATCCAATTCCATCATCCATGGGAGATGCTGCACCCAGGGGAGGAGCCCGGCATTCCCACCTGGATAAACCCTGGGATTCAGAGCCCAGCACAGCCTGTGTGCACTGCATTCCCACCTGGATAAACCCTGGGATTCAGAGCCCAGCACAGCCTGTGTGCACTGCATTCCCACCTGGATAAACCCTGGGATTCAGAGCCCAGCACAGCCTGTGTGCACTGCATTCCCAGAGGAAGAGCAGCCCCATCTCACCCCACTGCACCTTCAGAAGAAAACTGCACCCTGCTACAGGATCATCTCTGCTCCCACAGAACCACATCTGTCACTGCAGGAGGGCTGGACTGGGCTGCTGCCAACCCCCTGAGCAACAGGGTGTCAGGCTGTGTTCTGACTGTCAGTGTTTGTTTGTTTGTTTGTTTGTTTTTGTGCTACTACATTTCTATTTTTGATATTCCTAGCAAAGAACTGTTATTCCTATTACCCATATCTTTGCCTAAAAGTCCCTTAATTTCAAAATCATAATAATTTGAGGGGAGGGGGTTTTCATTCTCCATTCCAAGGGAATCTCCAGCTTTCCCTGGGAGACACCTGTCTTTCCAAACCAAGACACCAGAGCAAGGCTGGGCAGAGTCTCCCCACCACACACTCAGGTCTCCCTGCAGGAATTCAGGCTTCCAGCATGTCTGCTTCCTGCTAGGAAGAGGCCGTCATGCTGGAAAAATAAGGATGGATGTGGAGGGAAGGCAGCTGAGCTGCAGCCCCCACCTGGTGATGCCTCAAGCCCACCTTGACTGCAGCACCTCTCACTCTGCCCCTGAGCCAGTTTCCATGGTCTGTCACCTCAGTAGGCACTCCCATAACCAGTATGGAATAGAGTAGTTAAAGAAATTGGGAAGATTAGTTTGGGTTATGTCAAATATTTGACTTTTTTAATATTTTTTTTTTACTTTGCTGTTTCCCTTTCTGGTTTCAGGCCCTTCCCTTCACCTTAGAAAATTTTACTGAGACATAGACCTCTAAGGACATGGAGGCAAATACAAAATGAGATGAAAAAAAAATCAGGGAGGTTTTATCAAAAGTAGAGCACATAAATCTAATTTAATATCATTTTAATAGGAAAATAGAGAGGAGCAGAGGAGCTAATCTGTCTAGGTTTAAACAAAATATTGCATACAGAGCCTGATGGGAAATCAGTCTTTCAATAGAGATTCTTCTCAGAATCTCCATGGAAAGAGTTACAGGAGTTACAAAGGGGGTGTGGGTCCAGCTGAAGGGAAGGCTGTGCAGAATGAAGTTACCAGCCAGGAGAGCAGAGCCAAAAGGAGCTGCTCAGGGACCTGCCTGGGGGTCTTCATGCAAAAATCAGGTGTGTTCTTATAAAATGAGGGAGATTATGAAGTTAGAAGTTATTGCCAGTGCTGAAGGAGTCTGTGTTGCCAAACTAGAAACGTGGAAATGGATCCCAAAACAAAACACGGTCTGGCCACAATGACTTCTGCCTTGCTTCCTTGTCCTGGGCTAACCCCATGAGTAGATTGGGGCTCAGGAATGCCATTTTCCCAGGAAGAGAAACACCAGAGGGGTTTTCTCTGTAGGATGGGAAGCAGTCTGGTGTCGAGCTGATGAGACACCAGCAACACCAAGGGCAGCCAGTGCTGCTCTGTCCCCCTGTCCCACTGGGCTTTGGGCTGATCTGGGAGGTGGCTGGGGCTGCAAGGACCAGGCTGGGCCTGTGGGGCTGAAGCTCAACCTGGCTGGAGGTCAGGGAATCTGAGAATCATGGAATGGGTTAGAAGAGACATTAAAGCCCATCCAGTGCCACCCCTGCCATGGCAGGGACACCTTCCACTGTCCCAGGCTGCTCCCAGCCCTGTCCAGCCTGGCCTTGGGCACTTCCAGGGATCCAGGGGCAGCCACAGCTGCTCTGGGCACCCTGTGCCAGGGCCTCAGCACCCTCACAGGGAACAATTCCATCCTCATCTCTAATCTAAATGTTCTTCCTGACAGATTGAAGCCGTTGCCCCTTGTCCTGGCACTCCAGGCTGCTGTGAGTACTTTCTCCATCTTTCTTGTAGGCTCCTTCAGGTACCATAGGTGGTTGAGAGAAGATGGTTACACCACCCTCCTCTGACCTCCAGGTCCCAAGACACAGCTCTGAGCCACAGCAGACTGCATCCAGCCATCCCAGGGATCCTGGAGGTGCACATTCCCTGGAGAGCTGCCTCCCTGTGCTCTGGGCTGGGGGTGTGTTTGAACACAGCAGCAAATAAACACCATCCCCTCCTTTGGTCCACAGCAATAAAGGTGGGCTAATATGATATGGCACTTCTTAATTATTAGATCACCAACATCAAATAAAGGACATATTAAACCTTCCAGGAATGGATGCAGCTTTAAACTTTGGCTTTAAATTAAAATAAAAAAAATCCCCAAAGCTGGTTCAGTTCTGCATCTCTGCGTGTCTGAAAATCAGAAATGGCTTTGCCATCTCATACTGCTTCTGTTTGTCCATTCTTCCTGTCTCTGTTTTCATGTTTTCATTTTTCTATGGCTATGTGGAACACATTTCTCAGTTAAGTACTTGCTTTTGAGAGTTGTTGCCATAACAACCGTTTCATTCCACGATATGCACACTATCTCTGAAATACAGAATTTCTCCTTAAAGGAGCATGTGCCACACACATCAAAGAGGAATATGGACTCATTATTTTTACATTATTTTGTGGGCAAATAGATGTTTTCCAATACAGTTTTTTTTTTTTTTCTTTTCTAACTGGATTTTCTTGTTCAGTGAAACTATAGTTTTTTTAAGCATTCCTATCTCATAGTATAATTTTTTGCCTGAAACCCAGAATATTAGAAGGCAGGAATCTTTATTGTACTTTCTTTTCTCCAAAGGTCTGAGAGAACTATGCTGCAGTTAATGCATTTAAAACCCATCTTATTAGACAGAAAAATTATGTAAATAAAATCCATTAAAAATGCATAGTTCTTGAAGTAAAACCTCAATTTTCCTGCATGAATTGCTGGTGGAAGGAGGGAAAGGGCCAAAATTAGGTTGCTTCATTTTTAAGTATCTTCTTTTTGGTGTTCTCTGCAACAAAAATTATGTGTGCAACTGAAAAGCAAGTTTTTCCCACAAAACGATTCTATTTCTGAAATATCAGAAAAGAAAAGTTTGGAATGAGATGATATTTAAGGTTCCTTCCAACCCAGGCCATTCTGTGCCTCCAAATGCTGCTCAAACACAAATCCTGTGGTTTGCTCACCACAGAGGTGTGAAGCCAAGAGCACCAGAGTGAATTTGGATTTATACATTGATTTCTAGGTTCCTTAGGAAAGTCGAGCTTTGCACTGCAAACCCAGGGAGATCACAGCCACAAGAGCTCCAGGCCAGGGTGGATGGAGCTCTGAGCATCCTGCTCTGGTGGCAGACTGCCCATGGCAAGGGGGTGGGATGAGATGGGCTTTAAGGTCCCTTCCAAACCATTCTGAGATTCTGGGATGGAGGAGGCTGTTCCTTACAACCCCATACCCCATTCCCTGCATTTCTTTCCCCACCACGAGTGACAGACACCGCTTGTGTCTTGGGTTATGTAACCAAAAAAAAAAAAAAAAAGTATTCCATTTTATCTGTTGAAACCAGCTGGGGAGATGTTTTCCTTTATCTTTTGTAACTCCAGGGGGAGGAGGGCGGATGCCTTCTGATCACAGCCCAGCTGTTAAACCAGGTGGGGCAGTGTTTGTGATCTCTTCCACCACTGTCCACCCTCGGGGATATCTTCTGTTAATGGGCCATTGAGGCTCACAGTGACTGACACATTCCATCATCCATTGGGAGATGGAACACCCAGTGGGGAGGAGCCAACCATTCCCTACCCAGATAAAAACTGAGCTGTAGGAACACCAAGCGGCCTGTTTGCCACTGGATTCCAGAGGAAGATCGGACTCATCTCACCGACACCACAAGATCATCTCTACTCCAGAGCCACATCTGTCACTCCAGGAGGATTTATTTGGACTGCTTCCTGGCCAACAGGGTGTCAGGTTGTATTCCTGACTCTGTCAAGGCCTTTCTAGGACTTTGTTTGCTTGCTTGCTTGTTTTTTTGTATTACTGCATTTGCATTTTTAATATTCCTGGTAAAGAACTGTTACTCCTATTCCCATATTTTTTGCCTGAAAGCTCCTAATTGCAAAATTGTAATAATTTGGAGGGAGGGGGTTTTACATTCTCCATTCCAAGGGAAACTCCAGTTTTCCCTGACAGATACCTGTCTTTCCAAACCAAGACAGCTTGGCACTGCAACGCCACCACGTGCCCCCTGCATCAGTGGCAGAGCTGTCACAGTCCTCCTGTCCCTGCACAGGAGCCATCAGAACCTGTTGCCATCTCTCTGTGGTGACCCTGCGTCCCACGGCATCACCGTCACAGGCGGCGGTGACACCCCTGCCCCAGCACACACCCACAGCATGGTGACACTCCAGGGCCACGGCAGAGCCAGCCCTTGTCACAGCCCCTCGCCGTGACAGGGCCATCAGCCTGCATTACCATCAGGAGGGGGAAGCTGGAGGACCCAGCAGTGTGGAGCCGGCGATATTCCCAAGATCCCAAAGCTGTTTAGATCGCTCTTGTACCAAAATCCCTCCCCAGCCACCAGCACGGCCTGCTGCCAGCCTTGAAGCAGCCAGGAGATGCAGGCTGGGGGCAGGAAACTGAACCTGCAGTTCACACCAGTGCATATTTGAGCTCATGTTTACAGGCTGAGAACCCCAGGAGTGGAAGGATGTGGCAGCTAAAAATGGCAGCTATAAATGTCCTGCCAGGACAGGAGCTTCCCAGCAGCTCAGAAAAGTGCTTGAAATGTGCCTTGCTCTGCAAGTGGTGGGTGCTGGGGAGGGGAGGGCAGCCAGAAAACACCTTTATTTCTGACACTGTCTGGCCCTGCTTCCAGCTCTGAGAGGAAAACATCCACGAATTGGTGCCCCATGACCTGGGGAAGAGGTTGGACCAATCATTCACTCGTGGCCTCTCCTCCCAAAACCAGCTGTGGAAAGTAGTGCTGGATTTTACACAAATCATATAGTGAGAAAGAGACCACGGGGGGATGTCAGAATTCCAGGTCAGTTCTGAAGGCTGGGGGAGAGCAAAATTTAAGCTCCAGGATGACAAAAATGCAGAGTAGCTGCAACAGGAATGCTCCCTGTGAAAAATATTTCCCATGGGTGTGCATCAGCACAGGGGTTCTGTGCCCTACACATGACTCAGGACAGATCCACCCCATCAGTTCTGTTGTGAAGCATCCCAAGGGGTTTGTGCACTCCCAGAATCAGAGAGAGGAAGGGGATCTGTCCTTCAGGAGTCAGGGAGCCCATTTGGTCCCCAGGATGTACAGAAGTTCCCATAGACAGAAATGTCTGAGCCCATCAGGTAACTAGCAGCAGAAGTGTTGAGTAGAGAGAAAACTCAATAATTTATCAGAAAACATGGCTTTTTAAGGGTCACATCACAGCTCACTGTGACCTGCAGAACTGTCTACATGTCTGGCTCACATCACCCACAGCATCTCTCTGACTATCTGTGGACTGGAGGCCTCTGTAAGAGCCACTCGAGATCTCCTCTGCAATGGATACAGGACAAGAGTGAGGGATGTACTCTGTGGAATCAAACTTCCAGCAGGAGCTGGCTGCTGGCCCTGAGTGAGCCCCAGTGCTGCAGACAGATCCCTCCCTGTGACATCTTGTCCCAGGACCACCCTCCTCCACAAGCAGTGGTCACTCTCCCCTGGTGCCCTTGAGCACCCTGGCAGTCACCAGCCCTTTGGAGGCACAGCCACCTCCTCCAGCAGCCTGGGACAGAGCCACCGCCCCCAGCAGCTCCCGAGAGCTGCTTTGAACCCTGAACATTCCATTGATTTATTAATGAAGGGTGCTCACAAACACATGCTGGTGAGCTCCATGAAATAGCCTTTAGCTTGTGCTGATTACTCATGTTTTACATCAGCCTGATGTTTTCTAGATGCGTTTCAATCAATACAATGGCCTTTTTAGCACACATTACCGCTCCTTTGGCTAACCAACCGTCACATTTCTCCTCAAGTGCCCATTTGCATCAAACTAACCCCAAAGATGCATCAGCTCTCCTTTGACTGCCACCTGAGCTGACGCAAACGTTCCCATTTAGGTTTCAAAATGCCTTGCATGCTCAAGCTTCCTTGCTGAGTGCTTCAGACAAGATGTTGGATGTGTTGTGTCATTCATGTCAGAGTTATTCTCCACACAACCTTCCTCAAAACCGCAGTATGAATATTCAACTCACTCTTTTTCTCCAGACTCAACGTTTGCCTAAGCTACACTTTGGGGTCAAGGCAGCTCAAAGAGGTAAATGCCAGAAGTCAGCTGAGAACAGGGGAAATATTTTGGCTGAACACGTGTGTAGTTGTGCACTGATGTGGTTTCACCCCTTCTGGTACCCATGGTGGTCATTTCCAGGTCAGCTCAAATTTGGCCCCCAGAGCTGCTCTCATCTGCTTTGCTCAGCACCAGATACTTCTGCTCCTGGATGCCATCCAAGGTTTTCATCCAAGGTTTTCATTGGGAAGCAATGGTTACGGTATCTGAGTGACCTTTAAAAAAATAGTAGCAATAGAGATTTTTAAATTCTTTTTTATGTTGGATCCTGTCTTTGAATATCCATCAATCCTTAAGGTTTGCCATTATAGTAATATGTGGTAAATGGCTCTGCTCCTAAAGCAGCATAATTGTCCTTTTGATCACCATTCCAGTTAGTCCAGCCAAACCCAACCATCCTTGCCACCAACTCTGTTCTCAGTGCTCCAGCTGCACTTTTATTGTTTGGGTCATCCTGGCCAAACCTGCAATTCCATATTTCCCTGGAAGGATACAGAGCATTTTGCCTCTTTTAAAGGCCCATTCTTTTGGTAGTAAAACACACACTGTTAAATAACACAGCTGTTGTCTTCATTTGTTCAGGAGTGAAGCGAAAGCAAACAGGGAAGGGAGGGGGAAGGGACCTTCCTGTGCTGACGTTACTTCCACACACAGACCAAGCTTCCAAGTCCAGTGTTTCCTGACTTTGGTGGATTCCTCTGGGCGTACCCCAGCCACCGCTTGGAGCTTGTTGGCATTTATTTAGACACTGAGCACGACAGAGTGATGACAGGCCAAGGACAGCCCCATTCCTGCCTCGCCCTCACACCTCCCACACTTCCTTCCCCACCAGCCACACACGCCATCCGAGCCCACGGTGATTTTGGCACCAGGTGGGACACCTGGACCCTCCACATGCAGGGGCCTTTGAGCCTTGCTGAGCAGAATGCTGTGAGACACAGGGAATGAGGTGGAAGGGTGCTTTGGCAGCAGGATGTCTGACAGCCCCAGGGAGGTGTGGTGCCTCCAGGCAGTACCTGTGCCACCAGACCTTCAGCAGAGGAGCAGCTGCAGCCTCAGGACACAGTTAGACATGAGCAAGTGCCAGAGCTCCACGGGCACCAACCAGGGAGCACTTTCACCCCTGGTGTGTGGGAAGCCCATGCTGGGCAGTGATCCCACAGTTATCCCCCCCTCACAACATTCTCTGGAGTGGCAGGGGTTGTGTGATCCACATCCAGCCACGCTCCAGTGCTGCCCTGCTGGGGGGGTGTTTGCCTCTTTTCCTGGAGTGCTTTGTTCTTCCTCATGTTCAGCATTCACCCTGGACTCGAAAACATGTTTCACACCAAGCAGCCCAGAAAGCTCCTGCTGCCAACCATCAGCTTTTCCAGGTATCAGCATTCCCATCGCTTAAATCCCCTGTAAAAGCCCAGAGCTGCTCTGTCTTTGAGGTCTATACAAACACACACCACTGCAGCTCCAGAGGAGCCCTGGAGCTCCACAAACCCAGGGACAGACTGGATATCTAAACACAGATGTGTTTTACCACAGAAATAGGATAGCTGAGAATATCTCATGGTTGCAATGGGACCTATGGGAGACCCACTCCCTCCCGACCCTCTGAGGCACCCTAGATTTCTGTCTTAAGGCACTTTATTCACAAACCCCTGCTTTCTTTTTGGCTTCCAGTGAGAATGTTTGAATGGGTGGTCCAGGATCTGCGGAACATCTGCACCCCACGTGTGGTGGGTGCTGTGTGTGAGGACCATGGGTAGTAGTGTGGTCAAAAACTGGCCTAAGCTATGAGAAGTTTGAAAAAATATCATAAAAAGCTTTGGCAACAGAAATATTCCTGCAAGTAACCTGGACTGACAGGATGAGGGTGTACTGAGGGACTATTGATTGGCCCATGAGGGACTCTGCTCCTTGCCATGAGCCCAAGGGGACTTTTACTTCTGGCATGGCTGTTTCCAAAGTCCAGCATCACAGTGGACTGATGAGAAACTTTGTGGCCTCTTGCACTGCAAAAGCTGAGAACTGCAACAAGAAAGGGAGAGGAGAAGGTGGGGCAGAAAGGCAACTGTGAGTATCAGTGTGTGGGACTGGGCAGGGAACTTGACTGCTACTTTTACCAGGAGTTATCAGCTCATCTAACGTTTCTGAGCCAAAAAGAACTTCCTGAAAGCATCAAAAGTGGATCTAGTTCATCACCCTGTCTCCAGTCCGTTGCTATTCCCTGAGATGAGGGAGGAGACCCTCACTTTGCATGGACAACAGAGAGGATGTGTTAATTATATCTTTATTCCTTGAAGACAGTGAAAAGCAAATGCAAGTCTGAATCTCAGCGTGGGGAAAACTCCCTCATCCTGCTGCTCCAGACTGGAGCTGTCACTGCCTTCTGGTGAGCTGCTTCCCGTGGTTCCTGCACTGAGGTGGCTGTTCCCACCTTTGCTGCTGGATTTCCTCTGTTCTCCACATGGGCTCTGGTTTCGTTCCTTGGTCAGTGCTGGGTGATGCTTTGTGCTGTGACAGAAGTAGCTGTGCATCAGTAGCTCCTCCCTGCTGCCCTCAGCTCTGTTCTCCTGGCCAGGCAGCCCAGGAGAAGGTCTGAGGGGGCTCCAGAGGAGACAAGAGAGGGTCAGAGACACTGCCTGTGCTGCAGAGCCCAGAATACAACACCTCTCTTCTTTCTAGAGGCATCACGTCAAGCTAAATTGAAGATACGAAATGTAATTGCAGTTTACTTTAGCAAAACACACTCTCAGCTGTCTGCAAGAGACATTTAAGCATTGAGAGCTCCTGATCCAAATATTAGCACATTTGTGGGATTACAGCCCAGCCCATCCCTGGTGGGAGCTCTGCACTGGCTTCAGTGGGGGCTCCAGGGCTGGGAGCTGGACCAGGAACGTGGAGTTCCCAAGAACATTAACCTCTTCTGCAGGCACCAGGGGAACAGGAGGGCAGCATTGTCCCTCCAAGTGGAACAGGATGGCCAGGAAGGCCACTCCAAGCCAGGAGCACTTGCCATCAGCTTGTGCACCATAGAAACCATTGGTTTTAGCAGGAAGGACCTGGTTAGCAAACCAGGAGCTGCTACAAAACCATCCAGAGGCTTTGTCATAACAAGATGAAATGGGAATATAAGGTGGGCAGCAGGAAGCTTGAGTAATTTCCCAGTATGAGATCTATCAGAGGAATAATCCCTCCAGGGAAATGGTGGCAGGTCCACACCTTTGGAAATTTAAACTAAATTAAACACAAGACAATGGAGAGGAATGTGTTTGCAGTGCCTTTTCCAGTATGATGGAGAAAGGGAGTCTGCTGGAGGATAGTGAAGGAAAGCTGTGGTCCAGATTTGCACCAGACTGCCAGAAATCGAGAGGGAAGAGGAGGGGGCAGCTGAAGGATGGCAGTGCTGGGACAGCTCTGTCTCCTGAGGGCAAGGGCAGCTCTGTGGGACACAGCAGCTGTGCACAGTGACAGTGCTGAACCACTGACCTGGAGGATACAGACCCACCAGGGAGGAGGAGCTGTGGGCACTGGGAAACTAAAAAAACACAGGGGAGATCCTCACCTGCATGGTGGTCTGAAGTGGGATGGGGATAAAGAGATGAGACTTTGACATAACTGAGGGAAGTGCTGAAGGAAAGGGGGAGATGGTGGTGAGAACAGGAGGAGGGCCCTGAGCATGACCCAGCCATGGTGATCTCCAGGCAGGCAATGCAGGCACCAGCAACGGGCCCAAAGGAGCTGGAAACTTCCTGGATTCTGCCCAGACCTGCCACCCTGGGAAAAGCAGGTTCCAGGCATGAGGTCCTTTCACCATCCAGTAAAATCCTCTCCTTGCTCTCTTCTGGGGCTCTGTACCCAGGACGGGCAGAGCTAAGGCACCAGCCATGGTTGATGCTGCTTCTGCATATTTTTCTCTTCTCTTCCCATTTTTCTTGGAGACGAGAGTGAAAAGCCATCAAGATGTGAATTGTTGAACTTTCAAACTTTTATGGGGCTTAATGCAAGCTGTTTCACCTGCTGAACATGTAGCCTGAATCTATGTTTCCAACCATAGTGAAGAATTTACTTTGGCATTGGTTTTTCTGTTGAAAATAAAACTGAACTGAGGGCAGGATGTTGTCCTTAACTAGTTTGAGATGACTAATTATTAAACTCATTTTCTAAAGGTTACCATATACAGAAAAGCAATTATACAGAGATTAAAACAAGTTCAGAAACCTGATTCATTCTGAAACTATGGTAAACCCAAATCTTGTACTATTTCTGATTTTTAATGACCTCAGGAACATTTTATTTAACTTAGATGTCAAATGCAATCCTGAAATGAGAGATTAAATGTATTTCGTGCTTTTCTTTCCTTTTTTTTTTCTTTTTTTCCTTCCCCCTACACAGCACAGTGCACAAATTTCCAGTGCTAATTCTGTTAGTGGATAGGCTGGCAGGAAAGCTGTGCATGGAGAGAGGATCCTGGTTAACCCCTGGGTGGCTGCACTGCTTTGAGACATTCCTGGCTGGGATGCAGCCCCAGAATCCCCACCCTCCATCAGAGCCCTCTAAACCACAGGCTGTGCTTTGGGGTGTGGGGATGAGAGCAAAGAGGGTCTGATAATGTTGTTTCTCCTCAGGGTTGCTCCCCACTTGTTCTGGCCCTGACACAGTGACCCCGAATCCTCCCCTGGGGGCTTTTGCTCAAGTGGATTGTCTGTAAAAAGAAATAATTCGTTTTGTTTTGTTTTTTGGCAGTTCCTCTGATCCCAGTCCCTCAGGGGCATCCTGCCTCAGGGTGCTGGCAATGAGCAGTACCAAATCTTTGGGTTTGTTTTTCCTTCCAGTAGCTGCTCTGGGGCATGGGGCAAGGGGAAAATGCCCATTTTTAATCAAGCAGAAGAACTCCCTTGACCTGAGGACAGGTCAAGATGAGATATGATGTACACATGTACCATTCTTGCTTTTTTGGTGTCTGCCTCTGACCACTGAGATGGACTCTCCATCCCAATCCTTGGGGTCATTCCTGGCACTTTAACATTAGTCAGATCATGTTGAAGTAAATCTCAGTTCATCCAAGTTGTGAATGGGAGTGCAAGAGGCAGAAAGAATACATTTTGGAAAGATTCTGGGAAAAATATCATCTTGCTTTTGTTTCTTGTCTTAATTTGTGCTCCATAGGGGGAAAGAATGAGTAAAAGGGACTTAGGACTGAGCATTTGGCTTTGGGCTTCTAATAAAACATGAAGTTGTACTTTTGGACATTCCTTTTTTCCCCCAAGGCTGGCCAAAGACAGAAGTTTTTACCCATAGGAACAACGCTGGTCTCATTTTCTGTCTCCTAAAGATAAAGGCAGCCAAAGAATAAACAAGGTTTTAACAAACACCAACTGCAGGTGAAGAGTTCCCAAAATACAGCTGCACTCTCAAGGAGCTCACGCAGCAAAACGCTCCCCCCTCGCTGCCCTTCAGCTCCCTCAGGCCAGTGCCACCCGCCCTGGCTCAGCCCCCTCTCTGCCCTCATCCCCACTGGTGAAGAGGCACCCAGATGGATCTGGGACTGGCAAATTTGGGCTGAATGCACCGATTTTGGGGCAGAGTTGAAACGCTGCGTGTTCCATTTTGACATGCGCTAACCAAAGGCTCTGCTGTTATCGCGTCGAAACGATCTCGTAGGGAGAAAGGCATCTCAATTTGCTGCTGCTGCTCACATGGAGGTGAAAACTTGTGTGAAACAACATGAAACACTCCATCTTCAGTTCACCCAAGAACTGCAATGGGCTCCCCTTCTTCCTTGGGAACTGATTTCACTTTTCAGGGCCATCCAAACCTTGCCCACAGAGGGTTTATCTGCCCAGCTCCCTCCGGGCTCTGGGCTGCAGCAGCCTGGTGTCCACGGGGCAGTGCCACAGGAGGCTGTGGGACTGCTCTGCCACCACGGTGTCCCAGCTGTCCCCACGGACACGCAGTGTGCCTGCCTGGCTCTGCAGGGCTGGAGAAGCGGATCTGAGCAGATCCATGCTCAAGCCATGACAGCACAGCAGGATTTTCCAAGCTTTTCCAGGATTACACAGTGCTCATGGCTGGAAGAGTTCACCCATCTCTGCGGGGACAGCCACCTGCCCTGCCCTGCCCTGGCCACCATCTCCTGTGTGACAGGGCTTCATCCCACAGGAAACACGGTCCTCCCGATGGCTGGGGATTAATTAGGGCACTGGCATCTTAATTCAAGGTGCACACTGGCCTCTAGTGGGCACAGGCAAATCCCGTGTGATGAAAAACTCCGGAGCTGCCACAGCAATGGGGGGGACAGCGCAAATCATATCAGTTATGTAAAAAAAAATTATATATATATATGTGTGTATATATATATATATATATATAAAAGATAGATAGATAGATAGATAGATAGATAGATAGATAGATAGATAGATAGATAGATAGATAGACTCTCGTATATATCTGTCCATGCTGTATATATACACACACATATGTCTGGTTTCTTCATGCATTTCTATACACACAAATAAATATCTATTTGCCCATGTATTTATATATACAGACATATACACAAACTGTTATTCTATGGATGTCATACCTAACCCCAGTGCTGCCTTGCACTTGATTTCTCTCTCATCTCAAACTCCATGAGTTGCTGTATTGTCCCTTCCAGGCAGAACCAAACCAGCTCTCTGTGAAGCAAAGCTGAGCCAAAATCCAGCAGAACTCTAGGGCTTGGTGGTGCTTTGGGAATATACAGGCACCACACGTTGACTGATGGCTCTTGCTGGGTTCAAATGGGCTGGAATCCGGAAAGAAGAGTGACAAAACTGGGGAAAAAATCATCTTGAGGCCTTGAGATGAAAACCAGTTCCTCTATGAAAATTCAAGAGGGAGAAAAGTTGGTTTGGACACACAGGGCGAGTGAGACCCCTTGGTCCATCAGAGGTGTCTGAGTAAGCAGATCCCAAACGTGGGAGCTCTGCTGAGCCTGAGGAGCAAGGACTTCCTGGACTGGGCTCCAAGGGAAAACCGAAGGCCTGGACTTGTTTCTCCTGAAATAAGTAGGACATGAGTGGATTTGCTTGGTTCACTGTCAGATCTGAAGGGGAGAACAGCCAGATCCCACCCTGCCTGTGGAACCTCCTGCTGCACTCAGGCTGGGGGGAGCAGGGCAAGCTGCCCATGAGGCTCCCAGGGAAGGAAGAAACTCCTGAGATCCAGTCTTGGGAACACATCTGATTGCCCAGCAGCTGAAAGAGCCCCGACACAGGGCTGGAAGGATAATTTGGTTTAAAAGGGGCCACTAAAGATCTTCTAGTGCAGCCTCCAGAGACCTCTCTCTGCTGATGGATCCAGCACTGATGATGGTTGTATTTGTTCATGGTGATGATCCTTTAAGGTATTTAACCCCTGGGCCAGGACACAGGACCTCCTGGAGAGCCAGAACAAGGGCAAGAGCCCCCCAGCACTGCTCTCTGCTCTGCTGAGCTCCTTCATTACCTCCTGCCCTCCTGTTCAACCTCCGCAGGATTGCCTCCCTCCCAGTGGGACCTGATGCCTCATTCCTGTTCCTTTCTAGATCCTGGTACATGATAAATGTGCCAGTTTCAAATATGGGGGTTTTTTTGCCACCCCGAGCCCTCTCACTGGGCAGCTGCCACCTTCAGCACCCATCTGACCTGCTCCAGTTACCCGCACTGGGAAGTGCCCAGCTAGGAGGGGTGTCCTGGCAGAGCCCACCTGGAGCTGCCGGGGCAGCTCTGCAGAGCATCAGGGCACAAATATCAGATCCACCAGCCTTGAGTGAGTGAGGAAATGGCCACAGACAGCCCCAAAACCCTGCTGGTGCTGACATCTCCAGGCTGCTCTGGCCATAAGTGCATTTATACCATTTGATCCACGGGCAGCTTAACATGGGGCAGCTCCCACAGGGACGAAATGAGCCACTTGTGAACGAAGGAATCACAGCAGCTTTAGCAGCTATCAAACAGCCACCTTATCTGCTGGGCAGTGGGAAAAGGGATATTTACTGACTGCAGGATGAGAGAAAAATGAGAGGAGAGGAGAGGAGAGGAGAGGAGAGGAGAGGAGAGGAGAGGAGAGGAGAGGAGAGGAGAGGAGAGGAGAGGAGAGGAGAGGAGAGGAGAGGAGAGGAGAGGAGAGGAGAGGAGAGGAGAGGAGAGGAGAGGAGAGGAGAGGAGAGGAGAGGAGAGGAGAGGAGAGGAGAGGAGAGGAGAGGAGAGGAGAGGAGAGGAGAGGAGAGGAGAGGAGAGGAGAGGAGAGGAGAGGAGAGGAGAGGAGAGGAGAGGAGAGGAGAGGAGAGGAGAGGAGAGGAGAGGAGAGGAGAGGAGAGGAGAGGAGAGGAGAGGAGAGGAGAGGAGAGGAGAGGAGAGGAGAGGAGAGGAGAGGAGAGGAGAGGAGAGGAGAGGGATGGGAAGTGAATTCTGATTGCTGATTAGAGGTTTATACATGTTAACATTTCTCACACTTATGGATCCCTTAGTTTTCCTCTGGTTGTCTTCCTTTGAACTACATCCACATCACTTTGTGCTTTCTCCTGCAAACACCCTTCAGTGTCCCTTGCACACAAAGGTGATATAGAATAAAAACTGAGTCTTTGTGGTGCATGTCAGCTCTGAGACTTTAGCTGGTTCACAAACCAGCTGCACTTCAGATGAAATGAAAATTTCCCCACCTGAGAGTTTTGTACAAAAACATTCACTAAGCTCCACTGGAAGAACTTTTTCTAAATGTATACATGAATTTTTGGCACAAGTGGAGCTTCAGAAACTTCAGCTATAAGAAAAATATTGGTCCCAGGTGACAACATCAGACAGTGATCTGCAAAACTGCTGCAAACCTCCTAAAAGCCCACAAGAGACAGCAGATAAAAATCTGTGGGTGTCTATTATCTGATGACTAATAAATGTTGATCAAACTGTTTATAATTCTTACAGTGAATATGTGCACTGGCAAACTCAGATGTTCCTCAGCACACAAAGGTCTCCTTCCAACCACCCCACTGGGGCACCCTGCAAGGAGGGTGGTGGGATTTACTGGAAGGGTTGGATTGTCAGAGAATCATGGAATCATTTAGGCTGGAAAGGCCTCTAAGATCATCCAGTCCAACCATTCCCCCAGCACTGCCAAGGCTGCCACCAACCCATGTCCCCAAGGGCCACATCCACAGGGCTTTTGAACCCCTGCAGGGCTGGGGACTCCACCACTGCCCAGAGCAGCCTGCTCCAGTGCTTGACAACACTTTCTGTGCAGAAATTTGTCCTAAGCTCCAATACAAACCTCTCCCAGTTTAGGGCTGTTTCCTCTCACCCTATCCCTTGTCCCCTGGGTCACCTGGCTGTCCCCTCCTGTCAGGGAGTTGTGCAGAGCCAGAAGGTCCCCCCTGAGCCTCCTTTTCTCCAGGCTGAGCCCCACCCCCAGGTCCCTCAGTCACTTCTCCTATGTTTATTTAATCAAAAATACTTGTCTTTCAATAGTTTTGTTTCAACGGTGCATTTCATATTACAGCTCATGGTGACAAAGACCAGAAGAGTCACCCAAGCCTTGGAGATGCCACCAGGAGGCAAAACACCCCAAGGTCACCCATTCCTCCCCACTCCCAGTTGTGTCTCCTGGTAGGAACTTCCCACCTTCAAGTCTTTGGGCAAGTTTACTTGGAATTAGTCATCAGCTGTAAAAGCTGTGCGGGACTCACAGGCAGAAAGCCAAACAGGCAGCTGGCATGGCTGGAGCCCACGGAAAAGCAGGCAGAAAATGGGATGTGTGTTGTTTTCAGCAGGAGCTCAGGGCCCCCAGTGCTGGGCAGGGGAAGATGGGTTACGACCCCAGGCTTTTATCTCACCACTGGGGAGGAGAGGACAGGAGGACAGGGCCAGACAGAGAGATCCATCACGAAATGTACCTGGTTGCTCAGAGAAGCTGTGGATGACCCATCCCTGGGAAGATTCAAGGTCAGGTTGGACGTGGCTCTGAGCAACCTGGTCCAGTTAAAGATTTTCCTGCCCACTGCAGGATCAGTTTTTATGTCCCTTTCAACCTAAACCAGTCTGGGATTCTGTGAAATAAGAAAGGCTCTGAAAAAACACAAAAGAATTGCAGCCTCCCTTCAGAAACAGCTCCAGGATCTCCAGGGCAGGGCAGGGGTTGGAGCAAACTTAGAGATTTTCTCTGGACCCTTCATCCTACAGGATGAGAAACCAAAGTAGAGGGGCAGAGAGGAAAGATCACCACAGACAACCTGATCCTAGCATTAATTCCCTCTCTAACACAAGAAGCAGACCTGAGCTCCCTATCACCTTGTTGCTGTAAATATTTCTGCTTAGCAGCCAACATAAAAAACAACATCAGTTCTTGATCCAGGCCCAGCAAGGACAGGATATTTTTCTCCCACCTAAGTGAAACAGGGCAAAAAATAAAGTCAAGGAATGTTTTGACTCCCTTTGAAATATTTTGACTTTCACTGAAGAAACTCCCTTGGGTGCCTGGACATTATTTGCCATTGAAAATGGTTTTTGTGCCTTTGTAGTTTGAGTTCTCCAAGGCAGGTGTCGTCTCAAAATAAAAGTGGGAAGATTTTGTTTTGGAGATTTTGAACTGATTTTCTCTTCTTTTTTCCTTTTTGTCAATTACCAAGTGAAACATTTTGTTCAAAAAATGCCTAAACAAAATATTTTGACACTTTCAAAATGTTCTCTTGTTCCTTTTAGCCAAAACATGTTGCTATATTCAAAGCAAATTCACAGATCCCTCCAACCCTTCCAAACTGCTCTGAGTTTGCTGAACTGCACATTAATGGAGAGATAATCCTGCAGCCACAGAGGGAACTGAGATGGGCTTTGAGGAGCCACAGAGGGAAAAATGAGGGAAGGCAACAGCTTGGGGGTGCCAGGAAGAGGTGGGAGAAGCTGGGAGAGGGTGAGCAGCTCACAGAGATGGGAAGAGTCAGGAGGCTGAACAGCTCCATGGGTGTGGGTGATGAGGTTCATGAAATGGCTTAGGGGCAGAGAAACCTGCTCAAAACAGGGCCAGACACAGCTTTTGTGCCCACCACCTGTGCTACAGCTGCTGCAGGGAAGGAGAAGACCCATTCCTGCTCGCTACCAGGGCGTGCAGACACCCAGATGTGCCCCAGGCTGCGAGCCCCTTCCTCGTGACACACCAAAACTCCTGGAGGAGAGCTCTGCTTGCAGCTTTCCCCTGTGGAGAAACAGGAGGAAAACAAAAGACCCCCAGCTGAAAGGCTCCAGTGGTTCTGTTCACTGGCAGCCCTGCCCCGAGACTGTCAGTGGAGAGAACCCAGCCACCAGCACCATGGGGAGCTGCTCCCACCTCTCCATCCTGCAGCTGGCCCAGGGTGGATGGGGCCCTGGGATGCCCTGGATGTGTGAGGCAGAGGGATGGGCACCATGCACCCAGTTGTCCTCCTCCTCTCCAGGCTGCCCAGGACTGGGGGTGTCATTTGGGCTGGACGTTTGTTGCAGAAGCCTCTCCGCCTCTCAGAGCTGGCAGAGGTGCACTGGGAGCTGTGGGGCAGCTGCTGTGGGGCTCAGCTATCCCTGCCAGCCAGGAGAGGAGGCAAACCCAGCGCCTGGACCCAGGACAGAGCAGCTGCAGAGCATTTACCCTTCTGGGTGCCATCCGAGCCTGTTTCCATGGCGAAGGAGAAGCAGGGAACGCGCTATCGGCACCATCAGCAGTGGCTGACGCCTCGTTATGCCCATATTTCCTGTTATTTCACCAGAGGTACACGCGGATTCACGGCTGAATCATGGGGTTCGTGACCTTCACAGGTACTGGGTGCTGGGGACACTGTGGGTGGCTGCTATAATTAGTGACTAATTTGGTGAATTCAGCAGCACAAGGCTCACACCACCCTGGCACGCCAGGTGCCAGCCAGCCATGAGCCTCAGTGGCAGGCTGGGCCCAATTCCACAAGTGTGCTGGTTTGAAAGCAAAGCCAGTGAGACTCCAAGTCAGAAATACAATTGAATAGAGAGAGAACAAACAAGAAATATAAAAATAAAATAAAAATAAAATAAGACAAATGCAATAGTACAAAGGAGCACTGACAGAGTCAGAATGCAAACCTGACACCCTGTTGGTCAGGGTGTTGGAGCAGCCCGCAGTGAGTCCTCCCACAGTGACAGATGTGGCTCTGTTGGAGCAGAGATGATCCTCAGGAAAGGGTCCAGCCATCCTCGGGGAATCCAGTGGGAACAGCTCCCTGGGTGTTTGGGATTCCTGGTTTTATGCCGGTGGAAAGGCTTTGGCTCCTCCCGCTGGGTGCAGCATCTCCCAATGGGATGAGGTGATGTTATCAGTCCTGTGAGAGCCTTCAATGGCCCATTCACAGGGGATGTCCCTGGGAGGAGGAGGGGTGGAGGAAGAGATAAGGAGGCCCTGCCTTATCTGGTGTTCTCAGGTGTCCCATTAACAGAAGGCATCCGCCCTCTTTCCATCCCTAGAGTTACAAGAGATAAAGAACAATATCTCCTAACAGACTTCAACATTTTTGGTTACATTTTTCAACCCAAGACAACAAGCCATGAGCAGGCCTCAGCGGCAGGTTGGGCCCAATTCCACACTGATGTCCCTGGTTTGCAGCACAGCAGTGAATTCAAGGATGGGAAGGTGCTGTAAGGACCCATGTCCAGACCCACAACAGACATCCCAAGCTCTACCCCCTTCCCATGGAGCTGTCCTGCCCCAACACATAGCACACAGCCATGATGATCAACACATCACCCCTGCCTCCCCTATAGAACAGGCCCTGGAGCCCCGTGATGGAGAAACACGTGTGCCTGTAACAGCAGGAAAAAAGGGGATGCTGAGAGGAAGGCGAAAAAAATGGAGTTTGAGGGAAACTGTGGAAGGATGGGGTTTGTTTGATGTTTTCAGCACGAAGATGTCCTGGGAGCTCAGCAGTGGGGCCTGGCCTCATCCCAGGGTAGTTCATGAAGGTGACCCAAACTGGGAGCACCAAAGAAGAGATTTGGAGAATTCTGGTGAAATGTCTCAGCATGAAGGCAATTCCAGGCTGGCCATGCTAGATGAAGGCTCTGCTCTTAGCCTTGTTCAGGTACTGCTCAGGAGCCAAGACATGACCAGGTGGGACATTCTTAGAAGCTTTAAAAGGACACACATTAAAAAAAAAAAAAACAGAGCCCCTACCCTCCACCACCTCGCTAGAGCTGCCTGGGACCACGGGTGCCTTCCACATAACCCAGCATGGCGTGAGGTCTTCTGGGCAGGACTCAGCATCTCCACATCTTGACCATGCCACTACAAGGCCAGTTTTCCCAGCAGAAGTTTTGGCCCAGCAGTTTATCCTCCCATCAGCAGCAAAAACCTGCACAGATGGAGGATTTCAAGGGGAAATTATTTAGATAAGAGATTATCAGGTATACCTCGATGTCAGCTGAGCTTATGGGCTTAATGCAGAATGATGAATCACCCATCCAAACACATATTATTTTCCCTGGAGGCATTGTCCTGTGAAATTTACTTCCCACTGAAGGGCCTTGTAAATAATTTGTAGCAAATAAACCACAGTATTTCCAACCCTATATGTTCTAAAATCTGGAGTCGTGTCTGAAGACTGGCCTAAAAGCCATGAGATCTTTCCCTTCTACCAGTTTCAGGAGATGGACCTTTCTCTGCTTTCTGACCTTTTTCTGCTCACTCACCCATTTTCCAAGCTCCCCTCTCCACTCCCCACTCCTGGCTGTGTGTTACACATTCATTTCCCCGTTCTTGTGGTGCTGGAGGACACGATTTGCCCAAAAGCATTTGCAAACCCAGGCACTGAATCACTCCCACCACCAGTACCAGCCAAGAGCTGCTGGTGGGGTTTGAAATGCAGGGATTTTCCCTGATGGGGAACAGGGCACAGAAGCACACCCTCCAAGGAGCTCTCTGCCACTGGCTTTTTCCAATCAGCAGTGGATTTGCTGGGCTTATCCAGGACAGGCTGTGTTGTCTCTTTGGCTCAAGACATTTTCTGAGGCTCTGTGGGGTGATTTTGGCAATGAGTCCATTCTCTGTTCTCCACTCCAGGGAATGGATGCAAAGAGACTGGTGTCCCAAGCACAGCTGAAGGATAGCAGAGAGATTCCTCTCAGAGGGTCTTCTCCATCCTCTGCCTGGGGACAATCCTGACCAATGGCTCCTTTTCCACTGCTCCATCTCACCCCAGCTTGATGCTCTCCTCTCTTTTCGCCCCTTGGAGCTTCATTTGGAGTTGGACGTTCATTGAGTTGGACTTGATGATCCCTGTGGGTCCCTTCCAACTCAGGATATTCTGATTCCATGATTTCTGGGCAACCTCTCTTGGTGTCCTTCTCAGCCATCCTTCACAGTAGAGGCATCTTCAGTCCCACCTTGGAGACAACATGAACCTGATGGCCTGAGCCTCCACCACAGCCCTCCAGTGCAGCAGATCCTCTGGCCACCTCCACAGCCAGCCCACACTTTTGGGGCATCAACATCCACCTCTCCTTGATACAAGTTGGTGGAGGAGACCCTCTCCAGCAATCTCTCTGCAGCAATGGTTGTGACAGGAGATGTAATGGGAAACGGCTCACAGCAGGATCAGGGCTCCTTGAAACCAGCCTCAGGGCCTGAGGAGTTTTCTGAAAAACTGAAGATCGTGGGGGCTGCAACAGCAGATTTTCACCTTTCAATGGACATTAGAGGGGAATAATTTGTGCTGAGCAAATCTGCAGCAGTTGCTGCCCCATATCAGATCATCTCCCGCGATAGGAGCTCGGCCCTATCTGATCAAGCAGTTATTGAAAACTCAGCTGAGTGTGACTGGGATAATTTTTCAGTGTTTTCAGGTTGCTCTTTAACCGTGGTGAAAATTAAAGAGCCAACTGTGGAACAGGAGAAAGCACTGTACTTTCACTATGACACTTTCTGGTAATGAGATATTTATTAATGTTCATTTCTTCTGAAAGGAAACAAACCAAACCCGATCCCTTATCGCTCTCTCGGTGTTTAAGTTATGAGTAACACGGGAAGCTTTTAGGCCATGAGACAGCAAATACACCCTGCTTGGGAACCTGTGGGTGTAGGAGATGCAATGATAAAGCCAAGATAGATCAAATCACTCCCATTTACCTAGAGCTTTCTGCAACTCTTGAAATGAAGGAGGGATAGAAAGATGCTTTGTCTTTTTTATGAGAAACGCAGCTGTGATTTAGCAGTTTAATCACTTTTGTCACAAAGAAATGCAAAACAAAGCCCATCACCAGGATAGGTTTTTTTTTCAAAGCTGTGTTTTGTTTCCTATCAGTAAGGAATGATTTTAAATGCTAATGGTGGGCTGAGATAGACACATAGGAAGCAAAGTCATTGCTTATACATCAGCCAGGCACAGATCATCTCTCTGAAGCTGCCATCCCACTAAGGGCTTAGAAGTGGTGTTCATGGTCAAACTGCTGATTTTGGGTGCCCAGCAGGTTGTCACAGGCAGCTGGCTGACCTGAGGGTGATTTGGAATTAGCCACATAACCAAGAGCTGCTTTAGCACCCAGCAGGATTTGGCTCACAGGTTTTTGCCCTCAGGTGACTTCTGAATGACCTTGTTGAAGCTGCAGCATCTCAGGCCTGGCTGCTGCACCTCAGGCCTGGCTGCTGCAGCTCCCCTGCGCTCACATCTGGCACTCAGGACCTGAGTTCTGTCAGTCTCAGCTCCCTCCCACGCTCGGGACTTGCAAACTCCTCACTGCTCCACACACGGGCCCTGGGGTGAGAGGAGATGAGTTTCTTAAGAAGAAGTAATTATTTCCTTTGTCATTATGATCATGCTTATGTGATTTATTAGCAGGGATGGAAACTTCACAGAGCTCTGCCAAGGAAGCTGTGGGTCTCACCAGCCCCTGCTGGCACTGCTCCCACCCCAGCTACAGCTCCCTTTGCCTGGTGACTTCCCAGCTGCCCAGCACCAGCTTCTCACAAGAATCACAGAATGGTTTGGGTTGGAAGGAACTTTCCAGACCATCTTGTTCCAAGCCCCCACCTTCCACTAGCCCACGTTGCTCCAAGCCCCGTCCAACCTGGCCTTGGACACTTCCAGTGATGGGAAGTGCTTTGGGATCTTTGTTTTATACCTTCCTGTTCCCTCTTCCTCACTGCAGCCCAGCTCTCCCAGTACTCGGGAACAAGCCAAGATGCATGCATGGGAATCTATTTCCCAACTTTGGTTGATGTAGGTGGTAAAAGCAAAACAACCCCTGACTTCCATTTGGGGTGTTTGCTAGATGAGATTTCTCCAAAGGTTTGTTGTACAGTCAGATTTGGGGCACATTATCCCCACAGCAAAGTGGCCATCTGTTTCCAAGGCTCCAAGCCCTTCCTAAGCCTTCCCAAAGAAAGGGCCACTACATCATGATGATTTTGTAATACATCTTACATTTTTATACCTTAAAAATGGTGGTCAAAGGATCCAAAGCTCACATGCTGCTGCCAGCCTGGACAAGAGGAGTTATGAAATATTTGGAAGCTTTGTTTGCTCAGGAGCCTTTTTTAAAACCCAATTTTTAATTTCCTATTTGCTGGCTTTGATGTATGACTGCATTTCCCAGTGCCAGGCTGTGGCAGTGCAGGAAAAGGTCTTGTTGTGCTGGAGAGCACAGGGGGTGATGGCTTCCCACTGCCAAAGGGCAGGGTTAGAGGGGATTTCAGGGAGAAATCCTGCCCTGTAAGGGTGGGGAGGCCCTGGCACAGGATGCCCAGAGAAGCTGTGGCTGCCCCTGGATCCCTGGAAGTGCCCAAGGCCAGGTTGGATGGGGCTTGGAGCAGCCTGGGATGGTGGAAGGTGTCTCTGCCAGTGGCAGGGGTTGAAACCAGAGGGGCTTTAATGTCCCTTCCAGCCCAAACCATTCTGTGATTTTAAGACTCAAGACAAAGACTGGAAGGGAAAAAGTCTTCATGGAGCAGTGGAGAAGCACTTCTCCTGGGTGAGCTCTGGGGGTTCCCAAGCTGGACACTCTCTGGGTAGGTCAACAGCCTCCAGATCACTCAGGCAGAGGCACTGCATGGTCGTTCTTATGGAGAAAGGCATGCACCAGCATCCCAACCAGGAGCACGTGGTGTTCCCATGTCCTACTCTGGCTGCACATCCATCCCGGCCCCTGAGGTGGGGGAAAATGCAGGCAGGAGCCAACAAATGAGCATTTACCCTCCTTAGTTATACAAATGGGGAGTGGTGAGAAGAAACTGGGAGACCCTCACTTGAGTGAGGGGTGGATGGGAGTCAGTCTCACAGGGGATGTGGGGAAACACCACACAAGGAACCTCAGCTCCCAGGTGGGTCTGGAACAGGACACAGCATGGGTGAGAAGGCAAGAGCCAGCCTGGCTGGGAAGGACAGGTCCTGCTTCTCATGAGAACCTTCAGAAAGCGACGTTTCCACCACAGCCCCGAGTGGGAACGTGTTTGTAGCCGCAGCCAGCGCTGCAGAGCAGGGTGACTGCTCCTCACCCGCCTCTGGAGCACACGCACCTCTGATCTCAGTGACAGTGCCGGCGCTCCCCAGCCCCACAGCAGTGACAGCAGTTGTGAGATGAGCTGGCTGCTCACCTCACAGCACCCACTGCACCTCTGCTGGCAGCATGGCTGGAGGCCACGGGTGCTTCTGGGGCAAACTGGGCGGTTCAGGTGACACCAGCAGACCCTAAAAAGCCACAGCTCCAGCCCTGGGAGGTGATAAATCCCATGGGACATGGCAAACCTCAGGCTGGGCTGGTGATCCACATCCACCCCACAGGCCCCACACCAGGCAGTGCAGGCAGCACGGGCACTCATGTCCATGATGCTCTGGTGCCATCCCAACGTTACTTAAAATTTCAAGATGTGTGTCAGCACCTGGAGAAGGCACTGATGTCCCATCAACTCCCACTGCTTTGGCCAAGCACTTTGGCCAGTGGCTCTGAGGAGTTTTGTTTGGTTTCCTCAACCCAGTGACAGGATCCAAGGGACTGGCATGAAGCTGTGTGATCAGGGTGGATATCAAGGAAAGGTTCTTTCCCAGAGGGTGCTGGCACTGCCCAGGCTCCCCAGGGAATGGGCACGGCCCCGAGGCTGCCAGAGCTCCAGGAGCCTTTGGACAGCGCTGCCAGGGATGGACAGGGTGGGATTTTGGGGTGTCTGTGCAGGGCCAGGGGCTGGGCTGGGTGATCCTGTGGGTCCTTCCCAGCTCAGGACATTCCATAATTCTGTGATTCTATCTCAGCCCAGGTGATGCCATCCAGTTAAAGATCTCAGCTGTCACTAAGAAAAATGAAATTTCAAAAGATCTTGGACCCTTTAAGTCTCTGAAACAAGGAAGAAAACAGGCAGAGCTCAAAAGTTTTAGAACCTTATAATGTTGCAGCCCATATCCTCATTGCTGTGCTCTGCTGGGCCCTCAAAACTAACACAGAGATCATTTATCATCTGCTGCACAGACTAGTGAGGACCCTTGCAGAGGACACTTCGAGCTTGCCTTGGCTGCAGGTTAAAAGATTCCTCCCTAATCTGCAAGAGAAATCTCTCAGAGTGTTTTTAATTGGATTTTTTTTTTCTATTTTCAGAGAGCAGAGGGAAGTTCCACAATTTCCAAAAGGTCGTATTTTCTCCTCAGCAATGAAAGCAGCTCTTTCAGCCCTATACATGTGCAAAAATTCAGAAAGTGTGTGTTGGTACAAGGTATCATCCACAAAGACTTGTTAGATTAAAACACAGATAAGCATAATCTGAATATTATATTTTTGAGTGAATGATACATGAAGATCTTCTCCAAGACACTTTAAACCAGCCAAGCACGGTCCTGTAAACTTGTAACCCATTTCTATTGTTAACCTTCACTGAATTTCGTTACACCACAAAAAAAAAAACCCAAAAAACAACAACAACAAAAAGAAAAAAAAACACCTCTCCACCAAAAAACAAAATTAACAAACAAACAAAAAACAAGAAAGTGGAAAAGACAGGAAATAAGCCTAAACAACCAGGTCTCAAAATGAGTAAAATTCAACTCAGACTTGTTGGCAAGAATCCTGCTGAACTTGGTCCCAGAAGCTGCAGGGCATTGTTGTGGTAGGGTGGTGCCTTGTTATTGTTATTTGCCTGTTGGTGCTCATCCAATTTATGAGAAATCACAACTGAGATGCACAAGCCACAGCCCTGAGATGTTTGACATGGAAAAGCAGGCGTGACACAGGCTGGAATGGGGACTCGTGAGGCTACAGCTGATCGCTGATAAATTATACATAAATTCTAAATGCATTTTATCCTCAAAACACTGTAGGAAAGAGCCAAGAGAAGGTCCTGTGCCCCCTTACCATGGCATTTTCTACCCACTCTGAGCTGCAGACAGTGGTGCCGTGGTTGGGGCTAGGAGTGTCTTTGTATCACTGCTGCTTTCTTTTTGCACACCAGTAAAAGAAAAAGGCCTTGAGTTCAGGAGTTGGCTTTGTCCTGTGCTCAGTCACCCCCAGGGTGGACATCAACCTTCAGAGCTCAGGAGCTCTGCTGCCACACTGATGAACAGCAATTTGTTTTAGCAGAGCTGGGAGGTCCCTGCAGGGAGTTTTGCACTGCCAGCCTGTCATTCTCCCCTCTGGGAGCCTGTCCTTTTGGAATGCACTGCCACCATGTCACCTCACTGCCTCGGAGGAGCTCCACAGCTGGAGTGGTGACAGATGCTTCACAACACACATTTTGGCATGAAAACAGAGCCAGCACTCACTTGCAAGGCTCTCTAGGAGGCTCTAAATAACATTAGCAGAGAAAAAAAATAAATATCATAGATATAAATACCATCTTCAAATAAGAGAACAAGAAGGCCTCCAGCCCACTGACATCTGAGTATTCAGACAGCAGCAGAACTGCCATGAAAACTCTCCTGTCATGACACAGACACTACTGGACCACTCACGGCAATTGTTTATAAAGACACACAGATTTACTCTAAAATTATTTCCGTGTTGGCAGCTGTGTCAGCTGCAGCACTGTGCTCATTCTTGTGCCTGCAGCCAGCAGCAGAATGGGCTTTTCCCTGGGAGAAGAGACCAGAGCATCACAGAACACAAAATCCCAGGACAGGTCAGGCTGGAAGGGACCCCAGGGGCTCCTCTGGTGCCACCTCCCTGCTCAGGCAGGGCCACCCCAGAGCTCAGGGCACAGGAATGGATCCAGAGGGCTCTGGAATATCCCAGGGAGGAGACTCCAGCCCCTCTGGGCTCTGCTCAGGGCTGGCACTGCCCAGGGCAGAAGCTGTGCCCCTGTGCAGGGGAATTGCTGGGCTCAGCCCCTGCCCGTGGCTCTGGGGCCATTGCTGGGCCTGGAGCAGAGCCTGGGGCTGCTCTGCCCTCCCTGCACACAGGGACAGACACAGGGACACAGGGACAGACAGACAGGGACAGACACAGGGACACAGGGACACAGGGACAGACAGGGACAGACACAGGGACACAGGGACAGACACAGGGACAGACAGACAGACAGGGACAGACACAGGGACACAGGGACAGACAGACAGGGACAGACACAGGGACAGACAGGGACAGACAGGGACAGACAGACAGGGACAGACACAGGGACAGATACAGGGACAGACAGGGACACACAGGGACAGACAGACAGGGACAGACTGGGACAAACACAGGGACACCCAGGGTCACTCAGGGACACCCAGGGCTGAGGGGGCTCCTCTCCAGGCTGAGCAGCCCCAGCCCCCTCAGCCTCTCCTGGGCACGGAGATGCTCCAGGCCCTTCCTCAGCTCCAGGAGCTCCTGGCCCTGCTGTGCTGAGGAGCCAGGGCTGGGCACAGCACCCAGAGGTGCCCCCAGGGCTGGGCACAGCACCCAGAGGTGTCCCCAGGGCTGGGCACAGGGGCAGGATCACACCCCTTGGTGGCACAGCAAAAGCAGGGGCTGTCCCAGGGCCTCAGAATGGGCAGGGGTGCTGAGCCCAGAGGGACCCAGGCAGCAGCAGAGAGGTCTTTGCTGTGCTGGACACGGAGGGACATCCATGGTGCAGTGCCAGTGGTGGGGCCGTGTCTCACAGCCCTGTCCAGAGGGACAGCAGCTCTGGGCACACAGAGCAGGGGTGCAAAGCTGCCTTCAAAACAGTTCTGGTTGACCATGAAGGGAGCAGGTGGTTAATTACTCCTTTCCCACGATGTGTAAGGCTAAATAACCCTTCTTGTCCATGTTTTTTCTTTGCAAGCCCACCAAGAAGAGGAAATTATGCAGTAGGAGCCTGTGCAGACCCTCCTGACCATCGTGGTGCAAAGGGCTGGGAGCAGGCAGAGCCTCACCTCTCCCCTGAGGATGTGCTCCTTGGCTGTGGGGACACGATGGATTTATGTCACAGTTCTGCCTGTCCCCTCTCTGCCTACAGGCACCACTCACCTGAACACCTCCAAATCTGCTGGGTAAAAAATATCAAAGCCACATTCCCCATGGGGAAATCCTGTCTTGGATAAAGAAAATGAAGCCTCATTCACACCAGTGGGGCAGTTTGGGACTTTATCAGTGTCAGGTAATGTGGGTGCCACAAGTGCCACACGAAAAACCAAGGCACACTGATGCTAACCCCGTTTTATTTTGGCTTTCTCACTTGTCAAGATCCCAACAGCGAGCCAGACTTGCACAAAACATTCAAAGTCTACACAGAACCACAGTTGTTTGTGAACACAGTGCAAAAACGTCTGTATGACCCACTTTGGAAGAGACCTGGGGCAGGAGCACGGCTTCAGATCACATCACCTAAAGGAAGGCCAGAAACCAGGCACCCAGCAGCTCTCTGTGTTTTCTGTCCAACTATATTTTTCTCCTTTATTATGTTAGTCAGGTGTTAAACAAATAAAATCAATTCTGAACTTATGAAAACCAATTGGAAATGTCTCATCTTTTATAGTGAAATCTCAACTTAAGCAGCCCACAGCACCTGGAGAAAAATCAATCATCATTTCCATCCTGCTACGTGTGCTACTAAAATTAAGAATTGATGTTTAGCTGCAAAGGAAAATTATTTCAAGAGAACCACCTTAGCAACAGTTTTCAGTGTTCGTAAACTTCCTGTTTACAGTTCTTCTTATGACAGACAAACTGCTACATCCCACCATGAATTGCAAATATTAACGAGGGATCCTGATTTACATACAGTTTCCATCTTAATGGGCATCAGAATTGCAAGCAGGGCAGCAGCACCACTTATGGTAATAGCAAGTAGTAAACATATCCTCAGCCCAAAGAGGTCATAAACCAGGGTTAAACGCCCCTGTAATTGCAGCCTCTCCCACATCCAAACCAAAGTTCAGATGATTTTGCCAGGAGCCTTTCCATAAAGACAAAGCCTGGAATGGGGCATCTGAAGAAGCATTTAACTGTGATGCAGCCTAAATATTTCAGCAATGTGCTCTGCTCGTTTGGAAGCACCACACCCTGCATCTTCTTTGATTTATTGCAGCCCAGCCTATGTAACTTGTAGATATTATGTGCAAACCACAGTAATGTCTCCTAGAATATGCCATAGCCACAGTGAAAGCCATCCCTGCCTCCAAATCATCTCCAGCCCACCAGTTCTGTTTATTAATGAGCACATGGGTGATTTCCACACCACCAGCTGGAAGCTGCTGTTTCTCTGAGCCCCAGGGGCTGTGCAGCCTGGGCTGGGGGACACCCCGAGCACAGGGTGACACCCTGTCCCCTCCAGCCCTCCTGGCTTCCACAGACTGCTCTCAGCCCATCTGCGGTGGGGCTTGTGGTGGCCACAAGAGTCCCCTCGCTCAGGTGAGGTTTGTAATCAGCCTGTGGCTCCCAGGAGGTGCCTGGGAGGACACAGCCCCGTCTGCCCCCCAAAATCCACCCACAGGGTGCTTGGCTGCCTAAAGAAACGTAAGGAGGGTGAAGACCACTGCACCAAACTCAAGTTTTTTAAGTTTTTCCCAACCAGCTTTGATCCAGCTCTCCCAGCCGTTGGTTTCTTGCCCAACAACCCCTGAATTCAGTCCCACTTACACCACCCTCTGTTTATCCCCTCTTTTGACCTTTGATCAGTGCACTTGGCACTTGTGATGCCTCCCCGAGCCCACCTCCTCCGTGGCCTCAGGGCAGAGCATTCCCACCTTCCCGGCCCTCCCCGTGCCAGGATGGGGACGCTGCTCCTCCCTCTGGTCCCGGGAGGGGGACACAGCATGGCTCCGTGTCTGCCCAGCCCTGCTTTTCTCGCATCTGTTTCACACAATTGCAGTCAGCTTTGAGAATTGAATAACTGACTTCAATAGGGAAATTACTGTTCCAGCATACAGCAAATAGCAGTGCTCTAGAACACTGTAAAATCACAGAGTGGAAAATGAACTTTAATAAAAAGCATTCCAGTAATGTATTGTGACAGCTTTTAGTGAAATCAGCTCCAATAGTTTGATTCTCCCAGGAACACGGTGAGATACTCCCGCAGCCTTGAGCCATGGCATCAGCAAGCAGACACTTTTATGATAAATGGCCCCAGAAACTCAAATTACAGCTGCAGCAAATGAACAGTATGCTGAAAATTACTCGGTGGCTTTTTGTCTGGGCCATCGTGCTGGTACCTGGGTGTGCACTGACACCTAGTGGGATGGCCTCAGGCTGGGAGCAGAGGGGTAAACCGGGTTATTTTCTTAAAGAATATCAACAACCAGCCCCTCTTGATGCTAAACATCCGTGTCCATGGTGGGGTGGTTGGAACTGAGTGATCCTTGGGGTCTTTCCCAATGCAAATCATTCCATGAGTCTACAGAGATGAGATAACAGTGTTGGGTTATTTGTGCCCCTTCCTCCCCTGCAAGAAAAGTGTTTTAGTTTTGATTTCTAAATGTTGTACCTCCGCCATCTAAAGGCTTAATTCATCACTTCTGTTGTTTCTGCTCTCCCTGCCTGGGTCACCCCCTCCTCATTTATGGGCACAGGTGGGAAGACCAGGGGATTTGGTGTGGATGACCCAAGTCTAAAGATGCCGGAGTAGGGAGAGCTCACCCAATGCCTCTAATGTTGAAATTCACCGTGCTGGTTGAACTGCAGGCTGCCAAAATCAGCGTGAGTGTGCTGGGAGTGCAGCTGTGGGAACCTTTCCTGTGTGAGCCACAGCTCACCACAGAATCCCAGAACGGGCTGGGCTGAAGGGACATTAAAGCTCATCTCATGTCACCCACTGCCATGGCAGGGACACCTTTCACTGTCCCAGGGTGTTCCAAGCCCTGCCCCACCTGGCCTGGGGCACTTCCAGGGAGGGGGCATCCCGATCCACGGCTTCTCTGGGAAGTTATGGACAGCCCCAGGGGCCTCAGTGCCCTGCCAGGAACCAGGCTGGTTCCAGCTGCGGTGTCCCGGATCCCCTCTGCCCTGGGACAGGGGAACACAGCACATCTGAGGCCCGGCTGCAGTGCAGGAGGGTGGCACCACTGCAGGACTCCCCTGCACCCATTCGGGCACTGGCTTCCAAAGCAGGTCCTGCTGCATCGCACCAACCTCACCCGGAGCTGGGTTTGAATTACGAAGAAAAACAAGTAAGGAAGCTTTGTCAGGAGCGATGCTTACAGGCCAGCAATGCTCCAGCTGCTTCACGAATATTCTGCCCCATTTCCAGCCCCTGTTCCCCACAGGAACCGCAAAGGAGCGCTGACAGGCACCACGGCCCATCCCACACCGGACCAGCACCTTCCCGGGTGGCACCGCCTCATTTCTGGGGAGCGTCACAGCACGCGAGATCTTTATTTTGGAGCTTGAGAGCAGCAACTGAAGCGCTGCCCGCTCTGCCACTGCCCTGCCCGCTCAGGCTCTTTCCTGCCACCAAGACGGCTAATTACAGCCTCCAGAGAAGCACCGCAGGAACTGCCCGGTGATAATTCCCGCAGCCGGGGCCCCACAGCCCCGCCGAGGCGGCAGCAACACCGCAGGATCCATCAATGCACCCCAGAACCCATCACTGCACCCCAGAACCCATCAATGCACCGCAGAACCCATCAATGCACCGCAGAACCCATCAATGCACCGCAGGATCCATCAATGCACCCCAGAGCCCATCACTGCACCCCAGAACCCATCACTGCACCCCAGAACCCATCAATGCACCCCAGAACCCATCAATGCACCCCAGAACCCATCACTGCACCCCAGAACCCATCAATGCACCCCAGAACCCATCACTGCACCGCAGGATCCATCAATGCACCCCAGAACCCATCAATGCACCCCGCTCCCTCAGCGCTTCCGCACCGCCCCGGATGCGGCCCCGCCGCACCCAGCGCTTCCGCCAGCGCGTGCGCCGAGCGCTCGCCGCTCCCATTGGCTGGAGAGGGCGCTGGGGCGGGGCCGGGGGAGTGAGACCCTCTTCCATTGGCTGGAGCGGGCGGCGAGGCGGGGCCGGAGAACTCTACCATTGGCTGGCGGGCGGGGCGGGGCCGCGTAAGGAGAGCGCCGCTCCCACTGGCTGGAGGGGGCGGTGGGGCGTGGGGCCGGGAAAAGCGGAGACCTCCTCCATTGGCTGGCTGCAGGAAGGGGCGGTGCCGAGGGGCGAGCGCCGCTCCCATTGGCTGGAGGGGGATGAGGGGCGGGGCCAGGGCTGAGGCGGCCCTGAGGGCGCTCGGGGAAGGAGAGCGAGTCCCGGTGAGGGCTCGGGTGAGGGTCCGGCCATGCGGGGCCCCGGCGCGGCCCTGCAGCGCTTCCTCGGCCCGCTGCTGTGCCTCTGGGCGCTGCGGCTCCCGGCGGGCAGCGGCACTGCCGCCCGCGGGCTGGACGTGGCTTCCTACCGGTGAGTACGGAGCGGGCGGTGCGGGGCCCGCCCGGGCCGGGGCTGAGCGCGCCGTGCTTGTGCCGCAGGGAGCGGGTGCGGGCCATGTTCTACCACGCCTACGAGCACTACCTGGAGAGCGCCTTCCCTTACGACGAGCTGCGGCCGCTGACGTGCGACGGGCAGGACACCTGGGGCAGGTAAGGGCTGGCCCCGGGGCGGGGATGGGCCGCCCCCTCCGCCGGGTCTCACCTCGCTTCTCTCCTCCGCAGCTTCTCCCTGACCCTGATCGACGCCCTGGACACCCTGCTGGTGAGTAGGTGCCATTCCGCAGTGCCCACAGCCTGCTCAAGGCCTCTGTGTGCCACCTGTACACCTGGGTGTTATGTGGTGGTGCCAAAAGTCAGTTATTCATTGACCTTAGAACTTTCCATTTCCTTTGTATCACCCCTGGGAGGGGTGGCAGAGCACCCCTTCCCTGACACCCTCTGGAGTAAAGACCTAAAGTGTGTGAAAAAAAGCATTTTGAAACAAGATGAAACTGTCAGTCAGTTTTTTAGTAATATCTGTAGTTAATGATTTCATAAAATAGTAAAACCAAACTGAAATCAGTCCCAAATATTGAACTGCTCTTTGTTTTTCCATGAACTCTAAGCCTGATTCTCTTTTTCCCTGCAGATCTTGGGAAATGTTTCCGAGTTCCAGCGAGTTGTCAGCGTGCTGCAGGAGGGGGTGGACTTCGACATTGATGTCAACGCATCTGTCTTTGAAACAAACATTCGAGGTGAGGTGGGGTTTTCTGTGGGGTTTGTGTTGGGTTTCCTTCCTGTACGAGTCTCAGAGGTGGTGGTGAGGAGGTGGTCAGAGGGAATTTGGGATGCAGAGTCAGAGGACCCATAAACAGAGAGAAAACCCCCAAACAAACGTCACTTCCTTTCAGTCCTTGCACATCCCTTTTTGCTTCCTGTCTCAACAAAAGCAGAAGTAGATGTGGCACTTTCAGTATTCTAGTGTGAGGTTTTCAGCTTTACAATATTTTTTTTTCACTGAAAGCATACAGATTTTATCCTTTTGTCTTTTGCATACTGTTTTGGAGTAGAGATTATCAATTTCTAGGATTATTCTGGGGTTTTTTTCTTCAAAATCAGAAAGGCCTTTGGAGTCTTGCACCTTGAATGCCTGACTGCTTCAGTGCCATCCAGCTAAAACACACTGCCAGGACACAAAACTGTTAGTTATGCTTTTGTTTTTTGTCCTGCCAAAGATTGCTGTACCAAATTTGCAGCAGTGTAATTTCTCTGGTCATTATGTGACCATAGACAAGCCTGTGAAATATCTAATATTTGCTAATATAGCCGTATTAGCTATATAAGTAATAGCTAAATATAGCTATTAACTCACAGCTGTTGTCACACTGAAATTCTTGACTCTTCCCAGAAAAAAGAAATATCATAGAATTTGAGAGTAGTTTGGGTGGGAAAGGACCTTAAAAATCATCCATTCCACCCCTGCCATGGCAGGGACACCTTCCACTGTCCCAGGCTGCTCCAAGCCCTGTCCTTGGACACTGCCAGGGATCCAGGGGCAGCCACAGCTTCTCTGTGCCAGGGCCTTTCCACCCTCACAAGGAAGAATTTCTTGCCAATATCCCATCCATCCCTGCCCTCTGGCAGTTTGAAGCCATCACCCCTTGTCCTGTCACTCCACACGTTTCTGTGTGGAGTGACAGGACGTTTCCCTTGTGACGTTTCCCTTTTGTGTGTCTGAGTTGGACTCAGTGCTCCCCACACGGTGTAACGCCTTCTCCCGTGTCCTGCAGTGGTGGGAGGGCTCCTCTCTGCTCACCTGCTCTCCAGGAAGGCTGGGCTTGAAGTGGAAGCAGGCTGGCCATGCTCGGGGCCTCTCCTGAGGATGGCTGAGGAAGCAGCTCGCAAACTGCTGCCAGGTGAGCCCTGCCTGCTGCGTGTGGCCGTGCTGGGGTCGTGAGCTGCTGCTGCCTGTGGTGGGAGAGGCACTGCTGCATGAGCCAGCTCAAAACCAGTCCTGTGCTCCCTGAGCTCCCTGAGCTCCAAGCTCACTGCTCCAAGTTTAGTTTGTGGGGAAGATGTGTGTGTGCATGCCAAGTGCTGTGTGTGCTTAACACATCTGTATGCTTGTTGTTTGTTGAGGGGAAATACGTTTAATATAAATAATAAATAAAAGGTTGTGAGAAAGCAGCTTGTAAAGACAAGAAGATGCTGCGTCATGTGCTCTTTTTGGGCTGCAGCTGGGCTGTGTGGCCTCGTGGCATGGCACTGTTCCCTTGTGTGCAGCTATGGAGTGACCACAGCCTCACTGTTTGCTCTTTGCTGGCCAGTGTGTTTAGTGACCACCTTGCTTGTGCTGTAAAATATGTGGGGATGCAGTTTGCTGCTGTGGCAAGGTGGAAGAGATCCTCAGGACCTCCCCAGGACTGTGTGTACCTTGGGATACCCCCTCTGAGCCTCCCAGGATCACACTCTACTTCTCACTTCATTCTCTGCAGTTCCTCCAGACCCACTTTCCTGCCTGTGTGCAGTGTGGTGTGAGGCACGTTTGCTTGAGAGTCTGTTAAACACAACACTGGGCACGTCTGGGACCCCAAAATTCTGTGTTTCAGCTTTCCAGACCCCAACTGGGATGCCCTATGGCACAGTGAACCTGCTGCATGGGGTAAACCCTGGGGAGACCCCAGTCACCTGTACTGCTGGAATTGGCACGTTTATAGTGGAATTTGCCACCTTAAGCCACCTCACTGGTGACCCAGTGTTCGAGGACGTTGCCAGGAAGGCTTTAAAGGCACTGTGGAAAAATCGCTCGGACATTGGGCTGGTGAGTGAGGAATGGACTTGGAATGTGCTGGGCTGCTTTCTGTGTGGCTTTGTGGATGCAATTCTAAACAAAAAAGCATCAACAGAGAGGAGATGGAGTTGGATAAATAAGCACAGTGCTCCTAACTGTGCTGAAGGCTCGTGTTTGACATTGTTCCTGAACACCTGCAGCAGCCCAACATTATCCCATTGTTCTGGCCCACACCAGATGTGGCTGGGAGACAAATGCCTCCTGCTGGCTGCTGCAGCTCTTGTGACAGCAGCAGATGAAATGAAAGGTCTGTCTGATGCCTGGTGGGGCAGAGGCCCAGGGAAGAGAACAAGAGCATGGCAACTGCACTGAGACATTGCCAGCCTGTACAGCTCTGGGGTTCAGCAATATCCAGAGCTGGCAGTATTATCTCCATGTTCACTGTCTCCTGCTCTTTTCTATTGCTGCTTTTTTAACCTCTCTGAAGTGTTGGTGTTGCATATGTGAAGTGAAACAGAATTACTTATACCCTGTGTTTATTGCCACAAATTATCCACAGGCTGTATGAAGAAATGTTTCCCTTTGTTTGCTTTGGGATTTGTTTATTTTTGATTTATACCCCAAATTTCAGTCACTGCTGGTTTTTTTCATGTTTGCTGAGAAAGACAGGATTGTGTATTTAATTCTCCATCAGATGGGTTTGTTCACAAGCTGAAGAGTGCCAGCATCTATTTAAATATGAACATGGCAGCTCCTGTGCTTTTGACATTCTCAGCCTCTGCCTCTGTATCTGCACTTCTCCATCCTTCTGTAGTCTTTTGTAAGATCAGAATTAGGACCAGACACTTCATGTTGAAATGTTTTTGTGCATTTTAATGTGTTGTTTTGGCCAGTGAAGCATTGATACTGGAAACATAAAATGTTTACTATATATATAAAATACATTATTAGCATGTAATTTGTATTTTCTACAGTTTGTATTTCTCTGATGCTGATAAATGTGTCCTGTAATGGAGAAAATGCTGGTTGGAATGCACATTGAAACTGATGGTGTGAAAAAAGGACCAGGATTTCTTGTTTCACTTTAAGTCCCTTCCTTGTCCCTCACTCCTTGCAGGTGGGGAACCACATTGATGTGATCACTGCCAAGTGGGTGGCCCAGGATGCTGGGATTGGGGCAGGGGTGGACTCCTACTTCGAGTACCTGGTGAAAGGAGCCATCCTCCTGCAGGACAAGGAGCTGATGTCCATGTTTTTAGGTGAGTGCTTGTTGTCTGTGGGAAGGGGCTCAGCGCCTGTGGCAGGAGGAGATGAAGGATCTAATGGGGCACATTCAGGACTCTTTTCTGGAGGCTTTGCTGAAATACTTTTGAACAGTCTGTGATAAGAGAGCTACCAGAGTGTGCACCCTGAGAAGTCATTGAACGTGACTCAAGTGAAGAAGGACCTTCTCTCATTCTTAAAAATAAGCACTTATTTTCTTTTTTTTGTTTTGTTTTGTTACAGATGGCTTACCTACCCATCTGTTTCTTTACAGAATATAACAAAGCTATCCAAAATTACACCAAGTTTGATGACTGGTACCTGTGGGTTCAGATGTACAAAGGAACAGTGTCCATGCCTGTGTTCCAGTCCCTGGAGGCCTATTGGCCAGGCCTGCAGGTAAGAGCTGCCACACCAGCAGCATCTGGTGATTCTGTTACTCTGTCAGGGGCTAGTCTTCAAGATAAAAGTTACAAATACAACCCTCATTTGTTCAGGTTTAAGAGTTTGGTTTGATCTCTGGTGAAATCTGCAGTAGCCTGAGCCTATAGAAGATGATGTTGAAGAAAATGCTGATTTTATCTACAGCCTCCCATTTAGCATGATGGGAGGGCACTTTTTTTGTAGCAAACTCCACTGACAGTGGTCCCATAATCCAAAAGGGAATGTGAGGACAAAGAAACTCACACCTCTTTTTCTGTCTCCTCACTAATGTCTTATTTGTGAGATTTTTTACCCATCAAGAGCTTTGCTTTTTCATCAGTCTTCTTGTTTGGACTGAGACTTTGTTTTCCTAACTAAGAGATTGGATGCTGTGATTGACTAAACATTCGACTGAAGAAACACAGCCTTAAACAAAATCAGTCTTCATATTATTTCAGATGTGGGAATGTGATCCCCCAGAAAAGCAGCATTTTCAGTCTTACCTGTTCTTAAGGCATCGTGCCCCAGTATCAGTTACACCCCTCAGACCTGCTGAAATGCCCATTTCTGTCACTGGGTATTTCCTTGCCTGCAGCAGTGTTAGTGCATCAGTTCCTGTGCTGGTTTTCCTTCACTGCCATGTTTCTTTGCTGTTTCCTGTCTCCCAGAGCCTCATTGGGGATGTGGATAATGCCATGCGCACCTTCCTCAACTATTACACGGTCTGGAAGCAGTTTGGGGGCCTGCCCGAGTTCTACAACATTCCCCAGGGATACACAGTGGACAAGAGGGAAGGATATCCACTCAGGCCTGGTAAACAGAACTGACAGGAAAAGGGACATGAACTCCTGCTTTAGCTCTGACTGGGAGATCAAATGTTAGTAACACCACAATGTCCTCCCCAGTTTTGCTCTGACTCAGTTCCTGCATGGATTTGAGCAGGGATTTCCAGAGTTAAAGCTGCACATTTGTTTTCCCCCCTCTCACAAAGACAGGAAGGAAACAGGAAGCAAACCATAGTGCTACTACAGAAAGGTGGCCTGGTAATGCATTTTGTTCACAGTGTGGGATTTGACATGTTTAAGTGTTAGATTGCCTGGCAAGGGGAGCCTCAGTCATGTGAAATGTTAAAGGGACTGCTTGTGTCCTTTAAATTTAGGAAGTGAAAGTGAGTGTGAATAGACTGTTGCAGTTCTGCATCTAGGAGGGATTCTATGTTGTCTGTAATACTGTAAGGAAATTGTCTCCTTTTTTCTCATTTTTTCACAACTCTGACCAAAAAAAAAAAAAAAAAACAAACACCTGATTAGTGGGTCCATAAATGTAAATGAGAATAATTAACTTCCTTTTGGTCTGAGTGTTCAGGTGATATCCATGCTGGACAAATCTACAAAAAATACTCATCAGCCCTAATTATCAAAGGTGTTAAAGTATAAAGACCTGTTTCTTTAGTAGGTAAACATAGCATGGTGCTTATGTTGTCTGTAGAGAGTGTTTCCATTGTATTGTTTTAAAACTATATTTTGAGGATTGAATTTCTTGTTTGTAATCCTTTCCAGAAGCAGTTTTTTTAACTTTGACAACTGAGTATTAATCTCTTTATCTCTTGCTTTCCCATTCGCTGAATGTGGGAGGGAGCATTAGTCACTCTTACCTGAGCTGCTATAAGCTGGTTAGAGGGAATTTCTTTGTAGCACATCCTTAGGAAAAGGAAAATCTGTGCTTGGAGCAGGGAAGCCAGGCTGTGCACCTGATTATGCTGATGTATTTTTAAATGATTTCAAGGAATATCCCATCCTGGCTGTGTGCATGGTTTGACAGTCTTTGTGCTGGCAACCATTTGGGTGTTTTGCAGAGCTGATCGAGAGCGCGATGTATCTGTACCGTGCCACCAGAGACCCCACGCTCCTGGAGCTGGGCAGAGACGCCGTGGAGTCCATAGAGAAAATCAGCAAGGTGGACTGTGGGTTTGCAACTGTGAGTGCTGAATCATCTGCCACGGCAGCTGAAGGGCTGCTGAAAATCACCTTTCAGAAGGTGTTCTCATCAGTGATGTTTTGCCATGAGTCAAGCAATCATTTGGGGCAAAACATGGTTTTTTCCAACAAGCTCCTTGTATTTCTCTGTGGAGCTGCTCTGGTAATTGCTGGTCATGTTTCTGGTTGTAGCTTCCTCACAGTGGGCCAAATTCTATCATGGGCTGTTGTCCCAGAGCCCAAAACATGGGAAAGCATCAGAAGCTTCTCCTGCATTTCTAGTTGGTGTTGCAGCTCAGCAGGAAGGCTCTCATGTGGCTCCTCCTGCCAAGTGTGTGATTCTGTTTTCCCACTATGCTTTGAAAATCTAGTCAAACACACGAGAAGTGCAGGCAGTGAGTTCTATAAAGTTATTCAATAGAGGATTTCAAACATGCTATCAAGCTCTATTTTACAAAAAACTCCTTAAAAATATTGGGAGTAAGTAGGTAAAAGCCTTATGATTTTTTTCTTTAGTGGGAAAATGATGGGAAGCCCCTCTCATTGTCCAGACTGAACTGAGGATGAGGTTAAATGTTAGGAAGAAATCCTGCCCTGTGAGGGTGGGCAGGCCCTGGCACAGAGCAGCTGTGGCTGCCCCTGGATCCCTGGCAGTGCCCAAGGACAGGGCTTGGAGCAGCCTGGGACAGTGGAAGGTGTCCCTGCCCATGGCAGGGGATGCGGGATGAGATGGGCTTTAAGGTCTCTTTCATCCCAAACCATTCTGTGATAAGATACAGGGTGAGTCGATGTCATCCTGTGCTGTTTAACTGCAATGAATTCCAAGTTGTATTTATTTTTCTCCCTCAATTCATAACTTACCGAATTCGATGTAACTGTAACCCACTCTGTTCCATCTCTTGTAGATCAAAGACTTGAGGGACCACAGGCTGGACAATCGCATGGAATCCTTCTTCTTGGCTGAAACAATCAAATACTTGTACCTGCTGTTCGACCCAGACAACTTCATGCACAACGACGGCTCCGCCTTCGACGTGGTGGTGACGCCGTACGGGGAGTGTGTCCTGAGTGCCGGCGGTTACATCTTCAACACCGAGGCGCACCCCATCGACCCCGCCGCCCTGCACTGCTGCAGCACGCACAGCCAGGAGCAGTGGCAGGTGCAAGACCTGATGAGGGAGTTCTACTCACGGAAGAAAACCAAGAAATTCGCTTTGAAAAGAGCTCCTGACCGTGGGGAAGGGGAAAACGCAAAAGACCCTGAAGATGCCTCTTCAGAGAAAGCTGGAGAGAAGAGAAACTCTAAGAAAAGCTCACACTCCCTCCTGAGCTGCCCTAGTCAATCTTTTAACTCCAAGCTTGCAGTGCTGGGCCAGGTCTTCCTAGATAACACCTGATCCTCTTTGTATCATCAGTTTGAGTTATTGAACTAGTTTCAGATTCTAGGAATATATTTTTTATAGTTTCATAATGGAAAGTGTGGTACCTCACAATGTGAATTCTATTATGAAGTGGAACAACTTCCCATTAAATTTTGCTACTGCTCCTTTCATGACTCAGATACCAGCTGTTAATGCTGTTGAGCTGCTGATCTCAAAGCAGTTGGTTGCCTGAATATCAAACAGGTGTCCAGGAAAAGAAAGGTCTACATGTTAAATGTACCTTTTTTTATTGCATTTTGTGAGTTTCACAAGCTTACAGAAAGAACCCAGCTTACTTTGCTCTATAAAAATGAGCCTGAGCTTCTCATCGTAAGGGGAAAAGCAGGAATTACTGTAACTTCATTACAACTCTCTATGTGCTCCATCTTTTATCTCTGACCACTTTATAAACATGTAGTTCCTGCTGAAAAATCGCTGCCCAGTGGAGAAAACCTATTTATTTTGAGGTGAAGGCTCAGATTTGTAGCTGTGGCAGTTCTGTTGGGCATGGGGGGAGAGGAGCACTTGGAACATGGCAAAATGCTCAGTGCCCCTGTTTCAGATCAGGGTGGGTCAGTACCTCCAGCCTGAAAACCACTTTAGTAAATGTCCAGGTAATGTCTTGACAAAAAACTGAGCTGGAGGGTGGACTAGGAAATACTTGATTCCACAGTGTAGCTTGCTTTCTTTTTAAAGAATCTAACATTCTTATCTTTAATTTCCCCATTTCCTTCCTGTTTCTAACTTCCCTTTGGGCCCCAGGTATTTCACTGGACCTCAGTGAGTGCAGCCACCCCCGGGTGCCCCAGCTGAGCTGAACAGGAGCCCTGCACAAGGCTTGGGTGGAAGGGGGCTCAGCCCAGGCTGAAATTGCAGCTCTGCCTTGGTGCAGCAGGCAGCTGAACAGATGCTCGTGAACCTCTCAATGTTCAGCTGACTGGACACATCCAAACCTTTAAATACATTTTTAGTGTCTGCAAATGGTGTGTGCAGTGACCAGAAAAGGAGGAATCTGTGTGACCAAGAGGTTTTCTGTCTAAAGGAAAAACAAAAAGGAGGGCAGAAAAGTGATGGACTTTCTTCAAGCCTGCTGGAAAGTGAGGAGTCTGCAGCAAACTACACACAAATTACAGTTATTTGAGTGGGCTAGAGGTGCAGGATAAATAAATCCCTGTGAGATACTTAAATACAACTGGGACAGTGCCCACTCTGTGCTGCTGTGCAGTTGCCTTGAAAATATTTTTTTGTTGTTTTGACCTGTACTAGTGCTGTAAAATTAAATAAAATTTGCATTTTATCCTTCGGGGTAGAAATCCTGTTGCAGTTGTGAATGAGCTATGGTAAGAGACACTTGCAGTGTTGGACAGGCGTATTCAAAGGACTGGTAAGCTCCAGAGCTTCTAGTTGTGTCCTTTTTCCCATGGCAGCTGGGACAGTGCAGAAATTCTGCGTTGACAGAGCCCCTGCAGCCCTTCTGAGAGAGGAGCACCCAAAACCAGGTATTGTTGGACAGCATGAAGCTCTTGTTGGTGGCTCCTTGTCACCATAGTTATCTTATTTTCCAGCTGTTCACATCTCCCACACTCTTCATTGCTTAATCTGCAGAAAACAATCCCCAGGCCTTCTCCAACAGCTTTGCTCAGTGCTGGGTCAGGTCCTGAAACGCAGCATTGTCCCATTTGTGAGGCGGAGGAAAATAACGGGGCTGGGGCAGATCTCCAACTCATCTCCAACATCACCTCTCAACTGACCAGGGCATTTGGGGACCCTCATCCAGGAACTTCCAGCAGAGAACCAAGGGGCTGTAGGCTCAGGAGATGAGGCTGTTCCTCAGCATGGTTGGAGCTGAGAGAGCTCATCAGTGCACAGCTACTGTGAGTAATTAGATGGATCTTGATTCGATTCCCAGATTGGAAGGCACCCACACGGATAACAGAGTCCAACTCCGAGTCAATTGCCCAGACAGGAACCAAAACTGGTATTACGCCCAACTGAGCTAATCTCAGATTAGTGCCCTGAGCTGGGTGACTCAGAACAACACAGAACAGCCTCAACTGTTCCTTGTTCCAGTGTTGTTCCATCTCACCAAGCCCTTATTTTAACAAAAACCAACTGTGATCTGAGTTCTGGGTGAGCTTTCCTTTAATCGGCAAACGGTGTGGCTGGGCCTCGCTGAGGGAAACAGAGGTATCCTAGCGCACACAAAGGCGTCCCGATGGAAATAAAGCCGTCCCGATGGAAATAAAGCCGTCCCGGTGGAAATAAAGCCGTCCCGGTGGGAACGGGGGCTGCCGGCGGGAGGCGCCAGCAGCGGCAGGGCGGGGAGGCCGCGGCCCCTTCCGGCCGCCATGTTGGCGTGGCGGGCCCGCGGCTGCGCAGGCCCGAGCGGCGGCAGCGCTGTCGCTGTGCCCAGCGCGGAGGCCATGGCGGCCGTGGCGGCGGGCGGCGCGGGGCCCGGCTCCGCCACCGGCACCGCCACCGGCGGGGCCCGCGCCGCCACCACCAACATCCTGGCGCAGCTGCGGCACGGCCAGCTCAGCGGCCGCGGCTTGACCCGCGGGGCGCAGGTAACGCGCTGCGGGCCGCCCGCGGCGCCTGGGCCGGGCGGGAGGAGCGGGGAGGGCCGCGGGGCCTGGAGGGCCCGTGGGGTTCGGGGCCGGGGGTGCGGCGCCTCCTGCCTGGGCCTCCGGCGGAGCTGCGCGGCCGGGGAGAGCCCGGCGGGCCTGGCGGGGCCTGCTCGGGGAGAACGGCCGCTCCCAGCCTGGGCTCGGCGCTGCGGAGCTCCGCGGAGCCGCTCGGGCTTTGCCCCGGTGCTGGAGGGGCGGCACGAGGGTGTCCCGGGGCCTTCCCGCTCCGTGCGCCGCCTGCCCGGGCTCGGCCGGGCTCCGGGAGCGCCGAGGAGCAGCACGGGCGTCTGCCCAGCCGTTCTCCGCCTCTCCGGTCGGTGTGGCCTTCCCTGCAAAGAAAGGAAGCTCTGCCTGGGACTGTAACAATGCAGCATCGAAATTTAAACGTATTTCCTGGACAAAGGCAGCCTCGTGGTATTAGGGCTTAGGAGACATTTTAGCTCAGTAACGCAGGTGGTTTTATGAGAAGCTGCTCCAGGTTTGTTTCTTATTTGTCATCTTTCCCAGTTGATGGTGCTGGGAAATACCAAGGAATAAAATCAGCTCCTTACCTCGGGCTTGGGCCTGCCGTGCGCTGATGTTGGCTTTTTTTGAGAATGTGCTCAAGGATAATAGACTCTTAATTTATTGTTCTGGAGAATAATTGGCATTTTTCTTGCAGATTAAATGCAGAGTGGTGGAAAGACTTGGAAAATGAAAAATGAGATAACTTATGTTCAGGTGCTGATTTATTGAGCTGAAATATGGAATAAAAAAGGCATTTCTCTAACTTACTAGTGCAGACAACAGCATTTTCCTTGATAAACAAAGATTCTCAGCAACTATTAAGAGAAGATTTGTTTGATGCCTTTCAGGACTACTTCAGAACAGAGACCAGACAGAATTAAGGGAATAAAAACCAGTTCTATTTACTGAAGGGCCTTCAGGTACATCCAGGGCTGATGAAGCGCCCCAGGGTCTGCACCCAAAATGGACCAGGGGGTCACAGGTTTTCACACTTTTATCAGTTTGGTCCATTTGCATTTTGGGGGTTCATCTCCCAATTACATCTTCAGGTAATGAAGTCATTTACCCCAAGTTTGCTCCCCCAATTCACTTTAGTTTACCTTTCTCAGGGTTTGGGGCAGGGAGGTGCCCTTGATTCCCAGGAGAGGAATTGTTGAGTCTGACCAAAATGGGAAAAGCAGTGGCTGACACTGTGTGTGGAGTTTGGAGTTACACACTAAAGAATTGCAGGGTTACAAATATACGACAAATATAAAAGCTAAAATCCTAAGTTCATCGTGAATGTCTGTGCTTTGCTCTGTAGCAGAGGTAAAAGAGCAGTGGTTTTTTTACAGGTTTTTTGTCCTTATTTTCCTGCTTCCTCAACTGCTAGTTTGGTTAATCCTTAAGAGAAGCCAGTAATTTGCATGAATATAAACCTGTATTGACTCTTTTCCTTGGGATTGTTTTAGGAGTGGATTTCCTACAGCATGTGGACAAACTTGGTCTCACTGCCTTTCCTGTCCACCTCTGCACTCTTCCTTTCATACACCTCCTCAGCCACTGCAATCTCAGTCAGGTTAGCCTGTTCCAACCTTATGCACCTCTCTTGTCTCTGTGATGGTGCTTCCACCTCTGGGCTTTGGTTTGCTTGAAAAATTCAGTGCTACTGTTTTCATATGGGGCTTTTAAGCTTTTATAGCAATCAAGGAAACTTCTGTTGGTTGCATACTTCTTATAATGCCCAAGAATGAGGTGGGGTTTTTTGTTGCTGGGCTTTGTTTTGTTTTATTTGAAAAATGTTGGCATCCTTGTGCTGCCCTGAGCTTTAAAGCTTGGACACATAGAGCTCCCAGCACTTCATAAATGCTGTAGGAGGATATTTTAAATCACCTTGTATAAGCGTGGAGGGACAGGACAAGAGTAAATGTCTTCCCACTGCCAGAGGGCAGGGAAGGATGGGATATTGGGAAGAAATTCTTCCTTGTGAGGGTGCTGAGGCCCTGGCACAGGGTGGCCAGAGCAGCTGTGGCTGCCCCTGGATCCCTGGAAGTGTCCAAGGCCATGTTGGGATAGTGGGAGGTGTCCGTGCCCATGGCAGGGGGTGGGACTGAATAAGCTTTAAGGTTCCTCCCAATCCAAACCATTCTGTGATTCACTTAAGCTAAGGCAAGGGGAATAACAACTCCCTGAATGATTTTGAACTTTATAAATTCTGTGTCTCTGTATTTTTATCTTGACTCATTTTTTTTGATGGTAGTCGATCTAAATATAAAACACTTTGATGTAACTTTTGAAGAAGCACAAAGCAGTTTTGGCTGGGTTTTTTTATTTGTTTGATTTTAAAGTTCTATATTTATCAAAATATCCCTGTTCTTGTGCAGTTGACTCCTCAGTGGCAGTGTGGAAGCCCTTGCTTGCATTTCTCAACTCATTTGCTCCTGCAGAGCCTGAGAGCAGGTCAGGTTGCTGTGCTGGGGTGTAGAGCAAGTCATGAGAGTGTCCTTGAGGCTCTTTCTCGCTGTGTTTTGGAAGGAAGTTCTGGGTCATGTGCTGCCTGAACTGCACTGCTGGTGTCCTGTGAGGAGGGGAAACCCTTCTCAAGATGCTAATTCAGGGAGATTGAGGAGCACAGGTCCGTGCTGGGTGCCTGCCATGAGCAGCGATGGCATTTCACCCTGAACAAAGCTTTGTGTACTATTCTTAGGTGATCTCAAGATCCATTTTTGTATGAGGAAAGTAGGAGCTTAGCTGTGAGCTGGGAAGGATCACTGTTGACAGGCCTACATCTAAAAGTTCATTCGTCTGATCTCACAGAGACATAAAAACATTTTTGACAGCAACAGCCCCCTGAATATCTGGCAGTTTTGAGGTCAGCTGAGGCTCTGAAATCTGGATCCCTGTGTGTTCCTGCTGGGATCACCTACCCAGAGCTGCTGGCTTTCTTGCCAGTTGGTGTCTTGCTTTATTATTAATAATAAATTATTCAGAGAAGGGCAACAGAGCTGGAGAGTCAGCCAAATGAGGAGTGGCTGAGGGAGCTGGGAAAGGGGCTCAGCCTTGAGAAGAGGAGGCTCAGAGCGAACTTCTGGCTCTCCACAACTCCCTGACAGAAGGGTGCAGCCAGGTGAGGGTTTGGCTCTGCTCCCAGGGAACAGGGACAGGACAAGAGAAAACACCCCCAAGCTGTGCCAGGGGAGGTTCAGGTTGGACAACAGGAGGAATTTCTTCCTGGAAAGGATGGTTCAGGCACTGTCAGGGGCTGCCCAGGGAGATGGCAGAGACCCCATCCCTGGGGATGTCCAGGAACCATCCGAGTGGATGTGGCCCTCGGTGCTCTTGGCTGGGGGTAAAGGTGGGGATCGAGCACAGGTTGGACTCTATGGTCTTGGAGGTCTTTTCCAATCTAAATGATTGTGTGATAAGAAGTTGATTAGCTAAAGCAGATTTCAGTAGATACTGCCTTTATTTGTTCCTGTATCTATTTTATCCATATTGCTGGCATCAGCTGCTGCCCTGCACACAAGCCTCAGTGTTGATATCAGATTGCATAACCTTGGATCAGGATTTGCCCTGAGCACAGAGGCAGTGCAAAGGGCTTTGCAGGTGCTGGTGAACCAGCAGCAGAGCAGCTTTCCAGGAGTGCCACATTTCTAATAAGGAAGGTTATTGGTTGTGAGGGGCCTGGTGTGTTGTCCTTCTTGGGGCACAGCTGTGCCGTGGGTCACAGGCTCTGGGACAAGTTTTGTGCTGCTGTTCCTTGAAAGCCAAGAACAGTCTGGCTCAGCTGATCAAGCTCAAATCCGCTTAGCAAGAGGGTACACACTTCATCTGCTGCAAGCCAGCTGTGAACAACATGGATGTGGCATGAAACCAGAAGGTATTTAGGTGCAGTCCTGGGAATCCCTGTAGACAGAGCAGTGTACTAATGGAGTAACCAGGGATTTGTTGGCAAACTGAAGTGCTCCTGGTGCAGTCCCAAGAGCTGAGCGTCAGCACTGCTCTCACCCTCAGGTTTGCCAAGGCTTAGTTGAAACAATGAGAATGGAAAAAAGGAGTCTGTTTTTCCAGCTATATTTCATGCTTTGCTATCCCTAAGAACAGACACTTCCCTTAGCAGGATAGTCCCTATCCACTTTTAAAAAAAGCTCTCTGGAAAGAAAACATTTTCTTCCTCAGAAATCCAGATTTCCACCTCCTGCCATTGCAGGTTATCAGCAGGAGTAGCTTCCTAACCCTGAGAAAAGATTTTGGTTTTGAGTCAGCTTTTTCTTTCCCCCTTACAACAGCACCAACAAAGCAGCATTTGCGTGAACATAATCCACTTGAGTAGCTCTAATTGTGTGGGTGTTAGCAGGCTTAGGCCTCTTCAGGGGAGGACAGTGGGGGAGTGTTGGAAAGCCTGGACGTGCTTTCGTTATGTAACAGGACCAGAGCTCTGTCATGCACTAGAAATGCTCAAAAAGTGGCTATGTTGGACTTAAGCTGTGTTAGTGTATGATTTTTTTGTGTGGCTGAAGATGAGTGAGAAGAAAAAGGTAGATGTGATACTACTTATCCCTCTGCTTTTTCTTAGATAGTCCTAGAGATTTTGTTTTCTTTCAAAATGAATTAAAGAAGAAACGTAGGAAATTCCAAGGAAAAGTAACTGAGAAGTTAATATAATTTGAATATAATTAGTTGATTTATTTTTCTCTGAGAGTAAGGTCAGCAAAGCAAATGTTAGTAGCTCTGTTCTGATCTGGTAGATCCTCTCGTGGGCTTGGAGAGCTGCTGGTGTCAAAGGTCTGTGTTAGAATTGTCCTGCTCTGGGAAGTGCTGTGGGGATTGGAGATTCAGGAGACCTGTTCCTTGTCTTGGTAGAACAGCTCTTCTTCCAGTTCTGCTGAGCAGAGCTGTAGTGTGGGAGCTGTGGGAATGGTTAGACCTGGCTGGAAGCTGTGGCATGTTTTATCCTAGGACAGTGTGTCCCTGGGTTCATGCCTGGTTTTTGGGTTGGCAGGAGAATGGCTGGGGAGGATGGAGAAACAGAGAATCTAAATCTAGCTAAGAGAATCTTGATGTGCACTTGAAGAATCAAGGAGCTGGAAAAAGGCTGGACATAAGTCCTCCTACACGGATTTCTTCCAGCAGAGTTTCCTTTTAGGGTTAATATCTGTGGGGCTGTGCCCTGTTTGTGATCAGAGCCCTGCTGGTGACTGGGCAGTGTGTTCTGCCCCGGAGCTGCAGGGCTGCAGTTCTCAGCTTCCCCCTTGGAATGCTTTCCAGAATCGCTCCAAACACAACAGCTGTGTTCCTGCAGAAGCTGTTCACTCCAAAACTTGCAGGGTCATTTGCCTTGGTTACAGGCTTTTGTGGCAAAAGTTGTGTGAGGAAGGAGACAGCTTATCCAGGCTGATGGATGGCTGTTAGTGACTGGAAAGGAAAATGCAATACAGAGCTGGGATGGTGGGGCACTCTCCAAAATCCTGAATACTCATTCTCTTGGCAGTCCGTCAGAGATGACTTCCTAAGTTATTACTGCTCAGAGGAAAGTTAAACATTTAATTGCACAAATATTAGTTTCCTGGGTTTTTTTAAAAGGTACAGTTTAAAAGGCTTGAAGGAAAGGATATGGAAAGGCTTCAATTTTATTAAAAATACACAGAGACCATGTGCTTACATCTCTTTGTCGAGATCCATAATCTTGTGCCTGTTTCCTTTTAAACTTTCAGGACATTTAAATATATATTTCAGAAGTGGTCATGGAAAATCCCAAGAATGGAAATTCTGCTTTTTTTAAAAGCACTTCCAGTCTTAATGTATGGTTGCACTGAGAAATTGAATTAAAAAAACCTTCTCAGTGATGTGTCATAGCTGTGAAGTCTGTCACAGCAGGAACCCTTCAGTGCTGTGAAGGATGCCTGGACACCTGAGTCACTGGTTTTGCTTTCTGAAAGATGACAGCAAACGCCCTCCTGTAGCGAGCACTCAGCAAGACAGTGAAATGTTTGAAGGGTAAAATGTGAAATAGAGACACAATTTTATCAGGAAACTGTTTGCCCTTCCCTGGAGAGCAAAGGAAGGATTAGCTCCTGGTGTTTCTGCTGCTTTCACCACTGCTGGGCCCTTGGTGTGTTGGCAGTTTCGGGAAGACACGGAGAGGTGTCACTGACCACAGCTCAGCACAGGGGTGGAGGGAAGCTTAGGAAAATCAGAGGTTTGCTTTGTAGGGCAAGGAAAATTGTCACAGTGCACGAACAGAGGTGAGAAGGAAAATCCTTTCTGGAATGGGAGGGATTTGGGAGTAACTTTAGCTCCAAGAGATCTCAGGGCGGTGAGAAATGTTTTGGCAATGCTGGAAGCACAATGCTGAACACTTGGTAGGGCATGGGCACAGAGCAGGGGGAAGGAAGGAAGGAAGGAAGGAAGGAACTAAGGAACTGCTCCTGTGCAGTTGGAGTGGCTGTGCTTGGAGGATGAGCAGAGTGGAGGGGGACAAGTGAAAGGGAGACTACACTGATCAAGGGATGAATTTAGGCAAATATTAATGTGTAACTACATGAAGATGGAGGTATTATCCATAATTATTTATTGACCATCATGCAAATCGATGCTGTCGGAGAGGTTTAGGTTGGATATCAGGGAAAGGTTCTTCCCCAGAGGGTGCTGGCACTGCCCAGGCTCCCCAGGGAATGGGCACGGCCCCGAGGCTGCCACAGCTCCAGGAGCCTTTGGACAGCGCTGCCAGGGATGAACAGGGTGGGATTTTGGGGTGTCTGTGCAGGGCCAGGGGCTGGGCTTGACAGTCCTTGTGTGTCGCTTCCAAGTCAGGACATTCTGTGCTTCTTATTCTATCATTTTTGAAAGGATTTAAAAGACACTAGGATTAGAAAGACGTTTAAAATAAATACCTAGAGTTGTGTGCACTGTCTTTTTTCAGCCCTTTGTATACTGTCAAAGAAAATTATGCACAAAAGTTATTGAAACTGTTGTCGGAATGTGTTCCTATGGTAGTTATCAGTCTTTGGAGTAATCTCCTGGGAAATCCTGAGCTCCAGTTCCTTTGGAGTCTTTAAAGAGAAAACCACTCAGTCTGTTCTTCCTTGCAGTCATGGGTAGGCTGGTGACACATTTTTTATCTCTGAATTTAAATCCTCTCCAAGGTCTCTGATTGCCCTTGCAGCAGATCCGCCCTGCCGATGGTCCTGGTGAGGTGGTGATCACCTGGCTGGGGAACAGCATTCAGGAAACCACGGGTGAAAAGCAGGGTTGTACAGACAGCTTTGGACTGGGGAATAGCCTGGGAGCTCTGCGTGAGCTGGTGTGTGCCACTGCAGGGACTGCCTGGAACAGAACTGCTCTGGAGAGCCCCAGTGTGCTGTGCTCAGGTTTCTCTGTGAGCCAGAACTGGGATGTGTTGCAGCAGTCTGGGAAGTGACTGTGGAGAGTCCTGGTGTTTGTACCAGTTTGGTTTGCTGTACCTGGCTCTTACAGAGGTTTATATGCTGCTGCTCTTGTTTTCCTAGGAGTGATCCTTATTCTGTTGTGTTCTAACACCAGTAAGGTGTGACAATTCCAAACCCACCTGCCAGCACTTGGGGAGGTCCTGGCTTTTAATGGATACCTGTTCCAGCTGGGCTGCTACAGCCTCTACTTTTTGCTAGATTATACCCAACTTCTCAAGTTTTGTTGCAAGGTTTTAGGTATTTTATCCAGAGCTTTTCACTGAATGAAGAAAATCAGTGTTAGATTGCACTTTTTGTGCTTGAATGAGACCAAAAAATTCCACAAAGGAGCCCCAAAACACCCAGTGCTGATTTTGATGACTATTCAGTAAAATTTCCCCAAAAAGAAAACCATTTTTGCTTATAAATGAAAAGCATTGACTGTTGTCACAGAAAACAGGAGATGCAGTTTTTAACCAAAATTTCTGTGAAGAAAGACAGCTCCACAAAGTCTGATTGAATTTTAATCCCTTCCCAGAATCCAAAATCTTTGCATTGGCAAATATCATCCGGCCACAATGGAAATATCCAGATCCAGGGTAGCCTCAAACACAGAGCAGGGACCACAAGCCAGAGCTTGCAGTGAAACCAAAGATGTGTTAAATCAAGAGAAAGAAAACCTTTTTTTTTTTTTTTTCCCTTTTGAAAGTGCTTAAATGATGGTGACATCAAGGAAACATTTGCTTCACTCTTTCAGAATTTCAGTTCTGAGAGTTTCCTGTGGCTGCCTCTTGGAGCCTGGGGCAGGGAGAAGAAACCCTGCTAGTACAGAAATGGAGATGGCTCAGATGGATCCTGCCCCAAACCAAGAAGCATACATGTGATTAACAATGTAGTGTTAAACCCAACACAAGGTTTTAATGTTAATTAAAGGGTTTTGGACTTTCCTGAGACCATTTAAGTGCTGACTTCTGCTCTGTGCTACTGGAACCTGAAATTGCAGTCTGTGCACGTCATCTCTGCCTGTGGTATCTTCCACATCAGTTGGAGCTGGAGAGTTGGACTCCTTCCCTGGCATTTTGCTGTGTGTTCTTTGCACTTTGCCCAGCAATTAATCCTGTTCCTCCCACGGCCTGTGGGTTTGTCCCCCTCCCAACCTGGGATGGGGCAGTGGCAGAGCTCCTTTGGCTCCCTCTGTGCTCGATATCTCAAGGGGAAATGGAATCTGTGACTTCCCAGGAGCTGACCCAAAGCCCAAATGATGAGAAGTCATTTTGGCTTTCTGGTTTAGGCCTCTGCTATTTCACTTGCTCTGAAGTTTCTGAAGGAAACTTTCATTCCCCAGCAGTGCTGGTTGATTCCTCAGATTCAGAAAGCAGGGAAAAGGTAAAAACTGGAGAGAATTTTATGTCCCAGGTGTGCTTATGCTGCTTCAATCACTGCTTGTACCAAGCAAACCTGGTACTTCAAGATCCTTGAAGTTCTTATTTACCTAAAAATTTACATATTTCATCAGGAAAAGACTCCCAAGTACTTGAACATCTTACCAAGAGGATGAGGACCCACATTAGCTACATTGCCAGGCTGAGTTTTCAGCTTGAATCATTTTTCTGGTTTTCCTGTATAAGAAGCAGAGAAAAGGGTTAAATTCTCAGTCAGAAGTTGGAGTATATTTGCATATAATTGTCTAATCAGGAGTTGAATGGCCTTTTGGAATTGTGCACTGAGATGAATCTGAGAATGATGTCTTGGCTGAAAGAATAAGAAGCGAGATTTAAGCAGGTGGGAGGGAAATGTCACTTAACCACAGAAAGGAGCAGAATGAGAGCAGCTTAGGGGTTCAGGCCTGGGAGTAAAGCAAACACATGAATGTGCCAGGGCAGGGTCAGGCTGGATTTCAGGAAAGGTCCTTCCCCAGAGGGTGCTGGCACTGCCCAGGCTCCCCAGGGAATGGGCACAGCCCTGGCAGAGCTCCAGGAGCCTTTGGACAGCGCTGCCAGGGATGAACAGGGTGGGATTTTGGGGTGTCTGTGCAGGGACAGGGGCTGGGCTGGGTGATCCTGTGGGTCCCTCCCAGCTCAGGACATTCAGTTTTCTAAGGTTTGCCTTGAGGTGCTGACCAGAGGATTGGGGTTTTCTTTATTTTGTTGTTTTTATTTGGAGGGCACATAAAACGTTTGTAAACCCAGCCAAAAATCCTGCTGGAATAATCTGCTTTACCTTCTCCTGTGCACAAGGATAAGTCCCCATGTTTGGGTTGGTGTAGGTTCCTCTGAAGTATCAGAGAAGAAAGGAGTTAAAGTTTGGTCAGCATTGACTGGATGGTGGATTTTTTAATTAAATGTCCTAAACTCCTCCTTGCCAGATCTCCTGACATGAACCTGGAGCACTTCAAAATATCTTTGGATTTTAAGCTGAATATTTTAGTCTTGTGCTAATACTTTTTTTTTTTACGCATTAAACACAGTGATGGATATTAAATTTTTCATTTTACTTTAGGGAAAAAGAAGGAACATTGAAGAAAGTTTGGACAGCTGTTGTAGCAAATGCCAAGTGTTCTTTTTTGTGGTTGCAGTCTGTTTCTCAGGATAATGCCAGTGTTCTTATTTGCTGATTTAGTTGGTGATCTCCATTTACAACCAGCCCAAGACTACAGAGGGAATTTTCTCTCTCTCTTTGATATATTCCTTCTTGTAAATCTTCGTGGTTTGGGTCATTGCTGTGACCAATAACAACTCCAGGGACTTGGCTGAGGAAATACTCCTTTCTGGCTGAATGCATCAAGTAATGAAGCCTTTCCATCCTCAGTATTCTACATCTCAGACCAGTGTAATTTGAGATAGTGTCAGGGCACCCATTTCCTCCTTCACTGACCTGTCAATTGCAGTTCTGCTAATGGAATTGTTTAGAGGCTAATGTGTTCCCATTTAAAAATACACAATCAATACAGAAGTACAGAATGAGATTATGTACTCTAAATGACATCTGCTTTAGGCCCTGTGCTGCTTAAGATACTTTGCATCTGTAAAATTCTGCAGCTACCTGTCCTGGATAAATGGCATGGAAAAAGGTGCTGGAATTTGTAAGCTCTTTTCCCAGGAAGGTGATAAGGTTATTTTCCTGGTTATGAAGCACTGGACACATGGGAATCACATTCTGTCTTCATTGCAGATCACAGAGGCCTTGTTGAAGGAAAGAGATAAACAAGCGAAATGGAACGGGATCCCCTTGCTGTTGCAGAAGCTGTACGAGCACAGCCACCCAAACAGCGACTTCTCCCAGTGCCAAAGCATCCTGAAGGTACTGCCTGCACCCTTCTTCCTAAAGCTTGAGATGATTTGCTTGTGGCTTTCTTTAAAGTCTACTGTGATCATACTCTTATTAATTTTTTAAGCTGTGTGCATGATGGTATCTGTCCAAAATTGGGTGGTAAGTAAGAACTGGGGATGCAGGTAGTGATTAGCCCACAGATAGTAGAAGATAATTGTGTTTATACTGATGAACAGGGTTTTTTTTTGAACCATCTCTTTATTTTTCCCCTACATGCAGGAAATTTCTCCACTCCTTTCGATGGAAGCCATGGTTTATGTCACAGAAGACAGAAAAGCTGCACAAGAGTCCAGTTTCCCAAACACATACACCTTTGACTTGTTCGGAGGAGTTGATGTAAGTGTGTTTTTTCAGTATCAAAGATCTGCATGAAATCATCCCACTGAAAAATCTCTTCAGTGAGGTCCTTAAAGCTTCTAATGCAAGCTACAGAATGACTGTACCAATTTAATGTTAAGCATTAGAATTGTGCCACTTTCTGTTAATCAACATAGGAAAAGGGTGTATTTTTCAAGGTATTACATCTAAAGTTTGGTGTTTTGTTCTTACATGATATAGCATGCTTGGCTATTTCTTTAATCAGTCTGGTTTTGCCTTAAAGAAGATTAGACCTTTAGTTCTGAATGAAGGCGTTTCAAATGATTCCTGGTTGTGAGATAAAACACAAATTGGCATTGGAGCAGTGAGAATTTCACTTAACACTGGGCATCTGTGGCAGTTTAGGCACACCAGGGCTCTGTCTTAATCAGGTTGTCTGTGGTTATTGCTTCATCTGTGGCAAAGTTTTTAAGCAGAACTGGAAGGTTTCTGTGGACATTCTGGCAATCTATCATTTTGTTTATTTGCTTTAATTCTACATTGTACAAATGTCAATTTGCTCAGTTTTATGGTGCCCAGCTCTGGCTTGGCTTTCATTAGGAATGTATGATTTCTATTTTCCAGTAGAGCTAATTGACACTCCTTTTTATTTAATTCAACTAAACAGATTTTGCTATTTATTTCTTGCCACACTTAGGTTGCTTTTACTTAAAGCTGCTGGTTATGTTTTGAGCATTGGTTTAGTTGCTGCTGTCAGTTGAGGGCAAAAGCTTTCAGCTACCCAAGCAAATGAGAACATGGAAATGTTCTAAATTTCCCATGTCTTTAAAGGGAAATAGTGGTACTTCTGTAGAAATTATTTTAACATAGTGCATACAATCTGTGTGTATTGGGGACAGGTTTTTTGTTTGGTTTAGTTGGTTGGGGCTTGGTTGTTTTTTCCCCTTGGGCTGGAGATGGTGAATATCAGATCCATTAGTATGACCTGGTGCTGTGGTCAGAGGTTTGGCTAAAAGAGGTGGGTTTATGTGATTAAAGGCAGTGATGGCAGCCAGTGCTGTGTGTTTTCAAAAATCCTCTAGGACTGGAAAGGGAAGAAGTTTGATCTGCTGGTGCTGTGTGTGCCACGTGCTGATTTTCTGTTGCAATATTTTGAGCTGTGGAACATGAGTGGCTTTGAAGGGCACTCAGTTTGCAGTATCCTCTCTAGGCTACAATGTGTGTGAGTTAAACTATTTTTTTGATTCTGACAGCCTTTACATGGAGGAAGAACAAAACCAGCTCAGTGGCTCCTCCCTTTATAGGAATCCATATAAAATAAGACCTGAGAGTGCAAATACACAAACCTGATTGATTTTATACCTGATTGTAACCCCATCCCGAGAAATACGACCTTGTAATTGCCTTTCTGCTCTTTCTGCCTCTGATGAGAGGCAGAAAACCCAACAATTAAAGCATAAACCCCAAACTGTAAAGTGTGCATTCTCCTCCTAAAACACAAGCCATTATCACAAGATCTGTATTGCTGCAGTCATTTTTTCTCTACCCTATTAATACTACAGCTACTACTACAAATATTGCTAGAAGATGTATATTCCTCTTAAAAGTTGCCTATGTTTTTTATTTATTTGTCAGTGCTTTTCATGTAGCCTCCAGTGATGTCAGATGGTTTCCTCTGTGTCTGGATCAGTAGTTCATTAAAAGAAGGGTAACATTAAGATGGGACCAATAGATCAGGTTATAAACTCTCAAGTATCTTGTGAGTTAGCACTGAGTGAGTTATGCCTGCATTGCTGTTAACAATTTTAAACTGAATTTTAAAACCAGTGGCATTTGCAGGGATTCTTGCAGAATTCACCAGTTCCTTCTGTTCCAACTTTCATTTTTAAATAAAGTGCTGTTTTTTCAAATGTTTTAAGCAAAACCAGTGGTACAGGCTAGAGTAACTCAAGATCAGTTCCACATCAGTCAGAACCACAGGCCAGGTCTTGAAAAGCTGATGGTTACATTCCTTAAATAGAAATATTAATGTAAATATGCATACAGGGTCCTGTACACAAGCAGTGGCTTTTTGGTGCTGTGATAAAATCTGGAACTGCTAAATTCTGTCTGGACTGGAAATGTTTTTGAAGCCCAGCAAGATTTAGGAAAAGCATTTTCAAAATTTCCATCTCTTTGCAGATTTTTGCTAAAGATTCTCTGTTTTAAGAGATGTGTGATCACAATTCTTGATGTTATCTGGAGGCATATGAAATTACATTCCTTGCAAGCTCAAATTCTTTAAAACTTGTCAGTGGGAGATTATTTTGTACAGCTCTTACTGTTTCTTCAGGGTAAATGCAACTATGATTTGTCAATGTGATTTTGACATCAGTGGGGGGGTTTGATTGTAGAGCCTTCATTATTCGCCTCTTTGACTTCAGCAGAGACAGGTTTGGGTTTGTCACTGACAAATTAATTGGTTATTTGCATCTCAGTGCTCATTCTCTTAATTCTTCATCTTCTTTTTACAGCTCTTAGTAGAAATTCTCATGAGACCAACTCTCATTACACAGAAAAAGAAGCAGAAAAGTAAGTAAATAGGTGGTTTGTCTCTTTTCTTTTCCCCAATTTTGCCTGTTTCAGACAGAAATCGTTCTATTTTTCTGTTATTCTCTTTCCATCCCAGCAATTTCCTGTTGATTCATTTAGGAGTGAATCATTGGTTTCTTTGTTCTCCCTGGTACTGATTCGTGCTGGGATTTGGGAGAGTCACCTGTTTCTGGCACAGTTCCGGAGATTCACACACCCAGCACAACACACTTGGCTCAAAGCACTAAATCTGCAATCACTGGAAACTCTTCTTTTTCCTGTGGCCACAGCTACAGTGAACAATTATTAATAATAAGCCACAAAACATTGTTTATGTAATGGGAGCTACAGAGATTGTGAGATGAGTAGCTCAGGAGAACAGCACGCTTTTTGTTATGTGACTGCTCGTTTCCACATTGCTGTAAGGAGAGGGGGTGCAGTGGCTTCAGCTCAGCTTTCCTGCTGGAACAGCTTGGCTGCAGTGTTTTCATTTCCCCTGTTTGGGATTCTGCTGGTTCCCCGAGCCCTGCTGAGGGAAGGGAATGTCACGGTGTACCCTGTGCCCTCCAGCCAGGGAACTTCAAAGGTGAAGTGACTTGAACTGGAGCTTTAAGCAATTGAAGGTCTGTACTGAAAACATGTTTTAAATATTAAAATGCTGCAGTAAAGCAGATTGAAAGTTTTTCTATGAAGTCCAGGTGCTGAGAAAACAAGCATAAGTATCCAGTGGAGAAAACTGCATGAACTGCCACTTTTTTTTCCCCATACAAAAATAATTTAGGGTGTGAACGGGTCGAGTGTAGAGTGTTTCTTGTGGTTTCTATCCTGTAAGGCATTTGCATGTATGCTGTGAGCTGGCAGCCTGGAACTGTCACCCAGCCCATAGCTCTGCATGTCCCTCCCACAGCCACTGGTGTTCTTGGCAGGGAATGCTGCTGACTGTCTGCTCTCTCCTTTGCAGTAAGTGATGACCTCATCAAGGACTGTTTAAGCATACTGTACAACACCTGTATATGTGTAAGTACAACTCTTCTGGTCACTTTTTACATGTGCTACTTGATAAGACAACAAACACACTCTTTGAAGTGTCATTTAAACTTACTCTGAAGCTTTACATTAAAATACCTTCAGTTAAATACAGGATCACTCTGTATTTTGATGTGTTGCTCAAATAATTTGTGTTCTGAGCCACATTGTCAAACTTAAGTTCCCTTGTTTGGATCTTAGTCTCTGTGTTTCCGTAGGAAAGCTTTGCCAGCCTTTGTTATGTTCCAGCTTAAAATCTGAAGCTGGGAGTGGATGCCTGTTAAGCCCATCTACAGCTGGTCTTGTTTGGAATCGGGGCTGGCAAAGGGTTTTAAATTTGATCCTGCAGCTTCATGTGCTGGATTTTAGTTCAGTTCAGTCGTGGCAGATCAGTGCAAAGGAAAGGTGCTGGGTTGAAGGCCTCTGGAAATAACTTGTCATTAAAATCCTAAAGCTAAAAGCAAAGGCCTCAGATTATGCATGGAGGGAACATCCTCGGGATTGTTTACTCCATCACACACCTCATTATGCCATAACCTAGGGAACACTGTTTAACAGAAATTAAAAATGGAGCCAGTTAGTGGCTTGGAGCTCTTCCAAAAACATCAGTCTAATCTCCAGAGTTTCAGTCTTACTAGATCATGTCTCACTGATAAGGATCTGTGTACACAGGGGAGGGGGAAGAGAAGGAACACTTTTTTCCTTGGCTTGGATGATTTATTTTTTTAACTGCAGGTAATGCAACTTTTGTAAACTGAGAATAGCATGATACGCTAAAAACAAGTTTGCAATTTCTAGACTAGCTGCTCTGTTTTAATTCACTTTGGTTTTACTGCTGGGATTGGATGAGAAGTGTCCAGGATCACAGAAATAGTCTGTGGGTCATATCAGCTGTTTTCATACTTATCTGCAAATACTGGGAAATTACTATTGCTTGTCTGGTTTTGTGAGCACTGGGAGTAAGTCAGTCATGGATAAGACACAGTTTTGCAAGCAGTGAGGGTGTAGTTGTGAGTTCCAGGAAAGCCTGACTGTGCTCTCAGCAGAGCTCAGAGATGAAAGCCAACCTTGAACCTGGGTTTTCATGCCTCAGCCTGACTTTGGGGTTTGTCACCCCGTTCACTTAGGCCAGTGCTTGATCCGGGTTGCTCAGACAGAGCAGTGCTGAGGGTTCAGGAGCTGCTGTGTGTGCAGACCATGGCATGGAGCTGGTCACAGCTGGGGTGGCAGAGCAGAGCCAGGCCCCTGTGGTGTGTGCCCGGGCAGGCAGGGTTGGCTTTACATTCAGACAAGGAAACAACTGCCCCCAAGGTGAGGCCTCTCATCCTGGCGGTGTTGCCGGCTCCACGTTGACTTCAAACAAGGACTGGAGCTGGTTTTGGTTGCCACAAACACAACCAGGAGCAGCTGGCTCACACCACATCATCTGCAGGGCTGTCCTGCTTGTGCTGTGCCGTGTGGCTGCTCAGGTCAGCTCTCACTGGCTCTGTGTGTGCTCATTTGCAGACGGAAGGAGTCACGAGGCGGCTGGCAGAGAGAAACGACTTTGTGTTGTTCCTGTTTACACTGATGACAAACAAAAAGACATTCCTACAAACTGCAACGCTGATTGAAGATATCCTGGGAGTTAAAAAGGTTGGTTACTGCTTCTTTATATCATTTGTATGCTTTTCAGCCCAGTAGAGACAGCTGTTTCTTTGAAGAGTTGTTGAGGATAGTCCTCTAAGCTGCAATTCTCCCTTCTTGCAGCTTATTTGAAACCTGCCTGTTCATAGTGATAATTAACTTCAGTCACTTCTCATAAAGAAACTATTCATGTGGTGCCATACTTGCAGTGCTTTTACCCAGTTCAGAGAATGATGGGAGCTGTGTCCCCATGATCTGAGTACCTCACTGTCATTAAAGAACAGCCAACATCACAAGTAAAGAAGATAAATGTCATATAAATTCAGTTTTCATCCTTGCCTGCTGATTGTATTTCACATACTTTACTTGTCTTCCTCACATCTGGGAGGCTTCCTGGGTATTCCTGGGCATTTGTCACCTCTCTGAGAAGTTGTAGACTGGGGACACAGGGCACTTAAATCTTCTGGACAAACGTGGTTATTGAACTTATTTACCAGCATCATTGCAGCTCAGTGCCCTGATGTGATTCAAGTAAAATACTCGAGGTGTAACCTTGGGAAAACCTTGATTAGAAAGGGTCTGTGTACATTTTGTGGAGGCCAGGAGTCTGTAATCTGATACTTTATTATTTAGAGTAAGATTGAGGTTGATGCCCTTCCTGAAATAGGAAACAAGCTTAGTTTATCTAAACAGAAATGGGTTTTTTTTCTGAAAACTGTTTTCAACATCTTTTTGTTAAAAAGAACAGATTATGAAAAGACTGAGAAATAATTTAGAAGTCCTTATCTGTGAGTTTCAAAGAAAAGACAGGACTGGAAAATAAAATTGAAACTTCTAATACCTAAACATAATTTATGTATTAAATTAGCTTGTGGTTTTGTGGGTTTTTAGTTTAAAAAGGCCCCCAATTTTTTTGTAAGCATAAAAATAGTAGTTAGAATTTGGATATCTGTACTCTTGAAGTTGCTAAGCCTGACAACAGTTGTAAACCCCAGCTAACACTGGAATAACCCAGAGAGCTCCCCAGGGAGGATCTGCCTGTGCTCACTTATTGACCATCACAGTGACTGAGCTGGTGTTGCCTCTGCAGGAAATGATCCAGCTGGATGATATTCCCAACCTGGCCAGCCTGGTGTCCAGCTTTGACCAGCAGCAGCTGGCCAACTTCTGCAGGATCCTGGCTGTCACCATCTCCGAGCTCGACACGGGCAGTGATGACAAGCACACGCTTCTGGCCAAAAATGCCCAGCAGAAAAAAAACTTGGGCCCTTCCCGAGCTGAAATTAATCAAGGTAATTGTTGTGCTGTGAACAAATCAGAATAATCTCAGCAATTTATAGTTTTCCTCTTCTCAGTGCCACAGTGTTATGTTTCTGAAAGATAGTGAAAGTGTTGTGACTTAAAAAGCACTTTTCTTGATTCACTCCCCTCAGATTGTGTCTTTTAAACAATATTTTGTGTTACTGAAACCTTGTAGCTTTTGGTTTCATGTGGTGTTGCTAATTAGGTATTAATAGGTGTTAATTTCTGCCATTTCAGCACTCTGAGTGGCTTAAAATAATTGGATTTGTTTTCTGTGCCTCAGCCACATCCATAGACTCTCCATTAGCAGCTCTCAATAATTCTGTGTCCTCCATAAAATATGAATTCCTGAACTAAAGCTGCCTGCAGTGTGGTTGCTGTTGGAGCAGTTCCTTCTCTGATTTTATCTGATGTTGTCCTGAACAGGATGTCTTGTATTTATCAAAAAGAGAAGTGTGTTTAATATTAATTATGATGCCCAGTGTTATCAAACCAGCGCTGCAGATCTTTGGGGCTGATCTCAGCCTTAACTTTGGGCACAGTGCAGCTTTCCTGATTTTGCTGAGCACTTCTCAGTGCTGAGGTCTTGCCTAGAAGCATGAGTAGGAATTGAAAAAGTTAAAGTGCCATCAGATGTAGAATCTGCTGTTTTCAGCTCTTACTGTGCTAAAAAGCTTTTGGGCTTCTGAAGCAGATATTTATGTAGGCCCATGCCAAGCAAATGTTTAGCTAATCATTTTTATAGGCACAGTCAGAGACTGATTCTAAGGCTGTACAGTATATTCTATTTTAAAACCTTTATCAGGGAGACTGGTCTTTCAGAGATTCAACTCCCTCACGTAAAGTTCATGGCCAATTCTTTGTCCTTTGCTCCTTGGCCCTGCAAGTGGGAAGTGAAGTTTAAGCCGTCTATCTTTAATAAACAGATCCTGTAATTATATTGTTCTTGAGGGCAAAATGCACCTCCCCAAACATTTTGCAGAGCAGTGAATTCTGTCTTTGCACTGCTCTTTCTAAGGGTGCAGTTGCACAGTTAAAACCCTCACACCTGGGGCTGCTGTGGTGAGTTCTCCCGTTTTGCTCCATGGGGAGCTGATTCAGTACTTGAAAAGCTGTCAGCTTCCCTCCCTGCTGCTGCAGGGAGCCAGTTCAGTCACCAAAGACCAACACCACAGGAGGGAAAACAAAAGAAGAAAAGGGAGGTGGAGCTGCCCCTTCCAAAGGCTGCTGCTGTGTTTCTGCCAGCTTAGTTTTCAGCCAGATCAGTTCCTTGATAAGACAGGAGAACAACACTGAATTCTTCCTGGGATATGGATGCTCTCTTCCAGTCCTTGAGGAGAGTGCACTGAATTCTCCCAGCTTCAGATCTTTTTAACCAGGTCTTTTTAACCATACACTTCTGTATTCCTAAATCAGATGTGCTGATACCTCGTGGTGATCTTAAATTGTAATAAAATTATTTCTCTCTTTTTTCTTTTTCTTTTTCAGCTACACTTCTGAATATTCCAGGTTTCATCGAGCGGTTGTGCAAACTGGCCACACGGAAGGTGTCAGAAACAACAGGGACTTCCAGCTTCCTGCAGGAGCTGGAGGAGTGGTACACCTGGCTGGACAACGCCCTCGTGCTGGATGCACTGATGAGAGTGGCAAATGAAGAGGCAGAGCAGAGCAGCACAGGTACCTGACTTGCATCCCTCCACCACCAGCAGCTGATGCATGTCTTAACCTTTCTCAGGGTTTGCCACGTGTTGCTTTTCCTTTCATCTGGTCCTGATTCCCCTTTTCTTGCATGGAGGACTCACATGTTAATATTTAGGTCTGACTCCTGTTTTGTTCTCGTGTAGCACTAATGTTTTTACTGAATTAAAATTAGCCAAAGGAGAGATTCTCCAGCAGTGTGTGGTCTTTGCATGCCTAGTTAACACTGAAGTGCTGTGCATCCTCAGCCCTAACCTCCTCTGAGTGATTCAAATAATCCTCCTGAGATAAGTGGCTTCACCAGCATTTTCTCTAAAACTTTGGCTCATGACTTGAAGTTCAAATGCTTCACACCAAGCAAATGGCCCCTTCTTTAAAAGGAAAGGTAGTTTCAGCTAAATTAAAGAAGTTAATTGGAAAAAAATAATTGTTCTAGTGGAAGTGTTGATACAACCTTAGGAAAATGCTTTGGAGCACGTGTGTGGTTTATTTCTTCACCCTTCGGTATGACAAAAATGCAGTGTATGTCTGGTAGAACTCAGTACTTTGTGCTCCTGTTTCTGCTCTTAGCAAAATAATTCTCTCTAAGGTTATGAAATTTATTTAACTGTGGCCTAAGAATACTGGTACTGAGGTATGAAATGAAAGTAGATTTAATAGTAAGTGCTTCTGATAATCTCTCATCTACTTTTATTACTTTTCTGCCATGCCCTGGTGCAGTAGTCTATTAATTCATTTAGGTGAGCCTACTTGTTTTAGAGAGGTGCTGCCATTTAGTTTGTTATGGAAAAAGAATTTTAAAAACCTGGTTTTATCTCCTCTAAATTTCCAGCTGTATTTTTTCTCTAGCATGTAATTTAAATTGGTTTTTTTGCTGTATATCACTGTTTTTAATTAATAAGAAAATTCCAGCAGATGTGCTGCTCCTGCATCTGCAGTGTTCAGTGTAAAGATAACAACTGTACCAAATCCTTTCCTATTGAAGCTGCCTCAGTGTCACATCTTTGCCATCTTTTTCAGAGTCTTCAGATGAGAGTGGACTGGCCAACACCTCCACCAGGACACAGCTGCCCCAGTCCATGAAGATCATGCACGAGATCATGTACAAGCTGGAGGTGCTCTATGTTCTCTGTGTGCTGCTCATGGGCAGGCAGAGGAACCAGGTGAGCCCCAGGGGATGCCCACACTCCCAGCTGGTGTCTCTTTAAACCTGAGTGCCCATGAAGGAGCTCATGGACACAGGAATGCCAGGAAAAGCTCAAGGTACAAAGCTGGGCAGTCCCATCCTGGCAGCCCTGAGCAGAAAAGAGCATTTCACTGGGAACACCTCGGGCAGGGCTGGTCACACACTGCTCTGCACAGCTCTGCTCTGCTGCAGGAGGGATGCAGGAGGATGCCTCCTGTGTGAGGAAGTGTGTGGGTACCTGGATGCTGCAGGAGCTGCTGCCGTCAGGTGTTCTCCCTTCTCCTGGTGCCCAGTTTGGATGGAGCCCCTGCAGGCCTTACCCTTCTTTGGCTGCTTCCACTTTTGGAAACTCTCTGGATGGTTTTTGCAGCGTATTGCCATGACTTGGCAAAGTGTGAGCATGCTGTTGAGCTCCCAGCTGGGAAGATCCACTTCAGTGCTGTCTGCACTGGTCACTGCCTGGAAATCCCACTCATCTGTTCCTTTGCCTTTCTTCCTCCTGAAAAAAAAAAAAGTTCCCTGCCTCACACAGGCTCGTGAAGAAGCAGTCACTGCAGCTCGCCTGTGGTTTGATTTAAATGGGTCAAAAGCAGGTTGTGAAGGGAAAAGCAAAGCAATCCTTGTTTCCAGTTTTGGCAGTCTGCTCAGCTCAGCAGAGCCTGGGATAGCAGGGCCATTCAGATGTCCTGGACACTGGGAGGGCCAGACTGCTGTGAGTTATTGAAAGGCTGTTGTATTAGGCAGGAGAGGCTGTGTTGTGGGCAGGGGTTGGAGCACATTTATGTGCAGTATTTTGTTCTCTGGTAGTAACCTCCCAGGGTATCAGTCACAAACACTCCCCAGGGCAGTCTCCTAAATCTCTTAATCTGAGTACAGGGGCAGTTGTAACTCAGTCCCAAACATAACTGACCTGTTCCCTCCTAACCTACAGCAGAGCTTGTGGACTTCCCATCCCTGGAAGTGTTCAAGGCTGGGGCTTGGAGCAGCCTGCTCTGGTGGAAGGTCTCCATGGCAGGGGAATGAGATGGGCTTTAACATCCCTTCCATCCCAAACCATCCTGGAATTTTGTGATTCTAAGCAGACACTTGGCATTAAAAGAAGCAGATTCTGCATAAGAGGAAGCAGAGGGAACCAGTAATTCTTGCAGAAACCACAGTCACTACCATAAACAACTCCTAATCATGTTGTCTTCCTTTTAGAAATGCTGCTTCTGTTAGGCCTGAAATAAAATGTAAACAAAGCCCAAAACATAACTGAAACCAGAACATGGATCTATTAGAACTTTTTCTTTTCAATTGTATCAAGGCAGATAATTCATCCCTGCCTGAGTTCCCCACAAGAATGCAGGTTTATAGATATTGCAGAAACTGCCTACAGCCTGCACTCATCCTGCTGCTGCTGGAGGGAGCTGGAGGTGCTGGATTCCTTCCCTCCCTGGGTCACTTCTGGTGTGTTCCTGTCAGTTGTGACAAAGCAAAAAAATGGTGCTGAAGGAGCTGGCTTTGAAGATGAATTTATGTTTTAATTTCCTGGGAACACAACTCTTGCCCTTCGTATGTTATTTCTCCCCCCGTGCAGATGGGGAAACTAAGGATAAAGGTGGCCTGCAGTTCACTTCTTCCCAGGACTGATTCAGGACTGGAGTTGAATTCTTGAAGGATTTGAGTTACTGCATTCCCAAACATTTCATGTCCAGAGCCAGGGATTTTTCTTTGTTTGTTTTAGGGGGTTTGTTTGTTTGGTTTTGTTTGTTTGTTTACGGGGGAGTTGGTTTGAGGGGGTTTTGTCCTTTTGTTTTGTGAAATGCTCTGCCTTTAAAACACTGCATCCTTCATTCCTTAATCTGCATAAGACTTGTGTGGCAGATGTGAATCCCCTGCCCTTCCTGAGAGCCAGGCAGAGGAAGGACTGGAGCTGAGCTGTTTTAGGTGGAAAGCCCTGGAATGCAGGCACAGCAGTGTGCAATAGCACCCTCACACAAGCATTTTGGTCTTTTCAGCTGCTTTTTGGTCTCTCTTTTCTGTGAAGGAATAAAAGCACAGGATCTGTGGTACCAGTCTGAGCAGGCAAAGGACTTGCTGGTTTTAGACTGGCTTCATTTTGCATAGAATTTTATTAAGGGCATCACAAACCTGCTTCAGTCTGCTGTAATAATCAACATAATGGTCTGGCATTTGCTTGAAGCAAGGTGCAGCCTCCCAAACTCAACCTGTCCCCAAATGAATCTCTGAATCCTTGGTTTAAGCTTGATTGCTGGCTAATTTGCATAAATTGATAACTGTGGTAGCAGTGACTTGGCTCCTCCTGTTGCCATGTTGGGGATGACCCCACCCTTGGGAATAAATGGTGTTTCTCTGCAGATCTGGGCCTTTGCTGCCGTCTCATTATGGTCACACCCTAAATTGCTCTCCTTAGGTATTTTTCTAGGCTGTCCTGCATGTATGTGTTGTGGTGAAGAGCCATCAACTGATTTCCTTCCTCTTGCTGTAGGGAGCCACACTGCACACACAAACTCAGTGTAGCAGAGACAGTATTAGTGTTGAGAAAGCAACAGAGCAACTCCTGCAGAGCTGGATGGCAGCAGGAAAAAGCCAAAGTAGCTTGAAGGTTGAATATAGAGCAGGCACTGTCTGGCATCCTCAGGCAGGGTAATTGTAATGAGTTTGGCTCTGGGAGAGAGAGTGATGCAGGGGCAGTGACGTGACTGAGGAGCTCAGTCAGGTGAGAATTCAGAGCTGAGCAAACTAAACTGCACAGGTTTGAAATCTGAGTCGTCTGGAAAGGAGGAGGTTCAGGAGTTAAAACTGAGTGTAGAGAGTTCTTCCTTTGGTGAGGGTTGAGGCTCTTGCAGGCACTCACACGCTTGGCTTGCGCCTGTTGTGCCTGTGCTGTGGAGGGACAGGGACACTACAGGGAGCACTGCTCAGAGAGATTCCTCAGAGCTGCTTTTGTGACTAAACCAAAGTGTCCAAGAGTGTTTCAGAACAATGGAGCACCAGAGGACTTCAAGCTCAGCAATCTGGCAGGGCAGCATGGGCGGGGTGGGAAGGAGCTGGACACTCCTCAGGTGTGTATTGGAGGTGTCCAGGATGTGATTTCCATAAAGGTGGGACAGCTGGTGGCTACAGCCAAGAGGAGTGCAAAGAGCCATCAGCTGGGCTGCAAACTAGAATTAAAACCTGTAAACGAGCATCAGCTTCAGATTCTTGGATTCATTCAGGTATTTGAGTAAATAGAACAAAGTAGATTGATCTGCTTGAAATGCTGCTGGGTACAGTTCTGGATCTTGGGAAAATCTGGGATGTTTTTTAGTGATTTTGTTTGTTGCTTTTAAGGAACATGTCCATTACTTGGGCACTTAATTTTTGCAGAATGTTGGACATTCCAGTCATGTGGTTTTCATTTGTAACCACATCTCAAGGAATAATGCTTGTCCTAGGCCTACAGCTGATAAGAATCCCACTTTCTATTTCCCTTAGTCCTCATCTTCTAAATTCCTTACATCAAAACTACCCCAGCTTGGACTTAAAGTATTAAACAGCTGTTCACACCAAAATTATTAGCTTTTTTATATGAGTAAAAGAGATGTACCAGGCAGAATGATAAATGAATCTGAGCAATTTGACTTTTGTTTTCTTTCTCCAAAGTTTAGCTTCACTTTAACCTGAAGGAGCAGTGTGGTGGGGGTTGTGTTAAGGCTGGACTCTGCTCAGGACTCCTGCCCAGGTCACCTGAACTAAACCAGTATTGATGGGTTTTGTTGTCATCAGAGGCCTGCCTGAGCTGCACCCCTGTGTCTGGAGAGGGAAAGGACACTCAGGGGGTTGAGTGGCTGCAGAATATCCCCAGCTCAGCTGTTTGGTGTGGATGCATTTTCAGTGTGCTGAAAGTGGTGTCCTGATGCCCAAAGCTGCTTCCAGAGGCACAGTGGTTAATCTAAGCACTAGTGAAGAGCTTTATCCCAAAATACCTGTTTTCTGTTCATGTCCACCAAATGGAAACTACTGCACTGTGGTTAACACAAACACTTGCTGTTTGAGACAAGAATTCACATCCTTTTGTCAGAGAATGACATTGTTGTGCCCATCTGTTGCCAGACTACATTGAATCTGTGTTTGAGGCTGGAGCAGACGTGTTTGTACCTCTCTTGCTCCCCAGGTTCATAAAATGATAGCAGAGTTCAGACTCATTCCTGGCCTCAATAACCTGTTTGACAAACTCATCTGGAGGAAGCACTCAGCCTCAGCCCTGGTTCTGCACGGACACAACCAGAACTGTGACTGCAGCCCGGTAAGAAACTTGGGGAGTTCGGAGTGGATTTTTGTCCTGGCACGCAATTCTGAGGAGCTGTGCTGAGTAACTGGGTGTTTGTATAGCATGTGGTAGCATTTAGATTTTGGGGGATTATTGATTCCACTGAAGTCTATCTTTGGCTCATGCTAGCAATTTAGCAGGGCCAGTGTAGCCTCTCCCCTCTCTCCTAGTTCATTTGTTGATTATAAGGAACGTGTCCATTTTGGGAACTGAGAAAGGAGTAAATTTCTGGACCCTGGAGGCCAGAGGTAGAAGACAACCAAAATTCAAGAAATGACACCTTGGAGAGGCACAGAGTACAAATTGTGCCACAGTGAGGTTTAGGGGGTGGTTGGGTTTTTGTATTGGAATCTTTCTATTTTTTTTCTTTCCAAACCTAGACATTCTGAATTGGTCAGTACAATTCTAAGGTTTTTTGCCTTTGCAGTGAAAAGGAATTATTACGTGTTACGTGCATAGGCTTAAAGGAAATCTCCCTTTCTATTTTGGGACATGCAGCCTCTCCGTTTATTCAAGTCACTTGCTGTGCTGTCCACAGGGGTTTGATTTGGAAAGGTTTTCCATTCAGCTGTTTCATGCCAGCTTGGTAACTAATGATAGCCAAAAATACTGAAGCAATAATGGGCGTTTTACCTTTCTTGTCTCCTTTTAGGACATTACTTTAAAGATACAATTCTTGAGGCTTCTCCAGAGCTTCAGTGACCACCATGAGTGAGTATGAGAGGCTGTGGGGGGCTGTGGCTTGGTGCTGTTTGCCTGGCTGTGGTGTCCTGGGCCTGGGGCAGGCTCCACATGAAGGGGATGTTGTACTGTCCCTAAATTTTATGCTCCTTTCAGCTCTTGCTGAAACAGCCTAAGAATTTGCTCTGTGGTGGGCATGTCTGGTGTGGTTAAACCCAGCCCATTTTGTCTCGTGTTGAGATGAGCTGAAACATGTACAGGATGAGTTAACGCTTTCTGGCTGAAGGAACAAGGAGCCAGCTTTTCTCCTTTTTGCCTTCTACTGAGAGCTGACAGTGAGCCAGGGAAATAGGAGAAAAGCTTCTTTCTGCCTTCAAAAGGGATCCTTAGGAAAACTTGGGTCTGCTGGAATAGTTGGAGGGGTGGTGCAGTTTGTTTGGAATTGTTTAATGCTGTGTTGCTGGTGCTTGTGCCTTGTGGAATTGCATCCTGCATTCCATCAGTGTCCTGCTGCTCTCATTCACTCCTGGGAGGTGGTGTCCACTTCCTGACAAACTCCTGTGTTACAGGCACTCTGCACTTCAGGTGCTGCTCACTCCTGGAGCCAGGCTGGTATTTTTGTGCAGGATTTTAGTTCTGTTGGATAGATTCCAAATATCAGCCTTTCTGATTGTGGAATATTGGCTGTGAGAGTGGGGAGCTGCTGGACATAGACGGGGGAATTGCTATTGTAAATCCTTCATGCAAGACATTGTTTGCTGGGAACCATTCCAGGTTTTCCAGTAAAATCTCTACAGGTGAGGTTACTACTTAAGAGGCTGCTACAGAGATCTCAGGATTGTTTGAGCAGAAAACAGCTGGGAGCTGTAACATGTGAGCAAATGGAATGTGTGGAATCTGTTTGGGGGAGTTAAATAATTACATGAACTTTCTGTGAAATCATAGATAAGCTGTGTTAACTGAGGACAAGATAAGAGGAAAGTACTTGTATGCTGATATTATTTCAGTGAAACTGTGTCCAAACCAGACTTGCAGAACTGTTTATTGCAGGGAGAGAAGGGCTCTGTTCTCAGTGCAGAAAGCTGTTAAAGCCACATCCAGGGAAGCTTTACACAAGAGCCTCAGTGAGCACTAACCTGATGTCAGTGCTGGAAGCAAGAAGGAACCTCGCACTCATCACTGCACCCTCAGCTCCCTGAGCTTTCCTGGAAAGGAGTCTTTGCTGATTTTGAACACTTGGAGGCAGACAGGCTCTCAGGGAGCACAGTGCCATTGGGCAAAGGGAGCCCCTGGACTGCATTTCTACTCTGCCAAGTTTATTCTGCATTTAGTTCACTTTACAGACAAAACAATTTATTTTCATTATGAAAAGTTCAGTATTTGATAAAAAATTCATGTACATTCCTGGGGTTTATATCCATTTTTATTTGGATCGTTACATTTCATGATGTTTTAAAATATTTCCAGGGTAAAGTTTGTTCGGATAATAAAATGCTAGGATGACTGAGTCCTTTTTTGCAGTTGCTGCTTTCTTACTTAGATTTATTACTTAAAAAGAGCAATCAATGTAGGGTGGAGAGAAACTTCAGGAAGCTGTGAAAAAGTTTGCTATTTAATATTTATTTTCATCTGAAATTCAGCAAAATGCTGCTGAGATTTTTTTAAAAATGAGCATTATCCAGAGGGAAATATTTACAAACCATAAGATCCCAAACAAGTCAGCAAAGAACCATTACCTCAAAGGTGCTCAGTGTTGGAGGTGACATTTGGTAAATTTTGGAGGAGGTGTTCCCAAGCTGCAGCTTGGTACAGGCAGCAGAGTGGGAATGCTGTGAAGAGCAGCCAGGAGAAAGCAGCTTGCCCAGCCCTGCAGCCCTTGTCGGCCTGTGGCTCTGCTTTCCATGGAATTGCATTTTTGCCTCTTGAATTTATCCTGCTTTTCTCCTTCCTCCCCCCTGTCTCTCTTTAGGAACAAGTATCTCCTCTTGAACAGCCAGGAGCTGAACGAGCTGAGTGCAATCTCCCATAAAGCCAACATCCCTGAAGTGGATGCAGTTGTCAACACTGACAGGTGAGAGGGGGCTGAGGGTGTGGGTCAGCAGTTCAAGAGTTCTGGAAGCACTTAGACTGGAAGTTTGACATCAGCTGTTCTGTTTCACCTCTGTCCATCCACCACACTTTCATTTCAGTGACTCCTTTCAGTGGGAGGTGTCCAGGTTTGTGGGATGTTGATGATCATTAGCAAATCTCAGGTGTGCTCGTGCTCAGAATAAGGTGCTTTAAAAATCTAAAACTCCTGAAAAGAGGGGTTTGAGTTCATGGCTCAGACTTCACTATGATGTTCTAGGCCTGCCTGGCTGGCTTTCCTCAGGTCAGGCATTGCAGACCAACCTGGAAAGTAAACTGTGACCTCTCAAATCATTAACTGCTCCTGTAATAAATCCTAGTTCTGGCACTCAGGAGCAGTGTGTGCATGCATAAATGTCCATTTCCAGGCTGCATGAACACATCCAAGTGTTTGCTCAGAGTGTTTTAAGAGCAGTTAATAATCAGAATAAACTAAATTAGATTAACATTAAACCAGTTTACATTTGAATATCTGTTAGATGGACTGTTTTGATCTAATAATCTCTTCCATACACTATTCTGGTGTATAAAGCTCAGCAGAGGGAAGGTTGTTTGCAGAATTTAGTTTGTCAGAATACTCCCAGGGCATCAGCAGGGACTTGGTCTGCACAGAGCAGATTTACGTCACTCCAGAAGGGAATCTCTAAGAGGATTTCTAGATTGCAGTTATTATCATAATACTGTGTCTAATTGGGAACAACTTGGGTTTTTTTTCACCCTTAGCATTTAGTTTTCAAGTTGCTTTTCTTGGTATGTGAGATCAAGGCATTACATCTGTATGAGTTTAATGCAGGTGGATACTCCCCTGAAGGTGCTGTTTAATACAAGCAGGATTGCAGTTGTACAGCCTCTATGCTTCTACTACAATCTCATGTAGAAATCAGCTTTCCACGCTCTGCTCTGCCTCCTACATGCAATTTAGACCTTCCTTTACATTTTTTTGAGGGGACAAAAGGGTTTATTTCATTCCTAAGCTCAAATGTAGTATTTTTTTTTCACTATCTCTGGATTCACACAAGGTGTGAATTGGTATTTCTGATGTCATTAAAATTCTGAGGGAAAGCTTTTCTTTCAGACTTACTTGGAAGTCGTGTTGCAGGTAGTACAGATATTTACCAAGGGCAGTGAGGAGAACTCTGCTGCTGGTAGAACTAGCACAATATTTGTACTGTGTACTTCAGTAGTGAGATTCTGATCATCAAAAGCTGTGGATCAGTGACTGGATTCAGTGCTCAGTGTTTGCCCAGCCTTTCACTCAGCTGTCATTTCTCCACCTGCTGCAGGAGCCTTGTCTGTGATGGGAAGAGAGGTTTGTTGACCAGACTGCTTCAGGTCATGAAGAAGGAACCAGCAGAATCCTCCTTCAGGTGGGTGCACTTTTTCTCAGATGAGCTGATGAGATTCCTGGGACGTAGCTTTGGTTTCATCCAGCCTAGAGCAGCTGAGAATGTTGGAGAATAAGCTGTGGAAAGCTCTGTTGTGCGTGCCATGGTGGCAGTGCAGGTGTGAAGAAATCACAGCCAGTGATTTTCTGCAGGATCAACAGGTCTGACTCCAGCTTCAGAGCAGAATGAAACAGATCAGGAAACTAGATTAAATTACAGTTGTGATCACTTCCCTTGTCCCAGAACTAACACCTCCTTTCTTCTCTTTCTCAGGTTTTGGCAAGCAAGGGCGGTTGAAAGTTTTCTGCGAGGCACCACCTCCTATGCAGACCAGATGTTCCTCCTCAAGAGAGGACTCCTGGAGGTAAATAAGTTTGTCAGGTATCCTCCAAGGCAATCAATAAGGGTTTATCTGCAGGGAACCCAAAGGGGATAAAAATGTAGTGTTAAGTATTTGTGCTGGGTTTAAAACTCAGCAGGGAAATGAAGGCGACTCAGGCTGCCCCCGTGCAGTAGTGAGGAAATAAACACTCAGGGAGGTAAGTCAGGATCACAATTTACTGGAGAAATCACAACAGGTGCAACAACAATAATAAATGAAAAACTGCCCCTTATTCCTGTGTAACTGTGACAAATATTGGGAACACTTATGAAAAATACCTGTAAACTCTGCTTGTGGCAGCCAGATGTGGCCATTTGTGTAACCTGCATCACTGGGAAGTTCCTTTAACAGGAGACTCATCTGAATTGTTGTCTTTAGTTGGGTGTTGTGACATTCAATCACCCCAGAACTTGCAGATAGATGCTTTAAATACTGATTAAATCAGAGTCTGTGTTGTGCTGCTGCCTTGGACTAAGCTGTGGCAATAACGTTTTCTTCCCTGCCAGCATATTCTCTACTGCATTGTTGATAGTGAGTGCAAGTCACGGGATGTGCTTCAGAGTTACTTTGACCTTCTGGGAGAGCTGATGAAATTCAATATTGATGCATTCAAGAGGTTCAACAAGTACATCAACACAGATGAGAAGGTAAATATTTGTAAAAACTGCCCCCTGTGGCTCAAATTACACCACAGCACTAAAACTCAGATTCATTTGGTTTTGGTGTGGCGTTAGAGCTTGGGGCACAATAAACATTAAGAGGGGAATTGCCAAAGTCCCTCAGTGTTCTCAGCAGTGCAGCTGTCCTGAGTCAGTGAGTGCTGAGCTGGTCAGCAAACATTGCCCTGTTCCATGGCCAGGCAGGTCTAAGGTCAGGCTCAAGGGTAGCAGAACATTTCCTGTGAAGTTGCCGGATTTGCGGTTACGTGATAGTTGTGGACATTGAGACAGCTCCAAAAAATCTTTTACTGGAGCCTGCACTGGGAATTCCTTCATGAATAAGGCTTAAAATACTTGATGCTGCAAACAGACTGCCCACTCTCTCATCATAATTTGATGTTATTTGAACTTAAGGCACTTTAAGAAGCCGTGGCTTATGTAATTGACTTTAAAATTGAGCTGCACATCAATGGACAGCTCTGTGCAAAGTGGTTTCATGCTCTTGTGCACTTTGGCATTATAACATCAGCTGGTGGGTAGGTTCTGAATGGCCTTATACTCTTGCTTTTCTTACTGTAATTTTTCTCTCATTGCTGTTAGGTCTGGTAGACCTTGGAGAAGGGATGTATAAATGTATTTAAAAGAAAACTGTCTTTATTTTTGGGTTTTTTCTCTAGTATATCAACTGAAACTTTCTAGAGAATGTCTTTATATTTCCTATGTGCTTCCTGTTTATTGATCTCTGACTGGGTTTAGTTCTCACTCTGTGTGACTCCTCACTGTACTCCTCCCTAGCGCTGTCTGCTTGTACAAAATCAGCGTAGGAAAACATGGAGCTGCAGGAATCCTCTCTCTTTCCAAACAAATAGTGTATGAAATCTCATTTTCATTGGAGTGACATAGCTTTGAAAGAGATTTTAGGGATGCCAGGATGCAATTTTTCCATTCCATGGTGTTTTTAAGGGATCCTTTGGTCAGCCCTCAAGTGCCAGTGTTGGCTTGAACTGAGTGAGGCAGGGCTGGGAGTGATGTCTCCTCTTACCTTGTTAGAGATAACAAAAAGGTAATGACCCTGAGTACTAATATATTTAAATCTTTTAAATTCAACACTAAAATGTGTTTGTGTTCAGTTCCAGATATTTTTAAATCAGATCAACAGCTCTCTGGTGGACTCAAACATGCTGGTGCGCTGCATCACGCTGTCCCTGGACCGCTTTGAGAATCAGTCTGACGCTAAAGGTGAACAGGAGGCATTGGGGTGGGACTGGGGGCTCTTCAGTGCTGAGAATGGTTAATTCAAATCTGGGCTTTGACAGTCTGGGGGTTAGACAAGGAAATGCCACGCTTCAAGCACCAGTTCTTACTGCTTGGATGAGCATGTGTGACCCTCCAGCAGCCGGTGATTCTGTTTCTCCTCTTGCTGCAGTGGCAGAAGTCCTGTCCGAGTGCCGCCTGTTGTCCTACATGTCCCAGATGTCCATGAGAATGTCCTTCCTCTTCCGTCTCATTAATATTATCCATGTACAGACACTCACACAGGTAAAGAGCTGGCAGGGACCTTGCAATTGCCTTTCTGGGACTGGAGTGGTGAGCCAGGGCTGGGAGCAGGGAGAAGCCTGGTTTCCCCATGTCCCTTTTTCCTTGCTGTGTGCAGGAACACTTCCACTGTGTGCTTTGCACAGGCTTGTTTTAGAGGGACATGTATACAACAGGTATCTTGGTATTTAGATTTTTTTGCTGTGTCATTTTTATTTCCAGGAAAATGTCAGTTGTTTGAACACAAGTTTAGTTATCCTAATGCTGGCCCGAAGGAAAGAAAAGCTCCCTTTTTATCTGCGCACCTTGCAACAGATGGAATACACGGAAAAGTACCCTGGCTTCATCCTGAACAACTTCCACAGTCTCCTGCGATTCTGGCAGCAGCATTACCTCAACAAGGATAAAGACAGCACCTGCTTAGAAAATGTATGTGACCCTCTTAGCATGGCAGGAGCTGATCACAGCACCTGTCTGCCAGTCCCCTGGCAAAAATGGGAGGTTGGGACGGGAAAGAAGGGAGGAAGGGAGGAGGTTCTGCCCCCAGTGCAATTCCTGTGGTGTCAGGAATTCACACCTCATAGTCAGGCTGCCACAGGGCAGGTGCTGGGCTTCCCTGTAAACAGAGCCTGAGGTCTTGGCTCTGGCACAAAGAAGTGAGACTTGCCAGTGCTGAGTGGGGTGGAGAGGCAGGGCTGGCAGGATGGCCAGGAGGGGGAGGCAGGACAGAATCCAGTTCTCAGACTAGTTAGCACCTCAGCCAGTCTGTTCCCTCTTCCTGGTGTGGCAAACAGTGCAGGAAAAATACCTGATGTAGCTGCTGGAAGCCAGGGGAGCAGCCTGCAGGTTTCTGTGCCAGAGCTAGTTTGTCCTGGGTCACTGGAGGGTAGAAATAACCAGTTATCCAGTTATGTGGGTGACAGATGGTCTGGTGTTGGGCTGCTGGGGTGGCCTTTTGGCTTTGAGGAAATAATGCAGGAGGTGTGTGAGCAGGGAATATATTGATTTTGGTGTCATCTCGGGAGTGGGAGCTACTTCAGCACTAGCTTGTCTGCAGCACCACAGGGGAAACAAACAGTTTGTGTTTGGACTGGACAGCAAAGGAGAAGTTTGGGATTATGGATGTACTGCCCCAGCGGGCTGGGGTCACCCTGAGCTGCTCTTAGCAGCTGCCAGAGGCACTGGGAGTCCTTGTCTGCATCTGGAGAGCGGGCAGCTGCTTGTAGAGGGTGTCACTGTTCAACACCCAGCCCTTCTGCTGGCCCCAGGGAGGGAGGGGAACGCAAAGTGTTGGTCACACTGTGGGGCTGGGCAGCTCAGGCTGAACAGAAGTGATTTGCAGCTTTGGGAGATGTTTCCTGCTGTGGCCTGCACTGACCCCCGTGTTGTGTGTGCCCACAGAGCTCCTGTATTAGTTTTACCTACTGGAAAGAGACTGTTTCGATACTGCTCAGTCCGGACCGGACGTCCCCCTGTGCCATAGTCAGCTACATCGACGAGGCGTACATGGACATTGACAGAGACTTTTCCGAGGAGTGATCCCCGCCTCCGGGTGTGCCGGCCGGCTCGGAGGGCCCGGCAGCCGGGGAGCTCAGGGACGCGCTGTGCAGTGTGTGTGTGCAGCTCCGAGCTGCCGAGCGTCCCCGCCCTGCCGCCCCCAGCTCTCACCTCTGAGACTCGGACAGCTCTCTGGGCAACACATTCAGGGATGTATCTTCCAGTTGTTCTGGGATAAAAATAATCACCTGCACAAACCAGCCTGTATTATTTTTTTCCTCTCTCCCAGCCCGGCGGGGCTGGCAGAAGGGGTTTTGCTGACACGAGGGTTCTCTGTATGTGCCGCTTGAGGTGTGGCTCTCTCGGGGCTGCCAGGACGAGCGAGTGGAAAAGCACAGCAATCACCTCACCTCCAAGGGTGAGGTGCAAGGAGCCCATCTGAGCGGGACCCCACCAGCAGCCACGTGCAAAGCCACCACCAGGACACCCTGCAGGTGCAACTCTTCCGCTGGGCTTTGCAGTCAGGGCTTTGGGGTTGGTTAGAGCATGAGTGTGTGTGCGTGTGTGTGCTTCTCGTTCCCGAGAGCCCCAGCTCCAGTCACCTCTTTACCATCGCCTTTTGGATCATTTGGTACTAAATCTATCCGTGCATTAGGAGAGAACCTCTGCTCCTGCTGTCCTTCGTGCAGATCCTGCCCGTCCGGAGGCGTTTTGCAGTGCTGGAGAACAGAGACATTTCAGCAGTGGTGGAATTGCAACAGGGGTTGGCTTTTTCATGGAGCATTAGCATTAAAATGTACTAATTTTTTAAACTTGCGGCTTGTCCCTTCTTGGGTAATTAATCTGGTTTTAAAATCCTTTTCAGGACCATTGCTCTTGATGTTAACCTGCTATGCCTGGAAGTCTTATGTCAGTCTCTGCTTTCAGTCCTTAATATCAACATACACATTAATCTTGAAAGTGCAATATTTACTGGAGATGTCCGTTTTTTTCCTGGATCTGTTTTAATCAGAATGTGTTAAGTGCTGGGAATAAACACTCCTGGTTGAAAGTAACTTTGTAGGATATGTTGGGAAAGGGGAATGGGGTTTTGGCAGTCTTGATTGCCAAGCCTGCACATGCCCTGCCTGCTCACCAACACCATGTTGCTCCAACACATTCAGATACCCAGGAATGAGATACACCACATTTAAATCAAAAACATGTCTTGCAGCTACAGCTGAAAGAAACCAGTTTTGAAACACACATCTGAATTTTTTTAACATTTTCTAATTTATTTGATGAGAGACTTCAGCTCTGTCCAGGCTCCGAAGGGGTGAGGCTGTTCCAGAGCTGCACCCTTTTGTCTCGTCGTCACCCGCAGCATGAAACCCACCCTGAGGCTGCCTGTGCTGGGGTGAAGGAGGTTCCAGCCCCAGGGGCAGGACTTGTCTCTGAACTTCTCCCTTCTCCTTTCTCTTCTCCCATACCTCAGTGTCCTGCTGTGGGCTCTGACGGGGTGGTCAGAGCTGCTGAACTTGTGCATAAAGCTGGAGCCTTGCAGGAGCTCTGGGGCTCCTGGTGTCCCTCCCTGCAGCTGCATCCCACTCTGGTGAGGGTACCCTGGGGCAGCTTCACCTCTGTTCCTCACCAGGTCACCCTCACCCGGCCCCTCCCTCCCCTCAGCTCATTTCTTTCTCATCTGTACTTTTTTTGTTCTTGGGTATTTGTGGTTTTGGTGTATCTTTGCTTCTTCTTAACTGTAATAGATGTACACTTAAAATAAATGCTTCAAATTAAAAGGCTCTTAAGTTAAGGGATGCCTTTTCCACAGTGTAGTTAATTGGTGCAGCCACTGATTGCTGCTGTAACCCTGCAGTCTCCCTCCCCTCTCTGTTTTAAAGACAGTTTGGGGCCCAGCTGCCTCTGGCCTTGCCCAGGGGCCTGGGGAAGCCGAGCTGAGCCCTGGGAGCACAGGCTGGGCTTTGCTGTTGGGCTGACTGGGCAGAGAAGGGCACAGGGAAGAAACCCCTGGCAGCTCCTCCAGGGCTGCAGCGTGCTGGGCGCCAGGGAAGAGGCTCTGCCCCAGTGCACAGAGGCTCACAGGCAGTTCCCAGCTGGGGCCACATTCCTTTGGGATGTCTGTCCATGCCAGAGGCCTCAAGAATCTCATGGGGAGAGGGACCAGACCCATTGGAGGTGGCAGCAGGCACTGGGCTGGGGTGGGGAGGAGATGGGACCCCTGGCACTAACAAAAACCTCTGGAAGTCTGCACTGTCCCCAGGGATTGCTGAGGTTCGTGCTGCCCTGATTAATGCCGATTTGCTACCTGCAAATAAACATATTAAATGGAAACTATTAAAGAAATCTATTTTAAAGAAATGAGTGGAGATGTCTTTCTTTCCAGTGCCTTTTCTCAAAGCCATAACCCCCTCCAGGGCTGTATTAGGGGGCTCTGTTCTGAGCAGTGGCTGAGGTCTGTCGTGCCTCATGGCTCAGCTCTGGCCCCCTGCAGTTAGAGATGTGTTTTGGTGGGGATGTATGAGGAAAGGGCTCTTTCCCCAAAACCTGTCCTAAGCCAGGGCCACAGAGCTGTGAGAGGGAGGACTGGGCTTCTCTCCTGCCTGTGCCTCCCTGTGAAAAATGTTCCTCAACACCCCAGGGGCAGAGGCCAAGGCCCTGGTTACCCTATGACACACACTGGAGCCAGTGCTGGCAGAATCTTTTATTCTTGCAGTGTAAAGCTGACAGTGACTGTTGCAGCCACTTGCCTCCAACCTACAGCAGCAGCTGGGACAGGGCATGGCAGGGCAGCCAGGCTCCTAGTGCTGGAAAAAATCCCCAAGGGGTTTTGGTCAGAGGGGGGATCTGGAGGCAGGGAGCACTCTGGCACCCTTCAGCTCCAGCATCCGTGGGAGGTGAGGCAGAGCGCCACAGCAGGATGTGACTGTGGCTGTGTGGTCACTCCCTGGGCTCCAGGGCTGCCAGGAGCCCCTGCCCACCTCCCCACGCTCCCACCCAGCAGTGCCCACCTTGGGAATGATGACGTCCCTGGTGCGGGCGCGCAGTTTGTTGACCTGGGTCTCGGCGATGTCAGCGCGCTCCTCGGCGTCGTCCAGCTCGTGCTGCGCCTTGCGGAACTTCACCAGGTTGGAGTTGGCCTGCTGCTCCTGGGCAGGGACAGGGGAGGGGTGGGTGCATGGGGCAAGAGGGGCAGCAGGCTCTGAGCTCCCCACATTGCTCTCGTGGTCCCTGGCAGCCACAGCAGGCAGTCCCAGGGAGGGACAGCCCTGTCCCCTGTCCCAGAGCACTGATGGGCACTTACTGCCTCCTCAAACTGGCGCTTGTAGCTCTTGACCTTGCTCTGCAGTTTGTCAATCAGGTCCTGCATCCGAGCCAGGTTCTTCCGGTCTTCCTCAGCCTGCAAATGTGTTGTGGTGTGGGTTTTTGATTTGAGTTTCCAGGCCAGCTTTTTATTTCATTTGTGTGTTATGATTTAAATTATGCTTTGTGACATGCAGCTTGTCTCCTCTGACCCACCCTCCCCCACTCCTTGAGACAGGCACTGTCCCTCATTTGTATCAGTTTGTTCTATTTTTAGGTTCGGTACCTTAATTATTATGCATACTGTTAATATGTCAATTCCTTTAGTTGTCAGCTGGCCACTCCCTAGAAGTTTCCCCATTGGCCCTCAAACATTTATCCCTTCCCTAATCTCCTCCCTTCCCAGTTGTCAATTCCTTGTGTCCCTGCCCCTGTTTCTAGAATCTTCGCTGCCAATTTCCCCTTGTTTGATGTATCATTTGTTATCCTGTATTGTTCCCCTCCCTTTGTTATCCCCATTGGATTTAGTTCTGTATTCCCTGCTTTAGACTCCTCCCTGAGAGTACCCTCATTGGTTCTTTGCCTTGTGCTGCCCCTTCCATAAAACCCACTGCCAGAGCCCTGCTCTTGGTTCTTGGGGTTTTTAGTTCTTGAGGATCAGCTCTCAGGCTTTATTCTTCAGTTGTCCACGCCTTCAATAAACCTCCTCAGTTTACCCAAGACCCGTCTCGTCTCTGCTTCATCTCTGTGCCCCCCAGAAGCGATCACTGAGAGCGTCGGAGTCCCTGGGTGGGGAGGTGAGAGCTCCCCAGGGGAAGGTGTCGCACCCCTTGCTGCCGTGCGCCCTGGGACATCAGAAGCACACACCGCGACACAAATGCCCCAGCTCCCTTAGCCAGAGCCAGCAGCCCCTCACCTCCACCTTTATCAGAGTCCCGGTGGTGCCAGCTCACAAACACAGCACCAACCTGCCCCACCAACCCGGCCCTGTGTCACAGCACCCATCCCCTGGTCCCCTCCTAGTGTCCCATCACCCAGCTCAGGAGGTGCTGGGAAATGGCAGAAGGACCCAGAGCACGGAGAGGATGCTGTGACAGGGAGAAGCTTGAGCAGTTGTCATTCCCCACACAGAGCCCAGAAGAAGCCCAGGCTGGGCTGGGCTTGGTGGATGGGTTCTTGGGTGACATGAGGCCAAGCAAAGAGAATTGTGCCAGGAGCTGCTGGGTCAGGGCTGGACCTGTGTCCAGACTGCTGTACCTGGTAGTTCAGCTCCTTGATCCTGCGCTCGTACTTTCGAACGCCCTTCTGGGCCTCTGCCATCTTCTTCTGCTCCCCATCCAGCTCTCCCTCCAGCTCCCGCACCTGCAGGGGGCACAGACTGGCTTGGCACTTGGCTCCCAAGCGCCAGTGCCAGCCCAGCTAAAGCCAAGTCACTTTCCCAGCTCAGAGAAGCCACAGCAGAGGCTAAAGCCATCCTGAGCTGGGGCCAGCCTGGGAGGGCCTTGGGGACTGTCCCCTGGTCCTCCAGAGGTACCACCTCAGAGGATGGGGCAGAGTCCCACAGCGACTGGGGCAGCCCCCAGATTCGGCTCCTGAAGAACACAGCCAGGGATCTGCCCCTACTTTCTCACCCTGGCCTCCAGCTTCTGGATCTGCTTCTTGCCCCCTTTGAGAGCAGTCTGCTCTGCCTCGTCCAGGCGCATCTGCAGGTCCTTGATGGTCTGCTCCATGTTCTTCTTCATGCGCTCTAGGTGTGCGCTTGTGTCCTGCTCCTTCTTCAGCTCCTCTGCCATCATGGCCGCCTGTGAAGACAAGAGCAAGGGGACATCAGCTCAAGGCCAGGCAGCCCTGCCAGACCAGGGGCTCAGTGGAGATGTTGTGAGACCCTCCCCAACCACGCAGCACAGTCCCCACCACTCTCTTACATCTGTGATGGCCTTCTTTGCCTTCTCCTCGGCGTTGCGACACTCCTGCACCGCATCCTCCACCTCGCTGCTCAGCTGGGAAACGTCTGCCTCCAGCTTCTTCTTTTGGTTGATCAGCCCCGTGTTCTGCACACAGAGCAGGCTCAGTGTGATCAGGGCTGGACAGACTCCTGGCTCTCCCACCAGTGCAGACACAGGACTTGGCAGTGCCTCACCTGGGAGTGGAGCAGGGTGACCCTCTCGGTGGTCTCCAGCAGCTCCTGCTCTGCCAGCTTCCTGCTCCTCTCTGTCTGCTCCAGCACTGCCCGCAGCTCCTCCACCTCTGCCAGCAGCAGGTTGTTGCGGCGCTCCAGGGCCCCCACCTGCTCCTTCAGGTCGTCGTTGTGGCGCTGGGTGTCATCCAGCTCGATCTGCAGGTCCTGTGGGGCAGCGTGGGCTCAGTGGGGACAGCCGGCAGCCAGGCTGGCAGCAGGGACAGCACCGAGTCTGTGCCAACCTTGATCTGGGCCTGGAGCTGGCGGCTCAGCTTCTGGAACTCGGTGGCCTGGCGGTTGGCGTGGTTCAGCTGGATCTCCATCTCGTTCAGGTCCCCCTCCATCTTCTTCCTCAGCCGCATGGCCTCGTTCTTGGCCCGGGCCTCCGCATCAATGGAGGCCTGCATGGAGTCCATGGCGCGCTGGTGGTTGCGCCTGCAGGAGAGGCCGTGCGTCAGCCCCATCCCCTGGGGACAGCCAGCCTGGGGCAGCCCTGCCAGGGCCACAGTGCCACCTCTGCCCCGCAGCGGCGTCCCAGCCCGTCCCCTCACCCCACACACCTCAGGTTCTCAAACTCCTCGTCCCTCTCCGCCAGCTTCCTGTCCATCTCAGCCTTGATCTGGTTCAGCTCCAGCTGGATGCGCAGGGTCTTGCTCTCCTCGTGTTCCAGAGCTCCCTAGACACAGCTCAGCCGTGGGAAGGCGGTTCCTGGGAAGGGGCTGTCCCCGGCCACCCACCCCACCCTGGCCTTGTCCCCATTGCTATGGGGCCAGAGCAGGCCCAGCCACCCCAGAACCTGCAGTGGTTGCAGGACCCCCACGTTAACGGGGTGGTGACTGGCTCAAGCAAATGAGAAAGGGTTGTTGAGTGTGGCGGAGAGAAGTTCTGTTGGGGTTTACAGTTCTTTTGACATGCATTTTTGTTGTTCCAGGATAAAAGGTATAGTTTGAACCCTTTTCTGTTCTCCCTTCAATCTCCCCTCCCCTTTAGTGGTTACTACCTGGCAGCTCTGGCCTTGAGGGCTGTACAGACATGTGGGGCAGGGAGGGAGGGAGGGGATTTGCCCCTTGGGAGAGGCGGCCAGGGTGAGGGACCCTTGTTGCCAGGAGACCGGGCAGGTAAAATGGCACCACCGATCAGGATCCAGCAGGGCTCCACCAATGAAAGGCAGGGAAGGGCTGATTGACACGTCACAGGCGGAGCCAGGTATCCATATATGGGCAAAGCTAGGGCCTGTGGGAGGGGCCAGAGGGACTGCTCATTAATATTAATGAGGCTGATACACTCTCAGGGTATAAAAGGCGAAGCCACCATTTTGTGAGGGGAGTGTCTGGTTCGCAGGTGCCATCAACTGCCAGCGCTGTTCCCCCTTTGCTCTGTAATTTTAATGGGTTCAAATTAAATTTTATTTACTCATTCCCGCCCGGGTTTTGAGTCATTTATAACATCCATCAGTGAGATTCCCAGGGGTCACAGCCTGGCTCAGGACTGTCACTCCCCAGCAGCATGCAACCAGAGCTGCGGGGGGGCCAGTGGCTTGTGGGGGCAGCAGGAACATACGGGAAACAAGGACTCACCTCTGCCTCCTCCAGAGCTGCCTGGATATCGCTCTTCTCGCTCTCCAGCATTTTCTTCACCTTCTCCAGCTCATGGATTGTTTTGCCACCCAGACTGATCTGGTCAGTCAAATCAGCAATTTCCTCTGCCAGGGACAGGAGTTTGGTCAGGAAGGAGTTTGTGAGGCCAACCCTGCACAAGTGATGTCCCCATCCCCCTGCCCAGGCTCAGCTGATGTTCCCCAGCCCCTTGGAGAGCAGCCAAAGCTCTGCTTGGGGACATTTCTGCAGTCTGGGAGAGAGCATAGAAGAGGCATTAAGGACCTGGGGAGAGATGTTCGTCCAACAGCAACACGCCCAAGGCAGTGTCATGCCACAGCCATGGCACTCGGCAGCACCATTTGGGAACGGGAACCATGTGGGAACAGGAGCCATTTGGGGACAGGAGCCAAGTGGCTCTGCCTGTCCTCCCAGAGTGTCCCCAGCATGAGGGCAGGACACACACTAGCATCTCAGCAGGGCTGCTGCATCCCTCCAGTGGGTGGGCTGAGCAGCAAGGTCCTCTCCTGGCCAACAAGGGACCCCATCCCACATGTCTGAGGACAGGACAGGAGCAGGAGCCTGGGCAGAGTCCCAGGGCTGTGCTTGAGCCCAGTCCTACCCTGCAGGTTCTTGTTCTCCCTCTTGAGGGTCTCCAGGTTGTCCAGGGACTCCTCGTAGGCATTCTTGAGCTTGAAGAGCTCCGTGCTCAGGCTGCGCGACTCCTTCTGCGACGCCTCCAGCTCCACCTGGGTCTCCTCGTACTTCTGCTTCCACTCGGCCAGGATCCTGTCAAAGTTGCGCTGCTTCTTGTCCAGGGCAGCGCAGGCCGAGTTGGCGCGCTCCAGGTCCACCGAGAGGTCCTCGATCTCGGTCTGCAGCCGGTGCTTGGTCTTCTCCAGCGAGGAGCACTTGGCGTGGGCGGCCTCCACAGCCTCCTCTGCCTCCTGCAGCCGTGTGGCCAACTTCTTCCTGCCGGTGGCACCAGGGTGAGCGCTCCCTGCCCCACTGCCATCCCGCCCCACAGCCTCTAATCCAGGCAGGAGCGTGCTGTGTCACCCCAGGAGAGCCCCACTGCTGAACAGAAAGGTGCCATCTACAAGGAACCAACTCGTGCCATGGGACTTACTTGGCTTCCTCCAGCTCCTCAGTCCTCTGGATGGCATCAGTCTCGTACTTGGTTCTCCACTGGGCCACCTCGGCGTTGGCTTTGGACAAGTTCCTCTGGAGCTCGCTCTTGGCCTCCACCTCCTCCTCGTACTGCTCCCGCAGCAGGTCACAGTCATGCCGGGAGGCTTGCAGGGCATGGGCCAGGGCATTCTTGCTCTGAGGAAGAGAGAGCAGGAGCTGGCTCCATGGCACTGGCCATGGCACCAGGACTGGCAGCAGCAGCAGGGAACTTCTGTCCTTCCCAGGTGAACAGCAGCCCTGTGTGCAGGGTATGTCCCACCTCCCCAGTCCAAGGGTCTGGGCCACTGCCACAGTGTCAGTCAGAGATGAGCCATGCCCTGAAACCTCACCTTGGTCTCTTCCTCCATCTGCCTCTTGAGTTCCTCAATGCTCTGTGTGAACGAGACCTTGCCACGGCTCAGCTGGTTGATGAAGGACTCCTTCTCCTCCAGCAGCCGAGAAAGCTCCCCTGGGTTCAAACAGAGCCAAAACAGCCACTTCAGGGCTGTAGGGCTGCAATCTGCGCTAGCCCACACTCCCCCAGAGCCTGTGGCCTCCAGCTGTCCCAGCTGTATCCCCACCATGCCAAGCTGGCTCATGGGCAGAGGTGCAACCAGTTAATGGCAAAAGATGTGAGGAATCCCTCCTGAGGCACAGCTCTGAGGTACAACTCCTCTGTGGGAGGAGGAGGACAGACTGCCCAGCTGAACCCCACTCCCCCAGCCAGACATCCCAGAGTCAGAGCACTCCTGAGGCAGCCGGGTGCCCCTGGCTCGTGCTGCACGCACCGTTCTCAGTCTGCAGCCGGCCCCGCTGGGCGTTCACGTCTGTCAGCTGTCGCTGCAGCTCGTCCACTTTGGCCTTGGCCTCGTTCAGCTGGTCCTCATAGGTGCGGCACAGCTTCTCAGCATTGGCCTGCAGGCACCAAGCACAGCCTGGCTGAGCTCGGCTCTGGCTGCAGAGCACTGGTCTCCCCCCCCGGGATAGCCTGCCCTGTTTGGTGGATCCAATTGGCACACAAGGCACAGAGCAGGAGCCAGCCAGAGCTCGCTGCTATGCTAACAGTGGCTCTCTGCAGTCAAGCCTCCCAGGAAATATCATCCCAGAGCCTCCAGACTTGACTAGGACAAGTAAAGCATCCTGTAGTGATGCTATAGGGGCAAGCTATGGGTCAAGCACGGACTTCGCCATGGCAAAGAGCTGTTTGAGACACCATCCCATGGACGTGGCTGTGCTGGTCACGCTGCACCCTGCTGCACTGATGTCCACAGGAGAGACCAACCAGCCCTGTGGAGAACCAGGACCCACCTTGTTCTTGGTGATGTACTCGACGTTGGAGGACAGGTCGTCGATCTCCATCTTCATCTCGCTCTTCTCCTTCTCCAGCTTCTGCTTGACGCGCTGCAGGCTGTCGATCTGCTCGCCCAGCTCGGCCACGCTGTCCGCGTGCTTCTTGCGCAGGGCGGCCGCCGTGGCCTCGTGCTGCAGCGTGGCCTCCTCCAGGTCCCGCCGCAGCTTCAGGAACTCTGCCTCCCTCTTCTTGTTGAGCTCCAGCTGTGTGGCCGTGGTGCCGCCCGCCTCCTCCAGCCGCTCGCTCAGCTCCTCCAGCTCCCGCGACACCTCCGCCCGCTGCTTCTCCGCCTTGGCCCTGGCGGCTCGCTCGGCCTCCAGCTCCTCCTCCAGCTCCTCAACGCGTGCCTGGACACACAGCAAAGGGCAGATGCTCCAAGCTCTGCATGAAGCGCCTGCATCTCTGCTCTCCACAGTGGAGCAGTGTTGCTATGATTCTTCTTAGTTTGTTGAGCATTCATACTAAAGCACAAGTGTGCAGCTTCTCGTGCTCTTTACTATAAACACTGGCCATGTTTTGCTAACTGTCTTTCATTGTTTACATATTTCTAGGTGCGAGGAGAAAGGTGATTGACAGTTGGCTTGACCAATGTGGATTGAGAGGTGGAATTCCATCCTCCAATCCACAGGCCCTATAGAAAATGTATAAAACTGAGTTTTGTAAATAAACTTGGGCTCTCGCTCTTCTGCCTGCTGCTCTGTTTGAACCCAGACCTCTGTCTCCTGAGTGTCCTTATCTAGCTAGGCTCGCAGTGATAGAGCAGTAGCTCTGGTGAGGATGATGGGAGGCAAACAGCCACCAGGCTTGGGCTGTTTTGGGAGGCAGGTGCTCCTTGGTAGCATGTTTGGAGCTCCTGCTCTCCTCTGTCCCCACCATCAGGATCCAGCTGGCATTAGCTTCTTTTCATGGGAATTTTCATGACTCAGGGGACCTGTCTCTGATAGGAAGAAGCCCAGTGTCCTAGATTTGGGCTTTCAGAGTTTGGTTACTGGATTAAAGGTTTTATTTTGGACAGAGAACTGCTATCTTGGAAGCTGTTCCTCAGGCTGGTGATAGTGCTCACCTCAATAGCTCTTTCTTTAATTTTCTTTAATTTTCAACCCACCATGTTTTGGCAGAGGGCTTGGCTCCTGCTACCCATGCCAGCTTTTTCCAAGGAGATGTCCCTGTGCTCAGAGAGGGACTGGCTCATGCAGATTACCTAGCACATCATATCTAATGGAAACTTTGGACTCCCAGGATGTAAGAACAGTTCTTCCCACCATACCTGGACCTCCTTGATCTTCTTTTGCAGCTGGGCCTCCATCACCTGCCCATCTTCAATCCTTGAGTTCAGCTGACTCATCTCAAAGTCTTTCCTGTACAGACAGAAGACAGAGCCTCTGGTCAGACAAACACTGTTCTGACAGGTCCTTCTGGCTCCTAAATTTCCCTGTACTCTTACACCCCGGCCAGAGGATGAACAAACCCACAATGGAAAGGGACTGCAGGGATAAGCAGCAGCTCATGGAAGGCTCACAGGAAGGGCTGAAGTAGCCAAACTGGCAAATAAATGCCTCTGAGGGTTTCCCTCCAAGGTCCCAAGATGCTTTCCAGTTCCCCAATGAGAAGGGAACATGACTGAAGTCTGTAGTTGCAGCTGAGGCCTAAGCAGTGTGTTGGATCCTGGCAGGCAGGTCCCTCCTCACCCATGTACAATGGAGGGTCTACCATGCCCTGGTCTATGAGCCTGTCCCAAGCTCCTCGGCCTCTCTGCAAAGTGCCAGGAAAGCCAAGCCCTCCTTGTGCCTGGACTGGTCACACAGCAGTGCCCAGAGCCACAGCCCAGCCACCGCTGCAGAGACCACACATCTGCTGGATCTGGGGATGCAGGGCAAGCCCAGAGCCCAGGCACGTGTCACACACTCACTTCTTGAGCTTCTCATCCAGCTGCTGTTTGTCATTCTCCAGATCCATTACAGACTCTTGTGACAACTTCAGGTCTCCTTCAAGCTTCCTCTTTGCTCTCTCCAGGTCCATGCGCACCTTCTTTTCTTGCTCAAGAGAACTTTCCAGCTGGAGAGTGAAGGGAAGTGGGGTAGGGAGGGAAAGGACCTTCTGTAGCCTCACCCTTACCCATGTCCACCGCTGTGGGAACTTCAGCAATCCCCTGGGAGCCAGAGGTGTTTCCCAGCTGGTCTCCAGTCCCATCCCCTCAGCCCAGGACTGCTCTCTATGAGGTGCTCTACACCACCTCTTGTTTCAGGGGATTTCAATGGGATTATTCATCAACTGGCCATATTAAAGAGGAATCTGGTAATTTTCCCACACTCCAGATCCCACTCAGGGATAGCCTTTGAGCTCTCCTGGAGATGTGACTCAGACTTCTCTTGTTTTATTCTCACTGGCTTATGACTTACATCATCCACTTGCTGCTCCAGTTTGACCTTGGCCTTGGTCAGTGTGTTGACCTTGTCTTCCTCAGCCTGCAGGTCATCCAGGGCCTGCTGATGCGCCTCTTGCAGGGCTTTCTTCTCCTTTGTCAGCTTGGCAATGATCTCATCCAGACCAGCCATCTCCTCAATCAGGTTTTTAACCTGGATCAAAAAGTAGAGAGCATCTTCTTAGAGGGAGGTGGTGCAAAGCTACCCCAGCAGCCTGACCCTTGAAAGGCAGGAGTCCATCCATGGCCAACAGCAGCTTGGCTCCCCACCAGCAGCCAGCCCCTCTCCCCTTGGCCAGGCTGGCCCCACCAGGTGGGGTTTCCATGCCTCAGATCACTTGCCACAGCACAGAACCATTTGCCCACAGCCCTCTGGCCAAAGAGGCAGGACACAGAGGGTTTTTCCCTCTCACATCCCCCTTTTCCCTCTGTCCTGCCCCAGATTCCCCACACCAGTAGCCTTATCCCAGATGTTTCTCTGGTGTCCCCACAAGCACTGAGGCCCCAGGGCAGCGAGGCTGGGCCCTGCAGGTTGATTACCTTGTTCTCTGTGGCATGTTTCTCCTTCTCCACCTTGGCCAGCGTGATCTCCAGGTCATCGATGTCCTTCTTCAGCTCTGCACACTCATCCTCCAGCTTGCGCTTCTTGGCGGTGAGCTCTGAGTTCATCTCCTCCTCATCCTCCACACGCTCCATCAGCTCCTTCACCTTGGCCTCCAGCTGGATCTTGGACTTGATGAGCAGGTCGCAGCGTTCCTCTGCATCTGCCAGGTTGTCTTGCTCCTGGGAGAGGCACAGGAGAGCCAGTGCTCACCCTCTGCCCCAGGACTCTGCTCTCAGGCCTCCTGTCCTGGCCTTCCCCTTGTGGAAGGGGCAGAGCAAGCCCAAGGTGCTCAGGTGTACCAAAAATACAGCTCTAGTCACTGCTTGTCATCAAGGTTTGCAGGACAACCACTCACACTAACCAGGGCCACCGAGCAACTCAATCTTTCCACAGGAAGGACATGCTGGCACAAAAAACAGCACAAATGTTGCCATCCCCTCCCACTCCCTTGGGAGGAGAACACCCTTCCCAGAGCCAGGGGATCACAAATCCTTGTGACAGGCCCAGGGTGTGATGGTACTTCAGGTCTGCAATGTTAGGTTCTGTTTCAGACAGATTGTGGCAATGAGGGAGCTTCAGAACTGCAAGAGGCTCAAGGAGGGGTCTAGGACATTCTGCTCTTGCTTCCACCCATGGACCCTGCACTGTCTTAATACCCCCAAGAGAGAACGTGAGGCACTCACTGCCTGCAGCTGGAGAGCCAGGTCATTCTTCTCCTGGATCATGGAGACTTGCTTCTCTTCCAGCTCTTTCCTCTTAGCCTCAGACTTCTCCAGAGCCTCCTTCAGCTTCTGGAATTCCTCCTTCAGGTTGGACATTTCCTTCTCAGTCTGAGCAGACTTGAGTAAAGGCTTGATCTTGAAGAACAGCTTCATCCAGGACCAGTTCTTGACAGCGTTGAAGGCACGGATGTTCCACTGGATGGTATAGAGGGCTTCCCTGGGGGAATACAGACACAGCATCATCAGGGGTGGACATTCCCCATCATGTCCCATCCTGGCATCTGCAGGCCTGGATGTGGCTCCATTCTCCAGCAGCTGGACAAATGGCAGAATGGTGAATGAATGGGACATTGTCTGTACACTGTAGTGGCACTGCTGGGATGGGTGGGGTGGCCTGGATTTCAGCTCTCCTCCCTCTGCCTCCCTTTCAGTCTTCCAGTGGAAACCAGAGGCTCCCCACACCTGGATCCCCCCAGACCTCTTCCAGGTTTGGCTCCGTCCCTCAGGACCAATCACTGCCAGACAAACCCCACAGAAGAGACAAGGAGACACAAAGTTCTGCCTTTTGCCCCCACAGCTCTACCTCCTGCTGATGATCTTCTGATACTCCAAACGCATGAGGTACCCACGGATCCTGGCCTGGAGCATTGTCAGGACCTTGGCCAGACGTTCGTCTCGCATCTCCTCCAGCAAGCCCAGCAAACCAGCCTTGAAAAACACCTGTGGGCAAGAGAGTGGAGTCACCAGCAGAAGGACAGAGGGCTCAGGGGTAACACAGCCTGCCAGGGAAACACGGAGGTGCACCCACACATGGCACAGGGAACCAGGTCTGCCCTGAGCACAGCATGCTCCCCAGCAGGGACAAGATGGTGTGGTGGGTGGGATGAGGTCAGGCAGCAGAGACCTGCTCAGAACTGTTCTTTCTCTTCCCAGCCTGCATCTTCCTCTACCCTCCTGCATCCCTTCAAGGGTCACACAGACCCTGCAGAGTACAGGGCTGTGGCCAGGCAGAGACAGGCACAGAGAGTGACAGGAGGGGAAATTTCACCCTCCCAAGGATCAGCTGCTCGCTCTCACCTTGGTGTGACCAAACTTGTACTGTGCAGAGTCCAGCTCCAGGGAGCTCAGCAGCTTCTCTGTGGCCTTCCTGCTATCCACAAACTTGTCTTCTGGAATGGCTGCTGGATTGAGGATACGGTAGCTGCGGGCAGAGCAGAGGGGGCCATGCAGGAGGACTGCAGCACCACCATCACCCCAGAGCCCCAGGCAAGCCCATTCCCACTGGAGCCATGGGGCTGCACCACAGGCTGGAGCTGCAGGTAAACCAGTTGCTCTAGGGCACAGGATTGCAGGCACCCTGGCAGATTTTAGTCCCTGAACATCAGGGAGACTGTGCAAGGAGGCCACTGGCCTCACCAGGCCTGGGCTAAGCAGCATGGATAGATCCCTAAGGTGAGAACCCTAAGGATCCATCCCAAGAGCAGAGGGAAATCTGGGCCTGAGCCTTGCCACCCTCCCCCTGCACCAGCCCTGCATTCAGCACCTCAGACATGCAGATCTCATCCCAAACTCTCCATGCCTGGCACCCCAGAGCCCACAGCAGAGCTGTCCCAAACTGGACAGGCACTGGGGCTGTGTGGGGGTTCACACCAGCCCTACTCAAGCTGAGGGCAGGTCAGAGCCAGGACAAGTCTGTCTGCCCTTGAAACACGTGTGGGTGAGGAAGAAGAGGGGGTTACCGCTGCTTGAAGTCTGCGTAGAGGATCCTGTTGGGGAATCCCTTGCGGCAGATGCGGATCCCCTCCAGGACCCCGTTACACCGCAGCTGGTGCAGCACCAGGAAGGAATCCATGGCTCCTGCGGGGGAGGACACACCTGGAGCAGGTGCTCAGCCCAAGAAGACAGAGCAAATGGGGCTGCAGGCTGGGTCTGAACCCTGGGAACACCCCGTGGATTGAACACGGGTGTTAGCCTGCCCTGCAGGTCTGTGCTGAGCACCAGTGCTGCAGTCTGGGCCTTGGATGGTGGAACTCAGCCTGGAAAACTCATCCATGCCTGCTGTTACACAAGGCTGCACAGCTAAAATGGGAGCCTGGCAAAGCTCATTCTCCCCAGCAGAGGAGACTGATCTGGGTCACAGGAGTTTCACCACTGAGATGGGGTCAGGGCTCATTGGCAGTATGAAAAGGGTTGGGGAGAGGGTGGGTGCAGGAATCCCTGCCAGTTCCCACACGTGGCTGTCCCCAGCTACTGCCCCAGCTGTCCCTTACCTGGGGTCTTTGTCTCGTTGGGGATGATGCAGCGGACGAAGTGGGGCTGGGTGGAGCGCAGGTTGGTCATCAGCTTGTTGAGATTCTCCTGCAGGGCAGACACAGGGGCTGAGGGGACAGCTCTGCTTCCCTACAATGCTTCTCTTTCTCTCCAGCCCCTTTCCCCCACAGGCAGGGAGGGAGCAGACCCTGAGAGAGAGCCCCTTATGGCATGAGGAAGGGGGAATTTCCTCCTGCTCTCCTGGCAGTGGGCATCCCCACCTGGGGCAGGATCAGTGCCTCCTGCCAGCGCGGGAGACTGTCCCCATGGCAGAGGGGACTGGGCTGGCAGGCAGGCCAAGTGGCACAGGCAGGTTTTGCTGTGCTACAGAAGTTTGCTGTGCCAGATGCTTCCCAAGAGTTTGTAGGTAAAGTTTTGCTGGAGGGGAGAGCCAGGGACACGGGACTGAGCATATTCCTGGTACAGAGCTCTGTGCTCAGCAGCCTGCAGTTCCAGTACTGGTGTCCACGCTGGCTGCAGACAGAGGATGTCAGGATATGTAGGATTTCCCTGCACCTCCACAGTGCTTCACCCCCTTTTGGCCATGACTGAGAGCCCTGCTGAGCCACACTGCACCTCCTTTTCTCTCCAAGGCATCTCTTCCCTTGATCTTTAAAGCTGCCTTCCCCTGCCTGTCCAGGACCAGCTCAGGGATGGGAACACCTTCTCACAGCTCCCCATCACCATGGGGCAGACACCTTTGCCCAAGGCCAGTGACTTGTCCAGAAGGATGAAAGTCACACTTTTCCCTGAACAGGAGCTCTGCCACAGAGCTGCCTTCTTCAAGCACCTTGGCAAAGAACCACAGAATATCCTGAGTTGGAAGGAACCCACAGGGATCATCCAGTCAGCTCCTGGCCCTGCACAGACACCCCAACAATAACATCTCATGCCTGGGAGCGTTGTCCAAACACTCCTGGGGCTCTGGCAGCCTCAGGGCTGTGACCTTTGCCCTGTCACCACAAGGCTCTCATGGCAGGACACACTCTCTGTGCTGCCTTCCAGTTAGCTGAGCTCTGGGTTGGACAAATAACTCCTGTGGTGAGCACGGGATGGAGCTGTGTGACATCCTGAGCTGTAAAATGGGAGACAGGGAGCTGCCTGCTCAGAGACCTGCAAGAGCCTCCTCCATTTTCTTCTGCCCAAAGGCTGTCCTTCCAGCTGACAGGAGTGAGGAGAGAAGTAGCACAGACTTAAAGTGATGTTCATGTAATTAATTATCTAAACATCACTACAAGTCTTAACTGCCGCTCTCTCAAAGGCAGAGGGGCCGCCACAAGCGTCGCGAGGGCAGGAGCAGCACCAGCCCAGCCCCGGGGGAGCTCTCCCAGCCTGGGGCCTCGTGTCCTGCCCTAGGAGCACGGGGACAGAGCTGGGGCACTGCCAGGCACAGGCCCCTTGCCCAGGGGTGAGAGGGAGTTGGGGGCTTTGGCCTAGTGGTGGTCCTTCAGGAGCTCTCACGGTCCTTCAGGAGCTCTCATGGTCCTTCAGGAGCTCTCATGGTCCTTCAGGCCCCAGGAGGTACAAGTAACCAAGAGTCTTGGCAGGGAAGTTGGAGTGCCACCGGGACCCTGGGAGCACGTTTCCCTCATGGCCCTGGACGAGGGGCTGGCTCTCACCTTGTGCAGCTGAGACACTGTTTGGAAAGAAGCTGCCTTCTTACGTTTCTCCTTGGTCCCTGGCTTGTGAGGTTCCTCTGTTGGGTTGAAATATTGATTACTTACATCAGCAAAACATCTGCCTGCCCTTGAAGGGCACCCCCAAACACCCCTAAAATTCCCACAGCCCTTGCTGTCTCTAAAGCACAGGTGGTTGTGCCCTACTGCAGGACAAAGGCACTAACCATCAGAAACATCTCCCACAGCACCCAGCTCTGGGGTATTCCTCAGCTCCTCGTAGCAAGACACCCCTTTCACACTCCCAAAGGCACAGGGCCACCACAACAACCCCACAGCCCCACACAAGCCCTTAAACCAGGACCCACCTGCTGAGGCCAGGGAGCATTTTAGGGATCAGTGTGGGTTTTCCCTTTGCCTGGGCTGCCAGGGACAGGGATGCTGCACCAACAGCTGGGCATGGAGGAGAGGAAGGGAGAGACCAAGGTAAAAAACGGGGTGAGGGCATTCCTCACCTGAAGCAGAGCCCACATAGTTCTCATAGAGGGAGGCCAGGAGCTTGTTCTGGGATTTCTGGAACACGGACACCACTGTCTCGTTCAGGGGGTCCTTGTTCTTGTCCAGCCACCCCACGATGTTGTAGGGCACCTGTCCCCGGAGAGGAAAGGTCAGGACAGCCCGGTCCCTGCCAGGGGAAGGTGTGGGGCTGGGAAGGGCTGCCAGGACGTACCACACCGGCGTAGTGCACCACCTCGAAGTGCGCCTCGTACTTCCGCTTCTTGTCCGGCCGCGGCTTCTGGAAGTTGGGTGACTTCCCGATGTGGTTGTCGTAGAGCTTGGATTTGAAAGTCATGTCAGAGGCTTTGGGGAACATGCACTCCTCTTCCAGGATGGACAGGATTCCCATGGGCTGCAGGGAGAGGGGGGATAAGGAGGGCTGAGCTCAGTGCTGCCACATCCTGTGGATGCTGACAGAGAATTTTTTTAGGCATCAGGCAGCAGCAGAACCTGGGAAAGCAAGTCAGACTTTCCCAGGCACTGCTCTGCAGGAAGATATTCCAAACAATTTCTAATCTCTGCACCTGCTGCTTTTGCAACTTGTTTACTTGCAAAGATGCTTATGAAAAGGTGTTGCTCTGAATGACCAATCATGTTCCATTGTGTCAGAATACTGTGTAAAAAGGATGTGCCTTTTAATAAACTTGGCTATATGCCCTCCAAGAAGATTGGAGGATATTGTTATTTCAGCCTTCCTGAATATAATAACAATAAAAACCATCCCAAAATGGGATTCTCTGTGCCACTGAGCACAGGCTTGACCTGGGAGACCCCATCCTAATCCAGGTGCAAGACATCAGCCAGGAGGCCAAGCTGTCACTGCCATATTCCAGGCTGGCTCTGACTCCCAGCCCCATGTGGGACTGGCCAGGCCTGCACAACATGGGAGTTTGCCCTGGTCCAACAATTGTTGAGAAGGAGGGATCCTCAGAAAAAAACCCCACTCTCCTTCATGCAATGGTGGAAATAATTTCTACAAGCTGCTCTGAATCAGCAAATGCTCAGGTAAGAGGCACTGATGGGCTGCAAATGGGTAGGAAGAAAGGGGAAGAGATGATTGCCCTCTGGAGGAAAAGGCTGCACCATGTTTTGTGGCTCCCCAGTGGGTAGAAACAGAATTTCCATGTTTTCATGAAGTCAAATTTTGTGTCAAAAAGGTCTCAAGCAGCTGGAGGCTCTGAGCTGTGAGTGTGGAGGAAAAAAAGTTGGGCACTTGCCACTGACCGGGGAGGGAATAAATTAATTTTGGTAGCAGAGCACCTCTCTGCTGCAGCCTTTGCAAATGAACCATCCCCCAGCAGTACCATTTCTGTGCCCTGCCTCATGCTCTACCTTCTCAATCAAGTCAATGCACGCCTGCAGGTCCAGGCCAAAGTCAATGAAAACCCATTCGATGCCTTCCTTCTTGTACTCCTCCTGCTCCAGGACAAACATGTGGTGGTTGAAGAACTGTTGCAGTTTCTCGTTGGTGAAGTTGATGCACAGCTGCTCGAAGCTGTTGAACTGCAGGAACAAAACACACCTGAGTCAGAAGGAGGAGCTCCAGAAGTGAAGGGATTCACTCTTGTGCTTTGCCTGGCTGTGAAGAGTGATCCCCACCAGGCTCAGCTGTGTTGCTACCAGAGCAGGTAGCCAGCAATCACTAGAGATGTGCCCACAGCAATGTTAAATCATTCCTTGATTGCCTGTTTGCTCCAGATACATCAATCCAGACAAGAGCTCCTTTTCTCATCAAGGCCAGCAGTTTCTTAAGAGGAGACAGAGCTCTCAAACCAGGGGACTGAGTTTGCCCTTACAATACTCCCCTGAACCCACTGCAGGGGCCTGCAGGACTCACATCAAAGATCTCGAAGCCTGCAATGTCCAGCACCCCGATGAAGAACTGCCTGGCCAGCTTGGTGTCCAGGGTCTTGTTGATGCGGGTCACCAGCCACTTGAACATGCGGTCGTAGGTGGCTTTGGCCAGGGCCCCCACAGCGTACAGCACCTGCCAAGGCAAACCCCAGGGCACACAGTGAGCTTCTCCCTGCTCCTGCAGCAGCCACAGGCTGGGAGAGAGCTGCTCCTGGCACACAAAGCATGGACAGACAGATCCAAGGAGTTCGTGGTTACAGCATAAGTTCCAAAATTAGTTTTACGTTCCTCACAGGTGTGTTCCTGCCTACCTGGCTTATCTTGCCTCCAAGGTCTTAGGCTATAAATTCAGTTTAAAGTGACATTTTCAGAAGCTTTGTGCCTGGCAGGAGCCTACAGCCCACTTTGGATAAGACATCAGCTCCTGAAGTCCTCTTGAATTGTGCTCAAGGACTGGCTTGCACTATTCAAGCCAGGTCTGGGTTCCCAACTAGGGTGTGGCAGGAATCTGACAAGACACATGTTTGGTATATTTGAGTCTTCTACAAGATCAACTCAGATGAGTGTTTAGATATGTAGAGTTTTCTACTTTTCAGGGCTGAACTCTTCACAGGAGTGTGACTGTCTCTGGAGCAGATCCATTGAACCTGCACCTCCTGTGGCTGGGGTCCAGCCCACATTTCAAAGACACTGCACTGAACCTCCAGCCCTGGCTGATGTGCAAAGCTATCAGCCAGCTCTGCCACCCATTTTCCCTGCTCCTAAAAGCCAAGAACGGTGGATACACCTTCTCTTGCTGCTCTGGACTCTCCCCCTACACCCAAGACAGTGAACTGAAGTCCCAGTGGTACCCCAGTGTGGGCAGGGGACACGTGTCCTGCTGTCCTGTCACTCACCTGCTCCACGTTCTGACCTTTGGTCACGTACTCATTGCCCACTTTCACACGAGGATGGAGCAGCCCCTTGATGAGGTCAGCTGAGCTGATTCCCATGAGATAGGCAGCTTTGTCAGCACCTGCAAAGCACACAAAGGAGTGAGGAGTGCACAAGGAGGGTCTGGGAAGGGAAAAAGGAACCAAAATAAAAAATGACCTGCTCTTACGATGATCGGTGCTAACCACACTAGTTCTTCCACCAGAGTCTCCTCCAGTGTCTAATGTGATTTTCCATCTTGGATAGTCTATGATGCCTTAGAGTTTGAACCTCCTGACTGAGAAGTTACTGTTTGGAGGCCTGCTGCACCTCATCAAGTGCTTATCAGGTTTTAGTCTTCTTGATCTGGGAGTCTCTATTTGCATTCTCCAGTGGAGGTTTGAATTTCCACACAGTGAGTTTGAATTGCCCAGAAGAGAGATGATTGTCTTTCATAAACTCCTAATAGCAGATGGTAGCTAGAAAATCACCTCTGTAGGGAAATCACTGCCATATCAAAACCTTCATTAACTACCAGGTAGCAGCTAAAACCTGTGCTGCCACTCCTGAGGCAATGAGAACTTTTCCTTCATGAATGTTAACATGACAAAGACTGATCCAGGTAGTCATTTCTGCTGGATCCCTGCTGAAACTTTCCAAGTATGTGCCAGGGCTCCCCCTTCTCACCCTTCCACATGCTGGAATGTCACCCTCTCCCTTCAGGTTTGCTCTGCAGCCTGACTGTTCTTCGATCTGTGAATTGCATTGGATTTTGCTGAACAACAAACCAGGAAAAGTGTTAGACAGTGATTGTGTCCTACTCTAACTGCTCTCCAGGAGGCTGTGAGCTGAGCAGGCTGTGAGCTGAGCCCAGTCTGGCTCATCCTCTGTGGATGCCCTGCCTGGAATGCTGCCCAGTGAAGTGCAGGAGATGAACAGCAGGAGGAGACTGCACAGGGTGAAGCCCAGCTGGGGTGTGACACCCTGTGGTGCTGCTGAGACAAGTCTGATGCAAATGAGACCACCTTGCAGAGAGACTGTCCCAAATATTCCTGCTCAAGGACAAGCCCTTGGTGCACACCCAGCAGGGTCTAAGACAGTGTGGGTGTTTGGGGTCAGGGTCACTGACCAGGCATAGGGAATTATCCCAGCCTGGGCAGGTCTGGAGCTCAGAGCCCAACTCACTTTCAGTGCCGTCAGCCTCTGCCTGCTCCTCCCGCTGCTTTTGCTTGAACTTCATGTTTCCAAAGTGCATGATGGCCCCCACTATTTTATAGGAGCCGTATTTCTCATCGTTGCTGAAGCCCAGGATGTCCATGGCGTGCTGAGGAGACACAAAGCAGGAGAGAGAGAACAAATTCACCACGCTGAGGTGAGGGTGGGTTCCTTCTCCCACTGTCTCCTAAGGTGCTCTCCCTGTCCTGGGGCTGGGCAGGGTGTCCTCTCTGGTGGGCACCTAACCAAGGAATCCTGTCCACGGGCTTTGAAAGGGGCTCCAGCTCCCACAAGACCTATTTGGAAGCAAAAGCACTGGCCTAGCATCCACAAGGAGGAAATTTTCCAAGCTGAGGGCTCAGCAGGAGACCTGACTGATCTCTACAGCTCCCTGACAAGATGGGGCAGCCAGGGGGGATCAGGCTCTGCTCCCAGGGAACAAGGGACAGGATGGGAGGGAACAACCTCAAGCTGTGCTAGGAGAGGCTCAGGTTGGACATCTTCTTCTGGAGGAATTCTGGAGGAGTTTCTTCACAGAAGGAGTTGTCAGACATTGTCAGGGGCTGCGCAGGGCAGTGGTTGAGTCCCCATCCCTGGAGGTGTCCAAGGGAGGACTGGATGTAGCACTCAGTGCTCTGGGCTGGGTGTCACAGTGGGGATAAATCAAAGGTTGGGCTCAATGATCTTGAGGATCTTTTCTAAATTTAATGATTCTGTGATCCTCTTTCTCACGGGCACTACGGGAAGTGCTCACATGCCACAGCCCCTTCCTCATGCAGGGAATTACTTTCCTTTCCCTGCCTGGATGAGGCTGTTGGTGGAGACTAGAGTCACTCTGCCCCTTCTTTAGGCTCACAACAACCTCCAACAAACCAGAGCGAATTCCCAACTAATTTAAAGAGGGACACACTGGAAGCCAGGACACATCCCCAGAGCTGCCCAGAAGGAGGCTGTGCCCTCCCCAGGGCTGTGCACGTACATCTGTGGCCATGAGCTCCTCGCCATCATCCAGGTTGTCCACTGTTGTCACCCCCTGGGAGCAGAAGTGGTAGTCGTAGGGGTTGAGGGACAGCAGCAGCATATCTGTAGGGGCATGACATGCAGAGGGTGAGGCCAGCCTGGCAGGAACATCCCTGGGCAGAGGGACAGCCCTGCACACAGATGGAGCAGGAAGGCTTCCCCAGCCTCAACCAGAGGGCACCAGCTGGAGGAGGAACTGTCTCTTCCAGCACAGGCAGGTCCACACATGGGTCCACATCTTCTGTGCTTGCTATCTTGGGAAGTGGCCTGGCTGCAGACTGATTTAGAAGTGGCCACCATGCCCTTGTGACTCCAGATAAGATTACTGCTCTCTCAGACCTGCCTAATAAGGTACTGTTCAGCACCAAGCTCAGGAGCCCTCATCCAAGAGCTGACCACCCCTGGGGGCTGTGCCAGCCATCTTCTGCGTGGGAAAAGGCTTCTGAGTGTGATGGGGCACCAGGAGGCTGCTCAGAGCACAGAGCTGCCCCAAAATCTCAAATCAGGTGGGGCTGTCCTGGGGATCACATCTACACCAGTGCCCAGAGAGAGCTTGCAGCTGTTTCCAAGCTCACCTGAAACAGGTCATCCCACTTGTTGAGGAGGCTGCAAAACATTTCCCTCTATCCCAAAATGAGTAAATCTTCAGTCTGCACATGCTGAGGTCAGTGCTGTACCCAGCACCCCAAGAGGACTCCGTGCAAGGCAGCTTTGCAAAGCACATTCCCACCTTGCAGATGGACCCTGGGTGACCTCTGCTCCTACACAGTGGCAGAAAGGGCTTTAGTCTGCCTTCTCAGCCTTCTCAGTGAGGATAATGGAGGCTGGGCTAGATGACCTCTTGAAATCCCTTCCACCCGGAATTATCCACCAATCCTATGATCCTGCAGAGCTAGCAAAGCATTCATGGGCAGAAGCTGCATGGTGAGCTGGGTCTGCTCATTCCTGTGGACCCCAAAGCTGACAACAGAGCTCTCTGGGGCTGTTTTCAGGCCATCTAAGGGCTGTGCTACATCTTTGGCTGCCTTACCTTGCAGCTCTGGTTTCTTCCCAGAGAGGATCTGGTAGAAGATGTGGTAGCTTCGCTCTTTGGGTTGCTGGAAAATCACTCTGGATTTTTCCAGAAGATCTAGAATGAAATAGGGCAGAGGGGTCAGAGCCTGTTCCTTCCCAGAGCTGAGCACAAATAGTGGCAGGAATTCCCTGCCCAGTGCAGCTACTCACAGATGTCAATGTCTGCAGAGGCCAATTTCCCTGAGGGACCAAAGTGGATCCGGATGAACTTGCCCTGAAAACACACACAGGAGGTGAGTGCTGGGCTTGGCTACAGAGGTACAGCTCTGAACAGCCCCTAGAAGCTGAATTCATTTCCTGCTTCTTGAGCTTCTGCTGATTCCAGGCAACTCACTGGGCTCTGTAAAGGGTTGAAGTTCTCTGGTTTGTAATGTGAAGAAGCTCAAAGAGTATTGCCCAAGGGTTTAAATACCAGGCAGGCAGAAATTTCACTGACAGCAGATAAACCCCTGTCCTCAGGTCTATTCTTACCCTGACCATTTCTGCAGGGCCCTGTGACCCTGAGCCTGCCTGCAGCCCCTGCTCTGTGCTGGGCTCAGGGTCCCCCAGCAGTGCCCCCCTCTCCTCCAGGCACAGGAGCTCTGCAGCCACAGCAGACCCAGGCTGGGCTTAGCAAAAACGGTGCTGCTTCCTGCAAGGGACACACTTGTCTGTCCCAGAGCACTCCAGGCTGTGCTCACTGTCCCTCTCAGCTTTGCTCGTGCCAGGGATGGCTCTCCAGCCTCAGGCTGTGGCACCAGGGCCATCCGTGCTGGCCACCATTTGCTGCACTGATGTAACCAGAAGAACTTGGCTCTGGCAGTCCAGTCCCCGGGAAGCAGCTCCAGCTGCCTGCTGCGTGCCTGTGGCTCCCAGGGCACAGACCCCTGTGCATCCACCCAGAGCCAGGCACAGCCCCCTGCCCCGCTGAGGCACTCACAAAACGCGAGGAGTTGTCGTTCCTTATGGTTTTGGCATTGCCAAAAGCTTCCATGGCTGGGTTAGCCTCGATGATTTGATCCTCGAGGGTGCCCTGGAGAACAAAACCAAAGGATGTGTCAGCTCCCACAGAGCCAGAGGGGATCTGTCCCCAAGGAGCAGCGCCAGGGGCTCCTTCTGCACTCCTCAGCTGTCCGTGGGACCTGCTGCTCCCCAGGCATGTCCCTGTCTGCCCAGGCCATGCAGCTCACTTTAGGGACCAGCACAGCTGGGGTGTGCAGCAGTGCCTGCCCTCTGTGGCCCTCTCCTCACCTCAGCTGCAGTGCCAGGCTGCTGTCCCCTCTGCACACAGCAGTCCTCACCCCTTTCTGAGGAGCTACACTATGCAAACCAAGAGCAAGCTCCTGTTGTCACCACAACAGTCTGAATCACTTCAGGCTCTCTGACATCAGGCACTTCCTTTTTCACCAAACCAAAGTCTAGGACAGCTCCCATCAACAGCATATTGTGAGATGAGGTCCCTACACCAACAAGGTGCATTGCAGGGTCCCAGTGTGATGGGAATGCACCACGAGTCCCAGCTGGCATGATCTGCTGGGAATACTGGGGCTCTCCTGAGCAAGGCCCAAGATGAATCCTCTCCTAACCTTGTTTTTCCATGTGTGTTTCCCTGTTCAAAGATAAAGAGACAGCCTCTGCCTAATGCAGGTAAAGCAGGACAAGGATTTGAGGAGAGGAGCAAGAGACTGGTGCCAAACCACGTGAAGGACAGTGGGATTTGACACCTGATAGAGAGCTTGGTGGTACAGGCACCTGCAAGATTTTTCATGAGAGCTTTGCCCATCCTTTGACACATTACAATCCACAGGGCTTTCCTCAGGTGGGTGTCACAGCACAGCTGGTCTGTAGCTGGACAAGATAAATCTGTCTATAACATAAACTTAATTTGGCTAGCCTGGCTTGTTCTAGAAAAGAAGTAGAACAAGTCCCTGGGTGAGCAATGACAGGATGGATTTGAACTCAAACAGGGACCTGAGCCAATCATGTTCAATCTGGAATGCAGACATGGCACTGGCTAAGGAGCTGGGTGGTGTCAAGACCCTGGCTAATCAGCTGTCCAAGCCTGGAAAATTTGAACCCTCTATATAAGAGGGTTTTGAACAATAAAATACGCTGTTTGTTGATGACCTGTGGTGAATCTTGCCATTTCTGTCTCCAAGAAATGTCCCCATGTAACAGGTGGGGAACACCAGCTCTGGGCTGCCCACCCAGAGCCACGCTCTCTTTCCAGTGCTGGAACCACAACTGCTCCCCACCTCTGCAGCTCCAGGTGTTTGAAGGGCAAAAGAGACAGGGAACAGCTGTGAAATACACGGTTACCAAGACACTATCACCTGAGTATCCCTTCATTTCTTATCTCTAAATTCAGCCTGGCCTAAAATTACCTGGCCTGGGAGATTCTGAGGGCAGCCCCAAGACCCACAGATTCAGGCCCTGAGCTGCCTCACTCTGTTTGTCCAAGTGGTCACTCGTGTGATGACAAACATCCCCAGCCAAGGGCGTGCACCAGCTAAAGGCTCCAAGAAACCAAGGGCCAAGGATGTGGGACTGAGCTCTTGGGGTGCTGGGAGCCCCAGGGGCTGAACCTTGGCTGGGTTTCCTTGGAGCAAACACCTCAGAGGTGTCCCCCAGGCAAGGCCATGAGCTGCCTGCAGCAGCAGGAGTGCCAGTCCAGGGCTTTGCAGAGCACAGGGCTGCCTGTGGCAGAGGGTCTTCTCCTGCCCCTCAGCTCCACCACCCCAGCTGGGGATCCTGAGGAGGATCTTCAGGGTGTGAAGGCTTCCCCTCACCTTTGGAGGAGCCCACACCACTCCCAGGCAAACACTGGATAGAAATTACAGTTTGAAGGGTAATTATCCCTTGAAGGAGAGGCTGGAGTCAGAAAGACACCAAGAAATGAAACAGCAGAACTTCCAGCTATGGGAAGGAGGGAGATACAAAGCCAGGTGGAGAACTAAGCACTGCCAGGTGATGCTCCCAGACCTAAGGTAGAGGCCCCACACGTCACCCCAGCACAGATCTGTGGTGCAGCAGAACTCTGTCCTCAGCATGAGAGAGCCCACAACACTTACCCCAGTTTTAGTGGCAAGAGCTGCCTAGAGAAAGGAGAGAAAATTTTCTTTAGAAATTCAGAAAAGCCAGTCAAGAACCACAAGAAGCTTGGTCAGAAAAGCAGGGCATGACCATTTAGTGCCAAAAAAAAGTCCAAGGAAAAAAAAACTTGGAGGATTAAACTTTATAGGAGAGGCCAAAAAAGTTGTTAAATAGATTAGCTCAAGAAAATAAAGAAATGCATCAAAAGGCAAGAACAGTTAAATTCAAACTCAAAGAAGAGGAAAGAAAATAATGCTGAAGTATTGCTTGTCTGATACCCAAAGCAGCCAGTTTGCTTCCACGAGGGGAAAGCAGGCTGGAGCCTCAGAGTATCCAGAAGAAATAAGCAATTGCAAAGGCAGCTCAAAAATAACCAGCACCAAAGAAAAGCAAGATTCAAAACAAGAGCAAGAAAAGCACAAGGTAGAAAAGGGTCAAAATTAACAAAAGGAGGGGAAAAAAAGGAGAAAATGCTGAAAAGCAAGGCTTAAAAGAGGCAAGGTGGGAAATGGAAGGTTTACTTCATCCCTCTAATGGTCCTTAAGAAGATCCCTGGGGTGTTGAAGGAGGAAGAGAAGAGAAAGAGAACAACTAAAACACCTCTTCTAGGCTGCACGGACTGAGCAGCCACATTTAAAAAAAAAAAATAAAAATCCATTTCCCCTTGAGCAGAATAATTTCAAGCCTTGCTTGTTCAAAAGTCAGGGAAAAGCCAAGCCCTGGGTGGGTCAGACCAAAACACGTTTCCAAACGCAAAAAGTTGGGGAAGAAAAAGCAAGAAGAAAGGGGAAGAAGGGAAAAATAATTAAAAAAGAAAAAAAGAAAAAGAAAGAAAACAAGAACTTGTTTCAAAAGAAGCTCTTACTACTTTCTTGCCCGGTGTGTCGCCCAAGGCTGCGACAATGGCAAAGTACTGAATGACCCGCTTGGTGTTTACAGTCTTACCAGCACCAGATTCTCCGCTTAGAGTAACAGAAATACACAGATCAATGGCATGAGGCAAAGAACAGGCACCACTCATCCCAGCCACCCTGCCGGGCTGCGCCCCGCCCCGGGAGAGCGGAGCCTCGCAGGGATGGGGCGGCTGGAGCTCTCAATCCCCCGGGACGTGCTTGTGTTTGGGGCTCGCCTTTGGAGCCACAGCCAGCTCCGGGCTGTCCGTGTGCCCCCGGCCGCCAGCCCCGGCCCCCGGAGGGGCTCAGCTGCCCGCTCGGCCGTGCCCCGGGGCTGCAGCTGTCCGGAGCCGCTCAGAGCTCAGCACGCCCGGCTTTGCCGGGGCACCTCGGGGATGGCAGCGGCGTGGCGGGGCCCGATGGTGCCCGCTGCGGGCGCGGGGGGCTGGCGGGCCCCGCTGAGCTCATCCCTATAGTTAGTGAGCCGCTCTCCCATTGTAATCCCAGATCACAAAGAGCCGGGGGGAGCGGGCAGCGGAGCCGCCACCGGACACGCGCCAAGCATCTCTCCGCAGCCCCTGCCTTTCCTAATTAGGCCATGGCCCGGGCTAAAAATGTCCGTGGCTCCTGGCAGCGGCGAAGGGTCCTTTAGAGTCCTTTATATAGCCCTTATCTATATGTCACTTGAAATCCACCTGGCCTCCACCCTCCCACGTCACCCTCCTCCCCCGCCGCCACCCCTCCGGCCACCGTGTCCCTCCGGCCTTGGCCTCCATCTCTGCTTTCCCCCGGCTCCGGGAGGTGCCGGTGCCCGGGGCGCCCCACGGCGGCTCCCGCAGCTGTCGGGGTGCGGGGGAGCCCGGCTTTGTCACCTGGCACGGTGGCGGCGGCAGCCTGGGCGGGCAGGGTGACAGCTGCCGGCACGGGGAGGGGACACTGCCGGGGGGGCTCCTCTGGGCACAGGGTGCCCATGCGGGGAGCACAGCACCGGGGCTGTCTGCTCGCAGCGGGGCTGGGCAGGCACAGGGGATGGAGGGGCACTTACGTGATGAGCATGGACTGGTTTTCACGGTCTGCAAGAGAAGGAGCCGGCGTTAGGGCAGCCCTGTCCCGGGACCCGGGCTGCCGGGGATGGGGTCCCCGGGGTGCCGGGGATGGGGTGTCCCCCGGGGATGGGGTGTCCCCCGGGGCAGGGCTTACTGCGCAGCATGTCGTTGTAGGCGTTGTCGGCGATGGAGTAGATGTGCGGCGGTGCCTCGGTGCGCCGCTTGCCCTTGTAGGCTGCCACCACGGGTGCCGTGTACACCGGCAGCCACTTGTAGGGGTTGATGGTGACACAGAACAGCCCCGAGTAGGTCTGCAGGGGGAAGAGGGGGAGATGAGGGATGGGGGTGTCCCGGTGCCCCCTCACCTCCCCACCCCATGGGTGCTGCCCTTACGTAGATCATCCAGTGAGAGTAGCGGCGTTTGAGGTTGTAGAGCACGGAGGCCTCGTTGAGGTGTGTCAGCATGGCCATGTCCTCAATCATGTCGAACTTGGGGGGGTTCATGGGCTGCACCTCGTCCTCCTTCACCACCCGTGTCTGTCAGGGGAGGGGGACACATCAGAGGGGCCCCAGTCCTCACCCAACACCCTCTGCCCCAAACCCTGCCAGGCGAGAGGACACCCTGACAGTGCCCTGCTGGGGACAGCCTTGGCCCCAGCGCCTGCTGCCATCCTGGCAGGGCTGCCCAGCGCTCTGGGGTGACAGCCCAGGGCAGCCCCAGCAGCACCCGGCCACACAGCCCAGCTGGGACAAGCCAGCCCGGCTTGTTCCCTCCTCAGGGCAAGGGGCTCTTGCTGAGCCTGGCAGGGGGGTCCAAGTTGTTCCCCCACAATGTGCTTGACACCGCCATCCTGTGTTCTCCTTCCCAGTCTAAAAGCCCATGCCAGGGCTGCCTTTTGCTCCAAGAGATCCCTGGTTATCTGAACAAACAGCTGAAGCCTATACCCCATCACTTAAAACTGGATTTATTTAATCCCACGAGACCAAGCACGGGGAAAATATCATGTTACGTATCTCGCCTGGATGAAAGAAGCTGGATTTAGCAAATGGTCTTGTTAATAAAGATTAGATGAAATCTTTCAGAGGTTTACCTTTTTTATGGGTGAAGCGTGTGGTGTTAAAGGCAGGAGGGTACACAGAAGGATAAGGGAGGGCTTTATGTCTCTTGAAACTTTCTCCTGGAAATGCTTATCCAGGGAATGCTGATACAGTTTCTGATTTTGTAAATCCATGACAAATCATTTAAAAAACAACTTCAAGAAGAAACAGCAAAAGAGTTTGGAAACTGCTCTGTTCTCAGAATCTGAAGGAATTCTAAATATCAGAATAAACTTCTAAAATTTATAACTCCTCTATGATAAATTGTACTTTGGAGAGGGCAAATCTTTTTACTTGCTTTCCAAAATTCAGACAAAAATATTTTCAAAGCCTTGACACATTTCAAAGACAATTGCTTCATTTTTTTTTCCACTTTTAGCAAGCACAAACCCTTCTTAGTGCTATTCTGACTACAGAAGAAATGGAAATAACAAAGTGTATGATCTACACCTGGTGAAGTCCTTGTTCTTTTCCCTAGTTTCATACCAGTGTGAGTCTCTGCTCTGCAGTGAAGTTGCAGGGTCATGAGACTCCCACAACCAAGAAAGGAATATTAATTAAGCTCATTTGCAGCTAATTGCGCTGGATATTATCTTGACAAATACCAGCTGGTCCTTGCTTGCTTTGCGGGGAAAGCTGGAGCCTCTCCACCAGACATAGCCTGTCCTCCCAACAGCTCACCCCAGGGCAAATCTGGGCTAAAAGGCGCAGGAATTGGCCAATGGCCCCTTACCTGTTGTTTCAGGCTCCGGGATGAGCCGGGCACTGGTTCAGCATCACAAAGGGCTGTGCTGGGGCTGCTTCCCCATCCAGGAGCTGTGCCGGGCCAGCCCCACCGTGTCCCGCAGGACACCCCGGCTGTGACAGCCACCCCTCGGTGGGAGATGCTGAACTGGTGCCACTCTGGCAAGGAACCGGCCTACGTGTGCTGACACTGCCCTGTGTGTCCCCCCGGGGCACGACTATCAGCACGACAGGGTTATCAGCAAGAGCTCAGGGCTTCAGACGTGATCTTGTCACACGTATCCCCCCTCCACACACACTTGCTCTCCCTTGGAAAAGGAAAGGTATTTGCTTACTTCGTGATCTTTGGTTTCCACAGTGACTTTGCCACCAGAGCTTTCTTTTATTTCCACTTCGATATAGGCTTCTTTCTCATCTGGGATCCAAGCTCGCTTCTTTCCTGGAGGAGAAATGGGGAAAGGAAAGGAAAGGAAAGGAAAGGAAAGGAAAGGAAAGGAAAGGAAAGGAAAGGAAAGGAAAGGAAAGGAAAGGAAAGGAAAGGAAAGGAAAGGAAAGGAAAGGAAAGGAAAGGAAAGGAAAGGAAAGGAAAGGAAAGGAAAGGAAAGGAAAGGAAAGGAAAGGAAAGGAAAGGAAAGGAGAGGAGAGGAGAGGAGAGGAGAGGAGAGGAGAGGAGAGGAGAGGAGACATAATACATGTTGAAATGTAGGCGACCATGTGAAATTGTCAACTGAAAGCCACATAAATGCAGTTTGATAATGTGGAAGGACAGTGATTATTCCTTCCCATGTTTTTGGTCATAGGAGTGGAGATTTCTTTGCTGCCTTCATGTTTAGCAGCTTTTTATTTTGGTGGGGTCAGCTTCTAGCCTGACAGAAATCTGCTGCTTCATGGGTGCCTGCACTCAGACCGTCATGAGAAGAGGACAGCGTGAGGAAGCAAAACTCTTCTCTTCTGCCAAACTGCAAGGAGCAAGCTGGGCTGTGGATCCTGGGCATGGCAAGCCATGGAAGAGCAGGGTGGCTGGGTAGAGAGGACACCTCCAAAGTGAAACAGCTGCAGAAGGCTCTGACACCAGTCCCTCAGCCCTCCTGCCCCTCAGGCTCGGGGGGGATGAAGGATCACCTCCACCCACACCTCAGCGAACCAGGGGGAAATCAAAAACCTGCTTTTCTCAATTCTGAGATCTTCTTGCCCTCCAGGGTGCTGGGGGAATCCTGCAGTGCCTGTGATGCCTTGAGGAGCAGCACAGGAGGGAAAGGGGCAGGGAGGACTCTGAGAGAGCCATGGCAGAGGGGCAGGCTCAGGGACACACACGGGGCTGTGCTGAGCAGCCTGGGGCTCTTACCATCGAACGGGATGGTCTGAAGCTTCAGCTGCTCCGTGTAGCTCTTCCGGAGGTAGGGAGCTGCCTCCCCAAACTCGCTCATGTCCAGCAGAGACATCTTGTCCAGCTGAGGGAGACTTGGCAGCAGCAAAGGAAGAGTGAAAGACACCTGAGTGCTGAAAGCAGGGAGGGACAAGGAGTCAGTACATGGGGAAAGCGCCCGCCACGGGGTTGAGAACCGAGAGTGACACGGACACCAAACTAGCTTTTAATTTTAGGGAGTGAGAGAAGACAGTGACAACAATGCTAGCTGATAAAAATTATATCAGTGAGACAATTACTGAATACTTTCACTTCTGATGCTGTCATCCCCACACTGGAAGTCCCAGCTGGGTGAGCCGGAATCGCTTTGGTGTCAAAATCCACATTCCCACTTTAGGTGGGATTGTCAGTAACACCTCTTTCCTTGATAAGCTCAGCTAAAACCTTTCCCAGCTCTGCAGACCCGTTGGAGCCCTGCACAAAGACCCAGGGCTGTTCTGCTGAGCGGTACTGCAGGAAGATAAAAGCAAGGCTGGATGTATTATCCCTGGGAAGACTCTTCTAGAAGGCTGCTGTGGCAGCTGCTTGGAAAAGCGCTTTTATGACTGAGCTTCCTAATATCCATCTAATGCAGTGCCACCCTGCAGAGCTCTGGAACGGCGCAGCCATCACGGATGGAGCCACAAATTGGCAAAACACACAGTCCTCAACAAAAATGCTCATGATCCAGGTCTGTCCCACCCTCCCCTGTGCCACCAGAGCCAGCCCCTGTCCTCTGGGATCAGCCACCCTGCAGGGGCGAAGCGGGTTAGTACAGGGGACACGCGTGCACACAGACATGCTCTGTATTACTGACCTTGGTGCTAGGACCGAGTGGCTCTGTGCATGCTGCAAAGCCCCTTTTTATTGTGTCTGTCAAGGTCAGAGTGGGAAAAGATATGTCAGAAATTCCCATGTGTCATGTCCACACAGCTCCATTGGTGCTGCTGTCCCACTGCCCGGACAGACACAAAAGGCAAACTTCACTTTTATCTCTCTGCAAATGCAGCCTGGTTATTTTTATTCCTGTATTGTCAGGCGAGTACAAAGGCAGAGTGAGTGACTGCAGCTTGGGAAGGCAGCACAGCTCTCCCAGCCTGCTCTGCCTGCTCCAGTGGGGAGCTGAGGAGTGAGAGCTCTGCCAGTTCCTCCTGCACCTGAGCACTCGATCCTGTTGCTCCTGCCTTGTGCCATGCCCGGGGAGCTGCTGCTTGGTGGGATGTGTGTGCCTGCTGGCTTTTCCTGCTGGAACATCCCAACTTCTCACTCAACTCTGGCTTAGCTCCTCCAGACTGTCTGGAAGGGGAAGGACCCTGGGGTTTGATCCTCCAGGTTCTTCTCCCTGAACCCCTCACCTTGGCATGGGCAATTATTTTGTGGCTAGGCCAAGTTCATAATCTCTCAAGAGAGAAGTTGCTGGGTTTCCTGCACACCAGTTTACCCAAGGGTGCTGTGTACAACACGGTGATCACAGCCTGGAGCACACCTCCATCCTGGCAGCACCACCATGGGCTGCCCAAGGTGGGAACAGGACACCCCGGTGCTGTGCCAGCTCAAGGAAAAGCCATTTAGCTGCTGGCATCCAAAGTGCAGTGAGGTTTCTACCCTGGAGAACCAGGGCCAGTGGCTGCAGGGTGTGATATTCCCCACTCAGCACCTCTCACACCCCAAAGTAACTTGGGGCTGCTGTACCCTCCTGACAGTGGGGGAAACTGAGGCAGGAGTGGTTCAGGATCAGCTGTGCAGTGCTGTGCCCAGGCTGGATGTGGCACAGGCTCTGTCACAGCCAGAATAGCAGCACTGGAGGCTGCTTTGGGCATGTGGCTTCAGCCTGGGCACACAGCCGAGGCTGCAGAGAGATTTTTGCAGCCCCTGCACCTGCCCTGAATCTGAGCCCCAACCATGGTCAGTCTTTCCATCCAGCACACAGGTTTGCTGCTACAACTCTCAGTCTGGGTGCCCAGTGCTGTCATCTCTGCACCCCCCAGCAGAAAGGTCCCTGCCCTCCCATCCTGCTTTGGAGAGAAGTCTGGGAGATTCACAGGGTGGAGGAGGACTCCAGACCCATCCCCTGTGGGTTGAGCCCCAGCAGGGAGGATGCCTGGGCTCAGGGATGGGTTGATGTTGCCTTCAGTGGCAGTGCAGTGCAATGTCAGTGCTTTGCATGGTGCCAGACCCCCCAAGAACTGAAATGCTCCCATGGAGGGGAATCTGTAGCATGAAAAAGGACTTTGGGTACATCAGGATAAAATGGGGTCCACTTCCCTGCCCCATGTGGGCACTCCTCAGCAGGTTACTGTTCAGGAGTGCAGGTCCTCATCTGGATTTGTGAGCAGCTGCTGCAGAGCTGGACTCCACCAAAGTATCTGCTGCATCCCCCCAGGGGAGACCATGGGGACACCAATCCTGAGGTCCCTCTTGACCATGGCATGCTCAATCTTGCCAAGATGGCACAGTTCCAGCATCCTGAAGAGCCACAGGCTCTGGAGGACCACAGGTCCCTCTGGAGTTACCCTGGTGGTCTTCTGCCTCTCTGTCCTGGGCTCAGAGCCAGGTTTCACCCACTCCCTGGAGGGACCCGTGGCTTTGGTGGGTCCTGTGCCAAGTACCTTTGCCACAAGCGCCCTGGCAGTGGGATGAGCCCTTGGCCCAGACCCACCAGCTGGCCCAGCCTCACACATTCTTCTCAGGGCATGTACTCGCCCCACACTCTGCTCTCCTCCTCCCCTGCCTTATCTTTAAAGCGATTTTATTTTCGGAGATTCCTCCTGCAGTTCCTTCTGTTCGCCCTGGTTTCTCTCCCTCTTTGAAGAGGTTCCAGCAGGGTCCATCAAAGGCCAAGCAGATCTGTGGAAGGGGAAATGTGAATTGGTCACTGCAGCAGCTGCTGAAGGGTGCTTCCGCCAGGTTTGGGCGTTTTTGGCGCTGTGATGTGGTTTTTCTGGATGGTGGGAAGCTCATCCTTGTGTGGCTGGCAAGGCCTGAGCTGTGCCCTGCTCAGGCAGGTGGGACAGGGCAGTAGGATCCTATGGACCTCCCACAAAACCCCATGGGCACAACGAGGAGCTCATGGCTTCAGCCTGAGCAGAGGGGAGTTTTCTTTAGGTGGCTCTTGCCCAGAGTGAACAGCCTGCCCAAACAATCCCCCAGCCCTGCATGCCCACTCTCAGCAGTGAGATCATCTCCCCTGACCACTGAGACACCCCTGTACTTCCCCTGGGCCCTGTGCTTGGTGTTGGTGTCCCATGATACGATGGAAAAGGATGGGGCTCTTCAGCCAAGTCCCCAAGGGCTGGACAAGCCTCTTCCCATGGGACAGGGCACCACCAGCACCAGACAGCAGAGCTGCCCCTTCAGGGAACATTTTGTGGTCAGACCAGCTCCTAGCCAGCCCTGAAGAACCAGGAGGGTGCCAGGGGCTCAGCCACCCTCTCCAGAGAAATCCCCTGGCTGCTCCCTGACCCCCAGGAGGAATGTTTCCCATTAGCAGGCTCTGATAAGTGGCAGGAAGGAGAATTACTCTCCTGTGTCAGGCAGCTCACTAGAGGTTTCCACACTTAACATATCCCCACTATCAGCTCCCTGAAATGCACTGGAGGGGGGGTGCAAAGGCGGCAGATTAGATAAAGACAATCTGCAGAGGAGCTATTTCAGGCATATTTCCATGGAGTGGGAATGTCTGCTTGCAGCGAGGCAGGAGGTGACAGGCCAGTGCTGCCAGAGCGCTCACATCCCTGCAGCTCAGCCTGGCCGTGCAGGGCCCCCTCCAAGGCAAACCCCTAAGCCCCTCTGCCCTGTCCCACCAGGGTGACAGATAGCAGCCACCAGCCCAGCACAGCCCCCTCGACGTGAGCAGGAGATGGGGACAGCAGCAATGCTGCTGCTGGCATCCCGCAGTTAAGGTGCTCCTGTGGGGTTTAGGATGGGGTTAGCACTGGATCCCCTCATCTCACTGCTCCCTGGGCACTTCCCACCATGGGTGCTGCCTGGATGTCCCACCCTGGGGACAGTGCTGTCCCTTGGCTGGCAGTGCTGCCTCTCTAAGCCTTCATGAGCACACACACACAAAGCTGCTGCTGCTATGAGCACCTGCAGTGGTTCCTGCCTTGCCATGCACGAGCCCTGGGCAGCACGGGCATGTTGATGGTTGATCCTCCACACAGGGAGCCTCCAAAATGAACATCAGGAACGAGAAAATTCCTGGAAGAGACATGGCATGAGAAATTAGTGTATAGAGTTAACAAGCAAGGTCACATGCAGGCATGGAGAGAGTGAGGTCACTGGAGACTGGCAAAATTGGAGAGGTTTTATTTGTTCGCCTTGAATTTTTCAGTGTTGAGGTTCTGGGGGTTTTCTTCTGGGGATTGCCATGATGAAGCATGTGTGTAGGAATGAAGGTTGTACTGAACACTGCAAAATTACAGGAGGGTGTGTGCCTTCGGTGGGGTTTTGGCAATGCACTACAAAACAATGAGAGTAAAGAGAACATTACCCTGTTCATCTGAATACTTAACAGCACCTTAATTGCAGCTGGCCTGCCAGGACAGACCCTGGAACACGGCAGCCTTTGGGAATCATGGCCAGCAGCTGCCTTGGAGGCTGCAAGGGAGGAGCAGAGGCTGATCAGAACCAGAGCTGGGCTGCAGTTCTGACGCTGTGTGGGCATAGTCTGCCCCTGCAGTGCCCCAGCTGCTCTGGTTTTGCACCAGTTTTCATCTGCTGTGAGATCTGGGAGCAGATTTGGGGGATTTTTGGAGGAGGATGGGTGGGTGTTGTCCTGTACATACACACCAAGCCCAGAAAACTCATTCCTCCCATCCTAGCCCCTGCTATCTCCATCCCTCTTGTACCTTCTCCCTCACTCCATGGGAACCTTCCCCACTGCTCGGGGTCATCAACTCTCACACAAGATTGAGCTCAGTCCATCCCATGGCAGGGGACAATTGTTCAAATTGGCAACAGACATGGGAGCACTGTATGGGATCTGCTCAGCTTGGACCTTTCTCGAGACCTGGGAGGGAGGAATATTCCTGCATGTCCTCCCATCATGACAGCAGAAATTCTCACCTCACTATGGCACATCAGCCAAGATGGGCTTTTATGTGTCAAAACTGCAGTGGATTTCTGGTTCCAGGTATCCAGTCTCTAGTCTGGACTGCAGACAGGAGCTTTCCCCTGTAAACCATCCCCTGTCCCTAAACAAGGCTCTGTCCCATGGCTTTTGGGCTCAGGGTTTACCTGAGCACCCAGCACAGCAGCTGAGCTGGACACACACACAGAGTCTGTGCTCTGAGCTAATGGGTGGCTGGTAAGTGAAATAACCTTCCTTAGAATCTGTAACTCCCTCCTGAGGGGCAGCAGAAGGACGGCACTGATCTCTGCTCCCTGTGACAGGGACAGGATCTGAGGAAACGGCTGGAACTGGCCCAGGGAGGGTCAGGTTGGAGATCAGGGCAAGGTTCTTCTCCAGAGGGTGCTGGCACTGCCCAGGCTCCCCAGGGAATGGGCACAGCCCTGAGGCTGCCAGAGCTCCAGGAGTGTTTGGACAGCGCTGCCAGGGATGCCCAGGGTGGGATTTTGGGGTGTCTGTGCAGGGCCAGGAGCTGGGCTTTGAACCCAGCGTGTCCCTTCCAACTCAGGATATTACCAAAGCTCCCTGAGGAAGTTAAGTGCTGCTGTTGGTGGGGATCTGCTCCCAGGCCCAGCTGCTGGGTCCCTGCACGTCCAGCCCTGGGGCTGTGCCTGCAGGGTCCTGCTCCCTGCCAGCAGAAGGGGATCCTCATCCCTGGCTGGTCCCCACCCTGCTGCTGTAGAGGCTTGGGCACAGCTCAGGGAAGCAAAGGTGCAGCCTGGCACAGCAGCTCCGCTCGCCACCCCCCGGCCCTGCTGCCCCTCTGGCAGCCAGGCCCGGGCTATTTATACCTCACTCCACGGCCACTTCATGGCACAGAAGGGTCTGGTGGAAAAGCCAAGGAAGTGAAATTACTTTGGGGAAGAAATGACACTACCCGCTTATAAATAAACCCGGGTTTCATTGATCCTTTAGATGCTCCCTTGGCAGAGTCCAATGTCACCGCTCCAGCAATGCAGACAATACTCGGGCATTGTTTTATTCTCAGTTACAGGGAAAAGGACAGCACCAGCTGCCATTCTATCTTTAGCCCATGAGAGCACCCTTCAATTGTTCTGCACTTCAAACAATAGCCACACGTGGGAGAGAGGAGGATTGCTGGCTGTACCAGAGCATTTTGCATGGAAATACAGTCTTAGAGACAATAGATTTCTGTCACACCCTGGCTGGAGCTGGTGCTTATACCGCAGGGAAGCCAGGGTTCCAGAGCTGTCTTGTTTTTCTTGTGGATGAAGGGCCAGCAAGAGATTTGGCTCCCCGAGGAGACCTCTGAACTCTCTTCCATGAAAACAGCCCTATTGTTCTGTCTTTATGGGTCTGGTGCTGGGCGTCACATCATCTCCTCCTGCCGTGGCTTTGGGGATGCTCTATTGCGAACACTGATTTCTGCATTGATGTCCAAATATCCTGAGGTTAAACAGAGCTGCTCAAAACCTCAGACTGGGCTAAACTGGTTTCTCTGCAGCTGGAAATGCAAAACAGAACCCAAAGGGGCTTTGGTGGGTTTTTTTTTCCTCGTTATAGAGTACCAGGGAAGCCAGTGTGCGAGCGATGAGCAGCTCCGTGGAGGGGCAGCTGCAGGGTATGGACTGCCCGTGCGAGGCTCGGCAGTGCTGTGGGCAGGCGAGCTGCCGCCTCTGGTGGCTCTGCCGTGCCCTCGGTGCCCTGCCCGGCTGGGACACCTGGGACATGCCGTGGGCATCCCGGGGATGTACCTGCTGCAGAGCCCCGTTCTCTGTCGGGCTCGGCCGAGTGCGGACAGCAGGGTCATGGCACAGCTATTCATCCCCCCGCCGCGCTCTGCCTGATGCTGTCTCGAGTTTCAATTGTCTGAGCGCAGGGCAGCCTTTGAAAGGGGATGCGACAGCCCAAAGCCACAAAGCCCATCTTTGAAGGCTCTTTAACAGGGAGAGGAGAGGTTTACAAATACACAATGCTTTTCTTTAAACTTTGCGGGACTCTATTTTTAGCAAATAAAGATAATGGCCCAGTTGCTGTTGTTCATCTTTTGTTGCATGGAACATGCCAAATGCTTACCATGTCTGCCATATTTTTTTATGATTCCACCTCCTCTGAGCTGCATTGCAGTTCTCTGACCCTGTGGCAGAGATTAGGAGCAATCTGCATGTACAAATCCTCTCCGGGCTACTGGATTACTCTGGAAAAAATCTCATTCTCCAGAGTGAATTAGGAAAACAGACAGAAAAGGCAAGTCACAGCTCTCTATAAAATACTTCTATTTGGAGTAGGGTACACTCATTTCAGGAACTCCCAAGGAAAGGGCAGAGCTTTCTTCCCTAGCTTTTTGCAATGAACTTGGACTATTTTTGCAATGTTTTGCTTAGAAACTGAAGCTTTTTATGCCCTTTCTCACAGCAAACATCAGGTAGGGGAGACACAGGACCCTGAACAGGACTGAGGATTGAGAAGGGAAATGCTTCTGTTTGAGAAAACTTTGTCTTTCTGCACCCTTATGAAAATTTGTTCCTCACTTCTGGTGGGGTCTGAGCTGGATCCTGGCCCAGGGCAGTTTTCCAGTGAGATAAGACTGGATTACCAGTTGCCAAATTCACAGCCTGGATCTGTATTAATTAAGGTGTGAATCCACAGTTACTGACTGATGGGACAGGAGGGAGGAAAAAGAAAGAGTGGATTCCTGTGCCCAGAAAACAAACAGGGTGGGTGTCTATAGAATCACAGAATGGTTTGGATTGGGAGGGACCTTAAAGTTCATCTCATTCCATGTCCCTGTCACTTCCACATCCATGTCCATGTCCCTTCCACTAGACCAGGTTGCTCCAAGCCCTGTCCAGTCTGGCCTGGAGCACTTCTAGGGACCCAGGGGCAGCAACAGCTTCTCTGGGCACCCTGTGCCAGGGCCTCCCCACTCTCACAGAGCAGAATTTCTCCCCTATATTCCATCTAACCTGTCCCCTGGCAGTGGGAAGCTCATTCCTCTGATTTTGTCACTCCATCCCTTGTCCCCAGTCCCTCTACAGCTCTCCCGGAGCCCCTTCAGGCCCTGAAGGGGCTCTGAGGTCTCCCCAGAGCATTCTCCTCTCCAGTCTGAACACCCTCAGCTCTCCCAGACTGTCTCCAGAGCAGAGGGGCTCCAGCCCTTGGGGATCTTCATGGCTATGCTCCAAGCTCCCAGGAGAGCTGCAACTACAGAGCTTCATTTCTTCATACGAACAGAGCTAAAAAGCTCAAAATGACCTGGACAACTCCTGGCATAGGTAGCAGGATAAAGAGCCAGTCATGTCCCAGCCTCTCCAGCACTGATGAACTCTCTGTGGAGGGTGACCAAAGCAGGTGTAACAACAGGCCCTGTCCAGCTTGCTGGAGGCACACCCCAGGGTCAGCGCTGCCTCTGCATCTTCCTCTTAGTGCATCTCACCTCAAGGTGCCCTCCTGGGATTTCCCCTTGCTGCCCCTGGGTGTTATCCTTAATCCACCCAGTCTCTGCAGGTGAGGGGGTCAGAAACCCTCCTGTATGGGCAGGTTTGGGGCAAAGGGGTTTCTGTGGGGCTCAGCACTGGTGCTGTGGGGCTTGGCACTAGTGCAGTGGCACACTTGGTGCTTTGGTGGCATCGCTGCAGGGGCCGCTGCTGTCAGAGGCCCCTCTCTGCTGGGGACAGCTTTGCCCTTGGGGACACGAGCAGTGCCCAGTGCCAGGGGCAGCATCAGTGGGACTCAGTGGGACCCCCAGCCCCAGGATGGCCCTGCCAGCACCCCCCGGGAGCACTGAGCAAGTGGAAACCTCAACTGTGCAAACGCTGCCTGTGCCCAAAGCAAGTGCAAAGAGAGCTGGGGTGTGACAAACAAGGACAATTTATTTACAGAAGAGCAGCAAAAACAATGAACTTATTTACATGGTAAGAATCCTAATAACAACTACAATCTATAGAATGTATTTACAGAAGGGTCTAAGAAATAACAATCTTTGAAATGTATTTACATAAGGCCCAATGAAATAACAACCTTTGAAACATATTTACAGAAGGCTCTATGGAATAACAATAGTCATAAGATATTTACAGGAAACTATCAAAGAACAACCTATTAAACACATGTACAAAATGAAGATTCCCACAGCCAGCATCTCTGTCAGTTCTGGAAGAGAAGGAAGCAGCATGGCCACTCCAGCCCGGCCCTGAGGGCTGCTCCCTGTGCCCCCAGGCTGGCGCACACTGGCACAGTGGAACTCTGCCACCAGCACTGAGCCCAGCTGGGGCTGGCAGCCGGGCCCCAGGTGCTGGGATGGGGCTTGCGTGGCCCAAAACAAGCACAGGGCACGCCAGGGGTGGTGCTTGTGCTGCCACAATCCAGGGCCCCCCTGGGGCACCGTGTCCCTGAGCAGGGCCACCCAGCCCAGCCCCAGCCTGGCCGCAGGGGACCCACTCTGCCTGTGGACACAGCATGGCCAGCACCTGCCTGTCCTGCTGCTGGGGTCGGTCTTCATCCCAGGATCATGGGCTCCTCCTCACCTTGTTCATCCATTTCCACCTCCTCAATGTCGTCCTCTGTATCAACCTCCAGCTCCTTGACAAACTCTTCAACATCCACCTCCATACCCACTTCCATCTCCTCCTCTTGATCTCTGTCAGGCTGTGTGAGGCAGCCCAGCCTCACAGAGCGGTCCCTGTCCCACACCATCCCCACAGGGCTCCAGCCTGGCCGGGCAGTCAGGGGTACCCCCCTCTCTGGAATGGCACTGCACCTTCACTGGGACAGGAGTGCACGTCCTGCTGGGGCTGGTGCTGAGATCCAGGCAGCAGCAACAGCTCAGAACTGATGGGCGTATCAGGGAGCAGATGACAAGTGACCACTGGTAGGAGGTGAAGGGTGTGCTGTGGTCATTTCCAGCTCCTGGCAGTGCCACCTGGGACACTCTGGGAGCTGTGATATCACTAGAATTCCAGGGCTGTTCCACAGTGGTGGATAGGGATCATAGAATGATCAAATCCTTGAATGATTTCACATGGAAAGACCCTAAAGATCATCTTGTTCCAACCTGAGCAACCTTCCACCAGACCAGGTGGCTCAGGGCCCCATCAAACCTGGCCTTGGATGTTCCCAGGGATGGGGCATCCACAGCCTCTCTGCACAGCCTGTGCCAGGGCCCAACACCCTCACAGTAAAAAAATCATCAGATGTAACCCTACTCTTTCAGTCTGAACCCATTCCCCCTTGTCCTGTCACTGCAGTTCCTGACAGAGTCCTCTCCTGTTTCCCTGTAGCCCTTTCACACTCTGGGAAGGTGCTGGGAGGTCTCCACACAACCTTCTCTTCTCCAACCTCAGCAGCCCAAATTTCTCAGCCTTCTCCCATAGGGAAAGTTCCCTCAGGAATTTCGTGGCCTCCTCTCAAGCTCCAGCAGTTCCACATCTTCCTGCTGTGGCCCCAGAGCTTCAGGCAGCCCTGGGTGTGCTGAGAGGGGAGGAGAGAGGCAGGGTCCCCTCGCTGCCCATGCTGTGGGGTGAGCCTGGCACATGGGGGGCTCTGGGCTGCCAGTGCCCAGGGCTGGCTCCTGTTGGGATGCAGATGTCAGGCTGGTGTCCACCTCTTGCACTCTTGGCTGCACACCAGCATCACACCCCATCTCCTCACCAGCCTTCCATGGCTTCAAACGTTCCTAGCACAGGTCCAAACCAGCTCCAGCCCTGCTGCTTTTGTTGGAGCCTCACAGTTCTGTCCTAAATGAGTTATCAAAATGCTCAAGTCGTGTTATTTCAGTGGATACACAAATGTTTGCCTTGTGATGACAACAAATCTTGTTTCTTTTCACACTGTTGTGTTGGAGGTACCAACACAGGGTTGTTCCATTTCATTGCACTTATTCAGAGGGCAGACAATGTTAGGACTGACAGTTCTTTTGTATATTGAAACAAAAAAGTAGAAAGGACCTGCTTGGGTTTGATCTATTTACATCTAAATTTTGCTTGTTCCTAATAGAAAATTGACCCTCTCAATTTCCTACAATGTCTCTGTTGCTGGGAAATGAATGTCCTATAATCCACAGAAGGGTTCTGAGATCTGCTCTTTCCCAGGCGTCCCCAGGTGAGGAGGCCCACAGGAGCCCCAGCCTTGGCTGTGTGTGACACGAGGGCAGAGAGCAGCCCTGTCCCCGAGGAACCGCGGCAGAGGGAGCACAAATCCAGTCACGGGGCCAGAACAATCTCAGCTTGTGTCCCAGGGCACCCCAGACACTGCTGAGAACCTGGCAGCACCTCCCTGCCCCGGCACAGGGCCAGGGGCATCCCTGGGGACCCCCGGGAGCACTCGGCAGCCCCACGGGACCTACAGGGGACACCAGGGATGGGGCTGCACCCGGGGACCCTCGGTCAGCCCTGCCCAGGCCTGCCGGCAGCGCGGCAAAGGCACGCGGTGAGGAAGAGGGCGAGAAACGGAAAACATAAAGGTATTTTTCAATTCCTTTCACTTCCTAAGGCAGGTCTGCATTTCCTGTCTTCCCCTGCCTGCCAAGGGTGAGTTTCAGCTCCCGGGAGGGCGGCAGATAAGGCAGCTCCGGTAAGGTAAGGCGTTCTCACGGAACCACACGATCGCTGATGGCGGAAAGGGCCTCTACGAGCACTGCGCCCGCCGTTTCCACCGCTCTGGGCTCCCGGCAGCTCTGGCCCCGAGCAGCCCCTGCGCCTCCGTAGCCCTCACACTGTCGCGACATGACGCCACACCGTGCCGTGGCACCGCCCTGCGCGTGCGCGCTGCGCGCTCCCGGCGCGGCTCCGCCCCCTCCCGCCCCCGGCGCACGGCTTCGCACACGAGGGGCTCTTCCCCCACGCTGATTGGGTCTTTGAACTGCCAATCTGCCGGAAAGGCGGGGCGAGGGGCGCGGCCCGTCCAATCACAGGGCGTTCCGCAGCACCCGCAGCGAGCGGCCGGAGCGGGTCCGGGCGGCGGAACCGGGGCCGCCGGGACGGATCGGGGGTCAGTGAGGGACTGGGGTCAGTGAGGGACTGGGGTCAGTGAGGGAACGGGGGTGCCCGGGGGGATCGAGGTTAGTGGCGGTCTGGTGACCACGGAGGGACAGGTAGCGTCGCGAAGGGTCGGGACCGGGAGTCGGGAGGGCCCGGGGCTCGTGGGTCAGTGAGGGGCGGGGGGCCGGAGAGGGGCAGAGGGCTCGGGGGTCAGGGGACAGCGATGTGCCGGGGGCTGGGGCTCAGGAAGCGGGGAGCGGGAACCAGGAAGGGGCCGGAGGTCGCGGAGCTGGGTCGGGGGTCAGGACGCACTGACGGGCCGACGAGGGGGCAGCGAGCGGGGATCAGGGCACAGGGGCTGGGGACAGCCAGGGGCCGGGGGTCTGGACACAGGGGCTGGGGACAGCCAGGGGCCGGGAGTGAGGTTACAGGGGCTGGGGACAGCCAGGGGCCGGGGGTCTGGACACAGGGGCTGGGGACAGCCAGGGGCCGGGGGTCTGGACACAGGGGCTGGGGACAGCCAGGGGCCGGGGGTCTGGACACAGGGGCCGGGGACAGCCAGGGGCCGGCGGTCAGGACCCAGGGGCCGGGGTCGGGGTGCGGGCCGGGCGGTGACCCGCGCTGTGCTGTGCCCGCAGCGCTGCCATGGCCTCGGCCTGGCAGGACGTGGTGCGGGACGCGGCGGCCGTGCGGGAGGCGGCGGCGGCGGCGGTGGACGCGGCGCTGCTGGCGGGGGTGCTGATGCGGACCGGGGAGCAGCCGCACGCTTCGGATGTGAGTGCGCGGCGCGGGGAGGAGCCGCTGCCGTGCCGGGGTCCCTGAGCCCTTCTCAAGGAGCGGCTCCCCAAGGGACGGCCTTCGCTGGGGCTGCAGCTCACAGCCCATCCCGATGATGAGTGCACCTCCCCAAGGGACAGCCCTGCCGTACAGATTCCCTTTTCCAAGGAGAAGGATAGATCTGGGAAGGCTTAGGAAGTTGCCAGTTGTGGTGCTGGGAGTTAATCCCTTTCCCAGCCTCTCACCACCCATATGAACCTTTGAACCAGAGGAGAGTCTCACAGAGGGGCCTCTGCTTTTGGCATGTTCCCAGCTGCAGTCAGCCTTTGTCCCATACCTGGGTGAGGTGACAGGGGTGGAGGTGGCTGATGTGTGGGATTTGCCTCTGGGCAGTCCCTGGCGGATGGCTGGGGTAGGAGGCTCAGCCTGTTGGAGCAGAATGCCGTGAGGGGTCTCAGAGGAAGAAGTACCCCTGTGCAGGAGGGCTGTGGCACCATTGGGGAAGGGTCCCTGAGGAGCCTGGGGGCAAGCAGGCAGCTGGCAGGGGTACAAGGAGGGAGGTCTTCACCACAGCACTGCTCCTTGACCTGATGTTGGGTCAAGGCTCTGAGTGATCTCGAAGGGTGAGAGGAAGAAGGAGCCTGGGAGGAGAGGCCAAACACACTGCCAGTGTCACTTGTTTCATGTAAAAATCCAGGTGAATTGGAAACTTCTCTGTGGTATAATCCATGGACTTTGAGTGTGACCCCCTGCCTGAGACATGGATTGAGGCAGAGCTCTGGATTCACTGAGCCAGGATCAAAGGAAGTAACTGACAGCCAGAACCCAGGACTGGCAAATTAACTTTTTCTCTGCCCCTGAGACGTTCTGGAGACAGTGCTGTCCAGTTCAGGTGGAGCCAGGGGCAGGCAGTCAGCCCAGCCCAGGCGCTGGAGCAGCAGTGCCCTGTGGGTGGTTTGTAAAGCAGAACCCTCAAAAGTTAGGAACCAGCAGGGTCGAGGCCATGGGGTGGCAGGGCTGGGGGTGGCTTCAGCCTTCAGACAAGTAGAGGAAGCGCCTGCTTAGCTCCTCTTCAGCTGCCCACACCTGACTGCTCTGCTGCATCCCTGCTTGCAGGTGGTGAATTACGCGCCCTTCACGCTGCTCCCATCCGCAGTGCCCAAGGCCTTGTTTGAACAAGCCTATGCTGTCCAGCAGGATTTTAACCTGCTGGTGGATACCATCAGTCAAAACAAAGAATTCCTGGAGCAAACTCTGGCCAGGTAACATTTTTGCGTGTTGCATTTTAATGTAATATTTTAATCTGGAAACCCTACCTTGCTGAGATCTTCTTGGGCCCCAGAAAATGGGACATCTAGCCAAGACCTGGTTCCCTGCTATGATCTTCAACTTCACCACTTTTCAGGCTTGTGAATTCGTACTTGTGAGCTTTTTGGCCCCTGGGCCTTAAATGCAAATCACTGAAGTATTTGAGTACTGGATTTAGGAGTCTCTTTTAGTCTTACTCTGCCTGTGTCTGTCCAGTAACCACCAGCTTTGCTGCAGCAGTGATGGAAAGGAGGTGTCTGTTCTGTTTCCACACCCTCCATCAGTCCCCTCTTTCCCAGCCACAAACTCTGGGTGCAGGAGGACTGTCCAGCTCTGGCTCCTGGGTTCTGCTGAGTTTATCTGTGGCTGTTGCCCTCTGGAGTGACCTGACTTTGTCAGTCATGACTGTGGGACTGATGCTTCCACAAATCCCTCTTCCCTTCCCACTGCCCATTCTGTGCTGCCTGTGTACGTGCTGCTGCCTCTAGCACTGGGACAGAGCAGAGGAGGCTGTTTTCCAGCATCCTTTTGTTTTGTTAAAGCCTGACCCCTTGGAGCTGTTCCAACGCTCGTGCCTGTTCCAGAGCTGGCTGCAGCCAGAGCTTGTGGGGACATGTTTGTACCTGTGGTTAAAGAATGCAGCACCTGGGGTTTGTGTGGGCTCAGGTGCCTGCCCTGTGCCAGGGCAGCTCCCTGGAGGTGTTGCTCAGGGATTTGGGGCCCTGAGGAAAAGCCAGATCTACTCTAGCAGGGGCACAGTCTGTGGGATTTGGAGCCTGACAGGGGGATTGGATGAAGCTTGTGAAGCCTCTCTGAACTGTGTGTGCAACACAGAGAGACCTGTGGTTTCTTCCCTGAACCTGAAGAATTTTGCATTTCTTTGCCTTTACTTGTCCCATCTGCCCTGCCAGTGAGTCACCTCTGCACAGGAGGGCCTTTTGTGGAGTGGCTGTGCTTGGCAAACTGGGTTTGTGTTGTAGTTTTGCACTGAGCATTCGTGGGGAGGTGTTTCACAGTGTTACAGCACTTGGTTGAGTCCCAGCCCTGCTCTTTGTGCTGGAGAATGCCCCTGCTAAGGGCTTTTTCTGCAGGAGAATTAATTTTCTTCTTCCTCTGTGGCAGCAGCAGGGGGCTGACGTGGTCTGTGTTTCTCTCTAGCACCATCAAGGTAGACGACTTCACAGCTCGACTCTTCAGAATCTACCTGCAGGTTTTGGAGGAAGGCTTGGCTCAGGTACCTTGGCAGGGGATCCCAGTGGTCTGTGCCCCTTGGCATTGTGGTGGGGGTGCCTGGGCCCTGGCAGCAAGCTTTGGCACTCTGGACTCTGAGCTGTGCCAGGCTGGTCACTGCCTGCACTGCAATGTCTTGTCACAGCTGGTGAGCTCAGAACCTTGCCCTGTTGAACAGCTGAGCTCTCTGGTTGGTGCTGCTGGAAACAGCCTGGTCTGGAGAGGGAGGCTTTCATGGGGTTTGTCCTTGTCTTCTGGGAGCCTCAGTGTGCAGGGACATGTGTCTTGTTGGGACCTGCACCAGCCAGGCCATCCCTGCAGAAGCTCCTGTACTCTCAGGAGTGCTGGGAACTCCTCTGGAGCTCTGAGAGGGCTGTGGGCCCTGGGCAGGGGGCAGAGCACCCAGGTGTGTGACCTGCGGTGGTTTGTGTCAACCTGGGGGTGACAGGACAAGAGGGAATGGCTTCAAACTGACACTGAATAGGTTTAGATGAGATATTAGGGAATTTACTGTGCAGGTGGTGAGGTGCACAGTAAATTCCGTAATATCTCTTGCCCAGAGAAGCTGTGGCTGTCCCATCCCTGAAAATATTCAAGGCCAGGCTGGACAGGGCTTGAAGCAACTTGGTCGAGTGGAAGGTGTCCCTGCCCAGTGCAGGGGCTGGGATGAGGTGGTCTTTAAAGCCCCTTCCAACCCAAACCATTCTGGGATCCTCTGACTGGATCTGCCCCGGGAGGATTTTGAAGCAAGCTCATCAAAGGATTTGCAGTTAAAGGCGACAGGAGACCCCAGCTCCCCTCCCTGTGTTCCAGACTGTGTTTTTGGGCATCAACCGCTCGGATTACATGTTTGACTGTGGGCTGGATGGCACAGCAGCTCTGAGACAGATAGAAATAAACACCATTGCTGCCAGCTTCGGGGGGCTCACCTCCCGCACTGCCGACGTGCACAGGTAAGGAGCACCTGTGGCACTGCAGCAGCTGCACTGCACGGCCCCTGTGCTCTCCACGCTGCTCCCTTGGGCCAGCTGGGCGTGCACATGGCATTTACAGCATTTGTGTTCCTCAGGTTGGTGTTGAAAGTGTTGGGAAAGACTGAAGAGGCATCACAGCTGCTGCCCAACAACCCAGCGAAGGGGCTGGCCTTGGGAATTGCCAAAGCCTGGGAGCTCTACGGGTCCCAAACGTAAGGACAGAGGAGAGCATGAACAGGAGCAGTGCAGGGAGCCTGAATCACAGAGATGGAAAGCTGGTGACCCAGCTGGGAGCATGTGGAGTGTTTATGGGTTTAATGATGTCCTTGGTATCTCTTCCAGGGCTGTGGTGATGTTTCTGGTGGAGGATGTCCAGAGGAATATTTTTGATCAACGTTGTGTAGAAAATGAGCTCTGGAACAGGTAAAGTTTGAATTTTCCTGGGATGGGAAAGGAAGGAGATGGTTCAGTTTCTGGTATGGAAAACTGAGCAAACTGATGGCAGATCATGGGAAACATAGGATGGGTTCCTAAACAGGGAGGTTTTTTGGCTGTAGGATTTCTCTGGCTCCATAGCACAAAGCCTGAGGCTATTTGTGAAGGAACCTCCTTGCTGCAGCCAGCGATTCCACCCGTGCTCTGCAGCTCAGGTGCCTGTGGCCATGCTGGTGACTCTTGCACTGCTGTTGGCAGGAATATCCGTGTGGTCAGGAGGCGGTTCCGGGACGTGTTTGAGCGGGGCTCCCTGGATGCCAGCAGGAGGCTGTATGTGTGAGTATGAGCCAAGGTGCGCACTCCTGCCGCCTCGGGGGCACACAGGGCTGCCACTGCGAGCCTGCAGCCACACTCAGTGTGAGTAGTGACTGTCTGAGAAAGCAGTTCTCTTCCAGCCTCCAGGCTGCTGCTTCCTCTCGGAGCTGAGATGGTTTTGTGTTCACAGTGGTGAGATTTTGCAGACACACATCAGTCCCTTACAGCTGCAGTCATAATCTCCCTTCTTCAGGCTTCAGCCTTCATTTCTCTGTGAGATCTTTACCTCCTCCACAAAGGTCTGCTCTGAACAGCCCTGGCTGTTTGAGAGGCTTCCACAGAGCCATTTCCTGTTTACTATTCACGTGCTGCTCTGCCAGTGGGAGCTGGGCTGGGTTGTTAGTGCTGGAGGAGGAAGCATTCCATGTCCTTTGGGGATCTCTTGGCTTTGAACTCACTCAGTGTCTTGCCTGCTCCCTGTGGAGACCAGGACGGGAGGATCACAGCCTCCCAGTTGGTCCCAAGTGTGACGTTTGTCCTATTTCCAGGTAATGTGCTGGGAGCTGGATGAACCAAAGGGAGGATGTGGTTTCAGGACAGTGATTTTTCTGTACTGGGAGTCGTTTTTCCATGGTTTGACCCTGGGGCTCAGTGCTGTGTTTAATTAATGAATGTACTTGTCATGGCTGGATAGTTGAGGAGCAGGTGTATCCCTTGTGCTTCCTCCTGAGCATCCTCCCCTGTCACTGCTGGATGCCTCCTCTCTGCCTGCCAGCAGCTTCCACACCAAGTGCACAGTTTTGAGGCCAAAGCTTGTGCATGTGGTGCTACAGCTGTGCTGCCAGCCCAGCCCTGGCAGGGTGGTTTGGTGCCTCTCAGGTTGTTGAGTTGATGTCCTGCCTTGAATTGCCACAGGAGAAGAACTCTGTTCCCTCCAGCTTCAAGAATCACACAATCACAGAGTTGTTAAGGCTGGAAAAGACCTCTGAGATCGAGTCCAACCCCAGCACCACTGAACATGTCCCCAGGTGCCACAGCCTCACATCTTCAGGTCCCTCCACTGCCCTCTGCCACCTGTCCTAGTGCTTGACCACCCTTTCAGTGAAGAAATTCTCCCTAATCTCCAATCTAAGCCTCCTGTGGTACAACTTGAGGCTGTTTCCCCTTGTCCTGTCCCTGTTCCAGGGAGCAGAGCCCGACCCCTCTGCCTGTCCCCTCCTGTCAGGGAGTTGTGCAGAGCCACAAGGTCTCCCTTGAGCCTCCTTTTCTCCAGGCTGAGTCCCCCAGGCCAGTGTGGGGTAGAAGCTGTTAAAAATGAGTTGCTTACCTCTCTGCTGAGCTGGGTGTCAGAATTATTGAGTCCTTGGTTGGAGCAGAGGCAGGGTGTAGCTCCCAGTGTCTTGGGACGGGCCAAGCTGTGGTTCAGGAGAGGAGGCAGGGCTTGTGGTGTTCAGCTTGCTCTGGCAGAGCCAGGCAGGAAGAGGAAGGCCAAGGAGAAGGGGCAGGGGCCTGTGATCCCCCCCTTGGTGCTGGGATGGGGCAGGGCCTGGCCTGGCTTTGTGAGCACTTCTGGTTTCCATTCCAGGGACGGCCAGGAGGTTGCAGTGGTGTATTACAGAGAGGGCTACGTGCCCCAGGTCTACGACCAGCAGGTCAGTACCCACCTCCCTGCCCCAGAAACCACCAGCTGGGCACTGCCCAGGAGGCTCAAAATAATCCCAGGGGCAGCTCTCCTGGCTGGGGTGGGGTCAGTCCTGCGCGGTGTGGCCGAGAGCTTTGGGAAGCTGTGACTCCAGAGAGCAGGTGGGCAACCCTGCAGTAAGAAAAACGGGTGCTTTCTTCTCCAGGGGGTGATCCCTTAGTGCAGCACTGAATTGCTTCTGTACAATAGGGGTTAACACAGGTTAGCACCTGCTGAAGGGTTTCAGACTTGGTCTACAGATCACTCTGTGCTCTCTTAGCACGATCAGGCTGCTGGTAATATTAGCCCAGAGCAGATCTTGCTGGTGACTCGAGGTGGCAGCACTGCACAAGCTGGGGAAGGAGCACACAGTGGATTCATTTGACTGTGCTGCTCCCAGAGGTGGCGGGAAATTCATGCCTGCTCTTCTCCGGAGTGCTACTCCCACCCCCTGTCCCTGCCAGCAGGCAGGGAGGAGACAAACCATATGTCGATAACTGCACAGAAAAGAGCAGAGCAAACCCTTTGTGTGTTTTTTTTCCTCGCGGGGCGGTTGCTCCTTCGCTGCCACAGAACTGGGAGGCGCGGCTGCTGCTGGAGCGCTCCCGGGCAGTGAAGTGCCCCGACATTGCCACGCAGCTGGCGGGCACCAAGAAGGTGCAGCAGGAGCTCAGCCGGCCGGGCACGCTGGAGAAGCTGCTGCCCGGCCAGCCCGAGGCCGTCGCTCGCATCAGAGCCACCTTCGCAGGGCTCTACTCCCTGGACGAGGTGAGCGGGAGCGGGGCTGGAGCGGGGATGGACACGCACACCTGTGCTCTTTGCTTGAGAAGGAGAGGGCTTTGTTGTGGTCCTTGGGGAATTTGTTGATGCCTGTGCTCAGAGGGATCTGCTGAGGAGCCCCTGCTGCTCCCTGAGGCTTTGCTGTCCACAGAATCATTTTGGTTGGCAAAGCCCTCCAAGATCATTGAATCCAACCTTTGACCAAACACCACAGTATAGATTAGACCGTGGCACTGAGTGCCACGTCCCTTCATTCCTTGAACATCCCAGGGGTGGTGATTCCATCCAGCTCATTCCAGTGTGAAACCACCCTGTCCATGAAGAAATTATTCCTGATGTCCACCTGTTTCCATCCTTTCCTGCCAGGGTGAGGAGGGTGACAGAATAGCTGCCACAGCCATCGCTGACCCCGACCGCTTTGTGCTGAAACCTCAGCGTGAAGGTGGAGGTACGAGCTGGGCTGTGGAGGTGTGAGCTGGGCTGGGCCCCTGGGGGTTTCCATGGGGTTTTTTTGCTGTGTTTGGGACAGGCAGTAGCTCTGTGCCAGCTCCTGGTTCTGTGCTGAGGGATAGAGTGGCTTGTGGTACACATAGCCATGGGAGCTAGTCCTGCCCCTAAGGCAATGCTGCTCCTGGAGGAGCTCCCAAGGCCCTGGTGATGGGTGTGGAGAGCCCAGGCAGCACCTAGGGAGACAAAGGCTGGGTTATTTCAGCTGCCAGGGCCACATGGCTGGGGCCAGGGGCTTCTGCTGTCCTGGAAGGGCTTGATGTGGTGGTTTTGTTTGCCAGGGAACAACCTCTATGGTGAAGAGCTCAGGGAGGTTCTGGAGAAGATCAAAGACAGCCCTGAGAGAACCTCCTACATCTTGATGGATAAGATCAAACCCCAGCCAGCACTGAATTACTTGCTGAGGGCTCACACTCCCCTCCAAGTGTCCGAATGCATCTCTGAGCTCGGGATCTTTGGTGTCTATGTCAGGTGAGGAATGTGCTTTTGTTCCAGGGCAGTTCCCTGCTCCTGACGTGGAGCAGGAGCATTTTGCCCTCTGTGCTGCCCAGGCACAGCCACAGGACAGACGTCTGGGGGCGTGCAGGTGCAGGGGACAGATGTGACCATTCGGTCTGTGCCCCTGGCAGCAGCTCTGAGCAGTGTGCACATAGTGAGCTGCTGCTCTGAAGCTGCTGCCAAGCGAGCTCTTGGAAAACCACGGGGCTCATGCTGGGAGTTACTGGTGTAATGGGATCTTGGGATCGATGTGCCTCATCTCTGGTTTCTGGGAGCACTTCTTGTGTTCTGGGTGCAGCCACATGTGTGGCTTTTCTGAAGCCCTGGTGATCTCTGAAATACCTGAAGGCCTAATGCCTGTTCAACCCTAATAGGAGCTGCTTTTGTTTAAATCCCTCATAGGCCACACTTCCATAGGGTGTAAATGAAAGTCCTTTTCACACAGTTTTGGGAACAAAGGTGCTCTGGCAGCGTTCAGCCCCTGGCACTGTCCATTTGCAGAAGGGCCAGTGCAGCCACCACCGCAGGTCCCCAGCGTCAGCCCTGGGGCTCAGCCCTGCCCTGTGTGGTGGCAGGGAAGGTGCGTCCTGCTCCCCAGAGAGGTGCCACGAGCTCTGTGCTGGCAGGGGCTCAGTTTCCCTCTCCCTTCAGGCAGGGCCGGGAGCTGGTGCTGAACCGGGCCGCCGGTCACCTCCTGCGCACCAAGGCGGTCGAGCACGCGGACGGCGGCGTGGCGGCCGGGGTGGCCGTGCTGGACACGCCGTACCTGGTGTGAGGAGCACAGCCCCACCCTCCTCTCTGCTGCCCCAAGAGCTGATCTGCCCCAGGGATTTCTCCTCAGGGTGCGCTCGCCGAGGTCCGATGTGCTGGAGGCTGTGAGGAGGGACTGTGATGCAACTGCTCAAAGGTCCTGGGTGCCAGCCCCAGCTTCTTCCAATGATTCCCTCTCCAGGAAGGATTCCCTTGCTCTGCCTGCTCAGGGGGCCCTGCCCTGGGCACAGCCCAGCTGTGGCTCCCAGGACTGCAGGGTTCTGGGTGTTCCTTGTGGCCTGGCCTGGGGGCAGGGGGACATAGAGCAAAGGGTCAATGTGCCATAACAGGCCTTTGTGCTGCTCCCACTTCTCAGCTCCTTGATGCTGCACGATTTCAGGCGACATACACAGCCTAAGGAATGAGAGGAGAAAGGTGGACAGGCAAGTATCAGCCTTTATCTTCATTCAGTGCCTCAGTGCTCTCCAGCTTAAAGAGGAGAGCCCAGCTCCACTCAGCATGGCCCCTCCAGCCCTCCTTCTTGTGCTGCTGCTGTCCTGATTTTTATTTTGCCCTGTGCCTCAGGATCCTCAGGCTTCCTGCACCAGGCACAGCTGCCCTGGTTAATGTGCCCAAGGGCCTCTTGCTTGTTTTTGCTTTGCCCAGCTCCTGTTTTATAGGACTGGGTGCTCATCCCAATCAGTGTCTCTGTCCTACACAGGGCAGGCAGCAGCACAGGTTGCAGGGCAGGCTCCTGCTGCCTCCTGCAGCCCTGCCCAACAGATCTCCACAGGCTGATGTAGGAGTCCCTCAGAGATGGAGGCAGCTCCCCAGGCAGCAGTGAACTGGAGCCTTGTGTGTGTTGATAAATCCCAAATCACCCTGGGTCTGTGCCAGTGCATCCCATTGCAAATCAAACACTGAGCATCTTCCTGTCAGGGAGCCCCAGCCTTGGGAATGGTCCTGCTGAGACTGGGAGCTCTGGTGAGGAAGCAAAGGAATTGCAGGGGAGGCTGGGCAGCACAGCCCCAGCTCCAAGCACCTTACTCTGGGACCAGCACCAGCAGGTGGGGAGACGTGGCTCTCTCCAGGTTTTATGGATCAGTGGGAACAGCACAGCAGTGGAGGAGAGTGGGCTCTCCTGCCTCTTCCCCCAGTCCCCTTTCCTCCTCAGCCCTAAAAGCTGCACCTTTCTGGCAGTGAAGAGCCCAGGCAGCCTCAGCCCAGCCCTGTCAGTTACACAGAACCAGCACAGAGGCAGAATTCCTGCAGAATGGATGTGCTGAGTGACACAAGCAGCACAAAGGCAAAATTCCTGCAGAATGGATGTGCTGAGTGACAGAAGCAGCACAAAGGCAGAATTCCTGCAGAATGGATGTGCTGAGTGACAGCTCTGCTGGCTCTTTGCTGCTGCAGTATCAATCACCAATTGGTCACTTGGGAAACTGCTCCATTCTTCAAGTGTGACTGAAGCTGGGAGTCCTGGGTGTTTTGCTGGGGGATTGATTACCCCAAGCCAGAGATTAAAAGGAATGTGCAATCTGACTGCTGTTTGTGCCAGGTTTGTCTGAGAGGTCCATGGCTGTGCCTGGAAGGGGCCCAGGCTCGGGGTGGAGCTGAGGCAGCCCTGAGCTGTGCTGGCAGCCCTGAGCCTCCTCACCCAGCTCCCTGGCACCAGTGCTGCATGAGGGCATTGGTGACTTGGGGGTGTCACACTGTCCTGTGCTTTCATGAGCCTTGGAGCAGCACTGGCTGGAGACCAGGGAGAGACTGAGGCACAGGCTGCAGCCCCAGAGCCAGCACACAGGCACAGTGAATCCCAGTCCATGGAAGAACATCATGCTGGCAGGAACCTTCCCCTCCCCATCCCAAAAGCCAATCGTGGTTTCTGGCACGGCCACTCCAACTGCATTGAGCACTCTGGACTCACACAAGCACCTACCACCCACACACGATCCAAGCCTGTTTCCATTTTGTTTTCTTGAATTTTATTCCATTTTGCATTAAATTCTTGCTGTTTTCCAGCCAAATTTACATAGCTGACAAAGAGTAACAGGAGGAACGATGATGTAGGAATCCTTGTCACCAAGGTGGCACAATCCAGTGGTACGGAGCTGTGGGGGCACACGGGACACAGGCAGGCACCGAGGTTACAGGTGACACAGGTGCTGTGCCAGTGAGAGCAGCAGGTAACAAGTGAGATTTGGGACTTGGCCAACAGCTCAGCAGAGCACCCCAACTCCTGCCCTGAACACCCCAACCCAGAGGCAGCTGCTCCTCTCCAGCCCCAAGTCAGCTCAGGTTGCAGGTATGCCTCTGGCACTCCCCAAAACAGCTGTTGCAGCAAGTTTTAAAGCCCATTTCTCCTTTGGTTTAAGTGCAAAATCAAACAGTTTACATGCAGGTTTCATAGAGACATTGCAAAGGAGGTATCAGCCCCAGCTCAGCCCTGGCTGGAGTTAAATGTCCTTCACTGGAGGAAGGATGGCTTTGGCAGGACCCTGGTCGTGGTCAGGCTCTTGGGGAAGAAGTCTGGGGGGCCTTTAGCTCTCATCATCCTCAAGCCATGTCAGATTCAAGCAAACACTGACTTTAAACATCTCCCACCATTTTTTCCCGATGAGGAAATGTGTAGGACTCCCACAGCCCTGCCTGCCTTGCTCTCTCTGCTGTAGCAGTGCTCACGGTGCCTTGGGAGAGGTGCCTTTGCCTGGTTCCATCTCCCCTCCCTCCTTTGGTGTAACAGCTCCCAATCCTCCCCCAGGACACACAAGGAGCATCCCTCTGCTCCAGCTCTGGTGGCAGCAGGGTGGCACTGGGGCGCCATGGGACAAACTATGTCACACCAAGGCTTTTCCCTTCCGGGCTCCCTGTAGTGGCCATGGCCAGGGAAGGACCCTGCACTGGGGACAGCGCAGCAGCTGGCACAACACAGTGAGGAGGCAGCAGATCTTGGTATCAGATTGCCCAAAAAACCTGTTTGAAGCCCAGAGCTCCCTGGAGCCTTGGCCCACTGCCCTGGAGGCTCCAGGAAGCTGTGCTAGCAGCAGGACAGTGGATGCAGGATGAGCACAGCTGTGCAGTGATGCTGTGGCTGCTGCACTGCTCCTGCAGCTGCAGCACTCCGAGGACAAAAGGAAGCTCAGCTGCTCTGTGGGCAGTGGTGGATGCACCTCCCAGGCCTGCCTGCATTGAGTAACTCCAGCATCACTTCCCCTCCCACCCCCAAAGCTCCTTCCCACTGCACAAGGTGCCAGGGCCCCTCCAGGACATAAAGTAAATTAACACCCCCTCACCCACCCCCCAATTAAATTAAAATCAAGAACGAGGTGCTGTAAAGGGAGGAGGATGAGTCCCTCTGTGCACCAGGCTGACCCTCAGGTGTGTGACATCCATCTGGAACACGACAGACACCTCATCCAGGGCACGGGCACGGCCTCTCCAGAGCCAGACTCTCCTCGTTCCTATGATTGGTACATTCAATTCAACAGGTGAAGGTTTCCTTCCCGGGCAGGCAGCGGCTGTTGGAGGGACCTGCTCATCAGGTGCCACTGCCACTGTTCTGCTCAGCAGGGACAGGTCCTGCTGCTACTGCTTCGTTTCACATCTGCTGTTGAAAAGGTGTTGGATGATGCCCGGGTCTGCCAAGGTGGAGATGTCCCCCAGATCCTGGTCATTTTTGGCAATTTTCCTTAATATCCGTCTGGTGATCTTTCCTGTAATGACAGCCAAGAATGGGACGCAGGAGTCAGAATCCCAGAATGGTCTGGGTTGGAAGGGGCTTTAAAGATCATCTCTTTCCAAACCCCTGCTGTGAGCAGGGACACCTTCCACTGTCCCAGGCTGCTCCAAGCCCTGTCCAGCCTGGCCTTGGGCACTGCCAGGGATCCAGGGGCAGCCCCAGCTGCTCTGGGCACCCTGTGCCAGGGCCTCCCTACCCTCACAGGGTAGTTTAAAACCAGTTAAAAAACTGGTTAAAACAGTTTAAAACCATCACCCCTTGTCCTTCATTATCTGTCCATATAAAGGGGTCAGGATCTTTTCAGCATCCTTAGCAGAAGTGGGAAGGGCCAGACCTGCACATGCTGCTCACCCTGAGCTTGCACCTCTCCTAATCTGAGCAGCCCTGGACAAACAGGGCAGAGGTGATCACCTTCCACTGGCAGGAACTGTCCAGTGCTCCCCAGGACCATCCCTGGAACTCACCTGAGCGGGTTTTGGGCAGGCTGGGGGCGTGCTGGATGTAATCAGGTGTTGCTATGGGCCCGATTTTTTCTCTGACTGCAAAAAAAGAGATTTTCATTGTAGGGACGAGAAGAAGCCTCACATCCTTTCCAGTCAGCATAGAAGGTTAAGACCCAGAGCCCAGCTCCTGGGACACCTGGCAGGGCAGTGCCTGGGGCTGCTGCACCTGAGCTTCCACAAAGTGGGAGACAGCAGGACCTGAAATGCCAATAGGGCCATAAGCACATCTCACCAACAGTGAGAGCACTCATTTTTTCATTCCCTCCACCTTCCAGAGACCTCCCTAATGGCTACAACCAACACTGTGACCATTTTGATAGAGCAAGGATTGATTCACTCTTGAGTTCCTCCAGAGAAGAAGCTGCCATGGGTCTGTTTCATGTATTCAATGCTGCAGTTTGCAGTGAAACAGCTCCTTGAGGGTGGAGCAAAAACACGCAGAGCACCACCCTAAAGAAACCCCATGATCCTCCCAGGATGTCCCAGTCTGCCAGGGAGAGCCCTGCAGTAAACAAAAGCTCAGTCCCTCACAGGGCTGTCAGCTCCCACGAGGCAGAGATGGCATCACATGAGCAGCCAAAGGCCAGATTAATTTTAGTCTCTGTCAGCCGTGCTCTGTAATCAAGAGGCACCTTGTGGCAGTTGTCCACGCTGCATTCCCCAGACCACGGACAAGCACCCTAGCCCTTAACCCCTCCATCACCTCCCTTTGCCTGCTCCCCAGTATTTGGCTGTTGCTACCTTGTTTCTTCAGCTCATCCGTGAGGTTCTTGGTGAACTCGTGGCCCTCTCTCAGGGTCACAAAGCAGTAGAGGCACTCGCCCTTCAGGGAGTGGGGGTGGCTGACCACGGCAGCCTCGGCCACCGCCGCGTGCTCCACCAGGGCTGACTCCACTTCCGCCGTGCTCAGCAAGTGGCCTGGAAACAAGGGGGAGGCAAAGCTTTACAGACCTGCAGGAAGAGGCCTGAGGCTCTAAAAGGCCCTAAGCTACAGATTTGAGAGCATCAGTTTGATGTGTTTGGGAAAGGACAACAGTTGGAGAGTGAAACTCATTTCTGCTCTGCTCTAGAAACTGCCAGGTGTCACCCACCTGCAGAAGCCACCTCCCCTGGCTGTTCCCCCTCCCACCTTTGAGCTTCTTTCTGGAACAGATCATGAACAGTTCATGGTGATGCCCTTCCAAAGCACAGGCTGAGGAGGAGCTGGATTTGGCAGAGCAGACCTGCCCACATGGTCAGCTGGAAGGTGCAGAGGAGAGGTTGGATCTGCAGAGTCCAGGCTCCAGCCCAGTGCTGTGGGGAGGGGCAATGACACTGCACCTCTCGGGGCAGGGGCACAACTCAGTCCTGCACACTTCTGCTCCTGCTCCTGTGCTCTGACATTCCACCCTGGCACTGCTGTCACTGAAAGCCACAGGAAGGTGGTCAACTCCCAGAATGATCAGTTGGTGGAGAATCAGGCACTGCTGGTCAGGTGAAAGGATTTAATTTGATCCAGGGACAAGTAAAGCAGCACCTCAGAGCCAGCAGGACATACCTGGAAGATACAGGCTCCAGGAAAGGAGGGAGGGAACTATTAAATAGAGTATATGGAAAATGATGGGCTGAGAATCAGCTGAATCTCAAAGACTTGGTCAACAGAGGTGGGAGAACCTTCAGAGTTCTGAGCAGCCTGATCCAGCTTTGAGGTGAGCCCTCCATGGAGCAGCAGGTTGGATTAACAACCCTCTGGTCATGCCAGAACTCTGTGATCCCCTGTAGCCCTAAATCCTTCAGCAGAGGTGCCCTGGCTGGTTACAGAACGTTCCTTCCCTCCAAGGCTTTGTCTCCAGGGAAAATGGTGCAGGAAGTCACCCAATCACAGATGTGTGTGTCCCCAAAATAACCCTGACCCAGCAACTGGATCCGCTTTGAGGACAGGTTGCTGGACAGAATCACAGATGCAGAACTGTCCCCATAAAGCAGGTGGCTTTTGAAATGGATGCAGAAGTGTCACAAAGCAAGGTGTCAGAAAGCACACTGGTTCCACTGAAGTCAAAACTCCTTCTTACCAGAAACATTCAGCATGTCATCAATTCGCCCTGTGATCCAGTAATAACCATCTTTATCTCTTCTACAACCTAAAAATAGCCAGAAATGAGTGTGAGGCAGCAGTGCCAACCTTCAGAGCAACTGATAAGGGACTCTGAGGGCAGGACAGAGATTTCCACTGCTGCCCCAGGCCCCTGTGCCCACAGCAGCCTGGGCCCCCTTACCATCGCCAGTCACGTAGTACCCTGGGAACTTCTTGAAGTAAACGGTCTCAAACTGCTGGTGCTTCCCGTAGAGCGTGCGCATGATCCCCGGCCAGGGCTGCTTAAACACCTGGTGGGGAGAAACAGAGCTGGGGCAGTGAGAGCCAAACCAATAACCCAGGTTTGCACCACCCTGAGAGGTGTCACACAGCCATGAATAGCACTCAGACACTTGCTGCTACTGCTGATCCACTGGGAGAGTCTCACCAGCTTTGGCCAGGGACAAGGAGCTTGGCTGAGCAGTTGTTCCCATCCTCCTGCCTGGCCCACATGTGCATTTAGTGATCAGCTGCAAGAGCTCCCACTAAGCTACAGCCTCAGAGGGAGCTCCCACCACCCAAGGGGGTTCCTAGTGTGGACCAGAGTTAGTGGAGGCAGAATTACAATTTTTTAAGGTTGGAAAAGACCTTTAAGATCATCAAGCCCAAATGTCAACCACTAAACCGTGGCCTCAAGTGCCACCTCCACACATTTTTTGAACACTTCCAGGGATGGTGACTCTACTCCTGCCCTGGGCCAAAAGATGTGAGTATTCTAGCAGGGATGTCTCAGAGCTCACAGGGAATGGACAAAGGGAGGATGGGGAAGATCAGCCCTTCCTTACCAGGTAACCTTCTGCTTCTCCTTCCAGCTCTTCCCCCGACTCACTCAGGATGGCAGGGACCACACCAAAAAAGGGGAATGTCTGCCATGAGGACCAGGGAGAAAGGAGAGATGGAGGTGAATCCCTGCATTAGACCCCCATTAACCAGAGGGAGTGGGAGGCAGGGCAAGGGCAGCTTTGGAGAGCTGTGGTACATGGCACCCATGAGCATGGCTGCACGGGGCCTGGGATTTTGGGTGGTGGTCACCTCCCCGTGTGCACCACTGTCTCCCCACCCTGTGCCAGGCTGCAACCACCCAGCCATGGCACAGACAGGGCCCCACTGAGGCTCCTGGGGAGGAGAACACAAGTACTCACTGCAGAGCCTGGCTTCATGGGGGTGGCAGCAGGAAGGGGCGTCAGCATGTGGCCTCCCTGCAAAGAGAGGCAAACCCCAGTGAGTCTGGGCCATGCCAGCCCATCCCACAGCTGTGCCATCAGCTCTGGGAACTGCACATCCAGTCAGGGCTGCCAGGGCAGGTGTGGAGATGGGCCCTGGGAAGGATATGGCAGTGGATGGGGAATCTGGGCACAAAGCTTTGGAGCTGCAGGGAGAGAGAGGAGCAGGAGAGCAGTGTCCAGAGCAGAGTTTGGAAGAGACCCTTTGGAGAGGAAGGTTTCCCCTTGGCGCCTGTTTTGAGCTCCAGGATAGGAAGAGAAGGGGCACATCAGAGTTTTCTGGGCAGGCCAAACAAGTAGTCCCCACAGAGCCCACCTCCCACTATGGCAAACCTGCAAAGAGGCCCTGCAGGGAGCACTAGGGACAGAGAAGTACCAGGGACACCCAGCAAGGACTCACCGTCTCCGTCTGCCAGAAGGTGTCCACGATGGGACACCTCTCCTCTCCCACCACACGGTAGTACCACAGCCAGGCCTCGGGGTTGATGGGCTCACCCACGGTCCCCAGCACCTTCAGGGACTTCCTGCTGTGCCTGCAGAGAGAGGAGGGGGCTGGCAGGGGCTCAGCAGGCTATGGAGCTGTGAGCTTGCTGCACAGCAGAGCCTGCAGGAATCCCTGGGCTACCCAAAATGGACTTTCCAGGTACAGTTCACAGCCTTCTCAACACTCTTCCATAGGGGAAGAGTGGAATCCGGGGTCACTTTGGCACCTCCCTCTCAACCTTGCTGTGCACAGCCAAGGTCCTCAAGCCACTGGGACTGGCACTCACTTTTTGACGGGCTCCTCGCCGTACTTCATCAGCAGCCGGATGGCCGTGGGTGCCGTGTAGAACTTGGTCACCTTGTACTTGTCAATGATGCTCCACATCCTGCCAACATCTGGGTAGGTGGGAACACCTTCAAACTGAGCAGGACACAGAGCAGTGACACAGCTGCTCCTCACTGCTCCCCACCTGCAGCACCTGCCTGAGCATGAGGAGCCAAACAGCAGCTGCACCCCAGCACATCCTTAAGGGGGTACCACACAGTGAAACCAGTCCAGGTCAAGGACCCCCTCACTGGGCAGATGTCATCTCCCCCTCATTCTAGCAGATGTCCCCTGACACCCCTTTGCAGCTTAGGCACTTGGGTGGCCACCACAGTGACACAGTCCCACCACCCAAATGACCCTGCCCACGTGGAGAAGGGCAAGAGGTCCAAACATTGTGACAGAATCACAACTCAAAGTACCAAGAACTCCTTAAAGACTTCCCCCAACATAACAGATTTTCCTGCTTGCATTCCCCTGGGGTCTCTGGCACTCTGATCTGTTACACTGCCAAGAGAGATACAGGCACAGGAATTAAACAAGTTGTCAAATCAGCGTCAGCACGGAAAACATCACTCCCTCATTGAGTTTTTCCATTAAGTCAGAGCAGCCCTGGCTCCATTGGTGCACAAGGTTTGTACTTTTATGGGAAAGAAACAGGGGAGCATTTTAAAAAATTAACCAGTCAAAAGCCACACACAAAATTCTCCCTCGAGTAGTCACTGTGCCCTCCCTGGAGAGCACCACCCTTCCTCACAGAGCCCTGCACAGCACCATGGAGCAATGCAGGGCTGCAGCTCAGCACCACCATCTCCCTTTTCCTGGAGTGAAAGCCCCCACTGGCCCCCAGCACTCACCAACACGCTGGTGGCCCCGTTAGCCAGCGGGCCGTAGGTGAGGTAGGAATGGCCCGTGATCCATCCAATGTCGGCCGTGCACCAGTACACATCCTCAGGTTGGTAATCAAACACGTATTTAAAGGAGGTGGCAGCAAAAATCATGTACCCACCCATGGTGTGCAGCACACCCTGCGAGGAGAAGGCACAGGAATGTCAGGGTGAGCTCACACCATCACCCTCACCCTGCCAGGCCCAGCTGAGCATCACTGAGCTCCAACAGCAGCTGAGCAGGAACAACCAGCACAGCCCCTTTTTCTAAGACCTCTGCGGCTCCTCTTTCTGCTGGGGCCTCCCAACTCTCCCCTCACCAGTTCCCCCAGCTGAGGGGTTCCTGTGGCTCAGTCTGTCCTGTGCAGGGAGCTGGGAGCACACCTTGGGTTTTCCAGTGGAGCCGCTCGTGTAGAGGATGAAGAGCTCGTCCTCGGCGTCGCACCACTCGGGCTCACACTCTGTGCTGGCACCAAGCATCAGCTCATGCCACCACATGTCCATGGCTGGGTCCCAGGGGGTCTGAGGAGAGCACAAGATTGGAAACAGGCTTGTCCAAAAACAAGAGAGGGGGGATGAGGAGCACAGCCCAAACCTTGCCCCCGTCATGAGCCATCGAGGGGGATGTTCACAGCACAGCCTGCTGCAAACCATGCACCAGAGCTGCAGCCCCCACTCTCAAAGCTCCTTTTCACAGCCCACAGCCACAAGGAAAACCTTTAAACACGGTCTGGCTGCAAGACCTGAAGCAGGGTGTCCAGACCATAGGTAACAGTGATGAGTCCTGTGGGTGGCAGCAGCAGCCAGAGGGGCTGGCAGCAGCTGCTCTGGGCTGCTCCCACAATCAGGCTCCTCCTGCCCTGGGGGCTGCCCCGAGCTGCAGTCCCACAGCGAAGCAGCAAGCACAGCCACACGTCCCACAGCAGCTGTCCCACACACCTTGTGGGGACCCTGACAGCAGCACGGCCCGAGACAAAGAGCAGCACTGTGGGCTCACACTGCTTGGCCTTGCAGGCACCCCAAAAAATCTGTTCTCTGGGTTTTTAGCTAGTAACTACCCTGGTAAGAAGCAACTGCACCAACACAGAGCCATCCAGCACTGGCTGACTGAAGTGACAGAGCCACCAAGCCTGTGGCTGATGGGCAGAGGCCACCCTGAGGATTGTTCTGGCTGCCAGCCTCTCCAGGGTTGTGGCACAGTTCAGGACAAGACTCAACATCCCCTGACCTTCTCACCTTTCCTCAGAGAAGCTTGGGGGAAGCTGGGCAGGGAACACGCCCCAGCCTCAGCTCAGACCTCCACTTCCTCCATCTCTGAGGGCAGGCACCTGACCCAGAGCCCTGCACATTTCCTCCTCACAAATCCAGACTCGCCACAGCTCCCTCAGCTGGAGTGCACAGAGAGCAGCCACATGGTGACTCTCTGCTGCCCTGAAGATGTTCATGAGACATCTGGAGGCACTGGGACCCCACAGCCCAGCACACAGCTCCCATACATGTGGTGCAGGGGACACCAGCTCCTTGACAGTTTGGCACAACTGAGCCCACTTGGAAAGCTTTCAGGGAGCCCCAGGGCTCCTGGTTTTACCTGGCAAAGCAGTTTCCACAATTCTGTCCCACCAGTAAGCTCCCAGCAAGGCACCAGGCAAACAAGCCCAAGGCTATCCAGCCGTTTTCTCTTGCATCCCTCCTTGAAGGATCTCAGATTTAGCAGCCAGCCTCCAGTGCCCCAGGGAGGTCAGACCCATGGCACTGTGTGTCTCTGCCTGCCTACTCTGGGGTCCAGAGGCTCCTTGCAGGAGGCAGGCAGAGTCCACATGATGGGTCTGGAGATCCAGGCCTGCTGCCTGTGGCCAGGAAGCTGCAGGTGACCCCTGCCAGCCTCTCCACGAAGGGAAGTGCATTGTGAGAGCTGCTTGTGAAAGGCAGAGAGCCAAAGCCTGCCCTGGATGCTGACACTGCATCCCAGTGGCTCTGCACTGCCCCAGCAGCACGCTGGCCTGCCCCCAGGGGTCACGGATGTGGCTCTGCTTCTGGAAGCACTGGTGGCACTGCATCCACCCCACGCCGTGGGCAGCCCGGCCAAGCTGGGTGGGGTCTGTCACTGACATGCAGCTGCTGGCACCACGGTTAGGAGGGCACGTGTGGCTGGGCAGCCAGAGCAGTTAAGGGAGGTGGGGAGCTGCATGGGAAGCAGAGGAGAGGTGCCAAAAAGAGGAAGGCGGTGCTGTGTGTAAATACCTTGGGATGGAGTTTCTGTGAGCTTTCAGTCTTTTTTTCCTGTTAAAAATCCACAAAGAGGGCGTGAAATCCGGGAAGCGGAGGATCCACACCGGGCTTTGCAGGCAGGGAGCTTCTGAAGCCCACAGGCCTGGATGTTGGGAGATCACCCTGGCAGGCTGGAAAATGCTCAGATCCAGGGCTGGGCCAGGAGATGCCCTCTGAGCAGAAGCCTGCCCATTTCCATCACCTTCCCTGGGTACCAGCTGCCTCCAGGGCAGGTCCCCAAGGCCACCTCCTGCACATGGCTGGCTGGGAACAGAGGCACAGAACCAGCCCACAGACCATCTGATAGCTTCATACAAACCAACAGGACAGCAAAAATGCATCCACGAGGGAAAGAATCCTCAATGAAGTGTCCAAACAAGGAGAGCAGAGAGAACCAAAGGGTAAGAGACACCCTCCAGCCTCCCCCCAGGACATTCTGCACAAAAACCTCACCTCATCTACTGGAACCAGCACAAGGACAGGCTGCCCTGCAATCTGCCTGCCAGGGAAACCTCACACAGGAAGGCTGCTCTTCCCAATCCAGTTTTCCCAATCCTTTGCACCTACCCTGCCCTCACAAGAGAAGGGGCAGAGCAGGCCAAGGAACATGGCCAGGCTGTCAAACAAAGAGCAACACTCCAATAAAATTAACACAGCTGAACAAGGGAAAGTAACTCAAAGGTAGAGAAATTGCTGGACTTCTTGTTCCAGGGATGTGCACAGACCATTCCTCCTGAAAGCCGAGTCTAAAGCTCAAATACTCCCCAAACACAACCCACTCCTGAGCCAGCAGCAGCCTGGGGATAACTCAGTGCAAATAATCACCCAACACAGAGGGACAGACGACAATGTGGCAAGATTTGGAGCTGTGGGGCAGCTGACAGACTTTGGAGCAGGTAAAGGCTGGACACATCAAGGCTGATCAGCAGCCTTGGGAGCTCAACAGGCAGCCATAGCTCCACAACACCTTCTCCTCCTTCCACCCCTGTCTCACCACATGCCTCTAGCCCACATCCTTTCATCTGCCTTCAGTTGCAAAGGAAAGTCCCAGCCTGAGAGCTGACAGAGTCCCTGTGCCAGCTGCACAGAGCCTGCACTGCTCTCAGCAGAGGATTGCTGCCCTGTCATGGGGCTGCACTGAGCTCACGCAGTGAGCACAGATCTCCTGGGTTTCCTCTCCTGCTGTCACTGTCAGAGTTACAGTGCAGTTCAGCATTTGTCTTTGCACAAAAGTGGGGAGAGACAAAGGTTTAGGAAGGAAAAACCTTGCACCAGGTAGAGGAAAATGAGCATCTTGTCCCTAGTGGCTTTGGAAGATGTACCCAAGGCATCCCATGGGCTGGAAGGAAGCAGCAGGGAGAGGATCTTGGTAAGGAAAAGGAACCATTTCTCAGACAACTCACACAGCAACAACAGCAAGGAGGGGTGAAAAGAGGAACAGGAGTCAGAACAGGAGCGTTCAGGGAATCACCGCAGTGGTTTTGCACTGATCAATTCGCTGGTCTCAGGCCCATGGTAATAAAACCCCCCTCTCATCCCACCAGGAACACACCTGCACTTCCTGGCACAGCCTTTTCAGAGGAGGAGACTTGCTGCAGGTCCCGTCCACTGCTATCTCGTCCCTGCCCAGGTGCTTCACCACGATGCACTTTTTCAAAGAGGATCCCCTGTAAAAGGCAGGAGCTGTCACACTGAGCTGCTCAGGGGCTGAGCCAGCCCTTCCTGGGATTCACAGGCAGCACTGGAGGCAGTGCAGGGCCCTGGAGCTCCTTCTGTTGAGCTGGAGCATTTGCTGCCATGCAAACTGCAGGTACACCATGAGCTTCCAAGGAAACCAGCCACAGGAACAGCTCGGAGAGCAGGAACTGTCTGTGCACAGCTTACTGGGGATTTATCAGGTGTGATTCCTGGGGAGAAAGTGGGGGTCCCACAGGTCTCTCTCCCAGGACACTCATGTGGAGATTCCTTACAAATCCCAAATTTGCCTGCCTGTGACTAAGAACAAGCCCTCCTACCAGGAGATGTTAGTGGCTGCTCCAACCCCTAGGCATGACTAGACTGTCTCAGGGGGAGGAAAGGCTTCCAAAGCCTGATCATACATCAAGGAAAGGCGTAGGTGTTTGCCTCCTCATGAGGGTAAAGATAGCCTACAAAACACTGACAGAATGATCTTATTTCCCTTCAACCTTGTTCAAGGTATCAACACAGTCTCCACCAGTTAATTCCCAGCTTCAGGATCACTTCTGTCCTCCCAGGTACCTATTTTTACAGATATAAAGACTCATGTTTTCTAAGGAGTGTGAATTTCTAACATGCAGACTATCTGCCCTGAATTTCCCTGTTTGATCTAACACACAAACCCACTCTCAGTCTCACACAAGCTACACAGATGCTGTGTCTGTAAGCTTGGCACAGTCGTTTCACCAGGATTATTTCCCTTTCTGTAACATCTGATGACTGTTTGTGTCAGGCCTGCTGCAGAGTCTGCCCACCTATGACAACTCCCATTTGTGCAGGAGCAGATTCTGGCAGCGATGCCCTTTTCTGCCAGGGAATCCAGACTTACTTGTCTTTACATTTCCGGACGGCTTCGTCTGCAATCTGCTTCAAGTTGACCAGTTTGTCCCCTCGATAAAAGGCATCTGCAAAACAGTGAGGGAAACATCAGAGGGGCTTCCCAGCCAAGGCAGCCTGGGACAGCTGGAGCAACAAGCAGCTTCAGGAGGGCAGAGCAGAGCTCATGCACTGGAGCGAGGGGAAGCAGACAAGCAGCTGATGGGAAAGCTTTCCTAATGCACCCTTTTAGCCTAGAGAAAAGATGCCAAAAGACACGGTAGAATTCCTTCTCTGGGAGAGGTCCCAGTTTGACCTGACAAATCTCTTGGGAATATTCTGTGGGAAATAATCCAATGCGTCCAGAACACAGATTGCAGTTAAGTCAGTCCTTTTCATGCCATGTAATAAAAGCACTATTTCTTGCACTTCTGGAAAAAACAGCTGGGGAAAAACATGCAACTACTGCCACATTCTTGATCCTTTGCTTTACAAGTCTGGGAGCTACAGCAGAAATGTCCTTAAAATTGGGAAGAGTGGGAATTCTTACATCAGGCCTACCTTATGATACATCTCGCAAACATCTGGCTGATTTTGAGGAGGGACATGGATGAGAAGTGTTTGGAAACATGCTATTAGCAGCTGGTGACATCAGGCTTTACAGGACAAACTGCAGGGCTGCTTGGAGCTTTCACCACATGTTTGGAGTGGGAAGAACATTCGGGCACAGCTACAGCACTGTATCTGCTTTGGGAGGCTCAGCTGAGACACTGGCCCTCCCTGTGCCCCTTCCAGGCTGCTAAAATAAAGACCTCTCAGCCAGGCAACAGGAAGAGAGTTGCTCAGACATGTGTTTTACCTGCCGTGATGAGGAGAGAGCAACCGCAGTCCAGGATCCGCTCACAAAGGGAGTCTGCAGAGAAACCTGCAAACTGCCAGACAGCACACAGCAGAGTCAGCAAAGACACATAGAAACCCAGCCCTCAACCCCCACTGCTGCTGTGCTGTTCACCCCAGCCAAATGATTCACCACCAGGCACTGATGGAGAGAGCTACAGGAGCTCAGTGCACAGTTAATGCAGCGAAACAGCAACATCTTAACTGAGCTTCCATCCATCTCATGGTCAGCACTCATCTTTCCAGCTCCTCTCCCAAAACCAAGAGCTGCTCCTCTCAGAGCTCAGCACCAAGAGCAAAGGGCTTGTTCCTACCACAACAGAGTGCAGAGCTCCAATCCTGGCACAGGCCAGCATGGCTACGACCAGCTCCAGGATCATTGGCAGGTAGATGGAAACCCGGTCTCCTTTTTTCACCCCTATGGAGGGAAAGTGAACATGGCAGTTGTCAAAATGAACATGTTACGTGGCAAAAGAACAAGATATAGAAATAAATCAATTATTTTAATTCCACATTTATATGCACACAATAAAGCTTCAGCTGGAGTTAGAGCTGAAGCAGCCTTGGGTTTTGCCTTTCAAGCATTACGGCTCTTGACAGATGATGACAGTGAACAATCCATGTTCTCATCTGCCTCCCTGAATGAAGCAGGAAAGTAACCAGAGCCCACTGTTTGTTGGAAAACCCCAGAGCAGGAAGTTTTGAGCACTGATTTCTTCCTTGTACAGCTGATATGACTAGCACTGATCAGTCTTCACAGACAGAGCCAGGAACGAATCTGTGCGTTACAGAGCAAATTGATGAGAATTACTCAACAGACTGGCAACCACACAAGCAGTGACCCCAGTTTCCAAACCCCTGGCCAAATGCCTCCCAGTATCCAGTGCTGCTGTTGCCCCAGCTGTGTACCTTGGCTGCGGAGGACATTGGCAAACTGGCTGACTTTGTGCAGCAGCTCACGGTAGGTGATTTTCGTGGAATCCCCGGGTTCATTCCCTTCCCTGGAAAAGCAAGATAATCTTTGTTATAGTGCAGCAGTACAAGGTAAGACTGACGCTGAAAACTGCTCTGGCCAACAAATATGTCCTCACACGCCCTTCCAAGCACAGAGTAACCAAACTCTAAAAATCCTGTTCTGAACTGAAGTCCTCCAATAGCAGGAAAATTTAGTCCAAAGTGCCCACCCATTGTGTAGATCACTACTGCAAGCAACTGAATATGTGAAATGGAAATACTGGCACTTTCAGAGAGGCAAGGAGAGTCCAACAGAACCAAACCTAGGAGTGCACAGGCTCAGGAGCACTCTGGGATTTATGGCATGGCTCCCTCACTCCTGGGTGCCTGCAGGTGTCTCTGCATGAAGCATGGGCTAACGTGCAGCAACACCCAGCCTCTGAATACCTGACCTCAGATGGGCTGCAGTGGGATGCCAAGGCCTGTCTTGTTTCCCAAGGTCATATATAAATACACCCATGTATGTTTGTTCAGTGTCACGCCTGCTCTGCCTTATTCTCCCTGTGCTCCTCTGTGAACCCACTGCAGGTTCCTGCAGCCCAGACTGCTGGGAAGAAGAGCCAAGGGCTGCACCCAGAGAAGGGACAGGAATGTCACATCCCCAGGGAAATGGCTTGCTACTGAAGTAATAAACAGCTAATTTTAATGTGACTCAACACTTCAGCCATGCAAATGACGTGGTACTCCCAAAGTATCAGGAGATTCATAAAGAATTTGACATGACTTTACAGTGGAGAAACAGCAGCCTCCTATACTCTAGAAGGACAGAGACACTTTTCCAGGTCTCTCCAAGGCAGCCAGCACAGGAACTCCAGTGATCCGCAGCTGAACAGGGGTATCACATCACTCTCAGCAGCCAGTGCTTCTGGAAAAGTGTCCCCTTAGTGTGTGCAGCCAAATTAAAAGAACCACTGGTGCTGGGGAGAGGCCAGGAAGCACCTCCATGCCATGTGCTCCTTCAGGATTGTAGGCTCTGCCTAGCTCTGAAACAGAAACTTCACTTCTTCAACACACCAAACAGAGCACTCCAAAACTAAGTACACAATTCTAGTAAAAATCAACCACTTCCCCCAGCAACACAACCAGCAGGAAGGTTTCTGGGATGCAGAAATTCATAAAGCAACACCCTAATTTCCCAAGTAATTCTGTAAATGATGTCATTCTGTGCCAGCACAACAGTGACCACATGCTCCAATGGCAGACATGGTGGAGAAACCACAAGAGCTGGGAGAGCCTCACAGATACAAGCTCTGCTCCTGCCCATGTAGAACAGGGGTTCCAAAACTGGTGGATACACCTGGGTCATCATTCATGGATCTGCTGCTTACACATCTGCTGCTTGCCTTATCCCTCTTGATACCCAGTTACACTCCTGGCTTCCCCTGTGCCCTGCAGCAACTGGGACTATGGATACCTGAACTGACATAAGACAGGGAATCTTCCCACCACTGGCTGCTGGAAGGGTGATTCTCTGCTTGATATTTTATGCTCCTTCTAAGTTTGACCCCTTCTAAGTGCAAAGGGAAGAGACACAAGAATACAAAGCTAAAGCAAAGTGTGGGAATATGAACCAGTGCCCAAGGCAGGCGGCTCAGCCTCGACATCCCAGCATTTTCCTTATTTTTTCCCATCACAGCCAGAAGCATCACTTTGAGCTAAATGAGATGTGAAACTATTAGTCAAGGTCCCTTACAGCAGGACTCTCAGCTAGGAAAGGGAAACCAGGAAATCAGTTTCCTTTTTCATTCTGTTACTTGAGGTCAAAGATGCAAGAGCTGATTCCAGTGCTGGGATGAGCAGCTGTAACTGATCTGGCTCACAGGAACAGCGTCTGCTTTGCTGTGTCTGGCTGCACACTGAGTACCTTCCCTCACCATCCAGGTTTTCCTTTGTGCATCTACATCAAGGCTGGTGCTGTGCAAACCTGCTTGTGTCCAGACATGCAGGATCACGGTGTGTGCAGCTCTCTCCTCAGCCACGAGCCTTGCTATGGAATAGCTCTTAAAAGACAATTATAATGCTCCCAAATGCAAGCTGAAGTATCCCAGCCCACTAATCCCTCACCTGAAGGTCACTGGGGTCTGCTGGGCACCTGTGGAAGCCAGCCCCTAGCTCAACAAACAGGACAGGGAGGAAAGATGTCCCTTTGTCCGTGCTCTGGCCCAGCAAAGGATCTAATTACAGCCTTTACCAAGAGAAGAACACGTTAGGAGGAAAGACTAGCACAGGCAGCCCAAGGCCCTGTGTGCTATTTGGGGGCTGAGCAGCCAAGGGCAGTGGCAGCCAGGTCACCCAAGCTGTGGGTTCTCAGGGGAGTAGCCATGCACACGGTGCCCATGAGGGACACACCAGCCCTGAGCCACCCGGCACAAGGCACCGCTGGGACAGTCCTGCTCCCCTGCACGAGAGGCACATCTCAAATACGCCAGGTCCTCCTCCTTGGCAGGATTTCAGAGGGACATTCAGGCCAAGGAATGTACCCAGGCTTGTCCTGAAGGCCAGAACTAAGTCCTCTTGCATAAGGCACTACAGCAAAAGCACAGAGCAGAGTCAAAGAGAAGTTAAAACTTCTGTGAGGATTTTCAGGAGTCCCTTCTACCCATTTGCGTGACTGTAAAACAGCTCCTCTAGCACCAGCAGGGCAAACCTCAGGCTTCAGATTTTAAGAAGACCTTTTGTTCAATGGGAAACAAATCATGTCCTTGTCTCTACAGGACAAGATGCCTCCTCTCAATGCATCTCCAGCCAGGGCCTCGAGCAGTCTCCCAAGAGCAGGCAATTGCATTATGTCTGCCTGCCTCTGAAAATAGTCTGGAGTGCCCACAGCTGTACTCAGTGGGCTACAGCAGCACTCAGACTGCTCAAGCCTCTGCTCTGGCACAAAAGCCCAGTGAATGATGCATTTTTAGACAGGGCACTTAAAGGAATGCCCACTTGCACGCTATTGAGTACTCTCTGCATCGAAACCGAGCCTGTAAACTCGTGGCATCCAACTTCTGCCAGCAGCATGCTCCAAACGGTGCCCATCTGAAAATAAGCAAGAGCTGTCAGCCCTGAGCGTTTCACATGGGCTCCCTTGTCCAAATTCAACTGAAAAAGAAATAAAACTGCGAAAATAAACCTCACTCCTCTGAAAACAGCACCACAGAACTCACATCCACAGTTCTAACCCCACCAAATCCAACACTCCCCAAATACATATTTTTTTTAAGATCTATAGGTGAAAATAGTTGGCAGCAGCGCTGCTGCAATTGTTCATGTGCAATCTGTGCTCTAACAGCAAGGCTTCTTCTGAAAGGAAAATCCAATTCTCAGCTCCCCAAACATCCCAGATACATCATTAGATGAAACACATGGTGAAGCATAGTGAGTCTGACGTTTTCTTCATCTTCAAACCAAGTCCTACATTTAGCAACTGTAATCCAAAATTTTACAGTATCATCTGGCTCACGGCAGGAATGCATTCGAGATTTTTAGCACTTGAAAAGCCTGTGTTTTACATATTGCATGTTGTGTGAATGCTCAGCTGGAGGAAACCAAGTCTGGCCATATGGAATACATACAGAAGAAATTCTTCCCTGTGAGGGTGGAGAAGCCCTGGCACAGGGTGTCCAGAGAACCTGTGGCTTCCCCATCCCTGGAAATGTCCAAGGCAGGGACTGACAGGCCTTGGAGCAACCTGGGATGGTGGAAGGTGTCCCTGCCCATGGCAGGGAGCAGAACTAGATAACCTCTAAGGTCCCTTCCATACCAACCAATTCTGATTGTAAGATCTCCACTGAACCACCCACTGACTCAGTAAATGCAAGTTCTTCAACTAAACACACAGAGACACAATTGGAAGCCCTCTGTGGCAGGTCTCCTCCTAGAAATTGTGATTTGTTAATGAAGTCAGGTTTCCTGCAAAGAGGAGAGTTTTGTATCTCTATCTGACTTGAGCCCAGCCCTGCTCAAGTCAGATCCCTGTCAATGTACAAAAGGCAGCCCAGGCTCTGCAGAGCTCTTACCCTCCTGCTCCCTTCTGCCAGCAGTTAAGACAAGGGGCTCCCCACTTCAGAGCAGACACTGTGACACACACAAAGCCCTGTGGCACAGACCCTGCCAGCGTCCGAGCAAGGAACAATTGCATGGAGAAGTCACACAGGTAGGAGAGGAAAAAATATCAGGTGAGAAAGCCAAACGCTTGTCACCTCTGTGGCACACCACACTTACAGGGGGCTCACACACTGCCTGCCCAGCTGGGAGTTTCATCTTGGAGGTGCAGAGCCACAGAGTTTCACCTGATGCCAGGTACTAAATCAAGCTTCCCTGTCAGAGCCACCACGCAGGTGAGCAAATGATTTAGTGCTGTACATACACAGTGTAGTAGGGAAGGTGGTTTGTAGGAGTAGGTAAGCATTTCTGCAGAGCCTCATTAGCTCAAGCACTGACCCTGTGGGGCAGCCAGGGATGAGGAGCAGCAGCGTGGGAGAGGTGTGCTGTGCTCAGATGCTCTCCTGGATATTTGCACCAAAGCAGGTTAAGAAGTTACTGTGCTCTGCCAAGCAGCAGGGCTGACTACAGGACTTTCCAAAGCATGGTCTGCTTCACCCAACCAAGTGAGCTGAGCCCGCCTCAGCTGTAGGGTGACAAACACAAGGGAGGGGACAGGAACTCAGTGGCCACAGCAACACACTCTTCCCAGAGCACCCAAACAGACCAAGCAAAGCTGACCTGAAAAGGAATCACCAACACTTTTTGGGTCTTCTCTTTCACCACATTTCTAAAGAAAAGTTATTTGCATCACTTGTTTGAGTAACAGACAACTACGAGTCCCTAAGCAATGGCACAGAGCAGCAGGAAGCGTGGGTTGCATCAGTGGCAATTACAGTTTTCAAAGGAATTGAGGATGATAATTGTGGTTTACAAGGGCTACAACACCACCGAGAAGGTGACGTACAGGAGAAAAGGATAAAATGAAGCCAAGCAAGTGAAGTGTTAGAAGTCTTCAAGATCTGCCAGACCATCTGCAGATCCACACAGTCAGAAACAGAAAATCACAGACCAAGCCAAGTTGAGGACAAAGACAAAGCCTTTCTGATTCCTGGAAATGTTCCCACTGAGAACCATAGGTGCTGCAGATCATTTAAACTATTTTCTCTTCTAAGCTCCTGTGAACACATCACTCACTCCCTTTTTGCACATGACAATGGCTTTAAACTGAAAGAGAGTAGGTTTAGATTGGATATTAGGAAGAAATCCTTCCCTGTGAAGGTGCTGAGGCCCTGGCACAGGGTGCCCAGAGCAGCTGTGGCTGCCCCTGGATCCCTGGCAGTGTCCAAAGCCAGGTTGGACAGGGCTTGGAGCAGCCTGGGACAGTGGAAGGTGTCCCTGCCATGGCAGGAGAGTGGAATGAGAAAAGTTTTAATGTCCCTTCTAACCCAAACCATTCCGTGACTGAGTAAAAGCAGTGACCCAAAGTTACCCAGCACAGGTGGGGGGCACTTCAAAGGTAAATTTTCAGAGCACAGCAAACCATCTCAAAGCTACCAGGTCTCATTTTCTGACTGGCAGAGATGTGATGGCAGTCCATAGAGCAATTTCTCTTAATGCAGGACAAAGGCTCTGCATTTTACCTACTGGAATGCCCCCTTAAGAAGACATGGATTGCCAGTTTGGAAAAGGTGTTGTAAGAGGGAAAGAAGCCTTTGCCAGATGATGCTATGTCACAGGAACAATTTGCACAGTGGGGAACCACAGAGAGACTCAATGATCTCAAAGATCTTTTCCAACCTAGTTAATTCTGTGATTCTGTGACTCCAGTAGAGCAGAGACAGGAACTGTGGGAATGTCCACTCTAGAACATCTCTGTTGCCATCTAAACTAAAACATGCTCAGAACTCAAAATCCCTCCTAAATGTGGAACCAAATGCAGCACGAGAGATGTCCAGCTCCTGCTTCACCAGCAGCCTGTCCCAGAGCAGGGTACAAGGTAAAGGAAGGGATTTTCCTGCTGTGGTGACAGCTCTTCATGTGCAAGGTCACTGGAGGCGGCCAGGAGGGCTCCTGGCTCCCTGATCCGTTCCACATCCAGAATTAGAGCAGCCAAAATGCCAGGCAGAGCTGGGCCAGCCAGGTCCCTGCCATTGGGGAATGTGCTCACGTGTGAGCCGCATGGGCAGCGAGAGCCCCCGGCGTGCTCGGCCACCGTGGTGACAGCTGCTCACACACCTCCTGCCACAGCCTAGCCTCGGCTGCTCTTAGGACAGCCCCAGAAACTGCTGCCTGGAAAGGGTCTGCCTGGACATGCCTTGGTTTCTCAGGAACAACAGCAGACAAAATTGAAAAAAAAAAAAATTGGATTTCTCCTTATGCCGCAGCCTTTCTTATGCCATTTGAGAAAGGAACAGCACTCGAGTAAAGACAGCCTTTTAAATCTGTTCTTGAGAAAATAGATTACATTGAAACATGATGTTTGGAGACAGCAGCTGTGCATGATAATGAGAAAAAGACACCCTTTCATCAGAAAAAGATTCTGGTATTTGCATGGATTGTTCAATATGGAAATACTCTTAAATGCACAAACAGCTGGGTCTGCAGCAGGTCTGCAAAAACCTCCACGAGAAAATTTCATAATAATGGGGCAGACTGCCCAGCCCTGCCCATCTCTCACCACAGTAATGTAAAATTCCCAAGGGAGTTCTGGGAAGACTGAGGTTTCCTGAGCAGCAGGTTTACCAGAAAGTTCAACCCCACCATCACCACGCTTAAATCCCCTTGCATCACAACACGGATCAAGAAAGAAGAAGTTGCACAATGACAGAGCTCAGCTTGGGAGGGGCTGGTGTAAAGGTTTTCCCAGTGTGTTCAAAAATACTTGGCAGCACTGAGAGAACATCATTGAGAAAACCCGGGAACAGAAAGCCCTGGGAAAAGAATAATCTTACCAGTTTAATACCATCCCTTCCTAAATCCACACTGTTGACTCTGACAACTGCATTAAAACCAGCTTTCCCCTCCAGTGTCTTCCATACACTAAGGTAGGACCTAACAAAGCTCTGCTCTCAAATCCATCTCTGAGCCAAACCATCCCAAGTTAAAGTTGATCATGTATCTAGCATGAATGGGCTCCTGTTGGTGTTATGAAACCCAAAGCAGCTGTGTCAAAGCAGGAGCCCTGTGCTCTGCAGGGCACAATGTTCTGTGTTCAGCCCCAGCCCCATCCCCTCCAGCCCAGCTGACTCCAACACAGGCACTGTGCATTTTACAGAACAGCCAAAATGGAGCTTATTCCTACAGGGACACTGAGTCGCCATCTGCTCTTTGATCAAGGAATCAATCCTCCTCTCACCTTTAAAAACAGCTATGTGGACATGCAGCCTACAAAGCAAACACCCAACACCCTGCATGGTTGTTACTGTCCCATAGGAAAACCACATCCATCTTTCTGTCCTTCCTTCTCATTAAACACATTTCCAGCTACTCTTTGTACCTGCAGCCTTTCAGAAGCTGAACAAATACCAGAGGCATCTAAAGAAATAATATTTATCTTGTGCAGCCAAAGCACTCTGCCATACCCTGAGCGATCTTACACCACAGAGCCCAGCTGGAGGTGGACACTGCTCCAAAACCACTCTTTATTTATCAACCTGCCAAAATTCCCTCCCTCCAAAGTTACTCCACTCATGGCAGGCTATGCCCTAAAATCTCCTTCAAGCACCTTTCTTTAGGCAGTGGGGTGCACAGACATCTTTAAAGGAATCAACACCTCCCACAACTGCTGGTTCATCAGCCAACATGGGCAAGTGGCTGATGAACCAGCCATGGGATTTGTGCACTCTGTGCTCACACTTGAGAGCCAGAACACTCCAGGGGAGCAATTCTGGGGAAGATGGGATTGACAGCAGCCAGCAAACCCCTCTTCAAGGGAAATGTACTCTCACCCTGGCACTTTTGACAAGATAAATCATTTTATGAGCCATACAGACCACATGTAAATACGCTGGTGATAGTGTCGGCAGTCACGCTGTGCTGATGGGCTCAGCGAGGAGAATTTGCACTCTGTGGCTTCACAAGTTTCCTGCTTGATACTGAATAACCATCAAGTCAAGAGGAAAAACATCAACTCTCTTACTTTCTGAAGTACTTTAGAACATGAGAGAACAACCAGTGGAGAAAAACAACAGCTTTTTGCATATTTTATTTAGAGGAGAGGTTTTTAAAAGCAAATTCTAATTACTTTTTTAGAAACAAAATAATCATATAGCGTTGCAACAGAGGTCATGTGAGAGACTCACCCAGCACATCATGGAGTTTGGCTGCCCTCAGTCAGCACCTGTAACCTCAGCAGCCAAACCCACTGAATGCTGCAGAAGAATGTGCCAGTTTGACAAGAGAGGAAACATTTTAGATGTTTACCATCAGAGAGGTTTTCAAAGGAGCATGGACTATTTTTACCAGTCTAGTGGGAGTAGGGCTTATATTCAGTACAGAACAGCTGATTGTTTGTTTAAACAATTTACAGTTGGGCTGTTCAAGAGCCCCTGGATGAAGCTTGTGTAAGTAAAATAATCAACGAGCTGCCTGCAGCTGGGAAATGCCCCATTTTGGGAAATAGTTGCCTCTCTGTCGGGAACATTCTGCCAAATTTTGAAGAGCTTCTAGAAACACAGAAAGCCAGGCAAGACAATTCCAATGGAGGTTCAAACAATATCCATAAAGGGCGTGGTAGGAAATTGAACTCTTAATCAGATTTTTGATGGACGTTTCAATTTCATGCATCATAAACCTCCAGAGGTGAAGGCCAGGTGTCACCTGCTGGAGTGTTGTTTAGGGAACGTCTCTTAGAAGATGGTCAGTGGCAACAGGAATGGAAAATATGCTTCACTGTCACTGAATGAATCATCAAATGAATGGTCTGGGTTGGAAGAGACCTCAGGACAATCTGGGTCCATGGGCACAGACACCTTCCACTAGACCAGGTTGCTACAAGCTCCGTCCAACCTGGCCTGGGACAGCCACAGCTTCTCTAGGCACTATTGGGTAGCCAGGTGTGACAAAGCAACCAGGAAGGCCCCCAACTTCCTTGAGGGATTCCCCTGAAGAAGGGAGGTGACATCTATGAAAATTAATTGATGGCAAACTGCCAGGGCTCACAATTTCCTACCACACCTCATTTCAACATTTCCAAGTGATGTGCAGAAATGCAAACAGAAAACTGAAACCCTGCTCCAAAAGGGGGGAGGTGAGAGCTCTTGTGAAACCACTGGCCATAGACACTTCAGCCCAGGAGCTCTGGGCACAGAGAGTCCACCAGGCACAGCAAGTGCAGCGACCCACCAGAAAAATGCTTCCAACGAGCACCCACTCACACCTCTTTCGGCAAAGCCTGAGCATTTTGTCCCCTACTTGGAGCAAGTCTCACCCATGTGTAGCTGGAGGCCTTGTCCACTGCTGCTCCATTCACACTAGGGTGCCACGGGAGGACACACAAGCCATTCACACAGCTAAAATAATCAGGTTTTCTAGTCCAATGAGCAAACTGAAGGCTCTGATCTTCCGTGTCCTGAATCCATACAGAAGTTCACCATCCTCTCTGTCCATGAACTCCATTTATCCACCGCAAGTTTCAAATCTCCAGCCAATATTTGCAATAATGCCATCACTGCACAACCACAGTGCCCCTCCCTAAAGTAATCAAGTATTCTCAAAGCATATCCAGTTGCCTGTAATAGCTGCCAGCAGAACAAGACAAAAGTTTCACAGCCATGAGAAAATCCAGGTGCCACTGTCTGTGCACACCCACCCCCCACACTGCCCCAGGTAGTTATTGGAACAACCACACCCCCAGAACCATGCAGAAAGGCAGCATTGCACAAGGTATAAACCAACAGTTTCAGGTAGGGCTGTAAGCGGAAATTCATTAAAAGATATTAAATTCCTTGTGCTGAATCTAGAGAGTAATCAGAGCTATGAGGAAGATGAGGAAAAAGTACTAAATAGAAACATAAAAGCTGTCACTGGTGTCATTTACACAGCAGCATTGCACTTGTGCTCACAGTAGCTCCAAGAGCCTCTCAGACTAAACTGAAATACCGTGTTGGGTCAGAACCATGGCTGATGTTTGGTCTCCAGGAGCAACAGCAGCAGGAGATGCTGTTTCTGGAGCACGGGAGCCTGGCCACCATCAGCAATTCTGTTTCAACACTGCCCCTGGCAGTCCTGAAGAGTGTCCACTGAAAAGTGAAGATGCAAAGGGCAAGGCTAAACCAGCTCCATAAAAACAGTGTTCTTCCAGGCACACTTGAATTACTTTCTTGGACAGCTTTTTGTGGGAAACCTCCGGAAGCTGGTCTGAAAAGAGCCATTTCCATGTGTTCAGTGCCACCAGCCTCGTGCCCTGGCAGCTCTGCCAGCAGCTCCACCACCTCTCCCAGTGACCTGTTCCACTGCACCCCTAGGGATACAAGTTTGATTTACTGGTTTCCAGGACCCTCTCCATTGCCCTCTCTGGGCAAAGGGGGACTGGCAACCTCCCAGCCCTTGGCACCGCAGCCTTTCGCAAATACCACCAGCATACCCTGGCCAGCAGCTCTGCAATTCCACATTCAAGTTCCTGCCCCTATCTGGGGCACATGCCACCTAGTCCTGGGCACTTACAGACATCCCACTTGTTTATCTGCTCCAATGCTTCCTGGATATTCCCTTGTATTTATATAGATGGATGCTGTGTGCTTGCCAGCAGCAGCTACCAAAGGTTTCTGGGCAAAAGGCTGGAAACAAACAGATCCAACAGAACTCAAATGAAAGCTGCTCCCCTGATTCAAGGCAGTTGAGCTGCTCTCCCAGGCAGGAGAGGTTAAACAGCCCCTGTCCTCACTGCTCTGTCAAGGAGCAACCACCCAAGTGCTACCAGAGTGCCTTCCCTCTTAACAGATTTGACTTAACAAAGAAGAAAATTCCCTCTCTGTTTCCAGGAGCAGGATTACATGTTATTTGAGCTCAGTAAAAACTACTCCCAGAGAAAATCTTCAATAATGTGGAATGCACAAGTCCAGGGATGCTTCTGAATGGGCAAAACCACAGGAGACCACAGGCACCGGGTAACCAAGTGGTCACCAGCCTTTAATACCTGTCCCTTTCCTTCCTTGCACTGCAGAGCAGAGCAGCACAAAGCTGAGGCTGCTCCTGCCCTGCCTGAGATCCTGGGATGGAAGAGGCTCTGCAGAGCAGGAATGAGGCTTGAGAGCTCCAAAACATCAGACTAATCACCCTTCCCAGCATCTCCCTGCAAACCAGCAAGTGTACCTGACATGGATGAGTCAAGTTCTGCTTTCAAGTCAGTCCTTGGAATGGAAAAACTTCAACTCCCAGTGACTCTGAGCACACCAAGTGCCAGAGTACCACAGTGCTCAATCTGCTGACTCACAGCACCCAGGAAAGCACACCCTACACATGCCTGAAGGAGGCAATTTGCTGTTCTCAGATATTTATTTCACCCCTTTGGCACAACCACTCACCTGGGAATTACCCTGGAGATTTCACTGGTAATGAACAGGATGGAGGATGCAGCACATGGGTACAACAGAAACACTTGGGACAGAAGAACCTCCAGATACGACAGGAGAAAATGGGTCTCAGCACACACACACAAAGCCCTTGGTAACAAGTTTTAGACCATGATCCCTGTGTTTTCCAATCCCTCAGGCCAAACTGACAACCTCAAACTCTTAAGCAGGCTGCCCTGGAGCAGCATCATCTTTGTATCTCATCTGTAATCTCCAGCAGGGAATTCAGAGCAGTTACATGAAATCAGTTAATTTTAAACCCACCATGACCTTGCTCCAAATAGCCCACAGCCAAAGCTAGAGACTCCATCCACTTATGGAGAAAAATCAGGGAGCTGCACCTGAGGAGAAGCTGTGAGTGCCTCCTGTCCCAGCCTGTACTTAATATATGAGTGCCCAAACACAGTGGCCGCTTGAACTAGCACACAGCACTAACCACACTGTTTGGTGACTGCCCAGAACTGGGAAAGGAAAAATTTCAAAGAAGGCAGGAAAGCACATGACTTGGACATGCCTGAGCTACTACACTACTCCCCGTAGTCCCTGTTTTAATACCATGTTTCTACTGATGCTCCCCCCACCCCCAGTCCTGCACTACCCACACAGCTCAGTCATTCCCATGATGCAGGGATATTCCCCTTTGGAGGGATGAGAAATGCTGTCTGAAGCTCCCAGTTTTGTCACCCTCTCCCACACTGGCAGATTTCACAAAACCCACCAGAAAAGAGCTACACTTTCTATGATGGAATCTACAACTATCACTGCCCTCGAAGAAGGTACAAGATTTACAGCTCCATAAAATAGTAATACATTCAATATAATTTATTACCTATTTTAGGTGCCATAATGTGCCTGATTTCCAGAAGAAGAGCACTGCTGTTCAGCAGTGCTTCCAAAATAATTAGTATCTGCCAAAACCAGCAATCTATCTCTCTGCACACACAAGAGAGATGACACGGATTGCTGGGGAGGCAGCTCAGAAAGGGCTGAGGGGGCCCAGCCCTTTTCCCATGGAGAATCCCCATCAGGAAAGGAGCTGTGCTGAGCCTGGGTAGTGCTGTGGGCATGAACCAAACCATGCACACCCCTGCAAATGTGGATCAGTAAAGGGAACCTTCCCAGTGATGAATTTTGTTCTTCAGACAAACTGTGATTTAGGGATGTGCTCTCATCACCAGAAGAGCATTGAAAGAGGCTGCATCACTGGAAGGATGAAATCATCCAGGAAGTTACCAAAGAATTGAATGGTCAGTTTGACACAGGATGCTCCAAAATTCTGAAGTCAGTGGGAGCAGCAGACCCAACTGCATCATGTAGAAGCTGGCTCCAATTAAGCACTTGGACAGGCTGGATGTTAACAGCATCCTCTGCCACAGCATCTGTGCATACGACAGATGTGCGAGGTTGGTTTGTATATTTTATTTTTTTTAAACATGCTATTATAGTTGTTTGGGGTTTTTTTCTTATGTAAAGTTTTATTGGAAGAAACCTCAAGGCTACAAGGTCCTAAATCCATGATTACATTTTAAAGTCAAATCATATAAGGAAACCCAAACCAAACAAACCGCACCTTCTAATTTTATATTTGCATGACCTGTTTGTTCTAGGCCCAGAAGAGGCACTCATTATTTTGTTAAACAAAGTTCCAATAAGCTCTGGCAGCCTCTACTATCTTTATTGCTCCTTTCTAGATGCATAATATCATATGCCAATATAAAAAAACCAGAAAATGAATATATTCTCCCAGAGATGGCAAAAGCCAGGAGCACCTGGCTAAGCCCCACCTCCTTGGCTAGAGGGACTCTAAAAACAAAGCTCTACCTCCAGCCCCTGGTCCCACCAGGCACCACCAGCACTGCAGCTGGGGTAACTGGTTTGAGAAACAGAGGCACAGCTTACACACAGAACAGGCCTCATCCAAATACTTTCACACCCCAGGGTCTAATTAGGGAGTTTTGCAATAGGTGGTGTTTTCTTTTAATTCCCACATGGTTATATTTTTACCTCCACAGGCTGCCCAGGCTGAAGTTTATATGAGATTATTAACAAACACTTCAGCACAGAACTGAGGGCTGTCCAAGTGACTTAGGCATGTCTACAGCAGGGTGAAGGAATACTGTGCTCCTGCCCTAATTAAAATCACCCCTCACAAAGTCCTCAGCAGTTCTGCAAGTCCTCTAATGTCCCAGCAGCTGGTCCACTCTGTTTCCCCTTCGAGGCCCAGGGGAGTCACCACAGGTACCCACCTGCACAGCAACCACTGTTACTGACCTCAGCCTTTGCACACCATTATGAAAGAGATTTGACTTTTGAGAGCAACACTTTATCAGAAGCATTTCCTGGAGCTTCTGTTCCTTTTTTCAGGCCACATCAGCAATACCCAGCAGAGAAAGAGGAATCAGAAGCAGTGAAAGCAGAAATATTTGTAACGGCCACATGCAGGCAGAGATATCCTAGTGAAGCAGGCAACAGGGGAAAATCCATGTTTCCTACACACTCAGAATGGCCATTTTGAACTACACAGCCCTCACAGCACCGTAGGATGACACCACGACAGCAAACGTCACCCATATACAAGTTCTGCAGCATTAAGCAATCCCATGTACTGCCCTTTGTGCTGAAAACACAATTCCATGTGGCTTGGGATTAGACCCTCTGAGTGGAGCCAATCTGGGCAGTCCTGGACTGCTGGTGGTGCAGGAACCTTTAGTGCAGCTTGGCCCTAATAAACCCAGACGAGCTGCTCGCTCCTTCCCATCCATGCAAGACTGGGGACAGCAACAGCCAGCAGTTCTGAGTTTTGTAAGGACACGCTGCTTTTCAGAGACACTCAGCAATGCCTCCAAACATTATTCAACTTTTCTCTAATTTTCTCCTCTCTGAAAGCAAAGACCATGGTCCTGTATCTTTTCAGAGCTGGGCAGTCAACCAAGCCTTGGTATAAGTTCAGTTTCCCATCTAGCAGGCTACAGACTTTCTTTAGACACAATCTAGTGGCTCAGGTGTTTAAAAATAAAATAACTTCTTCACCTTTCAGAGGCCTTAATTTCTTTCTCGACCCTTCCTACCGTGTGACAAGTCTCAAGTGTTTTAGGGAGGCAGGCTCATTCCAAAGTGTTAAACACAAAATGTGAAAAGACAAGATGAGGGCAATTAGTTATTGTTTTGTTTTAAAGAAAACCACATGCCCGGAAAGGAGTAATTTGATGAGTTGCAAACCTCAGCCCCACTTCCCCAAGTCCTCAGTGTCACAGGTTTGTCACAGTGTGCCTCTTCCACTGCTCCCACTGGCATTCCCAGCTGACAGCTCCACACTACAGTGCCTGATCTCCTGTGACAGAGCCACGCTAGGAGAGTTTGCCCCACAATAGTCAGGGGAGACTCTCTGCAAGAAGGAAGAGAGACTTTCTTTTTTAGCACTGTGAGCACCACGACTGACAGCCACCCACCATTTTCATATCCACCCCAAGTTTTCTCAGCATCACAAATACCCCCACAACGGCTGCCAGAATAACCAACAAGAAAAATGTTCACCAAGCCCAAATGAAAACTGTGGGTGGCTGCCTCACTGTCACACAAAGATTTATGTGCATGAAGAACCCAGTCCCTCAACAAACCCCAGCACTGAGTGCTGCCAAATGGCTGGCACACCTTCACCTGCAGGAGTTTACAAAGGAGCTTTTCCTTCAGAAGCAGCAGTCATTTTACATTAGAGTGAGATAGAGAATCTATTTAACTAGCAGGGAAGTAAACACGTTCCACCTGTGCCTTATCAATATGATTATCTACTAGGCAGTGTGTGTAATTCTTTCACTGAAGCAGAAGGGCTACGGATAGAAACTCTAGAAACTCTATGGAGCCAATTTTACAGCCACTCTGGTATAACCATGTTCCTTCCAGCAGTGGGGTGGCTCCCCAGTCAACTTTACAGCAGGTGACTCAGGGGGACCTTCAGCTGCACAATAAATCACTTTAGAGGATCTGATATTTTTATGGCAATGACAGTATGATTTCTCCATCTGCTCTGCTCAGGGACTCACCATATCCCAACGAGTTATTGCATGCCTACCATGGGGTACATTTAATTGTGCCTCTGCTCTGCCACATACAGTCATAGCCAGGTTACGTGAATACAAGCTCAAGGGAAACAGCAACATGCACAGGAAAGGCAGGCACAGCTCTGTCTGAGGACACAGCTGTGCTGCCAGCTGAGCTAGTTCCACACGAGTGCATTACTTCTGGAGCCTGGACATCTCGAGGGAAGGTTACTTTGCATCAGTACAAAAACTAAGTTTTACTAAAACTAAGTTTATGGATTTTAACACTAGTAACTACTCTGGTAAAAAAAATCAGAAACATACTCCAGATAGGGTTGGAATTAGCTTTTCTTCTCAAAGGTAGAGAAGCCAGTCTTTCTGAAAGCACTTCACATTTAAGTGCAAGGAATCCACATATAAACTCAGGAATTAGGAGAACCTTTCTGCCACGGGAATGGAAACTTGCCAGACCCACAAAACATAAACACGGGAGATAATGGGGTTTATTGGCTTTTAGCTGTCGGATGTTGGCTGTTCCTCAATCCTGTGCCTCTATCCACATCTACCTCCTCCACCCGGGAGCTGTGGCACCTGCCTCACCCCAGTCTGACCGCTCGGAGCTCTCCGCAGGTACAGCTGCAGAGGCAGGGCTGGGAGTCAGGCGCTCCCCGCTGCTATGCCGGGCACTTCAGTGCATCCCAGGAAGGGCACAGAAGCTTCCCGAGAAGGGCACAGAAGCTTCCCGGCACAGCTCTTCCCAAGGACACTGCAAGCAGACACATGCTGAACCCATCCAAGGATTAGCCCCTCTCAGGTTTTACGTTTTCATTCACCTCAGTAGAAATGGACACTGTTTGTACACTTTAGGGTGCTATTTACACATCCTCTCCACCACGATAAAAACAGAAACTTACCAGTAAAAAGCAACTTTGTCCCCGAGCTTCTTCTCATTGACATTTCTGTCCAGGAGGTTGTAGCAGATGTTGGTGGTCGCTCCTTTCATCCACTCGATGAAGATCTTCCCCTTGGTGACATCGAAGTTGTACTTCAGGAAGGGTCCCGTGTGCTGACGCTTCCAGTAGAACTCTTTAGCGATGTCCCCCCAAAATTCTGCAAAGGCAACGGGCGCCGGAGCCCATGAGCGGGAAACGGGGATGAGGGAAACGGGGATGAGGGAAACAGGGATGAGGACAACGGGGAAGAGGCATGTAACATTCGTGGGGACACGAGGGGCACCCCCTGAGCACCTCACGCTCGGGGCTCCGCGGAGGGCTCCCCGCGCTCCCCACAGCGCCGCGGGCAGCCCCCGGAGGGCCCGGGAGCCGCCGCCCCGCCGCGCCCGCCCCGCGCGGCCCCGCTCACCGTGCGGCTCCTCCACGGAGCGCTGGTACAGGCGCTGGTAGTGGGCCAGCGAGGGGACGTGCGCCGCGGGCAGCAGCTCGGGCCGCGGCCGGTAGAGCCGGGCCTGCTCCCCGGGCAGCACCATGGCGAGGCGCCGGGGCTGTGCGCGGGCGGGGGCCGCCCAGCCCCGCTCCGCCGCCGCGCCGAGCCGGGGGCGGGCACGGCGGGCACGGCCCGCCCTCACGGCGGAGCGGGCCGGCGGCCATGTTCCGGGGCGGCCGTGCGCCCCGCCCTGGCGCTGCTGGCACTGTGGCTCCGCCGGCCCGGTGTCCGCGGTGTCCCTTTCCTAGCAGTGTTCCTGTGTCTGGGGTGTCCTCTTGTTTGCCGTGCCCTTTCTGTCAGCGGTGTCCCGCTGTCAGCCGTGTCATTGTTCCAGTGCTGTCCCGTGTCAGCGGTGACTCCTGTCAGTGTCGCCTGTGTTAGTGGTGTCCCCCGTGTCGGTGGTGACCCCCTATCAGCCAAGTCACCCTGCAGCCATGTACCCTACCCACCGTGTGCCCCCTGTCACCAGCAGTGTGTCCCTCACCAGTGGTGTTCCACTGTCACTCATGGCCCTTCTGTCAGTGGTGTCCCCCTGCCATCAGCGGTGACCCCCGTCAGCAGTGTCCCCTGTCGGTGGTGTCCCCTTGATGGCCATGCCCCCCTGACAGCCATGTCCTACTGTCAGTGCTGTCCCCTGCCAGCCCATTTCCCCCTGACAGCCATGTCCCACTATCAGTGGTGTCCCCTGCCAGCCCATGGCCCCCTGTCCCCTGCCATCAGCCCTGTCCCCCCATGCCAGCAGTGTCCCCATTTAAGAGTGCTGCCCTGTCAGCCACCTCTCCCTCGTCAGCGGGAGCCGTGTCCCCTCCGTGCCAGTCGCTGCCACTTTGCCAGGCAGAGGGAGCAGCCCAGGGCACTATCCGTGAGATCCTCCCTCACCAGCCCCAACACAAGCCAGCGGGTATGGCCACACTCTGTGCCTTGTTCCCCTGCAGAAAACAACTTTGGTTTGGATCCATGACCCTGCACTTCCCCTCCACCGAGCTGTGTGCGCACAGCCAGCTGTGGCAGCTCACTGAGCACCTTCCTCCTGCAAAAACTGTGCACAGATCTTTTGAGGTAGTGAGAAATTAGGCTTCCCCCCCCCCCCCCCCCACTTTTTTTAACCAAGAAGGCAGTCAAATGCTGGAACAGGAGCCCAGAATAGGTGCAGGGTCACAGTCCTTAGACATAGACAGAATTCAACAAGATAAGCCCCTGACTAGCCATGCCCACTGGAGCGGGAGGCTGGAGCTGGCGTCTCCCCAGGACCAAGATGATTCCTAGAGTCTGCTCTCAGAGCAGGAGTTGCCTGTGGTTGTACCTCCTGCAGCAGGCCCCTGGTCATCCCAATCCTTAACATTCCCTGCATTGAGCCCAACTGCCCCAACAGCATTGCCTGCCCCTATGACATTGCCTGCCAAGAAGATATTTCTTAGGCAGGCTGCCAAAACCTCAAATTCCTTTTCTCCACTAGGGAATAGCACCCCTTGGAGCAAAGCACTGCTGTGCCCAGGCAGCCACCTGCCCTGGGAATTTCGTGCTGGTTTGGGCCAGGGCCAAGGAGCACTCAAAAGATTAAAGTCCTTAAACTTGAAGTTGGCACAGTGTCAGCAAGCAGGTACAGCCTACTCTGGCATCCTTGGGTTTTCCATGCTTTTGTGCACTCCCAGGGAGTGTTGCCCTGCTGTAGACTGGAGGAGACACAAACCTGTGGACTGGTGACCATCATCTGCCACTCCAAGCAATGTTCTCATCAGCAAAGAGGCCAGAAACAGTTCTACAGACAAAAGCAGCAGCGCTGGTGTGCATTTTTCATTAAGGATGTTCCCTAGTTTTGAGGGGCACAGCCGTGCTGCAGCTCCCTGCCCTGGTGTCAGTTTGCTGCCTGCCCACACTGCTTCAGGGCAAAGATTTTTCTGTGACCCCATTTAGGAGGACACAGCTGGTTTACTCTGAGGTGAAACGCAGGACTAGCTCAGGTGATGCCTCCCTCCATGGGCTGTGTCTTATGGACAGTATCACTCCAGAGATACTCTCTACACACCTCCAACATGATTTCAGCAGGATTTATATCCCAAATCTGGCAGCCACCTTCACACCATGCTGCAGACTGTGCAACAAAGCTTCCTCAGCCATGTGCTATAAAATCCCTGTCCTGGAAAGCTGCAATGTGGCCTCATAGTACTCATTTCATTGAATTAAAAACAAGAAACAAACAAACAAACAAACAAACAAAACAAAAAATCACAGGAAGATCAATGTGCAGGGTCTCAATCTCTATCACATGGATGAAAGTGAAGCCTCCAGCACAAGTCCAATCCATGCAGATGCTCAGTTTTAGCCCATTCCTTTTTGGACTTTCAGCCTGGGATCACCAGTTTCTGAGCCCAGGCTTTCTCTGTGAGTAGACCAGTAAGAGTACAGCCAAATCCTGCAAGAAATTTCCCTTGACCAGCCAGCAGTATCACTACCTCCAAGTTCCCTATTACAAAAGGTAGGCTTTTTTTAAAGAAAAGTCAGTTTGGCTCTGCAGCCTGGGCTCTTGGACAGGGGTACTGTGAAGCTCCTCAGGAGCTATGGGAATTGCACTCCAGTGCTCTCTTGGATCGATGGTCTGGGCACAGCTCCATGAATTTCTGGGTACACTTGGCACATCGTTTAACCCCAGCAGGAAACCACACTGGTCCTTTCCTGAGAAGTGGGACAAACCCAGCACTTCTAATGTCTTTCACCAGCCACCTCAAGCTGATAATTTTCAGTTAAAAGTTGCAGACCTTCAGTTCCAGCAGCCTGTGTCCCAGGGAATTTGCATTTACCAGCAGCTCTCTACCAAACCCTCTGTCCCCCTAAATGCCAGGAAGGGGGATGTCATTCACCCCACTTCTGGGAAAGGGCTTTGTCACTCTCCTTGTCACAGGACAGTGTCCCAGAGCCAGTGAAGAGGTGGTTTGTAGATCTGGGAGGCACCCTCTGCTTCTCTTCTCATTGGCTTTTTGCTTTCAGTGATTTGGCCAGCTGAAATTCCCCACCAGCCTCAGTGACAGCATGATTTCTGTCCAGCAACTGCTGCCTGTGTGTGTGGGACATTCCAAGCCATGAGGCTGGGGCAGCACCATGTCCCACGAGCCCCACAGCTGTCCTTCATCCAACACTGGCCAGCTTGGGCTGCTGAAGCCAGGGAATTTTGTTCTTGTGCTGCAGCTGCCCACAGCTGTGGCCCAGGAAGCTGCTGGATGGGGAGAGGGTGCATCTCGTCTCAGAAAGCACCTTCAAAGCAGAAAATTCCAAATAGCCTCCTATTGTTTTTCCCAGGTCTCTCCTCTTCCAGTAACTCTCTCCAAGCTGCTGCATACAGGGTTGTGAACCACAGAGGTGGTACCATCAGTCAGACCCCCATGGCCCAAACACAGCCCTCCTCACATTTTCATTTCAGTATCTCACAGCTGAAAAACCACAGAATCATGGGATGCTCTGGGTTGGAAGGGAACTAAAGCTCATCTCATTCCAACCCCCTGCCATGTGCAGGGACACTTTCCACTAGGCAGATTGTTCCAAGTCCTGTCCAACCTGGCCTTGAACACTTTGTTGTCCAGGCTTCTCTTGGTGATTTTACAGGATCTAGGAAACAGGCTCCTGCTGTGTGACCATGCTTTGCTGCTCCAGCTCCTCCACCCCAGGGAAGTTTGCATCCAGCTGGGTTCCTGCCCTGGGAGCTGGTGGGGCTGGATGCTGCAGGGATTGCTCTGAGCTTGGCTGCCAGCTCTCCTAACTCACCAGGCAGTCCTGAAAAATCAGCTCATTATAGGCCCTTTACTTCCCTTTTCCTGTAAAGGGATAAAAGTACTTTAAGGCTATACATTTAATGTATATTAAGGTCTCTTGAAGTGATTCAGAGGGTTTAAAAAGAGATACTGGCCAGGATATGTGGTGTCTTGCTCACACTCTGCTTGGGATACTCTGGAAACAGCCTCTCTAGAGCATCTCTCAGCAGCTGTGGTGGGACCCTTCACTGCATCTTCCCTGACATGAAAGGTCTCAGTCCTGGAAATGCTGGGGGTGGGAGAAAGAAACTGGAGAGTGTGAACTGGTTTGTACACCTCAGACCTTCTGATCCTGGTGGGGTGAGCAGGAGGCAGCCTCACAGGGGAAACTTGTGCTAATTTGGGCAAAGCACTGCTCCAGGTGAGCAGGTGACTTACCTGGGGGTCCAAGTGGGGTCACAAGGCATTGCCTTCTGACTGGCCTTATTGCCAATAAATGTGGGAATCACATCCCCATTCATGCAAATCACTGAGAGTATCAGGCAGGAAGGATGCGACCCACAGCAGAGGAGGCACAGAGGTGTCGGTGTGATGGTTGAGGCTCATGGGCTTGTCTGAAGGAGGACAGCAAGCCACCTCCTCTCCCACTGCCTGTCCACTCCTCCCATAGCATCTCCTGGCCAGGGCAGCCTGGACCAGGGCCTGGTGAGGCAGATTCAGCAGCTCGGTGATACAGCTGTCAGTGATGCCAATCAGAGAAGGTATCTTTTTATCATGGACCTTATTCTTGGTGAACTTATCACAGCACAAACAAGTTTTTGGCCGTGCCAGAGGCAGTGGGAGCCTTTATCAGAATATCCCGCAGTGGGAAGGGAAAGATTTCTTTAACCACAGGCGAGGGCACAGAATTGAGGGGCAGAACAAAAGATCAAAGGATCTGGAAGGAATCACAAGTGACACCAGCAAAAACTCTTGGGACCTGCAGAGCAGGGGTGAGATGGAGTGGGAGGCACAGGAGGTGGAGTGAGGTGATGTGACCAGGCTGTGGATCTTCCTTCTGGGGCTTTCTGGGCTAATTTTCAGCACATGACCAGACTGAACAGCCCTTCACTTGTGCTGAATGAATCAGCACTCAGCACCAACAGGGTTAAACACCGGGTTGTACTGTCTCCCCACTGAGGACACTCCCCCTCGTCGCTGGCTGCAGAGGAAATTTTAATCAGCACCGCGATAAGAGCCCTTCAGTCCTGCTGGGAGTTATCAGCTCCTTTGTTTGTAAATGTAACCGCTCAATACCAACACACTTGGCTCTGGGTTCTGGCACTTCCCTGCTCCACAGCCCTTTGGCTCAGGCTGCTCCCTCCCTCCAGCCATCCGCTGAATCAGGGTGTTAAAACAGGCCAGGTTGTGCTGAAAACAAGGATCAACCCCGAGCTGTTTCCTTTCTACCCCTGCTGTCACTGGGAGAGAGAGCTCTGAATTTGAGGCAGTTTTAAGCTTCAAGGAGTAGCTGATGAATATCAGAGCCTGGTAATTTAGCTCTCTGCAGAGCACAGACAATATATTCATAATCATTCTATATGGAGATGAGCTAGTAATGCAATCAGGCTTATAAATCAAACCCAGGAGACATGTTAGTGCTGTTTGCCTGAGCTTCTTGAGCGATCTATCCACAGGAAAATGTCTGTCTGACTTTTAGATGGGGCCAATTAACTTAGAAAGATGCTCTCTCCTCTCACAGCGGCTCATTTGTTTACTTGTGCTCTGCCAGCTGGTGCTATTTTCATTCTGGGAGAGGGGGCCGGGTCGGTAAGAGATTTGTTGGAAGCCTGGGCTGCAGAGGAAGGGGAACCAGGCTCAGGAGAGGCAGCGCCTTCATCAGCAGCACAGCGAGGAGATTGGGTTTTAATAAACAGCTTCCCTGTGTGAGCTGTCCCCAGGCTTCAGAGCGTGTCCTTTCACACCCATAAACGTGGCTGCCTTCTTTTGTCCCTGTTTTATTGAGCAGGGAGGGATAGCTGGAGCTCTGGGTCAGGCTCGGTCATGCCCAGGGTGAGGCAGTGTGGACACAGGAGCACATCCCACACTCCAGCAGCTTGGGAAGCAGCACCAGTGCCTGGTGGGGCTGTGAGGGTGATGCCAGCATCCAACAAAGCAGCTCTGCTCTTGCTTTGCTTCCTTCTGGCTTGGCCATGCTGCCCCACGCCATGGGGGGATGTCCATGTGCTGGGAGCAGGATGGGATCTGCTTTGACTGAGCAGGATTTGAGGCGGGGCAAGGATGCGCTGGCAGCCAGGCGGAGCTGGGAGCAAAGAGCCACGGCTGGAGCAGGGCCAGCGCCGAGCTGAGGTCGGTGCTGACACCAGAGGGTGGTGTGGGCTCACGCTGGAAAGCCACCGCTGGAGACACATCCCTGCTCTGGCACATTTGGAAGGAGAGGACTTGGAGACAAACTCACATTTATTTTTTTCATAGAGATTTTTAATGTTTATTTTTTAACAGACTTAGTTTAAATTTTTGTTTTCTACAATAACTCAATGTAAAAATCCCAGTACAATATACAACAGTTTGAACATTTGGAATAAGAAATCCAGCTTGGGGAGACACGTAAGTTCAGCTAGTTCCTAACACAGGTAGCAAATTCCCTCAACCCTCCCCTAGATTTACCAGCCAGAAAGGCATATGGGCAGGAATGCTTTACGAATGTCACCTCCACCCTATAGACACTGTCCCTGTCCCTGCAGTGGGACAGCCCCTCAGGCACATCCCTGTCCCCTCCATGGGATGGCTGGGAGCCTCCAACACGGCAAGGCAGTTTTCGGTGAAGCGAGGCTGGCTGGCCCTTGTGCGTGAGTGACATGGGATGCTCTGAAAAGACCCTGCAGTCCCACAGAGTCTGGAGCTCCCTCGGGGTGGAGAGGAGACCTGTCCTCCCCTTGGCAGCAGTGCCAGCAGCCTCGAGCCCTACTGCAGCCATAAGGCTGATGGAAGGGGATGGCTGTGGTCCTGCAGGGCCCAGCCTGGGGGCAGGAAAACAAGCATGATGAAAGATCCTGGCTCTTGGGTGTGAGGGAACATCTCAGGGATCACTTACTGGCCTGGGAGCTGGCAGCTTTTTCAGGAAGCCTCTTTGGGATGGCCCATGGTACTCAAGCAGCCTGGGAATAGTTCTGCTTGAACAGCCTGGAGTGGTCCTGATCAAGCAACATGGGGTGGTCCTCTTTGGGCAACATGAGAAGGTTCTGCTCCAGCTTCACTGGATGATCCTGCCCAAACAGCCTGGAGAGGTCCTGCTAGAGCAGTCTGGGGTGCTGCTGATCAAGCAGGGTGGGATGGTCTTGCTCAATCAGCATGGGATGATCCTGCTGGAACAGCCTTATGGTGGTCCTGCTTGAGCAGCATGGCATGGCCCTGCTTGAGCATGGTGGGATGGTCCCTGTGGAGATGGGATGGTCCCTGTGGAGATGGGATGGTCCTGCTGGAGCAGAGTGTGGTGGGTCTGCTTGAGCACCATGGAGCAGCTGTGAGTGGCAGGGATAGTTCTTCCTGTCCTGCAGCATCCCAAGCAATGCATTCAAAGCCATTCCTGGCCTTTTCTGCCCCTCTTGGAAATTCTTCACTGCTTGAAGTGATCCAGGGGAATCTAGTCAAGCTCCATGTTCCACATTAGTTATTGCTAATGTTAGATCAGGACATTGATGACTTTATCTGGCTGAATTACTGAAACCTTCCAAGGGCAGAGGTCATGCCCTTTTCCCCCATGACCAGTTCCAGCTGCACTAGCCCTAGGGAGAAATGTTTTCTGATGTCAGGAAGGGCCCTTCCTGTGTGCATTGGGGTGGCTGAGCTAAAGTGGCTTTTCTGGGTCAGTAAGGGATGGGTTATAAGACAGGAGAAGTGGAAAGAGAAGCAGAAAATTGCAGCTGGAGTCAGATGTGCTGAGAGTAAAAGAGTGCAGGGAGGAATGGGAGAGGTCAGGCTGGGAGAAGATTGGAAGTCAGGACAGAGCAAGGAGATGAAGGAGTTAGGGAGCTGTGAGGTAAGGAAGGATGGCTGGAGGTCAGGGAGGGGTGGAGAGGGAAATCTGTGAGGTTGGTAGGGACACTTAGAAGAGGGAAAGGAAGGTGAGGAGAAGTGGAGGAGCATAAGGAGAAACAGGGAAACTGTGGGAGGCAAATGACAGGATGGTGAGATAGCCAGAGTTGAGTGTGAGGGGACAGGGCAAGAGGTGAAACTGCAGGGAAAAGTATGGGCAACAATGGGAAGTGAAGGGTCACAGGAGGGACTGAGGTGGAGGAAGAAGTATGAGATGGAGGGTGAAGGAGATGGAAGATGGTGGAAAGGACAATGAAGATGAAAAGTGAGGTTGGGGAGGATGAGAAGACTGGGCAGATGGTAGGAAGTGGAGAATGAGGAAGGACAGGCAAATAATGGGTGGTGTGGGGCATGGAAAAGGATGGAGGACAGTGGGAAGTGGAGGATGAAGAAGGTGGACAAAATGGAAGAGGAAAACAAAGAGAGATTAGATGGCAGGTGGTGGAGGAAAGGACAGAGGGGAGATGGAGAAGAGGAGGGATGAAGAACCAGCGGGAGATAGACATGGATGACAGGAGGAACAGAGACACTAAGGGGACAGAAGACAAAGACTGGAGGGCAGTGGAGGAGGATGAATGAGGAGATGGGAAATGGATAAACACAAAGAGGGGATTGGAAATGTGGAGGGGGAGAAGGTAAATTTGGGTGACATTAGCAGTTGAAAGGATGGTGAAACAGTGGGAAGGGAGGGTTCATTTAGGGGTGGGGAAGTGAAGGAGGTTGAGAGAGGAGATAGGAAGAGAGAAGAGGATGAAGAAAGATATGGAGAAGATGAGGAATGGAGGAGGTTGGGATGAAGGTGGGATCTAATGGAGGATAAGCAGGGATAAATTGATGGTAAGATGTAGAGGACAGTGGTGGTGGGAGCTGAAGAAGATGGTGAGATGTTGAATATGAAAGGAAAAGCTGGAGGCAAAGCAAGGCAAGGATGGATGGGGCATAGTGAGGCTGAAGAAGGAAAAATCACGAGAAGGTGGTGGTGAATGAAGATAAGGAACAGGATGTGGTGAATGAAGAGCAGGTTAGAGGGATGGGATGGAAGTGTGGAGGAAGACTGGAGGGTGGGATATGGAGGGCAGAGGAGGAGCACAGGAAGGAGCACAGGAAGGTGGTGGGTGACAGAGGAGAACAAGGAGGGATAGGATGCAGTGTAGGATGCAAGGGCAGGAAGCCATGGGCAGCAGAGGAAGGGGGATGTGGGTGTGTGTGCAGGCTGGGATGGCACAGGGCAGCCGTGAGAAACTCCAGCATCACGAGGACAATGCAGAGCTGAGGGGAGCCCGGTGTGGGGTGGCAGTGAGGACCCACGGGAGCTGACAAGAGCCCTGGTGGTGTGGCACAGCTGGGGAGCACAAGAGGGTGGGAGGGGACATAGTGGGCAATGGAGGAGCACAGCATGGCAGGGAGGGATGGGACACAGCTGATGAGAGCACACTGGAAGGAGTGTGCAAGGGATGGGATGTGAAGGGAGTGAGGAGAACAGGGTGAGTGACAGTGGAGCACAAGAAAGGATAGGACACAGAGGATGCAGGACAGGAAGGAGGGACAGGACATGGTAGCTGATGGAGAAGCACAGAAAAGAAGGATGGGACCTGGTGGGTGATAGAGGAGGGTGACAGCAGACAACTGCAAGGAAGGAAGGATGGGTGAACAATGGAGAAGCAGTGGAAGAAAGATTGGGACATAAAAGAAGATACAAAGGAGGGATAGGGTATGGTGGGTGATGGAATATGAGAAGGAGGAACGGGATGGAGTAGCACAGGAGGGAGGAAAGAGGGCTGGGTTGGGTTAGGGTTGATGAAAGAGTACCCTAAAGAGGGATGGAACATGGCAGATCAAACAGCAGGGATGAAAGGGATGGGACACGAAGGATGATGGAAGAGGAAAAGAAAGAGGATGGGTTTGGGTGGGTGATGGAGGACTCAGGGTGGGAGAGTTTAATGGAGTGAGCCTTAGGGGAGGCTGGGACCAGCAGGTGATCAGGGAATCACAGAATCATTAGGGTTGGAAACAATCTCTGAGATAGAGTCCAACCGAGGGCACAAGGGCAGCAGAGGAAGGGGGATGTGGGTGTGTGTGCAGGCTGGGATGGCACAGGGCAGCCGTGAGAAACACCAGCATCACGAGGACAACGCAGAGCTGAGGGGAGCCTAGTGTGGGGTGGCAATGCTGGCAGTGAGGACCCACGGGAGCTGACAAGAGCCCTGGTGGTGTGGCACAGTTGGGGTCAGCACATGGGGATGGCGTCAGGGACAGACACGTGAGTGAGGAGAGGATGGGACACCATGTGTGGGATGGGCACCAGGCAGGACAGCAGGAGGGACAGGATCACGTCACCCCACACCTCCCTGTGCAGCAGCACTGCCCCAGACAGGACAGGCAGCACGGTCCCCCCACCACAGCACGGGAAGGCAGCACCAAGGGTGGGGGTGAGGGGTTGCAGGGCCTTTATTCATCACACAACAAGCAGGCATGACACAGGGGTGCAGGATGGGGCGGGCAGAGAGCCTGTCATCAGGGCAGGAGGTGCCCTTCATGCGACCTTGGCATGGGCTGGTGAGAGGAAGCAGGAGGACAGGGCAGGGGCAAGCGTGGGTTTGCCCAGAACATCTTGGGTTTCACCCCAGGCTGGGCACTGGCAGGTGGGCAGGAGCAGAATCCATGGAGGGGCTGGAGTAGAATCAGCCACCTCCACATCTTAAGCAAATTTTCCCCACAGATTCCTTGCCAGCCTCATCTCAGCCCCCCTGGGAAATGCCCAGCACCGTTATTTACAGAGTAAGACAGAACTGACCAATATTACAAATAATTAAAAGGCAGTTGTAAAAATGAGAAACCACATTCCAAAAAGTAGAGAGTAGAGTTTTTTTTAAAAAAACAAACCAAACCAAAACCCCAATTATCCATGAAAATGCTAAAAACCACCCCGAAAGGATCTATTTACAGCAGGAGATTGCCCGTGGCAGTGCTGGACCTGACTCCTCCGTGGCAGGCAGGGACACAGCCCGGCCCCAGCTGCTGGTGAGGGTGGGCAGCACCTGCCCTGAGTGTCCCCCACCCGGGTGACAATGGTCCCCCAGGGGCCGGCCAGGCGCCGCAGGAGCAAAAGGCCATCGGTGCTGGCGTGTCCGGAGACACAGGCAGTGAGTGGCTGTCGTGGAGATGCTGACGGAGGCTGCGACGTGGCAGTGATGCTGCGGGCAGCGAGTGGCTGGACAGGAGAGGGCAGCAGCCTCGGCAGCACCAGCAGTTCTCAAGAGAAACTGTGAGATGACAATATGCAGAGGCCCCGGAAACAGTATACAGAGCTCCAGAGCAGTGCACAGAGCCCTTGGGGTGTTGTACAGAGCTCCAGAGCAGTGCACAGAGCCCTTGGGGTGCTGTACAGAGCTCCAGAGCAGTGCACAGAGCCCTTGGGGTGTTGTACAGAGCTTCAGAGCAGTGCAGAGCCCTTGGAGCAGTGCACGGAGCCCCTGGAGCAATGCAGAGCCCTTGGAGCAGTGTACAGAGCCCCCAGAACAAGGCACACAGCCCCAGAGCAATGCACTGAGCCCCGAGCACCTGCAGGCAGCTCCATCTGGGTGAATCCCTGCCTGGCCCCTGGCAGACAGCTCGAAAATAGGTCAGGCAGCTGCCTCAGAAATCTCTGTTCTCTCCTGGAGCTGCACAGAGGCACCAAGGCTGCTCTGTGTGGGGCTGGGTCGCAGTTCCCCAGCCCCAGGAGCTCTGCAGTGCTGTGGGGGCTGTGGCTGCTGCCCCCTCCCTCCCTGGGTAAGGCTTTTTCTGGTGGTGACGGAGGGACGCGCGGCGCAGACCGCCGGCCACGCTGCAGCCTCCCAACCCACAATCTCTTAATCCAATTGGTGCCTCTCCAATGTAGCTCGTTTCGGTATTTTTAAAATGCACTTGGTTTTACATTGCAGGCTGTCCGGAGTTGGGCAGAGCCAGAAGAGGAGGGGAAAAAAAAAAAAAAAGAAAGAAAAGAAAAAAAAAGAGAAATATGTATATTCAGCACTTGGAGGAGAAATAACTACAAGTGCCCCAAGCCGGGAGGTGGGTGCGAGGCAGGGGCACCACGGCCCTTGGGAGCAGGGGATGTGCACACACACAGGGGCACAGGCCACCTCTCCCCACGCTGTGCACCCAGCGATCCCGGCGCTGCGGCTGGAGGAGCCCGGGGACCACCCGGACCCTCCCCAGCAGAGAAGGGCCTCAGCAGCACCCCCAGAGCAGCAGGGTGGCCGGGGAGGGCCCCGCAGCCAGCCCAGCCTGGGTGACCACAGGGAGCCTCCCTCCTCCTTCCTGCCGGGGAAGCACACGCGGCCCGCGGCTGATGCAACCGCGCGGCAATCGGCGATCGGCCCGCGGGATGCCGGAGCGCCGGCAGGGCGGGCAGCGGCCGGGCCGGCACCTCCACCCGCGGCCATCGCCCCTCGGCCACTGCTTCCCTACCGCGGCCCCGCTGCGCCGCACCCCAGCCCTCCCTGTCACGGCAGCAGCCTGCCCCGGCTGCTCTCCCTCTCTCAGCACCCCGAGCCCTCGGCACGGCACGGTCTCCGCTGACACTCCCGGCGCACTGGGGCGGCACCGCCGGCACCCCCAGCGCCGGCAGCGGGCTCCGCGCGGGCAGGAGGCCATGCAGCCACCCTGGCAGGGTGTCCCCGCATCCCGGGGCCACCGGCAGCCTCCGGCTCCGCATCTGCTTCGTAAGCGTCCCCGGGGCCGAGGGGACGTTTAGGAGACAGATGAGCCCGCGCCACCTCCGAGAGGGGCCCCGCGGGCTCAGCGCGGGCGCTCTTCCGGCAGGACAGTGGATGGCAGGCACGCTGCGGCCCCCGGCCCCCCGTCCTCACTCACTCGAGGGCCCCGGCTTCTCCTCCGCCCTGGGGGTGTCCGCGGGGTGCAGTTTGCACTTGGAGGGGGAGTGGCGGACCGCGGAGCGGGAAGGCCGGGCGAAGCAGGAGGTGAGGGACTGGGAGCTGCAGTCACACGCCGTGTCCTGCAAAGATAGACAGGGCACAGCGGGGTTAGAGGGCTCAGGCATCCTGTCCGCCGCCACGGCGGGACACCCCGGGGGGCTCCGTGCCTCGTTACCTCGCTGGCCATGGCCGAGATGAGGTCGGGGTCCCGCAGGGCTGCGTCCTTACTGCCCTGGCCAGGGGACGAGGGCTTGGGGTCCTCGCAGCTGCCCTGCTTGAGGACCTTCTTGTTCAAGACACGGGAGATGTTTTCGGCCGGGTGGTGGGTGGCGGGGCTGAGGTGCTCAGATCTCTTGCTCTCCTCCCCGGTGGCCTCCTTCTTCTCCTGGGGGGCAGTGGGGCTCTGCGCTCGCCCGCAGACGTTCCTGAAGAACTCCTGCACGAGGCCATACTTGGGTGCTTCGGGCTTGGCCCGGCTGCTCTCAGGGCAGCCCGGCTTCCAGATGGACTCGGTGCTGCCCGTGTGCTCCACCACGCTGAACAGGCTGGACAGGCCATCATTGATGTTGCTGAGCACGGGGCTGTCGCGGGTGGTGGTGGAGCGGGCCCAGGCAGAGCCGTTCTGCTTGCTCTGGTGCAAGTTCCACAGGCTCCTGTCCTTGGAGGCATCCAGCTTGGAGGAGGACCTCCTCTGGAGCTTTGGAGAGCCGTATTTTGGGGAGCAGCACGGCCGCTCGATCCTGGAGTGGACCTTATCCAGGGAGGAGGAGATCTGCTTGCTGCGCACGGACACGAGGGAGGAGCTGCGCGGGGACCAGCTCTTGCCGTGCACGCCGGCAGCGCGGGGCAGGTCGGTCTGGAGGCCCACGCTCACCGTCTGGATGGTCTGTGTGCCCACGTGGGCCAGCCCCACTGTCTGGCTGGAGGTGCTCTTCACCTTCCTCTCGAGCGAGCTGGAGCGGATGGCCTGGCGCACGCAGTTGGTGATCTCCTTCATGTCGTCGCTCATGTTGCCGGAGATCTCCAGGTCGTGCAGCGAGGGCGGGAAGCGCGGCACCGGCGGCACCGCGCTCTCCCCCGCGCCGCTGTCCAGCAGCTCCTGCTGCTGCTTGGAGAAGTTGCACAGCCACTGGCTGTAGGTGCCCTCGGCGCTGGCCGACTGCTCCGGCTCCTTCGGCTTGGCCATGGTGAACAAGAACCCGGGCTCGATCATGATCTTGCCCTCCTTGTTGTGCACCAGGGGCGCCTCCAGCCGCCGCACCACCGGCGGGCTGTAGTAGATGCGGATCCCTGTCTTGTCAGGCGCCGTGTAGCTCCTCTGGATTTGTTTCTGGGCTGGGTCGTGCCCGGAGAGGCTGCTTGCCCGTGAGTAGTCCCAGGAGGAAATGCCCAGCTTCTCCTTGGCCAGGCCGTCAGGGGCAGGCTGTTCGATATTCACATATGTACACTTTGAGGGAGGAAGGCTGGCGCTGTCCCGGATCCCGTTGGGCAGCATCTGGGTGGTTGAGGATGCCTTTTTGCCCCGGGCGTGGTCACCCAGCCCTGGCACTGTTTTTCCAGGGAGGTAGGGAGAACAGTCGAGCAAGCTTTCAAACTCTGACATGGAGGAAACAGACTTGGTCCTGTGGGAGGAGAGAGGATGGGGATCAAAAGGGGGCAGGGCAGGGGGTTGGGGGATAGCTGAGGCACTCTGCTCTCCCCTCAATGGGACCTTACAGGGCACCCAGTTCTGCTCCTCACAGGGAGCCGTTTGCTTCCAGGACTACCCTGGAACATGGTTGCATCTCCCCGTGACTCTCAGGGATGTCAAGCCCAAAGGCCCCCTCTATGTTCCAGGGACCATGGAGACACCAGCACACTCACCTTTTGAGGTTGGTTCCCTTGGCTTCTGCTTCAGAGATTGTCTCCTTGTCTGTGATTTTCTCATTGAGAGCCTAGGAGGGCACAGGAGAAAGCTCCAGGGTCAGCAAGCACAGGACCAGGGCACAGAGATGGGCTGGAGCTCAGGGGCTGCCTCCTGCTCCCCTCTGGCACCACCAGCTTCCCACACACTGAGGCATAGCACAGGGCTTGCTGCAACTACATCTATTTAAAATCAGCCTTTTATAACCCCACAGAAGCTCTAGGGGTTCAACCATGCCCTTCACGCTCTCATTCTCCTGGTGCTCTCCCTTTCAGCCTCATTTGCTGTTTAAGGGGGTGTTAATTGGGGTTCACACATCCTCCCATCTAATCCTCAGCACAGACCTGAGCCCTAAGAGCATCCTGAGAGCGCTCCACCCTATCTTACCCACCTCCTTCCAGTTGCTGCCGTGCTTCTCCATTTCAGAGTGCTTCAATGCCCATGGATTGGATCCTTTCTGCAACTGGAGAATGTATTTGTCACTCAACAGGTGCAATGTGACCCTCTCTGGGCAAGCAAAAGCATGAAACATTCTTGGGGCAAGCAGCAGAGGCTGGAGGACACGTCCAGGATGGGGGACACCATACCTGGTTAAGTTTGTTCTGCAGGTCCTTCACTTGCTGCTCTGCCTGCTGCTGCTCCTCCTTGAAGCGAGCCAGCAGCTCTACCTTCTCCTGGTTCCAGTTCTTCTCGCTGATCTGCAGCTGCTTGGTGAGGTCCATGACAGCGCTGTAGGACTCTGCCAGGAGATGCTGGTGCTCCTCACGCTCCCTCTTCAGTGCCACCTTCCAGTCTGGCAGCGCACGCTCCGCGATCCCTTTGCCTGCCTTTGACTCCAGCTGTGGGGACACGGTGGTGGCTCTGAGGGACCCACGGCCCTGGCATGGTGCTGGGCATCTCCAGCAAACAGGCAGGGCTGCAGGCATCCCGCTGGCCAGTGCCAGTCCTGTGCTGCCAGGCTGGGCAGTAAGCATGTCCCCAAGGATGTGACACACACATGGTTTGCCCATGGCACAGCCAAGCCATGGCCAGCCCTGGCTTGCAGCCACGTCATGCCAGCCAGCCCAGCAGATGGTCACCCAGCAGGACACAGGCTGAATGTCCTGCCTGCCTGGCTGTGCTCCTGCCTGCAGGACATGGCTCCTGGAGAGGGGCAGCATCACCTGCAGTGCTGCCAGGGCAGCCCCTAAGGATGCAGCACCACTGGGGTGCTGCCACCACGGCTGCTCTGCTCGCTTTTGAGGAGGAGATGTGGGAACTGGGGACTCATGCTGTGCCAGGAGAAATCCTGCTGGAAAGTGCTGGTGTCTGTGCTGGGGAGCAGAGCTGGTGTACAGCCATGGGCTGCTGCCAGCACAGTGTGAATGGAAACCTCTCAGCACTGGGAGGGCAGGGCTGAAAGACTGATGGGACTCATCCTACAGGCAGGAGCTTCCCCCAGTGCCCAGACTGCCCTGCCTCCACCTCCTGCCTTCCCTGCAGCCATGCATTTCTTTTGCAGCATCTGCAAGGATCCTGTGCTGTGACCTGGGGTGGGGGAGAGGTGGGCTCTGATGCTGCTCTCAGCTGCCTGGCCTCAGGAGGGACACTGAGCCCCTGTCCCATCCCACCCTCCCCACAGAGGAATAAAGAGCATCCTCTGCTGCTCCACAGTTGGATTTCCATGCCAGCCCTGTTGCCATGGAAACTCTCCTGCCTGAGTGGCTGCTAATTAAGATTCCCACAGTGCCACCCTGCTCCCAGCCCAGCGCTTGGCACAGGGCACAGGCAGGCCCCCAGCCCCCCAATAGGCTTGGGGAAGCTCTGCCAGCCCTGGGGGTGCCTGGGGCTCCCACCTGGGCAATGTGGCACTTGAGCTCAGCACGCTCCATCTCCCAGGCAGCCTTGGCCTTGGTGAACTGCTGCTGCAGCTCGCTGGCACCGCGCCGCTCCTCCCGCAGCTCCGTGCACAGCTCCTTCAGGGTCACCTTCATGTCTGCCAGAGTCTTGATGCACTCGTTGGGCTGCAGGAGAGCAGGGTGAACACACCCATCAGGGTGGGACTCTGTGGGAGCTGCCCTCTCTGCAGGCTGCTGCCAGGGTGAGGGGCAGGGGAAGCCACCAGGGCAGGGGACCATCCTCAGGGGTGATATGCTGGGGAGGAGCATCCCCACTCAGCCACGCACCCCGAGAGGAGCCACCATCCTGTGCCACACAGCCACAGCAGGGGCTGATCCTACCCTGATCCACCCCCTGGGCTCGTGGGGACCCTGCTCACCGTGTTGGGGGTCCAGGTGTCCCCGGCACACATCTTGTTGTCTGCCTGTTGCTGCGGGGCGAGCTCCTCCTCTTCCAGCAGCAGGTACAGCTCCTTCATGCTGTTCACCTGTGGGTGACACCATGGCTGGGGTGAGATGGGGACTCACAGCCCCTGGCCAGGGATGGGGGACACCCAAAGAGCCCTGGGCAGGGCAAACAGGCATGAGGGACACACCCAGCAGTGTGGTCTCCCCTCCGTGGCAGCCCACTGTACCTCCAAAAAGTCCTCGCCCTCGTTGTGCACCACCTTGCCCTGGCGCCAGCGCTTGAGGAACCACTTGAGCTTCATGAAGAGCAGGAGGAAGCTCTGCCTGAACTGCTGTGACTCCTGCACCAGCAGGTTCTTTTCCTGGCTCCAGAACTTCTGCTCCAGCCGCCTCTGCAGGTTCAGGCTCTGCAGCTCAAACTCCCGTCGCAGCAGTGCTTTCTGGTGGTCCTCCTTCAGCTGTGGAGAGACGAGTGGCTCCAGGACAGGCCCTGGTGGCAGTGACATGATGCCTCCCCACCAGGGTCTGAGCTTAGCCTGGTGCCAGCCCCATATCCTGATCCAGGGAACCTGCACCACCCTGGCAGCATGCTGGGGACAGCAGGGCCGTTGGGGCAGTCCCGGGGGAAGCCCTGCATGGCTCCATGCCCATGTGCAAGGAGGAGTGTGCTCAGCTCCTGAAAATGAGACATGGTGTGTGTGCTCAGCAGTCTCAGTGTGTGTGCTCCCCAGTGACACCCGGGTCCCCACGTGGGTCGTAGGGCTGGGGCTGGAGTGCCATGGGTTGAGGACAGCTGTCTCCCAGGGGCAGAGGCTGTTACTCACTCACCTGGCAGATCTTCTGTGAGAAGTTGTCCACCTCGTCCTTCCTCAGCTGCCTCTCCTGTGAGAGCTGCTCCTGCAGCCCCCGCAGGCTCTCGTTGGCCTCTGACAGCACCAGCTGCAGCTCCTTCATCTGTAACAGCCCGGGAAGGGCATGGCAAAGGTGAGCTGCACGTCCCTGTGCCCCTCCCTGACCAGGCTCTGCAGCTTCCCTTGTCCCCAGCTCTCGAAAGGGCCAACCCTGTCCCACAGCCCTGTCCCCAGCCCCGCTGGCCAAGGGGACGTGGCTCCCTGCCTGTGCCATACCTCGGTGGCGTAGGAGTCGTTCTCCTCAGCCCGGCAGGCTCTGTAGCTCCGGGGATGTGCGGGGTCCGTGTCCTTGGCGTGGGGCATGCGGAAAGGGTCGGCGTCCCTAAAATCAGGCTGCTGCATGCGTGGGCAAGTTAATGAGAACAAACCAAAAGAGCGGGAAGAAAAAAAAGCCAGAAAACAAAACAATGGGTCTCCGAAACAGTAAAGAACTACAAGACAACAAAAAGGATGAGGAGGAGAAGGAGCTTCATCACCATGGCGGGAGACAATGCGGAAACCAAAAGGAAAGACAGGATGAGGAGACACGTGGCCTGGATTGTTTGGGGAAAGGGGAAAAAAGAGAGAAAGAGGGAAAAAATGTGCAAACACCAGTTACGGTGCCATGCAGTGACTGGGGGAGACCGGGACCTCGGGCTGGGGGACCACATGCAGAACAATAGGACTCTGAACAAGGGAGTGTGCTCCAGAAAGGGGCTTGTGCCTGCAGCCCCAACCACCACTGACATCCCTGGACCCGGGCACGAGCTGGGACCCCTGAGAGCAGCGGGACAGCAGGGCATGAGCTGCTCTGCACTGCTCCAAAGGTGTTCTCCCTTGGATGCTGATTTGCCCTGAAGCCTTTGCTCTCCAAATTACCCTGCCTGGGTACCTCTGGGGACGGAGGGTTCCTGCAAGCGGGGTCCCTGCAATTTGGGCTGCTTTCGGGGGCTGCAGACTGCTCTCCTCCCACCCAGCTCATCCCCACCAAGCAAAGAGCTTCTGAAACACAGTGTTGGGCTAAGCCAGGGAGAGCAGCCAAAACATCAGCCCCTGCTAAGGTGGGATTGCACCTGAGAGCCCCTGGCCATGGGCAGGGCAGCCTTGGCACAACCAGCCTGTGCCAGGAGGTCCACTGCCTCCTGCCCTGGGCACACTCTGTTGGAGCAGAGTCCTACCTTGTCCCCGGTGCCAGTGGCATGCAGTGAGGTGTTAGTTTTGGTTTTGCTCTGGAGAGGCAGGAGGTGGGTTACATTGGAGATCAGGGTTTGCTCCGTTAAAGCAGGAGGAAACGTGGTGGCAAATAAAGCGGCAGCTGCTGAGAGGGATGTGGGGAGAAGCCGTACCTGGAAGTCGGAGGCATGCTCCTTCTGCAGCCCCTCTTTGGTGACGTCGTGGCTGCTGGGGCTGGAGAAGGGGAACGAGTCCGTGTGCTCCTTGAAGCCGCTGGTGAGGTGGTCCACCTTCCTCACGAAGCAGCCCAGGTCCTGCTGGAGCACGCCCAGCCGCATCAGCAGCACGTTCATCAGCTTGGCATCGCTGGGGCTGTCACCACTGCTGCCCAGCGCCTCGCCCAGCAGCACCCCTGCACACTCGTTGTCCAAGCAAGCCTTCAGCCCCGAGGTGAACCCGTTGGCATCCGAAATCAAGACGTCGATGGCTTTACTGACCAGCGTTGCCTGGTCCCGGATGCCCAGCAAGGTCTCCAGGTCCTTGGGCTTGAGCAGTTTGGTGGGGCCATCGGGCACCTTCCCGCCGCCCAGCCCCCTGTCCTGCCCGTCGGCCTCGCTGCCGCCCACGCCGTCCCTCCAGCCGGCGGTGGGGACGCACTGTGCCGAGTCGCCGGCCTCGGCGTCGGTCTCCAGCATGGGCCGGGTGGTCTGGCAGGAGGCCAGGTCGCAGCGCTGGAGGTTGGAGAGCAGCACCCTGTTCTCGTACTGCAGCTTCTTCACCTTGCCGCTGAGCTCGCTGATCTGCACCTTGGCCGTGGCCAGCTCCTCCTGCGAGGGCTCGCTGACCACCGAGCAGCTGTCCTCCGACAGCGTCACGTCCAGCTCATGGTCTGACTTGTACTTGGTCAGCTCGTTCAGGAGCAGCTTGTTCTGGTCCTCCAGCTCCAGCAGCGAGCGCCTCAGCAGCTCGGCCTCCTCCTCCACGAACTGCAGGTGCCGGCGCAGCTCCGCCACCGTGTCCCCCGCGTCCCCGCAGCTCGAGACGCCCACCAGGAACCGCGTGTCCTGCCCCGGCAGCTCCCTGTCCCCCTGGCCCTTCATGTCATCCATCTCTGCCCGCAGCCCGCGGTTTTCCACCTCCAGCTCCACGATCCTCCGGCTGAGGATGTTGGCTTCCTCCTCCACCAGCTTGAGGTGGACCTTCAGCTCGGCCTCCCGGGAGTGGGGAGAGTCAGCCAGCTCCTCCACGGACAGGGAGCTGTCGAGGTCCCCGTACAGGGACCTGTACTTCAGCAGCTCCTCCTTCATGCCGTCATTCTCCTTGGCCAGCTTGGTCAGCTTCTTGCACATCAGGGCTGACTCCTCCTTGGCAAAATGCAGCTGGCACTTCAGGTCTGCGCTGTCCTCCTGGGGACCAAGAGGGGCTGGGTGTTAGAAGGATACTCCCAGGGGCCACAGTGATTCCCACAGAGCCATGGGGACATGCCAACCCCACCCCAGTCATCCCGTGGAAGCTGCTGGCTCTGGCCCTGGAGGGGGAAAAGCTTTGAGATCCATCTTGGAGGCTTTTGGGGTGAGCCTGGAGACAGGACAGGATGCCCTGGATGAGAAGACCTGCGGGTCTTGCCCAAGAAGGACACTGAGCCACCACCAGGGATATGTGGACAAAGTCCAGCCTGATCCACAGCAGGGCAGGGGCGAAGGGAAAACTCTCAAGACTCCACAGGGTTACTAAGGTTTCCTCCCCAAAACTGCACTGCTGCCACTGCAATGCCCTCATCAGGCTCTGCTCCTCTCGCTCAGCTCCCCACTCTCATCACAGAGCAGAGAAGCAGCTGAAAACCTCTCAAAGTCCCAACCCCCAGCCTGCTGCCACCACCTTGCCAGGGCATGAGAACCCAGGCAAAGCCTCAGCATCAACTCAGTAGTCCCTTCCCAAGCTCCTCTGCTTCTCAGGACCGTTTCTCCATGTGTTCCTTTTTTATTTAGCAGTTAGGATCTTGGCTGTTTGCCCAGACAGACCGTTTCTCTGCTCTGGGAGCTTTTTGGATGGAGGACCAGGATTTCCTGACGTCCAGCTCGCAGCTTCCCGTGCCCTGGGGTCACTGGAGTGCTCCGAGCTCCGGTGTGGTCAGTGCCAGGAGCGGACCTGCTGGGCTGTGACCCTCACCTCACTGCACCCACTGGAGCTGGGCACTGCCCTTTGAGGTGGCCAAGCCCTTTGGTTGGGTGGCTGCTGGCCCTGGCAGCCCTCTGTCTGGCTGAACTCACCCCCTTTCCCCTTGCCTTGGCTGGAAAAAACAAACTGTCCCCTCCTTTGGGTGCTCTGGACCCCCAGACCCCAGCCATGCCCACGCTCACCCCAAACTCTGCAGCAGTGTTTACTCTGCAGACCTCCTGGACTGCTCATAGCAAGGCCAGGGGTGATGGGAAGGGGGTTCTCATGAGTTTGGGGTGCCATCTTATTCCCTAAATGTCCTGCTGTGACCACAGGAACCACCCTGCTGCACTTCCATGCTTGTGCACTGGGACACGACCTCACTAAGGCGCATTAAAGCTGTGCCCCCCTAATTAGGTGAGGAGATTAGGGGAGGGCTGGTGCGGGCAGGGCAGACATGACCTCAGTTCCTGTTTTTCCAGGGGTAAAAAAAAAAAAAGCAGCGTGTCTCTCTACTCCTTGGCATCAGCTGAGACACACACACACATCCCCACGCCCACCTGGAGTGCCCCTGGGCTCTGGGCAGACCTTGGTGTTGAGTCTGTCCCTCCCAGCTCCATTTTTGGGGAGTGCTGATGCTCACCCAGCACGGCCAGACAGGAAAGGGGCCCAGGAAGCCACCGATGAGTCACAGCATCCGTGCCCACAGGGCCACCAACCACGGCTGTGCAGGGACAGGGAGCCAAGGGGCATCTGCACCCGGAGAAGCCCAGAGTTCCTGGAGCATTGGTCCCACCACAGAACTGGGGCCACCCTGCAACCCCAGGCTGAAGGGTCTTGGCTCCATGGGGGTGTGGGAAGCAGAGGAGGTTGGAGTTGTTTCCTGTCCCAGGAGGAGGCAGATGAGGAGCTTAAGCCTCAGGAAGGGGTGATTGGAGGAGCCCCCTCAACTCAGGGCAGAGCTGGCTGTAAGTGCTCTCTGGGAAAATGAGGCGAAGGATGCTTGGGACCATCAGCTGGCCAGAAAGGGCTCTCAAGAATGGAGTTAAAGGGAGGTGATAAATAATGACTGAAGGGGAAAGTCTTTGAGGGCCTGGGGGGTCTCTGTCCTGAGGCTGCACAGAAGGGTCTGTGCCAAGGAGGACATGGGTCACCCAGACCCCTTGGGCTGCTCAGGGCTCCTGCCATGAGACGCTCAGCAGCATGTCAGGAGTGTCTTTGCATGGTCTGCCTCCATGTCCCAGCTTTGAGGGAGCAGATCCGTTCCCAAATATAAACCTTTCGGGTCTTTTGCCTTTGAAAGAGGATTTCTCCTCTTGCCTTTCTATCCCTGCAACAGCAGCTCTGCCTCTCCGAGCCCTGGTAACAGCATTAGCGAGTCACAGCAGCTCAGCTCAACAGCAAGTGACAGCTGAAATCCTCCTGCCACTGGCAAATCCCCTTCCCTGTGCTGCCCCAGCAGCCTGGGAGGGGCAGCAGTGGGGTCCTCCAGCCATCCCCACAGGGACCCTCTGCTCCCCCAGACCCCGTGCAGCTCCCACACCACCCTCAGGCACAGTGCTGGCACTGGCAGGAGGGACACGGGCTGCAAGAGCCACAGGAGCAGAGACAGCTTTGCAATGTAAAACTCCTTCAGCTCCTTACACAGGGAAAGGGTTAAAGCCACGCCGGCCACTGCTGCTTCATTGATAAATGAGACAAGGGAGCGGCTGAGGACAAAGAGGATGGCCTAGCACATCAATCCCTCCCTTATGCAGGGGCTCTGAGAGGCAGGAAAGCTCTGCAAAGCCCTGCAAGGAGGGGATGGCGCTGCCATGCCCGGATTTACTCCTGGTCTGGCTCAGTCTCCAGCTGGCACCATGACCTGGGCTGTGGGTGGGTCACTGTGGCGTGCCCTGGGTGCTCAGGTGCTGATACCTGCACTGATGGCTTCTTCTCAGTCTTGCCCAGGGAGCGAGATCCCCGCTTCTTCAGGGAGTTCTGCAGGAGGAACAGAGAGTTATGACCCACAGCAGTGACAGACAGATTCAGTGTGGATGGACATTTGTGCTGACATTCCCCAGGAAAACCCCTGACCCTGGGGGCTGAAGGAGGCTCTTTGCTTTGAGGGAGCTGGACTGGCAAGCATCTCGTCATGAGGTTTGGCCAGAAATTCCCCCTGCAGGCAAATGAGCAGTGAAAAAGCAGGAGTGAGCAGGAAATGAGCCATGGAGAGTGGAGAGGCTGAGTCACTGTCCCTGTCAGGGCTGGATGGAGCAGGGAATCCAACCCCCAGGCCAAGGGACAGCTCTCAGGACATTCCAGTGTGGGAGCAGCAGATGATGACATTCCCCATCGCCTTTTCCCCAAGCAAGGGACATGTCCTGGTCCCTCAGCAACACAATGCTGACTCTACTGTCAAGGTCACAAGGGGACACAAGGGACAATGTCCAGGCTAGTGAGGACAGCGGGGAGGTGGGGAAGGCAGACAGAGCAATAGGGCAGACCAAAAGCACAGAGCCAGTTATCTGGGGAAAGGAGCTGGGGCAAGACCCTCAAGAACATCCACACAGCCTCCCATGAGCGCTGGCTGATCCATGCAGCTGCCCTGGACCTATTTCCAAGCTGGTGCTGAGGCCCAGCAGCCAAAGAAAGCAGCTGTGAAATGTAAGCTGCTGCCTGTGCCAAGGTGCCGGGCTCCAGGCTTTCCTATTAAGGCCACGACCATCCCCGGAGCTGCTGGAGCTGCAGAGCCTCTCCCAGGGGCTGGTTGTGCCACATCACATCCCTCACCCCCACCGTGCTGGGGACTGCGGCTGGCAAAGGGCAGCAGCAGCCCCAGCAGCCCCAGGCACAGCGCCCTGTGGTGTGGCTGTCACTGCCCCACCCTGGGAGCAGCCTTGGGGTGGCCTGAGGGTCCCATCACAGCCAAGCTTGGTGTGGCAGGTTTGGCGTGGGGTACCCAGACTGATCTCGCTTTTTCCTACCCCTTCAGGAGACAGAGGAGGGGAAAATGCCTGTGCCTTCGGTAATGATCCCCAGACAATTATCCAGTTATGGGAGAAACCTCTTGGAAGGGAGGAATAATCAGCCCCGAGGGGTGAGTGCAGCCCTGCACAGTCCCTGGCTCTGGCTGCTAACAAGCTCTGCCAGGCTCTGTGCCCTGCAGCAGCAGGGAGGAGGAGGGCTTTTAGCTCACTTTGTCTAATGTTTGCCTAATTAGCACTCTGCAATCAGTGAGTAACCCCAACGCCCTTGCTAGCCTGGGGATGTGCCATCCTGAGCCTGGGGACCATCTCTGAGCCCGTGCCAGCCAGCAGTGTCCCCAGGGCTCAGGCAGCTGCAGCCAGGGGCTGTATCCCACCCCACGCTCCTCAGGCAGGGCAAGGCAGTGAGCTCCCCACGCTGACCACAGAACCATTTTCCCTGCCTGTTTTCCGAGCGGGAGAGCTCCAGCCCAGCGACCGCTGCTGTTTGTTATTCAGCCCAGCTCCCAGCTGCAGGGAAACCCATTTCTCCCGGCTGCAGGGACACCCATTTCTCCTGGCTGCAGGGACACACATTTCTCCCGGCTGCAGGGACACCCATTTCTCCCGGCTGCAGGGACACCCATTTCTCCCGGCTGCAGGGACACCCATTTCTCCCGGCTGCAGGGACACCCATTTCTCCCGGCTGCAGGGACACCCATTTCTCCCGGCTGCAGGGACACTCATTTCACCCAGCTGCAGGGACACCCATTTCTCCCGGCTGCAGGGACACCCATTTCTCCCGGCTGCAGGGACACCCATTTCTCCCGGCTGCAGGGACACCCATTTCTCCCGGCTGCAGGGACACTCATTTCACCCAGCTGCAGGGACACCCATTTCTCCCGGCTGCAGGGACACCCATTTCACGGCTGTGAGCGGGGCTGTGCAGCCCGGGGACAAGACACCCGTGTGGGGGACGCTGCTCCGTGTCCCCGGAGTGGGGATGGCTGAGCCGCACCCTGCAGTTTCCCTGCAGCTGGGCTCAGCCTGAGGCAGGGCTGGCCCCAGAGGTCCCAGGCTGTGTGCACGGTGGGGGAAGTGAGAGCCTTCTCCTGGCTGTGTCTCCTCCCCCACACTGCCCTGATGGCCCAGCCAGAGCTGCACCCCGAGGCTCCCCCGGGAGCAAAGGCATCCCGGGCAGTAGGGAAGTGGGTTACAAGGGCTGCAGCGGATCTCAAGTCCACGCTGTCAGCAGGATGCCTTTCCTGTCACCGAGGCTGACACAGATGCCAGGCAGAAGCTGGTCCCAAACACAGCACGACATGGAGTGCCCTGACTTGTGCATATGGGTACATTTGTGGCTGCCCAGGACACAGAGGGGATTGTGCACCCACCCAGCTCCACTGGGACACCATTGGGACATCTCAGCCCAGTTTGAACCTGCAGATGTGGTCAGGACAGAGCCAGCACCAGGCTCTCTGCCAGGGACAGGGACCCCACACAGCATGTGGAGCTTTGCCCAGATGGAATTGGGCATGGCCCAGGGGGCTGGGCTGAGCAAGTGGCCAGGGACATATGAAGTGCAGTGGGGAAGTCCTACAGCCCCCCTGGATGGGGCAGAGCCAGCCCGTGCATGGGATGAAGCGTGCCGAGGGCAGGAGCTGCTCGGGTTTCATGAGCATCTGTAGCACGGTTTGAGTTTCAGTGACAGGCAGGGCTGGGGGATCCCACGGTGCAGGCCCAGGACACCTGCTATGAGCAGAGCCTTGGGGACACCTCCTGGTCCCCCTCACCTCTCGGAGCTTGTCCATCTCGTTCTGCACCACCTGCTTGGCCAGCTCGGTCTCAATGAGCCGCTGGCGCAGGTCCTCGTTCTCCTCCTCCAGCCTGATCCTCTTCTTCTCCACCACCTCCAGCTCATTGTGGAGCCGCACAGAGACGTCCTTGGCCACCTGGGGACACAGCAGGGCTCTCATCAGACTGGGCACAAGACTGCAGCTCCTGGGCACCCACAGTCCTCATGCAGAGATCACCAGGGGGTTACTGAGACCCTCTGGAGGAGACTCTGTGGGGAGTGAGCCCCTGGCCCTTGTGTCTGTCCCCTCAGTCCTGTGCTGTGACTGCTCTTGTTCCTTCTCCAGCTGCAAGACTGCCCAGCATCCCCATCCTCTGGCCAAATCCTGCCTTCCCCAGCCCTAGCATGATGCTGGGAGACGTTCATCACCTCTTTCCCATACCACAAAGCTGGCAAAGCCCCCCGAGGGCTGGAAGAGCTGGTAGGCAGCAGCAGAGCAGGCAGCCTGTCGCTGCAGGCAGCAGCTGTGCCAGTCAGGAGAAAGGCGAGCTGCTGCATCACATTACAGAAAAACCAGCAGCTGCCCCGGGGTGAAGGGTGCCTACATCCACCCCAGAGCTCCCCCTCTCCAGATCCCTGCTGGGAGCAGTCCCCAGCATAAAGGGAGCTTAGTGACACAAAGCATTCACTCCTGCATTTGCAGGACAGCAAAAATTGTCCCAAATGCCACTGGTCTCCTGCACAGCCTGGGATATCAGCACTGTGGAGGCAGCAGCAAGCCCTGCTGCAGGGCTGGGGGACCTCAGGCCATGGGGTCAGGCTCCTGTTCCCCTGAGGATGGGCTGTGCTTTCTTTCCCAGTAAGGGAGAAGCTGAAGTGGGTGTTTTTGGCAGCAACCACCCAAGCTTGGGGGGAGCTGATGGGTGGTTTGGGGAGGGGATTGGGGCCCCAGCAGGGATGGGCAGCGAGGCAGGTTCACAGCCCCACACTTGTGGCATGTCTTGGCTCCAGCACCAGCTGTTTTCTGCTCAGAAAACAAAGTTAGTCCTCGAGCTGTTGCACATCCATCCTGGGCTGTCTCCGACTGCCACCGCACCCCCTCTTGGCAGCAGTCTCGTTGGTGAGAGCCCTCAGCAAACACTCACCAGGCTCCTCCAGGGCGAAGCAACGTCACCCTGCAGAAATCCTCTTGTCCCTGCCCCAGCCCCGCGTGCCACCATGCCTGGGGCTCTGCAAGGTTTTTGCGATGGCCAAGAGAAGCAGCTCCCAAGGCTGCAGGGTCCAGGTCCCCACACTCCCTCCCTGCACACTCCATCCTGCAGTGGTGGCCCCATCACATCCCCATAGCAGCAGGATAAGGGAGCTCAGCCTCGAGGCACAGGACTGGGCTGGGTTCCAGCCTGCACAGGATGAGCCTTACATATGGCACATTGTCAGGCAGTGCTGGCCCTCTCCAGCACCAGGACCCTCTCAGACCATCTGTGAGCTGAAAGCACTGCTCCCCACTTCCCACATCAACACAGCCAGCAGGGAATTATGATGTCTCCAACAAAACTGCACGTCCCCACAAACCGCACATCCTCACAGAGCTCCCTGCACCCCGACATCCCCTGCAACCTCCCTGCCCACAGCTCATCAAAACCCCCTTTGAGGGCTCTGCCTGGGTGGGGAGGTGCCGTCCCAGGCTGACCTTGACGTCCTGCTCAAGGCTGTGGATGAGCTCGCCGTCCACCTGGCCGGTCTGTGCCACGCGCAGGCTGCGGCGCTCGGCCTTGCGCAGCCGGTACTGCAGGATGCGGCAGGTCTTGCTGGCCTGGTCCAGCTGCTGCCGCAGCTCCTGCAGCTGGTACACGTCCTCCTCCATGTAGACATCCCGCATCTCCAGCATCTCTGCGCGCAGCTCCTCGATCTCATCCTGCAGGGAGACGGCGTGTTAGACCCTGCAGCCTGCTCTGCCCACTGTTCCCCTGAGACACCTCCCACCATGGCTCTCCATCCATCCCTCCATCTATCCATCCATCATCCATCCCTCCATCCATCCATCATCCATCCCTCCATCCATCCATCCATCCATCCATCATCCATCCCTCCATCCCTCCCATGAGCCATTTTCACAGATCTTCAACCCCTTGGGCCAAGCCCAGTGCTTGCAGGAAAAGGCTCAGAGCCAGCTGGGTGCCGTCACCCAGGGGTGAGCCCGTCACCCGGGGTGGGGCACAGCCAACAAAAGCGCGCGAGAGTATTTGTGGTAAAAGAAAGAGGAAGGTGGGGGAGGGAGAGGAGCTGCAGGAGCAGCTCAGGCGACAGCCACAGGGAGAAAAATTAGGTTATGTTTGGAAAAGATGTGTCAGGGAGGCAGGCAAGGCAAGGAGGAGATGGCAGGCGAGGACAGCTGTTAGAGGAGGCAATGTGGGGACATGAACCAGATGCCACCAGTGCTGGGGACCAGAGGTTGCGCCTTGTTTTGCCAACAAGCAGCAGTCTTTGGGCTGGGTCCTCTGTTCCACCTCTTCCAGTGTCATCAGCTCTCCCAGTGCCCTCCTCCAGCACAGCAGAGCCTCTGGCACAGAGCAAGTGCATCACTGTCACAGCAGGGCCAAGGGTGACATCCTGCTGGCACCAGCACTGACCCACAGCTCCTCCAGGGCTGTGGCACACGACTACTGTGGGGTCCCCAGTGCCACCTCCTCATGCAGAACAGGACTGTGGTCAGTGGGGACGCTCAAGGACTGTCCCCTCTCGACCCTGGGGACTGACCAAGCTCTGTCCATGTCACCATGAACATGGTGTCAACCCAAATCCCCCAGGCAAACGCTCCAGCCATCACATCGGCCGCTCTCCTCAACAAGACCCGGTGGGACTAGGGATCCCTCCTGGGAAGGGACCAAGCCTCTGCTTTCCTGCCAAAACCCCTGGCACTGAAGACCTCCTGACACTGCCAAAGGGAACTGCCACTTGAGGAGTGGCTCACCCTGCCACCCTGCACCATGGCACGGTCAGGGAAGGAACAAAAGGATCTGGCACAGGCATTGGGGATGCTCAGCCCTGATCCACCCTGGGCAGAGGGGACAGGGACAGCTCCCCACATTGCTGTGACAGTGACCTAGAGCCCGAGATGGCAGCTCTGTGCTGGCTGTGCCAGGCACTGGCACAGTGGCTGCCACACTCGCCCGGCCTGACAAAGGCCCAGCTGCAAGAACGCCCCGAAAGGAGAAGCCAAGCCTGGGCAAAGGGCTGGCAGCTGCAGGGACAAGTCACAGTCGCTCACTGTTGGCTTGAAACACTTTGTGACAAAGAAGGAACGTCAATTAGACAATCCCAGATTATCTCCTGGCACCATGGCCACCAGGGTCCTGTCACCCTCCACTGCTCTGCTTCTTGTCAGGGGGTCTTGAGAACAGACCTGCTTCTGTTCTGTCTCACACAGAAACAGCCCCGAGGCTTTGAGATGAGCACAGGGGGTCCTGGGAACCCCGGGCCAGGCTGCTCCAGGGACAGCCAGAGGTGTCCAGTGAAGGGGCATCACTGCAGACATGTTTGAGAAACCCTCCTGGACATGCCAGGTGTGACACCCCGCAGGGATGAACCACATGTGCTGGCAGAAAGCCCTGCCAGGGCTGGGATGCAGCCTGGGGTGACAAACTCCATGGGAACCCCCCACCAGCACTGCCACCACCCACCAGCAGGGCCACAGCTCTGGGGGCACCAGCAAAACCCCCATAACCCAAAACAGCCTGGAGAGCTGGTTTATTCCTTGGCAGCTTTCAAAGGAAAAAAAAAAGCATTATGATTGCAGGTGAGCAGGCGCACTGCAGCGGGTGGGGAAAACAGCCTTTCACCACCAAAGTCAGGAGAATCGTGGCTTGAATACAACTGCAATCCTTCAGTGCTGACCATTCCAGCTTTCACTTGCCATGTGGCTTTCCCAGGCAGCAGCTGAGCAGGGCAGGGAACAGGGACCTTGGAAAAAACCCAACCACATCTTGCATTTGCTGGAAGGAAGCCTGGGCTTGCCCTGCTAAGAGCTCCTGCTTGTTTATTCTCTGGGTTGTAGCAACCGTTATTTTAGGGGGAGGCTGTGTCCAGCCTGGAAGTGCAGCCCTGGAGTGGGGCTGGGGGGATTTGCAGCACTGGGGGCTGGGAAAGCAGGGCCTGTCTTCGCTCCAGCTGCAGGAATTCACCCACATCCAACAACAGCGATAAATCCTCTGAGTGGATGCAGCCTGGCAGGCGCACAGCCTGCCCCAGTTTGCCCCACGGAGACAAACCATGCTGCTAAACCAAAGGGATTAGGATTGCAGAGTGGAAAAATGCCAGCAAACTGGGAGAGAGCTTGGAGGACAGAGCTGATCTGCTAAGGCAGCACGTGGGGTGCACTGGGGTCCCCTCACAGCTTCAGGGGTCCACGGTGGCCACGGAGCCTCACCCTTTGCACCTGCACATTTTCTGGAATTGATGCCCAACTCAGCAAAAAATCTGTTTGGATTAAGGTGAGAGCAGAACCAGGAGAGGGGAGGAACCTCACAGAAACACCCCAAACTGAGGAGTGGCACTGAGCATGGAGCACTGTAAGTGATGTTAAATGAAGTGTGGAACACCAGTGAACACCAGTAACACCAGTGACACCAGTTACCACTAATAGCACCAGTGAGACCAGTGACACCTGTGACCACCAGTAACACCAGTGACAGGTGGGCAACACTGAGGAGGAGATCAATGACTTCTCTCCAACACAAATGCCCTGGGGACTGCCCTGCTGGGCCACTTGCCCTGTAAACAACAGGGTGCCCATCCCTATGCAGAGTCACAGCCTCCCAGCACCCATGGGCTGCTCCCCTTGTCCTCCAGGATCACCCAGCACTGCATCCTGCTCATCCCATCTCTGTAGCAGCAAGGATTCCACAGTGTTTTTACATTAGAGATCCCCTGTCTTGGAAAAAACGCTGGGAATCTGCAGTCCAGAGAGACTCATTAGAATGCTCCAGGGATCTTGTGCAGAAGCAAACACCCCATTTGGTGGCTGCAGGAGCCAGGTTATGCTCAGTGGAGGAGCTCGAGAGACAACCTACCGTCAACCTCCCCTGCACAAACCTTGGAGACACTGTCTCTCCCTGGGGACATTATTAAGGAAACTAAGAAGCGGAAAGGTGGGATGCAAACTGCCTGTTTCCAGTTCAGGAAAAAGAAACCATGCGTTTTTAGAGCAGGAGGAGACAACAGCTGTGTCCACACATGCACTTGAAGGACATCAGCTCTGTCAGGAAGGGCTGAGCTTTAGGGTGATGACCCTGAGCAGTGAGGGACCAGTGGAGATGGCAGAGCACACCTCAGAGTGCAGACCAGACCCGTTAGAGGTTGCAGAGGCAGAATTAAACCCTTGGATCTCCTGCCCAGGGGAGTGACACGCTGACTTTAGCACCCGCAAGAATGCAGCAAGCTCCGAGCAGGGGACACACACTGGGCAACCCCAGCAGGACCTGCTATCTCCAAGAAGCAGAAAACAGCAAAAAGGGACACCGAACAGGCTCGTACAGTGCAGCCATGGCTGGCTGTGGTGCCGCTGGCAGCACAACCCCCTCAGGCTCTGGGGCACAGCCAAGCAGCAGCAGCCTGCCCGTGTAGGGTGGGCAGCATTTTGGGGGGCACAGCCCTGCCTGCACCCTCCAGCTTCACCCCCAAACCTCAGCAGAGGAGGAGGAGGAGGGGTGGGAGCTGCCTGGGTGTCTGCAGAGCCGCCTTTGTGCGGAGCTGGCAGCGGGTGTGCCTGCGGCTGGCCGCGCTCCCCCTGCAACGACGGGATTACCGTGCAGGAGAGCAACAAGCACGGCTCCCTCCGAGATTACAGCACAAAAGCAGCGGCTTTCAATTAACTCTGAGCGCCCGCCAGGCAGCACAGGGAATTGTGCCTGAATTTGGGAGGGGGGAAAAAAGGAAAAATCAGGGGGGATTTTTAAAGGAAACTGCCCAGGGTGCTCAGACACGTCCCCTGCCAGCAAGGGGAATGCAGAAAACGCAGCACACCACAAGCCCATGCCAGGGTGCAATGGGTGGAAGGATGGGCAAGGCACAGCCATGTCACACACAGGGGTTTCTCTGGGTGCATTAAGAGCAGCCCTGGCCTGGCTCTGACAGCAAACACCGGCCATCCATGTCACACTGGAGCCCAGTGCAGCAGCCTGTGCACTGATCCCTGCCCCTCGCTGGCATGGCAGCTCCCCCTTGGCAATGGGAGTGAGGGAAAAATCAACATTTCTCAGCTTTACACCTGCCCCCATAAATTACCAGGCAAACAGCTGGGGGCTCTCTGCAGCCCAACCCCTGTTGTGCACCATCCAAAAAGGCAAGAGGCTGCAAAACCCCTTCCAGGCTTGACAGAGCTCTGTTCCCCAGCTCTGCAGGTGGTTACTGGGACCCCCAGGCATGGTCCCTGCCCCTGTGGCCAGGCGGGATCTGGGCAGCAGCAGAGCAGGGACTCAGAGCCAACCAGGCTGCCCAAACACAGCCCCCAATACCCCTGTGGGATGTTCTGAGAGCCCTTGGTGGTGGCATGACTACCTTGAGGAAAACAAGGCAGCCAGCCACTCTAAGTGTTCCTCCACAGAGCTGGGAAATGAATGTGAGCCCCAAGGGATGTGGGAGGACTCAGGGCAGGGAGCAGGAGAGGGACAGGCAGCAGGAAAGGGCAGGCAGCACTGTGCTCACACGGCTCTTCCCTCGGAGAGGAAAGGGTTTGCAGGCATCCCCTCCCCTTGCTCCAAACCCTCCCGTGCCCACTCTTTGTCTGCCTGTCCCTCCGCAGCTGCTGCCGTATCACATCTCACATTTTCCAGCCTGCTGAGCAGGGCTGGGAGCTGCACGGCTCAGCAACAGCAACGGGGCAAGAACACCAAGCCACCTCCTCCCTCACCAGGCTGCCAGCCTGCCCGTGAAAACAGCCCTTTTTGGGGAAACGCTTGGAATAACCCGTTCAGGGGGGTCACAGCAGGTGCACAGGCCTGAGAGCAGGGGCTAGAGGAGATCCCAGCCCGCCCAGGACAGCCAGAGGGGGAGGAGGGAAGCAGAGCTTGCACAAATCTGGGCTGCAAAGAGAAACGGTTAAAGTGTGCTTAAACAAGTCGGATTTATGATGGCAGCCGAGGGAAGATGGGACGTGAGCTGGCAGTGCTGGAGCTCTGCTGGGAAGCTCCCAAGCCCAGCGTGCATCACACGGGCGTAGTAGCACCACACACGTCTGGCTCGTGCCAGAACGTCACCAAAGCCCTCCCACCCCCAAAAACCCTCATCTCGCTCTAAATACGCACTAGGTTTTAGCTGGTGGTGATGAATATGTGAAAGAAATATTCATTTGCAGCTTTTTGGGTGAGTCCTAGGAAATAAGTCACCTGGGATAAGCCTGATTCATCCACACTCCAGCGGAGGAGAGCTGCATGGCAAAATGGGAAGTGCCAATCCCTCTGTTTAGGGCTTTATTCTTGTTTTAAGTCCTGGAATGCCTGAATTTTTAGCACAGATGGCACAAGCCAGCACTCTGCTGCAGCCCAGCCCAGTTTCCTGCTCCTTGCTGGAGAATCTAGGAAAACCTTCCAACATTTTTTGGAGCACAAGAGGCATGTGCTCTGGGCTTCTGCCCAGCTGGAGCCAGGGTACCACCCCAGCCACCTCCTCCAGAGCGAGGAGAACAGAGCTACAACACGGAAACACGGATATAAGCAGGATGCACATGTCAGGGAGCAGACACAAGCGCTGGCAAAGAAGGGACGATGCTACCAGCGTCCCCATGGCCATTTTTGGTGCATGCCTCCAGCAGCTCTCCCCTCTCCCACTGCTCCTGGCCAGGGGATTTCAGCTGGCACCCCTCAGGGCAGGTAAACCACTGGCACCCGCTGGCCTGCAGCTTGCAGGAAGGAGATCACGTGGGGATGGAGGAAGCCTCGCTCTATCCGCAGGAATGGCAGCGCTCGCACGCGTGTTCTTGGAAACCCAGGGGCCTCATCTGTGTTTTTCCAGCTCCCAGTAAATCAAAGCCCTTAAGCTGTTGCTGCTAATTCTGGCAGGAGTTGGGACACCAGCTGGGAACTGGGGCTTTGCTAATGGACAAAGGGCCTGATTGAGCATCTTCCAGTGCATCACCCGGTGCCCACCTCGGGGCTGGGATCCCGACATTTTCACAAACTTGGGCAGCAGCAGAGGAGAGCTGGCCTGACTTCCAACCTGCAGGACCCAAAGAGCAGCTGGGGAGCCTTGGTACCCAGCCCTGAGCTCGCTAGCAGGTGACTGCCCAAGCAGCTCAGCCACAGCTTCACCCTGCAGGAGAGCAGAGGGCACAAAATGCCTGCAGCCCCCAGGACGTGGCACCTGGTGGATGTGACGAGAGGTGGAACTGCTCTGTGTCCCTGTCCCCTGACAGCACATCTGCCCTGGCTCAACCACACCCCAATGAAGCAGGCAGACCCAGAAAAAGGCCCCAGGGAGCACAGGAACCAGTGGGCAGAAGAGAGCTGGAAAATGTCCCCAGGGTCTGGCAGCAGCAGCAGGCAGGGAGAGCAGCAGGGAGCCATGCCCAACTGCCAGGCCGTGCCCAGCTGCACGGGGTCAGGTTGTGCCATACTGTGTCCCAGGATGCCCAGCCGGGCTGAGCACATCCACACCAGGCTGAGCTGTGCCTTGCTAAGCTGTGCCAGCCCAGGATGTGCCAAGCCTTGCCATGCCAAGCTGGGTCCACACTAGGCTTGGTCATGCTGCACCCAATGTGCCGTGCCAGGGGAAACCATGCCCAGCTGGGTCACGCCTGGCTAACCTGGCCTGTGTTGTGCCAAAGGCTGCCCTGTGCCAAGCCATGGAACACTGAGCTGAGCAGTGCCCAGCCATGCCACACTGTGCTGGGCCATGCTGTGCCAAGCTGAGCTCTGCCCTAAGCTCAGTGTGGCCATGCCAGGCTTAGACAAGCCAGGCCCTACATCCAGTCATGCCACACTGTGCCGAGTCAAGCCCAGGCACAGCACGCCAGGCCACCCCTGGCTGTGCCACATTCAGGGATGCCGTGCTGGGCTGAGCCATGCCAAGCCCTGCACGTGGCCATGCTGTGCTGTGCTGCTCTTCTGAGTCAGGCCAGGCTGAGCCAGGCCATCCTGAGCTGAGCTGTGCCCCGTGCCCAGTCATGCCCTGGGATGCTGAACTGCACCAGGCTGGGCCTGAGGATGCTGTGCCACACTGAGCTACACCTTGGGATGCAGTGCCATGCCACGTCATGCCATTCCCAGGGCTGCTGTGTCATGCTGAGCCATGCTTTGGCGTGCCATGCCGTGCTGTGCCATGCCATTGTGCTGCCAGGGCTGCTGTGCCAGGCTGCACTGTGCACAGCGATGCCACGCTGCGATGACAAGGGATGCTCTCTTGTGCCCAGGGATGCTAAGCCATGCTGACTCCTGCCCTGGGATGCCACACCATGCCACGCTAAAGCCAGGGATGCTGCACCATGCTGAGCCATGCCCTCGGATGCCCTGCAAAGCTCTGGGACGTTAAACCACGCTATAGCCAGGGATGCCGACCCTGACTGACCCATGCCCTGGGATGCCACGCTGTACCACTACTGCCCAGGGAAACCGTGCCGCACCGAGCCGTGCCAGGGATGTCACTCCACACCGAGCCGTGCCAGGGATGCCACGCCGCGCCGTGCCCACCTTGAGATAGTCGTTCTCGGAGCGCAGGTCCTCCAGCTCGCGGAGCAGCCCGTCCGTGCCGGCGTCCAGCAGCTCCTCGGTGAGGTCGGAGAAGGCGAGCGAGGTGCTGAGCTGCAGGCGGCTGCTGGCCACGGAGGCGGCCGAGGGCTCCTCGGGCAGCGGCGACGCCTCTCCGGCCGAGGGCGGCGGCGGCGGGGCGCTGCCCGGGGACTCGCCATCGCTGCCGCTCAGCCCCAGCTCCAGCGACAGCAGCTTCGCCTCCTCCGAGGCGCTGCAGTCCGACACCTCCGAGCTGCTGTCGGTCAGCCCGGAGCCCGGCGCGGGCCCGGGCACCGAGCGGGGTCCCGAGCCCGTCCTTCTGGCCGCGGGGGCCGCCGTCTCGGCTCCGTACCGCCGGCCCTTGGGCCGCGCCGCCCCGCGCCCCGCCGGCCCCTTGCCGCCGGCCCTGGCCCCCGCCGGGCCCCGCTTGTCGGGCCGCCCGTCCTTGCCCCCGCCCGGCCGCCGCGGGTGCGGGTGCGCGCTCGCCGCCAGCCGCGGGGCCGCGCCCGGGTGTCCCCCGCCGCCGCCGCGCCGGCCCTTGGCCAGCGACCAGCCGGGCACCTCCTTGGGCCGGGCGGGCGACGGCGCCCGCTGCGGTTTCTTCTTCCTCTCCGGGAGCGGCGGCGGCGCGGGGGGACCCGGCTCTGCCGGCGCGGCCTCCATCTCCCGCTGCGCTGCGCTGGGCTCGGCCCCGGCCCCGGCTGCGGCTGCGGCCCCGGCCCGGCCCCGGCCCCGGCTCCGCCCGCCGCCGCCGCCGGGCGGGGACGAGCGCGGGCGGCGAACAAAAGGCGGCGGAGGGAGTGTGGGGGAGGCGGGGGGCGGCCGTGCTGGCGGCAACAGCGACCCCTCCGCCCGCCCGGAGCCGCACGATCGCACCGTGCCAGCCGAGCCCCGGTATCCCCGGTGGGTGAGGGCATCCCCGGGGTGAGGGGTCCCTCCCGGGGTGTCTCAGCACCGCGTCTCCTTTGGGAGCCATGACATGGCAGGCCCCCCGCAGCGGGTCCCTGGAGCTTCCCTGGGGACAGGGTCCCCTCGTGTGTCCCCTGCAGAGCAGGTCGCTGGGGTGCCCCTGCGGAGGAGGGTTACTGCGGGGCATTTCAGCTCCTGGGACACCCCTGAGGGGAAGCGTACTTCAGGACAGGTCTGGGGAAGGAGGTCCCCTGGGTGTCCCTGCAGGCGCAGGTCCTCCTGGGCCGTCCCAGAGGTGAAGGTCCCCGAGGGACGCTGAGGTGACTGTCCCCCGAGCCACCACTGTCAGTGCACGCCATCCTCGGAGCTGGAAGTCCCCCGTGGGCGGCAGGTCCCTGGGGCCCCTCGTGGTGACACCGCCCGGGACAGCTCCGCTCCCAGGCTGCCCAGGCCAGCCCTCCCCAGCCGCGGGAGCGCTCAGAGCTCTCCAGCGAGCGCCTGCTCCAGTCTGCTCACACCCACCCGCCGCGGCTGTCGTACGTTACCAGCCGGCCCCAAACCCACTGCGGAGCGTCCAAAGGCTGAGTTTGAAAAATGCTCCTCGGCTGGATTTGTAAAATGCTCCTCTGTGCTTTCCGGCGCGGCAGCACTGCCGCCGTGGCCTCGGCACGGGGAGCGATGCTCCGCTGCATCACACAGACCCTGGGACCCCCTCGCTGCTCAGATCCCGATTTTAGTGCTGGGCAGCACAGCCCCAAGGCAGCGCCTTCTTTTGCCCGGGGCAAACCCGAGCCTGGCAGAGGGGCAGAGCCCACTGCACGTCTCGGTCCTAATCTTTTTTTAAAAATTAACACACGTGGGGTTTATTATTGCTCAATACCCCTCTGTTCAGGTCCCAGCCCCCTGCCCTTCCCCCCAAGCATCCTCAGGACACAGGCTGGGATTGCACTCCTGCTCTGCCTTAAATCAGCTGTGCATCCAGCACAGGAAAATCAGGATTGTACACCAAACCCGGGCTTTTGTTGCAGGTATCACTCCCTGCGGCTTGTGGCCTGAGCAAGCGCCATAAATGCGTGTGTGCCTCTGGCCACGGCCTGCTGAGCCCCCCGCGGCTCCATGAACGCCAAGGCGGTGCCTCCAGCCTGTCAGCAGCTGATGAGCGTGACGAGGGTGGAATAAGAGACCCCAGGAAGACGAGAGGGGCTCTGTCCCAGCCCCACCCTGCAGCACAGCCACTGCACCGGGAAAGGAAGGTTCCTGGGCATCCTGCCCTTCCCGGGATGAATCGCAGCCACAGGTGCCATTTCCCCGGCTCTGGCACGCTGCCTGGCACCACACCTTGCGGAAAGCGGGCTGAGCCGTGCCGTGTCCTGTCCCGCGGCGCAGGGAACGAGGGACAGACGGGGGTGGCACGGAGCTGCCTTCCGTACGTGCTGCAGGGCAGCCCGTGGCCGGGGCTCGCCGCAAGGCTGCTCCCGCAGGGCTCGCAGCATCATTAGCAGCGCCGTGACTCAGTCCTGCTGCATGACTGCACATGCCCCGAGCGGGACGGCAGGCGCTGACCCACCAGCGCCGCGCTCATTAATGATGATCATTAGTTTTGCTCCGAGCAGCGGCTAATTGCGTAACAGCGGGCACACGGTGGGCTGCCCTCGGGGAGCCACGCAGCTGCAGGGGAGCCAGCGGGGAGGGCAGCATGGGAGCAGCCCCCAGGATGCCGTAAGGAGGGACACGACATGCCCCACACTCTGCTTGGGGCTGAGCACAGAGTAAAGAGGCTTTCCCAGAGAGCAGCCTCCCTCAGGGAAGCACACCTCCCGGGCTCTGTCAGATCTCATCACTCACAGCCCGCTTGCTGGGACTCATCCCTGTCCTCGCAGCCTGGCTCTGGCTTGTCCCCACTCCTGGCCAGGTGGTCTCAGGTTGTTGTGCCTCTGTTGGGTTTGTGTGGCCAGGTTTTGGCGGTGGGGGGAGGGCTACAGGGGTGGCTTCTGTGGGAAGGTGCCAGAAGCTGCCCCCATGTCCAGCAGAACCAGTCCCTGGTGGCCCCAAGATAGATGCAAACCCTGGCTATAAACCTGGCCATAAAACCCAGTGCAGGACCCAAAAGAGGACGTGAATCCCATCACAGCAGGACGTGCATGCAGTGGGACCTGTGCATCCCCACAGGCACGTTGTGTCTCACCACCTTTGCAGAGCTGGCAACAGGCTTTAGAGGGCTGAGCCCCATGCTGGGACTGTGCCCGAGGGAACAGGGCTCAAAGGCAGGAGCAGGTTTGGGGTGGAAGTGGGAGGGATGTTAACAAACCTCAGAACATCCCCTGGGGCTGGAGGCAATGCAGACAGCCAGGTTTAGAGCTGAGCCAAGGCTGTCCTGGGCCAGGTGCCTGGTGCTGTGCTCACCATCATCATCCTGGCACTGCCACGGAGCCGTGCTGGAGGGGACAGAGCACTCACGGATGGTCTGCTGTAGTGCTTGGTCCTGAACTCGCTCTTCCCAGGAGAATTATTCAATAAATTTGAATTAAATGTGGGCAGGCGGCTTTCTGAAGCCTCTGAAAGGAAAGCAATGAGCTTAAGCAGCCCCCTGGGCCCTCGGGAGGTCTGGCTGGCAGCCAGCCCGAGCCAGGATCCGGCGCATCCCTGAGCAGAGCAGAGGGAAAGTCTGCTCAGCACCAGCGCACACTGGGGATGAGGCTCAGCAGGGCTCTCCCGGCCACCCAGCCTGTCCAGGGCCTGGAAAGGGGACACAGGAGAGGTGGGCAGAGGCAACATCACCCTGTGCTGGCTCCTGGCACAGGGACACCAACCCTGCAGATGCCAGCTGTCACCTCCAGAGCCACCAGCTCAGGGGCTGCACTGGAATCAGTGGCACCGCTGGTGTGGACAAGGGCAGGAGCACCCCAGGGGCTCAGGGGGACATCCAAAATCCTGTGTCCCCAGTGCAAAGGGCAGGGCCCAGGTAAGAACCAGGAGGACACCTGAACACCTTTCTGGGTCAGGCCCTGGGCTCTGCACACTCCCTGCTCCTTCTCTGGCTCCCAGTGGCAGCGCTGGCTTCTCTCCAGCCCTCTGATGAGGCTGGCAGGTGCATTACAGGTTAGGGTGCCAAAAGCCTCGTAGCAAAGTGCAGCAAGCCCTGAGGAGTGGCAGGAGGCAGGGCCTGAGCCCTCAGTCTCCAAGGGTGCAGACAGACCCAGTGAACTTGGCCCAAGCTGTGTGGAGCAAAGCCAAACCCCCTCCCTTAAGCTGATGATTCCACAGTTTCTTAGGGAAAAAAGCTGTAGAAATGATGCTCACCCAACATTCAGCATCTCCCTTGTTCAAACAGCGTTTGCACCTGCTCTCCTGCACTTTGTATGGACACTCACACACTGAATGACAAATATCCCAAGTGCATTATTTTTAAACTCCTACATGCATTGTTTACTGTCAGAGCTGTGCTCCCCCTCCCCAGCCCTGCCTCCACTGAGGGGATTTTTGCTGCCAGGGAGGGTCCTGAACAGGGACATGAAGCCAAGCACGCCAGGGGAGGGAGCACAGGGGACTCTGTGGCCTGCCATGCCATGCTCACAACCGGGGGAATCTCTTTGCTTCCCAGCTGTGGCACATCTGCTTGCAGAGCTGCTCAACATGACGCTGCATCAGGATGGTCTGCGGCAACCATAGCAACGGGGCTGCCTTGGATTTCCACCTTCCCAGCAGAAATGATACTGATTTCTCCCAAATTTGCTGTTGCCTAAGAGACCAGCAAAAACCTCTGGCCAGGCAGGAGAGAGGGGTTCTGGGGAGGTGCCCAGGTTGAGGCTCTGATGTTCCTGTCAGGTGAGGACTCTGGTGCTGGGCCCGATGAGCAGCTCCAGAGGCTCCAGCCAATCCCACCTCCACCAGTCAGACCCTCCACAGAACCTGAGCTGCACCCCAGACCCTGGCCCTCTCCCCCAGCATCAGCAGGGTGGGAAACACTTCTTCTCTGCTCCTACAGCCTGGATTCCCCAGAAGGAAGGAGGAAGAACCAGACATCCCAACACCTCTGGGCTCAGCAGAGAGCTGTACAACAGAGCACGAGGGCATTGCCCACTGATGAATTTTTCCCCCTGCAGCCCCCTGGAGTTCCTAGGCTAGCTCAGATCTTAGAGGGCTTTGGAGGAATATTTCAGGCACAAGGCAAAAGATTCCAAAAGCAGCTCTAACCCCCAGATGTTGTCCAAGACATTTATTCTCACTGGTTTCCAGGGGGCAAAGAGAATGAACGAGGAAGAACAGAGCCTTATCTAGGCTCCTGCTAAGGAGAGATAGTTGGACCTCAGCCAATAGGGTCAGAAAGGGGAGGAAGGGTTAAACTACATGGTTACAGACTCCAGGGGTCTCTGGGGAGGGAAAAAAACATTCCCCAGAGAAATACAACACACTGAAATGGCTGCTGGCATTTGGAGATGGAGATCCTGGGCCCAGGAATGGTCACAGGGATTTAGGGAGTCAGAGCAGCCCTCCCTGATGCTGAGGGCACCCTGGGACAAGGGCAGCACCCAGTTTCCAGGGCACAGCACAAGCTGCTCGTTGACTGGCAGTAAAGGATTAAAAACCTGCAGGTGAAGGGGGAAAAAACTAAACACAAGACACTCTGGGCTCCCCTTCCCTGGGCCAGCCAGGGTCAGGCTGCTGCAGCACCCACAGCTCTGTCACCAGCTTCTCCCTGAGCCAATCCCACCTCCCAGCACTTTGACTTTGCAGCTCACACTCTCCTGTCATCACAGCTCCCTCACCCAGCCCTCAGAGCAAGTCCAGGAGCTCCGCAGAGCCCCCCAGCCTGCTCTGCCCTCCCCTCCAGACATGTTCCAGGGGGCTCTGGGCTGTTTTGCTGCTGCTCAGTGCTCCTGGGACCTGCTTTGGGGGAGGAAGTGGAGGGGGCTCTTGCTTTTGGGGTACAAGATAACACCGAGCTCCATCCTGTCCTCCCCTTGCCCATCTCTGCTCTCCCCCACCCTGGGCAATGTGGCTCTGCAGGGACAGCAGTGCAGGATCCTGGGCTGGCTGTCCCCAACACCAGTGACACTGCAGTGTGGCAGGGTGGGGATGTTCATGGGTAGAATCCTGTTCCACAAACTCAGCACAGCCCTCGACACATCCCACTCGTGCGGGACCAGGGCAGTGCCGCACTTCCAGGACCTTGGCAGGACCTGGAGATGGCTGCCCAGGTCCGGGAATGGCTGTGGGAATTTAGGGCACCAGAGTGGCCCTAGAAATGCTGAGAGCTCCCCCAGCTCAGCATTCAGGGGCTGCTGCTTGGGACAAGGACAGTGGCCATGGGCCAGGTGGGTCCTCTCACCCCTGAGTCTTCTCCTGACCCGAAAGCCCAAAGCAAACCGAGGCCCGTAACAACAAAGTTCTGTAAAACTCTCCAAATCCGCCTTTTCTGCCCCATTTCTGCCGGGCGGGAGCTGCGGGGCGGCACCGCCACCTGGCGGCCACCGGGAATAGCGCAGCCGCCTGTGCGCTCCGCCGGGAACAGGGAAAAAACACGGAAAAAGGGGAAAAAACACGGAAAAAGGGGAAAAATGAGGGGGAAAGAGTTTTCAACACTCTGCAGACACAGCAGCGCTGTAGAAGCAAGCTTATAAATCATGATCCTTATAAATGTTATTATGTTTTCCTTTATAGGTGAAAGTGATACAAAGTTCCTTCATATTTTATCCAGTGTTTAATTTGAATTTTGTATCCCTGTGCTGGATACCTTCAGTGCTTTTGTGCCTTTTCCCCGGAGCAGGGAGAGGCAGAGACCGCAGCTCTGCCCAGAGCACTCCAGGCTGTTTTAGGCACTTCCAGCAACATGTTAGCAGGGCAAAAAGCCTTCCCTTGGCTCCCGTCACACTGGAGGGGTTGTGCATGGAAAATTAACACTGCAAGGATGGGGCTCATAGTTAAAGGATACAAATTATTAATTTTTTCCCCTGGGTACCCAACAGAACATTTTAACCACATTAGAAATGTAAACCCCAGTCAGAGCTGAGAGCACAAGTGTCCCTCTCCCCTACACACACCTGAGGATGGTCAGCCAGGGGTCCAAGCCAGGGAGAGAGGAAGGAGGGACAGCAACTCAACCAAATGCTGGAGAATACAAAATGAAAACCTAAATAAATTCTTTCCTTTTGTTAACGTGGCCACTGAGAAATTACAACCTCCTGCTATGTAAAATTTTCAAGGGTGGACACTTTCATTGATACACTGACCACAAATTGGCTTTTAATAAGTCTCCAGTATGTACAACAAGCTTTTTAAAAACCTATCTGTCAGAAATGAAAAAAATAAACAGTCAAACCTGAAGTTCAGCAATATTCTGAGGCCATTGCAGTATTCTGCAGCTATAGCAGTGCCCAGGAGCTCTGCCCCCAGCGCCAGCCCAGCTGTGCTTGCACTCACCCTCCAGAAAGGACTTTGCAACCAGAAACCCAGGGCAGGACTTGAACAGTGATAAGGAAGGGAGCTCCTGAGACCATCAGGGCTGTTCCAAGGAGAGGTCTTCTAAGAAAAGAACTGCCCCTTGTAGCTTTAAAACCAGTCAACATTTACTGGTTGGACAGAGATAGTGAGTGATCACAGAGAATAAGAAAATAACCCACTCACATTTAATCTTTGGTGTGATTCCCAAGGTACTTTGGCTTTCTCTGGCACTGACCATTGTGGGGGCTCAGCTCATCCAAGCAGGGTCTCTGCTTAACCAGGCACCCCCAGGCTGCCCTGAGAGCCCTGATGAGCCTGAACTCCCAAAAAGCCTCACCTGGCACCCCACTCCCACATGCTGGAGTTCTACTGACGTGCAAACCCTGGCTCCTCCTCTCAGATCTTGCCCGTGGCACTTTCTGGGCTGGCTCCTCTCTTGTAACTGTTCAAGGATGATGCTATGAGGGAATTCTGCCGTCTTTATCTACCTGTGCTGCTTTCCTAGCAGACAGTGAGTGTTGCAATGGCTTTGCTGAGCAGCCACCTTTACATACAAAGGAATTGTCTGCAGCTGCCAAGTGCAGTTTCCAGCCCTAACACAGCTGTAGGCCAGTGCTGTTCCTGTAAAACCCTAGGGAATACAGGGATTCCTGTGTTCCTGTAAAGCCCTAGGGAATACAGGGATTCCTGTGTTCCTGTAAAGCCCTAGGGAATACAGGGATTCCTGTGTTCCTGGAAAGCCCTAGGGAATACAGGGGATTCCTGTGTTCCTGGAAAACCCTAGGGAATACAGGGTATTCCTGTGTTCCTGTAAAGCCCTAGGGAATACAGGGGATTCCTGTGTTCCTGGAAAACCCTAGGGAATACAGGGGATTCCTGTGTTCCTGGAAAACCCTAGGGAATACAGGGGATTCCTGTGTTCCTGTAAAGCCCTAGGGAATACAGGGGATTCCTGTGTTCCTGGAAAACCCTAGGGAATAGAGGGGATTCCTGTGTTCCTGTAAAGCCCATGGGAATACAGAGTATTCCTGTTTTCTGGTAAAGCCCGTGGGCATACAGGGTGTTCCTGTAAAGCCATAGGGAATAAGGGGTTTTCCTGTGTTCCTGTAAAGCCCATGGGAAGAGCTGTGTTGCAAGGAGCATTTTCCCTACTAGGAGACACAGCCCGTGAGGGGAAAATCCCTGTGGTTGCTGTGCTGCTGCTCCCCTGCTTGGTGAGTCCAGGGCCAGGCTGGCTCTGTCCCTATGGCTGTGATGCTCATCCTGGTGTTGATTTGGGTGACCAGAGATCTTGCTCAGCCTGGCCTTCCTCTAGGGAACATCTTAGTACAAATCCCAAGGGCTCAGAAGAGGCAGTGAATGGTTCTCACACCACTGTGGGTGAAGCTCCTCGTGCTGATCAGGCTCAGAGAAGAAGATTTCTGTCACCTTGTGGGAAGGGAAAAGGGCTGGGACTGAAGGCTGGGCCAGCAACTTCCTGCAAGGAAGAAGAGGACTGAGGGTGTCCATATGTGAGGGAAAAGACTGGCTGGATGTGAAAAGCAAGCCAAAAAAAGTTTAAATGAGTTGTAAATTTAAATATGGCAAGGAGGTCTCTTTGATCAAGTGAGGGGACCTTGCACTGCTCCATTCCCTGTGCCCTGGATGTACCATGTCCCCTTCATCTTCCGAATCTGTTTCATGTGTTGTTTGAAGACTGTTTCTAATTAGCAGAGCTCAGACAGTGAAATGCAGAGTAGAGCCAGTGCAGAGATCAAACCCTCAGAGTTCAAGGGGATGTAATCCAGCCAAAAATGGATGGCAGAGTTGGAAAATTCTCCTGAATTCAAGTTCTGATCAGTCCATGTCCCAAAGTGCTTGCACTTGGAGTATGAGGAAGGCTCTGTCTTTGGCAATTTGAGTTGTGACACTTCACCTCTGTCCTGCATCCCTGCAGGAGCAGTACTGGAAATGTGGCTGCACCACTTTGGCCTGGGCTCTCAGCTCCTGCCACCCAAGCTCAGCAGCTTTGTGTCAGGTCACAAGTAACTAGGAGAGCTGGGATTTCTTGGGATGAGTGCCTCTTCAGAAATAAAACTTACACAGGCTTTCCTTTGTCTTGAGAGCTTGAGCAAAATGGGATCTTTACAAGTTTCAGTCATTGTCGAGCCTTCAGAGTGTGTAATATCAGTAGAGACAACATTTAAGCAGTGGAGCAGATCCATGTTGAATAAGAAACAGGTAGTTAATATAAGGTAGATTCTCAGGTTTTTTTACAGCTTAGCCCCTGGGTTGCCTGTCTCAGCTCTGTTATTCCATTCTGTGCAGCTGGGGAAGGCCACGCTGGTGCTGGTGACAGGGGACTGTCCAAGGCAAGGTGCCTGCAGTGCTGTGTGCCCTGAAGGTGGCAAATGAAGCCCTGTAATGAGCTGGCCGGGGCACAAGGGCACAGCCACCAGCCCCGGATGGGCTTGGAATTGCTTGGCTCGGAGCAGCAGCCCTAATTACTGCTCATTAATGGAAAACCCATTTCAGTTTAATTGCTGGGAGTTTGTGTGTCTGATACAGAGGGTCTGGTCTCTGATCCCCTGCTCCAAGCAGGTGCTGCAGTCTAGGGAGGAACTTCAGTCTGCATCAGGTCACAGCAGGCTTTGAAATGTGACTGAAGCTTTTCCATGCTGGGCTTTATTTCCCAAAGATCCGGGTGCCAACAGAAATCCTTTCCATCTTTGCCTCATTTTTCCAAAGAACAAATCATCAGCCAGGCTTGATTGCAGTGAGTTTGAGGGCTGGGAGCACTGGGGAGCTGCTGGGCTGGTGCTGTGATAAATGGGTTAATAAATGTTGCAGAAAGCCCACGGGAGTGGACCCTTGGAATGCTTTGGGAGGTTTCAGCTTGCAGCTGACTCCCTGTGCAGGCAGGTCAGCCTTTCCAGCTGGGACAAAAATCTGTGCCAAACAGGCTGCAGGACACAAACTAAACAAACTTCCCCACATGGGCTGGCTCCTTCAGGGGATGGGGAGAGCCACGGGGTGAACCCTGGGCTCTGCCCTGCTGAGGGGTGGACTCACCCTGCTCCAGAATCCTGCAGAGCAAAGAGCATCTGCTGCAGAGGGGGAGGATGGAGAAACTGCAGGCTGCTCTGTCTGCTGGCTCCCTCAGCCAGACCTGAAGGAGATGGAGAAACCTGCAGGCTGCTCTGTCTGCTGGCTCCCTCAGCCAGACCTGAAGGAGATGGAGAAACCTGCAGGCTGCTCTGTCTGCTGGCTCCCTCAGCCAGGCCTGAAGGAGATAGAGAAACCTGCAGGCTGCTCTGTCTGCTGGCTCCCCCAGCCAGGCCTGAAGGAGATAGAGAAACCTGCAGGATGCTCTGTCTGCTGGCTCCTCCAGCCAGACCTGCAGGGGATGGGGAAACCTGCAGGCTGCTCTGTCTGCTGGCTCCTCCAGCCAGACCTGCAGGGGATGGGGAAACCTGCAGGCTGCTCTGTCTGCTGGCTCCCTCAGCCAGGCCTGCAGGGGCAGGCAGAGGTGTTGGCTCTGCTCCCTGTGCCCTGGCTGGGTGTGCACAGGGCATTCCCCAGCACCAGCTCTGGTTTGCAAACAAACAAACAAACTCTGTTTGCAAAAACAAATCATCCTGGAGGCTGGCACAGCAGGACACCTGGCTGCCTGACCACATTTCCAGTGTGCTGCTATGAATGGAGTGCACTAATAACCCTCCGGGTCTGGGGTCTGGAGGAGCTGGAGGCTCCTACAGCTCCAAGCTGGAGGCTGAACTCTATTTTTGGGTATGGAGGTGGGAGGTGCAGCCAAATATCTGGGGCTCCTGCCTTTGTGTGCAGGCTGCTGCTCCCAAAGGGGACTCCCAGAGCTGAGGGATGTGGAGGGAAGAGGCATTAGCTGCTAATTTGATGTGCTTTATGTCAAATGTTTGCAGCAGAGAACATCTGTTTGCTACTCCCACTCCTCTCTCACTGCAGCGTTGGCTAAGAACGGTGAGAGTTTCTAAAAAGGGCAATAATTTTATTAAAGGTGCAGCAGAAGATGTTTTTATGAGATATCTGTGTGGAGGCCCGTCAGTGAAAGCAGTGCTCTGGTGATGTTTTGTAGCAGGTGAAAGGTTCTGGGTGTCTCCATGGCCCGTGGTGGCACTCAGCTGATGTCCTGCAGCACACAGGGTTGGGAGCTCTTTCTCCTCTGTTTTTCCTGCTATTCTGCAAATCTGTGGCTGCAGGCAGGCTGCTGAGATAGAAATCATACTCTCCATGTAGAAAATAAGTAAAATTTAATTAAACAATGTTTTTTAACATGGTAATTCCACCTTCCAATGTGCTCTCCAGGAAACCTCAGGAGAAGAAACAGGCTCTGAGTGTGAGTCTGGCACATTCTCTGTGGAGGAGCCTCGCCCATATCCAGGGGCTGGACCCCTTCTTCCTTGACACCCAGCAGTGCTGCCGTGGGAAATTTTGTAAATACTGGAAAAATCATCCCAGCAATAGCTTCAGTCATGGCCTCCAAAAGATGGAACCACAAATACAAACATGTTCTTGAGATATTGAAAACTTCCCCTGTTCTAAGCTTCTCTTACATCTCCTTCAGGCACAGGGTTTGGGGCCCACTGAAAGATCTCCCAGACCAGGCAAGGAGGCATTTTATGAAACAATTTTCTGGATTTGGGGATTCTTTTCAGGGATATTTGATGTTGCAGCTGTGGGGGTGGAGGCTTTTCCAGCTCTTGGACACGAGTACAGGTCAGGGGCTGGTGTGGATTCTTCTCTCACTGATCCTGTTGTGAGAGCTGAGCAGGCAGCACTGGAGGGTCCTCTGTGAAGGATGGAATTGCAGTAGGGCACTTCACAGATGGGCTAAATAGCTCAAATAACTCAATACCTCAATAATAATTAATGTAACTCAATAGTTCAGAATTTCAGTTTGGAAAAGCCTTTTAAAATTAAGTTCCAAACATTAACCCAGCACTGCCAAGGCTACCACTAAACCATGTCCCTAAGCACCACCTTCTTAAACATTTCCAGGGCTGATGTTTCTATCACTAACCTGGGCAGCTGTTCCAATGCCTGGCAACACTTTCAATGAAGAATTTTTTGTAATATCCAATCCAAACCCCACTGGTTCAACTTGAGGCCGTTTCCTCTTGTCCTGACACTTTTTACCTGGGGGAAAAGAACCAGGTGAATTTCTGCACTTCTCTCCTGGCAAGATAAACTCGGGGTGAGGCTGTGCCATGGGGGTGCTTCCCTGTCACTTCTTGGTGTTTTAGGGGAAACACTGCAAGCCCTGCAAAGATGCAGCGTTCATCCTGCTGTGCAGAGGTGTGGAGCTGAGGGAAGAGCAGTGAGTGGCTTTCTTGGAGGTGGATTTACTCCAGGCTGGTGGTTTTGCTGGTGGGTTTTTCCAGGCTGCAGTCTCCCACGAGATGGTGCTGTGGGATAAAGGGACACTGTCCCCAAGACACACCGCGGGGCCTTCGCTGCAGCTTCTGGGCAGAACAGAAAATTGATCTGTGGCTTTGTCAGAAACTGAGGATTTTCTTTGCAAAGCCTCTTCGGGGAGAAAAATGGGGAGGGAGTAACATCAGCTGCAGCTGGGGAGAGTCCCTTCCACAGGAAAACCCAATCAGAGGGAAAGGAGTCACCAAATCCCACTAAACAATTCACAAGTGGTGCCTTGCACTGGGCCATTTTTCACTCAGAAATTAACTCTGCTAATATTCTGCTTAATCACAGCATCACTGAGGGGTTTGGGTTGGGAAGGGACCTCAAAGATCATCCAGTGCCACCCCTACCATGGCAGGGACACCTTCCACTGTCCCAGGCTGCTCCAAGCCCTGTCCAGCCTGGCCTTGGACACTGCCAGGGATCCAGGGCAGCCACAGCTGCTCTGGGCACCCTGTGCCAGGGCCTGCCCACCCTCACAGGAACAATTCCCTCCCAATACCTCTGTCAGCTTAAAGCCATTCCTGCTGTCACTGCAGGTGAAAAGGAATCACATCCAAAGTGAGAGGGAAGCCCAGGACACATTATTGTGATGTGCAATATCTTAGTGCTTTAATTAGATAGAGTTTTACAGAAAAATTATTAAATTAGAATATTTACACATGCACTTGGCTTTTACCCCTCTTTTGGGGGAGGGGTTTATGCTCATTCCTGCCTTGTTCCCCTGGCTCTTGGTTGGTGGTTTCATCCTGGGAGAGGTGAGGGGTGTTGCAGCAATTTGCCAGTGTCTGAATCCTTTGCTGAGGATATGATCTCAGTGGTGATTTTGGTTTCCTTGCCCCGGGTCAGTTCTTTGTTTGCTGGCACACCCTTACACCTTTGCTCTTCCTTTGCTGACTGAAGAAGCCTTTAGAGCCCTGCTGCTTCCTTTGTGGTCTGCAGCTGAGTTATGCCTAAATTCATCCCATGCACTTTCCATGTATTAGTTTCTGGTTTTGCCTTCTCTGCTGCTCCTAAACCCAACCCTGCCCAGCTCTGGCTCTGCATTTCTTTATCTGACCATTACTGATGTGTTTGCAGTCCCCAGTGCCAGCCTGTGTCCCTGTCACCCCACTCCCCTGTGTGCTGCAGCCCATGGCTCTATTGCAGTCCTGGGCTTTTATTAACTTTGTACAAAGCTTTTGACCTGCTGGGCTGGTGGCAGTGCTGGGTTCCAGGGTGTGTGCTTACCCTGTGGGATTTCTGTCCCACAGCCCTTTCAGTGCCTTTTTCCTCCACTCACCTTGTGCATCTGGCAGATTTTTGGGACTTTTTCAATGCTGAGCTCCTGATCTGAGAGTCTTGTTAGGGGAAAATGATTCTTTTTGAACATGCCCTGTCCAGTGATGCTCCTCACTGATGCCTATGATCAGTGCCATGGAAAATAGAGACAGTGCCTAGAAGATTCAATATTTTGCAGAGAAACTGCAAGAAAGTGAATGAATGGACAAATATTTGCCACAGGAATCCTGTTTTCTTTTCAAGCAAACAAACATCTGGGTTATTCCCATTGAAAAAAAAAAAGGTACTGTGGCAAACATGAAAAGATCCAGGAATTTCATATCAATCTGTATTTGTATTTTTAATTTCAGAGCCTTTACATCTAGAAATAAAAGTATTACTGGGGTTTGATCTGGAGTCCTCTGAAGTCAGTAACAGTGAATACTGGATTGAGAGAGGCTGAATCATTTCAGGAGCAATTCCCAGTGCTGTGTGTTTGCTGTCCAAACACCCTGCAAGCCAAAGGTGCCCTGAGATGTCCATGAACACAGAGGTCCCCTCCACTCCCAGTGCCCTGCTGCTTCCAGCAGCAGCTGAGCCCTGCCAGCCTGCCTGGCCCCTTCAACCCTCCCCTTGTGGCAGCTCCTGGGTTTTGCCCGTGTTGCCCCCATGGGGATGGGGTGGGATTTGTCCCTTCATCGTGTAGATTAATGATGGGCAGAGCTCTGTGCTCTCTTCAAGTGATGTTTGTGTCTCTGTACCCCAGGGGAGCTGTGGGTGGCTGCCAGAGGCAATGGGGTTGCACTGGTGCAATTAATTCACTTAGTTGAATTTGCCTTTTGCTGTTTGTTTTTATTCTGAGGGATAGGCTGGCCAGCTAACAAGTAAAACACAAGTTGCAGCCTACTCCTGTAATGTGCCAAAAGCAAAATAATCTTGGTTTGGGTTTTTTCTCTTGCTCGTGTTGATTGGCAGGGCCCTTCATTACTGTCCTCACAGTTATTTTAAGCCGTGCTTCTACAGCAGTAAAAATGATGATCAGTTGTATTTTTCACTCACAAATGGGATTAATTTATCTCACCCAGTCGCTCAGGGGTGACCTTTCCCCAGTCTTTCCTTAATGAACAGTTTTGTGATATAATGCACCTCTGCTCTAAGGCTACAGTGAATTGTTACCTGCTGCAAAGGTGGGCACAGTGGATGGGGCTTGGGGCAACCTGGGATAGTGAAGGTGTCCCTGTCCATGGCAGGGGGTGGGATGAGGTGCACTTTACATCCCTTCCAACCCAGACCATGCTGTGGTTCTAAGAAATGCTCAGCTCCTGATTTTGTGCAGACGAACTCCATCTCGGCCTGCTCACTCCACTTGTGTTTCCTCTGTCCACACAAAAGTCTCAGCCCAAGAGACAAAAGTATCTTCAGTGTCCTCTGGAGTTACAGCCCTCAGCCCAGTCTCCATGTGGCAGAGTCTCCAGCCTCTTCCCCGTGCCCTTCCCTGCTTGATCTGCTGCCAATATCCAGATTATCATTCAGGTCAGCTCCCTATTTCTTCCTTAGACTCAGATTTCCATCTGGCTCCTGATGTTGAAGCTGCTTCTGAATTTTGCAGAGTTTCTGCCCAACATTTCTATGATTCAGCCCTTGTGGTCCAGCTGTGCAGGTGTGCTGTGTGTGCCTGTCAGCTGATCCAGGAATCCAGTGCTTCTTCTGGTACACAGTGCAGGGGGAAGTATTAAAAAATTCCACAGCCACACTGGGTCTGGATCTTCTCCAACTTTCTGCAGGTTTGAAGGCACCTCAAGCCACCTCTAATGATTTCTCTTAATGGGCTTCCAGAAAAACGCAAACCTGGACAATGTCACAGTCCTGTTTTCTTCTCCTCACCAAGACTTTTTTCATTGAGATGGAAAAGAACACCATGGCTAGGTGTTCAGGTGAACCCAGACATGTCAGAAAACTGGGAATGTGACTTCACCTCTGCTGCTGCCCTGTTCTTCCCTCAGCAAATGCACTCCTGCCCCACTCTGCACTGTTAGAACTTCCCTGAGAATCTACTTTTAGCAAATTTTCTAGGACCACCTCCCCTCTGCACCCCTGCTGCTCCCCTTCCCTGTCACAGCACCAGCTGCTGTCTTCAGCTCCAAAGCTCTTGTCTTCACTCCTCCAGTGTCTCCAAGTGCATTCCTTCCCTGATGCTGATCTGCCCTCTGGACAAGCAGCTTTGCAGCCTCTCCTCAGCAGCCCCCCACAGCTGGACAAACTCTGGAAAGAATTCCTAGATTCCTCACCACGGGCCTTCTCAAATCTTGACACCAAGCAGAGCGCCCAGATGGGATTTTTGTCCCTGGGGCTGCTCAGTGTCATCTCCCTGGTTCCTTATTGCTTCTTTCCGCTCACTGAGGGCAGCAGGAGGTCACAGGGGGAATCACTCATCTAGAACCGTGGAATGGTTTGGGTTGGAAGGGGCCTTAAAGATTGTCTTTTTCCAACCCTCCTGCCATGAGCAGAGACACTTTCCACTAGGTCAAACCCTGTCCAGCTTGGCCTTGAACTCTTCTAGGGATGGGGCAGCCACAACTTCTCTGGAAACCTGTGCCAGTGCATCCCAGTTACCAATTTCTTCCTAATATCCCATCTAAACCTCCCTCCTGTGGGATTGAACCCATTCCCCCTTGTCCTGTCACTCCAGGCCCTTGTAAATACACTGTCTAGAGTATATACACTGTATAGAGTATTTACAATGCAGAGAATACTCTCTCTTTTTGTAGGCTCCCTTCAGGTACTGGAGGGCTGTAATTATGTCACCCCAGAGCCTTCTCTTCTCCAGGCTGAACACTCCCAGCTCTCTCAGCCTTTCCTCATGGCAGAGCTGCTCCATCCCTGTGCTCACCCCGGTGCCTGCCCTGGGCTCTCTCCAGCAGCTCCATGTGCTCCCTGTGATGGGAAGGGGTCACACCAGCTCCTGCCCTGTGCTTCTTGCTGCTCCCAGTTGCCTCTGCCAATCCCACCAGCCTGGCATGTGACACCTTCATCATCCAGGGCAGAGCCTCCTTTGTGCTGGGAGCAGCCACAGCCCGCGCGTCCCTTCCCGGCATTTGCGCAAGCGAGCGCTAATTGCATCCTCAGACGTCTGTCCTGTTTTCCTGCAGGCACAGGTCCCTGGGATCAGTGTGCAGAGGGGAATTGGTGCACTGGACAGGGCTGCTGGTGGCCCAGATCCCTCTGGTGTGCTTTGTCTGTGCAGCTCCCGGGCTCTGTTTGTTAGTCTAAGTCACGATGCAAGGCGGAACCGTCCAGACTTATGAAACTGGGTCAAACTGCTGGGGAGGAGCACAAAGGCCTAGTGTGTGAGCTGGGAGGGCAGAACAGACAGGCCAGGGCACAAAATGGAGAGGGGACTGGGAAGGACAGAGAGGAAGATGCTCTGCACAAGTGTGTCAGACACAAGAGGCAGTGGGGAAAGAGTTGGGCTGGTCCTTGGAGTGGAGGGAAGGTTGTGGAATGTTGGGGTTCCCAATACCTCTGAGGTCCAGCCCTGCAGAGAAATGGCTTAAAGAATTTAGCCATTAAAGAATTAAATTAGAATTTAGATCCAGCATGTCTTGAAAAAGCAAAAATGTTTTGATAAAACCAAGAAAATAATATAAAAACAAATAACAAAGTCACACACAATATAAAGACAAGTCTATATACCTGTTACAACATCTTGAAAATGCTGCTGGAGCACCTCTGTGCTGTCCCTTTAGTACTCGATTGTTTAGGTGGGCTATTTGGCACCTTGCCCAATGAACTTGACAACAGGCTTTGAGGTACCCTTCCAAAGCCCAGTCAGTGTCTCTGTGCTGGCACTGAGCCAGTTACAATGAGCAGGCTAAAGAAAATTCTAGTTTAACTTCCTTACATGTTCCAAGCTAAGCTGAAACTCTTTCCCTTACATGGAAACCCCTGCTCGGGTGTGGAAATGCACTGCTACAGTGGAGGAGCAAAGCCCAGCTCATTTGTGTGGATGTTGGATTGCTTCAGATTCAACTCAGTTGTGCAGCTGCCACCAGGCAGCCAGCACAGGAAAAAAGAAATTAAAAAGTGTGGGTTGTTGATCTCAAATCATGTAGGTGCTGGGGAAAATCACCACAGGGTGATTTGCTCTACCATGGAGCTGTTCACCACTGGTTTTGAGGCATTGCAAAGTGTGGGTAATGTCTCCTGGCAAAGATTAAAAAAAAAATTCCCATTCAAATGGGGTTGAGGAAGCTCCATGTACAGACCAGCAGTTTATCTGCCAGGAAAATATTGGAGCAAATCATCAAAATGTAAGCACATAGTGAGGAGGTCAGCAGCATCCTGTGGGATTTGTCTAGAACAAGTGGCTTCCAAACATTTTGACTTTTCTCCTGTGACAGCATAATTCAGGTTTATGAGCAAAAGAAAAGCAAAGATTTTTGTATAAATTGACATTAATAAAGCTTTTGATTTTCTCCAATTATGTTTTGATATTCAAGATAGAGAAACCTCATTAGAAGAAAATTTTCATTTGGTGGTTGCAAAACTGATTGGAAAGCCATGCTGGAAAGTTGTTTCTTATCAAAAGAGAAAACTTCACAAGGTGGGGTTCTGCAAAGGGTTTGCTGTCAATCAGTGCCTTCATTAATCATCTCAAGGATGAGATACAGATTGTTCTTATTAAATTTGCAAATGAGGTCAAGCAGAAAGTCTCAGCTGCAAATATGTCAGAGAAGAATTAGGATATAAAACTAAAATGCTCTCTTTGCCCACTGTTCATGGGAGGAGAAGTCATGGGTTTAGGTTCAGCTGTTTAGAGCACTGAGTGTGACTTCCAACAGGAAGGATAATCCAGGACTGGCATGGGTGGCCTCAGGGCACTTCACAAGCACAGAAAAGGGAATTAAGCTGTGGTTTGTGTAAAGATGATCCTCCCCAGGGCAGAGGGCTGCCCTTTGAGGTCTCTTCCCACCTCATTTCTGGCCTGTAAGTTGGGAGAGGGTTGCAGAGATGCTGCCTGGGATCAGCCCCTCCATCAGGAGCCAGCCCTGTGTGTGAGTGCTGGACCTGCACGTTCCCCTGCCATGACCTTCAGATCTTTTCTTCTCTTTACAGAGCATCTTCTACTGCCTTGAGGACCACCAGGGTATTTAAAACTGCTTTTGCTGTTCCTCCAAATTTCTTTGGTTGTGGGGGTGAATGTGGGAATTCATAATGTGTTTTATCAACTACACAAGTTAATAATGTGGATCTTGTGTAATTTGGAACTCTACCAAAGGATGAATCAATGATGCACAGTTCTAAGTTCACTAAATTCCCAGAAGTAAAACTTGTTCAAAATATATCTGTATCTGGAATGGTGTTGTCTTATCCTTTACACTTGTGTTTCTATTTCTGCACTGATACAGCTCACATAATATTTCACTTCCAGTTCTGAACTTGAAATGCAGCAAGATGAAAAGCCGAGTTTTGGTAAACAGGGATTTTTATTTTGGATTCTAAAGAGAGAACAAAATTGGCTGTGCGTGGAAGCGCTTGCTGCTTTGAAGTGGTTAATTTGCCTTTATCTTCAAGACACATGACATCAGATTGGATCCAAGAATGTTCTTAAGCAGAGATGGATGAAGCCCTGACACCCCCTAACTCTGGGTTCATTTACAGCTGGGTTATAGTCAATCCTCCCTAGAGCCAGGCAAACCCCACAAGGCTTCCCCCAAACCTTGGCTTAAGTGGGCTTTTTGAAACTGGACCTGACCTGGACCCAAATTTAACACTACTTTTTTGTGCTTAAAGGGAATGTATAGGCAAGGAACATATTGTGCTCTGTTGTAATAAGATCTGAGTTTCATCAATATTCAGTACTAGCACATGCTGGGTGGTGTTAGGGACTGAGCAGATACTGTGAGCACCAGCTGCTGCTTTTATGCCAGTTTTTCATGCTGAACAGTAGGAGACTAAACTCTAGCACCACGCAGAATGGAGAGTTATCACGAGCTGGGAGCAGGAAATTCATGCAAATCCCTCTGTGCTCGTTAATGGTGTCTGTGATTGGGCTGGAGGAGGCTGTGAGGGGCAGAGCTGTTCCCCTGTGCTGTCACAGAGCCTGTGCCACCTCAGGCATGTCTCCAAGGCATCATTATTTTGAGATACTGAGGTCCACAGAAGCCTTTACTTTAAGGTTGACTAATGCACCATAATGTCTTTTAAAACTCTGGCCCCCAGGCTTCTTGGGGATGAGTCATCTGACTGAAAGCATCTGGCCATGTCCTATTCCCTCACCGTGTGGGAGGGTCTGCAGGTCCCTGGCTGGTGGCACTGGGCTCCCCAGGGCCCTGTCCCAGTCTGTACCACCCTCAGGGTAGGTGCAAGCAACCTGCCCAATCTGCCTTCCCCACCTCTGCATGCAGTCGTTTGTTTGTCTGAATTCTCAACCCTCTGCTTTGCAAAATGACCTTGCAGGTGTTTTGGTCTTTTTTCCAGGTACTTTGAGAAGAGATCTTGCGGGTCTCCTTGCCTTAGATGACTCCAAAAAACCCAACAAAGTTGTCAAGGGTGACAAGTGCAGGAGGTGGAGGCTGTACTTTATCCTAGAGTGACTCCCAGCCAAAGGCCCTGTGGTTGTCACACCGGCTGCCCTGGGACCACCCCCAGGACAGGTAGGTCCAGTGTCACCAGCAGATTCCATAATAATGTGGTGTTGATTTCTTGGCTGACCTTGGACAAGCCATCCAGCCCTCCCAGATCTCAGCAGATCTTTGTGGAAAGCAACAGTTCTCATTTTCCACTCTCTGTCTGCCTTGAGCTGTCAAATTGAGACATCCCATAGTGGGATGTTCTTTCAGTGACTGATCCAGGGGAAAACTCAAATCTTGGTGGCAGTTGGTGCAATTTTAGAGCTCCTGGAGTTAAAGTGTTGGAACTGTCTGGAGAACATTTTTTTGGGTCCTCTAAAATCCAAGCACAGTTGTTCATCCGCTTTGAAATTTGTATTTACAAAGGATATACCATAACCTTAGGAAATGCTCTTTTGACTAGGAGTGGAAATGGCTCTGACTGGAACCTGCTTTGATTATAAGTCTGTATAGTGTGGTCAGAAATCTCAGTCTTAATGATTAAGATATCCCCCCCCCACCAGTCCTGTTATTGTTAGTGGCAGCTTCTTGCCACAATATAAGATTTCAATTTATGTACATATATTTTGAGAGCAGGTCTCCACGTTGAATGCCTTTAGGCTAACTGAATTCAGACATCAAATTACAATTAAATCACAGCTCAGAAATGTCTGTAATTAGGACTCTTGAAGGGTCATTATTACTATTTTTCTAACTCACAATACAAGAGTGACTTCCAGTGCAATGTTAAGTTTTATTGTTGATTTTCCTATACTGAAAGACAGGAAACGCTGTTGGATTTTATCTCTGATTTGCAGGAGCGAGGGAGGTGGCATCAAACAGCAATTTCCATCCTGTCTGCTCCAATGACGAGATGGTGAATCTGCAGGAATGGGAACACACTGGGTTATGTGCCATTTGCCAGGGGAGGAAGCAATTTCCCGTGGAGACTGAAGGCCTCTGCTCCCCCAGCAAGGTCAGCAGAAGCATTTGCTGCCTTTGGCTCCATCATAATTGCATTAATAAAGACAGCAGCTCCCGTGGGGCAAAGGCTGCAATTAGCAGCAGCATCAGAGGTTTCATCCCTGCCTCTGCAGTGTTCCCCTGCAAGCAGAGAGGTTCTGCTGGAATTTATTGATGCCATTCCCTGCCTTTGAACGAGCAGCTCCCGCCGTGCTTTTGCCACCCAGCAAATCTCCCCACAGCTGGAAAAGGGCTCTGGGGGTGCTAATGTGGAAATCAGGTCTACTCCCTGCAGTCCTCAGCTGGGGAGGTGGTGGGAGGTCCCCACAGCCTGGCACTGAAAGTCAAATAATTTGGGGAATCATCTGGTTCTTGGGGAAGGGGATGGTGGTGAGCAGCGTGTTGTGGCTGTGTGACTGTGTGGGGTGTCCTGGTGTAACTTCTGCCTGTTCTGCCTGCCTTGGATGCTCTTCCAAGTTTAAGGTTGGTCAGGAATGTGTGCCCAGAGCATTCTGCAAGAGAGACAGAATCCCAGAATGGCTTGGGTTGGAAGGGACCTGAAAAATCATCTCTTTCCAACCCCCTGCCATGGGCAGGGACAGGTTCCTCTATCCCAGGCTGCTCCAAGCCCTGTCCAGCCTGGCCTTGGACACTGCCAGGGATGGGACAGTCACAGCTTCTCTGGGCAATCCTTCACTCACAGGGAAGATTTTTTTCCCACTATCTGATCTAACCCTATTCTTCCTCAGTTTAAAGAAATTCTGCTTTGTCCTGTCACTCCATGCCCTTGTCCAAAGTCCCTCCCCAGCTCTCTCAGAACCCTTTAGGCACTGGGAGATGCTCCAAGGTCCCCTCAGTGCTTTCCCTTCTCCCCTCTGTGTCTTCACAGAACCCACTTAGGTGACAATTCCTTGGCAAACCTCGGCTGGATTTACATCTTCACTTCACTGCAAAAACTAATGATGGAATACAACGTCTGCAGACCCACAGTCCTTGACACTGACTGAGATTTTGGAAGTGTGGGCCTGTTCAAGCACACACACAGAGCTGCACACACGTGGACGCAGAGGAAGGCACAAACCCACGTGAGGCTCACACTGGGACTGTGGGTGCCCTGCCAGCCACAGCTCCTGCCACCCATACCTGGGAGAGCTGTCCAGGGCAGCTGCTGCCTGGTAGAGCAAGGCAGAGCTGCCACTGAGCTTTGCTTTCTGAAAACTCCCTCTTCTGTGCTACTGCCTGCTCAGGAGCTTATTAATTTTCTCCAAAAATTGAAGATACCAGGGAAGTCCTAAATAGTTTCTTGACCTACCCATGGCACTTTGCGGAGTTGCTGCTCTTGAGCATTTCAACTTGAGTGAAACTCCCTTTAAAGAACAGGAAAGGAGTGAAGGAGTGTGGTAGTTTACTCACTGCTTCCATGTGGGAAGTGTGGGTAGAGTGGAGCAGTGTGCAGGAGAGCTGATGGACTCACATGTTGGTTGCACTCCCCTCGGAGCTCCAATGAGGAGGGGCACAGCAGGGATGAGTAGGAGACTTGGACTTGACCCATATCTGCAGTAAATCAGCCAGATCTTTGGTTGGATTCAGTGCAAGAGAGCATGGAAAAGCTCCCACCCAATAGCAGGGATGTATTCACATCCAGGACTAACTTTGGTGAGCCTGCAGTGCTGTTTCATTCTATGTCATACTCCACAAATGGAGGAGAATGCTCCTGGTTCCTCCCCCTGCCACACCACCACCCACCAACCTGCTGCACCACACCACTCCTCTCTGCCTTTTCCCCTTGCCAGTCTGAGGAACTTTAAATGGGGAAAAAAAGAGAAAAAATCATAACCCACCATCTGGTCCCCACGAACAGGATCAGCTCTCAGGCCATTTCCTCAGCACAGGCTGGCACAGTTCCCTCCTCTGCAGCAGATCGACTCATCTTGCTCTAGCTTTGGGTCTGCTCCCATATGGTCAGTGCCTAAATCATTGATATTATTTATACTCCTCTTGTGCCTCATGTCCAGGGCATTTTTGTGCTGGCTACTGAGAAGAATCAAACAACACCAGACTCTGCCCAGGGAAATAATACATGTTAGTACCAATTATGCTCAATACCTGGCTGTATTTTTACCCAGTAACATTCCAGGGGCTTCATAATCTCCCTCTAGACTATCCCTGTGGCTCGTAGCTTTTCTTCTGCAGCATTTGACCATTTCCTTCAAGTTCCAGGTGGAGTCATGGGCTTATATGAAAATTGGTGCTTTTAAAACAGGAAATTGAAGTTCATATTACTATAACTTTTGTTATGAAAACTTCCCATCCTGAAGACTCAAACCTCAGGGGCTCCAGGAAACTGAATGAATTTCTTATAAGTTTAAGACATTTTGTCAGTCTCAGCCTGAGGTGAGAATTGAGATTGATAATGACAATTCTGTCCCAAGAAGGCCTATTTATCATGGAGTTGTACACAGTATTTAAACTATGTGTTCTCTTATTTACCTAATAATTGGAGAAAAAAGGGTTTAAATAATGCTCCTCAAATGAAATATCTGGAACTCTTTCTCCTGCAACAGTGAATGAATAAGCAATTAGAAATGAATTCTCACTAGGCCACCTGGGTGTTCAGGCTGTGGTATGTCTGTTCTTTCAAGATGTCAATAACAAAGTCATCTGGACTAATGGAAATTAAATGGGAAAGGGTTCTACCCTTCTCTGGAAGCCTGGAACCTCCTGGTGGCAGCAGCCCCAGCCCATGAACACAGAAACCACCACAGGAGCTGTTTCAGCTCCAGGAACCATGATAGAAAAAGATGGATGTTTTCACATCCAGGGCCTTCTGAAGGATTTTGCTGACCATATCTAGAACTTGTAGCCAGGATTGTCCTCCCCATTTGGAAGCTGGAGGGTGGTGATGGGTAGAACTCATGAAATGGAGAAGCCAAAGCCCAGTGGATGCTGCTCTGGAGCTTAAATGAAATCTCCACAGGCATTTGGGAATGGAGAAATTGTCTGGTGTGAGGGGAAGAAGAGAGGATTACTGCAAGAAAAACACAAAAGTTTTTTTGTTTTGGTGGTTTGATCAAATTTAGTGGAGTTAAATGGCATTTATAGTCCCCGAAAGCAGCAAAATCACTTCAAATTGACTAACCTTTGATTTTCAAACAAACACTAATAATACTGGATCAATGAGTGAAAGTCAATTACAGTTCAGTAAAGCTGTGCCCTTTAAAACATCCCAGAACTGCTCTGCTGTTTCCTCCAGTGATGTGTCACAACTCCCAGGGCTGCTCACACAGCAGGAACCCATCTTTATTTCCAAAAATCAGAAAAAGACACTCCTGAGCATCTTTTTGTTCTGTCTTCTGAAAGAGGAAAGAGTTCCTTAACAGCTGAAGAATTGTCAAGGAAAGAAGTGATAAAGAAACCACGTGCCCATCTGAAATGGAATACTTTGACATGCTCCCCTGCCATTTCCCACGGGTGTTTTTATAAGTGACAGCCACTTATGCCTTCAGAGAGAAACTCAGTCACTGACAGTGCACAGGGCACACCAGCACAGAAAAAGGCTCTTAAAAAAAAGGAAATTCAAAAACTTAGTGACCTTATGACCACAGCCCTGCTGTATAATCTCAGATTCTACTTTTTGCCCCTGTTATATTTATTTACTCCATGTTTCAAACCGTGTTCTGTAGGTGGTTATTGAAGCTTCTCAGTGGTGGCCAAATCTCTCCTTCTCAATGGAAGACAGAAATGCCTCCTGGAGATGCAACTGAGTATCTGGATGAGGAAAGGGATGAAAAGGTTGATATCAGGATATTTCCAACAAATTTGTTTATCAGCAACATAAAACAGTCTTTGTAGACATCAGGCAGTTTTCCCCCATGTTTAATTATATTAAAAATCAGTCTTATACACTGAGTAGTCAAGTTGGAAGGGAAGTACCTCGTGAAGCCCCCAGCTTAAAATCTGCCAATGGCCTTGTGGGAACCTTGGATTTACCCAGCACAAGATGAAGTGTTGTAATGATGCAACAGAAAGCAAAAAACTTTGATTTTCTTTGTGCTGTTGAACTCTTAGACAGTTCTGTTGTATGAGCTGCATGTAGGAAGGCTCAGGGGCTGGTGGGAGGAACGTGGCACCTTCAGCCTGGAGTGTGATGTTTCCATCAATTTCATCCTTGTGAACCATAAAAATCATTTTTCTATAAGTTTTGCGTCTTAAAGAAGCCACAAAACTCAGTTTCAGAGGACATGAGGGTTGAGGGAGTGTGTATGGCACTGCATTTGCAATTACCATGAGCCAGCAAGTGCAAGGAGGTTTCTGCTAATCCAGAGGCTGAATTTTATCTGTAAATTAGGGGATAATACAGATATATAAAAGTAGTAGCATGTTACAGTGGAATGATTTTGTGGTTAAACTCATTAAACAACTGTTTCTCAGCCAGTCAGTGTCCCAGGCTGGATTTGCTGGGAACTTTTTTCCACTTCCATTTCCTTGTGTGCACTGGTCAAGATGGAGACACCATTTTATGTGTGGGACAGGCTGGGTCTTGATGCTTTTCCTGATAAAGGGGAGAGAAGACAGATCTCTAAGGCAGAAAGGGTTAATCCATTATCGTCCTTTAATTATGCTGCTGCCAGCCAGCCTGGTTTGCACCTGACCAAGTGAACCTGGGATGCTTTTTATGCAGCAGAAAAAGGAGCTTCTGGAAAGTGTATCTACTGCAGCTTTCCAATTACTGCTGCCCTTTTTGTGCTTTGTTCATTTTGCATTAATTTAGATGAGTTCAGAGATATCCAGGTTAGCCATGATGATAAATAAATTAACCTTTATTAATTAGACTCTTTAGGACTGATTCATTTATTTTGTTTCAGCATTTGTGATTCACCACAAATGAATGTGCTCTGTCTCTCTGCCTCACAATCTGTTTGTCTTGAATTTCAGTTTATTGTTGCATCTGTTTGGGATCTTTCAATATGGGAGAGAGCTATGATTTAAAGATTATAAACATGTATAAACAGTGTAGGAATAAACAGAGAGGCTTGGCTTGTTGCTTTGGGCTCTGTGCCAGGCTAACAGGACTATTAGGTTTATCTGAGCTGTCTCATATCTGTCTGCTTTGGGGAGGAGATGGTGAGAACAGGCAGCTGTCCCTGTCTGCCCATGCTGAATCATTCCTTCCTGCCAAAATTAAGGAGCACTCCCTGCTGAAGCACCAGGGGCACAGGAAACAGCCCAGGCTGCCTTCCAGAGGGCAGAATTTGACTCTGGTTTTGGTTTGATGGACACACATCCTGCAGCATGTCTGTTGGACACTGAGCACAACATTTCTGCCTCTCAGTCTTGCAGGATGGCTCTGAGGATGGGCTGAACTCCATTTCTCCTCTGAGAAGAGGACCATGGCTCTGATGTCCTCTGGCTGGACCCCAGCCAAGCTCCCCAGAAGGCAGAAAGAAGCAGACAGGCTGTGCTGCCCCTTTCCCCTGCTGCTGGGGCTGAACCTGGCCCTGCACAGACTCTCTCACAGCCGCTGTATCTTCAGCATGGCACCAGCTTTGTGCCTTGACAGCCCCTAATAAAGCCATTTTTCTTTCTCAGCCTCCACCAGGCAGGCCTGCTCTGGATGCTGATCAACAATTTAGCTTTACTTGGGTGACTTGGAACAATCCTGGCTCTTTCAAGGCTGAGTGGAAAAATGTTCCCAGCATGTCTAAGGGAAGACCTCGAAGATTTGTCTACAGTTCTTATTGCTGGTGCATCCCACTGGGCATTTGATTCCCACGTTTAAATTCTGAGCAGATAGCACTTAGTCTTCACCAGAACAGGGTTTTTTTGCAGCTCCATCAGCATATCAGAGAGCAATATTAATGCTTTAAAGTGCAAGTCCCTGACACCCCAGCTCTGCCTGGAGCAAGCAGCAGGCTGAAGCATCCAGTGGTAAATAAACCTCAGCAGATTCCTGATGGAAAGTAAGAGAAGGGGCACATTGGGAAAGAAAACAAAATGTTTGTGTATCCATGTGACTTTGCAAATTTGCTAGGAAAGGACAGGATTTCCACATAGCACTTTTGGTTTGTAATTTGTAATTTATGTGTCTCCAGCTTTCTCATATCAGTGTTGGTTTGTCTAACAGGAGGTGTGTTACACCTTGCCAAAAATTGCCTCACTCTTCAGGCAGTGCCATGGTGTCACTGCAGCCCAAGCAGACATTCCAGGCTTTGTGTGTGGTTCCTTTTTTTCAGTGTCTGTCTTTAGACATTCCTCTAAATAAAGGGGTTGAAAATATCTCAAGCTGCCTTTACATAGGGAGCAAATGGGTATATCATGCAAATTGCATAAAATACTACTGGGATATGCACCCCTATTCCCTCTGAAAGTGGATTGGATTAATTACTTTTGGGTAGCAATAGCTACTGGGATTTAACTCAGTCAATGACTCTGTCTCAAGTTTGAAGTTATTCAATCTTGAATAACTTATTTCTTTTTAATGAGAAATATTTAAAAAATAACATAAGGACATAGCTAGATTGAAGTTCTCAGAAACCTAACCTTGGAAAAGGATTGCTTTCTTTCCTGGAGAATACTATGAATTCACAGTTGTTTTCTTTTAAATGGGCAGCATTAAAATACATATTAAAAACCCCAAAACTAATATTAGCTCTCAACAATTTTGAAAATTACTTGTAGAATGCCAAGGTTGTTTATTGTCAAGACAGGCTGGTGAGACATGAGCTTGTATCAGCCATGTTTGTAGTTTTGTGTGTTGAGTAGGTGAGAGGGTAAAACAGCATAAACAGAGGCAATTTGGGCAGATTTGTTCATGGGACTGGTAATTTTCCCCCACCTACTCCTCCCCTTCCTACAGGCTCTCGTAAGTAAAATCACCAAGCAAGATTTTTTTTCTTTTCCTGCCTGTCCTTTACAACTTACCTTGAGCTGTGAAACCATCTGGAGCCATAAAACAAAGAGCAAATCCTCACTGGAGCTCCTTTGCTTCTGTACATGTCACTTTTATGGGCAAATAATTAACGCCACGTGGGATTTGAAAACAAAGGTGATAGCTGCAAAAATATTTGCGGGCTGTGGTTCACTTCAGCAGCCTTTGCTTTGTGCCCCAGGACTCAGCAGCAGAGATTGCTGCTCTGCTGTTACAGCCTCAGCCAGAGGTGCCTGAGGTGTTTTAGCAGCAGCACTGAGGGGGAATTGCTGATGCGTTTTTTCATCTCGAGAGCGGGCGGCCTCTGTTGCGTGTGCAATTAATGGAAGAGACACCTTGTATGAAGCCGGCACCCTCAGACTCACAGCACCACCCCTGTTAGCCATTCTCCTGCTGCATTTTGGTTTGAGTGCCACTGCAAACCCCCTGAACACACACACAGAGGTGCTGCAGGGCAAAGGAGCCCTCTGCCTCCCATCCTCTTCCTCCCGCGCCACAAACACACTCTGCAGGAGCCGAGAGCAGGATCTGGATGTGCAGATTTCTCCTGGCATTAAAATACAACACTGGCTCGTCCTTCATCAGCAAGCTTGCTCGTCTCTGAGGCTCAGCTTGTCATGTCTGACCGTGTGCTGTATCAGCTGTCCTCTGGGGAGGGGGAATATGAAGACCAGACAGTTGGTGTTGGCCCAGCCACATTTACTTAGACCTCAAATATTTCTGCCTGTGCCAGCACCAGTGGCCTTGTGGGATGTCCCTTTCTGGCCTTGCAGCCTCTCTGGCTTCTCTGATTTCAGTGAGTTGCTCCTCACTTGGCTGGAGCTGCTCTGATCTGTATCTCTTAAGCCAGATCAAACTCCAGCACTGCTTTTGCCTCCTCAATTTGATTGATCTTGCCTAAAGTTTCAGCAGAACCAGCTCTGTTCCTGCAGACAGGCATGGGTGTGTAATTGCAGAGAATGTGACATCTTGCAGTGGGATCTGTCATCTCAGAAATTCCTCTAGGAAGTTTTTTTGGAGTTGATCTCTCTCAGACACAACAGTCCCCAGTCTCCTCCACCACAGACCTTAGGGCAGGCTGGATTGCAGATTATTTTCCTACCATAACCATTCCTTCCACTTTCCCTTGGCCTCTGCTGTGATACAGACACTGCATAGAAATCATTTATTTTATTAAACTCATCCATTTGTGGCTACAGAAAGCAACCCAAAAGCTTAAATTTCTTGTGCCATGGGCAGGTGTGATGTGGGGAGCAGCACATTCACCTGCCATCAGCTCTCCAGGGATAAAACCTGGAGAGCACCACACAGACATTACTTGGCTGATTTTATCTGCTGGGATGGATTATTGGAACAGCAAGATAAAGGGAGAGAAAGGGCTCAGAACATATTCCCTGTCACATACATTGTGAATTTGCAATGAGTGTGTAGAGTGGGGTTATTTTGGCTTTTATTCAGTAAGATTTCCAGCTCCACATTTTCCATGCTGGTATTTGTGACCACACTCATCCTCTCTCTCTCTCCTGTTTTTCTCTATCCAGGCAAAGGCCACACGTGCTCGCTGAGTTGGTGGCATCACTGCACAAAAGCCTGGCTGGGCACCAGGAGCTACACCCAGGGAAGCAAAATCCATCTTGCAGTGCCCTGTCCTTCAGGTCTGGGCTGAGGAGGGTCAGGCAAGCAGCCCTGGCCAGCAAAACAAACCCTCCCCGAGGAGCAGCACGTTGTTCAGGTCTGGCTGGTGCAAAGTGCTATTGATCCCACATTAAGGCATTTAGGAATGGCTGTAATACAGAGGAATAAATGTCACACTCATAAATAAAGAGTTGAACTAATTTAAATTATCCTTGCAAGACAATTAGAAGCTGTTCCAGCTCTGGATCCGTGTGCCCCCTGCTTGAGATAGATAATTTGGAAGCAGACAGCACCTTTCTTCTGTATTTGTATTTTTTTACAAACTTTCAAAGGGCATAGCAGGAATATTGGATGGAAATGAGAAAGATGCTTATGGCATGGATTGTGCTTTCCTGTCAGGCACCTAGGAAAAGCTCTCTCCTCATTCCATGTCAATAAAAAAGCTAAAGCTAGAGGGCAGAGAAACAGAGCCTTAAGCTTTCAGAAGCAATCTTTCTAAACTTGCTATCCCATACTGGTTTTTTAATTAAAGATTTATCCCCCAAATTACTTCTGGTTTCCACCTGAATTCAGTTTTTATTTACCTTTTTTGACTGGCTCCTATTCTGGCACGTGCAGCAGCACAGAGAGGGGTGGGGGTCAGTCTCTCCATCAGTGTGTGTGTCTGTTTACCTCCAGACTTTCATCTCCCTCCTCTGCTGCATATGCTGAGCATCTGGCTGCTACCCAAACACGTTTGATGACTGTCTGCAAATAACAGGATTCCAAATATAAAATATTCTGTGACTCGCATTAATTAAAACAGAGAAAGAACAAAAGGGGTGGGGGTGGGGAAGGAGAGGAAAAAAATTACAGGAGGGTTCTAAAGAACTGGAAGTTTTCCTGGGAAGATGAAGCCATCTATCTGACTGCCATGAGCCAAGTAATGAACGAGATAAATCCAGAGGGGAAAAGAGAAGTCTCAATTACAGTCTCAAAGACAGCGAGTTATGTATTTTAGATAATAGATTTAAAATTATACTGTTTTACAGTCGTCTCTGATCACATCTCACCTTTCCTTGCACTCTGCCCTTTTCCAAAGCTGAGAGTAAGCCAAATTTATTTGTTGGTGTTGGGCAATAGAGATACTAAACAATTTCAAATTTATTTGATGCTTCCACATTCCTTGAAGGCTGGGGTATCATCCCCAATTGCTGCAGCTGCCCTCCCACGTTAGGAACTGTGACTTTTCTCTGTCCCTCTCCCAGACTGCCTGGGCTGCCTGCTTGCAGGGAAGTCTGAAAACTCCACAGAAAAGCACATGGAGAAGGCCAGTCTCGGTGAGATAAACGTTATTTTCAAGCTTACAGTCAAGTATTGCAAATAATTACAAAACTGAGCTCTGTATTTAGTGTTATTTTTAATGGGAGTTGATCAGTGCTCGCTCCAACCCTTTGCCTGGAAAATTCTGTGGAGGATAAATGCTCATTCACAGCGGCTCCATGGGCAGGAGGAGGTGCTCAGGTGATACAGACAGGATGAGCTGCTTTAGAGAGGGCATCTTGTGGCTCAGGAGGAGGAGGGAAGGAGGCTCTGGGCCAGCCAGGTGACTCAGGAGCTTCGTGGGGCAGGCAGGAGGTGCAGCCTCCCCTGGGCCAGCCGAGCATCCATTCCTTCCTGGAATGCAAACTGCGTGGATGGAGCGGGAATGTGGAAAAAGACTTTCTTAGAAAAAATCAGAAGTTTAATTAAAAAATAAAAAGACAATGAGGAGACAGAAAAGCAAAACACGACCAGGTAACTCGGCATTCAGCCAAGAGCACCGCTGCTGAGGAAGGCTGGCTCCTTAACAGTACCAGCCTGTTGCATATTTATAAATTCACATGCATGATTCAAACATTCCTCTTGAGTGTGAATTTCTTTGTTCAGTTTCAGCTCCTCCTCCAACCATTTTATCTGGTAGATTCTTCTTCGGGTGGCTCCATTCCATCTGATCCTGGAGGTTTTGGCCATCTTCATCTTGGTAAGATACTGATAACAGAGGTTCAGTAAATTCCTTTGCTGAAGCTTTGGTCAGTAATCTTCATCTGGATGAAATAATTCAGGAATGTGGGTGATTTTCTCCATCCTTCTCCTTTAGTCAGTTTAGGTGTTACAAAAACAGTCTTTAATATCATGTTACCTCCTAATGAATATATATATTCCTCACACTATTTATTTCTAAGTTTCACTAATAACAGAAGTAAAAAAAATACAGCAAAACCTTCCCATATTATACATACAGCATTTGTGAAAAGCCAGCTTTACAATATGTGTCTATAACAGAGAACAACTTGCAGAAAGAGAGGAGAGATGGGCAAAGGCCAATTAAAATGAGAGGGATTGAAATCCCCTTTGTGGGGATTTGGAAGGGAACGGACCGAGCTGTTCCATCAGTGCTGCTGCTCGCCGAGCTGTTTGCTGTCACAAACTGCTGGCAGCTGGGACAGCTAGCTGGAGTGTTGATCTCTTGGAAAAAATGTATGTTTTTGTGTGTTTCTGGGGCTGTCTTAACAGACTTGCAAAGCTGGATGAAGCAGAGACTTGTTCTCCAAATCAGATACCAGGTCACACCGGTAAGTCTCAGCTAACTGTTTTTATCCAAGGAGGAAACAGCCAAAAAAATTGTATTTAAAAGGTCACACTAGTTTGTCTTGTCTGTATCACAGTAGCTGAGCCTGTCCCTGAGCTGGGAGCTGCTTTGCACAGGATCACAAAATGGGTTGAGTTGGGTTAGGTTGGGTTGGATCAGATTGGATTGGGTTGGGAGGGGCCTTAAAACCCATCCAGTCCCACCCCATCCATGGGCAGGGACATCTTCCACTGTCCCAGGATGCTCCAAGCCCTGTCCAGCCTGGCCTTGGACACTTCCAGGGATCCAGGGGCAGCCACAGCTGCTCTGGGCACCCTGTGCCAGGGCCTGCCCACCCTCACAGGGAAGAATCCCTTCCCAACATCAATTCTAGCCCTGCTCTCTGTCAGTTTAAAGCCATCATGCCTTGCCCTATCACACAATGCCCTTATAAAAAGAAGAATTTTGGATTATAATGGAAGCAATAAAAAGTGCATCCAAATGTTGCACTACCCCAAATACCACGAGGAAATGGCAGCACTGTGCAGAGAGGTGGTACCCCAACGTGCAAAATCCATGGAGGTGTTCCGGGGGCTCAGGACAGACAAGGTATGAAACTCTCCCTTGAGTTAATTGTCACTGAATGAAACCCTTCTCTTTTTTTCCTAAATGCCCTTTACTTATTGAAGTAGTTCATGACTCGGAGGGGGTGAGACAGGGAGGATGTAATTAAATGCGCATTCATCACTCCTGCTGCTAATTGTTTTCTAAGAATGCATGAGAAGAGCATCGATTGCTTTCTGAAGTGCCTCATCCTGCTGCAGGTACCACTCAACAAGCAGGTGAAGCTGGTGAGCCCAGCCCAGCCCCTCCTGGGGCTCATCTCCTCCACTGCCCTGTGTCCACAGGAGCCCTGGGAGCAGTGGCAGGAGCAGTGGAACAGCGCTGGGAGGGTTTGATGGCAGCCTTCCAGTCCCTGAAAAGAAGGATGGACAGGGGCTCTTAGCAAGGGGAAGCAGTGATAGGACAAGGGGGAATGGCTTTAAGCTGAATGAGGATACATTTAGCTTGGATATTGGGAAGGGATTCTTCCCTGGGACGGTGGGCAGGCCCTGGCACAGGGTGCCCAGAGAAGCTGTGGCTGCCCCTGGATCCCTGGAAGTGTCCAAGGCCAGGCCGGATGGGGTTTGGAGCAAGCTGGGAGAGTGGGAGGTGTCCCTGCCCATGGCAGAGGCGTGGATGATCCTTAAGGTAATTTCCAACTCAAGCCTTTCTGTGATTCCAAGCACTTTGTGATTCCATGGGTCTGGGAGGAAAACTCCTGGATCACACCTGGCCCCAGAACTCACCCAACTGCAGAGACTTGGGCCAGAGAAAATAAACCAAGTTACTTTCTTCAGATTTGTAATTCAGCCTCTGCCTTCATTGTGAGAGCATGCATCAACCCAATTTTATTTTAGAGAACTCTGACTGCAAAGGATGCATTTTGTGATCTGGCAGGGAAGGGTTTAAAAGTCTCCCTGTAAAAATGAGGCCAGTTGATCTGTGCCTTGGCTGTTTATTCCACAAAATCAAAGTGTGTATAAAATGCTCCTGAATCAAAACAGCAACACTTGCTACCAGCTGGAGAGAGCCTCTGATCAGTGCCCAGAGCTCGTGTCTGCCCTGAAGTTTATCTTCTGCTGGGTGACCCAAAATGGGTTGCAGATGTGGTCTAATGATGACCAAGATAGGGAAAAGTTCTTCCTTTGAGTTGCTTCTGTGGCTGCAGCAGGGACAGCCACCAGGGCTGTTAGAGGTTTTTCTCAGGTTAATAATAAATATACTAAATAGTGAAGGATTTTGCCCCATTCATCCCCCATCCATCCTCCCCTGTGTGATGGGGCTGCCCTGACACTCTTCTGCCCACTGGCTGCAAAAACCCTGGGAGCCACCAGAAATAATTAAAAGTGTCAGTGTGGGGTTAACAACAAAACCCCCCAAACTGTAAACAAATACACAAACACCCACCCCATAAATAAATAAATAGCATAATGCTCCCTCAAGCAAATCAGAGCAAAACATCAAATTAATAACAGAACATCAAGTAACATAATAAAGAAATAAAAAATCACCACTCAAGCAAGTGCTTCTCCTGGCAGGCTGAGGGCAGGTCACTCAGCACAGCCTGGAAATGATGGATCCATCCCTACAGATGTGTGATTCCTGCTCCCTTTTTATAAAATCTCGTCTGTCTGGAGCTGACAAAATATAGGGTAACAGGTTCCTTCTGCTGGTGTTCAAAAAGGTTATGTCTACCAAAAAGTGCAAGCCAGTGTTTTGTTTTATGATGCTTTTAATTGGCTGCACGGTCCATAATGTGCATTATTGCACCCTGGAAATTGTGTTTATTGTGGTATTGTGCCACCTGCCATTCCAAGGGTCTCCCTCTGCCCCTGTAAATGCTGAGTTTTGCTCGTGATGTAGGTGCTGAATAGAAAAATCCATTCCTCTGTGAGCTTTCCTTATTAGCAAACTCTAATAAGCTGCTGAACAGCGTTCAGTGCACCCGTTGAGAAACCTGCCTGAATGAGAGCCCCTGCACTGAGCCCAGCCATGCCAGGGACAGATAATCCTGCCAGGCACGACAGTAGATGGTGCTCTTGGTTTGCTTTAGCTGCCTGCAGACACAGCACCAGGAGATTCTCTGCTCCTGGGCCTGTTCCCACGGAAATGTCCTGCAGAAAGCAACACTTGGGGTGCCCGAGCATCTTCTTTGCCTTGGTGGTGTCCCAGTGGCCACAGCCCCCAAATCACCCAGTGTGCTGCCCAGAAGTGCTGATGTTAAGTGTGTGTGATTTCCAGAGAAGCTGGGGCTGCCCCTGGGTCCCTGGAAGTGTCCAAGGCTGGATTGGGCAGGGCTTGGAGCAGCCTGGGACAGTGGAACAAGATGAGCTTTAGGCCCCCTCCAACCCAAACCATTCTGTGACTCCATGATATGGGCCACAAGCCAGCTTTTCCATGGCTCTTTTTCCAAGCACCACATCCTGGAGAGGTCCCTGTGCAGAAGGAATCACCCCAAGAAGGCACATCAGTGCCTGGCTGTGCCACGAGGGTGCTGTGGCAGCTCCCGTGGGTGAAGGAGCTCTCCCTGCTCAGCTGACAAATGGTTACAGCTCTGCAAAGCCCTCCTCGACTCCAGCCAGCTCCTGTTGACAGCAAGAATAAGGGAAGAGTGCTGGTTTATGGTTTTTAATGTCTGTAGGGAGTGGAAAGCCAGAAAAGATGGATGTGGGCAAAGCTTGGTGTGGGGAGCACAGCCCCAGCAGCGAGGCAGAGCATCCCCAGCACAGAGAGGCTGCTCGGGGGCTGATGGTGCTCTGTACTGACAGGATCTATCAACAGGCAGGCAAGGAAAAGCCTTAAAATACTTTCCAAAAGGATAAACACCTGTGTGAAGTCTTCTCTGGGGACTTAGAGCTCAGGGTGAGAATTTGATAAGGCCTTAAAATGCAAGGGGAGCTGTAAAAGGCTTGGGTGCCCAGCACTCGTATAAAGAGCTCCTTCTCAGTCCAAACATGTGCTCCAAACCAAAGTGTGCTCTCTGAGACTTATTGATTTATATAAACTCTATTCACCCACTATAGGCCATGGCTGAGCACCACCAGTTTAAGATTACACATAATCTATAAAAATATTTCTACTTCAACAAGTGGTGCTCCATCATCAAACAGAACAGCTGTGCCTGGGTGGAAAGGAGAAGAACAGAGATGGTTTTACACACACAGATGTGAATTGCCTGGATGTGCCTTCATGTCTGTGCACAGGCACAAACTTATCTTTTCAATAAGCCCCTTTGCCTGGACATTAAGAGGCTTGGGAAAAAGAGTAAGGAAAAATGAATGCTTCTGTAGCTTCCTTGGCACTAATTGAATTTCTGTCCATAACATTTAACAGACTTTAAGAAGACCCCACATATTTACCTTTTCTCTTGGATTTTTTTTCCCTCTCCATTTAAAACTCATTGTGTTGTGTCATTTTATAGGCGCCAGGAATAAATCTTTTGTCAACTCTATTGCATTATTATGCAAAGTACACAAAAAGTGTAGGAATCAAACAGCCTGAGAGAAGCCGAGCGCTGCTCCTTTCAGCCCTCCCAGTCTGCCCCAGCAGCAAACTCTCCAAGTTTGCTAACACAGTCATTTTCTCAGGAAAACTTCCTCACCCCTGGCCATTGATTGCAAAAGAGTTCACTTGACCATGCTAATGCCAGCTGCAGGGAAGGGAATTTACTGGGGGATGAAAGACTCCCTGAAGGAGCCATCAATTAAATCTGCAGAATTGATCCTGCGGGAAGAAGGAGCTGCTCGGCACCGGGAGGATTTCCTGGCAGCAGGAGAGAGGTCAGTAAATTCCCTTCTGCCCCAGTGATGGGGACGTGTCCCCCAACAGAGTCACTTTAGGGAAAACCAAAATCACTGCTGTTAAAAGTGTTTCAAAGGGCGAGGCTCCAGGCACATTTCAGCTGCTACAGGTGCTGTCCTCAGGCTGTGCTTGGTGTGAGGGGCTCAGAGCCAGACCTGAGGTGTGACAAGAGGGACCTGGACCTGAACCTGGGGCTGACCCTGTCCTGCCCTGCCAGCAATCCCCGCATTACCGGGGGCTGTAACTCCGCACCCTGGAACAGAGCTCTGCTCCCACAGCACAGCACCAAATGGAATTAACTCACTTAATTAGGCTGGGAGAAACACAAAGAGGGATTGAGGAGTGAGGGGACTTGGCTGCTCTCTGCAAGGTGACGTCAGGGGCTGCTGGAAAAGCTCATCCACACGGCTTTGACCCTGGAAATCTCCTCTGCTGGAAGAGTGGTGGAGTAGGATGTTTGCCCGTGATTTGTTTGGTTTGGTTTGTATTCTTTATTTTTTTTTTCTTCTGTCCTACCATAAAACATTGCAGAGAGCTGGATTGATGGTATGAGAAAGTCCTGGTACTCCTGCCACCCATTTCTCTTCCCCTCCTTGTTTATATAAATAAAGGCCCTTTGCTTAGGAGAAGACAAGTACAACAACTGTCTGTGGTGGTGGAAAAAAGAAAAACGAAGGGGGAAGAGTCAGGAGGGAGCCAATAGTAGACTTGTACCTTCTGGGAGGTAAATAATAAATCTATGGTCTATTGGGGAGCTCTCTCCAGGGGATTACTCAAACCTATCCACTCTCATCCACCTATTATTCCCTATTTTTTTCAGTTGACAACATGGAGCTTGCAGTGATGGGAGAAACAGCCCCCTGCCAAATGGAAAAGTGTGAAATACTTTACTCTTTGTTATTTATTTACTCAAGCATGTGTTTAAATGAAAGGCTGGAGGACTCCACACACATCTCCTGGAGCCATCCTTGGAGCACCTTTCTGGTGGAGCACAGGTCCCACCTTTAGCAGACCCTGCTTGGTGCCTGGAGCTGGATCTGTGCAGGGTGGGAGGAGGCCTGGGAGCCTGGAGCAGCTGCTGGTGTTGGCTGTGCAATCACTTTGTCTCTGCTTCAGAGGTGCCAGAGCACCGTGGGAAAGGTGGAGGAGCTGCCAAGGGAGAGGTCTCACTCTATTTCTTGGACAAATTTAATGCTTCTGGTTGTTCAGATGGAGATGTGCATCCCTGGGAAGTGTTTACCACCACTGCAGGCATTAATCTCCCAAGGACACATTGGACAGTGGGGTGCTTGGGTTGCTTCACCTCTCCTTGGCACAGGCTGCCCACTCCTCCTGATCCCACAGGGATCCTTCCGTGAGCCCAGCTTGCTCCTCCCCTGCCCCACACACCCATGGCCCCGGCTGGCTCCACTCCTCAGGAGCTGTTCTAATCACTTACATTCCTTCAATATTTATTCACTTTATTCCTTAAATACCAGAATGCTTCAATGGATATTTTAGCTGAAGATTTCTCATTATTTTCTTTCATCATCTCCAGCTATTTCTTGCCTTCAGTCAAGCCCCTCATATATAATGTCAGCTCTCTGCACCTTTGCCTCAGGTATCCTGGCACCCCAGACTGCACTAATAAAACATTCCACCTGCAGACCTGAAAAAATGAGGAGAAACCACCACATTTCAAAGCAAGATGATGAATTTGAATCCATCAAGGCTCATGACATTACCTCAAGTTGTGTGTGACTCTGCAGATCACCCCATTGCCAGCCTGAGCCCTGCCGCTGAACCCTTTATCAAATCAAACATTAATGAGAGCAGACTAATCCCATTTCTTTGGCATGGGAAGACATTGATTGCTGTGCCTTATCTTGCCCCTTTCAGTACAGCTGGTTGCAACTGTTTGCTCTGTTTTTATGCTGCTGTTTGCAAATAGAGGTGGAAAAGGGCCTGGGAGCATCATTGCACCAACAGGTTTCTGTTTGTGGAGCTGTGCTGTGCATGGCCCCCAGGACGAGCAGAAACAAGTTCATTTATGAACAATTATGAACAGTTATGAACATTTATGAACAATTATGAACATTTATGAACAGTTATGAACATTTATCAACATTTATCAACAATTCATTTATGAATTATTTACATTGCTTTAGTTGCTGTTCGTCGTTTTGCTGTTTAAAGAGTTTGTCCTCCATTCTAGGAGCACAAAGAAAGCCAAAATTACTTCAGTGACAGCTCAAATATCCCACAGAATGACTAGTAAGTAATCAAAGCAAACAACTTGTGAGGAAAATATAGCTTGAAAAATTATTCATCCGATCCACACAACAAATTGGTCATAGAAAAGGAATTTTTGTTCTACAGAAAACCCTCAAATTAAAAAGCAAAGAGAAGAAAAATGGTTTACTTTTTCCACCATAGAATGGGCATGTTCCCAAAAAAGTAGAATAAATATTCAATATTATTGTGGTTCTTTGTCTCTAAATTGTGAGAACATTTGAATCCTGTAGAAAAGTAAAGAACTGAAATGAGTCAGCTGAGGAAATGATTTTTTTTCCTTATCAAAATGAGACAGAAGCACTTTATTTTGACTTTTTCCCATCAAAAATGTTATGGAAATCAGCAATTTCCTTTGCAAGATTTCGATTAAAATGAAAATCCCCTTTGCTAATGAAATACCAGCCTGTAGTGGGTACCTACCAGTCGTGGGGCTGTTTCTCGTACCAGCTTTCCCTCAGTAAAGGTCTGTGGAGCTCACCAGGGCTGGGTTTGGCTCCAGCAGCTCAGAGATCCCTCACAAAACCCTCCTGAGCTGGGAAGGGGCTCTGCTCATCACTGATTTATTCCCCATGAATAATTCAACCACTTCTTGTCGTTGCTCTGCCACACATCTCTGCCACACACCACTCTCAGTTTTGTCACTGACACCTCCAAATGGGGATGGGAAGGGCAGAACGAGGGTTCCAATCCTGTGCTGTGTTGGGGTGGGGATGAGCCTGGCCTGGCCAGCAGAACTTCAGCAGCTCAGGGCTTGCACCTGCAATAAATATATCCCTCAAATGTGGGTTGTGGATAACTACAGCATGACTGGGTTTGAAAATTTGTATTTCAGTCAAGTTTACCAAAAAAACACCCAGCAAAAAACCCCCCAAAATCCCCCAAACCCCAAACCAAACCAAAACCCACAAAAAAACCCAAAACAAAAACAAAAAAACCCCCACAAACAACCAACCAATCCCACAAAAACCAACCAAACAAAAAACCAACAACAACAACAAAACAACAACAACAACAACAAAACCCCACAACACCCCAACTTGTTTCTGCACATAGGCAAGACACAGGTATGGAGAAAATGGCATTTTTATGTAAATAAAAATTGCAGAGAAAAATCCATTCTTCCTCTGCCCAGCTGATATTTGAGGACACGCTCCAGGGTTTATTTTGCAGGTGAGCTGCTGGAGCTTTAACTCTATAAATAAGCCTGTTTCCCTTGATGTCAATGGCACGATGCTGATTGACACCTGCTGAGGATCTGTGCATAAGTGTTCCTCACAACGAGCTCCTTCTGAGCCCACGAGTGCCAACTGATGTGGCAATTACACATTAATACCTGTGACTGTGCACCATCAAACTGGGAGAGAAGGGATGCAGCCTTTTGTTTTTTTAAATTAATAAAATATTTATTGCAATCAGCTCATACCTCCCAATTTGTAGCCAATTAACTAAAGTGTTCAGTGTGAAGCTGATTGAGGCTGCAGCCACAGGGCTGCACTCGGGGATCAAATTGGAGGCATCTTGCCCTGAATTTCTCTCTGTTTCATTCTCTCCAGGTAGGAACAGAACAGCAGGAGCTGGGAAATGGTGAGGACTTTCCAGGGAAAGACATCTCCAGTCATCAAAAGGAGACAGAGCCAGCAGACAGCTAAAACACCCCACAGATTAAAACTCTGAAGTGCACCAGGCTAAACTCCTGTTGATGAGATTTCAGCCAATAAGCTGAAGCTGAGTTTTAAATATGTAGGTTGCTTTATTTGGGGGGGAATATTTATTAAATGTGGAGCTGCAAAACAGAATGACACCAAGTTTTGAAATATGTTTGCCGTGGAAATTCAAACCTTGATTTTTAGCTGGTCTGGTGTATGGGGGCTGTTAATCTAATCTGAGGAGATCCCTGTAGTATGGGACCTCAAGGCATGGCAGAAGATTTATATAATTACACAGAGGCCAAGGAAGGAGAGGCAAAGTACTGGAGATGATGTCTTGGGTCAGCAGAGAGCCTCTCCAGCTGCCCTGGGCTGCACTAACGCTGCTGGGAAGATGACTTGGCTGCTTGGATGGCACGTGGTGTAAATCTCTTCTGGAAGTCACTGACAACAGAACTGCCTTGAACTGGAGACTCTGATGAACATCTACTCCTGTCCAATGCTTTGCTCCTGCTCCTGCTCCTTTTGAGCACCTTTCTCCTGGCACAGCTGATGTCCCCGAGCAAGCCAAAAAAACTAACCCAAACCCCCAAAGGCCAAGTTGTTCCATACTTGAATTCTCACTTGTGTCCCATAGAAGTTTGTTATTTAAATTACATTCACAGCCTCAGTGCCTTGATGACTCTCTCTCAGAGCATTTTCTTCCCATTTGTTTATTTTTAATGTAAACCAGTGAACTATTCCTGCATTCCTTCGCTCATGTCAGAGAGCAGGACAGATTTGTTAGAACTCCAATGAACTCTGGAGATGAGTTTATAACATCTTTACTGGGATGTTTCAGATGAGCACAGGCTGTGCCAGAGAGAGAGCCAGGTTCTGTGCCAAGAGAAAGAGCAAGCCCTGGGTTTTATTTATGGGTCTTGTTCAGCTTGTTCACACTCTATAATGAGGGACTGTCTCTTCATCAAATCTGTCTAATGGGATCTTTGATCTCCATCAGGAACTGGAGCTCAGCGAGGACAGAATCAGCATCACTAACACGTTTTATCTGAACCTCCCCACTGATACAGGAAAGGTGATTCATCCCCAAACTGGGCTATTTTTTCAATGAGCTTGCCATTCATGGCAATCTAGTCCTTGCTGCTGCAACTCACATAATTATTAATAAACTGCATGTCTGCATCTGAAACAAGATCAAATCACATCTTTTCTGAGAATGGCTGGGCAGAGCAGAGCTGGCTTTGTTCTAGCTGAGGGGTAGCAGAGAGCCAAGCCCAGCAGAGTGAGCATTTAATGATGGCTCCCACCAGCAGAGTAGGAGGTGCCAGGGACACAGGAGGTGCCAGCAGTGTCACAGCTTCTCCACTTGCATCCTTGCAGGAGCTGAGCTGGCTTGGACTGAGCTGGATCCATCTTCTGTAGCATCCCCCAGGGCCAATGTGGTTTCTTGGAGTTGCACAAATGCTTACTATGAGCATGGAAAGAGACATGATGGGTGAGGAACTGGGAGAGGACAGGGAGTGATTCTTGGAAGTCTCCCTTTTTCTTCTTACACTGTTGGAGTCCAGGGCATCCCTCTGGCTGCGCTGGATGGTTTGGGACCCTGGCAGGGGGGTCTGAGCCCCTGGCACAGGACCCAAAGTGACATTGTCTTTGATCTCGGCCCATGGAAAAAATTACCAGCATTGCATGAAGAGCTGCAGACCCCAAGAGTTTGCTGTAAATAGTAGTTAGTTTATCACAGAGTGAAAATGGGGAAGGCAGGATGGAGGAATCAGGGTGTGGCCCTGTCCCTCTTCCTTCTTGTCCTTGTCCTCCATCCTCTGCTGTGGTGGGTCACAGGGGATTGGTTTAGGGTACAAGTGACATGGCTAACACAGGTAATAGGTATTGGTGATAGACTGTAAATAAGGAATATGTTGTGGACAGTGGTTGGGTCAGAGAAAGGGTACAAAAGGTCCAGTCCTGCCGACCTGGGGAGAGTCCCCTCGTGCTCTTGCTGCAGCAGGGACCTTGGCAGGGCATGGAAGGAACTGAGAGATAAGAAATAATAAACAACTTTGAGAAACCTAAACTAGCAAACTCTAACTCTTCCTTCTGCTTCTGGCATGGGCATTTAAGGAAAAGAGACTCTAAACCAACATATCTCAGGAAAACCAACCCAAGATGACACCAATCTGAATTCATCATCCCCTGATGGAGCCTCTCATTTTTAGGGGAGATGAGCACCTCACCCTCTCTGCACAGAAAACTGTCACCCACGGGCACCCTGTTGGCACAGGACCAAGACATTTTTAGGTGATTCAGGCTCAGGTGGAGCTCAGCAGCCCCAGCCCTGTCCCCTGATGGTGCTTTCAGCCTTCCCAAGGGTGCTGCAGAGCCTGGACCTGCTCCCCCAGTGCAGCTGGAGAGTTCATCCAACACAGGCTGTGACAGGCTCTAAATCCACACCTGCAGCTCCACTCCCCCTGGAAATGGGCACAGATTGGGTCCACGACAGCAAGATTTATTGCAGTGTGAACAGCGGGGTAGAGCAGAGAAAGAACATTGGGAAAGAAACCTCTGGCTGAATATCTTGACCTGCCTCTTTCTATTATTTCATTGCAGAGTGTATAATGGTGAGGCAAAAAAATCTTGCAGAAAAATAAGGGGAAAAAGTAATATTTCCATCATTTTGCAACTGTTGGTGGAAATTCAAGGAGGAAACAAATTCCTGCCCTAGTGCAGAGGTGATTTAAATGAAGTCAGTGCTGAATCCTGTCATGTGGAAAAGAGTTGTCCTCCACAGGAGGGGCCAGGTGCCAAAAGTGAGATAAGTGGGATTCTGCCTCCTAAAACTGTGAATGTTGGAGGATTTGTCCCAGACAAAAGCTGCCAGGGACAAAGGGTCTGTCTGGCCCTGGTATCCCTGGGGATGCCTCCCAGCTGCTGCCAAGACACTTGAGCACCAGGCTTTCCTTCCTGTGGAGAGGAGCTGTCCTCCAAGGCTGGGAGCCTGGTGCCAGGAGTGGGATTTCACTAAAACAGCCAACATCCAAGGATTGCTCCCAGACAGACGCTGCCACATGGGTCTGGCTGGCCTTGGCCTCCCTGGGGCCACCTCAGGTCATCAGTCCCTGAGACCCTGAGGGGCCTGGCTGACCTGTGGAAGAGCCAAAGAGCAATCCATGACCCAAAATGGGGTTCTGCCTCTTAAAACTGGGAATGTCACTGGCCTGTTTTAATTTATTTCTGAGAAACTACAGAATCATTGAGTCGTAGAAGAGTCTGAGTTAGAATGAACTTTAAAGATCATCCAACTGCAGGGGCAGGGACATGGGCAAGGACAGCTTCCACTGTCCCAGGCTGCTCCAAGCCCTGTCCAACCTGGCCTTGGACACTTCTAGGGATCCAGGGGCAGCCACAGCTGCTCTGGGCACCCTGTGCCAGGGCCTAACCTCCTCCTCAGTAAATAATTTCTTCCTAAAATCAAATCTAAGCCTACTCTCTTTCAGTTTGAAGCCATTCCCCTTTGTCCTGTCCCTACAGCTCCATATGAAGAATCCCTCTCCACTTTCCCTGTAGGTTCCCCTTGGGCAGGCTGATATCTGAGGTGCACCAGAAGAAGGGAGAAATGCAAATATTGTACTACTCCTCAGCAGATTAGAGAGAGAATGACACAGTTACCATACAGTGCATTTCTCACTTCGAAGCAAATATTAGGAGATAAATATTTCTTTGAGGGTGGGTTTGTACAGAAAAAGAAATAATAAACTTGCAGACAAATTCAATATCATATTAAAATAGAATTACAGTTACTAGCTGAAGGGGATGTGGTGGGTGTAGTCTATTTGAATTTTAGAAAAGCATCTGATGCAATCTCTCATAAAATTTTAATCTCCAAATAAATTAAAACTAGCTTTGATATAAGCACAGCTACATGGATCCATAACTGGCTGAAGAATCATAAAAGTAAGAATGAAAAGTGGCATTTACATCGCACTGGAGGAAGTCGTGTTTCTTACTGCAACCCTGATAAGAATAATTGCCCTTATTTATTGTCTCCCCAGCAACAGAGAGGGGGAAGCATTAACAGCACATAGCCGGACTAAACAGGAAGGCATATAATGCACATGAACTTTGGGAAAGAGGTAATATAGTGGTTTTGTGCCTGTGGTGGGCAGCTGGAGCAGGAAAGGGGCTTTAAATTCATGGCTTTGCTTGCTCAGAGGCACCTTGGGCAGCTGAGGACCAGCAGTGAGGCACCTCTCCTGCTCTGAACCCACAGGCAGCAAAGGGAGATGCTTGTCTTTCACAAGCTTTAATGTGTGTGATACTCATGATATTAACAGAGTTATCAGTGTTTTGTGATTCAGCCTGCAAGGAGGAAGCTGCTGTGTCTCATTGGGAGGCTCTGGGGCACTGCTGGGGCTTGGGCTGGCCTGTCCCTCAGTCACCTGTGTCTGGGGAAAACTGAGCTCTTCTCCCCTGGATGGGTCCAAACTGGAGCTGTCAGTAACTTGTCCATACAGAAGGTGGGAGAGAAAAGCCATGGGTGACGTATCCTACACTTGGAATTTGGGAGTTGGCTTAGACCTCCTTGCTCTAATTAACCCATATGCACAACTGAGAGAGTTTGCCTGGGAAAAAAAGAAATGAAAAAATCTTCCAAAGTTCTGGGAGAGCAAAAAATTGAGCTGGAAAGTCCAGACGAGGCAGAAGTAGATACCATCTCTGCACAGTGGTAATTGACTTTGAAGACACTATTCATCTGAATTACTCAGCTTGCAAGGGTTCCCATCCATTCCGTCTTCACAGAGGAATTCAATATATTCAAGAGTAAAGATGTACAAAGGACTGATTTTTCTGTCATTTGCACAACCCCAATGAGGAAATGTAAAAAGAAATCATTTCACATCAAGCTGAAGCAATTTATGAAACTCATTCGGGGAAATTAAAGTAAAAAAAAAAATCTTTCTCATGAAACCAAAGACTTTCATTATCCATTTTTAATTAATTTAAAATAAAATAGATGTCTTGTTGTTATATAATGTAAAAATACTTCGTTCAAAGGCATTGAGAAAAATTACCCTCGTTGAGATTTTTCTCTGAAGGATTTCTTTTTCCAAAACAATTTCTCAACCAAAAATTTATTCAAAACTTTACTTCAATTAATAGCTTCATTCTTCTGATGGGAATGTTCAGAGGAAAGCCTTCCCCAAGTCTGGCTGATTCTGGATGTTCCTGCGTGCTTGCTTTGCTTTGTACAGTGATGGTGTGCATGGATGGGCACCGCCTCCTCACAGCTCTTTCTGAGGTACAGCATCATCATCCTCAGCACCCAGGAGGGCCAGGGGGGCAGAGGCAGGGGGTGGTGACCCCTCCGTGCTCTCCACAGCAGCATCTTCTCCAGGAACAAGCCCCCACTGCGTGCTGGGAGCTAACCCTGTGCTGTGCTGGCTGGAACTGTCACTGACTCTCCTTCCACCTGGGTTTTGGGCACCATTCCTTGCTTTGGATGAGCTACAGGGTGCAGACAGAGTTTGGACATTCAATCCCAGGGAAGATCTCTGCAGTGGAGGTGTTCCAGAACCTCACTGTAGCCATGGAAGTCTACTTCAAACTCATGGGGATTTCCACAGAGGTCTTAACTCCTGGCATTCCAGCCTTCCTCTGTCCCAGCCTTCCATGCCGAGGATCTCACTGCACCCTGGACTAAAGCTGAGCTCGCTGTTATTGGTGCCACATCCCTGGAAGTGTCCAAGGCCAGGCTGGATGGGGTTTGGAGCAACCCTGCCTGTGGAATGTTGCCCCTGCCCGTGGCAGGGAGCAGGAATGAGATGGCCTTCCAGGTTCCTTCCAGCACCCAAATCATTCTGGGGTGCCAGGTTTCCACAGGGAGCACATTCCTTAGCTCTGTTCACCCCGATGCAAAGAAGGTCTGTGGGCTCCTGGAGCAAGGTACCCTGTACCCACACACAGCCTGGTGCTGCATCTCCCTGCCCCATAAATCACCTCTTGTCACATCTGGAGCTCCCTGCCCAGCAGCATTTACTGCATCCCTCATTTCGATGCCTCGTTCCGGGTTCTAAACAGCTGCGAGTCCCCCATCGCTCGTTAGCAGGCTCAGAGAAGCGCCTTTTATAGACCCGTGTATTAAACAAATAAAAGACGTCAAGGAAACTTAAAAACACATCCAGCTGCTCGCAGATTTACTGCGCCAGCATTAAACCCTCATTAAACGCACTTTTACAAGGGGCGGCCCTATTTTTCGGCTCTGAATACCTGTGACAGCGGGAAGTGGAGGTTATGGAGATATACGGGCTCAAATGGGGACATTTATGGATGGGAAGTGGGGGTTGTGGAGATATACGGGCTCAAATGAGGACGTTTATGGCGCGGGGCTGGTCGGGCGCGTCGCGGTGACAGGGCAGAGCACGCCGCCTGTTTTGTGGGCTGTCACGCGGGAATGCACTGCTGGCCTCTCTAACACGGAGTTTATGAAGCAAATAAACATTTCCTTGCTGTCTGGCTTCCTTGCTTCCCCCACCACCTCTTTCCCTCCTAGGAAGATATGCTGAATATTTCAGGGCACTAAGTATTTTAACTGTTTTATCAAGAGGGTGTCTTCGTGCATCCAGAAGTGAGCTTGTCTCAAATCCCACATTTTGAACTCCAAGGTAGGTGAGATGGGGATTTCACAGGGGCATAGAACAGTTTGAGTTGGAAGGGACTTTAAAGATCATTTTATTCCACCCTCTGCCATGGCCAGGGACACCTTCCACTGTCCCAGGTTGCTCCAAGCCCCATCCAACCTGGCCTTGGGCACTGCCAGGGATCCAGGGGCAACCACAGCTTCTCAGGGTACCCTGTGCCAGGGCCTGCCCACCCTCACAGGTTTTATTTTTTTTTATTTATGTCTTCCTAATATCTGATCTAAACCTGCCCTCTGCCAGTTTGAAGCAATTTCCCCTTGTCCTGTGACCACCCCAGCAGGGACCACTATTTCCCATTAGTCCTGCACAGAAGTTCCTTGGTTCCAGATGTTCCTGCCTCTGGTCTTTATTGCAGTCGAGGCCAAAGGTGCCCCATGAGGTTTGCAGAAGGGCTGGCTCTTACCTGGCCCCCACAGGCTGTGCTGGCAGAGGTTTTGATGGACACACCCTGCAGGACAAAGCAGTGATGTCTGTGTTGGCACCTCTCTTTCTCCCTCACTGCTGAGGTCTCGAGGCAGAGCAGGGAATCTGCTCACTGCAGCACATGTCCTCATCAGGTGCTAGATTGATATGGACAAATGTGAACAAACCAAATTGGTTTATGCCATATTTGAATTTTTATCTGCAACAATAATCCATTTATTGGTGAATAATTCAGGGTATTAAATACTAAAACCCCATCTTTGATGCTGAAAGTCACTGAGCCCCAGAGTGCTGGAGGCTGAGGGAGTGTGCTGAGCCAGGCCTGGGACATGCTGCTCATCCTCTTCATCCTTCAGCTGGTACAGATGTGGTGAGGGTGAGGACAGACCTGCACTCTGACCCAATGTGACCGTCCTAGTTCTCTGAAAATAGTATTTTTTCTAACATGACTTATATATATTCCATTTCTTGTTTCAAGTAAAAAGTGATTTGATGGCAGAAGAAAGGGTTTATGTCTTTGGGGCCCAATTTTCTGAATACTGCACAAAAATATACGTGCAATTCTTGGCAATAATTGAGATTTTGTATGCAAATTGGGTCATTCTGTGTGTGTAATTGCCCTTTCAATGCATAATTGCCCGTGGGCAGGTTTTGCAGAAGATCATATCAACTGCATGTGCAGATAAGTCGCACATTTTTATTCACTTCAGGAAATGTGCACAAGCAGGAATTTCAAACCAGACACCCAGGAGGGCTGGGGACTTCTTAGCAGTCTGGAAACAATGAAGGCTCGGGCTGTAATCAGCAGGCAGGATTTGGTGAAGATTATGAACCTGAGAAACGCAATAAATATTTGTGGTGGGTGTTGAGGACATCCCGTGGTGGCACCGGAGGGGACAGCTGAGCCTTCCTCCTGCCACCTCCCGCGAGGCAGCCCGGCTGACATTAACCCTTCCTTCCTCTGTGCAGGAGACAAGGGAAAGGCAAACACTCCTTTATTAATTAGCACCCCTTAATCACTTTGCGGGGAGGATGACATTTGGACAAGCAGCCCATCTCTCATCCCCTGGGGAAACTTTCTTCTCCATGAACAGCAGAGAGCTGAGCCTGCTGAGAGTTAAGCCCGTGCTTAACTTTAAGCGTGTTTGTTTTCTGTTCCAATTAATACAAATGTTGATTACTTAAGAGCTTTGCTGAAATGGGTCCAAAGCACCAGAATGGTCTGAATGAGAGAGGCATTTTGATATCCTGATTAGAGAAAACCTGTTCCAGGGTCTTCAAGGAATACCTACAGAATTTTTCTGAGCCGTTTTCCCTTCCGCAATCTTTCTACCTAAGTTTTAAGGACACTTTTACTGAAGATTTACTGATAGAAACCTTCTACTGAGTGCATTTGATTGCTCCATATTTCAGAAACAATGTGGGAATGGAAAAATCTCTCTCTTTAGGCTCCATTATCTTAGACTCCTGTTGTCAGCATGGAGTTATAAAGAACCAATACTACCTTTAAACACCGAATAGCTTAACTGCTCAAAACATAAAATGAAAGCACTAAACATATCAGTTTTGTGTAAAAAACCCTGCACTTTTTCCCTTGTAATAAACAAATAGATATATAACAGCAGCCAAAATAAACCAGGTAAATGCTTCGGCTCCTCTTCTCGGAGTGCTGGGCTGTAACTGCTGGACGAAAATCCATCACTGTGTGACTTTGGCCTCCATACTGGGAATGAGGGTCGCTGTCTATTCACAGCCTCCAGTGACAGAGTGGGTCATTTCAAGGGTTACCAGTGAGGAAATACTGTCCCTGGAATGAGGGCCCCCTCGGCAAGGGTGTGTGCCCAGCAGAGCTGCAGGGAGCACAGCCTGCTCTCCCATTTTCTCTTGCAGTCACGATCGTCCCGGCTGACGATTAAATTCTTCTGGGCAAGCCCTGTCTGTTTGTGATAAATTTGATAAGATAAATGATTTTTCTAGACAAAGGAAATGCAAGATATCTCATCTATCTGGACCGAGGATGCCATTTGATATAGTGCCACATGGGAAATTATCAGCCCAGCCGAAAGCGCCGAGAATTTATACAGGAGCTGTGAAGTGGGAAAGGCGCTGGCTAAAGGGGAGCCCGTGACAGGGAGCAGCAAATGGGGAATTATCACTCTGAAGTGAGGTTACCAGCAAACATCCCCGAGGATCAGGACTGGGGCTGAACATATTTCATTTGTGCATTGACCTTGGGAGGGAGTGATGAGAGTGACAATGACACTCAGAGCTCACGCGATGGAAGGTGCATCCTCAATGCAAACCAGGATGGGGCTGTTAACTGAGGACTGACCTTGAAAACTAAAGCAACAGAAAAGGGATAAAATAGAATAATATCTAATGTATGCATGAGTACTTATGGAGCAGTAGTGAGATTTCAGCTATTTGTTAGAAATTACTAAGGAAGAGAAAGACCTGAATGTACTTGGGCATCACAGGTTAACCATGAAGTGGCAATTATATGGTTTCAAGGAAAAGAAGATCAGATATCCCCAATTCACTTTTTCACTTAAGGCTACAGGTCTAGGGAAGCACTAATTCAATTTTACAAAGGTAGGCCTGACCTCATCAGAATAGTGTGTACAGTTCTCTTCCCCCAAGAGTGAGAGGGAAGAATTCAAACAGTAAATGGTGCCATAAGGGGATTTAGGACAAGCAGAGGAATGCAGGGACTGTTGAGCTGAGAGGGGAAAAGAGCACTTAGTTTAGTTAGGTAAAGACTGGGGCTGGAACATAGGAGGGGCAAACACTCAAGAAGAAAATTGCTGCTGAAAAGAAATAACAGTGATGGGCATGAGGACAAATGACTTAAATAAGCCAAGAGTTAATTTAGGCTTGAAATTAGAGGAAAATTGATGTAGTAACAAGTGGGGGCAACGCCCTTTAACAGTAATGTGAATTAAAGCATAATGGTGTATTACACAGTTTTTAATGGAGCTGGAGGAGGACCTGGGTATCAGGACCAGGGTTCCTATGTGATTTTTTTGGGAGGGACTGAGTGTTGTGGCTGAATGTGCTGTGTAATGGCAGCCCAGGGGCATGTAAAGATTTCTGTCTTCAGGGAAGTTTGAGGAATAGCAGCTGACAAAACAGACACCTTTGAAGGTAAGCCAGGGGATTCACATCTGAGGAAAACTATTTGAGATTATCATTGCACACTTGGTTTTAAGCCTCTAAACCATCCATTGAAAGAGGCAGAGGTTGGATTGTGAAAGTTACCTGCCCTGATTGAGGGCTCCGTGTAGCAAACAGCTCTGATGGGCAGCCTGTGCTCAGCGTCAGAGGAGAGGATACTTACAGAAAACAACATTTTTGCCAAACCTGGACTCTGGTCATGAATGATTCATGAACGGAAGACAAGGCTACATTCATCAGATAATTTATATGTAAACCACTAGTTCCACCAGCTACAGAGATGAGCCCAGATGCCTGTGGGTCAGAGCTGGACTGAGCCTCTGGCAGTGGGAGGATGCTCTGCTGGTGCTGCCCGGGGCTGTGTCCCCATTAGCCTGGCACAGCTCCTCGGTGGCAGGGCACGAGGTGCTTATGCTGCTGAGCAGTTTGGGCCTTCTTGGCTGCCAGCAGCTGCTGCACAGCCTTGGCTGGGGTCTGCCAGCCTGGGACAGCCTCTGTGGGTGCTGAGCTCACTGCAGGAGCTTTCATTTGAGCAGTTGTGGTGGCAGAGCTCACTGAAATCCAAACATCAGAATCCTTGTTCCCACCATGACTGGGCTGTGCTGGGACAGAAGGGGACCATGGGTGTGCTGATCTCTCACCTACTGCAGTTTTCTGGGGCAGAAGGAGGCTCTCAAGGTGTGCCCGCAGACCTGCTCATGGCAGAGGTCAAGGGCAGTGGCACCCAAGCACACTGACAGTAACAGCAGAGTGTTTTCACAGAGGTTTAGGCTGGGAGGTTAAGCCACAGCCAACACTAATTGCTGTGCTCATGTTAGTCTCACTGATGTCCATTCCTTGCTGAAATGCAGCCCAGGGTCACCAGAAACTTCCCCCATGGCTGCAGTGAGTAAACAACTGCACCTAGAGAAAGAGGGGATGAGACTTCACCTGTCTTTTGGTGTTTGCCCTGCCTAGGACAGCCCCAGTCTTATGGAGATCTATAATTCCTCCAAAAAATTAGTTCTCCCTCATCCTTCCTGAGGTCTGTTTGTTAAGTCCTGGCGCCTTCTATTCCTTTTCCACGCAATGTAAGCCTTTGCCCAGGGCCTGGTCAACTAGCAAACAAAAAAATAACCTTCATTAGTGGAAAAAGTAACCTTCACTAGTATTGATCTGCCAGATTAGTTGCAGAAGAGTCCTGAACCTGCTGCAGAACATAATAGACAGCAGAAATACATTTCAGCTGCAAAAGGGCTTGGAACCTATGAAATTTAACTGCATGTGCTCACCCAGCCCACTCACCTTGCACCAAGCAACTCTACCAATTAGCTTTTTAAAACCTCTTTCTCTACAGGGAATCAGATGAGAGGGACAGTTGGTCTGACCCAGTAGTACTGCTGTTATTTTTTTTATTAGAAATAGGCTGAGTTAATAGCAAGTTTATACCAGCTTCCATCTGGAGCTGCTCCAAGGCTGTGCAGCTGCAGAGTGATAAGACCAGGGGGGAACACGCATCCCTGGCTTCCCTTCTGCAGTGCTGGACACCCAGGAGGATTTTGCAGAACAGACAAAAAACCAGTCTTGTAATACCACTGGGTGAGCCAGACAAATCAGTTGCCCATATCTACCTGTAGATCATCCGTGCTGGGTCTGGGAAATGAGCCAAGAGTCTTTGTGGGCATTAAAAATGGGAAAGTGATCTAACAGGAATGTGATCTAACACTCTGCTTCCCCCTGGCCCTGCAGACAAGCATGTGAGGTGACCCCGCTGTGCAGGCTGAGCCCTGTTGGGAAGGCAGAACTCCTGTGCTCAGCCTTGTGCCCAGCTCGTCCCGCTGGAATGAGCAAAATCCAGACCACAGGTTCCCTGCTGGGTCTGCAGCTTGTGCTTTGTGTCCCGTCCCACCCCGGGGCTGCTCCTCTGCCACAGCCTCCTCATTTCCTGCAGAGCATTGTTACTTTTCCATTCCCTTTGTCCTGCTCCCTTGCCTGTGGATATGGACACTTTCAAAATTAATACAAATGTTTCCTACTCACCTGCTTTTCCTGCTCTTGCTTTCTAAATTGCTTCCCTTTGCATCTGCCCTTCCTCAGGCCTCTTGTGAACATCAGCTTTCCCTTCATGGACTGGTTCCTTCCCCCTCTGGTGCTTCCATCTCCCTGCTCTATCTATCCCTCCTGCCCACTCATTTATTTTTAGCTCTTTTCTCACACCACTGCATTGATTCCAGCCCTCCCCAGCAATTTTTAAGACACATCCTGTCTCCAGCCTACCTTTGCACGTAGCTTATACTGTTAAACATAACAATTTTTTTCCCTTTTGAATAGAGGCTAAATAGAGTTAGAAAGGGACCTTTTAACACATCCCTCACATCTTCTTTTGGCTGTCCAGATGTGGACAGATGTGCTGACATTCTTCTTAGCAAACACATCAGGCTGTCTGCTATGGATAACTTCAGAGATCTGGTAACTCTCTGAATTTTTAGAAGTAAATTGCATTTGCTATCAAGAGTTTCTATGGCATTTGCTCTTAAAGCTATTTCATATCTGCCTATATACACTATGGATTTTCAGTTTCCACATTCATATGTTAAGAGAGAAATGAAGAAGAGCAAAAATGCCCTTTTTGATGCTAATCCACAGAGTTTCAGTAACCAAATATTTCTTTTTGAGATGGTAGAGGCCATGATCATCTTCTAGTTCACACCGTTATTTCCTCTCAGAAATGTTCACAGCACAGGAGATTGTTGCTGCCAACACTTGCCAAGAAGTTTGTTAATTGTCATCCCTACCTTCCAAAGCTGTTATTGAGCCCGAAACCACTGCAGTGATAGCTGAGCTTGTTTGCAGCCTGAATATTACAAGTATTTTCCCCACAGTTCTGCAGTGCCTTCTGGTCCTCACTTCAGTGTTGGCTAAGCTGTCATTTACAGGAGTGATGTTGTCATTACAGTATTTGATATTTTTCTGAGTGTAGCTGTTGTTGACAGCACATTATGCACTTCCTGAGGAAACTTGCTATTTATTTCTTGCCATGAAGTTGGTGGCAGTGCCAAGAACTCACCTGTGAGTTCAGCATGGCTGGAGCACCAGGCAGACAAGCTGCCACTGGCTTGGGACAGCACCAGAGAGAAGCACATCCTTGTGTTGTACTGCACCTCCAGACATCCCAGGTGTTCTGCAATGGGCACTGCCAGGTGCTTTTTACAATCTAGGCACTATTTGATGGTAATTCCCTGAGCCTAGAGACTGGGCTGTTGATTACTGGATTTTTTTAAAATTACAATTTATGGTGTTTTGTTTTGTTCTCGTGGTTTCTAGAATCATAGAATCATTTAAGTAGGGAAAGCTCCTTAGGACCACAGAGTCCAACCACTAACCCAGCATTGCCAAACCTAGTGCCCCATCTTTTACCCATCCCAGAATCACAGAAATGTGTGTTCAAACCACAATACTCACCCCACTTATCCCATAGCCAAGCCCCTACTTTGCTGAGAAAGACACTGCAGACCTTCCCAGTTTACCAGACCTTTTCTCTTTCCCACTGAGAGATCTTGTTTGTTCCTTGCAGGGCTTTGCTGGCTCAGTTTTTGCAGAGCAGTCACAAGGATTTCCTCTGGTCTTGCATTGCAGCACATGTCCTCATCCAGTAACACTGATGGACTTCAGCTTTGGGAAAACTGCTGAGTCTTCTGTGTAGTGTTTAACTCTCATTTTTCTAAATGCTGGAAGTTTATTTGCCAAAACCAACAGTTTAATGTAGTTTCTGTCTGTTTGCTACTTTCTAAAAGTGGTTTGTCCACTTAACTTCTGCTTTTTGCTAATAAAAATCTTCCTTTGTTGATCCCTGAGAAGGGCTCCAGCTGCTGTAACCTGACCCTATAAACCTTGGTGAGTGAATGAAGTGTTTTCATCTTATTTCTTTGAGAAGCCTCTTTGCCTTCACGATCCATCTCCTTTCCCCTGTCTTGGTTTGTGTGGTATTTTCCAGCATTGCTCTTTGTTCTATGAAGATTTTCTTCTGCTGCTTTTGTGAGGATATTTTGGAGAAGCTGATGGTGCTGTTTCAGCCCTCTCACACACTCTCTAGATGACCTCACCTACCCTGATTTTAGATCCATTTACCTGTGCAGTGCCTGGTACTGCTTGATAACATCCTGCAGGAAGATGTGTGACCTGTAAATCAAAGCCTTGTAGCAGCTGATTTATTCTTTAGTTCAAATTGAAATTGATCCTGTGCTTGTCTTACAGCTTTCACTGTCAGTTTGGTTAATGAATTAGGATTTCATTTGGGTCTGTAGTTTAGTCCCATACCTTTCCATGCAAATTCTGTTTGCCTCTCCCCTCACTCAGTCCATACCAGCAGTGGCTCTGCAGCTGCAGCTGATAGCAGGGTAAATGTCACCAATCCTTCACCGTTTTCATTTTCATAATCAAGTCAGCTATTTGCTTTTCCTCGCAGTAGTTGATTTTTCTCAGCAGAAGTCTCCCATTGTTTAGAGGAATTCATGCCTGGGTTTTCATTAGAGTCTGGAGACAGCTACAGACCTGACCCTGCCTCCCCTCCCCGGAGCTCTTTGTAGGTGTGTGAGGGTAGATAAATTTCAATCAGCTCACTGGAAACCTGGCTACAAGCAACTCCTCTGACATGCAAATTGCTGGAAATTATTAGTTGTGTAGACACTGTACTAACACTAAATCAGCCACATAACCTAAACATTTAAAACTCAGTGCAAGCTGGTGCAGGGGCATTGCTGCTCCCAGCAGGACTTGGCTGCTGGAAGGGAGCGTGTCCCTGTAGGACACCAACAAAAGACTAAAGACTCCAAATATTTCAGAAGGCAAATGCATAAAAACCCCTTTAATTGTCTAATTTTATAGGGTGTTCTGATACAGACTTAACACGATTGGTGAACAGGAATGACACCTCCCCAATCCCATTGGTCAAACTAAAGAAACAGCCAAAATGTTTTTCTTTGAGAACCAGAGAGGCAAAACACCACCTGCAGAAAGATTGTTTTGGGAAAGGATGGTTGTTTTGCCAAGATTGTTTTGGGAAGAAGCTTTGCTAAGAAACTTTTCCCTTGGGAAAGGAGGTAGCAGCTACCAGCAGGCTGAAATCTCTAAGGCTCAAAAATATCAGGCCCACAGGAGTGCAGCTCTGAAGAAGCAACAGATGATATCATATTTATTGTTTTATGCATCTTAGGGCTCATCATAGGTCCTATAGGTTTTTCCAGTGCAATGGCTGTTGCTGTAGGACATGAAATAAGTCACACTGACTCCATGTGTTTCTCAGAAGGCTATAGAGCAATTTATTCAAAACACAATTTCTTTATATACTATTTAAAAAGACCAATATGATTGGTGGGCAAAGTTAACACCTCTTCAACCACATTGGTTAAGCCAGAGGGCCATCAAAAGTCCCTCCTCTAAAAAGCAATGAATACAAAGATATAGTTAAGAAAACATCTCTTCTTGTTTACAGCAAATCACCTGGGAAAGAAATTTCAAACCAAAAGATCCCAGGCATGAAGTGAGGGCTATGTCTTCAATACTGGAATCACAGCAGTTCTGCCTCTCCCTGGATGCCTCTCCTCATGTTCTCCTTGGTTGTCTCTGGTGCTCGGGCAGCTCCACACCCCACAGCTGGGAGGTCTGGTTTCTCTCTTCAGCCTGTGCAAGAGTCTCAAGAAATGAATCCATGACAAAAACCTATAAAACTCTCTAAAATCAAAGCCATTCTTTCTATGACTTCACTGATTCTCAGGAGGAATTGCTGCCTAAAATAATCCAGTGGCACCCAGCCAGGAGTACATAGTACAAATCAAGTCTCATTAGCTCAAGTTAGAGGCATAGAATGAATCCCAGAATGGTTTGGATTAGAACAGACCTTAAAGCTCAGCTCATCTCACCCCCTGCCATGGGCAGGGACACCTTCCACTGTCCCAGAGTGCTCCAAGCCCTGCCCAGCCTGGCCTTGGGCACTTCCAGGGGCAGCCACAGCTTCCCTGGGCCTCCCCACCCTCACAGGGATGAACTTCCTCCTAGTGTCTAATCTAAATCTCTCCTCTTTTTGTTTAAAGCTATTCCCCCTTGTCCTTTCACTATCTGACTGTAGAAAAAGTCACTCTCCTTCTTTATGACATTCGGGAACACTCTCAGTCATCTAAAGAAACTATAAAACAGAGGCAATGTGCTAAAAGAGGTATAAAAACAGGGTGAAAGTTGAAAGTTGGGATTGGTACTGAAACTCGCTAACCTCTGTTTTGCTCTAGGGCCAAAGGTCCACACTGAACTGATGACACTGTGGGATTTCCTGCATGTAAACATCCACAGGGGAGAGAAGCATCCAAGTCAGCCTCCTCCTTCAGACCACTGACTGAAAGAGTAAGAGTGGACCAGCTGCTGAACCTCAGAGTCAGATGCTTTAAATCACAGCCTGGGGAGCAGCAGAAAGGCTTTGCCTGTGCTGTACCTCTTCTGTGGGTAATTGTCTTTCCCCATGGTTTGGAAGTGCCCCCTTCCCCCAGCCCTCAGTGAGTGTTAAATCCTGACATTCCAGTGGAAACTGTGAGTGCAGCATCTGCTCTCCTTCCCCTTGGATCACATGCACGGCCTCTATTTATAGCAGGAGCGAATTTTTGTTCTTATGCATCATTCCAGCCAGCAGAAAGCAAAACAGAAGGAGAAGCTGATGTAGGAAAATGTTCCCTCAAGTCAGATTTTCAACAGATAAAGTAGTGACAACCTTCTACCCTTTGCAGTGCCCTCGCACCCCACAGTCTCCGTCCAGAATCCTCCACTGGCCACTGTGCCATGGCCAAGTTCCTCCTGGAGGCCACCACACCACAGTAATGAGCACATTCAAATTGAGCCAAGTGTATTTAGTTTTTAGAAGACTGGCATAAGTCATCTTTATTGAATATAATTTAGTTTTAACATATTGCTCTGTGCTTGAGTTATTATCTTCACTGTGCTTGGAGAAATAAATTACATTGAAGCCTTTATTTTTGACCTGTGACATCAATACACGCCATGGACAGATTCCAAAATCTTATCAGCTTTGGCATGGCTATTAAATTACAGTGGTGAACAAACCTCTTTAGAAATGAAAAATGCTTTTGGAGCTTTGACCTTTTACATTTCAATCCATAAAGAGCCCAGTGCAAATGGGAAATGCTGATCAAAATCCAGTTACTTTAATCTTCCGGGGTGTCCTTTCTGCAGAAGAAAAGAACAAAATGTATCTTCTTGCTTTACAGCCCTTCAGATCTTGACACCAAACTTTGCCTTCAACTCTGAGATTTGGTGGAAAGCACAGAACATGGCAAATCAGCCAGAGTCACAGGATTTCCAAAAAGAAACCTACTTCAAGATAAAGATATTGGACATTGGGCTGGTTTGAGAGCAAAAACAGTGAGACTTCAAGTCAGAAATACAATTTAATAGGAGAGAGAGAAAATAAAATTAAAATAAAATAAAATAAAAGCAATAGTACAAAAGACCACTGACAGGGTCAGAACACAACCTGACACCCTGTTAGTGAGGGTGGTGGTGGCAGTGCAGATGAAGCGCTCTTGTTGAAGCAGTGATCCTGTAGAAAGCTCTGGTAGCTCTTGTCCTCTGGGAATCCAGTGGGTGAGGGCCCTGTGCTGTCCCAAATCCCAGATTATATCCAGGTGGGAATGCCTGGCTCCTCCCCTGGGCAGAGCATCCCACAATGGGCTGATCTCATTCCCTGAGTCCTGCAGGGGTCCTTGATTGCCCATTGAACAGAGGGAGCTCCAGAGGAGTTACCTGTGAGCCAGGGCAAGGCCTTGGTGGCCCATGAACAGGAGATATCCAGAGGGAGGGCAAGGGAAACACTGCCCCAGCTGGTTCCAACAGCTCCTGGAGGTGGGGACAGAACACAGACTGTGGGCACATCTTACACTGGAACCTAGGGCAGACATCAAAACTGGACAAAGGCACTCGGCTGTTCTGCTGCACAAGGGCTCTGCTCACTGGTGTTCCAAGAGGATGTGTGAGCATCTGCAATATTTTTACCTCTGCTCCTCTTCCCTGAGAATGCTCTGTCTGTCTGAAAGATGAGGAATTGTACCCAAACTGTTATTTTATGTACTCTTAACCCAAGTATTTCAGTATTCTGAAGCCAGTACACTGAGATTTGGGTTGTTTTCTCACTTCTCCCACTGTCTTCACAGAACCATTTTCCCTTTTTCAAGAAATTCTGGCTGATTCTTTGTGCAGTACATCGGGATGCACACTCAGATGGGGAGTGATACTGGGGTCAAAGGACACAGTTTAGGGACAATATTGCAGAGCCCTGTGTGTCACTTGGCCGTGGGAGCTGTAGGGACAGGTCTGGAGCAAAATGAACCAGGTTACAGAAATATTATTCACATTACCCATGGTTTTTACCTTCCCTTGCTCTTTTCAGCCACGTTTAGCTGCCTCTGCTCGTGGGGGAAGGATGAGGGGGTTCCCAAATCTCCACAGACAGCCAGAGACACCACAGTGCACAGCTCTGAGGCACCTTTAGAGTGGTGAAAATTCATTCCCTTCTCATCAGTCCTCTCTGGCTGTGCTTGCTTTCAATATCATTTAATAGTGCTTTCTGTATTTCTTACCACTTTTGGAGAAAGACATTTTTTTCTACTGTTGATGAGAACAAAAACACAAATTACACTGAAATTAATGAATGCAGCTGGACAAAGACCCAGTTGCTCCTTATAAAGCTTTAATTAAACTGTAGCACTACAGAGAGGCAGAGGAGTTTCTGGGTTGTTTGTGATGTTTCAAGTGAGTAATTCCACCCTAGGACATCCATCAGCAATGCTCATTTAAATTCCACTTCAATCCCATATTACCTTTTCAGAGCCAGGGAAAACCTTGACAAGTCAAAGAAGGGACAAGCCAGTTTCTTTTGTTGAATCAGAAAACAGGGATGGCCCCTACAGCCTGGGGCACAGAAGGGTCCCTGGAGTTGGGAGTGCAGAGAAGATAATTGAGTTTACTGATGCTCCAAATGGGATTTACATTTCTAAATGAGTAATTATGGTCAATAAATTCACCAAGGACAAGTTGGATGGTAATTTTTTGGTTTTGGTATATTCTAGGTACCACGTTGGACCTAAATTATGGACAGCAAGTGGTTAACAAGTCTGCAAGGCTGGTCTGCTGGACAGAGAGCTAAAATAAAGCACTGTGCTGCAGGAAAAACCTAATGTATGTAAATTGAATGCCAATTGATTAAATATATTCATTGAGGTTTCACTTCTAGGTCATAAGTAATGTATCTATTACATACTTGTTAAACCTCATTAAATAATTGCCTAGTGGTATTTAACATGCAATAAGTATCCCCTGAAATTCAGCTAAAATGTATTCCTGCATTTGCTTAGGAACTCGCCTGAGTGAATTGATTGAAGATTTGAATAAAAGGGATCTGCTGTACGGTGGTGTGAGATATCCCAGTAAATCTGCTAAAAGACACAGAGTATCTGCACAGTTATCCATGTAATTCCATGCAGAGGGAAGGATTAGTCACTACAAAGCTGAGCTCAGGGATGGAGAGCTGGAGTCTGCAGGACAGAAGCAGAACACGAGAGTGAGAGACCTTGGAAGAGTTTTCCAAGGTACATGGACTTGGAGCTGCAAATTTTACTTTTATTTTCATAGGTGAGTAATGTTTGCTACAAATCTAAATGTTTATCCCCAGGTACAGGGCTCACTTGTTGCTGGTGAGTTATTAGCAACGTCTTGCAGTCACAGGCTGTGGAGCAAAACAGCTCCAGTCACCTCACAGACATAAATTAAAGACTCGTGGGGTCTGTGGGAGGCAGCCACTTTATATCATCCATTGCTCATCGAAGGCATAAGCAAACTCAGGCACTGAGTTTAAATTATTTGCCTAGGCTGTCTCAGGAAAATCGATGGGGAAGATCAGCCAGAAAATTCAGACATATCTGCCTCTCACCTGGGGCTGCTCCAGGTAGCTGCCAGAGAGTGCCTCAGGCTGGGTGTGCCCAGTGCCCTGTTCCTGCAGGACAGACCCTGCAGCACAGCCTGGGAACTCCCCTTCCCCTCAGCCCAAGGCACGTGGGCTCCTCTGCAGCCAGGATTAATCACGAGCACTGAACTGAAAACAAAAAAAAAGAAAAAAACCACAAAAAACCCCAAACCCAAACAAAGTAAAAACACGTTTATCAGCTACAGCCTAATTTTTGATGGATCACTGAGATGTCTGCTTGAGGCACAAATGACCAGCCTGTGCAATTGATGGTCCTTCCTCTGCTGCTCAGGATGTTGGACCAGGCCCTTGGCAGGATCATTCTTCACAGAGAGCTCCTCTGAGCCCCAGGACAAGGGGAAAATGCCCCTTTTCCTCCTCATTCCTCTGAGCTCTTTCCAGTCACCAGAGAGTCCTGGGGGGATCCAGCTGGAGATGACATCCCACTAGCACCTCTCCCATCCCACTCAGACCTGATTTGTAATTAAACCACTGAAATCATCCCATGGAGCAACTCAAACTGATTCCTGAGAGACCAGAGAGACAGTGTGACAATGACTAAGAGCCCTAAATATCTAAGGTATGGTTTTATTTTTTTTATTTTATAGACATGAGTTAGAAATGTTGCTGAAACCTGCTGATTCCCCCCTCCAACTTTATCTAATTTTTTTTTTTTTTTTAGCTTGTCGGGAATTTCTAGCCACAACTCTAGCAGGAGGATGAGAGCAAACACACGGGGGAGCACTTAGACTGCAACAGCCAGAGTACTCCATACAGCCAGCTCGAGTACCTGAAATGACCATTTCAGTGCAAAACCTGGCTTTTCAAAACCCCCATTTGTTCTGGAGACCTCACCGTTTCCCAGAAACCAAAAGTACCACGTGGAATTTTCTAAATGCCAGGACCACAGGGTGACCAACTCTGTCTCTCTGAGCCAGAAAAGAGGGGCACTTTTAGGAGGTTTCAGTATTCTCAACAACAAAGAAATGCTGAATTTTGAAGCTTGTTTCCACTAAATGCCTTTTTAAAAAAATTTTGCTCCCAGCTCTATAGTTGGAAACGTCTTTCAACAAGCCTTTGCATTTATATTGGGTTGCCTGTTTGCCTAATCTTCGATGTCCAGCTCAGCAAACTGCCCTGTTTGGAAAGGTATCTCCTAAAATACAGATTTGAGACTTAAAAGAGAATATTTAGTGTGTCCACCATATGAGCAAAGCACTTGGCCCCCATAATAAATTCCTTGCATTTGCAGAGTTTTTGTCGTGTTTGCACAGTAAACATTTGTGAAATGGATTTAATGGTTTAATTTTTCCAGAGCTTGTGAAGATAGGCTCTTCAGGAACATTGCTTAATACACAGCCAAATCATAAACCCAGCCACTGAACAGCATTATATAATTAAATTTCTATTTAATGGTGTTTATGCTCCTGTTTTGAAGCTGGAAATGTGATCTATGCACACACTTCATAACAGGTGTGTTGTAATGTTATTAACAGGCAATGATGTCAATGTTTCGAGTTCCTTTAATTTGTGCATTATTAAAGAACCCTTGCCTCATTCTCACAGAACAAATTCCAGAATTACCTTCACAGAGGTAAATACCACAATGCTGGAATCACTATTGCCTGTTTGCAGCCATCAGCTGTGCCACAAAGCTCCCTGTAAGACACAGGTGCAGCACTTCCCCATCCTGCCCAGCCTTGCCCACAACTCAGTTTGTGTTTGGTAGGACCCAAGAGAGAGCAGAGACAGGGAAAAAGGGTTTTTATGCACATACTCACAAATACAGCAAGGAAATAGCACAGGAAATAATATTCCTCTGTCTCTTTGCTGGAACAACAAAGGATTCTGAGGCTGAGGAAGAGTGTGGCTGAAGGCAGAGGAAGGCAGGCATTTTTATTACCTGGTAAAATGTGGAGTTAATTGAAAGAAGTAACACATTTCCCTTATTTATATCATCAGTTGTATTTTAATGGTAATACATTTGGTAACACTGCAGAAATGGGATAAAAGTCTTATGGTGAGCAACCTCAGGTACCAGGGACATAGAATTTCAGGCATACGTAGGATTTTGCAGGTGATGAGCTCTGGGGTCCTTGGAATCATGGAATCATGGAATATTTTGGTGGAAAAAGCCCCCTGAGATCATCAGGTGCATCCACTAACACAGCACTGCCACTGAACCACGTCCCCAGGTGCCACATCCACACAACTTTTGAACATTTCCTTGGAAGTCCACGGGCAGGCTGTTGTATCTATACACCTCTGGATGCTCCTAAGGCTGTGTTTACAAAAGTTTCCAAATGGAAAATAAAAATATCTGTCTTTCTTGCACTGATGCTTATTTGCAGTCAGCAGGGTTAATGGAAAATTGTTATCATGATGATTTAAGAATGGATTTTACAGAAAAATGGAAAGATCTGGTGGCTCTTTCATCACGTGGTTAGAGAAAAAAATCTTTACATTATTTTTGCTGCAGAGGTGTTCAATATCCTTAACAAAACAAGGTCAATATCATGATCTGCATGGTTGAAATAGGAAAACAGAGCCCAAGTGTGCTTCTCTGGGTTATGTACAATGCAGTGCCACAGTGTGCTGATGGAGCAGCAGGTACATCACAGGTGTGAATTTCTTGTGAGGAAATACCTGGAAAGCAAAGAGAAAAGGTTCTCACTTTAATCAAATAAATGAGCTAAAAATATGGTGGTGATAAAATGTTGCTTAATCTGATCTCATGGACAAAACTGCTCTATGCTGTAAAAAATAATAATCGTTTCTCTCCAGCCTATTACACTTCTTTGTGTTCCTGCAGCAGAGCGGAGAGAGGAGGCGCTTTCAAAAATTTCCATCTGCAAGGAGGTTTTAAACAGCCTCACACAAACATTTCCTGGGAGAGTGAGCACGGGCACGAGTTCCCTTGGGAAGGGACAGGGAGTAACAGAGACAGGGCAAGGCTGGCATGGGATGCTCCAGGACCAGCCAGCCAAAATAAGGATTTCGACAGCCAAAGGCATCAGTGAAATTACAAATCATTCCAGGAGCCTCTTAAGGAGCAGGGTGGAGTGCATTCCAGGGATCAGCTCAGCTCAAGTAAGCAGAAGGTGAAGCGTAGTGAGTGGAAAAAGGAAACAATTTAAACTGCTCGTGTGTAGAGTCTGTCTTAAATTAACTGGAGGGAGTCAGGAGAGCAACAAGGTGTCACTGCCAACAAGACATCTCTTGAGTGAGCAGTGGTGGCCAGAAAAGCAAACAAAACGCTCGTTTGCATTAAGAAAAAGCTCGAGGAAAGCACAGAGTTATTCCTTATCTTTAATATCAAGTGACACCACACCATGGATCCTCTGCTCGGCTTTGCTCTCCAGTCTTATGGGAGGAGAGAGCAGAAATAAAACAGGTCTGGGGAAGGCAATGAAAATGATTAAGTGAATAGAAAGCTGAAGTGTGTGGAAAGATTAAAATATTAGAACTATATATCTTAGACATTAGAGGAATAAGAGGCGATGACAGAGAGAAATAAAAAAAATAGCAAAGTGATGATAGAGATATAAAAAATAGCAGAAGGTTTAAATAAGGTAAGTCAAGGACTCCTATTCCTTGAGCAGGAGGTGTATAAGATGGAATTAAAAATCAATAGTTTAGACCTTGTTTAGACACTTAATGATGCTCAAGAGAAGACTGACATCTGTATAAATGGTGTCCAAGTGTACATTGGAACAGTAACCTGCAACAGGTAAGAACCATCACAGGCCTGAGCTCAGCCCAGCCAGGAGTTCCTGAGGTCTGAATGATTAGAAGGTGTCTTAGTTCATTAATGGATTTACTGCCTCTGCCCCTGGATCAGCATGCAGAATGAATTTCAGAGAAAAATCCAGTATTATGTATCTCTGCACTGAGATACAGATCAGGGTTGGTGTTTTTTCTTATTCTTTGGAATTAATGAAGTAGAAACCTCTCTGTGTGAAATCTGCAGCAACAGGAATTCTGCTCAATGCGTGTGGCAGTAGATATCTGAGATATGTTCCAGACAGACAGCACACCTTTTCCAGCACACTGTTCTAAGTGCTACAAGATGACAAAGAGCAGATTTCTAGAACACTTCCAGAGCTGTCAGCAACAAAATCAAATGGCTCTGTGTGGATCAGTGCTGGGAGGGGTGAGCTGACATCACACTGGTACCACAGCCTGGGACCTTCTTGTTCCCAGGAACAACACAAGAAATCCTGTGCCCAGCCTCATCCAAGGGCCCTGGGCAGCTGCCCTGACTCTCTGAATGGTGAAAGAGAGATGGGAGACTGATGGGAGGCACTGCCATCACCTCAGAATGTAAAGCTGGTCCCACTCCTTGGCATTTTTTATAAAGTGTATTTCACTGTGCCGACAGCACTCTGGGCTGGGCATTTCCAGGGAATTGTCACACTTCTCCAATGGCTAATCACTTGTCCTTTGGCCTCCTGCCTTACAACTCTCTTTGACATGTCCTGAAATTGCTACTTGGAGAGTTTTATTGCTTAATTATGCAATCAGCTATTGCTATTTAACATACCATCAATCCCTCCCCACAGGCCACCTCATAAGCCCCCAGACAAGTTTCCCTTTTCAATCACATTTCTCAAAAATTTTCCACAAAGCAATGAACTGCCGAATTTGTGCTCCGATAAATAAGATGTAGAATTTTCCAAAGTACAGAATCCTTGCTGATTTTCAGTGCCTCTCCCACTCCTCCACTCCCAAGCCCTTTGATTTCAGGCTGTGATAATATATGTAGTCACATTTACCAGTGCTGGCAGAAAGCAGCCAGAGCACCTCATCCTTTTTACTACATCTCCTAAAAACAAATTAGGACAGCATCAGACAAGCTGTTGGCTTGTGTGAACATCTGCCTGGCACTTTGTGGGCTGCTTGCAGAACGTTCCCAACCTCTGAACCGTGTCCTGCTATGGACTGGTGCCTCAGCCCTTTCCACCCAGTGCACCTTTGGTGCTGTCATGGACCATCCCAGCACACTTTAAAGACCAGGTTTGCTGCTGTTGTGTCACTGGAGGAAGATGAAGAGAACGTTGCCATGCCATTCAGGAGGGTTTGGGTTTGGGGAAGAGCTCTCAGACATTTACTGCTCCTTATTCTGTGGTCTTCCCATCAGGAGAAGCGAGGCTGAGGTTCTGCAGTGGTTCCGGGAGGCAAAAAAAAAAACCACAGTGAAAAATAATTTTAAACCAACTTGGTTGTCATGCCCAGTGTAGGGTGTGCTGATTTATGACAACCTCCCAAAGCTGCCCCCAGACTGTTTGACAGCCCAGACAGACAGAGATTCTTAATAGCATGAAGTGCAGACCCGTCCCCTTCCACCTCCAACATCTCCCCTGCACCAGGACCACAGCTCCACATAAATCTGCCGTGCCTGTGCCAGGGGAATTGTCTCCAGGCCTCCTGCAGCTTGTAAAGGCTGTTTCAGGAGATAGAATTAGTACCTTGATGCTTGGTATTGATCTCTGTTTGATTTATATTCCCTTGATCTGATTTTCTCCTCGGCGTCATGAGTATAAATCAAAAGTAATGCCCACAAGAGTCAGAAGTTATGCTGGGTTTAAACTTGTGCAAGTGAAATTGAGGTTCCTTAACTCCAGGCTTTTCTGGTGAAAAGGGAGGGCAGAGGGGAAAGGTCAGCTGCCTGACTCATGGGAATACAAAACAGCCAGTCAGTGTAGGACACAGCCTTCAGCCTTTCTTTATTTTATTTTGTGAACCTGGATTTCGGGTGAAAGAATTCCTGGAGTCTCTCTCCTACAGTTAGTTTGGAAACATCTTTGCCTGGAACAGCCAGCAATCCTTCCTTTTGGACCTCTATGTGGGAGCTGATTTAAAATGTCCTTGTGGGAAGTGAGTAGGAGTCTTAGGAGGGACAGGAAATGTACTTTTGCAGTGTGGTTTCCAATGTGTGACCATTTCGTGTTGCATCACTTGGATAAAACCCCATAAAGGCACAAAAACTCTGTCATCAGTTTTTATTTCCAAGGTAATCTTTGATGGACACTCATGCCATCTTCAAGGTACTGACATGGCCTGGAGATTCTTTTTAGAAAATTTGGTGCATCTTTCTAAGACCACTCTTCAGATGTCCTAAAATATCCATTAATTTATCCTGAAACTCTCTCTTAGGTGCTGGAGAGCTGCTGAGTAATGGAAAAAGGAGGGAGAGTGGTCTGCATGCACTATAATTCCTCACTGTGGCAGATGCAGAGAGGGCTGAGCGAGGTCTGGGGGGATCAGGCTGCATCCTCACAGAGTGAAAGTCCACTCCAGGTAATAGAACTGGTGTGAAAAATTTATAAAGGAGAAAGCTTCCAGGGGGTCCCCTGGCAGCAGCTCGGAGGTTCTGATGTGACTGATGGAAAAGTAAATGTGTCTGAGCAAAGGCCAGGGACCATAAAAGGCTTTGTAGAGAAAATGGACCCTCTTAATTAAGTTCTGGGTGTTTTTGCATAGCTGGGAGGCAGAAGTGCTGGACTGTCAGGAGGAGCCACACAACCGCTCTTCTTTATTTCCCCTTCATGCCCAGGTATTCTTCAGCACCTTCCTCTCTGACAAGGCACAAAGTGAAATTTTAGTAGAAGCATTGAAAGGTTTTTTTTAAAATTTTATTTATTTTTAAACCTCACAGTTAAAAAGCAGGTACCTGTGGGTGTAGAGCCAATTATTCATATAGTATCAGTATTGCCATAGCTTGCTTAAATTTAATTTAAATATAAATGGTCTACATTTACAACACTTGCTTGGGGAATAATCCCAGCCTCTTTCAGTCCTTTGCCTTTAAATTATTGACTGTCATGCTTCACCCTCAAGTGAAGGAATAAAGCTGTTAAAGGAATGCATTTGCATGCCAATGGTCTGAGACCACATCAAACCCAGCTCGACAGATTATTTTGAGGTTTTGTCTGATTTTATATTTGTTACACCATGCTTTGAGAGAGCCCTGCTGTTGGGCTTCAACACGCCCCGGGGGAAGGCTCTCCACACTCAAAGACCACCTCGGGGCAGGAGGCAGCAAACCAGAGAGCACCTGCATGAGATTTTGGGAAAATAATGCAGCAAGAATCATCTCATAGCCTTGGGGAAAGAGAAGGGAATCAATGCACGCAAAGCAATGCCTTTTCAGTTTATTGTCAACACACTGTCAGCTCCTTCTTGTATTCCCTGTCTTCTGTTAATGACAAAGGGATGGGGAGCTGGGGAGGGATTGGGTTTTTTGGGATTTAGCCTTGCTGCAGCTCATGTGAGCAAACACACACAGAGCACTGCGAGAGGGGCATCAGCAACGGGCTCCTACATTTCAACGATGCCTCATTTCGTAGGGTAAATAAAACCACGTCTGGTGAAATTCCAAAGAGCTCCTGGGATTAGCTGTAGTCTCTGCTGGGAAACCAATTACTCCTCAAGCTCCAAAGCCCTTTCAGATTGTGACACTTGCTAAATTGGGTTCAGGGAGTGCTGGGTGGACAAAAAGGTGCGTGTTTTTGTTATTCCATATCGGAGCGCTCCTGTGTGTGTTCAAACAAAGAGGGGAGGACAGGAAAAAAGCCATTTCCCTCCAAACACCAGCCTCCATCTCTGAGTGACATCAGAGAGAACAGAAAGAGATCCAGGGGCTGGAGGAGATTTGAGATGAGCTCTGCTCCTCGCTGCAGGATGGAAATACGAACGGCTGCCTTTGATTAATGCATGCCCAAGGTCACGCACGCAACTGTAGCAGTCAATAGCAATCAGATTAGTGTAATGTATTATTCAGTGTTTATGATGGTGAATTTGTATAGCGCCCGTGAGGCTGCTTTGATCCCCTTGAAATGTTTCCTGAATGCCCTTTGGGAGCCCAGGCAGCCGTGTGGCATCTCCAGCTCACGTTCCTCCTGTCAGCAGTGCAGAATCACCCACCTCTGCTGCTCCTGCCTGGACACACATTTGGATTTCATTGGCCTGCAATTGCTTACCAGCCCGGCTTTTTTTTCTTTTTTTTTTGCCCCTAGGTGTTAGGGAAGAAAGGGAAATAATAAAATGTAATGCATTTAATTGAAGGTCCCAAATGCTTTCCAAACACTGCTCCATTAGGCTTTGCTATAAATTGGTGATAGCTTTATCCACATGCAGCCCTGGCCCATGGATGAGCAGGCAGTGCCCTGTGGGATGCAGCACCACTCTGTGGGATAGGCGGATAATAGAGCATAATTTATACCTCATGTATCAATCTTGCTCTGCAGAGTTTCAAAATCATTTTCAGCTCCCTTTGTATTTTGAAAAGATTTTTCTAAACAATTCTACAAAAAATTTTCAGGTTGCTTTGTTTTGTACTGTTTTTCTCAGTTCTTTGCAGAAGGATTGAGGAGCTGAAGAGAATTTACTCACATATAGGACATCTCTTTGAAAATGAACTTCAAAATTTTGACAAAAATGCCATTTTAGTGAGCAAATCATTGGGGACTGGGTGTAAGGCTTGTTCTGTTTGGTTTTATTGCACTCAGCCCTCCACAGGACTGAACCAAATCTGGTGGTGTGGATGCACCATCAGGGTGGGTTTGGCATAGGATGGGCTGCACTTCTGTGTTCTTTCTCTGCAGGAGAAACCCAGCATTGCCCTTTAACCAAAAGTGCTGCTGCTCCCAGACAGACCAGACAGGGCAGGATGCTGACAGGAATGGGAAATCTTGGAAAGGCCTGGTAGGAAGCTGCCATTCCCTCTGGAAGGGATTTGGAATTATATGGTCTTTATGGTCTTTCCAGCCCAAAGCATTTTGTCATTCATTCAGGTAAATGATGCACAATACATAAGGGGACCTGTATAAATCCCAGAGGAGAGGAGGATACAGGAGGGAGAGCAGCTGTTTTTCCTTACAAAAAGGAGCTTGCTGGGTTAGTTTTTTTATTAAATGTGGATGTCAAACCATTATTTTGTCATTTTGGACTCCAGTTAGTAATTTTATACAGTGACTCACAAATCCTTACTGGAAAATTAGCTTGGTCTAATTCCTTGGAGTGTTTCCACATGGATTGAGCATTCCCAGGAAGCTGTTAGCTGTGCCACATCAGTGTGCAAGGCCTAGTTAGGGGAAGCTGTGCTGGGGCTACCTCAGGGACTTCTATTATGTCCAGTCTTGCTCAAATTCACAGGTACTGACCTGGAAAAGCTGGCAGAAAGCACAGTAATTACATTCCCAGGTGATACCTAAATTGGAAGGCATAGCAAACAACAATGGGAAACCCATGCTGGGAAAAACCCTGGTGGACCAAGGGGGAAAAGAAATGAGGCAAGGTACAACGAGATGGGAGCAATGGATGGATGGGTGGGTGGGTGGGATGGGTTGGTGTTGGTAGGTGGGATACACTCAGCAGGGGGAGGGAATATGGAAAACACAAAGTATCAAACATTTCCAAATATATTTTTGGCCCTGTAGCACGGCTGCAAGTAAATCCACCAGACAGTTAGATCTGAAAGAGTTGAGGCTTGGAAGGGAGAAAAGATGTGAATATTTCCCATAAAAGAGCAGCTGGGCATATGTAGAAAATTGTGTTTTGTTATGATCACTTCAACACCAGAAGAAGCCAACAAATGGAAAGCAATTAAGAAGGAGTGACAGAGAGTTATCTGATAAATAAAAGCTGTATTATGGCAGTGTTGCTGAGCTAAAATTTCAATGGAGGAGGGAGAATTGTGGTGAGCAACAAGTATTTAAGATGTAGATAGAGCACTAACACGTAGATAAAGAAAGAAGCAGGGATTTCTGGTGGCAGCCAGAAAGTGCCCACTGGGGAGGAGAGGAAAATATTGGCTGAACATCAGCATCAGTTCCCTATTATCCAAGCAATTAGTCTTGTGGAATGAGCTCTGGAGAAAAGTGCTGACTGATTTTAAACTGCTACAGTCTGAGACCTGGAAAACAAACCACACAGCAGCAAACAGCCTTCCACTGGCACAGGGATTCAAAAACATCCTCCTTTTCTAGAAGTTTTGTTTACAGCTCTGGACAGTTAGATCATCCTGACGTTCAATATTGTCACTATTTGAAGGACTTTGCTCTTTGCCACTTTTATTTTATCACATAGGAGGGCAGCAGTTAATAAGGAAAAACCTCCCAGAGTAGTTGAAGGATCTTTTCCATTCATTCTTGGTAAAAAAAGTGTGAGCAGAAGACTGAACCAACTTTAATCAAACTTTCTGATGCTTTGAGTAGGTGGGAACATTTCTGCAGCTCCCTGGTGCCCTGCTGCCACCCCAGCAGCCCAGGCAACCCTGGGATTATTTGTGGAAGGCTGCAGGACAGAGCAAGACATATTTCAGCTGACTCTTGTCAGTCTTTGGTTAAAATGACATAAAAGTGGTGCCTATTTGCAATGCAGAGTGAAATGACAGTGTAAGATATTCATTTGTGAAAAGGGAGAAGGGTTTCTCCAGCTCTCCTTTTTGCTCCCTCCCAGGAATGATGAAAAACTGAGCACTTAAATCAAGCCCTATGTCTTGTTTCAGCAGGAGGAGACGTTAGGTGCTGAAAATGGGGACTTCAAACGGTGATATATTTGTGTGGAAAGAGTCAGCTGTTATTGCAACACCCATTTCCATAGCTGCAGGAGAGAAAAGGCTGGCTGGTTATAGGAACAGCTTTTCCTCTAGCCTGAGACAGAACAGAGAGATAATAAGGTCCTGGAGCTCATGCAAATTGCTTCTTTTTGAATTATGCTACTTTGAAGCTAGCCCAGCTCTGAGAAGTGGGTTGGACAGGGTGACCTCTAAAGTATCTTCCAACCTGAATTATTCTGGATTTGTCATTGTAATTCTGCACTTTCATCTCTCAAAGACGTGTGTGGAGGACCAGGACTGCTCCCAGAGCACGTGCTGCTGGCCATCTCACGCTGGGGGAAAGGATAGATCTGCTCCTGAGTCTCCCAGACATTTTTAGGGAACTCATTATGTTCTAGATAAATTCACAGCACTTAGCATTCGTCTGCCAGTGCAATCTGTTGAGTTTGGATCAGAAGGAGAATTTGACCAAAATGAGCCTTGGAGTTTCATGAGAACATTCACAAATGGGTGTTGGATCTGCCTGCTGAGGCGAGGCTCAGCTTTCCCCACAGCAGCCCTGCCCCAGGGCTGGCTCAGGGTCTGACCCACAGCCTGGTGCCCTCAGCCACCCCAGGGCAGGACCCCATGGGGCAGCAGAGGGCAGGAGGTGTCCCCAGCTCTGGCCATCCCCTCCTGCCCACCGTGGGCCACCCACTGTCCCCACCCAGAGCTGCTCCCTCCCCCAGGACGGGTGCAGGGCCGAGTGTCAGTGAGCAGCAGCAGCAAGAAGGGCTCCTGCAATCATTTTATTGCTTCCACGGTGATTGTGCTGCACTGCAGGATAAAAAGGTTCTTTCATATCCAGTGCAGGAGCCAACCTCAATCCCTATTGTACCTTCTCACTCACTTTATTAAGTTTACTTCATTTCTGCTCTGCCTCTGTACCTCTGTGCCCTCTGCTGTGTGTACCAAATCTTATTGACATTTTAATATTAAATTATTATGACAAGAAGATATTCCACTTGCTAAGTAATTTGTTTTATTCGGAGGAAAATTGGAAGCTGCAGAAAAACCATTATGAAAGATTAAGACAATGGAGTGATACTGACTGATACAATATAAATTATTATTTTGTCGGCAGCACACCCAAAACCTCTACTAAAATTTTAAGCAATAAAGCCAACAAGTTAGAAAATTAAATTTAGGGGATGAAAAGAATATTATGCACACAGAAAAAAAAAAGTAAAATAACATCAGACAGACATTACAGGAACACACATCCCCAAGAAATCTTCAGGAACCAGAAGGGAACCAGTAGATTCCCTGGCCTCAACTGGGCTCATTCAGGGTCGGGTTGTTGGAATTGTCTTTGGGACACAATGGATTCTCACAAAAACAGATTAATAAGGATAAGAAATGTCCTTAAGAGATTGTTGAAAGCTGTATCCTTATTCTGTCACCTCCCCTTCTCCTTTTGAAAGCCTGAGCATCAGCCCTGATGGAGGAACTTGCAGTTCCTGTCCCTTATTTCTCTCTGCCCTCCATCTCCAAAAGCTCTTGAGATCCTCCAAGAGCTAAAAGAAGCTCCTGCCTCCTGCATTGGGACAATCAAACCTGGAATGCTGGAAAGGAGGTGACTTCAGAAGTGACATGTCATGGTTCACAGGCAGCCCGGGGAGTGCAGCACCTGTCCTTGCTGTTCTGTGCTCCCTGCTCAGCAGGGGAAGCAGCTGGCAGGGATCGTGCTCTGGCACTAAGCAAAGCTCCTGACTTTTGGAAATGCCTTCCTGCTTCTAGGGCAGACCCCAGCTCACAGGAAATGTGGGAAATCAGGAGCCAGGGAACATGGCTGTTAAAGAAAGGATTTTACATGCAACTTGTGGCCCTGCAGTTGGGGTTTCAGTTAAGTTGTGCCACCTTTTGGGTAAAGAGCAATTAACCAAAATATTGCTCCCACCTGGCAATTAGCCTCAAAAGCAGTAAAACTATAATTTAAACAAATGTAACTCATTCTTTGTCATCGTATTTTCAAGAGTGAGGTTGCTGTTGGCTTTCTGGACACCTGATTTGACAGCACCATGTGTGTTTAGCTCAGGTACAATTTCCTTTGCTCAAGCAACCTTGAAAACACACGAGGGGAGCAGAGGTTTTATCTGACCTGGGGAAAGGCTGTGCATTGCAGATACACCCAGCAATGAGATGCCAGGACTCTGCCCACCTCTCAGGGGTCTGGGATGGAGAAACTGGCAAATGCCAGTTCTGACCTTGTACAGAAGCCAAGGATGCTCATCTTCCTGGTGTAACCCTGGCTGAGGAAGCCTAAGGGCTGTAGGTTTTCAGGGGAGCCAGTGGAGCAGGCTGGGGAGAGACAAACATCAGCCACTAAATCCAGTGAGGCTTGTACTGGAAATCAGAACAAGCTGCAAAGCTCTGTGTGAGTATCCCTGTCCCACACAGGCTTGTGTTCCACACCTCCAGAGAAACCTGAGGATTGCCTGTACACTGCTCAAATAATAGCCTATAAAAAGCCTTCCCTGAGGGCACAAGTTAAGGCACATACATTTTTGTGAACCTCATAGATCCTGGGGACCAAAACACTCCCGTGGCTGCAGTGTGTGCAAGGCAGGTGAGCTGATACCAGGGCCATGACCTGACTCCTGCCTCTGCTGGGATTTATTTCTTCAGATGATTGCAGCAGCTATGTGACTACAGGTCAGTGTGTAAGTAGCTTTATCCTCTACTAGCTGGATTTGTCCATAATCTCTCTTGAGATTAGAAATGAGCCCTGACTACTCACACGCACTGCCTGGAGGTTTGCTTATTCAAAACCAATGGAAATATTCCTACTGCAAATCTAAGAAGGATGGGGCTCTGCAGAATTTCTGAGTGTTTCATTCCAGGGTTTACTTGCTAGCAAGAAAAAAGTAACTATTGTTAAGGAAGTAATCAATTCTTTAGCTAGGAAAATTCTTTAGCAGCTAGCTGCTGCCAATCTGGAATTGTGGCCAGTATCTTGTCCTTTCTTGTGAGGGTGGCAGGCCCTGGCACAGGGTGCCCAGAGCAGCTGTGGCTGCCCCTGGATCCCTGGCAGTGTCCAAGGTCAGGTTGGACAGGGCTTGGAGCAGCCTGGGACAGTGGAAGGTGTCCCTGCCCATGGCAGGGGTGGAACTGAATGATATTTGAGGTCCCTTCCAACCCAAACCATCCTCTGATTTTATGATTGTGTGGGCAGCTCTTCAGAGTTCGTGCTGCAAGACTTTATCTTGCATTCTGTCAAGCCACCAGAAAGGAGATTGTGGATGGAGCACTCTCAGTTCCCACAATGAGCCCCATGCCTGAGAGCAGCACTGGATGTTACTTCCCCCAGGAAAGAAAATGTCTGGGGCTGGCTCCTTCCACCTCTGCTTCTTGAGAGCACCAGGGGTTGCACCAGGGGTAATGTGACATTTTCACACTGAGTCAATTTAGCATTTTGCCCTTCTCTCCTCTGGGTAGCCTGCAGTGGTCCCGTTCTCCCTTCCTTTGCTGTTTAAGGCAGGAGGAGAAAAGGCAAAGATGTGATTTGTTGGGAGATATAAATTACAGCAGCTGTAAAACAGGGGAAGAATTTGGTTCATGAGCCTGCTGTACATAACACCAGACTCTGAGCATGTCAGGTATTTGACTAACATTTGGAAAAAAAAAAAGATTCATTAACCACCTGGAAAGCTGACATATTTCTTGAAGATCTTTCAGAAATTCCTATTATAAGGACAGCCTTCTTGTGTACTAGACATGGAGTCCCTCGATACTTAACAGATGGAATTAGATCACAGTCTCTTTTTAATCTTTTGGTGATGACCTCAATTGCAAAGGTACTGCTTCTCATCTTGTCCTGGCACTGATCTGGCTCCTCCTAGCATTTCACACTTGATGCTTAGTGGTGCTGAATATAAGCTGAAGAGAAAACAGAGAATTAAAAGTGTTAGCTCAGTTTTTAAGACTCACAGGAACACCATCGTTGCCTGTAGGAGACAACAAGGGAATTTCAGGAATCACTGTGTCCATAAAGTATTGTTATCACACTGAAGTCTAACTTTTGTAGGTCTATGCTGATCAAGTTTGGAAGATAAAAGATTGGCCTGTAGAAATTACATTATAAACCAGACATTAAATATTAATCTTTGGGTACCAGAGAGATTTCAGATTAAAATTTATGATCTAGAAACATCTCCGCGTTCCCTCCACATAAAAACACCGATTGCCTTGGTAAATGCAACTATTTTTGAGGAGAGAAAACAAGCCAGGCTGAGATCCAAGGTGAACATCTCCATGCAAAGCCGGGTTTTAGTGAAGTCCCAGTGACTGTGGCCGTGCCATGTCCACGGGAGGGCAGCAGGGGAACACTGTCATCTCCTCTCTGGATTTTCCACAGGGATCCCTCTGCTCTCCGGAGCCCCCAGAGCCAAGGGTGGGACTGTCCTGAGTGGGGACAGCCTGCTGGGGAGCAGGGAGGGACCCACAGGAGCTGCCTCTGCTGCCCAGCTGCTGTGAGATGTGCCAAGGCACAAAAGCTGTCGAATAGGTGATTTCTTGGCTGAGTTTGCAAAGTGGAGCAGGATAATCATCTGGGCTGAAACTGTAATTAAAGGTGTGCTGGTGTTCTCAGTGAATGAGAGTAGAGGAAAAAAAACCCGTCACTTTGGGCTGGAAGGTTAATTTAAATGCCAAGTTTCCCTTCATATTATGAAATAAAATTGGAATTAATCTGGAGATTAAATGTCACTCTGAGTGCATGTTAAAAAAATGAGCCAAACTTGCCGCTGCTAACGTGTAACTGAACCAGTGTTTTCAGACTGGTTTGCCCTGATTTTGCTTTGTGTTTATTACAGCCATTTTTTTCCCAAGTAAAACCTGACTTCATGGAATGTTTCAGGGCTTCTGTGAACTTCCCACGAATGAGGAGCCTGAGAGCACCTGGAAGCAGCATCCCAAACCCAGTCCCTGGGTTTCCCTCTCAAAGCCTTGCCTGGGGCAGCCCCTGCCCGTGGCACAGTTGTCCCCTGTCCCCTCCCATGGCAGAGAGCCCTGATGGAGCCCAAATTCCCTGTGCTGGGCAGGCTGTGCTGAGCCAGAGCCCTGCAGATGGACCGTGGTGAGTGTCAGAAAAACCCTTCCAGTCACCAGCGCTGTGCAGGGCTGGAACAGGATGGAACAGGAGGAGTTTCCAGCAGTGATGCTCTTGGCAGTGAGGCAGGAGGGATGAGTGGGGAGAGATCTTCAGTAGAGCTCCAGCGGAACTGAAACCATGGCCTATATTAATATATATATATATATATATTTCATTTTATATCGATCTCAAAAGCTTCCACTCAAAGAAAAAAAAAAAAAAAAGGAAAAAAAAGAGAAAAAGAGAGAGAGACTGCAGACTGAACAATATACCAAGCCTTATCTTAATTGAACATTAGATGTTCCTGTGGCCAGCTCAGGGCTTCTGCTGGTTCAGCACTCAGGATGGTATCTCCCAATTACTGCCATTAGCACTGTACTTAAGGGAAGCGTTTTATCCTTTCCCAGGGAGGCTGAGCACCTGGAGGTGTCAGCGTGGATGAGCAAGGCTGCAGACCTGCAATTTGTTCTCTTCTGTTAGAAGTGCCCTTGTACCTGCTTTTAACCTCTCATAAATGCAATGTAGCTCACTTTTTTATTTATTTATTTTTTAATCTGTTGAATAAAATGTCTGAAATTCCTTCAGAGAAAAGCACACGATTGGAGGTTCTTTATTGAGGAGGTGCTGAGGCCCTGGCACAGGGTGCCCAGAGCAGCTGTGGCTGCCCCTGGATCCCTGGCAGTGCCCAAGGCCAGGCTGGACAGGGCTGGGAGCAGCCTGGGACAGTGGAAGGTGTCCCTGCCATGGCAGGGGGTGGCACTGGGTGAGTTTTAAGGTCCCTCCCAACCCAAACCATTCCAGGATCCTGTGGTTCAGTGTGCAGGCAGGCTCTTAAGTTACTATGGAGAAGAGAGAAGCTTTAAATTCACAGCCCTGGAGCTGCCGTGGTGGCTGCACAACTGAGAACCAGCAGGCTCAGGAGTGATTTTCTGTAGGCAATTTCTGGCTATTTGCACACAGGAGTTTTGCTGGTTTATTGATTTACCCATTTCTTCCAGCCAGATTCATTCCAATACCAGAAATCCAGTTTGTCACATTACAATTTTCCCTTCAGAAATGATTTGTGACAAGAGCACTACAAAAGTATATATTGACTGCAGTGTTATGAAATTATAGAATGGTTTGGGTTCAAAGGGACCTTACAGCTCCTCTCATTCCAACCCCCTGCCATGGGCAGGGACACCCCACCCTAAACCAGTTTGCCCAGTGCCCCATCCACCCAGGCCTTGAACACTGCCTGGGAAACATCTATTTAAAAAGATGTATTTTTTCACCAGCTAGAGCTTAGGGAGATGATTTTTCATTCATCCTTTCCCTGCTGGGTGGAGGAGCTGTGATGCTGGAGATGTCTTACATTATGCACAGACTCGAGGAAAGCAACACCTATATTTTCCTGGTAACTTCACTGTTTTTCTCTGGGGTTTTGGGGATGTTCCAGTGTATAGTAACTCTCTCCAGATTTGTTTTCAGAATGCAGGCTGCTCCAGATGAAGTTTGGAGTGTGGAGCAGGGAGTTTCTGCTGCCAGGTTATGCTGTGTGGAGCTGCAGAGATTTTGTTTATCGTGCAGTTACTTTACCAAAACACCCAAGCTCGTGTTTTTCTCACTTCCCTTCTGAAGACATCACAAAGTGAGAGATGATTGTCATTTTGCATAGCTGATTGCTATCCCAGGGCCTCAAGTGATTGCTGGAGCTTTTTGGAGAGCTCTGCCACGCGTCGCTGCCTTGGCAAGCAGTGACACGTCTCAGAGGAAAGTTGAATGTGACAGAGGAGAAAGTGCTCCCAAGATCCTTCCAGGAAGGACATGAGAATGTAGGAAGCAAAAAAAAAAAAAATTTTTTTTTAAATCTGGATTTCCCCAACACCCAGGAATGGGCAGTGCTTGGCTGGGAGAAGAGCTCACACGGGAGGGAGCTCTCTCCTCTGTCTAATGTTCTACAGACAGTTGCCAACTTGGTGCTAATTATACAGTGTTCACCTACCACCAGGGCCAAGAGCTATCCAGGGAGACTTTTTATCCTGTTGTTCAGCTTTAATTGACTGTGCCTAACTGAAATCTGTCTTTGGAAGTCTCTCTCTCCATACTTCCAGTATCTTGGAAAGGGAACTTTTTAAAGGAAGAAACCTAATAATGTATCTTCCTTTTCCCAGCCAGAACGTAGCTTAACTGACAAGAATTGTTAAAATTCAAGTTCCAAGTAATTACAATCAGTCAAGATGTGGAAGCTCTTCCAATAGTAAGTTTTGTGTGTCTTTTTGCTTTTACACAAATTCCCTGTGCTCTCTCTCCAGACTTTAAAGATTTAAGCAATCAGGTTCCCTGTTTTCTTTTAATACGTTGCATTTTAGGCATCAATAACTCTGGATCATGTTTTCCAAGCAAACGTTTCCAAGAATAGAAATATATATAATTTTAATTATGGGGGGAAAAGGGCTGCTTAAGTTGCTTAAGGAAAATGACTGGAAGCAATCCATCCTGTGTTTCCAACAGAGGTTGACATGGCCCATGCTCATGGAGTATGGGACAAAACTTGAGTTCCTTTTCAAATTCTCTTGTTCTGCTTTTAGTTTTCACTTAGAGCTGAACACAGGTGGCAGGAGAGAAGGGGAAACTCTTACACTTGGAGCTTGTAAGGACCTGTTCCTGTCAGAAATCTATGTACTCTTCCTTTCCTTCCACTGACAGCACTCCTCATGCTGATGAAGAGCTGCAGAAATCCCTCCTAGTTCTTGTCCTTATTTTCAGATCATTTCAGCTCTGCTGGAACTTTTCTGCTGCTCCTGTCTTCCATTTGGGATATTTTCTTAAGTTCTCTTCCCAACTGGTAAGGTGCAATATTCAATAATCTCTCAGGGTCCCAAATATTTGAAACATATTGTCTGTATGCACTGTCACACTTGGAACTGCTTCTGCTTAAAGGAGCATGAATTTCCTCAGCATGTCATGCTCCAAATCCCTGTTTCTGAGAACCTTTCTTAGTTACAGTCCCCAGTGCTGTAGTTACTGCCTTTCATAATTGTCTTTCTCCATTTTTATGTTGGGGAGTTGTTTTTAAGGCTCTCCTGGGGGGAACAGAAAGGCCATAAAATTCTTTAGTCTCAGGGTCATTTCAGATCAGGTACATATTTTGTAGGCACCAGACTGGTGCCTTATTGCTGCATCTGTAGAAATGCACTGAGGTGGTGGGAATAGCTCAGTCTGCCCTCCTGAGATCAGCTCAGTGTCCTGCAGAGCTCTGTGTGAGCTCCTCTGCCAGGAGGAGCTGGGCAGGTGTTGGCCATGGGGTGGCAAAGCTGCCCAAGCCCCCCTCATTCACCCCCTCTGGGCTGCCCTGCTGCAGGTACAGCTGCCTTGGGCCCTGCTGGGATTCCCAGGATAAATCCAGAGGCTGGCACACATGACAGGAGGTGGGAGGTGCTGGTCCCCACTGGCTGCCCTGGGCACAGATCCCTTGTGCTTGCAGGGAGGGACAGCTTGGCTCTGCTCCTGTGTCCTCTCCATGGAGTGAGGGCCAGCACAGGGCACTGCTGTGGGTGCAGCTGTGCCCAGGGACCAGACCTGGATCCCCTGATGGAACCCAAATCATTCACTCCACAGCTTCTGGAGGCCACAGGGCTGGTGAATCCGGGCAGAGGCTATGGGGCAGCTGAGAGAATCACAGAATCACAGAAACACTGAATGGTTTGGGTTGGAAGGGACCTTAAAGCTGATCCAGCTCCTCCTGTGCTGGGCTGGGTCACCTCCCACTATCCCAGGTTGCTCCAAGCCCCATCCAGCCTGGCCTTGGGCACTTCCAGGGATGGAGACAAACCATTCATTGCATTTCAACTGCCTTCTCTGTGCTGTTAACAAAGCCTCATCCTTGGAAATAGCTTCCTCCCCTGAATCCTCACAAAGCCCTGGTTGCACACAGGGTTTTATCCAGCAGAGCTGGAGAGCCAGACAGTCTCTTGCCTTGCTCTGCATGGGCTTGGGAGCAATGGAATGAGTCATCAGCTGGGAGCTTAAAATTATGATGTGTGGCACCACTTGTGCAAACCTGAAGAGATTAATATTTTAAAAAAAGGGATCCAGTTCACTCAGTGCTGTAATGAAGAGGTATTATACACACCAGGCACCTGTGTGAAGGTATCCCTGTAACAATCTATTACCATTTGAATGCAGACAGATTAAATACACACTAGAAACTGAGCACTGGGGAATTTATAATGTTTTCTCCAGGACTGCACCATGAGAGAAAAGAAGCAGCAAGGAAAAATGTAAAAAAGAAAAAAACCAAATACTTAAAAGGATGTTGCTGCCCTATATTTTGTGTCTCCTAGCTGTTCTCAGCACTAGGGATTTTTGAGTAAAAACAAAATACTTATGCCAGTACAAGTTGGGTCCAGAGTCCTCCTTGCACATGCAGGGACTGGTTCCAATGGTCCTTAATGGAGATATTCCCAAATGAATTTTCAAAGTCTCAGCTTTCCAGAATCCTTTTCCATGTCACTGATGGTCATGTTTTGTTGGAAATAGCATTCAGAAGGGAGTTCTGTAACAAATAAATTGCTGCCAAACTCCAAGAAACCAATACTTCACACACAAATTCATCTTACTACACACTTTCAAGCAAGTACTTCACTTGCATTTTCCTTCCCATCATTGCTGATAAATAAAATAATGTTACTTTTATCTGCTGCCTTTGTGAAGTGCTGTGCATGTTATTTGTGCAAGAATGCCAATGAACTCATTCTTTTTTCCTTTGCTTACATGAGAATAAAGCCTGCTTTCTCCACAGAGGCAGCATCAGATTTCCAGCTTCTAGATGAGGCAAACTGGAATGTTTTTGTTTTTAAATTTTTCCTTTGAAGTTTATCAGAGCTGAATTAGAGTCAGACTTTTCTAACACCAAGCAACAAATGTTTTGGGGTAGCTGAGTGACCTAAGAAAGTGCTGCCATTCCTCAGGTGCCTGCAGATCCCCCACAGTCCCACTATCACCACACATATTGATGTACCAAAGCATCCTGCAGCTCAAAAAAGGTTTTACTGGTGATTCTTTAGATTCTGCTTTGTTGATGTTGTGCCTGACCCACCAGAAGATATTTCAAAGGAAGCTCTTGGTGTCTTTAATGTGTTGTCTCCATTTGGTGCTCCTTTGACTGCCAAATTATAGGGGGTGGTCTTTGGAGCACAAAAAATTTTGTCACTTCTCTGATTTGCTTCTCTTAGAAACCATGGATGTCAATCCAAGCTGAACTGTGGCACTAGGTGAGACACAACCTTGGGATCATTGCCATTTGCTGACCCTTTCTATGCCTGTAATTTCTTTTATACCCCCTTGTCCTGAGTTCTCTTTGTGCAGCAGAGTTTTATCAGGATATCCCCAAGCTCTCCTGCAGATTTGATTTGTTGCTTTATTTTCATTGAGAAAGATGGGTGGGTGAGGAGGGAGGATGTTGATTTTTTCCTGTATTAAAGCTGGCAAAGAAAAGAAGAAAGGATCTGAAACCCAAGGAAATTGCACCACTAATCATATTTTCGTAAGCTGTCCTCTGTAGCATTACAGTCACAGAGTATATTTATAATTTGGTTTATATGAGCAACAGTTTAAGTTAAGGAAAATTGGTTTCCTTTTCAAAATGTCATGTTTCTCATTTCCTCACCGAGTCTTGGGCTGCTCTGAGCTCATATCAGACTTTAAATCATTCAAAACCACACTCCATAATTAAAACGCAGTAAATCCTCATTAATCAATTTAGCGGGTTTGATTTGTTCTAAAACACATTAAAGTCAAGCTGAAAGCTCACTAAAATTCCAGGTAGCACATGCACAAGTGCAAAGCAAAGGGAAGGCAAATCCAGCACTACAGGAAGGCTGCACAGTGGTGGGACTGGACTTGGAATTTTTTATGCTCTGCCCTGACCAACCCTGGGTTAAAGGTTTCAGTTCTCAGCTTTGTGGGGTTTGTTTTGCTTTTGAACTGAGTTTTTCTTTCTGGAGTATTGAATGCTTTCTGTAGCACTCCCAGTGTCCAAGCACTCTCCTGACTCCTCAGACTTCCCCATGGACCATATTCTACCCCCTATTCCAGTCAAAGCCTTTGTCTTGATGGGTGAGGGCTCTGGGATTCCTTGTTGGGTGGAAATGATTTCAGTTCTGCCACAGTTCACAGATGTGAAATAGATATTTTGGACATTGCTCACCATGAGAGTCAGAAACAAATCACTGATTAACACAAGAGTCTTGCACAGCCTTGTGACATTTGGTCTGGGGTTTGGACTTGTCCCGTTAGTAATTATAAGAATGTGATAAAATCACAGCATATGAGAAGACATGGAGGCAAAATCTGTTGATTCATGGATCAAAAAGTCTGAGTTTCGCAGTGCAGTATTGGTCAGCTGTCCCTTCCTTAAGCCTGCTTTATGTGAAAATGAAAATAAGTGGGTTTACAGTGTTATAGATGTCCCTGCTGAGGCTAAATCCAACTACTGGTAATAGTATTTAGATTTATTCAACTGAATAGTTGCCTTCAGATCTCCATAACTGTTAGAGTAAGGGAAAAGAAATTAAAATTAAACCAAAGAGAAACGAAATAGGAAACAACTGACCCCTGGGCCCCAGGAACGTATTTGCTCACTGCAGTCCTGGTTGCAGAGGCAGGTACAGTAACAAACTGGTTGCATTAGAAACAGCAAATAAAGGTGCCACCCTAGAGGGAACAAACATTAATATTTCAGAAAGGATATTTCAAGGAAAAAAAAATGTATCGGGCCTTTTTTGGTTCAGAGTTTTCATTCCTGTTGTTAGTCCAGGTAGAGCCAAAGCCAATAATTACACCTTATGAAAAGATTTAATACTTCTCTAGAAATTTAACTTCAAGGAAAGTTGGCAAGGGAGAAGCAGGTTGTTGAGGATGAGCACTATTAATGCAACACTTCAGGGAAGAGAAAAATGAAGTTTTCTTGGAAAGGCAGGGAGATCAGGGTCCTTATATGTTCCTATTAAGCAGTGATAAAGCCCTGCTCTCCCAGGTTGTGGGACGTTGGCAGGCTCCCTGCATATAGATTTCCCTTTTCCTGGCAGCACTGGGCTGGATGAAAGCCCAGCAGTGCATTCCGTTAAGGAGCTTATTCATACAATTAAGTTTAATTGTCAGCAGTTTTGATACTTCAAACTAAAATGAAACCTGGCTCCATTTCTGCAGCTTAGATTCACCTGCAGCCTGCGAGAATTCTGATGGCATTCAAATTAGATCTTGTACTGCTAAAAGACCAGCCAGCTGCAGGGGTGAATTCTGCACAAACAGGTGGTTTCCTCCCAGGCCTGGGCAGCAGAGCAGCAGGTCTTCCACAGAGTCTATTTATTTTTCTTAAGCGACAGTTTCTCAGGTACTGGAGCTCAGGGAGAGTGTCTTTCCTGCTCATGTTGGTGTGTGGTCCTTGGTCCTCCCCCAGGTCCATGGGCTTCAGGACAGGTTTTTGAAAGATAGACATACAGACCATATTTCACATTTTCCTTAGGCTGAAGTGTGTGACATTTTGCCATTATCATCAAACCCACACACAATGTGCTAATGATCCTGAACCTTAGTGTTGCCCCCAATACTAGAACAGAAAATTTGAGGAATGCTCTACTTCTGCTGTTGCTTCTTCTGACACTTTACCCTCCTGATCCCTGACTCAAGGATTCCCATGTTTTTCTTCTCTTTCATCCCTGCAGGTGTTCCAGGCCAGGTTGGCCAGGGCTTGGAGCCACCTGGGATCCTGGAAGGTGTCCTTGCCTGTGGCAGAGGGCTGGAACAAGGTGGTCTTTAAAGTCCTTTTCAACCCAAACCATTTGAGGATTCTGTGTTTCTGTGATTCATTTTAAATCAGCATCACAACAAATCAATGTCCGTGGTTTTCCAGTGTCAGGTTTTGGTTTAGGAATCTTGCTCATGCACATTCTGAGCTGACTGGGATGAGGATTTTACCCAGTCAAAACCAGTCCTGGCTCCCACACCAAGACTGGTGGGTGTGGTGACACCACCCAAGCTTTACTTTCATGGAAGCATCAGGGAATTCATCATCTGTCCTGGCCTGGGTCTTAGGGTGAGGTTGTGACCATGACTGGGCTGTTTGGCCTGGAGCATAAAAGCTGAGTTAGATGTTCTTTATTTGAACATTGATTTGAACCAAAATGCACTTTTTATACATGAGTGCCCAGCCCCGGGCTGGAGCCAGGGATGGTGAGAGGCTCAGAACTGAGGCAAAGGGTTTGTCAGTCTCATGGCTGGGATACTCCCATAAAAAGCAGGATTGGGTAAAATTGCTGCCTTAAATTGGTGCAATGGAGGATTTGAACCTGAAATTCTGTAATTTTGGATGAGACTTCTAATACTTGGTATATAAGACCAGGAGACTTCCATTCTACTTTCCCTCCTGCCTTGTAAATGGTGGCAAAGTCCTTTTCTAGCTCCACCACTGTCCTTCTCCACCATTTTTCCTTCACCTTTTAAAGTGAAGTGAATTCACCCCAAATCAAATCATTGTATTTTACTCCATTTAAATCAATTTCACATATTCATACAAATGGTTTTAAATGCTGTCTCCAGGTGATCTTAATGGGCTGTTCCTTTCCCCTCAGATCTCTCATTATAATCACCTATCTCAGCAGTGACCATTTACGTGTACATTATTCAACATTGACAGGAATACCTCAAGGAGCAAGAGTTCAGGGCACAGCCCAAGTCATGCTTTTGTGACATGAGCAGTGATTTGCAGAAGCAGGATAGCCACAACTAATCACATTTTACAATTCATGGAAATTGTGACATTACTTAATCAGCTGCTGCCACAAACACCAAAACCTTTATCCTTCTTTAGAAACCAAATTACACGAGAAAGAATTTCATCCGAGCTTTACCTGTCCATTACAGTGCTGCTGGATAATTAGAGAGAGTAATTAAACATCAAGCAGAAATAATTATTATAATTATAGGACATTTGAGATTTCATTTGCTTTCATGAAATATGAGTTACATAAACTAATTCCTTTAGTAAGGTCCTTTCATAATAGCAGAGAATGTCCAAACAGCTCCGGTCTTTGCCTGCTGATTTTGGCAGCATTATTGGGCTAACCTTATAGTAGCTATTAAAAACCTCAAAAATCACCATCTATTATGATACCAGGATAGCCAAATGGCCAAATGGCCTCTGTGTAGTTAGAAAATAGGAAATTACCATAGTAATTGCACTTGTTCATTCTGTTCCTGCTTTCAGAGTGAGAAACTCTGGGAATAGTCCAGTATTTTCTCTACCACACTGATTACAACAGAAAATGTTCAGTTCCTGATGGCAACAGCCATGGCTTGCCTTTTTTTTTTTTTTAAATATTGTATTTTATAATTTGTTTACAGCTGGATTTTAGTGATTTTGTGAGGGTACTGAGCTAATCCAGCTCCCAAGCCCTGCAGCATCCTCTCCTCTGCCTCCTCAGGAGCAGTTTGCTCTCAGACTCTACCTGAGCTGTGTTCACTCCAGGATCTTGGCCAGCAAGGCTGAGGCAATCTAAAGCAGCACCACTGAAATATTTCACAGTGAAATATTCCTTCCTGGTGAAGGTTTTGAGAGAAGTGAGCTGGCTCCTAGTGAAGTGCAGGGCAGCTTCCAGAGGGATTTTAATGATCATGTTCTTCTGCAGCAAATCATGAGATTGCTCTGACATGTTGTACGAGTTTGAAAGCCAACCAGTGAGAGATTCCAAGTCAGAACTACAATTTAATAGAAAAATTAAAGTGAAGGCAGAAAATACTGTAACCTGACAGAGTCAGGGTACAACCTGACAGCCTGTTGGTCAGGGTGGTGGCAGCAGTCCCATTAAATGGTGCTGCAGTCCTGTTGAAGTGACAGAAGTGGTTCTGTTGAAGCAGTGATCCCACAGAAGGGTCGGGTCTTCCTCTGAAGGTCCAGTGGAGGTTATGTAGCTCCTGTCCCCTGGGAATCCAGCAGGTAAGGCTGCCTGTGGTGTTCCAGCCCTCAGATTATATCCAGGTAGGAATGCTTGGTTCCTCTCCCTGGGCAGAGCATCTCCCGATGGGATGATGGAATTTATGAGTCATGCAGTGAGCCTCGATGGCCCATGAACTGCAGATATCCCAGAGGGAATTATCAGGGATGAGCCATGGAGGGGATAAAGAACACTGCCCCACCTGTTTTTAACAGCTAATGGAGATGATGATAGAATACATGCTTGTGGTTACATCTTACCTTGTAACCTAAGGCACATTTGTGCAGAAAAATATAGATTTTGCCAAAAGACTGCACTAGGCCTGGACACTCACACTCACACATGTTACTTGCCTCTCCATTTACCTCATACACCAGGTGACAATGGGCTGGACATGTCATTTGCAGAGCCCTGCCCTATAAAGGCACTGCTGGTGCAATAGCAAGGGCTGTGTGTAGTAACAAAAAGTGGAAGAAGTCACACAAAAATCAAACCCACCATTTTAATGCTGTCTTATAAGGGAATTTCTCTAAGAAAGGGAATGTGTCGGACTAGTGGGGCAATGTAAATTATAGAAATTAACCCAGAGAGATTGTATTTATGTAAAAAGTTTAAAATAGAGCAGTGTCTTGGCTAAACAAATGCTGTAGACCTACCTGCAGAGCACTTGCAAGCAGAAATTGCTATTATTTCTTTTAAAACTCCCTCAGTGAGTTTGTGGCTGGCAAGTACTTCACATACGGGGTACAGGGAGAAGGACACAGGCCTAAAACACCACCAGCAACAGGGCAAAGTGCCTTTATGTTGTTTAATTTCTCCCAGACACATCAGCAGCAAATGTCCCCAAACTCTGCAGGATTTGCTTCCTAATTTTGAAGCAGCAGAGCAGAGCTCCAGGGCAATGGTAAAGGTGTCTCCCTGTGAGCCATGGCAAAGTGGGCAGTGCCAGTGGGCACAGCTGGGCGTGGAGGAGGTTTTCTCTTCCCTCTTCCTCCTGACCCATGAGCCTGGATCCCTGGAATGCATTTTCAGTTTGAAGCAGCCTTCCCATCTCTTCCCTTTTTTCCTTTTCATGAGCGAAACTCAAACCAACCATGGCCACCCCACAGAGCTGCTCCAGCCAGGATTTGCACCAGCTGCCCTTTCAAATGGAAATAAGTACAGAGTGGCCTGTGAATACAGACTTCTTGAAAAGGTTCCAGGATTACATTAAAGCGGGCCGAGTTGGGCACGGAAGATCAAAAAGAAAGTCACAGCCAAAGTTTACCCAGGTTTCCAGGGAGCAACCTAATAAAGAAGAATGAATAATACCCAACGAGAGGCTATGACTCCTATTCATTCATTTGTTTACTCATCTCCCAGAGAGGTTTCTGCCACATTATCCTGCAAAGGAGGCTCAGGTGGATTTTTATTTGCTTATTTAAACACCTTCCCCACCTTGTGCTAGTCCTGAGTCCCGGTGGGCTGTGAATATGCCAGGCTGATTCTGCTACTGTTACTCCCTGGAATGTCTGAGTTTATTCAGTTCTCCATGGGATTACCAGGCAAGGAAGGAGATAACAAAGAGATCCATTGTCTACAGGTAGCAGAATAGGCACATTTAAAATGAGTCCAGCATCTCCACAAAAGTATTTAGCTCTGGCTAAATGTTTTCCTTCTCCTCATGTAATGAAACAGGAATTAAATCATCATTGAGAAACCAAATTAATGCAACAAATTACTGTTAATGCATGAACTCAGCAACCTGTTTGTCTTAGGTTTCCCCTATTCAATTTCAAATCTACATAATTAATTATTGCATTTAATCTCTATTCTCCCTCCAGTCTGCAGCACCAAACCAGCTCTTGATGGTGTCAAAGCTCAGGTCAACCTGAGGAAAAAATATATGGGACCTTGCTGTACAGTTTCTAGGACTCTTTGGTATGGCAATTAAGATGTAAATGGAAAGAAATTAATTGATATAAGTAAGTTATTATCATTACCATCGATTAAGTATAATCAAAATCAGTGTCTACATGAGCTATTGATTGCCACTTGCTTTTGTAAGTGTAATTGTAGCATGAATTGTTTGTGCATGGCTGGGCCTTTTAATGTTGTAAATATCCAAGCAAAGCAGAAGATTAAATCCTGTACAAGCTCTAAAGCGCCTGCAATAAGTGTGAAACCTTTGCTTTCATTTGTTGCCGTGAAGATTTAAATAGAGTATGAGGGAATATTTTTCAGTTCCCTCAATTGGATTACAGGTCTTGGCACATTTGTGTCAGGATAACAATCTCTAGACTGTGAGGCAGCTTTGTAACCAGACCAAAACCAATCTGGCTCTATCCACCAGCATGGGCTGCTGCAGAAGAAGCCAGTTCTGCAAAACAGATGGGCAATGGCATATGCAAAATTTAACTTCTTGCATAAATTCTCCAGTTTGACCACAGGATTTATCCAATACCTAATGCAGTAGGATTTCAGTCCCAGTAAATTTGGAAGTCCTTCAAGTGCAGAATCACTGCATTTCATTGTTGCTTCTGGCACGTTTTGGCAGCTGTGATCAGTATTGAGCATTTTCACTCACATTACTTGAAAATCTGACTCCGTGTCTCATCTGGGGTATTTATGCCATAAGGAAAACAAAGACCTGATTGTGCTGATTCACCCCTTTGAAGGCAATACCAAGAATTCTGATATAAGTAGCAAAATACAGTAGGTGATCACAATGGTTGACTAGAAAAGTTACCTAATTAGACCTTGTTTTTTTCAAACTTGTTATTCAAAATCTGCTTCTGCTTTTCTCGCTCTGCACACAGTGTGGGGCCTTGCTTTACTTTCCCTTTGCAAACTCCATGCAGAGCATGGGAAGAGGTGGGGGCTGGCAGTCTTAGCTGGGTTTTCAGTATCAGACTACAGTCTGGAATTATTTCAGTGTGACCAAAGGCTCCGTAATTCCATGGCTGAGCTGCTCCACTTCACCCAACCACTGAGTCACATTCTGCAGTGAGAAAATTAGGACCAAATATCAGGACTTCAGACAGGTAACATCACTCTCAGATGGCTTGTTAACCACACTAGAAGATACTTTTGGAACCTTTTATCTTCAGTTTTGGTTTTCAAATGACAGCTGAAGTTCACTGGGGAGGTAAGGCAAGGAAATCTGCCCAGCTACTGTGGGTGCTGCCTGCTCTGTGCATGGGAGATGTCATTCTGCTGCTCCACCACTGCTCAACCCTCCTGCTTAATTTTAATTCAACAAACTTTAGATTTATTTTCCTTGATGATGTTGCTCTTATCCATAGCTAGTACCAGAGATGCAATCATTTAAGCTGGAAGGGGATGGACACTTGCTTTTAACTTTTTTTAGGGTGCTGGTTCTTGTCAATCCAAGCTGGACTGAGCTTCACAAGCAGAGAACAAATGTAGGTTGTCTGAGAAGGGTTTCCAAAGCTGTTTCTTCACCCTCATCAGCAAATTTAGAAAGAAATTTGAACCGAATGTGCTCAGCTCTGGGAGTTGCCATGGTTGCAACACAGACGATCTAAATGTGGGAGATTATATAATCAGACAGAATGACTATTTATACAAAGAGTTTAATTTAAACAAAAAAAGGGAGAGAAAAGCAAATGCTCTGTACAATACCTGACTTTGTCCCTGTGGCAGAGCTGCAGGAGCACTGAAGGTGTTAAATCCCGGTGCTCACACCCCCCTTCTTGGCAAGGTGTTTGTAATGTGCACTAAATCTAAAATAAAAACAAGGAAAGCATGAAACAAGAAGTAGTGTAGATTACAAAGATCTGTCCAGGCCAGAAGGAAGCTGTTTATTACACCTGGGTCAATGGCAGTGTCTTCTTTATAGAAAGTCCTGTAAACTTTTAAGGCACAGTGGTGTGGAGCTCCTCCTTTGGAAGGATTAGCCTGTGTAATTCTACCACAGGGACTGATTTATCTTCCCTTGAAGTGATTAAACATATGGGAGCAGATTCTATGGCTCATAAGGTGTTACCTATACTTGGTCACGTCACTCTTTCTGGTTCAGCTCTTGCACTGCTCCCTCAAGGCTGCTTCCCTGCATTTCCCTCTCCTGCACATCCTGGGTTCATCCCCACATCAGAGCCTGGCTGCAGTGAGATTTCACCCCTACAGCCCCCACAAGCAGGTCCTTGGAGTCTATGAAAGTGCTGGAGCAGGCATTTCCCCCCTGTGCTGCTGCCCACGGTGTGGAGAAGAGCAAGGCAATAAAGGACAGGGACTGCAGGCAGTGCAGGCACAGAGCTGCAGCCCAGGTGGAGCAAAGGCTGCTCTCCTGCAGCTCGCTCCCACCTTTGCTGCTGACTAGACAGATGTGAACAGATTACTGTCATATTTTGGCATTACAGGACAAATGCTCCCACAAGATCCCCTTCAATGCCACTAATGGGAAACTGGAAGGAGCATATATTTATTAAGCAACTTTTTGGAGTGGGGGAACTCTCTGCCCAGTGACAACAAGAGCTGAAGCAACCAAACCAAGCTGATGCTGCATTCTGGCATCAATCAGCTGAGCCATTAGTCTGAACAGTGGGTGTTTCTCCTCCCTGCCTTTTACTTTCTGTGATGATAAACTTTCTACAGAAGTATAGTTCTGCTCAAGTGACAATGAGAAATGGGCTGGGGAACCGCAGGGAGCAAGGACAGAAGAAAATCTCTATTGCAGACACAAAAATGTTAAGGTTGCACAAGTAAATCCAGTAAGAGGAGAAAGATATACAGCAGAACCCATTTGTCCATCAGACCATGGAGGGAAGTGCAGGTCTTTTTTCATCCTTTACTGATTTTCCAGGGTTTTTTAAAATTACCTTGTAGTGCAGTGTGGAAATCCCTGGGGTTTGAGTATGAATGTGTTCTTTTCAGTTTTAGAGGAGCTGGTGGTTGGCACCTGACCCCAAAACCCCCAGTGCTGGGGCTGACAAAACTTCCCATGGTGGGGAGTGCTGAGCCCTGGTTTGCAGTGGGGGGGTTGAGCTGCCCATGGGTGCAGGGAAGATCACAACTGGTGTCACTGGGGAGGTGGCTCTGAGGGGAACACGCAGCCCTGCAAGGAAAACTAAAGTGATGTCAGGCAGTTTTCTCTCATGACCTGGGCTATTGTGGGAGCTGGATCTTGTCTCACTGCTGAGAGAGATCTTGGGTGGTTGCAGAGTGCAGAACACACAGAGTTCCTTTGGTAGGACACCCTGCTTTTTCCTCTTCACTTCAAATCCCATAGTGTGTGTCTCCTGTCATTGTAGGGTTCACCTCTTCTACCTTCCAGAGGAAAAAAAGGCTTGCATATGTTGGCCCACTTCTTCATTTTCATTTTAAAGGAGTACAAAGAGAAAGATTATATTTATAATTCAAGCAGGGAAGGCAGATTCTGCTCTGTGTTTCTAAGCTGAAAGCACGGTGTGAGAGAGGCCTTGCAGCAGCCTGCAGCAGGTTCCTGCTGCTCTGCCATAAATCTCAGCAAACAGGGATGCTGCAGCCAGAGCTCTGCTTTTGCACAGGTTGTTGTCACTAGAAAACATGAGGATTTTTTAAAGGTGATTGATGCTGCTCTCCCACACCCTGAGGAGCCACTCACTCACTGTCTGCAAGGCTCATCCCAAAGGAGGGGGTAGGTGAGAGCTGGAGAAGGTTCTCAAGGGAGCAGAGCACAAGCACCTTCCTGTGGTCAGAGAGCTGGAGGTGTGCAGAACCCGTGTCCAAGTTAAATATCCTCTGCTTTCATCTCCTGTGGAGACTCTTAGCTGAGAGCTTTAAACACTGCTGCTGCAGGCAGGGCTGCTCTGTCCACCCTTCTGCCACCTCCTTCTGGGCAGATAGCCATGGGTGACAATAAATGTGGGAACTGGTCTTTCAGAGAGGTGTGGGAAGCATTTCCCATTCCCTTTTGTCTGTTGGGCCTCTTCACTTCAGCCTGGTCACAGCCAAAGGAGAATGTCCTCGCTGCCTGTGCCCTCTGATCAAGGTCTGAACGGGGCTGGTTCTGTTGCTGCACATCCTGAAGAACCTCAGACAGCCCCTGCTGCCTTCAAGCCCTGGTCTACAGGAGGATGACTCTGGTGCTGCTCCTCTGCCTTCAACCTCCCTTGGACAACAGCTGTGGGTCTAGAGAGAGGAAAGCTAAAGGACAGGTGAGATAGTTTTAAAACTCAGCAAGTCTTATTAAGCTAATCCCACCTCCTGCTCAGATCCCCATGGCCCAGGGTTTGACAAATAGTGGGGTGGCTATTTGGGGTGGATCCCCCCTCTGAGCTTCAGAGTCCTCATGCATCCTATGGACTGAGTGAGCCCTGGTTCCCTAGGGAGGAGTGGGTGCTTTTCCAGGGTGATTCACCTCTCTGCTGTGCTAACACTGTGAGAAGCATGCCCTAAAATAATCATTTATTTCCCTTGACTTCGAGGTGGCTTGCAGAAATGGAGACATTTACTTTTGGGCCAAGAGTCCTACCCTGATGGATCAACAGGTCCCTGCATCTGATTGTGAGTGTCACAAATTTACACACTGAGATCCCAGGTTCAGTTGTTTGAAGGTGTTTTGGTGCATTTTGTATTGAGATCTCAGGCAGTATCCCTGGCATTGATTTAATTTCAGACTTCCTTTTTCATTGGGAATCTTCCCTACAAGCTGTCATGTTTATTTTACCACCCCCCAAATCCTATTCACTTATACATGTTTCCTTAGTGGCATTTCTGGGATGACATGGGATTGTACTGAGGTCGTAAGAGGTCTTTTTTCATCTAGCCTTTTATCTTCCTAAAGCTCCATGTTATCTGAGAAGTACTTCAAACTGAATCTCACTGTCCTCTCGTGTCTTCTGAGTAAAAAGTATGAAATAAGCTTAGTCCAAATCTCTGAGGGAATTTTTTTCTGATTGACAAGTCCTTGCAAATATGTCCTGGGACCTGTCTGTTCTGGCTAATAAATCATCATTAACTCTCAGCAGATGAAGAGAGATTCTCCTCATCTGACAGGGTATCAATTCACTCGCCTTAATGTATATAAGGTTTTAGGTCTCTCCCCCAGCAGCCTCCAAGAGAGGCTTTCTGTCAAGTGAAAAAATGGGATTCAGGCAGCAGAACTGAGCTGCCAGGTTTGCCAGTGATGGACGAGGCAGGTGGGAATGCAGCTCTTTCCTCCTCTGCTTTATTGATCCTGTGCCTCTGGCCAGGGTAGCAAAGTTTCCACAGCTAAAACCAAGCAGGAAATGAATGAGGGGGAGACGATGGCCTGGAGCAGGAGTCAAAGCCTGGCTGCTCCTGGGGAGAGCTTTTGGGAGCCTGTCAGCAGTGTCACCTCTAACTTGGGCCAGTGCCTGACCTCACAGGACAGAGAGTCACAGGCTGGCACCAGCCCGCTGAGGGCAGCACCACGTGGATGCATTTTCCAGTCTCTTGATCATCATCTTATTTAGGCACATCAACAAAGAGCTCTCCACAAGAAAATCAAGAAACCAACATACGACATGCAGGCCATGCTTTCAGTGTTCAGTGTTGGCCAGAACCTTCCCATGCTGGAATTGAGAAGCTTGCTCTGTTTGAAGGGATGTGCTTCACCTTATCTGCCGTTCTCTCCTGGACTTCCTCACTTCTGCTGTCCAAAGCTTCAAAAAAAAAAAAAACAAAAAAAAAACCAACAAAACCAAAACCAAAACCAAAACCAAACCAAACCAAAAAAACCCAACCAACCAACCAAACAAAACCCCACAAAAAAACCCCCCAAAAAACCCAAAAAAACCCCCAAACAAACTAACAAACAAAAAACACCAACCAACCAAACAAACAAAACAACAGCAACTAAGCAAACAAACAAAACCCCCCCAAAACCCCCCAAAAACCACACCAGAAAACAAAACAAAAAAAAAAACCAAAACCAACAAAACACCAAAACCACCAAACCCCCAACCCATCACATCGTCCTCCTCTGCCTTGGCCATTATTCTGAGGGACACATTTTTACATGCTAATAAATTAGAAGTAATCCCCCAAATGTGCTGGGACATTATAAAATAATAAAAACCAGAATAGTTACAAAGAACACAAATTCTTTCTAATATTAAATACAATCCAGGTATTTCACTAAGGCCTTCAGTTTTTTTCCTTATCTTTCTCTTTCTTAAGAATTTGTAGATTAAAAAAAATACTGCTATGTGAAACAGCAGTTTATATTCTTTTGCATTTTTCCACATAAACGCTAAGATGAAAAAAAAAGGGAAAGATTTCAGGATTTTTCAACTTAATCCTTTCCCTGTAAGAGCTCATCTGTAAAGAAATACAGCAGACAGAAGTGTTTTAATACACTCAGAGAAGTGGCAATACTGAAATCTCTGCAGTATTTTAGTCATTGTGTTTGAATACCGGGATCCTGCTTAGAAAAAAACAGTTTATTGTCTGTTTGTTGGCTTAGTTGCTATGGCAGAGAGTTCAACGTGAGTGGCTCTGTGGGGAGGCAAACGCCTCCCGGTACCCGAAATCGGGCTGTGGCCCTGGAGGAACACAACAGAATTTGATTTTTCCCATCAAAGAGACGTGCAGGGAATATTCTGAGAAGAGCCCAGGACACTCCCAGGATTCTGACATCCCAGCAGAATGTTAGTGCCAAAAATCCACTCTAAGGGTGCCAGGGAAGTCAGTAAACATGCTGAGCTGGTTGACATGAAGTGTTTGGAATCCAGTGGACACAAGTGGGTGTCTTTGTCCAGCTGGGGCAGCAAGTTGGGGTGGGGAACAAAATTCTAAAGAAACATGTAGCAGATGCCACCAACCAGCTGAAGGAAAGAGGAAAAGAAAGAAGAAAGGAAAATTATTATGGTTGAGGCTGTTAAGAAAACAGTCTGGGTGTCTAGATAAAGGAATCTAGTGAAAAGTAAAAATCACAGAGTATTCTGGATTGGAAGGGACCTTAAAGACCATCTCATTCCAAACCTCTGTCATGGCCAGAGAGACTTTTCACCAGAGCAGGTTTCCCCAAGCCCCCTCAACCTGGCCTGGAAAGAAGTGGTTTCGTCCTGTTACTCACTAAAGTTTGTGTCATAGAGCACAAACAAGGTTAAAATACCTACTCAAATATTTCTGTTCTGAACATGCAACTATGTGAATAGTCATCCTCTGAAGAGTGTCCTAGAGGTAAATCAGGTTATTTTTAATGTATCCACACAACCGGCATTTCTGCCTTCCCCGTTCCACAGGAAAGCTGAACTTTTGACTCTGTTCTCCTTCTCAGCCTTGACTCTGTATAAAAACATGGAGATTATTTTTATTGCCTGGTCCAATTTTTCAAACTTTTGACAAGGCTTTTGAAGGAAGCTACTTGAAATCTGTGCTAACACAGAAAACAATAGTGAAACACCTATGTTCCTGAAGACTTTGCCCACTGTTTAGGTTGTGAGAGCACAGCTGTGTAACAGTGGCATTCAGGGAGCTGCTGCTTGCACTGCCTCTGGGGATTGAAGGGAAAGCAGGGGTTGGGGCATGGAACAAAAGACCAAAGAAATGTGCAGCAAATGGTCACCAAGCAGCAGAAGAAAAGATGAAGGAAGGAAAATCCAGCTACTCATGTGGTTTAGGCTGCACTAGAAAGAGACTGGGTGCCCAGATAAAGGAGCCATCAATTGAGAGTTAAAATAAGAAGTAGAATCAGTTATCACTAAAGCATCAGTGTCAAGAGTCACCAAACAAAGAGCAGCATCCTTTTCTTATGTCTGGCAAGAGAAGGAGGTGTTGGTTCATAAAAAGGAAATTTCTCAGAGTGCCTTCCAGCACTCAGCCCTGAACCACTCAGTGCTTGGCACTTCTGCAGCACCTCTCACCTGGGAAAACACTGAGAGACCTCGAGACACTTCTGTGGTGTGAGGTAAATCACATCATCCTGGACATCACAAACGTGGCCCTCTTGTTGGATCGACTCCAAGCTGCTGATGTGCCAGAGGAATGAGCTTTATCCAATTCCTCAGACAAAGCAGAAGGAAACAGCTCTGTGGAATAGGAAATCAGGAGTTCTGCTCCTTTTTTTTTTTTTTTTTTTTTTTTTATTATGGTGTGTGTCATAAATTTACAAAGGGCTCCCAACAGCACCAACACTGTCAGGCTTGTTACAGCATCACGACTTGTTTATGGCTTGGTTAACTGCACACACACACATAAAAACCTACCACAGTTGTGTGGAATTCGTAGCAGAAGCTGACATCGGTTGCCTTGTGAACTTTGGTTTATTGTGATCCTAAATTGGGCCTCTTTCTGTAGGTAAATAATATTCAGTAATTTGCAGTGTTCTGGAAGAGGTTAACCAAGTGTTGGTGTCTCAGTGCAAGCAGGGGCTGTTTCCTCATGGCCTGTTTCTGAAATACTGCATCTGTTACCTTTCTGTTGATAGCAGCTTCAGAAAAATTGGCCACTTTCCAGAGCAGTACCTTTTTTTCATCACTGTCAGCTTCTGTCAGTTCATCTCTCAGTCATAAAATTTTTAAAACAAAGTCTGTTGTCTGTTGTCTAATATTCCCTCCATTAGCCATGCCCTGCACTTTCATTGCAGGCACCTGACATTAACTTTTGGCACAGATAGTGTTTTACAAATCTAAAATACAATGCTGACACTACCTGACCCCCCAAGCACGCTTAGGAAATTGCCATAACTATCTCCATTTTACAGAAAAGCTTGAAAGGAGACTCAGGCAGAAGTGATACCCCAATTTTCGTTTGGGGACGGTAATTTAGGTGTCTTGTTAGTTGTGCTATCAGCACTTCAGCCTGAATTTCACTGCTGTTAAATAATCAACTCTAACAGGATATGTGTGTGGTTTATTCTCCTGGAAACAAGGCATTGTGAGCAGGATGCTCCAAAAGAATGTGCACACAATAGAAATTTTAGCTCCTTTAAAAACCAAAGCTTCTGTCTTGAACAATAGACAAGGACTTAAGGAGCCTTGCAGATCCTCTCCAGGAATTTCAATGTGCTCACAACTTTTTTATTATCTGGCCTTCCATATCTTCTTTTTTTTAATATTTTTTTCCCTGTCCTTCATCTGTGCTGTTTTCCTGCAGTAATTTCACGACCTTCTGTTGAGGTATGATGTGTCCCAGCTAGTGGAGGTCTTGTTCCTTGGTATCGACTGTGCTGCATTATTGGAAACCTGTAGTTCAGTTTATAACCCATCATATTGTCCCTGGCTCTCTCCAGAGGAATAGTGCTTCTGATTAATTTTATTAGTGGGTTTATTTCAGTTCAAAATGAGGCGTGGGTTTCCAAGTGACAGAAAATAGTCCTTTTCTTAGAGTATAACAATGTAGTTCAGAGAGGTATTATCCAGAGAAAATGAGAAGATTTAAAAGGTTTCTCTCAAGGAAGAAAATTTCAGGCTTGATTAAAAACAGAACTGAGGGGGGAAAGAAAGGTTCAGCAGTAATTTCAAAACAGGAATTGCAAAGATTTCTTCCATGGGTTACTGCTGTAGTCTATTACCCTCACAGCAACACAGTGCTGAACACTGGGTGGCAAAAATGTCATTAGACTAGGAGCTAGTGCACAAAATTTAGACATTTTCAGATAAAAGAGAGAAACAGATTGAGAGCTTGAGGAACTAAACCTTAACACAAGAAGAAAAGGGAGGAACCACAAATTTTGTGTCAGTTTCTGGATCCAAAGGCACCAAATGAAGTGGTTTTCACAACCTTTTCTTGAGTGAGATTATTCATCTCAATTTCTTCCCCTTGCCTTGCACATATCTGATGCAACTGATAGACAGTGACCAATTCTGGAATTCTTTCTTGTTCTCCCAAGACAGGCAGTATTCTTCCTACACTGAGGACCACGTTCATCACAAATTGTTTCCTCATTTTTATTCCAGCTTCCTACCTTTACAGCCGAGCTCCTGTCTCATCTCTGAATCATCTGCCTTGCCTCTTGATACCAGAAGTGAAGTGAATACTATATTTTGCTTAAATTCAATGATCATCTCTCCCAGCCCATCTCTTTTTAAAGCATTCATCAAGCAAATTATGGGGTCTCAGGAGGATGAAGTCTTCCCGTTCAACTCTTCCCTCCCGTTAAAAGCAGTGAAGGCAGGGAGCAGAAATTAATGTAACTTTTGTCTCTGCCTTGACTTCAGAGAGCTCTTAAAACAGAGAATTTCCTCTTATCAAAAGCCTTCTCCAAGGTGGTGCTCACTTTACTCAGAGCCTGCGTGCATTCATCTTCCTCAGTGCTTCATGAATCACACAGGGGAGGTCTGTACTGGAGGATCCTGGATGAAATTTCACCAGTTTTCTGGTTTAAACTGGGAGTTAATGGTTTGGTACCTTTGTAGAACAAGCCCCTGTGAGGCAGGGAGTGCTCTGGGAGCACTGGGAGGACTGGGAGGGCTGGGAGCTCAGCCCAGGGTTGTTGACTCCACTCACCTCTTCACACTGGGGCTTTCCAGTTATGCTTTTCAGAATTAGAAAGTCCAGCATTGCCTGATTCTGATGTCCTTTGTTGTGCCAACAGAAGTGACTTACTCTTCCTGGCTGACATTTATATACTTTTGTAAATGAATGATTGCACTGCCTGGTTCATGGTTATGCACTTGCTGACAGCTGCATGTTTAACTTCATTTTTATAAGATATTTACAAGGGCAGAGTTAATTACAATTGTTTTTCACCCAGTTTGCATAGAGGGTACATACAATTCATATGAAATATTTCAGATACCTGTGATTTTTTTCTGAAATGGCAAAGGCTGAACTATTGCAGAACATTAAAACCAAACAAGTAACCCTTTTCCCCAGGAGCTCTAATTTAGAATAAGCTTCCAGCCCAGCACTTACAAATCAAATAAAGATTTGTAGTGACAGTATTTTGTACTTCCAGGTGTCTTTATATTCCTGGTATGCCCATTTCCCCTGTATAAGATATTCAAATTTTCACCCTTTACGCAAAAGCAATTTCATTTTACGTCACTTGTTGTCGCACAGAGTAAATCTACAGAGGTAGGTGATTTTTAGCAAATTTATTTATCCTGTAAGTCTCCTCAGCAGATAATTGGTGAGCCAACATTTCAAGACACACCTTGAAAAGCAGAGGGAGTCATTCAGAGGAGGAAAGGAAGTGAAACAGGTTCAGAGTTGGTCACAGTTTAAAAAGGTTTGAAAGCATTAAAGGAAGAAGGAAAGGCTGATGGAATTCCAGAGCCAGCACTTCCCCCACTACCCATGGAAAGGAATAATGCAGATCTTCAGTGCTGAAAAATTACTTTGAATCCGCCCCCAAAAAGGAGATGTCTGACCTTATCACAAGACACTTTGTGTTCTCATTTCTTTTGATTTTAATTTTTTATGATCCAGAATGCAAACCTTCTTAACACAGGCTAATAGACAGAAATTCCACTTGTGAGCTCCAGTTGAGTTGTAAGTCATTGGGAGTGGCCCAATTATTTTCCTTGAGAAGAGGCCTGAAATAAGGATGTCAGCATGACCCTCATAGTGTTGCACACTAACTATTACACAGACATTTGGGATTTGAATTCATAGACCCCAGGCTCCTTAATCCCATGGCAACAATCAGCCTTAAGGATCTTTTAACCTATCATTAGAGATAGAGGGAAAAGAAAAAGTAGTTAAGAATGGAGGATGTTAGGTATGAAGTAAGGTTTTCATTTTAACAATATCTCTTAATCCTTTTTCCTTTAGCTATTTCTAAGGAAAAGTCAGGTTTGGATACTTTCGTGTAGTGAAAAAAGAAAAAAAAAAGAGAGAAATATTTGGGAGAAAAGAGCAGTTAGCAGAGATAAGGGAGCTGATATTACTGCTGCTGTTATTGTTCCTGTTGAAATCTAATTCTAGTGCCTGAAGGAAAAAAAAAGGTAAAAAAACTCTGAGGCACTCACACCAGGAGCAAGAAGAGATTAGCAAAGAAAAGATGCATCCTCTGTCTTTTGTGGGACAGATTGTCCCTGGCAGTTATACTTGTAGAGAAGCAGAGAGAGTCTGTGATCTGATCAGCATCTCCAGCACTGATGGGGGTACTGAAACTTTGCTTTTAGCTTCATTTCCAGTAGAAAACACAGCCATGCTGCAAAGAGAGAGTGAAGTCTTGCCTGGCTGACCCTGTCCTTTTTGTTCTAATAGAAGAAGAAAATAGAGGAGGAGAATAGAAAGTGTAAGTAGATCTGTAAGGAGTAAGAATTACTGCAGCCTTGTTTTCTACGGATGTGTGTCCAGTGGCTGACTGGATTTCCTGCCTGAGAAGATAACAGTGGAAATTTTTGCATGATTAAGCCCCTTATCTTGGGGCTCTGAGAAACCTGGTCTAGTGGAAAGTTTCCCCGCCCATGGCAGGAAGGTGGAATAAGAATTAAGGTCCCTTCCAACCCAAAGCATTCTGTGATCTTACAGCTCCTACCCACCATTTCCAGGGCATTAATGTGTTTGTATTTCTCCTTCCCCCTCTCCCAGCTGCCCATCCTCACCACACCTGTGAGGATCCAGTTGTCTTTGAGCTTTCCACTGTCAGTTCTGCTCAAGACAGAGCTACAGGCTGAGGAGCTGTGTGTGAGGTGAAGGGATGAGAAAGGCAGCAGGATCACATGAGCCTTGTTTCCATAGTAAATGGGGCTGAGAAGGTGGAGGAAGAAAGAGGAGCCATATGGCAAGTGGTGATGGCAGGAACCAGAGCTCTCCTCGGAGGGTGGCTTCAGGGTTTAGTCATGTATAGAAGCCAGAGACACAATTTCTCTCAAGCAGCGAAGATGCTTTAGAGGATCACATGGAGTTGCAAGAGCATCAGGGATCCTGGAAATTATAAGATTTGTTGTTATGATAAATACAGTTCTTCTTCTTCATGTCCTTCTATCCAATGTCACAACACTCATTCACCTTCCCTTGTAGTTTATTTATTTGTTTATTCATTTTGTTTGACAAGGTACCCAAGTTCTGATGGCCCACATTGTTTTTCAGGCCATTTTCCCCCTTCTACTAGGGTAGTTTTCTTCCATCCAGCCTGGCAGGAGCCTCTGTGGGGAGCTCATCCACACAGTGCCTCCCCCAGACCCCACCACATCTCTTGGAGCTGGCAGTTTTCATCTGATCTGTAATTCCTGACTCCTCCACACCCAACCCCAGCATCAGCTCAGACCACGGGACACGTGGAGGTGGTGCCAATTAATAGGACAAGAGGAATGGGCAGGAACTGATGCACAGTAAGTTCTATCTAAATATGAGGAAAACCTTTGCTGTGAGCATTGGATTTTGCAGCGAGGGTGTGGAGTGTCCCTCACTGGAGGTGTTCCAGACCCAGCTGTGCCATGTGCTCTGAGCAGGGAGCCTGGCCTAAGTGACCACTGAGTCCCTTCCAGGCTGAGCCATTCTGGGATGATGTGTTCCTGGGGTGGAAGAGCTCAATGACAGATGTCCTACATCTTCCCCAGGTGCTTGGAAGGCGACCAGCTCGGGAGGTGTGCTCCTGGTGGGACAGGCAATGTCCCCAGCAGGGCTGAGAACGCCGCCGCGGGTCCTTCAAGGCAGCTGCACGTGATCGCTGTGCCAGGAACTGTGCCACCGCCTCTGGGTGGCTGATTGAATGCAACTTGTTTGCCTGTGCCTGTCTCCTTCCCTGGTGCTCTGAATGATTCACTGTCAGAGCCAGGATGAAAGAAACCAGAGCACAAAGGCGCCTTTATCTGCATCGCTGCTCTGCGCGGATCGCGGCCGTGCAGGGACCCAGCTCCAGCCTCCAAGATGCTGCTGTGGGGAGCTGCTGGAAATTGTGGGCACTTTTGTACCTCGTGCCGGGCCAAACCCAGGCTGACCTTGTCCCCTTGGGCTGTGCTCAGCCCTTGGGCTGCAGGCAGAGAGGGAGGGCGAGCTGTCCTTTGCCAAGTGGCAAAGAGTGAATTAACTCGGCAGGTGACGTTTCGTTGCTTTTAAGTAATTGTCAAACATAATGGCAGTTACCTGCCTGTTTTCTTGAGGGATTTGTACTGAACAAGGGAAGAGCTGCTAACAGGATCCCAGGGTTGAGGAGAGATTTGAGAGGAAGGATCAGAAGAATTAAATATGTGACATGTAGCGAGGAAAGATGATAATGAATGGGTATATCTGCCTGTGCTGCTCAGCACCAGCCACTTGAATGAATTTATTTAGGGAACAGAAGCAAAATAGCTGAATTGCTGTGATTCTCCATCCAGAAACATCCTTTTTTCCCCCTCAAAAGTGTCAGTTAGCTTAAGGAAAACCTTCTTTCCAGTCGCATGGGGCTGAATTGTTCCCATAGGTGCACTTTTGGGATGATCCAATGGCCATCCCAATCAATGAAACCCTTTCTTGGATCGACATTTTCAAGCCAGCTGTTTGAGGAGGAAGGGATGTGATAGAGCTCTGTATATTTTGGAGGCTGTAAATGCTGAGGTGAGAGGAAGGGGTTATTTCATGTAGCACAAAGAGATCTATTTAAGCACAGAGTGGCACTAAAATAGGAATTTTTATATGAGCCATAAGAGTGTCAGATGGCTCAGATAATAATAATATCACATAAAATAAAGTAATTGTATTGTATGAAGGTTGTCAGTTTATTTGCAACACATCTAGTCATAAAGCTGATCATTTTCTGTTAAATTAAAGTTGCACAACTTGCCTCTGAGCAAGAAATAAAGGCCTGGTGCTCTTTATTCCATATTTGTAATTTGGCTTGCTCTGTTTATTGGATTTTTTAAGTCATTAAGTGAATGACAGAGGGCCAGACGTCGACTCACTCGAATGCAGACCATTTCAAGTGAAAAAGTGAAGTCAGCCTTGGAATATTGCTTTTAAAAAAGCACTTGGAGGATGGGAGAGTGTCTCAAGGAAGGCAAAATAATCATCATGACTCGGCATGGTTAAACCAGGCAGGACAGGGCAGCAGGAGAACGTTGCATTGAGTGCACTCAGGGGCATGGACTAGAACCTAATGGGGCTCTTACCTTGCCTGGAAACCACTTGTAGCAGAAAACTCTGTTGCAGAAGAGCACAGGGTAGGAAAAATTAGGATGGAAGCTCTGATTTTTATGAAGAGTGCCAAAGTGGTTCCAATTCTGTATTCTCAGCAGCAAGTCTTGTACATCTTCCATCATAGGGCATCAGTGTGGTGGCCTGCATTAAGTGGCACAGCAAATAGCACTCATATTTTATTTACTCTCTGGAATGGGACATATATAATTGTCAAAACTCATCATAAAACCCCCTTTTTTTTGTCCTTGATAAATAAGTTTAAAACTCCAACCCTTCAGATCAGTGAGTAAGGAAGATGAAGTAGTAAAGCAGAGAAGATACTTATTGCCAAATGGATTAGGAATTTGAGAACTCTCTCTATATAGGCTATAAGTCCCAAATCAGATTTGATAAATCAAGTGATATTAGAAGAGATCTTCAGGGCTCAGTAGACTTAAATATTGCAAGGAACTATTACTGTCATATCCATCTCAACACACAACAGTGCTGTATATTAAATGGCAATGGATCAGCCTCCCTCTGCCTCTTACATATTCCAAAGACAATAGATCAGTAACTTAATAAAAATAATTTTTTAAAAAAGGCAGTCCAAGTGGAACTGCGTGAAGGACAATTTCTGGCTATTAATTTATTTGCCCATTACTTCTGTGCAGTAAAATTTGCTTCCCCTCCATGGGGGCAGTTCAGCCACAGCTGGATATACCAGAATGGTGCAGAGACATGGTTCAGATCTCTCAGACTTGAATGTGATTTTCAATTTTTTTAATTAAAATTATTCCAGCTAGCAAAGAAAGCAGGGTTAGAGAGTGGTCTCCACTTGTCACATGTTTGGACAGCACAGTCAGGGAATCTACACTAGACCTTTAATCCCTTCTGCTCCAGAACCACATTCCAGTTCTGTCCAGAGCATTTGGCTGGGAGTCCAAATGCTTTTGCTGGTGGAGAGTTGCTTCAGGTCCAGGCCAGTTCCACAGTGGCACAGATGCTGTAAAGAACCCCTGGGTTGTGACCTGCTGAACTGAAAGGTCAAACCAAGGGAAAATGACACAGTTGAAGTGCCAAGGTGCTGCTCCAGCACTCTCAGTTTACAGCACACAGCGCCAGTGTAACACGCTCTGGGTAAGACTTTGGAGCAGTAGGGAAGGCATCTTTGTTCTCGTCTGTTTTAGAGTCTGGTGCTTCATGAAAATAAAGCATGTGGCATGAACCTGCTGTGCTCGGTGCCAGCCTGTCACCTCCACCATGGTTTGTGCCTGTCACCTCCACGGCACGCAGGGCTGGGGGCAGATCCAGCCTCAGGGGGACAAAGGGACCCACCTGGGGCAGGACATCCCCCCAGCTCAGCAGAGCTGACTGCTCTGTCCATCAGCTGGTGCTGTTCAGGACATTCTTCCCTCACACGAGTTGATGAGATACCCCAGGCCAGCTCCTCTCACTAGCACATCCTCACTGGCCAGCGAGTTATTCCTCTCTCTGGCGCCAGGGATGGAATTCCCAATAAACAACTGGCCCTGAGAACAAGATGTGGGGAGATAAGCTGGAGTTCCTGACTGAGAGACTCTACTTTTACAAACTGTAAAAGCTGCACAAACTTTCATGAAGGCAGAAACCTACACACAGCCAGAAGTATGGGACTTCTCCCACAGAGTTTGGGCACAAATTCTGTGGATACTTTCTTGGGAATTGATTAAAAAAAAATCTATGTGTTCTCATCAATTTGGTGGCAAATTGCATTGAATCCTAATCTATACTATTTCTTCACTAGCTGTAATATAGGTACCTTTATAATAAACTGTGTTTTTCCACTAGTAGTTATTTTTGTTTTATCCTGTCTTTTATCCAGTAGTCTGTTCAAAATCTTATGTCTGTTCAAATTCTGTCTATTCAATAAATAATTCATTTTGCAATAGACCCAATCAGCCATTATTAAGAACTTGTGAATGAGAACAATCTGAGGCACAGGCTGCCTCAAACAGAGCTACTGCCTGAATTCTGAGTGAAGGGCAGGGCTTGGCCAAGCTCTCATCTCCATTTGTAACACCTCATCCATGTCTCTGCGCTCATCCTGCCCTCAGCTCCCGCATGCTCTCATTCCTGGGGAGCTCCTGGAGAGCCCAGAGTTGACATTCCAGCTCCTGGGGATGGCACAAGCACAGAGCAGAGCTGGGGCTGAGCACCTGCCACGTGTGATGGGTTCCTCTTCCACAGAAGCACTTGCATGAGGCTGATGTTCCTTCCCAGCCACCAGGTTTCTTCCAGAAAATTTTAAATCAAACGCAAAAGTCTTTTTAGAGCAAGCAAAGGGAAATGGGTAATTCTGAGGACACCCATTAGGTTTGTAGAGCAGTTACTGGGAGCAGCTCTCTGCAGGTGTCCATGTTTCTTGGTGGGCAGTTTGATCTTTGGAATATTGGGTGCTCTGAATCCCAGCTTGGGTACCCACAGTGTGCTGGAGTTGTGGCCATTAACACCATTCAATTGTCTGTGTCTTCACAGCCAGTTCACTTTTTGCTTTAACTGAGGTCTGACAGCTCCAGTCCTGCTAACTCTTGTGCACATATCAAAATAACAGTACTTATCCCTGATAAACTGAGGATTATTTCACATCCACTTTTTTTTCTTCCAGCCTCCCATGAAGTGTAAAAGTGGCTGCTAAGGACTCAGCTCAAGAAAAGAAAGGTAAAAGCACTTTCATCGACCTAGTCTATAACCTGCCTTAAAAGGCTGGATTGAATTCCACAGACAGAATATTTCTCCCTGGTAATTATGGTCATTTTTCATTATTATCACAACCAAGATCCATTTAATAGAAGGTATTCTCTTTAGTAATTCCTTTTTATGCTGTTTGCCAGTGCATATGCATTGCCAGCACTCATTTTTGCATGTCCAGGTCATGGAATGACAAGCAGAGATTGGCCAGGTGCAAAACAGGTGTGTGTGCAGAAAGGTGAATTACTCAGATTTGGAAAGGAGCCCTCTATAAAATCATCTAAGACAGGGAGATGGTGGTGTGATGTCCAATATAATTGAGCAGTAGGGCTGGAAGAGCTTGTCAGAGGACTTGGATGAGGCTCCAAAGGAAGGGAATTCTGCCCAGTTGGACAGGCCCCCTTGGCTCTGAAAATCAGGCCCCGGACATGTACAAATGTGTAGATCTGATGAGCCTATTTAAAGGGAAACTAATTACAAGTATAGACAATCCACCTGTCTTAAATGGAATTATTGTAGTCTCTGATCCATAAATCTGACATTTATACATATTTATACTCTATTGCTTAATGAATACCTGATTAAGGAATACAGCTGCCAAGTGAATAAATTTGTTGTTAATCAAATGATACCATAAAGACAGATCATCAGACCTATTAGAATATATTCATTTGGCAGATAAATCTGCTCGCTGCAGCCTGTTAGTGCAATGTGTAATGCAAATCAAATTGTTCTTTAGAGCTAAACCTTCATCTTTGCCAGAATAAAAAAGACTTTGCACGGAGCAGATGAGATGAAATCCTATATTTTTACAGAGGGTGTGAAAGCCCTTGGCATTATGTCTTGTATTGAAAGTAAATTTCACCCTAATTGAACACTAAAGACTGAAGAATGCTTAAGTCTGTGCACTGAAGATTTTACTGTGGTATATAATTGCCTCTCCCTTTTGTTGCTGTATCTAATTCAGCAGTATAAATTACCAGCTTAATTTTTGTCTTATTGTGTGATGTACTTATACTATTATTTTGTACTACCAAGAATTAGCAACTGGCATTTGCATTTATGGATCCTTTCATCCAGGGAAAATCTAATAACAACATTGGTCTAAATACTACATTAAAGGGCTGAAGCATGTTGGAGATGAAAAGATAGCCTGAGGTAACTGTGAAATGGCCACAGTGTTTACAGGGATCTGTCAAAACACTACAGTGACTTTCAGCAGCTTTGAAATGGTGCTGCATTTTTGAATGCAGATTTGAAGTGCTGTTTGCAGGACTGGATTTCATGTTGAAGCATGAAAAATGTGTTTATGCTTCAGATATTAAAGGAGGGCAGGCACAGGGCCTCCACTCCGTGCTGAGAACAGTCCACCCCTCTCCATCAGGCACTGGTTCCATCAGTCAGCTCGAGGGTCCACTCTGAATTCCCCTCATGAGGAATCTGCTGATGCCTTTCCTCCACCCCCTTGCCAAGACTGCACAATATTTTGAGGGGAAATGTTGCACCTGTGCCCAGCTGAAGTGTTCAGGGCAGGTTTACATCAGGCACAACCTTTTTTACCCTATGTACAACACGTGCAAAACTCCTGGTTGCCTTGCATAAAACTTTAAGTCAGGCAGTTGCTCCATTTTTCCACCTCCAGTCAAGTTTTACTGCCCCAGCTACTTCTCCTCCTCAGCCTTCTTTTCACCTGAGGAGTATTTGATGATGATTGTAAATATAACAGTTCATGTTCAGTTGAAATTATTCCTACTAGGTTTATTAGTATCCGTGAAGGAATAAAGGACATGAGCAAAATATCCAAGAAGAAGGGGAAAACTTTTGGGAGGTTCTGGTTTGGGACTACTTGGTCCAGACTGCAGATGGGAAGAACAGATAATTTCCCCACACTGTTCTGCTTCCTCTGGCTGTGGAGAACTTGATGGGAAAGTGGAAAAGGCTTGGAGAAGAGCAGGAGGAGGCTGGGCTGCAGTTTCCTCACAGGCCACTCCCAAAGGAGCTGGACTGAGAAAAGGCAGGGGCAAGAGGAGGCAGTGTGACCAGGGAAAGGCTGTCCTCATCCTGGAGATCACTCCAGAGCACAGGGAAGGAAAGCACCACGGCTGCCCCTTGTCTGCTGGTCTGCTCCTGGCACAGAACAGTTTCCCACTCTATCTACCGTGCAAGATTGAATGTCAAAATCTAATCTAGTGCCTTATTAATTGCATTTATCAAGTGCTTTGTCCATCTCACATGAAACTTACCCATTAATTTGTCTCTGATGGCTTGACTTGCTCTTAAGAAACCTTTGGAGCTGCTTCAGAAAATGTTTTACAAGCCAGATATTCTGGGCAATTTCTCCTTAAAACCCAATTAAATCTCCTCAGCCTGCTCCAAGCATTGCTAATGCAAGTGCATGGAATGCAGCTCAGTCTGCTTGTTTGTGCTGGGAACATTCCCTGGGCATGGACTGGCCAGTGGGCAAACAGAACCAGGCAGGAACGCAGAGCTTGGGCTAAATAATCCAATAAATGCAACAGAGAAAATTAGGACTCGAGTGGGTTGGATATTTGTCTTTTATTTGCATTGTCATTCTTGTACACAGATGTGAACAGATGTGTGTGCACACTGCAGTGCTCGGAGTGCTCCTGGTGCATTCCTGGTTTTGGTGGGGAATGGGGGGCCCAGAGCAGCTGTGGCTGCCCCTGGATCCCTGGCAGTGCCCAAGGCCAGGCTGGACAGGGCTTGGAGCAGCCTGGGACAGTGGAAGGTGTCCCTGTCCATGGCAGAGGGAGGAATGGGATGGGATTTAAGTTCCTTCCAACCCAAACAATTCTATAATTCTGTAATTCTATTATTTCTCATTCTACTCCCAAGCAAACTCCATGTCCATAACTAAGCAGCTTTCCAGTATGATTAATGGGCCAGATGAAGGCTTTAGATATTCCCTTTTTTCCTAACATACAGTACATTATTCTTTCCTCTAGTATGAGTTCAGAAGGAGTCTTGATGTTTTTTATTCCAGAATTTGTACAGAAGATTTTCTTCACTGTGAGAAGTTTCAACAGAGATTTTTGCACTCATCAGCATTTCTCAGGTTTGCCTTGAATAACTGAAATGTTGCTGAGAACAACAAATATTGGTTTTGACAGAGTCCCAGAAGTTCTGCACAGACAGGAATCCACGCTTATGTCTCAGTTGTGTCAAAAGGTCATTTTAAATGACTTTTTTTTCTGTTTTCTGAAGTTGACAAAACAAACTGAGCACACAGAGATTCAGCAGTAAGAAATCTGGAAATCTATATTCAGAAGCATCAAATGTGTATAACCCTAGAAAAAAAACAAGGATTCTCCTGAAAGTAGTGAGATACAATGGGATAAGGGGACAAGTGTGATTTTATTTTTCTTTTCTATTTTGAAAGTTGCTTATCAGGAGGGAGAAATTGGCTAAAAATACCTATACAATTCAGAACAGACAGAAGAGGAAAGATTAAACAGTGATTATAAACATGCTGTCTGAAGAATCAGGTCGTGCATACGCTTAGGGTATGCACAGCTCTGTGATCTCACATCACTCCCATCCATCTCCCTTCCTGCTTGTTCCCTTCCTTTGTGTCATCCGGAGCTAAATGGCAGGAAATCTGTGAAAAGGTCTGTCTGCCTTGCATTTGTATAGCAACCAATGCAGAGGGCTTCAATAGTGACAAGTTTCTGAACAGTGCTGTAATAGAAGCTCAGCCCTCCTTCTCCGTGTCCCAGAGTCAATGTGCATATAGATGAGTGCTCCAGCTCCTCACCAAAGCACACACACACTTGGAATGGTTTGATACTCTCACTTCAGTTTTCAGTTTCATTTCAGTCCTCGTCAGAGGTTCCTTTGTGCTGAGCAGGCTGGACCAGGAGCTGGGCACAGATTTGCAGCAGCTCGTGCAGGTCTGGGCCGGGCAGAGCGCGTGCCCTGCTTCATTTAGCCAAGCTCCTCATCCCCATCAATCCCACCCGAAGGTCACAGCCACTGCCGCCCCTTGCTGTCTCCCATGTGGAAGAAGGATGTGTGGAAAGGCCTCTGAAACTGCACCACTAGCAAGTTTGAGAGGATGATTGAATCCACAGTGATGGTAATCGCAGATTGAGCCAAGTGACTGGAATTAATGCACCATCTGAGCAGCTCTGTGAGGTCTGCCTCGATGTTCCTCATTTCAAATGAATCTCTCCGGACCTGAAGGCTGCTTGGAAACAGCTGATGGTGCCCGTAATGAGGACTCCAATCTTCAAGTCCCCAAACTGAAATTAGACATATGTCCTGACATGTTGACATTAATTTGGGCTGTTATAGCTATAATGGGTTTATTTGGCTGGCATTTTTAATAGAATTTCAGGGGAGACAGGCTTTGCTTCATGAGTCAGGTTGGGGGAAGGCCACGAGCAGCCATAATTTCAAAGGTTAATTTGAAAATGCTTTTTTCAACAGGACTTTTTTGAATTGTGAGGTTACTTGAAAATGTGGTGTCATAATAGCTGGCGCTGTGGCTGGAAAAAAAACAGGCTGGGGAATTTCCAATGGGAATTTCCAGGTATCAGTTTTCAATTCCATCTTGACTCAGAGTGAAAGGCAATAATAAGTAAATGCAATAGAGTACAAGTGATAGATTCTATTTCCTGTATACAATATTTATGTACAGACCACAAACCAGGCACCAAAATTCAGGTTTCTGCTAAAAAAACTTGTAAGAATTGACTGGAACAAACTGGCTGAGTGTGTTAACCCCACAGAGAGGGGGTCAGTTCCTGGTTTACGTGATTTTTAAACCCATGAAGCAGCTGGACGGGGCATCCAGGAAGTGCCCATGGCAGGGGGTTGGATATGGATGATCTCTGTCTTGGGCTGCAATGCAAGATGTAACCAGCAGTCTGTATTCTATCCCCAGCAGTTAAACCAGCTGGGGCAGTGTTCTTTATCCCTTCCAGGACCCATCCTCCCTCCAGGGGATCTCTGCTGTCCATGGGCCATCCAGGCTCACTGCAGGGCTGATCCAATTCCATCATCCATGGGAGATGCTCCACCCAGGGGAGGAGCCCAGCATTCCCACCTGGATAAACCCTGGGATTCAGAGCCCAGCACAGCCTGTGTGCACTGCATTCCCACCTGGATAAACCCTGGGATTCAGAGCCCAGCACAGCCTGTGTGCACTGCATTCCCACCTGGATAAACCCTGGGATTCAGAACCCAGCACAGCCTGTGTGCACTGCATTCCCAGAGGAAGAGCAGACCCAGCTCACCCCACTGGACCTTCAGAGGAAAACTGCACCCTCCTACAGGATCATCTCTGCTCCCACAGAACCACATCTGGCACTGCAGGAGGGCTGGACTGGGCTGCTGCCAACACCCTGAGCAACAGGGTGTCAGGCTGTGTTCTGACTCTGTCAGTGGTTTCTTTTTGTTTGGTTGTTTTTTTGTACTACTGCACTTTTATTTTTAATATTTCTAGTAAAGAACTGTTCTTCCTATTCCCATCTCCTTTCCTGAAAGCCCCTTCATTTCAAAATTATAATAATTCAGAAGGAGGGTGTTTACATTCTCCATTCAAGGGAGGCTCTGGCTCTCCCTGGCAGACACTTGTCTTTCCAAACCAAGACATCTCTAAGGTCACTTCCAACCCAAACCAGCTCTGGGATGGTTATGAGGTGACAGGGCGTGGTGACCCTTGTCCCCTGCAGGCAGCAGGGCTGGTGGCTCAGTCAGGGATGATGATGGGGGGCTTTTGGAGGCCATGAGGAGGGCAGAGGTGTGTGTGCCCCCATGAGGACAGCCATCCTGTGGGCACCTCAGTCACACAGCTCCATCACAAACCACCTCAGCTTCCCCAGGGCAATCGCTTCCAAACACTGCTTTTGGCAAAACTGCAAATGAGAGACAAAGTCAGCCATGAACATGGCTGAGATAAAACTTTGTGTTTGAATCGAGGTGAGATGGAGACATTTTCTGGACTGTGATGCTCTGGGGCTGGCAAATAATTGGTCACTTGAGAGACAGTGTTTTAGTGATATAATGTGCACCTCCAGGGGAGGAAAAGAAGACCCATCAAGGAGAGAGAGAGAGCCCTTGTCCTGACAGTTTCCTTAGAGCAGAACCATTCTGCTTCCTCCACAATCCCCCCTCCCACTGCAGGGACCCCCACGGTGGTGGTGAGCCTGTCTGCTGCCCCACACCCCACAGAATGTCCCAAGATGAGCCACAGTTGAGCCCAAACTATTTAGTTTATTAGATACCATTGAAATATCACAGTCTTTCTAGGGCCATTCTGTGGAGGCGCTGTCTGCCACCATTAAAAGAAACTCAATTTTGGAGAATGCTGGTTTTGAAGGGTAAAATGTCACTGATGGCAGATTTTTTAACTCAGTGCAATTTAGCTGATATTCAATACTTTTATTTCCTTCTGCTGACTTTATACAGTGGAACAGGAGGCGATTTGCAGAGATTAAACAATATTCTGCTCACAAATTAAAATCAATAACTTATTTATAGGGCTGCTGATGCTCCCAGAACAAAACAGGCCTGCCAAGAGGCTGTGAAAGTCCTGAATCAAATGTCATATATCTCCAGCCCATCTACACAGTTGGCTGTCTGTGACTGCAGATATAACACAAGCCACCCAGTCATTCCATCAGTTGATAATCACAGTACATAAATAAATATCATTCCTGAACCAGGCAGTGCTGGGGGTTGCTTTCAGATCTATACACTGCCCGGTTATTTTCCCCATATATCATTGATAAATTTTATGTTATTCAGTGGGATTTTTTCAGGAATTCATTTCTTTTCATGAAAGGGGGATGGCCAGATGCTACGCTGAGTTTTAAATTTTGTAGATGCTCAAAAGAGCAAATCACACCATGGTAAAGGGAGCATGACAGAAGATCGAAGCTCTATAATTATTTTATTCCTATTCCTTTCAGCAAACCACATTCATGTAACTTGACACTGAATTAAGTCCCTATTTCATCTCTTTTGCACATCTTCCTGGTCACCATTCCTCTTCCTTGGGGGTTTGTCTCAGAGTGACCTTTGTTGGGTCACTGGCACCCCTGGGAGTCTTCACCACAAACCTGCTGGGGCTCTGGGCTCTGAAGGCAAATCACTACATCAGAATTGTTTGGAACAATTTTGTCTCTGAGCTGTGAGAGGAATACCTCAGAAAGGGGAACTGTGTTTTACGAGAAGCTGTTTCAAATAAGAATCCTATACTGAGGTGGTGCTTTAGATGGGTTTGATGAGATTTTTGTACCTGGGTCTGCAAAAGCTCATCTTTCTTAAAGAAAGAAATCTCTGCCTTTATTGGCCTGAAGAAGGGATAAGTGCTTGAGCATGCAGGCTGTGGTGGGACATAGAAGTCCAAGATTTTAGACTTTTTCTCTCTCTTTCAGTCTGGAACCCCCATAGCCAACACTGTGAGTTGTGGCTGAAGCAGATGCAAATCCAGGTCCTTGTGCATTGGGGCTTTTTCTTTTATTCCCTTTATATATGGATATATATGTGGGATCTTGAGCTTTACATATCTGTTCTGAGACTGGTAAAACAGAGTAATTTTCCCATCCTGTTTTCTTCAGAGCCCTGCAGGCTTCTGCCTTTCCTTTTGCTCCCCTGTCTTGGTGCACTGGGCAGCCCTGGCACCTGCTCCTTTAGCAGCAGCAGGGCAGGGATGCAGAATCTCCCTACTCCTGCTGGGAAAGTCGAGGGAAAGGGAATGGGAGGAGAGATGGAAATGGATGCGACGCAAATTGTCATTTTGCAAAATGACTTTTTACACAAGCTCTGCTCTGAATGCACAGTGACACTGTACAGATGATTCTTGGCCTGTTAAATAACAGTTTTCCCCATATTTATTGCTCTCGAGCTGTGCCTGACAGCTTTATTGCATGCAGACTGGCACATTATGGAAAGAAAAGTAAATAGGTCTGTGGAATCATGGCCGCAGCACTCCTGTTTAAGGGGAAAACAACTCTTTGGTTTTACATGTTTGAAAAGAGGAGACAGCTCTCCCTCAGTGTTTTATGGCAGTTCCCCCTCCCGCCTCCCCCTTCTACCTTAAACAGTCTGGATTTGTTTTGCTTGTATAATTAGGCAATAGCAGCTGATTGGGTTGGAATCCACGGCATTATATCATCCCAAGAGCTGCCTCCCTCGATTGATGGACAAGAGAGGCAGCAATCTGTTTATCTGCCAGAGCTCCAAACAGGCCTGCCCGTGCCATGCACACAGCAAAGAGCATCAGTGCAGCTGTTTCAGAATTCTTTGAGAGCAGATATACTGCTAAGGCACTTGAACTCTATTATGATGTCAAGCTTCTGCTATTTTCTATTATCCTTAGGAAGAAAGCAAAAGAAATCCCCTATATGGTTTCATGAAAGAGAATCTATCATCTGAGAATAATTGTGTCCACAGCCCTTAATGTGCTGTCGAACCCGTACAAATTAAAAGAACCATTATCAAAGTCAGTGCAGTATTTATATACTCAATCACCTCTTTGTTAAATAATTGCAATAATGGTGCACAGCAGCAGTGCTGAAAATGTGTTTTACTGACTTTTTTCCTTCCTGCAAGAGAAGATACAGCTATCTTCTTCTATCAGCCAAGATTTGGATTTAATGACTTGCCCTCTTTCCTCCCAGCCTTCTCTCTATGGTCAGTTAAGAGCTGCAACTCTTCTTTCCCATATATCCCACCTTATTTTTGCCCTCAATTGCTCGCTATTATCTCCTGCTGTGAACATCTTCTGCATAAAATCTCTTGGTACAGCTGGCAGTGTGAGGCACCCCAAGGATGGCTTTATGTGAGGATGCTAAAAAACCCAGGGGGGAAATATCCCACAGAGCCAGGAGTTTTTTTCACTGATTTAACTGAGACTTAGAGACTTCACTGGTTGCCTGTAAAGCTGTGATTGCCACTTCAACCATACCCTTTCCAGCAAAGTAGTTTAAATTTTCTGCAGGAACTCCTGTGGAATTAGAGTTGAATAATTCCATGAGTGTTGATTCAGATCAGAAATTAGAAAGAAATTCTTCCCTCTGAGGGTGGTGAGGCCCTGGCACAGGGTGCCCAGAGAAGCTGGGTTGGACCTGGTCTAGTGGAAGGTGTCCCTGTTCATGACAGTGCTTAGAACTGGGTGATCCTTAAAGTCTCTTCCAACCCAAACCACTCCGTGCTTCTATGACTCTGTGATATTTGCACAAGACAAAAATTAATATACCCATGCATTTGTTCACCACCAGATTAATTCACCACCATACTTCAAAATATTTCCTTCTTTTTGAAGGGGAAAAGCAAAATGGAGTTTTCTTGGTGCCTAAGCCCTCCCACAAGTGTCTCAGTGTCCCTTCACCCTCGATTTCAGTGCCTCTGTGGTTTTGTGCCAGGGCAATGAGGGTCTGGTGGCTCAGGAGTTGCAGGTTCAGGCTCTCCTGGTGAGGATTCCCTGGTGCCTGACAGGAACTGAACTCAAGATGCTTCAGCCTCAGCTGAGCTGCTGGTGGGATGCATTTCCTAACCCTGACTCCCTGTTTTAATGTATGGTTTAGGAACTAATGGGAGCTTGTCACATTGGGTGAGATGGTCGAAGGTCTTGAAAGATTGGGTGTAGGGAAGGATCAGTGTTGGACAGAGGGATCACAAGAACTTGTTTGCTGAAGCACCTCTCCTGACAAGAAGCTCTTCTCCCTTTCATTCTCACTGCTCTTCCATCTGTTGTGCAGCCACCCAGGAGCTGAAACGGGAGAAAGAATGAAATGCGTATTTGAATGAACATTTCTGTCGCCACAGAAGTGCCACGGGTCACTGTGGTTCCCACCTTCCAAGGCTGCTCAGGTCTCTGCTAAAAAGCAGTTTGTTTGTCTCTCAGAGGATACTTTCAGCTCCAAATGAGGCAGCAGGACCGTGCAGGCTGTGCTGGGAAAGGGGCTGCAGGGCTTTGCTGTCTCAGAGCACAGACAGAGCACTGATGGAGAGAGATGTGCAGGAAGATTAAATTTCCTTGGGAGAAGCTGTGCCTGGCCTGGCTGGGGCTCTCAGGCTCATTTTCATAAATACCAGATTTATTGTGACATTACAGTGAGTATTTTTCTCTTGCCTGAGACGGGGGAATGAACCAAGCAGCAGCACTTGGCTAAACAGGTTCTTTCCACTCAGCTGTGTAAGAGGTGCCTGCCTTTTACACTTGTAAATATGAGAGAGAAAATGGTGTCATCAGCCTGTAATAAAGTATTTCAGTCTCAGATTGCCATCTGTCAATGATATTTTAGCTCATTTTCTTTCAGGGAAGAAAGTGAGCTTGTTTTCTTTAATCTCCTGATAAAATTCCAGTTATTTACAGCATTGAATTTTCCTAAAAAAAAACCCAAAAACGATTATGCTGCAGCCAAGGGAAATATTTGACCAAATAGAGTTTTTTGCCTTTGTTTCACTGCATTAGCTTATTTCAAAGGAGGAAAGAAAAGCTTAGCTGGTGTTTTGTGGAGGCTGCTAAAAGTTTTTTACTTGCCAGGTCTTCTGTCTCTGCAAAAAAACCCACAAACCCTAACAAACCCATGATACAGAATTATCAACCTCACACCCTTTAGAAGTTACAAAACCCAGACAACCCAGGACTGATTTTTTTTTAAAGTTAATTTTTACTCTATATTTTCATGCTTTTATTTGCTCTCTGCTTTGAGCCTCAGCTCATTGAAAGTGCTCTATCATTTGGATGCCACCAGGATAGAATCTCTCTGAGGGAAAACATCAGCTCCAGGAACAGAGACTCCAAATAAACCCCTGAGCAGGTACCAGTTATGGCCCTAGTTTGGGAACAGATGCCCAGGAACAGGAGTGGAGAAAGGAAAAGTAGTTATGTGGAAGAAGAGGGATCCTATTTTGCCTTCTGATGGTCAGGGATGTCTCAGCAAGTGACAAGTGGGGTGTGAGTAAATAAAACAGTGTGGAGTGGGCACATTCCCTTCCATCTTTCTAAGCCCTTCTCAAGGAGTGTGATCCTCACCCCACAGACACAACCTACATTTAGCCAGCTGAGGCAGGAGCAGGAATTTAGCATTTTAATTAAACCCCAGGGACTCTGGTGAGCTCAAATCCCATCTCCTGGAAGGAGGCAGGGAATGCACCTGGAGGCAGCCACGTGCAGCTACTGATGTGCAGATTTGAAAACTGGGAAACAGTTCCCATTGGAATTACTCTTTCCTAAATATTGCAACTTCCATTTACCGGAGCAGCTGGTGTTGGAAAGAACCTAAAGAATCGTCTCTAAAGCCCATTATTCTTTTCACTACCAGCTAATGAATTTTCCCTCTGCCCTTCTCCATCCGTTTTCTTTTAGCAAGAGGCTTTTTTTTCATATTACTTTCAGCTATCTCTGGTGTTGGAGCTTTGATATCTCGTTAGTACGATCTGTAAATACGACTCTGCAGACATTGCTCAAGGGCAGACTTTGACCCTGAGCACTCCAGCAGCTCCTGCTTCAGAAAACACATCTACAAAGAGCTGCTTAAAGCTGGGGCAGGGAGCTGGGGCTGCAACAAAGAGTTAAATGTGAGAAGTGAGAAGTGGAATGTGATGGTGGCCAAGTTTATCCCTGTCACACACAGTTGTTTTGGCATAAAAATACTCTATTATGTCAAAGTGTTGCCAACTCTTGCAGTTTTAATATGGTTCACACGTTATATCTGTTTGGGCTTTCTCCCTTAAAGTCCTGGTTCCTGGAGTTCTGCCAGCGCAAGAAATGCAGCTTTTTTTCCACCCTAAAAGTAACTTTCTACTTCATGGTTAAGAACAAAGCCTTGAAAAGAAGATTTAAATTCATTTTAACAACTCAGAAAAGCAGAAGATAAATAACTGAACACATTATTTTTCTGAAAAATAATACCTCATGTTTTTGTGAGGGCTGACTCGTGACTTTTAAATGCGGTGGTTGGCAGCACTGTTGTCATAATTTATGACTAAGTTTGATTTTTTTTTGATTTTGTTGTTGTAATCAGTCATATCTATGTCTACAGACTATATACATTCCAAAATAAATGCATGTAACTCCCATGTTTGCACTGCAGGAAGGGGTTTCTGTTTACCTATGTGGAGATCTATAATGGAATAATCAGCTCTGGAAAAGATCAATCACATCCAAACTTTGGCCATCCAAGACCTTCACATCCAAACTTGGGCCAAATGTTCACTGAACCATATTGTGATGTGCCACATCTGCTTGTTTTTTGAATTGTGACTCCACCACCTCCCTGGGCAGCTTGTTCCAAATTTGGACCACTTTTTCAGTGCAGAAATTTTTCCTAATATCCAACTTGAGTTGCTCCTGATGCAGCTTGAGGCTGTTTCTTTTTGTCCTATCGCTTGGGAGAAAATACGGATCCCCCATCTGGCTCCAACCTCCTTTCAGGTGATTGCAGAGGGTGATAAAGAGGCCTGAGCCTCCTTTCCTCCAGGGTAAACAACCCCAATGCCCTCAACTGCTCCTCAGAGCTCTTATGCTCCATAATAGACGATATATCCAGATAGATCCAGATATATCCAGATATATCCAGATATATCCAGATATCCAGTCCAGATACAATGTGAATTTCAGGAAGAGGAAAAAACCAGCACAACAGAGGTGCAGTTTTAATTTGAGAATGGTGTAAAAGTGTGGAAGATGGGAGACCCAGCAAACATCTTCCTCCACCCCACATCAAAGCTGATCTATTTTATCCTTGCCAAGGGGGATTCTTTGGCCCTCCTCACACTAATTTAAAGATTTGCCTCATTTTCAGCTGGGGATGTGCTCGTGCAGAAGGGATGCCACTTCTGGCATGACATCAAGGGCTGGTGAGCAGCTCTGGAAAAAGCTGGCAGAGCTCCTCAGTCCCAACCTCTGCCTCCAGGACTGGGTGTTTTTACACTTTTTAAAATGAACTGATCTTGTAAAGTCAGGTTTTGTGTTGAAGGAGGTGCCTCCACCATAAAACATAAATCTTGACATGCTCTGTTCCAGGCCAGGCTGGACAGGGCTTAAAGCAACCAGGTCTAGTGGAAGGTTCTGTGCTCAAGACAGGGGTTGGAATGAGAAGAACTTGAGATCCTTTCCCACCCAAACCAGTCTTGGATTCTAAGATTACAGTGTTGAAACTCATTAACTGATGCAATCCACAGCCAGCCATTCCAGAGGGATGATGCTGAAGGGATCTCTGGTTTGGCAAACCCTCCCTGCTCAGGCTCCACTCCTGGTGCCATCCTGGCTGAAAAGGCACCCAGACAAGAGTGTTGGTAGAAGAAAAATAGGATTCTATCTTGGCTTTCCTTCTCACAGCTTCTGCTTCATTCAGCCCCAGGAACTTCCCTTCTCCCCATAAAAAATCCCAAACAGAACAAACCCCTATGTAGCATAGACATATTTATTTACTGATGCTACTACAAAGCAGGACATTCTATAATACAATATTTTTCAGAACATTGCATTCTGAGTAGTATGTTTAACAGAGTCCCTTCCATGCTGAAAATACTCTCCTGCTCTCCTGTGTGAGTCTCTTGCTCAGTAGAACTCTTAGTGAAGGGCTTTACTTCAGCACAGCCTTGGCACTGCAGCAAAAATCTACTCAGGAATCCACTCAGTGAGCAAAAGCTCTTCAGGGAGCACAAGAGAATGCATAGAAATAGTAACATCTTACCCCAAAATGTGCTGAACAATCAGGGCACAGCAGCGTTTACCTCGCTGAGAAGTTCCTGTGAGTGGCCCCAGGGAGGATAAAATGGACACAGAAAGGGCTGTGGCAGAGCCCTGGCTCTCCCTTGGCCCAGGGTGTTCAGCCCTGCCCATCCCAGCAGCCCCAGTTTGAGGTGGGAGCAGGCTGGGAAATGCCCTTAGAGCAGGTCTTACAGACCTACTCTGCAACTAACCCCTTGTATTTTCTAATCACACAGCTCACAGTCACCCCTTACAGTTTTAGGGCTACTTCTTGAAGCCCAAATCCAATATTTGCCTGGTTTTCAGTCTCCTGAGGGACCTCCCTTCCAATCCTGCTGGCACATGATCCATCAGCTCTCCACGTGCTCCTTGAACCAGCAAAAAGAAAGCTGGTCCAGAGCTAATAAACACCCTGTAAGAGCCAGGAGAGGCTGTTTGAATGCCTGCAGAAATAATATTGGAAATTTGATTTACAGTTTTCAGAGCCTCCTAAGGATTACATCTCAAAATTAAGAAGGGAAAACTTATTTTTAACGTCTTGGAGGATGAATAGAAAGCAGTGAGTGCTTGCTTTTCCTGCTTAACTTACACCTTTGCTCCTCTCTGTCTAAACATAGTCTTGGTACTTCATTATTTCATCCTGGAAAATTCCTGAAGGTGGACTAGCTGGAAAAATCCGGGGTAACATTTAGTTTAAGCTTTCAGACTGAAAGGTATTTGCATTGATTTCATCCTACACAATTAACCCATTTTTCACTGATGCTCTTCTTTGTTTTGGTAAAACTTGGCAAATTTAACCTGTCTGTATGTAAAATTTGGGGCCAATAAAGAATTATTTCAATTAAGTAAATTTCTCATTTTTCCATTATAGATATTTGGGGTTTTGTGGATTGTTTTTGGGTTGTTGTTTTTGGTTTTTTTAGGATTTATCTTTATGTAAACATCTCAATGAAAAATGTTATGTAATTTCAGTCCTGAAAAGTTAAAACAAGATAATGTTATCTTGTTTTTGATTCACAAGACCCCATTTCATGGATACAGAATACCAAGAGAATACCAATTTCCCTACACATAAAACACCCAGTTGGAAAATCAAAGTACAGGCTGCATAACATAAATATTTGCACTTTAGGTGTTTTTAATCAGGGTTTTATTTTTAAGAAATGTTGAATTTTTTAAGAGTCTTAAGGATTGTTGGTCTGCTGATGTTGATTATTCTGTAACAGCATAAAAAAAGAGACTCAGGCCCTTTATTTGTCTGATAGGATCTCTAATACATATGTGAATACTGAAGGTAAGTAACTGTGTCGAGCTCCATTTGAAGAGAAATTCATTGCTGCAGCAAAGGTTTTCCATCATATTGCTGTGATTTGATAATTTCAGTGCTGCTGGTCAGGGAGTCTAAGGCAAAAGCTCAGAGAATTATCAGCTAATAGCTCCTGAAGGCCTGCAGCTGATATTAAACTTGAACTTTTATGAAACCGGATTTTCTGCTACAAAGAGGCAAAAAGCACATTGAGTCTGTGCTAAACGAGAAAACATTTTCTCTCTTTGCATGGGGAGCAGGTTATTCACTGCTTCTACACTTGCCCTGCCAGACCTTGGGCTAGCAACAAACAGCATTTGGCCAGTCCAGGTTGCAGAGGTGGGTGAAGGTGAGGAGAGGGGGAACCTCTGTACCTGGCTTCTGAACTGGGGGATGCAACCAGAGAATCCCAGAATTGTTTGCATTGGAAGAAACCTTAAAAGACTTTGTTCCATCCCTGCCATGAGACACCGCCCACTGTCCCAGGCTGCTCCAAGCCCTGCCCAGCCTGGCCTTGGGCACTGCCAGGGATCCAGGGGCAGCCACAGCTTCTCTTGGTGTTGGTGTCAGGGAGGCTGAATAGAAAAGGTGCTGGGAAAAAAATGTGACAGCTACAAGTGCTGTGGGCCAATGTTAAAATTAGTAATGGTGTGCCCACAATGGCTGAGGGGAAAATAAATTCTTGCAACACAGAGCCTTGATTCAATGTTTGTTGATGTGAATGAGAGGTTCATCACTTCTTTCAGTAGGCTCAAGGGCAGGAGTTGTAATAATAAACAATTTAATAAAGAAATCATAATTGGGCAAGCCTGAAGAAATAAAGGGTGTAAGGAAATAATCAAGAAGTAAAAAGCTGATGGTTTCTAACCTGCACTGGCACATTCTTGCACTGAGCTCGTGCACTGAGCCCACAGTGGGAACAGAGAGAGATAGTGCAGTCCCTGCCTTGTTGGGTACATAGAACCATGGGGTGCCTTGGGTTGAAAGGGACATTAAAGCCCAACTCAATCCACCCCAAACCATGGCAGGGACACCTTCCACTGTCCCAGGGTGTTCCAAGCCCTGTCCAGCCTGGCCTGGGGCACTGCCAGGGATCCAGGGGCAGCCGCAGCTGCTCTGGGCACCCTGTGCCAGGGCCTGCCCACCCTCCCAGGGAACAATTCCCCTTCTGTAGATAAAACCTCAATTTCATCTCTTCCAGTTTGAACCCATTCCCCCTTGTCCTGTCACAGCAGCTCCTGATGCAGGGTCCCTCTCCAGCTTCCTTGGACACTGGAAGGCTGCTCTGAGGCCTCCACACATCCTTCTCTTCTCCAGGCTTGATACTGAGACAAAGAAAAGTGACATTCTTGCTATCTTTTAGATAAACCAGAAAAAAATTGCGGAATTTCTGGGAACCCACCCAAAACCAGGTGAGAAAGGCCTTTGAAATAATAGGCAGTGGCTATTTTGACTGACCTTCTTTTTTAATGTATCTGAGGTATATAAAAATCTGCTTCATGAAAGCACCCCACTGCAAACTCAATTATTTCAGTGCCACAGGCATTTGTGTGCTCCCTTTGAGGTGACATGAGAATAAATCACACCCCACACGACCCTCTAAGCACCCACATTTTCCAGAAGAGCTAAATGAGGCATGGTGAACAGGCTTTTAGCAAAGGTGGGTGTTGGAGTGAGAGAGTTTTAGTGCAGAATAAGCAAATCTGGACCAGCTGCTTGCAGAACACCTCACCCTGTCCTGTGGAGACTCCCAGGTCCTGGAAGTGGGGAAAGACCCTGAATTTGCAGGTATCCTGCTCCCAGGAGGAAAGGCTTCAAGGAGTAAATTTAGATGGCAGAGTATGGGCATTCTGGCAGCAGGGTCAATCCTGTTTTTTTATAAACGATCACATGTTTGTCCACTCTGTTCAAAATACAGTTCAAAGCACAGTCAGGAAATCCCCACAGTGCCATGAACCAAGGGGCACCTGAGGACTGGAAAACAGCTGGTTTGTCAGTCTCCAGAGCAGAGGAAGGAGCAGAAAACCTCTGCTGCTTTCTGAAAGGTCTCTGTGAATAAAAAAGGGACAAGCTGTGAGTGAGGGCAAAGCTCTGCAGACAGAAGTAATGGCCTCTATTATCCATTCATGTCCCAATTAATATATTTGTGTAAAAAAGCCTGGTGAGATGTTAATTAAGCACAGAGGCTTTTAGAGTGAGATGATGTTTCAGGATGCAACACTTTCCTAGGGTGTCCTTTATCCCATGAGCATTTTGGATGTTTTCTGTTAGAAATCTCAGTTAACCAAAGCAGTTTGAGGGAGGGCTGGTTGCAGCAATGCCATGGCACATCACTCTTGTGGTTTACAGTTAATCTCCTAATTGCTCCCAGTCAGAGTGGAGAAACCCAGAAGCTTTCAGTTGTGGTTACAAAGATATTGGATTACATAAAAGACAAATTAAGCTTGCATTTTTCCTGATTTATAAGCTTTTTTCCTAAGTTTCTCTGATTGCTGTGAAGAAAGAGAAGTCAATCCTCTTGCTGTCTTGCTTGTGTTTCTTACGAGTGCCCAGGTGGGATTTTAGGGACCAGCTGGGCAGGGCTGGGGGAGGCAGGGTGCAGACAAGGGGAGGGAAGCAGAGAGGGAATTGAACTCAGGTGAGAGCAGGGAGCCAGGTGTTTGTGGAAACAACAATAAATTCCCAGGAAGGTGTGGGCAATGTGTGCATTTTGTTGTACTCCAGGAGCCTTTGGAGAATTCACCTGGCTGGGCAGGGGAAGCTGGTGAAGAAATACCTAAAAATTTTTAAAATTCTGGGTTTAGTTTGGTGTTTTGTGCTTTTGCTGTTGTAGAAAAGTTAATTATTTGGACTTCCATGCTGCTGAAACCTGACTCTTTCAGCTCAAAAGCTGGGTTAGTCTTTTGTGGTGCCCTGCTTTAAGGGAGAGGTCTGGGCAAGTTTGCCTCAAAGCCATGAAGATTCCTGATCCTGTGCAGCCCTCTTTACCTTTGCTGCAGGCCTGTGGCCATGTACCTGCTGGTATTTGTCCTTCTATACTTTGAATTTTATCAAAAGGAAAGAGTGCTGGAAGGGAATTAAGTATAAGTCTAACTTACTCCAGGTCAGTTTAGTTAATTAAAGAGAAAATCCAGCCTGCAGCAGAGTCCAGTGGGTTCTAAAGCATAGAGAACAAGGTAAAAAATTTATTTAAAAATAGCATCTTTTGATCATCACAGAGTTCCCATTCTTAAGTGAAATCCTTTTGTCCACCAGCCCAAACAAATCCTGCCACTTTCAGTGGGAGTTGGGTGTTTGAAGCTGCAGGGACAGACAGGGCTGCCCTGCCTGGTTTGGTGGTGTTGGCTGGGGGGGTTGGGAAGGGGCTCCTGGTGATGCCTTGGGAAGGCTGACCTGGAACAGAGACTGGACAAAGCTGGAGAATAAGGCAGGGATTTATTGAAAGGCTTCCAGGATCCACCTTGGGCAGGACAGGGCCTGGCCAGGGCTACACTCAAGGTGAACCCAAAATGAACCCAAAATGGTCTCAAAATGGCTGATGGGTCACGAGGTCTCACACTTTTGTAAGTTTTGGTCCATTTGCACATTGGTATTTAATTGTCCAATTCCAGCTCCAGGCTGTGAGGTCCCATCCTTCTTGTTCCTCCCTCCAGCCACCCTTGTTTGTGCTGTTGGGCTGAAAGTTGTCCTTGGTGTGCAGCAGGAGAAGGATTTGTTTTGTGTCCCTGCTCTGTGAGTGACCCTGAGTGTGAGCTCAGAGCTGCACCCCTGGGCAGCACAGAACCTGAAACACAGGGAAGATAAAACTTAGGGCATCATGTGGGTTGTTCTTATGGCAGAGGGATCCCTGTGGACGCAGGGAGGGAATGCTCTGCACAGGCAGGCACTGAGGGCTCCAGGCTGGGGCTGGGGAAGCTGCTGGATGAGGCTCAAAAGGGCTTTTCCAGATGTGGGGACTGCCTTGGGTTGGCAGCAACACAGAAATTTCTTAACTTGGATTTTTCCTGCTCATGGAAGGGTGTTGGAACTGGCTGATCTTTAAGGTCCCCTCCAAACCATTCTGAGATTTTCTGAAGAAAGCAGAGACCTTGTGTGGGGGAAAACAGTGGTAGGAAAGAGGCCTCTTTCAAAATCCCATCTTAGTTCTGCTTTGTTTCCTCTTTTTTACAGCTGTGTCTGTTTAGTGTTTGCTCAAAGAAAAAGTGTTGTTTTTCTTTTAAACTTCAGTCCTCCCAGGGGATCTAGGTGCATCTACCTGAAAGCTGTGCCTCACCATGAATCTTACCATGTCTGTTTAGCTGGGAAGGTGATTCTGAGCCTTATTAGTCATGATGAAACAGAGTGCTGGTTAAAAAAACACAAAGATATCCAAGTTATCCTTTGAACTCATGTTTTGACTTGAGGGATTTCTTCTTCCTTCTAAGCCTGCTTGCTGGTTTTTTATTCATTTCTGATGATCTTTCTAGTAATGAGAATGAAAGTTATTCAAAAGGGTTTATAAAGGTTGACAGTGAATTATTATTGGTCCATTGGGTGTTTAAATTGCAAATATTATACTCAAAATCAAGCTTTAAAAGCAAGCTCTTACTGAAAGATTTATGGTTACAGTCACAGAGGGTGTGATATATTTAACAAAACTGTATCAGTTGTGGCTTTCCTTACTGGATTCTCCTTGCATTGGTTGTGATAGCTGCTCCTTGTTCTTGAGTCTTCAGCAAATGTGTGAGTGCATGACCCTGGCAGGAAAAGCCTTTGGGATGCTGTGGAAATCATCACCTGATACTAAAAGAGAGAAGAACGATGTCTGTGTGTCTGGGGCTCTGCTGGTGCCAGCAGCTCTCCTCTGTGTCCACCCAAAGGGGAAGAAGAAGAAAGGGATGAAGTCAGAAGTGAGTTCCAACCTTGGGAAATCAGTAAAGTTGGAAAAGATATCCAAGATCATCAAGTCCAGCCCCCTAATTGTGCCCTTCACATGTGCTGCCAGTTATACTTATGGCAGCAACACCAAAGAAAAAACTAAACCCACTTCCAACCCATGCAAGCTCCATTATCAGCTGTGTGGTTGGCAATTTATTTTTATTACAGACTGGCTGTGCTTTTGGGGCATTTTCTTCAGAAGCTGGTTGAATTTGCTAAATGCTCCTCACCTGGAATTCATTGCTCATTGTAGCTCTCTTGACGCTGTGGTGGCAGGGGCTGCTCTGCTGCAGCTGGAGCTTGTTCCACACCCCATCCAAATCCTGAACCACTTAAAATCCCACCTACCCTGAGTGAGTTGCTGGGTAGAGGTATATTTCTTATGTTCCATTACTCATACAGACCAAAAGTAATCCAAGTTGCCTTCCTCTCCCTTTTGTTTTGTGCATTTTGAGGTGTCATTTGCAGCACATCTCCAGTGCTCTGCTCCTCTCTGAAATAATTAGGAGATTATTTTGGTCAATATGACTGAACGATGATTTAATGCTTTTCAATGGTGAGCTGCGTTAGTGACTCTTTAAGGATTAGAGGCTTAATGAAATGCACACATCAGGGTGGTGATTTAATCTTTTTCTCATAAAAATCTCCACAACAAGATAATAAACCGTAAGAATAAAAATCATTTTGACAAACCTGTCTGGCTTTCAGGCTGTGAAAAGTCTGAGTTAATTACCTGTGGGCCCCTTCTGTTATACTGAGGATTATTGAAAGGGCAACTTCCAGGAAAGGTGTAAAGTTCTCAGGTAGGCAACTCCAGTTCAAGGCTGGGAACAAAGGGCAAGCAATCTCCTTTCCTTCCAAACCAGGACATGGATCCTCAAATGTATCCCTGTGTGTGTTTGCCAACAAGTGTTTTTAAATTTTCCAGTGTTTATTTTTAAAAGAAATCCTCAAATGTTGTACTGGAAGGAAGGAATGTCTTATGAATCGAGTAGCTTTTCAAAATTTAATAGGACAGCTGCTTGTTAGCAACTTGTCTAGCTGATAACTCTGGTTTTTTGAGAGAGTCTTGTCTCATTCCTGTTGGTTAGAGTTGCTCTCTCTGGATTATCAAGCTGAGCTTCTCCAAGGCTGACAGAGCAGTGGAAGGTTTAAATTTGGCAGCTGCCCAATGGCCCGGGTGGAAAGTTTGGTGTCTCAGACCAGTTTGCAGCAGACAGAGGGTTTTTTTTTTTGTCCTGGGCATGTGTTTTTATCTTTGTGCCTGCACTGGGAGCCCTTTCTTCTTCTCCCTCTCAAGTGGGGGACACAGCTAAATGATGGGGAACATCCCTCTTGGAAGTAACCAACTCCTGAATGTGCTGGAGAAGGAATTTCCAACACACACAAAAAAGTATAGAGTTACTCATGTATAACTTGCAAAAAGTTTCTAAACTCAGGCAGGAGCTCCTGTGCTGATCCATTGCAGGCTGTGCTGTCCCACTCCTGGATTTTTCCCTTCACCCCCTTTTATTTGGTGCAGAGGGAGTTGGATGCTGTTAGAGTTGATCGCCCATCTCCACAAGAAATGACAGCAGATCCCAGCACGTCCTTCAGATAAGGTAAGGAAATGACTGGAGGCATTGCAGACATGCAGAGAAGAGCTAACACCTGGGCATGGAAGCACAGAAAAAATAGATAATCCAACAGAAAGGTAAATGCTGCATGGTGAGTAGCAAACTGGAATATAAATGCAACAGATTTTCAATTTTTGGAAATAGATTTGAAAGAAGGAGGAATGGAAAAATAGTTGAATTTTTTTTCCTCATTAAACAATGTTCTGTGCTATTCATATTGTCCCTTCTTTCCTTGGAGAGCTTTTTCAGAGTCAATGAATTGCTTTTTAAATGGTTATAAAGTGGAAAGTGGCCCTTAAATGGAAAGACTTTTGCCAGAAGTAATACAGCCCAATGGTTTAGGGTGAGCACAGTAAGCTTTTATAATTCCATCTCTCTTGTCTGTCTCTTGTTCTCCCCCTCCCCAGCTCTGAAACTTTGGGGTGGCAGCATCTCCTTTGTTAGATTTATATAACTGCTCAGGGAGGAACAGGACTTACATAGGGGAAATCTCATTTATCACTGGCACTGCTTCTAAACTTGGACTTCTAAGACAGATGTGAGGAGGATGAACAAGACTCCAGGGAGGCTGAAATGTATTTTCTCAGGGATAATGGCAAGTCTTCCTAGAGAACTCTCTCTTGTTTCTGTAGACTGGATGCCCTCAAGCTGCTATCCTGACACCTCTCTCCATATTTCTGTCTTCCTGGTAATCAAAGCTGAAATGATTCTCAGAATTACTACATTTAAATGAACTGCTTGCTGGTACTGTGATTCAAGGCTGATTTAAAAAGAAAATAGTAATTTTGAGGTTGAAGCATCTTCTGAGCTGGAGTGTAATACAGAATAATCTGCTGGCTATCCAACTAAATTCTTGTTCATTATTTAAACATTCACTTGGCTTTGATACTGTGGCTAAAACCAAGATAATCAGGTTTTGAAATCTGATTTAGAAAAGGCAAAATATTTTTGGTGTCATTTGAAAGCAGACAGAACATGAACAGAACCCTTTTATCAGGGATCTGTACCAAAGCAAAAAAACTCAGAAGCTCATTTTTGACTCTGCTGCCATAAAAAGCAAATGCCACTGCTTGTTTAATATTTTCTTGCTAATGAACCCAAATGTTGTGACCTGGGTCTGTGAATGTGCTTGATTTGTAATCAGCTTCATCTGACAAGCTGTACTGCTGCCTTTTTCCTTGTTTATTTTTGAGGGGATGTGGTGCTTGAAATGGTTCTTTTCATCTCTGAGATGCTCCCAGCAACAGAGTGTGCTCTGCTAACGAGCCACGCTGCCCCTGCCTTTATGTTTGCTCACTGGCAGTGCTGCCAGCTCCCTGGATGGAATAAAGCAGCTAATTCCAAGTGCTCTGAGGCCAAATCCCTGCTTTGGGTGGGAATTGAAGGGTTGCATGGATGAGAGCTGATGAACAGGCAGGTCACAAGGATGCTCAAGTGATGCCACATGTTCTGGAAAGGGGATTACGATGTTTTTTACGTTTGTTGTGTGATCAATAGCTCAGTGAAGCTGCCAGTAATGAGGAAAACCCAGCCATGGGAAAATCCTGATCTTAGTGAGGGTTGGTTACCAGGAGTGGATAATCACCTGCTGCCTCATTCTCAGGTGGCTCCAGAAGGAAATAATGACAAACAGAAAGGAGCTTTTCCTCAGGATGTCTGGCAAGAAGAGCTGTTCCCTCTTCAGAAGTGCAGCAACCCCAGAAATCAGGAGATGAAAGTGCAGAGAGTGAAGGATCCTGAGAGCAGCCCCTGACAGAGAGGCTGCACTGGGGGATGTTTCAAGTTTGGTTTTGGGTGGGGAGGCTGAAGCTCTGTGTGCAGGGGAGTTTATTTAAAGAGTGGCAGCACAAATCTCATTATGGGGGGTGCTGCAGGATAGACCCGTCTGTGGCATTAATAATGAAAATTCAGAGGTGATTGCTGGCAGAAAGCAACTTTGTGCCACAAGAACTGCAGAAATTCATAGCAGCAGAAGCCAAAAAACCTTGTGCAAGGTTTATGAATAGACAGCAAGGATTTAATAAGCTGAAAGTGCCCCTTAAAAGGTGCTCGAGTTCCTAAGGGGGGTTTGCAGTGTCATAAGGTTTCAGTGATCACCTTCCACCAACCTGTAAGTGGCCAGGTGCCATAAATACCTTAAAATTGGACATTTGTAAAAACCAAAACTTTGCATTTTGAAATTCATGCAAATAAGCTGGAAGTGAAAAGGAAACAAAGCAGTTTGCCTTGGAAGAAGGTGGAGTCCTGTGAAGGGGGAGCTATAAAGTGTTGGTTTTGGGGCTTCCCTTGTTGAAATGCAGTAATGCACTTTCCAGGGCTGCAGAGCTAAGCTGAACACCCTGGGGAGGGTAGGATGTGTGTGCCAGCACAGGATAAGCCCCGAGCTGGTCCCTGTTGAGAGGATTTAGCAATGACAAAAGAAAAATTGCTGAGTCGGATGGTCCTGGGCCAAAGACAAAGTCTGGTAACAAGAAATTAAAACTGCTTTTGGGGAAAGCTTTCCAAACAGGTTGTAGCCAAATGCCAGGGCTTTAGGAATCCTTGACTTCCAGCCAGGCATTCATAAAGGAAGTTTGCTGTTTTTAGCAACCACTTCATGGCTGAGATACAGCTCCACGGAGGGGGTTTCAAGGTAAACTCCTAGAAAGGAGGACCCTTCCATATCTGCAGAGAATGCTGAGTTAAAGATGTCTGAAATTGAGGACAGTGTGTCTTAGCAGAAGAGTTTGCTGGATGAATCAGCATGGGTGATTGATAGATATGACCTGGCATGTAGGGATGGCAAAACTACGAATGAATTTTTCATTGGAGGTGGTTCCTGTGCTGTGTGCAGACATGACTTGCTGGTTGTGCTGTGCATTAGTGTCTGTGGCTGCAGGAAGGAGCTGATGGTGAACAGCAGGACAGGAATAATCAAGGTTAAATGCTATAAATAATGTGGCTTATCCCAGGGGAAGCCTGGACTTCTCTGAGATGAGCAAAATTTGTTGAAAGACACATTCTTGTAGTGAGGATTGTCAGGCTTTCCATACTGGAGGAAATGGACCTGAACCCTTGGCAGTGTTGGAAAAGGTGTTTCAAAGTGTGTTTTGGTTCCCCCTTTTCCTCCTGGAGCCAGCTGTGAAATGTTTGAGATGGGGCAGGATGTGTTTGGTAAGAGAATGATGGGTTGATGGTTTGTAGGGCAGTGTCCTACAGGCACAGCTGTGCTGTTACTGCAGATTTCTGCTCCATTTCCAACATGTTCAACCCCACTGCCTGAGGCTGAATGGTGCCTCATGTGTTGAGCAAAGAGGATTTGCCCAAAATCTGAAATCTTTAAGGTCCCTGGAAGTGTTGGGGCAGTTCTTTGTCAGCTTTAAAATGATGCCAACCAAGATCTCAGGTGAAGCAGCTTTCTTTTTCTTCCAGAAAGTAAAATTCATTGGCAAACAACTTGCTACAAATCCATCAAGGTCAGCCCCCAAAGAGGAATATGGTCTCTCCTAGCTCCAACAATGAACAATTTTTTCTTTTGTTTTAATTTATATGTCAGTAATACTCATCTGGAAAGCTTTTTATTCTTCTGTCAGAAAATACGCAGATAACAAAGAACAGCTTCAACAACTTCATTTCTTAAAAAGCTTAAAATGCGTGAAAAGCAAAGCTTTTTTTTTATTAATTAAAAGAAAACAAACACGAAAATGGAAATGGAAGAATCAAATGGCCTGTGAAATTAAATAAATGAGAGGAAGTTGGAGAGGAGGAGGTGCCTGGCCAAAGAACAGAACCAAGCTAGCATTTCTCAATATTTTTAATGTGCTCCAGAGTTCCCACAAATGATTTGGAGGAGGTGTCATTGAGGTTTTCTGTCACCTCGTCCTTGAAAGAGGGTTGTACTGAGAAGTTTTGTTCTATCTGGGAAGGGCACCAACCCTCCACACATGGCTTTGCCCTGGCTGTGTGCTCCTTGTGACACAGCACCTGCTCTGATATGGAGAAGGCTTTTCCCTGTGCATTCCCTTCCTTCAGCACAATGATTGAAAAATTTTGTGCATTGATTGATTTCTCTGCTCTGAGACATTGATTTGGCTTGTGGAAAATGGTCAAATAAAAATCAGGTAGTGTTTGGTGCAGACTGAAAATCATCTTTTCCAGGCTCTTGGTGATTGGATCACACTGGGTTTTTTCTTTGCACATCCTGCTCAGCCTGGCACTAAAAGCCCTCGTGAAAGTTTGGCTGCAAGGCCTCAGTTGTGTTTCTGAGGGTCTTTAAACAAACAAAAATCTTCCTGTTCAGCAAATAAGGACTGATACAGTGACCTGACCCTTTGTTCTTCCCACCCCTAAGAAGTGACACTGATGGTTTTTAGGCAAATTTAACTTCCAGTGTCCTGGATATTAATGGATGTGAATTTATCTTTTGCCTTCTACCAATAAAACCCCCAAACCATCCAATCAACAACAAAACCTCCCTCATTCTCCAAACAAACAAAAACTCTCCTGAAAAAAGCTATAGCCCCCTTTCCCCCCAAGAGACCTCTTGTATTTTTATTTTATCTGTGAAGCTGGCTACTGTCATCACTGGAGATTAGGATTTTGCTAAGCATTGCTCAACAGTCAGATTAATTAATAATTAATTATATTAATGCCTTTCAATTTATTAAATTGATTTTGGTAACTTCAAGAATTCCATAAAACCTGAAGAAGTCAAACTGGAACCCAACCCCTGTTCAGCCTGAAAGAGGGGAAATTTAGATTTGATCTACAGAAGGGGAATTGTTCCCTGTGAGGGTGGGCAGGCCCTGGCACAGGGTGCCCAGAGCAGCTGTGGCTGCCCCTGGATCCCTGGCAGTGCCCAAGGCCAGGCTGGGCAGGGCTGGGAGCAGCCTGGGACAGTGGGAGGTGTCCCTGCCATGGCAGGGCTGGCACTGGATGTGCTTTAATGACCCTTCCAACCCAAACCATCCCATGGTTCTGTGATTCTGACTCTGGACACCTCTGAGGGCTACAAGCATCTTTAACTCAGGTGTGGCAAAGTTTTCTTGCCCAGGAAGGTGGACATGGCAGAGATCCACCAGGAGCCTTTTTAGACCCAACCTCTGGGGTGTGTAAACCCCAGGAGAGGCTGGGCAGTGGCCCTGAGGCAGGGAGGGAGGGCTGGCAGTCCCAGGTGACACATGGTGACACACTCAGGGTTTGTCACAGAGCACCAGGTGGGCAAGGGAGAAACAGAGAACGATGGAGAATGTTTTTACCTGGTGGCCAAAGCACCGAGAGGAGCAGAGTTCACACTGGAGGCCTCTTTTGCCTCTGAGGGGTGCAGGGAAGGTTTAAATGACTTTGCTGGCAACAGCAGGGTGGCAGCTGTGCCCTCTGTGCCTGGTGCCCCTTCCTCAGAGCAGAGGACACGGCGTGCACTGAGCAGCCCTTGGACCCTGCTCTCCAGCACCCCAGAGGCTTTGGAGTGCCCTCAGCCCCCTTAGAGTTGTTCCACAGGAGCCTTGGACAGCGAGTGCCCTTGACCTTGTGTCACCTGGTGGCTGCAGGTGATGCTCCTGCCACTACAGTCCCATTTATTTTGTGCCTGCCCATTTGGAGCAAGGAGCTGCAGTCCCTGTGTCAGATGTGAATGGTTCTTCTGCTGCACTGTCAGCTGAATGACTCGAGCTGTGTTACTCCCTTGCTATTGTAAGAGAACATTTTCAGGGGATTAAAGATTTATTATAGGAACAGTTGATTTGGCTCTCACTATAACGTTAAATGCTCTTATTCTGGTTTCTGTGAAATAATTTGTTTCCTTTTGTTGTCTGCTAAAAGTATTTCAACAACTTGGCAGAAGAATAAATAGACACAGCTTCAAAATAACTCAAAGTAGCAAGATTTTTTTTTTTTTAAATTAAAAGAGGAGAAAACAGGTATGGGAGAAGCTTATTATTTAACACTTTACTGCAATGATGAATTGCCTGGTTCTGATGTTTTTATTGCTGTTCATGTGACATCAGCTTGCTTCCTGAAGTCATCAGGTAAAAGAAAAATGAGAGTTTCTTGTGACTCACATTGTAATCTCTGCTTCAGTAATACAAACAACTTTGGTTAATATATTAGCATAGGAAAAACGAATAGGTTTAAGGCAAGGCTATGTTTTATTTGTAAGTTTTAGTCCTGAATGCTTCTCTGTGGAGCAGAGCTTTTTCTCAGTTGTAAGCACAAATGTCAGTGTTCTGTTGTGTGGGTTAGCAGCACATCGTGCTGCTTCAGCTCTATCAGAAAACAATCATTTTATTCAGCACTGTTGTAGGAATGCTTGGGTTTCTGTGGGTGAAAGGTGGAGGCATGCAGATGTAATCCACATGGAGATTTTTTACTAAATGTGGTTGTTTAGCTTTGTCCTGCCAACAGGAAAACTATAAACAGGTAATGCCAGTGTCCTTGGTGCTTCAATCACTCTTCAGATCCCAGGAGCCCGTGGAAAGAGAAGCAGGAGTTTTTACATCAGACAGAAATACACATCAGATAATTATTGATGCTGGGGAGAAATCCCTGGTGAGCTGCTGGGCTGCATGGGCTGGAAAAAGAGTTGTGTGTTCACCTCTTATGCCCCATCAGGGCAAAAAGGAGCCCAGGAATAACAATGTTCAACTGATTATTCCCATCTCCAAACATTCCCTTAGCAAAATGCTGCCTCTGAAGAGCCACAAATGCTGAGATGTTTGCTGGGCAGTTAGTTCTGCTCTTGCTGCCTGTGGCTGCACTTTGATCTGCTCCTGGGTCAGCTGGGGGGTGTTAGGAGGCAACTCCCAGCCCTGACTGTTCAAGGTTACCACTCTGTGGTGTTGTGGGTTTTTTTTTTTTTTTTTTTTTTTTTTTTTTTTTTTTTTTAAGTCAGTGTCTGCAGGAGCAGGACTTTCAGATCATCACAGCAGCTCATGGGTGAACTAGAACATATTTGCAGACCATGCTTAGGGTTTTTTTAACTTAATTATTTTTTTAAAAAAAAAATTATTACCACAGCTTCCCTAAGGCAGAATGCAAGGTAGATCACAGACTCACAGAATGGCTGGGGTGGAAGAGACCTCCAAGATCACTGAGTCCAACCCAGGCCCTAACACCTCAATTAGACTGTGGCTCTGAGTGCCACAGCCAGTCTTTGTTTGTTTTGGTTTGATTTTTTTTGGATTGCTTCATATGTGGATTAAGGTACCTTGGGTGCTACAGGTTTGGCAGGAGCTCCTCACTGCATTTTAGCATCTGCTGCCACTTTGCACTTGTGGTGTGAGAGGTGCAGGGACTGTGTTGGTTGTGCATGAGGAACTCCTGTGGTGAATGCAGTCATGTGCTCTGGAGTGCCTTGTGCCTTTACCTGAGAACCCATTTTCTCCTCAATCCTTTGCTTCACCCAGGCTGTGTAATTAAATGGACTAATGGGTGCCAACAGATTGGGCTGCAGGGTCTGCATGGGCTGTCCATACCTGTGCTGAAAAAAAGGGACAGGCAGAGAACATGTGAAAATCTAGGTGGGAGAGCACTGAATAAGCAATGTGAGTGCTTCTGATAGGACTGTTGAGACAGATAAAGCTGTACTTTGTGCAAGTATCTCTTGGTGTATTTTCTCATTGTAGGGCTCTTCTAAGTATTGCTAAAGTGCTGTTTCCCTGCTATAAATTCCTGGAGTGAAAACCAGAGAAGCAGGCAGAGCCACCTCTCCAAGAGACCCCATAATTACATTTTTGACGACTCAAGGCTGGTGTTTGTCTTTTTGTTTGATGCTGGCAGGAGCCATGTAGCAAAAAGCCTTTTGAAGCTAATACCTAATTAAGATGGATGGGGAAGGTCAGAGCCCCTGGTAATGCTGTTGGTTCAGGCTGTTGGCTGCCTCAGGAAGGCATCAGCAGGAAGATTTACTGGGAGCCATTCTGTGCATCCAGGTTGGGAAATGTTATTTAAAAATCAATGGGTAAACAGGAGTCCTGAGTTCTGCACACAAACAGAGAGGGACATTTGCCAGATGGGGGAGCCAAGGCACTTAACTCTCCTGTCAGAACATCCTTGTTTCTGTTCTCTGATTAAACACAGAGTGAGAGGGGTTTGAGTCACGTCAATGGACTGGGGATGTTGGGGCTCCAGTCCCTGAGGTGGATCTGGATGTGTCCAGGGTTTGGTTTTCAGGCTGTAACCAGGGCTTTGGCTGATGTGTGATCTGTACCACAGCTGCACCACTGCTGGTGCTCGTGGCACTGCATCTGAGGACAGGATGTGAGCACCAGAATAAGGACTGGGACGTGCTCTTAAGCATGTTCCCACCCCTGGGCTGATGGTGGTGGTTCAGTGTAGGAGCACACAGTGAAAAACCAAGTGAAACCCAGAAAGAAAGTGAACCTCAGATCCCGTGGCACAGGGGAAAGGGAAATAAAGTTTTGGATGACACTAAATTAGTTCACACTTCTCAGAGCCCAGCTCTGTTGGTTGTGCACTGTGGATTTGGGACACTGAGAGAGACACTGAGATTATTTGACCTTTGTTACTATAACAAGTGACCAAGACAGCCAAAGCATTTCCTGAAGGGTTGAAGTGTTTTGTGTGACTAAAGCAGACATGGACTAATGAGTGCCTGAGTTAAGGGAATTCCCTCTGCTGCTAGACTGGATGTAGAAAAGCAAATTAAAATGAAGCCTGTCTAGGTCTGCTGTGTGCACCTCTGAGTTTTGGAGAGCAAAAGTCTACCCTGGCTTCTTTCTGAATTGGGTCCCAGCTTGGTTATGTTTACAGCCTTACTGCTCTTTATTTGCTGCCTCTGCTCAGCCAGCTGAAAGCTCTTCAAGCCTTAGATGAGGTGTTATTGCTAAAATACAATTCTGGCCTGAAGGTGGACAGCTAGAAGGAGGTGGTGATGTTAGGTAAGCCATAATTTAGTGTATTCATGCAGGCCCCAGTAAATGTTTTGCACCACTTGAAAATTCGGGATGTCTAGTGAGAAAACACTGTTGGATAATGACAACACAGAAACTAGCTTCATCCTGGATAATTTCTGCCAGCTGGAAATGAGGTCTTGTTGGTGCTTGCTGAAGAATAAAAGCACTTTTCAGCAGAGCTCTGGTAACCCACATTCAGGCCTCCTTTGCACAGGATGGCTTGGTCATGCCAGAGGGATGGGAGGCATATCTAGGTCTCGTGGTGGGTGGGGTGGCACGTTAGATCAGAGAGAAAACCCCCCAAACTTCTCCACAGAGCTCCATTTGTTCCAGCTACAACCTTATTTCTTCATGTCAGTTTGTTATTGCTGCCTCCTACACGTTCCTTAGCACATTGGCCCTGCCATGGTCCCTCCTGCTGCTTCACAGAGCTGGAAAAATCTCTCCTCGTGCCTGCAGTCAGAGTGTGTGGCTGAACAGGGGCTTTGGAGGTGTGCTCATGAAAGAGGGCTGGTTTAACTCTGTGAAGGTGTGTGGGGCTTATAATTGGGCTTTATACCAGCTCAGGCAGTTCAGAATGGGTGTTTTCTGCAGATAATTTCAAAATTAAATTTACTTTGTCTCACTGTCCAAGAAAATGGTTACCACAGCAAAAAGCCAAGATTTGTTTTCTGTATATATTTCTTGTTAAAAGCTAATGAAGAAGCCCTTCAGGAGCACTGAAAGGAAAAAAAAAAGGTAATAATAATGGTTCAATAATGTTGTAAGCATGCTATTACTAATTTCGGAGGAATTTCAGCTAAGATTAAATTAGTCCCTTTGTTTTACTTAGTCCAGCAGCACCTTGGATTAATTATGGGGAGAGAAATTGCAATTTGGCTATGCTAGAAGAGATTGTTAAATATCAAGATCAGTAGACCAGCAGAGCAGACATAAGAGGAGAATAAAAATCTGAGTGATTCAATACTCATTAGGGATGCACCTTTTCTTTAGTTTTCTGAGGCTCTGTTTAGGAATGGGAGCTCAGCCTCAAATGACATGGGGAAAGGATCCCTGCTCTAATGGTATCAGTGGTTTGGTGTGTTTAAAAGTCTATGTCACAGGGCAGTGGCACTTTGGAAACATTTTAAAGGAAGTATTTACAGTAGATCTGAGGATCTCCCCCTGTTTGAAGTCCTGGAAAACAGTGCTGAGGATTTCTGTGCATGCCTGATTTTTGCTGAGCAGACCACCTTGCTATCATCAGTACTGCAGATGAGTGGGAGAGGATGCCTGCAGGGACCTGGGGAGCCTTGTGCCCTGTGTATTCAGCGTGGGGATGCTGCCAGGAGGGTGGGGAGGAGGAGGAGCAGGAGCTCTGGGATCAGCACCCAGGGAATATGTTGGTTTTCCCATAGCTGCTTTGGAGGAGGGATCATTGTTGCCTCCATCTGCTGCGTTGAATGCTCAGCTATTGCCCTGTGTCTTTTCCTTCCTTTACCCACGAGTGCTGCTGATTCCTTTGGAGAGCAGGGAGCCCCTCAGCACTCGGAAAAGGCAGTGGGGCAGTTTGAGCTGAGGTTACTTTGGGCTTTGAGCCTTCCAGGTGAAGCTGTTGGCAGCTTGCAGAGCAGTGAGAGCACCTCCTCTGGCCCATCCTCCTCCTCCTTTTCCTTCCATGGCACACACACCACCCCTGTGTATTCACCCAGTGCATTCCTTAGGTCCTGAGATAATTGCTCTGCCCCTGCTGTGTTAATTCAAGTTGGAAATTAATCTCAGCTGAGCGATGGTTATAGGAAGTGGATGTTAAATATTTGGTGATGAGCCCTGGAGTGCTGCAGAGGAGTGATGTCTGTCAGGGTGTTGTGCTGTGAACTTTGCAGGGTGGATCTGAGTGAATGCTGAGGTGGGGAGAAATGTTTGTTTATTCTGAGATGAGTCAGGATGTGGCAGGGTCAGGCCACCAGAGAAATATCTGGGGGTGACTGAGAACATGTAGGAATAAAGTAGGCTGTGAAGAAGAAACAGAAAGAAACAGAACAAGGAGATTCTTAAGGGCTAAGGAACAGAAGAATTTAAGGGAGAGGACAGAATGGGAGTTTAAAAGTATGTAAGGAAGAAGAGTGGAGGAAAGTGTTTTGGAGCAAAAATAACATTTGCTAAATTGCTTAGGAATTAAAATTAGGTGGAGTGACTGAAGAAGTTACTATAAAACTAAGCAGTCATGAAATTGAAGAAGTAGTTACCACAAATATCACACAAAGACAGGCATGGAGGGCTTGAGGACTTGGGAAGCTGTTATTTGGCAAGGATTTTCCTTAAATTTAATCATGTGTGTAATATTTCCCACAGGAGTGATGAAATCTTTATGTTCCCAGGCTGAGGAGTCTCTTGAGGACTTTGGCACTGCAGTCCCTGGTGAGGGATGAGGCAAAGCTCTGTCTCACAGCTCCCCAGAGCCTGGATGTGTGGCAGAGCTTCGTGGGGAGCCGGGGTTTGGGGCAGGAGGAGCTGCATGGCTGAGGCCCTTTGTGTCTTTTCCTGCTGCCATGGGTTTTGGGGTGGCTGGAGGAGAGTTCCTGATGTTTCCAGCCTGCTGTAAAACAAGTTATTATTTTTCAGCTGCTTCAGTGTAGTTGTCCAATGGCCTCGTGTTGAGCAACGGGATAATGTGAGCTTGGGTTCATCATTCTCGAGACTACCCCTGGCCTTTGGAGCCCTTCCTCTGGCTGTTCAGCCCTGTTTTAAACTGTTGTTATTAATCAGGTTATTCCTTGCGATATTTGTCACCTCCGTGTGGTCTTTTGCTTTGCAGTTTCTAGTTTAAGCAGAAATGTTTCTGCATTTGGTCAGAGGATACCACATTGTCACAATCTGCTTATCACCCCTACAACCAGGCATAAATGAGATGTGAATTGCTGATATTTATTAGTGTGCTACACTACAAAGTACTTTATAGCCTTTCTGTCATATGCTTCAGATGATTCCACTTCAACCAAACAAATTGTCCCAACTTAATTTCCAAGAAATCATTGTCAAAATTGCTGAACCAGTTTAATTCTAAAGCACATATTTATACTGAGCTGCACAAAGCACACCGCCAAGCGAGATTACAAATGGCAGAGAGGGAAGTTTAATCAGAAATGAGATTAAATTTGAAAATGTAGAGTGTTAGTGATTGCTGCTGAGGCTCAGACAGGGTGTAAAGTCATAGATTTTTCTTAGCAGGGCTCAGAATAGCACACTTGAGGAAGCTGAGGAGCACATATGCCCTGGTGCTGACAGCGGGAGAACGCGGTGGTGGCCTCGGAGCAGGAGGCTGGGATCTGGAGCTGCAATGTTGTGTTGTGCAAGGAGATGGAAGTGGGAGGAGGGAAACAACTCAAAAGGCTCGTCCTTGGCCCAAGTGGAGATGGGGGATGGGAAATAAATGAACTGGTGTGAGCTGGTGCTTTGGGAGGGGTGACCTGCCTGGCCCCAGCACCTCTGAGGGCCCTGGAGCACAAACCCTGTGAGGAATGGCTGAGGGAGCTGGGGGTGTTTAGCCTGGAGAAAAGGAGACTCAGGGGTGACCTTATCACTCTCTACAACTCCCTGAAAGGTGGCTGTGCTCAGGGTTGGTCTCTTTCTCCAGGCAGCACTGACAGAACGAGAGGACACAGCCTCGGGCTACACTAAGGGAAATACAGGTTGGATATCAGGAAAAAGTTTTTTACAGAAAGGGTGATCAAGTACTGGAATGCCCTGCCTGGGGAGGTGCTGGAGTCACCATCCCTGGATGTGTTTAAACAAAGACTGGATGTGGTGTGGGCCCGATTTTCTGAAGCCTGAGAGTTTGCTGGCTTTCCCAAGAGAAAGTTTTCAGCAGTTTCTCCTTTCCCAAGCAGCTTTGTCTAAATAACATTTTTTCCCATAACATTTCTAAGTAAACAATATTCCTTTCCCATAACAACCTCTCTCCCAGGTGTTGTTTGTGTTACTTAACCAATGGAGAGAGGTGTCCATCCTATGGACCAACAATGTACCTTTTTAGCACAGGGGGTTATAAAAAGGCTGAAAGGAATTGTAATAAAGCCTTCTGATGTTCTTCTGCCTCCTGGAGTCAAGCATCTTTATTTTGTGTCCAATTGCGACACTCGGTGCCATGGTTTAGTTGAGCTGTTAGGGCTGGGTTGGACTTGATGATCTTGAAGCTCTCTTCCAACCATCTGATTCTGCTCTGTTCTTGCTGGTGATGGCAGCTGGTTAATCTGGAGCTTTTGGGCCTGCCCTGTGTGTTTAAGTGGAGGGTTTTGCCAGCTGGGATTGGAGAGGAGGTTTCTAAGGTGGCATTTCCCCATGGATGCACCTTAGAAACCTGCTCATCCCCACAGTGCTCTGGCAGTGAAACAATGCCAAGATGCTTATTGATACCAGGGGTCAGTTTTAAATGCTGTCCGACCCCAGCCTGCTCCAAAATCAGCTTTTTTTGTGCCATTCCTTATTCCATTACAGCTGGATGGAGTGTCCCTGATCTGAACTATACTATATATTTGTGTATGTTATATATATGTAACACTTGTACAAATATGTTCTGTTTGTATCCAGAGCTGTTTTCCTGCACACCCAAACCCTGGTTCTCTGTGTGAAGGAGCATTGTTTGGGTGTGTGGGGGAGCAGGAGGAGACAGAGTGTTGTCTGAATCTGTCAGGAAAATGTACACTTGGCACAACTTCCCTCTTTTTGTATCGCAGGATGAACATTTCATGCTGATCATTTCAGCTGTAGGAGGAATTCTGAACCTCCAAATGGGATGTTTTGCCTTGGGGAAAGTCTTTTTTTATTTGAACACTTTGGTGGTTTGTTTTTATTTTCAAGTCATCTCTTGAACACTTCTAAACAGGAAAGAATTGGTACAAACCTGCTGTTGTTGCCACATTCCCCCTACAGAAATCCGAAATAAAAATCCCCTAATTGAGAACTGAGCAGATCCCTGCCCCCAACAGTTAGAGATTATGTGCTGTTTTATAATCACTACGGGGAGAGAAGTAAGGCATAGCAGCAGCTCCTTTTATTACAGATGAGCCAGGATGTGCTCAGTAATCTCCCAGGCCTGTATTAAATCTGGGACACCTCTCCAAATTGCAGGTTGATGAGCAGTGCAGCCCAGGAGCAGCGTTAATGTTTGGATGTGTAACACAGATTACAGCAGCTGCTGCTTGTGCTCCCTGCACTCTGCAGTGCACATCTTCAGGCCACCAAGGGGGTCCTGATTGTCCTTATTTATTTTTTATTAAGCATTTATGAGACAATTTAAGCCTTGCACTTCTGTGACCAGTTATTTCTCAGCTCTGTCCATACTACCTTCTATTTTTCCTTGCAGCTCTTTAGTTTGGTGTTTCCTTCTCAAATTTATTCATTGGACAATGCTTTCTCGCTGATCCGTATTTTAGTGTACAACAGGGTTTAAATTGGAGGTGGTGTTTGGGTTTAAAAGCTTGTGACCCTTGCTTAAGGGATCTGAGTAGCACCAAGTACTGCTGATTGTTTGTGGTGTGTGCTTGCTTTGAGGGGAGAATGGAGGGGAATCTGTTCTTTGGTGGACAATGTCCTCATGGAAAACTGACCCATAAGTGCCAAATGGGACCAGTACAGAAATGGCATAAATCATAGAAGAGACCTTGATCACTTTACCTGCATGAACATGTCAGGGATGACAAACTCTGTGTGTCTGTGAAAGGACTGATGGTGAATAATCCACCCAAGGAACACATCCTACCTTAAATTTTGGCATTCAAAACTGTGCTGCTTTTGAATTATCTGTAAAGTTGACTGAATATACATAGCTTAAAGGCTTTTGTCCTGGGAATAGGGTGGAACATTCTAGGAACTGGGAAAAAAAGCTTCAGTTCCTCTTCATGCTTGTTTGGTACCTTGCAGGAGGATGTGGTGTTGCTGTTAGTGCTGCTGGGTCTGTGGCTGCAGGTGGGATTTCATGTTCAGTTACTGTGGCTGTGTGTGAAGAACTAGAAAAGTGTGGAGGCTGCAAGTCAGGCTCTCAGCAGGTCTGGCTGCTTGTACTGCAGAGATGCCCGTAATGGTGTGCTTAATTGGTTAAGAAAAGGTCAGGAATGTGTTATAATTCAAGAATCTCAATGTTTTGCATGGAGATAGGACCAGCTTTCCAAAATCTCTCTTTTTCAAGTACTGTGTACCATAATTATTTTAAACTCACAAAGCAAAAACTTCCTCATGTCAACACCTAATTCACTTCATATTCTGATTTTACATCATTTAGTTCTATATCAATCACCCACAAATTAGATTGTACAGCTGCTATTAGGAGCAGGTAGTGTGTTTTGGCCTTTAAAATGCTGGGCAAGCCTTAAAAACCTCTGCTGAATTTCAAATATGGCCATGGTAAAATTGGACCAAGGATTATATTGTCACTTCTCCCTAATATAGAATTATTAAAGCACATAAAGAGAGGAGCAGAGCTGGAGGCCAATGCATCATGTGATGGACTTTGTGTCAGGCCACAGAGGGAATGCTGCTCACGGAGGACAGGGCAAAAGTGTCCCCTCACAAGGAAACAAATTGGACCAAGTGGCAGAAAACTGGGCAGGCATTAAAGACTGGCCTCCAATTAGGGCAGAGGTTTGGTGACTGCCAGCAAAGGGAGCTGGCAGGCAAAACTCAGCACAAGCCATGGGAAAAGGAGGGGCTGTGTTGATGAAATAAAAACTTTGTGCTGTGGAGAAATCCGTGAGCATCCCAGAGGGACCCATTAGGCAGTAAACACTGGATGTGGTCCTGCACTGGGATGGCTCTGGGAAGTGGGGATGGATCACACACGGGGTATTAAGCTGCTTGATAGTGTGTCCTTAATTGTAATGATTACTGCAATGCTGAAGTGCCACGCATAAAATAGGCTCTGATGTACTGAATACATTTTGTGTGTAGCTCTAAAGAGGTGGCTTTGTCTGTGTATAAGCAGAAAATGAAAATGTCAAGAAAAATTTCAAGTGGCATTGCTGCTTAGGAAAATCATTAGCTTTGCATTGACTGAAAGGAGAGTTCCTCACCCACCTGAGCCTGAGCCTCTCCTTGGGTTTCTGTGGTGCCTTACAGGAGCTCCAGAGCAGCAAGGTACACACTGATCTGTGACCTGAGCTGGGGCTTTTCCACCAGCAGTGAGCCTGAGTCACGATTGTGTAGTGCCAGAACAGACTGAAGGGTCTGGAATAGCTGGGCTGCACGTGGGTGAACAGAGCCACTAAAGCACAGCTTTTTGTTGTGCTGCAAGCATCTTGGGAAGGACACTTATTCAATTATTTTCTTTTCCTCCACTCTCCCCAGGAGTACAGATACAAAAGGAAACAAAGACTGAAGAGTGAGACTATAATTTTATGGCATCACAAGGACACTTACTTTGTTCAGTTCTTTGCTTCTTTCTCCTCAATATTGTTTCATGCTACTTTTATTTCGAGTTGGTGCTTTGGCTCCTTGCAGATTGCACCCCTGAAAGGGTGACCTGGGTGAGCTGTGTGTAGTGTGAGTTAAATGTGGCAATCATCAAGCTGCAAACTCTGCAAGGAGATGGAAAACTTTGCCTGTGCACACCAAGTTTATGAAAAGTCTTTACATGAATAAAATAGCACTTGGATATCAAGAGCTTTATCAAGTATTGGAGAAAATATCCTTTTTCCATGCGTCAGGAGCTGGTGACAGAGACAACAGCAGGCTGACAGCTGCTGGGGAGGCCGTGTGTGACCAATCCAAGGCTCCTGCAGTCAGGAAATGGAATTTGTGGGGGCTTATTTGAAGCCCCCAGAGGAAGCTGCTAGGACTTTTAGCCTATAAAGCAGTGTGACATTGGGTTATTCTGCCTTTAAAGGAAATGGTGCCAAGCAGATCCTGTTGAGTTTTGAACTTGTAGCCCCACCAAGGGTGCCATTTAAAAATGAGTCCATCTGACCAAAGAGCAAACGTGAGGGCAGCCAACTTGGTGTGAGTTACCACCTGCATCCTATGGAGAGATGTGGGCTTGTGGTGGGAGATCCTCACTGGCTTCTGTCAGCCAGCCAGAAGTGGATTATTCTGGAGGAGCAAGAGGCAGACCCTGGGCTTTGTCAGCTGCAGAGCTGCTTTTCTCTGGTTGGCAGCCAGCAACTTGCTGTGTTACTATCCTGTTCCTCAGCTGAGGTTCCTCAGACAAGTTAAGCAGCAGTGATGATGGAGAAAGAAGTGGCAGCAGCACTGGAAGAAGATGCCCCTCGGATTCACATGTGCTTGGTGAGCCAGAAGATCCTGCGGAGCCTTCTGGGGCTGGAAGTGGCGGTGCTCAGCTCTGCTGTGACATGAGATGCATTCCCTCCCTTCTGTGATGACTGAAGTGGGAACTGGGCTGTGTTCCAGACCTGTAGCCTGTGGCATTGGGCTCAAGAGATAAGAATTCACAGAAATGTAGAGCACCATAAAGTGTACGAGCAAAATTGAAATGACAAAGTTCTTACAGTAGAACTTCCATAACTGGAAGCGTTTCAAACTGTTTTGTCCTCCCTGATAACTGCAGTCAGCTTTCATGCTTCCCTCTTATCTTCTCCTGCCATGTAGGCAATTATCAAAAATGTTTGTTGAAAAAGCTTCCCTTGGTTGGGTTTTCTGTTCTGTGTGAAATCCTTACAGCCAAACTGAGTGTGCACATGGGCATTATCCCCCAGAGGTTTGAGCAGTGATGTCTCCTGTCTCCACGCCTCAAACACTGGTTGTGTTTGGAGCAAGGTTTGGTGTTCACAGGCACCCCCAGCCCAGGCAAGCCACGCTCAGTGTGCATCCACAAAAGCCACACAGTTGGTCTAAAAACCAAGATACTGCTTGTTTGCAAATGCCTGATGCAGAGTTTTGCATATGCAAAGTGTTTTTGAAGGCATTCTGTCCTGCTGAAGAACAGCTTGGGTGCTGAAATAGAGCTACTACTTCATTGGCAGAGTTGTCTGATTTATGAGGAAAACTTCAGATGAGCTGGGAAAACATCATTATCCTCCTGTGATCCTCCCCCTGTGCCTGCTTTTCATGGAGTTGTTCTGTCTTGTAGTAAGTTGAGCATTTTGGGGAAGGAAGGAAGTGGCTCTTGGCACAGGGGAGCCCTGAATCCTTTAGTGGGGCCCTTGCGACTTGAGCAGGGATGAGGATTTCACTGCTACCCACCAAGAGGGATGGTGCTGCTTGGCTGTGGCACTCATGGTGCTCAGGAGCCAAACCTGTAGATTTGTACTCTTTTAAAGCCATCAGTTGCTCTCCTTTGCCAATAGATAAGTTATTTGACTACTCAGGCCATGAAAAAATGATCTTAGTGTCATTTGTCTGTTTCAAAAGAGCACTGCTAATCAACCATTCCTTCAAAATTAACCTGTCTAAACAGCAGGAGGGATGAGCAAGGTGTGATCTTGGCCCTATTACCCTATTATATATCATAATTCTCATTTCTTCCTCCCCTTCCTAGAAAGCAGGATTGTTGTTCACAAGCAGAATTTGGGGATGCTTCACTGGAACACACTCGAATTTCTATGACAATCCTTTTACTACTGTTTTTTGTTGTCCCTGATGCTGTGGGTAGGATTAGAGGAGCTCAGGAGTAAATTTGCCCATCTGTGTGTGTCTGCTCCCCATCCCTGCTTGTGCTCGTCTGCTGGCAGAAGAAAAGGGAAAGGATAATGCATAAATTCGCCAGATCAGGCTGATGTGATGAATGTGATCAGGCTGACAGAGCTCTTTATGACAATTCAGTAGGTGCAGGAGAGTCAGTGATTTTTCCTGTCCTTGGGAATACATTCCACACTCCTCTGCTGCTGGACTCGGGCACTGTGGCACTGCCAGCTGGGGGAAGCTCTGTAATTGTTGTCATTCCACAGTGGTGGGATTTACATTCCAGGTGTAAGTGGTGTTATCTGATAGAAACACAACGCAACTTTTTACTTTTATGCTGTAATAGGACTAAATCTAACCCTCATAAAGACTCCTGTGTTACACACAACCTGCTTTCTATAATGTATGCATGCACACATTATGTGCATGTGTTTTTCCTTTGCACTGCAGGATACTACAGGACTCTGCCTTATTTAAGTCTCCAGCAGTAAAAAGGCACTCCAGGTTCATTAGGAAAGGCCATAAATTTTTTTTTTGGAGTGGGGATGCAAAGGGGATGAGGAGGAACGGGAGGGTGAAACAACGTTGACATTTATGAGTGAATGGATGGTAATAAATGAATGTTATAGCAAGAGATAGAGTGATACTTTTCTCTTCTTACTGACATTCAGTGATGCTTTGAAGACAGCAGGAAGCTTTGCTTTGAATCCCAAGCATATCAAAATGAGATAATTTAATTTTTATTTTTTTTTTGCCTCCAAATATACCTTATCCTTGAGCAGTCTTTATTAAAGATGCTAATTGCCCAGACCCTGACTAATGCAGGCTGCACTGTGCTGCTGGATTATTCTCCTCTGCGCCCTCTGAAATTAGGCAAGGCAAAAATTAAAGCAGGAGATGTAAGTACTCTTTTAGTGCTTTAATACTGCAAATGCCATTGCAAGTGTAATTTAGCCTGGAGCCAGGGCAGCGATGGGCAGCTTGCACAGAGCTCTGCTCCCTGTTAGCACATCTGAACCAAGAGTGGTGGACACAATGTCCTGCATCAAGGACCTGCCATCAATTTTTATTTCTCTGTCTCTAATATATGTGGAGTTGCACACTGAATTTTATGGATGTGTACCTGTATGTGTGAACTGGGTCACAATACCCTGGTATCGTGGACAGATCAGCTTTATTAATGACACAATTAAATGGCAGATATGGAGTGGTTAGCTGTCCTGCAGTTGATGGCTGAGTGTTTGCGCCCTGCAGATTTGTGGGGGATGATGCCCCCACCCTATCCCACAGCCAGCAGCTGCTTGGCTGTGTTAGTGTTGCATCTGGGATAAAAGGGACTTGAAAGTCTCAGTGACAGCCTGCTGCACGCTTCCTCCTTTGTTGCTTTAAGGCAGCCTTCAGTTTTTCCTTTTAATTTTCTTGCATAAATCTAATTTCTTAAAATATCAACACTTCCTAATGATTTTTTTTCTCAAACTGAGCCATATTTCCCTCTAACCATTTTAAAAAACCCCTCATACTTGTCAGATTTATCTCTTTCAAGTATTTGGATGCCTCTTTAATAGATTAACTGTTTGACCATTTTCTTTTACGCTTCCTTCATTGGTGAGGAAAGAAACTATAGTGGTTTTTTTCCAGGCATAAATAAGTCTATGGGGCAGCACTGTTTATGCTGGATAAGAGCCTGGGAATCTTAACTGCTTTCTTCACAGACTGTAAGCACAACTAACTTAATGTCTCTTTATGGATTACATTGAATTGTAGCTCTTCAGTGTTCCTGATGCTTATTTAGATGGCTTTTCTTAAGGACGCCGAATGATGCCGTGTACCATGCACGATATATTTTCATTGGCCTTATAATTTATATTTTAATGTACTTTTGCTTTTTATAAGCTCTGCCAGTTTAACTGATGACTTATCTTGCTGCTTTTTATACGGGGAGAATAATTAAAGGCACAGCAGCTCTGGTAGAGCCCAGACTCTTGTCCACGTTCCACAGGCAGTTTTCTCTCGCTGGATTCACACCAGCACTGCCATTTCACTGCTGTACCCCCAAATCCTGTACTTGCTGACTGTTTCTTTCTTGGCATAGGGGTGACCTTGGAGAAGCGAACTCTGTGCAGGGCCCACCCCTGGGTTTTCCAGAAGGAACAGCTCACTCAGCAAGGACCCCATGTGCCCTGGCTGGTGGGACTGTGAGAATCCATCACTGTGGACTCAATCACATTAGCCTCCTCTCAAGTGGCACTTCAGGAAGTCAGCAAAAATTAGGGTGGCTGGGCTTTATCCGAGAAGAATTGCCTGCCTTATCCTCCGTTAATTCAACAGTTTACAGTTCATCTCTAAAGTTTCAGGGCAGTTTTAAAGGAGTGTCCCCCAAGTTGCTGAGCTCTGGCACAGCTCTGGCTACAAGGTTTGAAAGGAGTGCTTTCATTCACAGCACCTTTGCTCAGGGTGCAGGAGTGCTGAGTGTGTCTGAGATGCAAATTTTCAGAGGAAATGGGATCGGTCAAGTACTGACCAAGGTGTAAATTTGCTTCCTTCAGCAATTGGAAATGAAAATTGGCTTTTCTAAGTCAATTACTGTTAATTTGGGTGGGTTAAATGGCTAATTGCTAGCAGAACTTCTTGTACCTCTGGTGGGGTGAGTAGCTGTTGAAAGAGTAGTGGACTTTATAGGGTCCTAAAAAGAATTCAGAAATACTATTTTTTTTTCTTGACTGTGTGCTGAAGTGTATCATATTCAAGACTAAACGGCTGAGCTGCCACGGGGACTATTCTCCTATTTGTCATTAATTTGCCATTTATTTTAACTTATAAATCCTGTAACCTCTTGCAGTAGCAGTGCCTATGATAACAGGCATGCTAAACTGTGTTTTAGAGAGGCATCTGAAATACTCTTTGGATCTGGACAGCTCTACAAAGCAGTTGGAAACCAAATTGTTCATCACTGGTGATTCCAGCTCTGTTTAAAGCAGGGGCCTTGCAGGTGCAGGCTCAGGTGTCTCCATACTGTTTTTAGGGAGTCTTTAGGAATGAACAAAGTCTCTGCAGGTCAGTGCTGGCACTCTGGGAACTTTCTTCAGCAATGCAAACAGTGAGAACTTGCTGACATTAATGACTTGCTCCTACCTGGAGCTTGGTTTGCACAACATCCCAGCTGGAGGCTGGCAGAGAGGGAGAGGAAGGAATGATTGATCCAGGCTCAGTTCTGGTGAGAGTAGCTTGTATCCTACCAAAATGTATTCCTAGAATTGCAATCTCTTCCCTCAGCCCCGGTTTGAATAGAGGGAATTTGGAGAACAAAGGTACATGCATAGCTATCTCTGTGCTTATTCAGGGCTTGCAATTTACCTTGAGCCTTTCAGATGAAAGATGTTATGAAAGACTCAAAATACCCTGTAAAATAAAACAAGACCTGCCTGGAAGATGTAACAGACCTGAGTGAGTTAACATCAGCCCCATGGGCTCAGCTGAAGCCTTCAGGACAGATCCTCAGCTTTGGAGGAGATGGGAGGGGGAGCAGAGCTGTGCAGGCTCTGCAGTGACCCAGGTGAGTGCTGAGGAGTGAGCTTCTGTGTTCTGAGCGCCCTTCATCACCTGCCATTTCTGGGGAGTCCTCCCACTGGGCTGGTATTAGCTGGATAAAATACATCTTCAGGAAGGTGTAGAAACGTCATGGGCTCCTCTTGGTTTTGCTTCTGAAAAAGCTGCATGCTGGGCACAGGAAGACAAAGAAGTGTTTACGAATGGTGGCAGGTGTGCTGGTTTGAAAGCAAAACCAGTGAGAGACACCAAGTCAGAAATACAATTTAATAGGAGAGAGAAAATAAAAGAAAAAGAAATGAAATAAAAGCAATAGTACCAAAGGGCACTGACAGGGTCAGAACACAACCAGACACCCTGTTAGTGAGGGTGGTGGTGGCAGTGCAGATGAAGCGCTCTTGTTGAAGCAGTGATCCTGTAGAAAGCTCTGGTAGCTCTTGTCCTCTGGGAATCCAGTGGGTGAGGGCCCTGTGCTGTCCCAAATCCCAGATTATATCCAGGTGGGAATGCCTGGCTCCTCCCCTGGGCAGAGCATCTCCCAATGGGCTGATCTCATTCCCTGAGTCCTGCAGGGGTCCTTGATTGCCCATTGAACAGAGAGAGCTCCAGAGGAGTTACCTGTGAGCCAGGGCAAGGCCTTGGTGGCCCATGAACAGGAGATATCCAGAGGGAGGGCAAGGGAAACACTGCCCCAGCTGGTTCCAACAGCTCCTGAAGGTGGGGACAGAACACAGACTGTGGGCACATCTTACACTGGAACCTAGGGCAGCAGGGAGGAGAATAAACCCATATACAGAACTAAAAGATCCTGCTTAGCTTCTTAAGAGAAGTTTATCTGGAAATGAGTTTTGTTAATCAAGGTGATCCCCCCTGTGCTGTCATTTTTGTGGCACTGTTTCAGTAGACAGGTATCTTTATAAATTCAGCAATATGCCATATTCAAGAGCTCAGCCATGTGAGTTTGGTCTTCAGCATCCCCAATGATTAGTTCACTGCTTCAAGTGGTGTAACTTTTTTATTGAGTGGTGGTGGTGGAAATAATGTTGCTGAGGTTTTGTGGTTTTCCTCATTTTTTTCCCTCATTGTGGATGGGCAGAGGAGAAAACTTGCCAAGTTTTTCAACTTGTCTGATTGAGCCTTGCAGACATTGCTCCTTGTTATGTTGTTCTCTATTACATTAAGAAGCTCTTTAGGAGGTGGTATCTTATCCCCAAGGACACACTTGTAATCAAGTCCCTTTCAATCTTTTTGATAAAATAACCAGAGTGATCTCTTGGCTACTCTCTGTTGTAAGACACTTTCTGGCCCTAAAACAAATATTCTGATGCTTTCCATAGCATCTTGACTTCTTTTGATTGTGTTTTTTCAATATTGTCAGTGAATGTGAACACTGCTTTTAAATGTACCAGTATCTGTCATATGCAGTGGTGGGAAGAGCTGCTGTTCCTGTTTCATAAATCCAGGAAAGCTTTAAAATTGCACAGGTCATTAGTGCTTTATTCCTGCTTTTGTGCTTCATTACTGGTATTGTTACTGAGAGTACGAACCATTAATCCCTCTTGAGTTCCCTCCTTACCAAAATTCCCCATTCCACAAATACTCCTGCCCTTTCTGGAACAGCCCTGCCTGGAATTGCACTGCAATACCTGTTGTGGGAGTGGATGTGTCCCTGTGGAAGCCCTGCAGGCTGCAGGGTGGGACAGACCTTCCTGATCAGCAAACCCCTGTAGTGAAGGCACTGAGCTTTACCCCAGCCTGCTGATAAGCAGGTGACATCTGATCCACTGAGCTGCTCCTTGCTGGACAGCTCATGACAAAACTCTGATCACAGCTCCTGACAGCCACTGTGGAGCAACCAACTCCCTGTTCCTTAACCTGTTTTAATTTCCTTACAGCTTACAGTATCTATCAGGGAATTGTGTGCGTTGTTAAACCAAACACCTTAAAGCACTCAAGACCTCACATCTGTCAAGGTCAGCTTGATGAAGGGATATCAACCCAATCTTCTGTAAACTCCTGTCTCATAATTTTCCCTCAGTTACGTAGCTGGACACATTTTTTGCCTAACATTTAGCCCAGAGCAAACCAGTTTTTGTGCAGCTGAGTCACTTCCCTTGCCTTACATGGATATTGGTATGATATTATCAGTCTTCAGAGATGTATTAAAATTAGCACCAGCATGTCAACCATGTCCCAGGGTGCTTTCAGCAAGTTCCTGTTGTTATCCTTTGAGTTGCTCTTGATTGCAGCTGCAGCATGAAGTACTTTGTCTTTCTCAAGTGATACAAGTATATCCTCCTCTTTCACTCAAAATGCAAACCAGAAATATTTATTGAACTTTTCTGTCATTATTAATAATTTTGCCCTTCTTCTGCAGCAGTGAGCCCATGCCAATGCTACAAATCTCATTACACTTTAAAACAACAACTCTTTGTCATACTTAGCCCTTCTGCTGTGGGTTTTCCCCGGTGCCTTTTGATTGTTCTATCAGTTATTCTCCATTTTACAGTCTTGTGTCCATTGACTGTCCTCTATTAGTTTGTAAGAATCTCTCAGTTTCCATCTCCTGCTGTGAGGAATGCTGGCTCCATGTTAACCCCATCAGAGGTGATAAGGATAAACCTCCTCAGACAACTGGGCACTGGTGCAACTCTGTGACTGACCTATTGCATGTGAGCCACCTGGGATTTAGCCAAAGTTATCTGATGCTTATTTTAGGGCAAATCAACTTCTAAGATTTTTTTTTCCTCTGTCACCTAAGGGAATTAATTTTAAATTCACTGGGATTTATTGGAAGCTTAATGCTACCTTTGAGTCTCTTTAAACTCCCAGCCTGCTTTCTTTTTTTCTAAGTGTCATGAATATATATGTAAGTGCTCTTGACTTTGTAGGAGAAACTACCTTTGGTATTTCTAACAAAATTGTAACAATCCACTTCTAGAAATTGTTGGGTTTTGGTGCTGAAGTGGAATTGTGTATCACCCAACACCACGGAGCACAAAATGTGTGCCAGACAGAACTGGACTGAGTTCTAGGCCTGATGCTGTGTGCTTCTTATTTTCAGGGACATGGTTATTTAGGATTTGGAGGGGGGAAGATAGTAGATATTGCAGAGAGCTCAGGTTGCACCAGCTTGTGATCACTGGGAGTGCTTAATTTGATGTTCTTGCTGAGTGAACTGGATTTTTATAAACTTTGCTATGGTTGTGCCCTCAAGTTCAGAGGAAACCTTGTCTGTTTATGTGCAGAGGGAAGCAGAGCTGGAGACTTCTGCCTTGTGTGAGCTGTGTTGTTGCTGTATGACATGGGCAGTGAAATTTAATCTTTGCCTAAGCTTTAAGGCTAAAATTAGTTCTCCAGTCATGTAAGGGAAACTTCAATAGTATTAACCAGTGCTCTGGGAAGGCTATGGGGGAATGTAATGGGGGTGCCATGTACATGAAAGTGCCAGACTACATAACCTGCATTTTATTTTCCCCCCATTTCCCCAGTGGCAGCTCTGCTTAGAGGGCTAAAGGAAGAGAAACCCAGTCCTGGGTCAAGCAATAAGGGCAAGGTGAAACATTTCTGACTGGGAGCCACTTGAACAAGCCTTGCAATTAGTACCCCCCCCCCCCCCCCCCCAATGTGAGGTTTCCCTAATTACATAGATTTTGGAAGTTGTGCTTTCACAAATTCACTTCTTAAGATACTGCTTTTACTGCAGACTGAACAGGTTTATTTCTGGCTCTAGCAGAAAGCAATTACTGCAGCTACAAAAACATTGAGTACTGAACTAGAATTCTCAGCCTGAGAATTTCTGGACCAATTTTTTGTCTTCTGGTAAAGCAGAATTTGGTGGTGCTTTACCAGGATGAATTGGAGATATGCTGTTTTGGTTTTAAAACAACAAAAAAGCACCCCTAAATTTCACAACCCTATAAAAATCTAAACTATGGTTTGAGACTTAAAGCATATCAAGGTGGGTTTTTTTGGATATGGTGTAGAATAGACTGGGTTTGTGGGTTTTTTGGGGGTTAGCGTTTTATGATCTTGACTTCAGTACAATGGTGTCTTACATTTATTTTTTATGTATGAGGGCTGGCTGGAGATTTGGTGGTAGACTGGTTCTTTTTAAATTAAAGGTGAGGTGAAATCTTAGCTGAGGATGCTGTTTCCTGTTTAGGTACCCAGCATGAATTCAGTCCTGCATCCACCCAAACTTGTGGCAATCCTGTGTCAGCTTCCTGGGCTCAGAACTAGGAGATTTCAAACCGCAGCGTAGCCTTTGGTTACTCACAGGAATAGAAAAAGTGCAACAAACACTGAATGAATTCTCAAATCCTCGTGCAAACACTGATTTCTCCATGTATTTGTGGAATTCTTGCCACCATTTAGCTCCTTCATGTGAGGAAGGAGCTCAATGTTCCGTGAGGTTTTAATGGATAATGAGATATTTCAGCAGATAAACCTGAAGTAGCTGGTTTAATGCAATTCTTGCTCAGGACTAATGGCAGGGCAGTGTTGGCACTGCAGTCTGGGGGGTTTGAAGCCAGGCTGTGCATCCAGCTCTGGAATAAGCTGCTCTTGGGAGGGGGCAGGACTGCTGCACAAACCCATTGCTGTATCAAGTGAATCAAGCACGTGGGAAGTCTGTCTGAAGCTGGTTTAAACAAATACTTGAAACCTTTCCATGTATTTTTACTAAAAGCTGGGCTTTTGGAAGGAAACTGTGATTATTCACTGAGTTTCCCATGCATGGGTTTTGTTTGACTGCTGTGAGCCATAAGGATACTGATAACATGGTATTAATTACATGTTTTAGTTCTAAAACTGGTTCTGCTCTGCACCCCTTCAGTGTGTTGGCAGAACCTGACCCCTCTGTCTGTTTTCCTGTCTGTAAAATGAAGATAATAACACTGCTCTGCTCAGCACAGTTATCATAAGGTACTTGAATATGTATAAAAAGATGGTAGCAGAAAAAGAAGCTTTACAAAGTTTAGGTGTGCCTGTATGTCACGTAGATAATCAGGAGAATTTGTGCACTTGGTTTGAGTGGGAGTGTGATAGCCACACATTGCCGAGGCAGGAGGGCTGGAAATGAGGTGAGGTGCTTTCAGAGAACTCTCTCAAATGCTGTTTTCTATTAGGTGGAAAGGCTGATGTGTTTGGGCACAGGGAGCCTTGCCAGGTTCCCAGTAGGGGACTGATTCTTCACACATCTTTGAGTGCCACTTAGTAACTTCCCAGGCTAAAACGCTTTCTCCCATCAAAAGCTTGGAGCTTTGTGTTGTTGGTTATTTAGGTTTTTTATATTATTTTATTTTTTTTTTTCAAGAGACTCTGTGTAAGTGAGCTGGAAATATCACCAGTAGCTGTGATTCAAGTGAAATTCCTGCTGCTAATTACACAGGCTTTTTGCTAAAGGTAGTAAATAGAAATCATTCATGGGTCCTTAGAGGCCTCAAAATCATTCAGTATTCAGGGTAAATATATCAGGGAGCTTCATGAGAGAATAACTTTAAAACAAAGCCTGGTCAGCTCTTTAATAATTTACTGATTGTGATAGGAAGGAGAATATCTAATAACCAGCAAGATTGGCTTTCAAGTAGAAAATAAATTAGTGTTAGAGGAGCGTTTTTTCAAAGAATCATAATTACTATTAGAGAAACATTTGGTTATCATATCAGTTCCTGATTGCTTTACAAGCACTTACCGAGGCAAAGGCACTTTATGTGATTGTTTAGGAAGCTGCAAAGACAGATTTATTCACATGACACTTGTCTGAAATAGGGAGCTCTCAGCAGCCTCATCAAGTCCGGTCTTGTAATACTGCAAGGGGTCCACAAAAGGTTTTTGTATCTGATGGCCACCTCTGTTCACTGGTCTGCCATGGGAAGGGACACTCCTGGACTCACTAAGATGCTCCAAGGACTGGGACAGCTCTCCTATGAGGCCTGGGGTTACTCAGGCTGAAGAACAGGAGGCTCCAGAAGACCTCAGGGCCCCTCGAGTGTCTAAGGGGGCTCCAGGAGAGCTGCAGAGGGGCTCTGGAGGGACAGGACAAGGGGAAATGGCTTTAAACTGAAGGAGATTTGATTTAGATTGAATATTGGGAAGAAATTCTTCCCTGGGAGGGTGCTGAGGCCCTGGCACAGGGTGCCCAGAGAAGCTGTGGCTGCCCCTGGATCCCTGGCAGTGCCCAAGGCCAGGCTGGACAGGGCTGGGAGCAGCCTGGGACAGTGGAAGGTGTCCCTGCCATGGCAGGGGTGGGATGAGATGAGCTTTAAGTTTCCTCCCAACCCAGACCATTCTGGGATTCTGTGACTTTGGCCAGCTGTCAGCTCTTGAGTTTTATTTCCAAAAGCTGAATTTAGGATAGCTGTAGGAATTCAGTGGGGAATACAGGCTTGCACAGAAAGGCAAGTCCTTGCTGTAGGACATCTTGCATCTGCTGATGGTGCTAACTGTGGCAAACCCAGGTTACAGCCTGCAGGAGAACATTAATGGGAAAAGAGAAATGGGAACAGTCCTTGCCTCCATCCCCCAGGATTTGGGTCTGTTTTGGTGCAAGAGGCCAAATGAGTTGGCCACTGAAATGGCAGGACCTGGGTTTTGGTGAACTTGGCTTTAGGGAATGTTTCAGACTCCTGAACAGGGAAGATGAAGAACCATCATGTGGGAAATGCAGGGGGAGGCCTTGAACCCTTGTGCAAGTCTTGAAGGTGCCTACAAAGGTTAATTGTTCACCTTTAGACCAACTGTGCCATGGGATGGGATGGTCAAAGGAGGAAAATTGGAACTAAATAGTGAAGGAATGGGTGGGTGAGGTTTTGTTGCCTCCAGGTCCTTTGTTCCTAACACCACCTTGGCCCGAGGAGGAGGTTGCTCCTTTGTTTCCCCAGCTGATAAAGCTCTGCTGTGTGACACTGTGTTCCTGCCTCTCTGCTAATGACTGTTAATGACACAGCACTGAGGAAAATATGGCCTTAATGAACCCTGATGAATGGCTATGTCTTAAAAAGGAATTAAGTGATATTTTTTTGAGGGGGGGAGAGTGAAGATACATTAATTCTAATTACTTTTGTTTTATGGCACTCTATATTTTCCAAATAACTGATAAAGTTTATGCTTGGCTGTAACGCTGCAGTAAATTCCTAACAAAAAATATTTGCTATCATTATGTTAGCTTATAAATTTCTCTGTAGATTTTATTAGATAAGCTTCATGAGCAATCCATTAAAAACGGGAGCTGTAGAATTTGCAAAATTTCCATGTAGTTTACTTGAAGACTTCCATGTTTTCCGGAATGAGTGGATAATGGATGTGACTCTTTAGTCACAATTCGTTGGCACATTGCAGGGGCTGGTGCTCTGTGTGCTGTGCAGGAAGAAGAAAGGCTTCCACCTGCTGCCAATGCTCAGCTGCCTTCTTTATGTGGGCTCAAATCCCCTGGGTGCAGCTCATGAGAATAAGGGAACAATTTATCGTTTACTCTGAGCTAATGCATATTGTCATAAATTTTAACAGAACTGGCTTATTTTTAAAGTAATTCCTAATGTTCTAGGCCTCTTGCACTTTCTAGAGAAGTTCCAGTCATGGAATTGCTGAGGCTGGAAATTACCTTTAAGGCTCATTAAGTCCAGCTGTGTCAACACAGCAGCACCACCACGTTCAACTCCTCCACGTCCTCAGTGCCGCACCCACAGGATTTTGGGAACACTTGCAGGGATGGTGATTCCCCCACTTTCTGGGCAGCCCATTCCAATGCCTGGCTACCCCACTGATATAGGAAATTTTCCTACTTATCTCTCCTATGTACTTCTGGGGTACTTCCACGTAGTGACAGGTTCTGCTTTTATATCTGCAAAAGAGAAGTGAAAAAACTGCTCTAGGTTCACGTGTGTATGAAGTGCTGAATGTTTCTGGCTTTTCCTTTCTGGCAAACTCTGCTTTCCAAAGTTTCACAAGCTGGGGTGGTTGAGACAACTGTCTGCCATTTTTCACTGATTAACCTAAATGCTTATACTGTTTTTCTTGTCCCTCTCCCTGTCCCTCTCCCTGTCCCTCTCCCCCTCCTCGAAGTGTCTGTGGTTTGTCATACTGACCTTATATATCTGGGGGGAAAAGTAACTTTCATATATGCTAGCTGGAGTTAAACTTGTTGTAGTTGTTTATGCTTCCTCCTACTCCTAAAAAAAAAAAAATCAAGAGATTTCTAAAAGATTTTAGAATTAGTCATTTTTTCATTCATGCTATTGCCTGTTCCTGAAACTGGGCTTGGAATAATCTTTAACTGGAATGCTCCCTTCTCTATAGCTGTCGAATACAGAATCCCAACAGACACAAAGATAGATAGAATATCACTTCCAGGTGTTTTGCTGAGGTTGCAAGTGGCATCTCTGAGTTGTCTGAGTTAGGTAGCAACAAATTTATGTCCCCTGCCTGGAGGAGCTGTCCTGTTCCTTGTGGGTGAGAAAAGGCTCTTAGTTCCCCTTTCAATGGCAGCATCCTCTGGAAAGCTGTGCAGAACACCTCCCTGATGATACAAACGTCATCCAGATCCCCACTTCATAGTGTTAATTCAGGTTAATTCTATATCAAGCAAAACTTGCATGGAAGCTTTCAATGAGAAAAGTGAGCAGCATCAAGTACTAGAGCTTGAGATGTATCATGGCAAATTATGAACTCCAGTAAAGCAGGAGTTTTACCTGCTCAGCGCTTTGGAAACAGCTAAAAAGAACTGGATTAGTGGGGAAATATTGCATGCAGAGAAATGCACTCGAGGTCCCAGTGAGTCAGAAGGTGGCAGCAATGACACTGACATTCCTCTGTTGTGCTTTGCCTCGACAATAACTTACAGCCGGCACTGCAAGAATTGCAAACTTTGGATAATAATGATGAGCTCAGTGGGATCTTAAAAGCATTGAAGAAAAATAAAAGGTTGGCTAAGCAATCTGCCTGTGCCCACTGTGTTCCTCCAGAGCCAGCCTGTCCCCTCGTGGAACAGCGCAGTGCAAACGCTGCAGCTACTCCTGGTGCTCAGAAAAGCCTCCTGGTGCTCAGAAAAGCCTCTGCTCCCTCCCAGGCCTGCCTGTGGATCTGCACTGCTGCTGATCCTGGCTCCCTTTAGCCTCTCTCTATCTCCCTGTCCCTGCCCTGGCAGCTGCACAGGAGACTTTCCCCACTGAGCACAACCAGAGGGAATTTCCTCTCTCCCAGTGCAGGTGCTGCCCCTCCTGCTCTTCAGCCACATGTAGTGGAGCCAGGCAAGCTCAACTTTGTGTATTACAGCTGTCTCTGGAATAATTTCATTAATTGTGGCCTATAAATTGAGATGCACTCATGGAAAACTGCTTTCTTTTAGGAAGATGCTTATCAAGGTCCTCTGACTCTTACTCTATTATATGGGAACATAAAGTTTAAATTCAAATTTGCTGCTAATGAACAACTGCTGGGCTGTTTGACATTTTCAGACTGTTTTGATGTTGCCTCCTTGCTGTACCTTTCTATTTACTTGTGTCTGCCTATGGTATTAATATATTGCTTTTCCATGATCCACTATTGTTAAAATAAACTGCTAGGTCCAGGTGCTTTCAGCATTTCCCAGAAGGTGTCATTGTGTTCGTGTCTAAAGGTGAACTTGTATTTCTGAATAATTGATGGTTGCTGGTTAATTTCTTTATCTTCAGAAAGGAAGAAACTTATTAATGAGGATAATGCATGAGAGATCAATGCCAATGTGCGTGACATCGATTAATGATTTCAACTTGCAACCAGGTTGGAAAAAGCAGCTGGGCTCTGTATTTGAGCACATAATTATCTGTAATTGTGCTGATTACTCGGTGGGAGTGGGAAAACAGATAAGGCACTACTTAAAGGGTACATAGAACTGGGCAGAGGTCCCTGATACTCACTGAGTTGGCTTATTAGTAACTCCTGATGGTTAAGGTGATGCACAGATGTGGTGTGAGTTTATTTTTCCTGTGGGAGTGGCATGTCTGGATGTGTACATATATATATAAAAATGGATGAATCTGCACTAAGAAGTGAAACCAGCGCTGGAAAGACAGTTCTGTTTTTAATAATAAAAAGTTGGAATTAGGAAAGCAGATGGTGAAGTTGCAAATGTTATCAGGAGAATGGCCTGAGGTGTTAAGTTTCCTTTCTTGAACACCATGACAACACAAGCTCAACAGATCATATTCTAGACCCAAACCTTCAGTGCACAGTAGAAGAAGTGGAAACTTTAATCTACCCTTTGAAGTTTACCTAAAACTTTCACCCATCAATCCTGTTTTTAACCAGGATGCTGCCTGATAGGAAGCTCTGTGATGAAAGCTGTAAGTTGTGTGTGTATTTATTTGTAAGTATATTTCCTGCTTGCCTTGGGGGACAAAAAAGGGTTTGCTGTATTGAGCAGGCTGATCTTGGTGTGTATTGAACTTCCCAAAGCTGAGGTTCTCTTTCAGCACCCACTGGTGTGTGGAATGAAGCTTCTCCTGTACCCCTAGAACTCTGCCTGTAGCCAGGCTTGAATGAGAGTTGTGTTTCGGGGACCTGTGCACCCTCAAAGAATCCTGTAGAACTGCAAAAAGATGTTTTCCTACCCTTCAAAAAAAAGCACATGGGCTGTGGAGTACTCATGTTCAGGCAGAGGAGCTGTGATGTCTGTAGCAGAGGCAGCCTGGCTGTGCTCTGTGAGTCAGCCTTCGCTGGAGCTGGGAGATGTTTTACACACTGCCAGGGACTGGAGGAGTTCCTCTACCTTCCCATTCTAGCCTGCTAGTAGGATTGCATATTTACATACTAACTTTTTGGTTAAATACTTCAAAAATGTAAGTATTGATGCAGTTTTGTGAGCTGATCTTGTTTAATGTGTTTCCTTGATGAAATGCATCTGCTGTCCTAACGTGACAGTGCCTTCGGTTGTTTATCACTTCATTTTCCTCACCACAAATGGTACAGCTTGACCCTGGAAAACAAAGAATTACATTTTTTTCTTCTCATCTGACCCACTGAGAGAACAGTTTTACAGAGTCAAGAGGCCTCAAGCGGCAGCCTCAAGAAAACTTTAGAACTTATGTCAATGTTTTTCTATTTTAAGCCACTTGAGAGTTATTAGTGACAGCAAAATAAGCTGTGGTGTTGTACACCAGGATGGGATCAGACTCAGAACTTTTCTTCTCCATTTTTAGAAAATAATATCATGTAATACATACCAGCCCTGAAATGCAGAAGTCTAGCAAGATCCTTTTGTAGGGGTTTTAATTCTTTGTGCCAGCTCCACAGCCTATTATAAAATCTGTGTGTGTTACTGCTTGGTGAGCACCTGAGCTTTAGAGCACAACTTGTCCCTGTCTTGCTTGATGGTTTATGAACCAACATTATGGCCCTGTTTGAATTTCAGGAGTTCCCTTAGCTGTAAATGAGTTATACTGATGGCATGTCTCTTTATTTTTAAATTACATATTCCTTATCTGCAGCATGTTTCCTCATTTCCCATCTCCAGCCTTACAACTTCTTTTAATAGCTGGATTTCATCCCACCACTATATATCTAGTCCTCAAAGATGCTGTTGTTGTCTGGAAGACTATTTCAGCTCTCCTGGGTTACAAATATCTATTGACTTTGCCATTAACTGAAATAATTTCAGACTTTGGGATTTTGTGCTTACATCTGCCTAATTTGAGTTTATCCTGTTCTTGCTGCAGTCATCCTGCATCTTACATTCTTTATTTTCCTTTCTCACAAGACTGAGCTCAGACAATCCTTCATAAGGATTTTAGCCTGATTTTAGTTCAGCCTAATGTTTGCTTTTGCACTATTTGCTGCCCAGGACAGCTTTCTCTTGTCAGTTTTTTTCCTAGATTCTTGTAGGCAATTTATTTCTAACTTTTCTTCTCTATCCAGATCTTCCCTCCCACTGATCATCTCCTTGCTTATGATGCAGACTTCTTGGTTTGAACATCTCCAATGTAAGAAGTATTAAATTTCTCTCTGCACACCCTGAGCTCCTTAGACCTTAGAAGTCACTCAGTTTACCAATTTTTTGTCATTCTGAACACGAATGCCAGACTTATTTCTGTTTCTTCCCTTTTATTTAGTTCATATGAAAACAACTTTATTTAGAGTCTGTTTTTCACAGCTGTTCTTTGCTACTGTTTTATTCACTTCTCACCAGCATCATCCCTGTGTTTCAAGACTTTGTGTTATTGCCCAGGCAGTTTGCACTGATCTGAGTTATTCCAGTGGTTTCTATGTCTACTGTGCTGGCTGGATCCTTTCTGCTGGCACATTACTCAGTGAGGTTTTCTTCTTGTTGTTCTGTTCTGTGCTCTCCCTTTATCTACAATTGTACTTGTTTGTGATTGTCCCTGTGCTGAATGAAAGATAGAGGCGTGCCTTAATTTCTGAAGTGATGCTGACACCTAAAGAGAGGGTAGGATGGGTTTTAAGACTGGGCAGAGGATTTGGTAGCCCAGAGAAGCTGTGGCTGCCCCTGGATCCCTGGCAGTGCCCAAGGCCAGGCTGGACAGGGCTTGGAGCAGCCTGGGACAGTGGAAGGTGTCCCTGCCATGGCAGGGGTGGCACTGGATGATCTGTAAGGTCCCTTCCAACCCAAACCTTTCTCTGCTGTGATACAGAGACCTCTCAAGCTCATTTCTGGCCAAGGCTGTGAGCAGCTGAGGGGGAGTATTAGCTGCAAACTGATGCTGTCTCTGTTGGCTCCCAGCATGGTGCTCTTGCTTGACCAGCCAAGGACCGCAATGTGCAGTTCCTCAGTGGTTACTCAGAACCATAGGACAGGTTGGAAAACCCCTTTAAGATCATTGACCCAGCAGTGCCAAGCCCATGCCCCAAGTCCCACATCCACACACTTTTTAAATCTCCCCAAAACAACCTCTTCCAATGCCTGACAACCTTTTCAGCGAAGAAATTATTCTCCGATTACCCCACCAGGCTGAGCCCTGAGGACATCCCTTCCCCTAAGAAACTTCCATACTCGGGTAATTATAAACACTCCGGTAACTACAACTCTCCGGCGCTCTCATAGTATTTAACGCGAAACCCTGGCCGGTTGTTTCAAACCCGCTTGGGCGCGTTTGCACCGCGGCTCCGCCGCTGCCGTGGCTGCGGGCGGGTTCGGGGCCGGTTCGGGGCCGGTTCGGGGCAGTTCGGGGCCGGTTCGGGGCAGTTCGGGGCCGGTTCGGGGCAGTTCGGGGCCGGTTCGGGGCAGGGAGCGCCGGCAGCGCCCGCGGCCGCTCCAACACCGCCCCCTGCGGGCCCGGCCGCGCTGGAAACCGCGGGGCCGGCAGCGAGCGGGGCTGGGCTGCGGCGGGGAGCGACAGCGCCCTGCAACCCTGCTGCAACCCCGCTGCAAGCCCCGGGACTGCCCGCTGTAACCTTGCTGCGAGCCCCGCTGCGACCCCCGGGAGTGCCCGCTGCAAGCCCCGGGAGTGCCCGCTGCAAGCCCCGGGAGTGCCCGCTGCAAGCCCCGGGAGTGCCCGCTGCAAGCCCCGGGAGTGCCCGCTGCGCTGCTGGCCGCACAGGTGCGCAGTCCCCGTGGTCACTGCTCTCCTTTTCCTGCGCGAGTTCCGCCTCAGGTGACGGATCCAGACTGATCAGGGCTTTGGGTTTCTCCGCCGCCTTAGGGCAGCCACGCGTTTTGGGTGGAGAAGCCACCTGCGGACAGGCAGTTCTCAGAATTGTGCGCGGAATTGCCTCCCTGCCTGTGCCGAAGCCCTAGGAGTGCCCAGGGCGCGGTGTGAGTCGGTGTTCAGCAGTGAACTCCCGAAAGTAAAGTGGATGAGGATGGGAATCACTATTTTCAGCTGTCGGTGCTCGTGAGCTGCTCGTAGCGCCGCCCCATCAAACGGCGGGGCTGGGGGGGCCTTACCTCCTCCTTGGCTCCAGCAGAGGGTCGCTCCCTCCATCCCATCCCATCCCATCCCCGCGCCGCTGCCGGCCCCAATCCCACCCCCAATCCCAGCCCCCCGTTTAACGCCAGCCCCCGCACTGCCTCCCATCCCCGCTGCCAACAGGGCAGGAGCGGCAGAGCTGCCTGCGCCGAGCGATGCTGCGCTCCAGCCGCTACCGCGGGGCGCTGTGCGTGCGCGCAGCCGGGCTCCCATAGGATCCGGCAGCCCCAAGGCAGCCCGCAGGCAGCCCTCTGGCCCGGGGGAGGGGGCCGGGGCAGCCCCCGGCGCGGCGGGGCAGCGGGGCTGGGCTCGGGGGCAGCTCCCGCCCGCTCCCCGCCCGCCGCCACTCCGGCGGCTCCGCCGAGCAGCACCGCGGCTCCGGCTGCCGGGGCCGCCGCCGCGCACGGCCACCAATGCGGGGGAGACCGGCGGCGAGGCAGCGGCTCCGCGGCAGCGGGGAGGGCAGGTGAACTCCGGGGAAGGATGACCGGCGTCGCCGCGATCGTCTTTTTCCTGCAGCTCTTGCCCAGGGCGGACGCACAGGTCTTCCCAGGTGAGTGATGCTCGCCCGGCCGGTGCCCCGCTCTTCCGTCCCCCGGGTACCCCCGCCGCGGGCGGCTCTCCCGGCAGCCCGAACTCTTCGCCTGGTCCGTGCCTCCGGCCTCGCGGGGAGCTCCCGGGGCCATGCGGGGAGCGGCGGGGGCTGGAGGCGCCTCGGAAGGCGCTGGCCAGCGGCAGCCTCGGTCCCCCGCTTCCGAAGGCGCCGGGGATGCGAGGGGCTCTGCCCGGCCGGGACGGGGCCAGCGCCGCGGCCGGGGGCCGGGGGACCTCGCTCCTGCGAAAGTTGCGTGTGGCAGGAGGTGACGGCATCGCCTTTATTCTGATTTATTCTGAGGGATTCGCGATACGTGAGGCGTTTTTTGGTGGTAAAGAGCGTTTGCGAGCCCAAGGCAGGAGTTGGCTCCTGCGGGATGTGCAGCGCGGGAGAGCCGCTCCCTTTCTCTCCGGTCTGGGGAAGGGCTCCGGGCTTGCTCCGGGAAGTTTCGTGGCAGCTGCTTCACCACTTGCATGTCGCAGCTCCAGGAACTTTCTCGGGGGGCTCAGCCACTCGGATCGGCTCCTTCCCGACTGTCACCTTCCCTGGCGCTGATGTTGGAGAGTACTTTGCTCCCTGGCATGTGTACAGTAATAGTAGCCGGCTATTTTCCCACTCCTACGAGTTCCTTTAGGCATAGTTTGAATTACTTGAAGATGACAGGTGCTTATAGAGCTGGCTTTCTGCTGTGCTATTCTGTAGGTAATCCAAAGCTACATGGGTCTTGCTTTTCTCCTGGATCTTGCAATACATTAATTTTCTCACTGCAGCTTGTACTCATGCTAAAAAAATAAGCAGTTATAGCTTTCTTCTCTCTTGACTTAGAAAAAAAGAAGTATTTTAAAACTACCTGTATATTTAAGACGAGTAAAATTTCTGTTATGTCGCTTAACGTAGGGCTGTATCTCATTGCTTGTGACTTAGCCATGCTGGAGGCACGAAACTAAGTTGAGTTCATCTCAAACGCAAGAAGGTTTTAGAAGCAGCTCGAATCACTCTGTATCGCTGTTTTGAAGCAGCAGCAGTGGCGTGTTGGAGATGCTGAGCCCCGGGCACACCTTGCCCCGAGCCCCTGCTGCAGGCTGGGCTCAGGGCCGGGCAGACCCTCGCCGGAGGAGGGGTTGCCACCAACCCGGCCCGCTTTGACACCACCGGGATCTTGTTTACATTGCTAGGCAACTGCACAAAGCACAGATTTATTAGAGAGGCTGGGAAAATCTAACCTAGTTAAATAACTGCTTCCTTGAGTAAGCAATATGTGGAGCTATTTATTCCCCCCCCTTTTCTCTCCCTTCCAACTGTTTTCGTGTTCTTGACACTTGTCATATCAATTGAGATTAGATCCTGGGCTTTTGATGAATCATTTAGCCAGATGCTTGGAAAGAAGAGTGTTCTGTGAAAATAGCAAAGTTTTAAGGGGGCAGAAGATGCTTTGTGTTTGAGGGAGATAATGTAATATGAGCTAAACACATGAAAATGTACCATATTTCAATTATTTTTGGGAAAGCCATGAAATATTTTAATTATAAGTGGAAATAGTAACTATGAGGGTTTTTTAAATCATTAGTATCCCCTTCTCCCTCCTATTTGAGTGTGCGTCCTCCCATCCAAAGTAAGAGGCACTGATTTTAACAACTGTTTTCTGAGCTGCTGGTAATACTGAAATTAGGAGAAAGTTTTTCTTCCTCACTTTTAAAATAAGTACCTGCTGTGAAGTGTATCGGTTTGGACTGTATCCCTATAGCTGATTTTTTTTTCCTTATAGTAAAAAGCAAAGTTATGCAGGTGCCCTTTGTCCCTGAAAAATCGGTGAAGTTTGGAGCGGCTCCAGTTAATGCCGTCAGTGGCTTTCCGCATCTTCCATCAGGTGGTGCTCTCTCCATAACTTTTAGGACGCAAATACCTCCCGTCTCCGATTATTTTTCAAAGCCTATTACGTTTATACAGCAGCCTTTTGTTAAACATCCCAAAAAATCACTGTACAAGTTGTTGGCTAGGGTTTTTGCAAAATTTATTTTCTTAAGCGATCGCTGGACTAGGAAATAGGAAAGGCACAAGTCAAGAGGAAATGTAGTCAGTTCCTACCCGATTTGCACAGCTGCTGCTGCTGCTTGGTGTTATCCCCAACGTAAAATTGGGAATACTACAAAGAGGCAGCAGAATGCTCACGGCTTCTCCCTGGAATACCTCGTTTCATCCTGAGGGAGCTGGCTGACACTTATTTCTTTATGTAATTTCTCTATCACTCTATTTATAACTCTTCTCCCCAGCAATTACTTCCCCTTCCCTGCAGTCTCTGTATTTGTTTGTAACTCAGCATATGCTTTTCGAGGTTCTAAACTTTTTGTCGCTCTAGGGTCAGCTGCTAATTTAAACGCTTTACTTTTCCATGCAAGACACAGAAAGTAGAACCAGGTAATGATTGTGGTTCCCGGTTCTTTCAGGAATTTGGAACTGGAGGAGCATTACTTATAGGGAAGTTCTTCCCCTAAAAGTCCGTGTGGGGTTTTTCTCCTACCAGAACATGTGGGCTATTCCTGCAGTTGCCCACACTTCACTATTGTCTGTTTTGTGAGGATTTTTAGCACAACGGGGGGATAAATAGACAGATTAAAGTCATTTGCAGCTGCGAAAAAGCATCCGGGGTGGGAAAGTAGGACAGAGGGTTTCCATGGGGGCTGTTGACCCGAACACCGGATTATTTAACTCTTTTTCTCCTGCTGGCAGTGCTTGGTTCACTTCTGCCCCTGTCCCGCTCCCTGCTCTGCTGCAGAGAGCTCGGATGAGAGCCGGCTGCTCCCAGGGGCTGCTGCCACATGGCCGAGTTACGGCAGCTGAGAGTTCATTACACACGGCTCGTCCGGGCGGCAGAGGAGATGAAAAGGGAGCAAAGTGCAAGGAAATTTTTGGGGGAAGCTGTAATTTAGTAGGAGTTCATTTGCTCAGGTTTTGCTGTCAGTAAATTGGCGGTGAAAAACGGGCCCTTCTGAGCGAGCTGCTGTGTGTGGCAGTTGTTAACAATGCAGCCATTTAACTCAATAATCACTTTTCTCTCCCTCTGGGGAGCTGTTAGCACCACAATTCCACTTTATTTTTATCCCCGGCTGGCTCGATTTGTTTTCTAATACATAAACAATTAATCCTAAGAAGGTGATGTTGTGAAACTGCCTCTTTCGACAGCGGCAGCGAAAGGTCACTGTGTGTATAAAGGCGTTTGTGAATCTCGGAGGGATAATCCTTCTCTTTTACAAATGCAGAGCCCCTTTTAACCATCCACCCTCCTGCGAGTCCCTGAGCTCTGCTTTTCTCGTTTAATTGTACTTTTAAAGTCTGTTATGCTCTTCGTGCAGGCCCACGTGCTCTAGTTTTCATTAATATTATGGGAATGACTTGGGGCACTTACTGTAGAATATTAAAGTATATTTTTTTAAGAAGGCACCATCATCTGTTGCCATGGAAACCCGAATAGTAGTAAAGATGTAGGTCTGAGGCTTTGAACCTCGAAAGCCACGGACAAGGGTTGTTTCTTATAGGAACAATTACTTTTGTATATGAAATCCAGTTAAGTGGAGAGAAGAAAGGGAAATAAATTGATCTGTTCAGCATTGCTCTGACAATCCTCTTGAATAACATTCAGCACAGAAGGATCAGTGTCTCTGATTCTCTCTGTGTGTATGCTGTGGGTTTTTTTAAAGCTCATTATTTATCATAATAGTTGTTTTATGCCTCTGGTGATTTTCATTGTGATTTTATAAGTGAGGTGCACGAATGCATATTGGCAGGCATTGTTCTTTGCTTGAATGGGAAGCGCTTCACATACAATGGAGAGGTGTGCACTGGAACTTAAATATTTTGGCAATGGGCAAATTTGAGACTGATTTAACGTGGCCCTAATTAAAAAAAAAAAAGAATAAAACCAGCAGATGTTGTCTGAAATCCACCTACCCAAATGTGATTGTATGCATGGGTTTGCTCACTGATGAGAGTGATAATACTTCTGCTTTAGCAGAGAAATCCTGCAGCCTGGTTGACATCCCCACAAACTCTTACAGTTTGGGTGACGAGCAGCAGGATGTGTGTGTGCATTGCTATATAAAGCCCTCTGTCTTTCTAGAGAGACATTCCTCAATTTTTTATGGAAACTGCTGCAGTCTGTTTCCTCGGTGTCTTGTAATGCACAGATTAAATATGTAACTGAGCTTCCAAAAAATGCTCATAGGAACATTCATAGATGAGACTTTCCTGGCTTGTATTTGAAATAGCGGCAGCATACAGGGGTCACCTGCTGCTGTGAACAAGTGCAGGTCTCCATCTGTGATGCAGGAAACCTTCTGTGCCTCCCATTCCTCATAGTAGAGGGCTCCACTCCCCTGAGGAGGGGCTCGTGGGTTGGCATTCCTTGGCTCTGTGTTCATATTCCTGATAAGAAGATGGTATATGGCTCTTATGGTATTTCTGGAGCGTTTTATGGAGCAGCATTACTTGGCTCATTTAAGCCAATGTATTTGGCCTGGAGTCACTTTTTTTATACCTCTCACAGTTCCTAATTTTCTTAGTTTTTTTCTTTAGCTGATGCTCTCCCCTGTTTGTGCTGGATGGTTCTGCTTGGGTGTACCTTCATTTAGAAGGTCTCTGCTTTTTTTTGAGACATCCTTACCTACCTCTTACCCTACCACCTTCCTGGCCTGGTGCTGTCCCTTACTTCTGAATGTTCCAGGCAAAGGCAGATAAAAAGAGCAGGCACACAAAGGTGGTGAGTGTTGTTGATGGCATCAGCGAGGACTTCTCACTGCCTGGTCCTATTTTTCTGTGCACTTGTCATTACATAACAAAAAAGGGTTCATTATTGTGAGCCCTAAAGATCATATATCTTCATGGCAAAGGAGACAATTACTGTGTCTTAATCGGACCATGAATCATTTAATCAGTCCTGCTTGTTTTTTAATATCCAGTAAATACATCCCATCTATCACTGCAGTTCAGAGATGTCAAATCCTTTGTAAACTAGATGTCAAGACATTGCATGGTCCAGAGGAAAATGCTGATAAGAAAGACATTTCAGCTAAAGAAAACAAGGACCTCTGGAGAAAAAAGGCTGTTAAGGTGTTGTTTAACGCCCCAGTTAAAGATGATGTAATTCTGGGAAGTCCTGGTAAAACAGGACAAGAAACCCCAGGAAGAAAGAACCTACTTAGTGCTTGGTCTCCTCTGGTTTTCTGGTTTTCTTTTAAGTAGTGCTTGTAAATCAATCCAAGGCCAGTTGTTTGATTTCTTTTCTCCAGCTGGATCCCCCTGGGACTGCAGCCTTGGGAATTCAAGCCGACTTGGTGAATTCTGCTGCCGTTTGAAGTGGTGCAGCTCATGTGGTTGAAGGATGATTGAGCTGCTTATGAATTTTGGGAGGATGGGACCTGGCTCTTGTTCCTTGATATTTTTGAGTTCATCTCTCAGGAAGGCTGTGGGGTTTGACAGCTGATGATGTTGTGTGGGCACAGATCAGTGCTGCAGCCTGAGCAACCTCCGGTTACGCAAAGCTCTTTGTTCAGCCATGCTGTTCCCTTTGTGCTGGAAGTGCTCAAAGTGTCCCATATCTCATGTTTTCTTAGCTGAAATGGCTTCAGATCTGGCTTTTCAGAGGAAACAGAGTTTATCACTTTTTTTTTTCCACATACATCCTTGTCAATCTCAGCTTCGTTCCTGGTAGTGACTGTGTTGAATCACTGGGAAGCAGCTCCTGGCTGTGAATTCAGCTGTAGAGTGAAGGAGGGCTGCTCCAATCTTGTCCTCTGCAATGCTGTAAAGAACAACAAAATCAAGAGCATTACACTTCAGCCAGAGTTTATCCATTTTTGATGTTGAGGATCAATCTTTCCCTCTTTGAATAAGAAGAAAGTATCATTACCTGTGTGAGCAGAAGTAGGGCTTCATGCTGTGCTGGGGATAGATTTGGAATATTGTGCTTTTGACTTCAGCCCTGCTGAATTCGTTGCTGCCACCTTAATCTGAACTTGTGTGAATCTTCCTTCCCTTAGTACTGACTCAAAGGTCAGCCCCCAATAGCAGAGGGGAGAAGAAATCCTAAAAAGGCAAATATACCAAATTTATGAAGTGTGCTTTCAGGATCTTTTTTTAATGGCAAAGTGTGGAGCTGGGGATGGTAATGGTGCCATGTGGTTTTGTTTATTTGAGAATGATGATTTGTAGGAGTGAAAAGCCTGTCTGATTGTGACCAACTAGTAGAAGTAGGGCACAAAGCAGGGGAGGAAGAAGGGAATTAAAGCAATCTGACTGCTCTATAATGGGCCTTTCTTCCTTTAGAAATGTTTACTGGAAGCACGGCAGCATTTGCTGGATAAGCAGAAGAGCACTCCTGTCAGCAAGGCGGGAAGCTGCTGAGCTTGATGGTTCATTTCTCCAGAAAAGGGATTTGCTGTCAACATGTACCCACTTACTGTGGGCAGCCCAAATCTCTGTCTGCATTTCTAGGTGGGAATTCAGTGCTCTAATGGGAACAGTTGCTGCTGAAAGTGTTAAGTGCGGTGTGTTTCTACCACAGTCAGTCATTTCTCAGGGAAATATTTCATGGTTTTGATGTTTCTGCAGAGGTGTGTGGCTGAGAGGCAGATTTAAAAAACCCCAACCAGCTAAGCCTAGGCTGTGTCCATCTCACTCCACACCACTGCTCTGGGTTGGTACCAAGAATTTTTACTAATTTGTTCTTAAGAAAAACACCAAGATAAGCAATAATGAGCTATTTCTGGTGTTTTCCATTCATGTCCACCTATTCAAAAGAGGTATATCTCTCTAGAAAATCTGTTCTGTGCTTTCTCTGGCCTTTAGCTTGGGTGAGTTTGTCAAGTGGCTGAGCAGAAGTGCTCCTCACCTTCTCATTGTTGCCTTCTCATTCCGGGCTCGAGAGGCAATTGCCAGTTCTGCAGTGGGACCAGCTCATCTCTCCTAATGAGCCTCTTTACCAGAGACTCCCTTTCCCCTCTTAATTGTTTATTGAACCTGAAGGGGTGGCTTTGTTGTGTACTAACGTAGGAACACCTGAAGAGCCAACTGCTAAATGCTTTAGAGGCACAAATTACTGGGGTTTTTCTGATAGCCTGAAGAACGTTTTCTTTGCAGTTGTTCAAGGGAGAAATAGAAACAGCAGCAGAAGCACGAGCACTGCCACAGTCAAGCAAGAAGGGTGGCAGCTGACAGGATCCTGGTGTTGGGCTGGGGGTAGTGATGGAGAGTGTGATGGGAAGGAGAATTTTTAAATTTACAGCAGTAGGAAGAGAGCAGGTATGAAGAGAAATAGGAAAGGGGGCTTTGCCAGAACAGAAACAGTGAGGAAGCAGACATAAAATAAAGCTCTGAAGTAGGCTGCTCTCAGGCTGGGACTGTGGCTGGCACTGATAGAATCTCCTCTTCTTTAAGGTAAATGTCCACCAGAGTCATTGCGAGAGAGCTCATGGCTGCAAACTTTGCTCCTTAGGCCAAAATGTGGGATACAGCACCTAGTTCTTGTCTTTAGTTTCACAGTGATTGAGCATCAGTTCACAAACCAAACAGATACGAATATTTTTAATTTACCAATAGCCACTTCTAAGTTTGCTTAGGAAAGTGTATATTTATCTGTTATATTTGCCAGTTGCTAATATTTTAAGAGCCTTAACCACACCAGCAGCAGTTCTCCCTGTTGTTCCTCCAGCTCAGCTGGTATTTCATAGCTCTGCTCATGTGTTCACACGACAGTTGCACACTGTTTATTTCAGTAATGGGAAGGAATAAGCACGTGAAAGGAAAACCCTGTTATATTTACACTCTGCAGAACACTGCTGTCCGTGTCAGAGTGGCTGATCAGGATATTCTGGGAACCTCAGTGCATCACTGGGCCTGGGTCAGAGCCTGTGCCAGGCAGCCCAGATGTGCCTCAATCTGTGCAGCAGCCAACCCTAATGAAACCTCCAGGAGCCATCACCCATCACCCACCTAAAACCAGTCACTCATCCTTGTTCCTTCCCTTCAAAGAGCTGGTTTTGAGCCTTTCAGTGTCGGGACAGGTATTTTGTGTTGCTTTGCTGGCTCTGGCTGCACAGGGTGCAGTCTCCTGATGGATTTGACTTCCAGATGGGTTTGTTATAAATACATATTCTACTGTTGGCCTTTCACAAGTATTAAGATAAATGCTATATGTATAATGTTAAAATAGCTTTGCTGTATGAATACAGTTTTTATTTCTGCTATTAGCAAAATTAGGCAAAGTGGTGATAGCTGATACAGTATGTTTGAACTGTCTGCTTGCTTGGGATAACATCCAGTGAACACAGAAATGGGACCCTGCTGCTGACAGGGCAACTATCAACACTCACTGTCTGTGCAAAGCATGGACCGAGGCCCGAACTGGAGGTGATAATGAAGAAGGATTAAAACCACAGCTTGCTTTAAAAAGGCGGACACAGGGAGGGGCCATGCTAAACAGCTCCTAGAATATGTAAACTAATTTGTGGGAAAATATGAATATGCATAATGGTCTATGAATATGCAGCAGGCTGATGTAATAGAAAAGGTATTTAAGGAGTATCTCTAAGATGATAGGTGTGCTCTTAGCTGAATGCCAAGCACCCGGCTGTTTTAACCCTTTGCTTTATCTCTGTCTCCTATTACTTTATATTACATTATTTTTATTAAATATATTTTTAAATATTAAATATATTTTTAAAAACATATTATTTTTATTAAATTTTAAAATTTTACCAGGAAAGCAAACCTCGTTTTTCGCAGGTGGCTGGGCAGGTGCCCGTGGCGTGGCTGCCGTGCCAGCTCTGACTCATGGACGTGCCCCGAGGGCTCTGCTGCTCTCCTGCCTGGCCGGGCAGGTGAGAGCGCCAGGGCTGGGTGGCTGCCAGCATCCCTCCCATTGCACGGCACTCCTGTGCACAAACACGTGCTTGCCAGGCACGCTGCACTGCACCCTCTGCTTCATTTTGGGAAGTGGGAATTTATTCATTTGTATAACTTAAATCTAGACCCAAAGTTCCCCCCCAAATACGATCTGAATAATCATTTTGTTGAAAAAGAACTGCTCCTCATAAACCAGGCGCTTCCCCGCAGTTCTTGAGGTTCAAACATTCCAGGGTGAATCAGGGAGAATAAATCCATGTGATCTAGTAAAAAAATAATAGGCTCAAAAAAAGAAATCTCATTTTAAAAAGGATTTTTGCTATGCAAATGTTGGTCAAAACATCTCCCCAGCTTCCTGAATAAATTTTTTGTTGGCGATAGGGTTTCCTACGCAAACAGTAAATATTTTTATGATTAAAACATGGGAGATGGTGTATGTACTAACAGCTATCAGCACGTGGTAGGAATGATCAGAGAAGTGGAAAGCTTGGAAATAAACACAGTGTCTCTGTTGGCACAGGGATAACCCTGGAGACTGCCAAGGCCAGAGCCTGCAAAAATAAGAAAGTATAATTAATTGTCCTTAAATGAACTTTCCAAGCAAAAATAACCCTTTAAAAGTAAACACTCAACTTTGCATCTTTTATAATAAAGCTTTTCCATGTGCCAAAGATTTCCATGTTCTTAAATGCGTTTATTAAGATTTCTGTGCATATTTATCGTAAAAAAAATTAACATACTGAGTACAGCTGCACTGGACATCTGCTTTACCCTGGCAGTTTGATTTTCTAGTAATAATGCAAAGATACTTCTGATAATGGCTGGGCAGTAATGTTTTGGAATGTTTCTTGGCTTCTGAAGGTCACTTGGCAGTTATCTGTATTGAATCACTCCTGGGTTTTGGTGTGGGTTTTTTTTTTTTTTTTTTTTTTTTGATGGTTTTTTTTTGTTTGTTTGGATTTTTAAGAGGTTTTTCTTCCATTCTGATGAGCTGCTACTGCTAACAGAATGCTCAATAAATGAGTGTTTCATTAAAGGAAATATTTAATTTCCTTGTGTCCTTTAGTGTAATTCTCAGTGGTCACTGACTTCAGGGTGACTTGCAGGTATTTAAAACATGAAACAACAGCAGCATTAACAATACATAAACCCCAAACTTGTGTCATCCTGCTTGCCAAGTGTAATTTGTGCTAGAATTGCTGGAGAGAAACAGGAGAGTGTTTGGATTACCCACAGAGTTCTTCCTCATGTAGGGGGTGGCAGAAGGATCGCTCATCAAATTCAGACTTCAGATGCAATTTCCATTAAAGCTGAGAAAATTCAGAAATAGTTCCTTTATAAGTTTTTTGCTCAGTGATGGTAAACTTTCAAATTCTCAGTTCTTAAAAAAAGTCAGAATTGAGCATCTCAAGCAGAAATCCTGAGTAGTATTGCAGTGTAAATCCAGAGTGAAGGTGTATTCAAAGTGATTTTTGAGTGGAGGAGAGAAATCTGGGGGTGATTAATGCTGAGACTGTTGAGAGGACTGACTGGCAATTGATGGCATTTTGCATCAAACCAAATGTGGATTTGAAGAGCAGCAAGTGCACTGAGGGCAGGATATGCCACCTGCTGTGTTTGTATTTTAAAAAGTATATGTCAGGATGTTTTTTCTGCCTGGAATATTCCTCCTGAACATCCTCTTACTTCCAGGAGTGACAAATTAACATATTGAGAGTACACACAAGTGACAGCAATTTCTCCTCTTTTGAACAAAGATTTACAGTATTTAAATCCATTTAATTTCTGGCTCTCTAACTGAGAATGGAGCTGTGGAGAGTACCTCAGAGGGAGAAAAGGGAGAAATATTTAATGTACAGTGAAAGGAATAGAATGAGATAAAAACAAGAGAAGGATTACTTTGGACATCACGAACATCTTACTGCAGATCCATGAGGCTGTGGAATTGTGTCCCAGAGGAAATGGTGGAAACTCTGTTGTCTGAGCCACTTTAATTTAGACAGGACAAAAAATTGAACAATCCACTGCAGGCTTTTTTCCTCTAAATTTCTGACTTTATTATAATGCTGTTGAGGAGGGAAAAGAAGAGGAGGTATAGTGAGAAAAAAAAAGTGATGATGCTGTATTTAGCATAAGTGATAACACATACTAATGCTTCTCTGCTGTTTTTTAATTAATCTGATTATCTGTTAAATATCAACAGCATCATGGTGAAGGCAAGATTGTATCATGTGCCCCTCCAAATACCCCTCACCCCCAAATCTGCATTTAGACCTTATCGAATCTGGGGGCAAATAGTGAGTGTGGGATTAAAAAAAACCCAATCAACAGAGCACACCACAAACAAACAAACAAAACACACAAAAAAAATCTCAGCCAAAACCCCCAGGCAAACAGAAAACCAGCCCAAACAAAACAACAAAACCCAATTAGAAGTGCAATAGATGATTTGTAGGTGCTGAAGAAGCACATAATGTTCCAGCCAGAGAGAGGAGGAGTGTGAAGCATGTGATGCCTTATTTCTGTGTCAGAATCCCTGCGTGCTCGTGGGTGAGTTGCTGGGGAGCTGTGGCAGGGGAGCATCAGCTCTGACCCTGGAGGGGCTGGGCTGAGGCCCCAAAAAGGGCTTGGGGTGTCACACCCCACCTGCAATCCCTGCTGCTGTGTGAGGGGTCCCTGGAAATCCCTGAGCGCCCTGGAAATCCCTGAGCACCCTGAAAATCCCTGAGCGCCCTGGAAATCCCTGAGCGCCCTGAAAATCCCTGAGCGCCCTGGAAATCCCCAAGCTGCAAGTGGGGAATGGGATGTTAACTTGTGTTAATCATTGACCTTTGAGTGCCTGGAAGGACAGGGTTGAACACAGCTCTCAGGTGGGGTGCTGAGTGTGTCCGAATGCTGGGGAAGGGCCAGGAATTCTATAGCTGTGGCGAAACCTGAGAGGAAATTAATAATTCTCTCTGTAGAGCTCAGTTTGCATAGTGTGCAGTAAATAATGCATGGGCCCACGGAGCTAAGAGTAAGAATAAAACAAAATATTGAGTAGCTGCCCCTCCAGTCAGGGCCATCCATCTTTTGCATAAACAACTAAAGGTCCCGTGGAAGAAGTGTGTGATCAGGGGATTTTTTTCAGCCAAACCTGCAAGAGGATTGGCACAGGGTTTTGTGGATGACCTTCTACTAGTGCATCTAATACCCTTGAAAAAAATCTTGGTTATTTATTGATGTTGATATTACTCTTTTCTCAGTGTCCCTTTGTGGCAGGGAAGCCCATCACCTGAGTGGTCAGGAATTTGTGGGCTTCTCTTTTTGGCTGCATGAATGTAAAGGGGGAGGTTTGCTGCTCTGTCTGTAACTCTACAACATCCTGTCTTTTTTATATCACCCCAGAATTGATAAAGCAGGATATGAACAGAAGTTTGAGGGTGTGGGCAGAGTGAAGTGGTTTTCTAGTCTAAACAATTGTAGGGTTCTGTGTTGTGAAAGAAGCTTGTGACAAGCCACAAAAATTTAAAGGAAATGTGTTGGAATTAATAGATTGGCTTTTTGCTATCATAGATTTAGATTCCACTGGCACCTAATTCATGCAGGAAGGCAAAGCTGTCACTTCTCAGGCTCTGTCTGTGTCAGGATGGTGACTTAGTTAATTGTTCAGAACTAGATGGCACTGGAAATTTTTCTTTTATGAGGATTCAGGACAAAATAGGAGCCTGGAAACTTCACCTGTATTTTATTGGTAGTACATGTCCATGGTGCTGTGCAGGCAGCTCCTCTGATGTGATCCTGAAGGGCTGCCAGGAGTTTTATTGTGGTTTAGACTTGTAAGGAGGCAGTTGGACTGCAATGAATTGGGATTTGAGCCTTTATGGTTTTGTTTACATTTATATTTGCTACGTGGTGCACTTGTACTTCTTGTTTGAATCAAAATCAGCATCATGTACACAATTAAGGTCACCCTGTGCTTTGCTTGCCTCGACTGGAGTAGTAGAAAGCTGGGTGGGCAAGCCAGTGCTGTTGCAATTAAATTGAATCATTTGAATCCCATTAAAGAAAAAAGGAGGAGAGAAAACACTGTTATTTATCAGTCAACTTGAGGGAATTCATGTCTCCTGAAAATTAGCTTCAGTCCTATTTTTTTTTGCAATTGTTCTCAGCGTTGATATTACCGTAGAGTTAAAGACAACAAATTATAATGAGTTTCTTCAAAACTTTCCTTTTTCTTTGTGCCTCTAGGCTTCCAATCCATTTTCCTTACTCTGCTCTCTCCTTTTGCAAGGCATTTAGTGGCTGCTCGTTCCCGCTGTGTTCCTGCAATGCCCATCCATGTTAGATGATACTCCAGGGATTTACAGTGCCACAGCAGCAGGTGGATGTGTGCTCATGGCATGTGCAAATCTGCAGATCAGCTCCTGCTCTGAGCCTGCCAGGGTGACTGGAGTTATTTCGGAAACCTCTAGATTTTCCACTGAGACAACTCTGTTAAGAGAAGTATAAAGGTGAAAAATATCAGTGGTTAGAAATGTTTTAGCAGGTTTTTCTTAGCCTTTGGTCTTGGGTTTGGCTTTCACATGTGTTTGATGAAGGGAAGGAAGGCAGGAGGGTGGTGTTTCTTGCCAAGCTGATGCAAGGAGGGATGCCCTTGTTATAAATGCCAATTTCATTCCAATTAATAAAATATAATTTTAATAATTAAAGAATTACAAGGCAAAAATTTAGGCAAACGCAACAATAGGAAGTACAGTGCCGATACCCGGGATCGACGCTGGGTGAACCAGTCACAGCCCCAGCGTGCTGTAACCCCCTCGTTCACAAATTGGTCTGTTTGGGGTCCTGGTTTTATACAGTTTATTTGGCCTGTGGCAGAGGATTTCCCCACAGTTCTTTGTGTTCGAGGTGGTTCTTTTCAAATTAATCTCCTCTGTCTGTCCGGCTGAATGGGGCTTCCCTGTGAAAGGATGGTTGATTTCTTCCCTCCCTCCACTGTATGAACGGGAGATGAATTTCTGAATGGAGAGGGTCCCCTGATAGTATCTCTGGTGATCACTGAGCAGTTCGCAGTTCTGCTGCCCCTGGAGGACTGATTACGATCTTGATTTTCCTCTCATTCAGATGTCAATAGCAGAGTCCCGATTCCCAGCAAGGCATTGTCCTTCTCTCAATAGCAGTTCCAGGGTGTCGCCCGACTTGAGATTAGCTGGTTTCATGCCTGGCCTGCTGGCATTTTTATTTTACAGAACATATTTACAGTTTACATGCATCAAAACACGAATTAATATACCATATTTATTACACCCTGCTCAAGGGGTCTGGGCTTTGCTTTTCTCCTCTGGGGCTCACCCCATCCAGCCACGAGTGCCTCACCTCAGGCCTGCCAGGGGCTGCTGTCTGCTGGAGAGTTCTGTTCAGAATGGACAGCAAGGATCCTGAAATCTCGGAGAAATCCAGCGGGAGCAGGGCAGCGATTGTCCCCCAGTGCTGGCACTGCTGAGGCATCACCTTAAGCCCTGGGGGCAGCTCTGGGCCTCAGGACAAAGACCCTGAGGGGCTGCAATGTGCCCAGGGTGGGAATGGAGCTGGGGAAGGGCTGGAGTGTCCAGAGATGGGAACAGAGCTGGGGAAGGGGCTGGAGCCCCAGGAGAGGCTGAGGGAGCTGAAGAGGGGGCTGGAATGTGCCCAGGAGGGGCTGGGGGACCTGGGGAAGGGGCTCAGCCTGGAGAAAAGGAGCTCAGGGGGGACCCTGTGGCTCTGCACAGCTCCTGACAGGAGGGGACAGCCGGGGGGTCAGGCTCTGCTCCCAGGAACAGGGACAGGAGGAGAGGGAATGGCCTCAGGCTGGGCCAGGGGGGGTTTGGGTTGGAGATTAAGGAAAATTTCTTCATGGAATGGGCTGTCCATCCCTGGCACAGCTGCCCAGGGCAGTGGAGTCCCCATCCCTGGGGGAAATGAAAGGTGTGTGGATGTGGCACTCGGGGACGTGCTTTAAAGGTGGCTTGGTCAGTGCTGCATTGTCTGACTCAGTGATTGCAGAGGTGTTTTCCAGCCTAAGCAATTCCGTGACTCAGTGTTGTGGGAGAAATTTGTGGCAAGGTGTAAAAATTTGGGAGAAGTGCGGTGGGATTAAGAAGTTTGCTTTTTGCAAATTTGCAATTCTTTGTCATGCAGAGAGATTCTTCTGGCATCTGATTCGTGCAGGAGGACAGGGCTGCCCCTTCTTAGCCTGTCAGAATGGGACTCAGTTAATTGTTCAGAAAGAGATGGAACTTGGAATTTTTCTTCTGTGGGAACTCATTACAAAATAATAGCCTGGAAACTGAAACTGCAGTTTACTGGCAGTACATGTCCTTAGGACACCGTAACAAAATAGCACAAAGTAATGGAAGCAGGAATTGCATCTCCAAGCTAAATATTTATGTATGAATTGACCATGGCTCTTTCTACTCCCTTCCTTGCCCTTTAATATTTTAAAGAGGAAGTAAATACCAATGAAAAATTATTTGTTGTATTGAATACTGTTCCCCTGGATACCTCTCATCAGATGATAACTTTGATTCCAAAGATATTAGGGAGGAGGAAAATGTTTATGTTGCTGTTTTACAGCAAGGCAAATCGAGTACAAGAACATTATCTGTAATATATGAGTAATTGCACAAGGAAATGATTTAAAGAAAATGTATTTAAAGATGAACATGAATCAAGGTTCCCCTCCCCCAGCTCCTTATGATACTTCACTGTTAATTAATTCTTTCAGACTTAAGGATATTGCAGCTCTCTGTCTGCTCCTGGTGTACCAGGAAAATCAAAGTACTCTGACTCACCACGCTTGTATTTGGTAATCTCAAAGGTGAGAATGAAATTTTTAGCTACCTTTAGCTTTCCCTGGGGACACAGCAGCCCAGTGGCTGTTGCTCTGAAACCATGCAGTTTGTGAGAGGTGTGCTCCTTCACAGCACTCCTCATACCCACAGGAATTTCTCCATTCTGGGGTGCTCCCTCAGGGAGCAGGTGGATCTTTGGCACGGTCCTTAGATAAGGATTTGGAGGCTCGGGTTCCCTGTTCCAAACTCTGTCCCTATCTTGTTTGATAACCTTCAGCAAGTGATTTTTTCCCATGTTTCACTTAAGTCTATTGTAAAGAGCACCCTTGTTTCTTCTCTATCTCTCAGGAGTTTGAGGGTGCTTAACAAACACTGGTGAACTGTTTGAAGATCTCCTGATGAAAGGTGACATGGGGGTGTGTGTTTTCAGGTTGGCTCCCTTTTCTCAGGAGTACCAAATGCCAGCTTCTCAGGAAGGTTTGTTTAGATCTTGCCTGTCATCCTTGAACCTGTGTTCAGTAAAATCAGTGGAGCTACTCCTTGTCCACATTCCACAAACCTGAACGCTGACTGTGCCAATTCTTTCTTGGAGGAAGAGGTCATAGAATCATGGAATGGTTTGGGTTGAAAGGGACCTTAAAGACCTTGTTCCACCCCTGCCACGGCAGGGACACCTTCCACTGTCCCAGGCTGCTCCAAGCCCCGTTCAGCCTGGCCTTGGACACTGCCAGGGATCCAGGGGCAGCCACAGCTGCTCTGGGCAATCTCCTTTATTCCTTCCCCTGGCCATGGATAATCCACATGAACCTTCCTGAGGCTGTTTTCTCCCAGCTCTCCTGGTGTGTCAGGTGCTCCAATCCCTTCATTGTTCCCTTTTGCTGGATTTGCACCAGGACATCCATGTCTGTCCTGTCATGCTTGTGTCTGTGTGTCTGTTCTAATCCTCTCTGCGCAGATCAACCCTAATACAAAACCTGTTTGTACTGTCACGTTTTTCTCTGTGTGTATTTTGCACATATATGTATATTTTAGGATTTATTTGGAGGTAGCTGATGCACAGGGCAGGATTTCCCAGGTGATTCTAACTTGATTAAATTTCAGTGTGTGCTTCCTCAAATATTTGGCTTTGCTGAATAAATTGGTGTATTATGCTCATCCTGATTTACTGTCTCAGTGCTGTCCACTCAGTACAGAAGACTAATAATCAGAGTGTCAGTAGCTGTTATATTTTCATTTAAGGGAAAACATACTAATTCTTTTTTGAGACAATATATGATAGGAGAGATTTATTTTTTGTGGCACACTGACTTGTCTAGAACTTTTTTTACTAGAAACTGTCTTTTTTTCTTTTTAAAGGCTTGAACAATTTACTTGGTTCTTTTGGAGAGCTGAAAATGCTGCTAGTACTTGGCCTCATTAAAGTGTGGATGTATCCCTGCTGTCGTTGTGGCTTGGCTACTAGGACTAAACCTAGCTTAGAAGCAAGCTTAAAGTGTGTTTTAATTTTCTAAATTAAAGAAAAACCTCCTGTCTCCTGTGGTGTGTTGGGTGGGCTGGGGCTGTTTGTGGTTTAACTCACCAAACACATTCATTGGGAGTGGTGCTACCAAGCGTAGAGCTGCATATTTGACACCTCCAAAATCCCTTTTCTGCCAGCACTCTCTTTGAAACTTATTTCTGCATTTGATCACATCTTAATATAGCAGAGCAGTCTTTGTAGGAGAAAGGGTTTTTTTTTTCATTGATGGAGCTGAAGTGGAGAGAGCTCCATGGAGGCAGACTCCTGCTGTGTGTGGGTGAGGGCTGTGTGCCCAAACCATGCTGGTTAGTCTGGGTTTGCTCCTGTGCCTCCCTGTGTGGCTCCACTGGCACCTCCAATTCCCATTACAGGTTTGACAGTGCTGCTGTCTGTCTGCTTGGAGCAGTCCTGTTAAATTTAATGATTTCTGAAATATTCCCCTGCCTGCAGTAGTGTGTGAACTGCAAGCACTGCAAGTATTCCTGGAAGCAGGTTGAAGAGTATTTTAAATGTGTGCATTAAACAAGATAGAGAGAGCTCCTGTGCTCTGAACTCCCCCTGCTTTGGTGAGGAAAGATGTGGGCATTTATCTGGACTTGTACATGTCCACGAGCTCAGCAGCATGGTTGGTGCAGTTCTCGTCTTGCCTGAGTCTGAAGGAACTCGTAGATATTTTTTTTAAGAGATGGAAAGGATGGTTTAGGATGAGACTTTCCTGTCTGAGCTGACTGCTGAGGCTGTGCAGGCTCCTCTGGCTGCAGTGAGCCTTTGGTTCATGTTGGAGGGCTCCCAAGGAAACAGGCTGAGCCTCAGTCGTGCAAGTGGGGTCAAAATAGCTCATTTACCTCTTTCTCAGCACTTAACTTCAGTGTTAGCAAGACAGGAAGAAAATGTGTCAGTTTTCACTGTATTCTTGCAGCATTACTTACTTTTCTGGGGAAACTTGCAAGTTTATATTACACGATGTAGGAATTGAAATGGAGTATTTTACTGATGAGCAAAATGGGAATCGATACTCCACCACTTGTTGAGGAGCAATCTTCAGCAGAAAGCATGGGAACTCTGCTTCAGTTCAGAACAAAACATTACTTTGGAATGAACAATTAAAATCTATTGATTTTTAACTTGGAGGTATTAAAGTAAAGAAGTTTAGTGTCAGCTGCTAAATTGCTTTCTTTTAGCACTGTTTTCTGGTGCAGATAAAGCCTTGCATGTAGAGCTGACTGCTTTTTTTCCTTCCCCCTGGCACCTTCCTCCAAATCTCTTTCCACATCTGTGCTGAGCTGGGGATAAGCACAGGCTGAAAATTGTCAGAATTACCAATGGGTGTAGAAATATTTCTGAATTGGGTTGTAAAAGAAGTGCTTTTGTGGAACCTCTGCTGCCTTTGGGAACCAGGTGAATTTTGGCAGGACGTTTTGTCTGGTTTCCCTGCTCCACGTTCATCCCATCCCTGCCCTGTGTATTTTGTACTGGGGGAAAACTGCTAAGGTGTGAAGTTTCTCCCAAATCAGATGCTGAATCAAATGATTCTCTTGGGGTTTTTCTGTGAGTTAAAGGATACCAATCTGCACAAAATCTCTCCACACAAGCTGATGATTTTTAGCAAAGCTGGGAATAACCCCCTTGTTCCCACAAAGCCATGTGGCAAACATTTTACCTCAAAAAAAGAAACTGTGAAGAAATTTGGGGTCTTGGGGTCGATTTTATCCTCCTCCCACCCTCATTTTTACGGGTTCAAAACTCAAAATAATGCAGCTGCCTGTAATTCAAACAGTCTGCTCGGCACTTTTGTATTTGGCTCTGAATGTTGCAGATTTTGATGTCTTTGTTTTGCAACCCTAAAGGTTCAAGAGTATGTGTTTGTATCCACTTGTGCATATATTCTTATGCAGAAGAGGGGACAGAGGCTTCAGGGGGAGTCTTGAAGACAGTTTTTTTAATTCTAACAGAGCTGGAAAGTTGATTAGTAATCCCATAAGTAAATGTCATGATTCTGTTTGAATTTCTTTGCTGTTAATAATTAAAGGTAAATTACAAAATGTTTAAAAAAAAACTTTGTGGAAAGATCATAATTTGCATATATGGGCCAAACTCTTTTCAGGTATGGTAATTTGCAGTGTAGCAAGAAGGATGCTTAAGAAAAGGCTTGGGGAGGAGATGAAATTTTAGATTTGAAAGGCAAAATCCTGGCTTTCTGATGTATCTGACTTTCCTTGATGCTGCTCACAGATAAAATATGAGCAGCAGGATTTTGCCTGTGACTTCAGCTGTATAGAGGAGACATTAAAGCCTTCTTTGAATTCATGTGAAGGTTTGTGCATTAACCACTGAGCAGTTGTGCTCAAGGATCTGCCTCAAAGCCCAAGTGTGGGAAAGTTCCTGGTCACTCCTTGGAGCTGACCCACGGCCACCTCCTCCTTGCAGCTCTGTTGGACAGATGAGTCTGAGGGTTTTTAAGTGATCTCTCTCCTGTGAGTGTGGCAGCTCTGTCTGCAGAGCTCTGACAGGGTTATTACCCACATTTCACTGGCAGAGGATTCCCCTGGAGGAGGGGACAGGGCTCAGCTCAAATCCCAGCAGGGACAGGGACCTTGCTCTGCTCTGATTGCAGATCCTCCTGCTCTGTCAATATTTGGTGGCTCTGCTTCTCATCTGTTGGAATATTGCCCTTCTCAGGAAAGCAAACATTTGCTTTTCCTTCATTTCAATATTGGGCTGTGAGAGAAAGGTGGTGATTACTGCTTCATACCAGGGGTCTGAAAGCATCTGAGTGCTGCTGGTCTGTTTTTCTTAAATGCCAACTTGTTTTTCTGCTTGGATTGCTGAAAATAAAGAGTGTGTGTGTGTGTGTGTAGCTGTTCTGTAACATGTGCAGATGGAGGCCCTGACTAACTGTGAGGTTTGGGGAGTATCTTGGCCCTGAATTAGGAGGATTAATCACATGTAGGAAGTTATTCCTGTAGTTTCACTTTTGCCAAATGTAAAGCTTCTCTGGCACATGCAGTATCATATTTGGGCTGATGTCCAAAAATAAAAAATGGTCAATAACGATTGCCAGTTACTCTGGCAAGGAACCAATTATCCCGTTCTGTTTCCATCCCTCTGTGCACATGTCAATAAATAATCACTCACCCGTGATCCCAATCAACTCTCTCTGATTAAACATATGTGTGTTGAAAGCTTCAAAACTCTAAGTGGTAGCAAATAGCAAAATGCCTTTACTCATTTGGATTTCTTTCCATCTGTTAAAATACCCATTGAGGCCTTAAGTGGTTTGATTACTCTTAAAGTTGACAATGGAAAATCAGTTGCACGTTGCATGGACTGATCCATATTGACACAGAAATTCCCGTGCACTGTGTGAACTGTGTAATAGCACTGGCAACGTGTCTCAGTGCTGAATAATGGGATGCTGTGCTGCAATAATGGCATTTCTGTCCATTTTAGAGCTGCTCATCTTGGAAAGTTGTATGAAGTGACTTTTCAGTTGTCCTTGTTTGCAAGATTTATAATAAGCTGTTCTGCATGCCAATTATGCAGGCACAAGACTTTCAGATAAATCCAAGATTAAAGGAATTGTTTTATAAACAGTCAACAGATAGAGTAATGGATGTTGATAGAGACAATTTTTGAGGCTGGAGTGGTTTTAGTTGTGTGGACAGCCTGTTCCCAGTGTTACCTGTACATTCCCCAGCCTGCAGTGATGCTCCAAAATAATGCTGGCTTTGATTTTGGTCCACATCACCTGCAGCAGGCAGCATCCAGGGCTCTGGAAAAGAGAGAAACTCTGTGGCTGCATGGCTCCAAACAAAAGTGGCATTTCTGTTTTTCCATGGGCATGCCCTGTAGTGCAGGAAATACAGGGAAAGCTGAGGTGACAGCAGTGTGGGTGTTTGTAGGGAGCCCTTGTCCTTGTTCAGCCCTGCTGTACATGCTAGGACATCAAACACTGTGCCACACAGCTTTAATGCCCATGACAAGTTTTCCTTTGAGTGTGGGAGAGCAGATGTCCCTTTAGTTTGGGAGTTAACATGTGGATGTTGGGAGAGCTGCTGGAGTACAAGGCTGAGCCTCTGGAGGCTGAGCCTGAAGTTTGCCAGGAGCACAATTTAATGTTAAATGTAAATGCAGGGCTGCAGATGGCATCCTCGGGTTTCAGGCATATGAATCCAAGCTGCTGCTGAGCTGGGTTTGAATTATCTCCCACCGTGGAAAAGCTGAAGCTGCACAAATTGGACCTTGGGTTTGTCTTTGTTCGGAGGAGAACAGATTGCTCATTTTATGACTGACAGCATTTTGCACTGAAAAAACCCCAAGTTCTCACAAAGTTCCAGGTGCAGGGTGCCTGGGCTGTGACAGATTTTTCCTGTCTTACTGTTTTGTTTACCTGACTCCAGCCATGTTGTATTTCATGCGTCAGTAATCGTTTAATTTGTAATGATCCTGCACTTCCATGAACTTTCTGTGCTCAACCAAAGAAAATTTGTCTCCTTTTAAAAAGCAAGTTCTGCTTTCTATTGATTCTCTCAGGGAAAAAAAAAAGGATATAAATAGTAGTATTCTACCTATTTGCATGTAGTTTTTCTGTTGGATGTGTTGTTTCTTTTCAGTCCTTGCTCCAAATTATTGCTGGGCAGCATTAGCAGCTGTTCCTCCTGGCATATGCTGTTTTGTACAGTATGACACCATCAATTAGTAAACCTTTTATTGGGATGAATAAAAATGTTAAATATGAAAGTTATGATAGCCTAATTTGATGCTGACTTGAATTTAGTGAAATTCTCTTCTGTGCTGCACAAGTTAGCCATTGATATTTATTTTACTGCCTTTTCTAGTGCTTATGTAATTGAGGTAAGTTCATTTAAATCAGTCATTTGAGACTGTGTGATGTAGAAATTTCTCTGGTTTAAAAATGGGAAGGGGAGTGAGGCTCCTATGGCAGACTTTCTAACCTAAACCCCTTGGATCTCCTGCTACTCAGAGATCATTTCCTACCATTTACAGCTGTGTTAGACCCTGAGCTCAGTGTTAAGGAAGTTCAGCTCTTAAGATCAGCCTGCTTGGCTTCAGGAGGAATGAGCTTGAATATGTAAGTTCTATGCAAAGTGAGTAACATTTCTCAAATGGGTTATTCAAGGTTCATTTTTCTCTATGTATGGTGCTTCCCCTGATGCTCTCTCTTGGGGACCTCCCTATTTCTTCCTCTTTCATCGGGAGCTCCTGCCTTTGGTGGAATTGGTGTTATTTAGGAACAACCTGGCCGTTTTGCAGATGCTCTCTGAGCTGCAGGACCTTTTGATGTGTATGGCACAGCCCAGTCCAGGACACTTGTTCACTCTGTGAAGCTGTAAAACATCAGCTCGAACCTCGCCCTGCTGTGCTGCCAGAGCTGGGTCCCTGTGAGGGAACCCCACTGCCAGCGCCTCTGTGCAGTCACGGCACAGCTCAGGCAGAAAGAATGCATTTAAGCTGTATTTTCTTGTAAAGAATAATTAATTCTCAATACCTGGAGACTGAGAACTGGTCTTCAAGTCAGACATCATCACAGGGCACAGTTATTTCCCCTCTAGTACAAGGGGTATGTAAGGGCACAAATGTCAAGTGACAAGTGTTGATTCCTCAGTACACCCCAAACCTCCTTAGTTCCTGCTGTGTTGTTTCTGTATTAAAACCCTCTCACATAACAGAATTTGAGAAAAATAATTTGTAAATAATAATTTATAAATAATAATAAAAAAACAAAGTAACTTTCTTTTATTGGAAGAACCTAGCAGGGGAGCTAGATTTGTGGTTTTGTTCTTTAACTCCCTGAAAGTAGTTCAGGAGTTCAACAGGAGTTATTTTCAAATTAAGGTTAAGCACGATGTGCAAATGGTCCTCAAAGCCCCCTCTGTGCTTCATAACAGCATAAAGCATTTTCATGTGTTGTCATTTGGCTCCTGAATTTTGCAAATCAGCCCCTCATTTGGGCTGGGAGGGGGTTCTCTGGCCATCCTGTGAGACTGGACAAGTTGCTGCAGTTGACAAGATGTCCCCTGTGTAAACAGGCAGACGTCACAGTAAAAATGATTTGTGTGAGAGAGAATGTGTGTGTCCAGAGGGTAATGTACCAAACAGTCAGGAAGTTTAACTTTTATTCCTTTGGGGCAGGTTAGTGGCAGATGTCACTGCACTGAGCACGGAAAATTGCACCACGTGAATGGACCCTGTGCCAAAGGAAACTTGATGGGGCCGTGGATGACATGATCAATAGAAAAAGAAATATGAACAGATCAATACCTTCAGATAGCTCTTCTAATTCAGAGAGAGGCACAGCATTGATTTGTAAAATAAGAGTATGGATGCAGCTGTTAAAGCACCGTGTGTGTACATGCACTAGATAATAAAATAATGTGCAATGCCCTCAGCCTCAATCAAAGGCAGAGAGTAAATCAGCAAACGTGTGTCCCCTCTGAAGCAGGAGGCTGTGGAGCATGTAAATGAACAAACTGCCTCTGAGAGAGGGAAAACTGCACCCACAGAGGATGTTCATCAATCAGGAAGATAAACAGTCCTTGCTCCACGTTGTGCAGTTGTCCTGCATGATGCCATGAGTGAATTAGGAGTGTCTGGAGGATCCCACAGTGTAAAAATCAGTGTTTCTATTGTGGACATCTCCAAATCTCTCACTTGCAAATGCAGGCAGCCAATTTGGGAATTACTTAATATCTAAAGTCAAAGAAAATTCATTTTTCTCTCCTGAAGAATCCTGCATCTTGCCAATGTAGATATGCAAAGAGAAGTGCTGACTTTACTTGGGACTCATTGATGCACCAAAATCTTTAAGTTTATTTTGTTCTTAGACTCCTGATTATGGCTGAAGGGCTGTGACCTTTTCTAGCCTCAGTTTCCTAAGTGGGTGCCTGTTTTTTAGGGACAGATGTTGCACATGGATCCCCTATTAGGAGTGTCTGAAGTGGGGAAATCCAACAAGGCTGCAGAAACAGCTTCAGTCCGAGTAACAGGCCTGAGGGGAACAGCAGAAACTCCTCACCTGCATGAGAAAAAGTTATCACTGAACAAAAGTTACCATTAAAGGAATTGGATTGTTAAAAAACCCCAGCCCCCTGTGTTTTATACCACTTATTTCAGTGTCCCTCCCACACATCCTTTTACCACTGACTTTTCCTGTTGCTGTGTTTGTAGATGTATCAGTTCTAAAATCTGATATGTTCTATTACTTCAGGTTTGGATATGTGTACAGCAAATTAGACAGGGTTTGTGCCTGCCATGGGTATGTGCAAAGGGGAGTTATGAACTGCCTTCAGGAATTTCCTGCTCTGAACACCTGATTGAAATGGAGTATCTCAGGCCTGTGTGGCACAGAATTGCTCAGAATTTAATAATGCAGCTTTTCTGGCAGTTCTCATTTCAGGTAGGCAGTGGCAATTAATTATTAAGAACTGTACATGAAGTTGTGGTTTTTAATAATATTAAAGTTCCTTTCATTTGTGGTTTTTGGAAGTTATCAGAAATTTGGGGGTTATCTTCCCAAGTGCTCCTCAGTGTGTTGAGCTGAGTGTGCTCCTCACTTACCTAAGGGGAAATTTGTAATATTAGTGAGAGTGAAAAGCTGCAGCTTTAGCACTGTTCAGTGCCTTTGCTGCAGTGGTGGAGGGAATAACTGTCCTTGAAAGGGCAGGTTTTGCAAAATGCTTTATTTTCTGTCAGAACTGCTGCAAGGTGGGTGACTGCAGGTGTTTGTGCTATACAGGTGTTGGTTGTGTCTGTGTGTGGGAGGGGAAACCCTTCAGATACTGAGATCACATGGAAATAAAGTTTTCTTCTCCAGCCTTGTAGGGCCAGTCCATGTTTAGGCTCAAAGGTCATGCAGTGGAAGTACTGCTGTTAGGGTTGTGTCTTATAAATACGTGTTATAAAGTTGGCTTTTTGCAAATATTAAGATAAATGTTACATGTATAATGTTAAAATAACTCTGCTGTAAGAATATAGTTTTTATGATTTTGCTTAAACATAATAGTGAAATAGCTGATATACAGTTATGCTTGCAGTTAAACTATGTTTGCTTAAGATAACACCCAGTGAACATACAATGAAAATCCCTGTTATTAATATGCCAATTATCAGCATCTGCCATCTGAAAAAAGTATACACCACAGCCCAAAGTGGAGGGGATAATAAAACCACAGCCAAGAAACATGCATGCTCTAAAAAGGCAGACCCAAAGAGTAGCCATGAAAAACAGATCCTGAAATATGAAAATTAGTTTGTAGAAAGGTATGAATATGCATAAAAGTCTACAAATATGCAACAGGATGATATAATAAAAAAATACTTAAGGAGTGTATCTGAAGATAGTAGGTGGGCTCTTGGCTGAATGCCAAGCAACACCCACCCATTTAACCCTTTATTTCTATCTCTTGTTATCTTTTTATTAAACTTTTTAAATCTTACCAAAAAAGTAAACCTCATTTTTTAGATTGTGTAACTTCACAGAACAGAGCAAGCCAAGCCCGACACGGGCTGCTGAGTTGGGCTCTTTGTGCAGACAGGGATGATTTCCTGCCTTTGCAGAGGTGTAAACAGGCTGTAACTGCAGTCTTTGCACTGCAGACACCTGTGTGCAACTTCCCTGAGCAGAAACTCGACTTGAGGAGTGCCAGTGCTGGGATTGGGAAAGCCTGAAACAAAATAATCCTTCCAGAACAACTTCTGAATAAGCAGCTTTAGTTACTCAGCCTTGCTGTGCATCTGAATGATGTGTTGTCAGAGATAATGTTGTGCAGAGATGCTGGTGTATTATAAAAATGTTATTGAATTAAAATGCGAGCACGATCCAGCCCCAGCCATTCTATAAATATCTTATTATGAAAGGCTCAGAGATGTTTCTCTTAGCAAATTTAAAATAATCATTAGAATCCTTCAGCAGATTGCTGTTAATTGGATTGAGAATTAAACAGCTTTGTATGAGTGCAAAGTTAATTAATAGCTCATTACTTTTTAATAAGGCAAATTCATTTGGAAATAAAAGAGATGCCATGGAGTTTACCATAGATTTGAGATGAGATTGGGAATATCAGCTATTCTTTGTGAGAGAAAAGATTTATAATTAAGTTGCCAAGGTTGGCTGGTGGTGAGGGAGGTGGAAGTGAGCAGAATTGATATTTGACTCCTCTAGGAATCAAACATCCCTTGAGGTTCCTTGGGACCCTGTGCTGTGGTGGAGCAGCAGGCACAGCCCCTGACCCTCCACCCCTGGGATCTTTGGGGAAGGGAGGCACTGTGGAGCAAGAAAGGGGATCTGCAGTGCCCCAGAGCATTGTGTAGTCAAGTTAAATGTCTGGAAAAAAATTCTATCCGAAAGTGCCTCCTGCATGAAATGTTTGTGGCTTTTTTCCTTTCCTTGACAACTATTCACCTCTCCCAGTCTCTTCACTTGAACCAACTCCTGACTTTCCCTGTTGTTGCTTTCTTTCTCATGTCCTTCATCCTCTGCCTGCTTCCCTCCCTTTGCCCTGTCCCTTAAACTCTCCACAGCCCTCTCATGACTCAGCTGTGCTGCCTGATCCCCACACCAGCAGACTGTGGGATTAAGGAGCTGCACCTCATCTTTGTCCCTGGCTCTTTGTGTGAGTGCTTTGTCAGCTGCACACAGGGAATGTTTTGTGCCAGTGATCCCAGAGGAGGACTGGAAAGCCAAAATTGCTGAATACTGGGGAGGGAGAGGGTGTTTTCCCCACAAAGGAAATGTGGGAAAGGTCCGTGGCCTGTGTTGCTGCAGCAGCTGGTGAATTGAGCAGGTGCCACCTTGCACCAAGGGAAATGCCCTGTGGAAGTTTGAAATAACTTTATCAACACTTCCCCTTAGTGGCATTTAAGAAGTCTTTATGGAAGGGATCCTGTTACTATATCAAGCACTGTTATTTTAGCCACCATGGATTTATGGATTAATTAGTTTAATTCTTTATTAATTGATTTCTGTATCATCTGTTCAATTCTTTCACCTGGGGTTGATGCCAGGCTGGTAACTCTGTAGGTGCTCAGGTCATTTAAGTTGTCCTTTAAAACTTACAAATAACAAAACTTCCACTGCAAATAAAAAAACCTCCCCTGCACTTCTCCTTTAGGCTAAGTCATGGTATTTGGATTTTACACAGTATATAGAAGAAAATCACGTAACTTCTTTATTTCTCTTCCTCTGCAAACACACCACAGATTTTGGAACCTCTTGTGCCCTAGAGCTGTTTCTCCCCCATTCCCCATTTGCAGGGGCACCAGGGTTCATCCCATTCAGTGGCTGAATTTAAGTCTCAGTTTTCTGTATGTACAAATCCAGAACTCTGTTTTGTCACCTTTCTCTTTATTTTCTTCTTTGCCTGCAGTTAGCAAAGTGTCTTCCAGTCATGTGGACATAAGATGATATTTTGTACCACTCACTAAACCAGCTTGGTTTTGAAAATCAGGCTTTTTTCCCCTTTCCCCTCTGAAGTCAGGATACAGTCACCATCTGCTCTCCTCTCTTCCATCTTTACCCCTCCCCTATAAAATATAACTGTAAAACTTGGCCAGGTGAGAGCCTATTACATTGTCTATAAGGAAATCTCTGTTTCCTGATACTTTTGAGGGAAGGAGATGCCCTTGGTGTCATGGCCAGTCCTGCAGGCTCCTGAGCCAGAGCAGCCCCTGGGTTAACAAGGTGCTTGTACAAGCAATTCCTGGAAATGAATCAAGAGCAGAAGCTGATCAGTTTTGTGGCTTCCTGAGCTGTGATTTTTGGGATGAGGTGGGAGACTTGATCTAAGTTAAAAAAACCCCAAAGATGGTACCAAGTCTGGGCTGGTCTCACACGGAATCTTGAGGGTGTGTTACAGCTCCTGATAAAAGCTGAGCATTAACAGGAGCTCTTTTTAGAGTCAGAGCAAGGAAAGTAATTTTAGTATTAAGAAGCAATTTTGTTCCTGAATGAAAGAAAGCTTCACTAGGATCCCTGTATTTTTTGTGAACTGGTGTTCAGGTAAGGAGTTCCTCCCCTGGGAAATACCTGACTGGGCATTTCTGGCTGCATCCATCTCTTCGAGTCCTTGCTGTGCCCAGGGATGTCCCTTGCAGATGGACCCATCTGTGCATTGACCCCAGAGGTCTCCAGCGGTCAGCGATTTGTCATTTGAAATCTCTGCTTGAAAAAATGCCAGAGAATACTCAGACACTTGGTCATCCCATCCCTCAGCTGACCTGTTACTAATGTTTTGAGGAGAGTTGTTGAAATCGCTGAGTGAGAAATGCAGCTGAGGATTTCCAGCATTACCTGGAGAAAAGAAAGAGAGGAAATTCCCCAACCCCCTCTAGGCTTATTTAGAAATTATTAGGTCAGAACAAATGCCTGAAACACACAGCTGATTTTTCAGCTGTATCCTGACTCATCTCCAGGGCAGAGCACCCTGTTCCTGGCAGTTCTCTGAAGTGATGAGGAGTGTACAGGTGAGGTGATGGTCACTGTGTTGGTGATCAGGTGTCCAGGAACAGGCTGGGCTTGGAGCACCCTGGGACAGAGGAAGGCGTCCCTGCCCATGGCAAGGGGCTGGAACAAGATTAATTTTAAGGTTCTATTCAACCCAGACCTTTCTGTGATTCTCTGATCCAAGCCAAAACTTTGTGTTATCAAATGCTTTGAGTGGAGAAGTTCTCCTGTTGAACCTGCATCTTTGTAGGCAGCAAACCAGCTTGACCTGGATGGCAGCAGGATCGGGGGTTTTGCCTTTAATATTGGAATTTCACCAATCTGTGCAGGGCAAATTCTTTTCCATTAGCACTCCCAGCATTTATCACTGCCCACTTTACAGCCAGGAGAGATGCACTAAATCCTGAGGTGCTAATTCACTGCTCTGTGATTGCCATCCAAGGCAGGCCCTTCTTATTTTACCAGGTTGTTCTGCTCCGGTGGTGGGGAGGGATGAAAGCTCAGAGACTGAGGATGCACCTTCAGGTGTGATGGTCTAATGAGAGCAGGAAGGAGTCCAGGAGCTGCACTTGGGGATTAAAGAAGCCAGCACGATCCTGCTGAGTGCTGCAGGCACTGAGAACGTGCTTAATGCAGCTTTTATCACTTCATCAAAAGACATTGGCCATCAGTATCATTGTGGCCTCCCAGAGGCATCAAACCTGGGCTTTCTCTAAGCTTTAAATTTTTTTTTTTATTTTTATTTTTATTTTTATTTTTTTTAATTTCAAGTTATTTTTTAAATAGGATGAAGTGATGCTTTTAATTCAGATGTTGTGCCCCAAGCTTTACTGAAGGCGTGGATTTAAAAGGGCCTGAAATAAGGATGTGTTTATTGTGATATGGTGAGAAAAATGTCTGTGAAGACCTTAAAGACCCAAAAGTTTGTATAATGTAAGAATGTAAATTTATTTAATGTAAGAAGTTTGTTTAATGTAAGAAAACTAATTAATAAAAGGCCATGAAAACTATTTCTGTCTGAAGCTGTTTGTTATAATTTTTTCTGACTTTTCAGAGAAAAAGCCTTTTTTGTGTGTGAACATCACGAGTGTTGAAAGAGACATTCAGGTGTGAAGCAGGCTGAGCATTCTTTGGCAGAACAGCCTGGGATTAAGAATTTGGGTTGCCATCCAAATAATCTCTCAGTTTAGAGGTCAACAAGATTTTTTCCTTAGTGATATGTTCTAAAAACCTGGTAAAGCCCCAGTTAATGAAAATCAGTTGCTTCCTCTCCTTGTGTGTAGAGTATCTGGTATTTGCTGTTGGACTGGATTTTCCCTGGCCTTTTTGAACATGTTTATTTTCTTCTGTGGTTTTGTGTTAAATGTTGAAGTAATGATAAATTGGGCTCATCTTTGTGTTTGTGACCTCTTAATTGCAATTCTCACTAATGGTAGTTAGTAGGAACTTAATCCACATAAACTCTCTGAAGAACTCAAAATTTAACTGTTATTGTAAACTAATCCATTGATCATCCTACAGGAAAATGAATGGGAATTGAAATAGCTGATGGTTCTGACAAGGAATAAGATAAGGGTTGTTTTGATTTTTTTTAAGTTTCTGTAATTTTTGTTACATTTTGAAAACATGCACCAGCCAGGAGCTGTGCATATAAAATGTATTTTGCATTGAGTGCAGATAACAATGCCTTTATTGAACTTTATTTTTGGAAAATGAAACCATCCTGAAATGTTTTTCAAGAGGAATCAGTAACAAATTTGCAATATGTCTCTCTGCCCAAAGCAAGTGTCTTCTGAGTTGATGAATAGCTGGGAAGATGAAATTTGCACCTTCTGCAGACTGTTTTCTACCATTTTCCTCCAGATGTGTATAAATCTTCCAATATTTTCCCCTCCAGCCATGTTGTGAGATGTCCCAGGTTTTTTATCTGGCATTTTCATTATGTTCCAGGAATACTGGAGAACAATTGTATTTTATCCTGGTGAATGCAGCCAGGAGATGGGCCTGGGCACTGCCTCCTTGGTGGGTCAGCCTTGTCTGCTGTGCATTTCTTTTCCATAAAATGCCAGCTTTCATTCCCTTAAATCTGTATTAAGGAAACTCTGCTTTCATGGATCCCCAGGTCACAAATTTCTCTTTTATTGTGCGTGCTCAGCCCTAAAGTGATGCTCCAATTTCAAGTCCCAGTTATCCCTAGGGAGGTGTAGGTGGTGTGGAATGTCAGTTTGGCTTGTCCATAATTTTGGTGGGGTTTGTGTCAAGGTGCCCACCACGAGCTTCATTTCCACAACTTTTTATTTTACAGCTTGAAGAAGGTAAAGCTGCAATCCCTAGTGATGAGTAATGTTCATGGTTTGAAGTTGGCTCTTGAGATGAATTAGATAATAGGAGTTTAAAGCCATAGAATCTTAAAATACCTCATGTGGGAAGCTAAAAGAGGCGTATCTGTGCTGTAGGATGGACAGAGGGAGCCCAAACCTGGCCATAAACTCCTTTCTTCCCACTAGAGCTGAGCTGACCACAAATACCCTGACTGGCATCCAGCTAAAGCCCAGACTGTCCCAGGACTGAGCCCCAGGGTGATGAGGAGGACAAGGCTGCAGAGTGGGGGAGAGGCAGGGAGTGGAATGAAGGCTTCAGCTCTGTTCTTGCCTTCCCATCAAGCCTCCTTGCCAAAAGAGGGAAATAAGATGAATGTGGCTTTCAAAGAGAGTGATGGTACTGGGGAGGAGATGTTTTGCCTCAAGGAAATACATTTGAATAGGTGCTGGCTTAAGCAAGTGAATAATTTATTTTGAGAATGAGGCATAATTTTGTGTGTTTCAAGTGTATAATTTTGATATTTTTCTTACTTGCTTGAATAGTCATAATTTTTTTTAAAAGAATTAAGGGCAACTTTAGGGGCTGGTCTGTTGGGTAATGCAGTGTTAGTTGTAAAAAGGCTTAATTGATTTCTACTCTCTATTTATTAGCTAAGTTTGTTTTCACACATGGGCATTTACAGAAGGAAGCACACTATAGGTATACACACGCAGTATCAGACTTCAGTTCCTGATTTAAGCCTCTGACCTAGCCAATTTATTTTTCTTTTTTGAGCTACTTCTTTGACAAACACTTGTATTTGTGTGAAGTCTTGGTGCGTGAGCTTCAGTTCTGTTTTTAGGGGTGTGTATTTAGATAAAATAATGGTTTTCTTGTATTCTTTTAGTGTATTTTGGAGAGGCAGAATGCAAGTGCCTCGAAAGCTGCACCCAAAGAGCAACAGAATCCCCCCAACCAATCTGATTCAGGGTCACTGTTTCAGGATCAGCTTTCCTGAGATGCTCTGGGATTCTGGGTGAGGCACAGTTTGTGTTTGTGGTTAGGTATTGTAGGGACAGGGAATTGTTTTAACACTCTGTGAATTAATTTTGAACAAATCATTTTCTTCTGTGATGCCTGTAACTGCTGCAGGTGCCTTTGAATGCAGCAAGAGTGCAGAGACAGATTTTGGGGGATAATTCCAGATGTAAATGAACTTTACCTGTGTGCTTGCAGAGCTCCTTTGCTGTGCAGGGCTTCTCCCGTTTCCCCTCTGGAATGCTGAACCATGCAGCAGCAGCTGGGATCCAGGGATGCTTCACACCAAGCAGCTGTCATGTCTTTTCTTTTTTTTTTTTTTCTTCTTTTTAAATTTTGCTGGGCCTGGCAGATAATTGGTGATTCACAGGTCAGAAACGGTGCCCTCGAATTTTAAAACAGAAAGATCAGGAGTCGAGGGGCTTATTAAATTTTGCACCAGGATTGAGTAGAGATGCTTCAGGAGAAGCTTGCATAACTGAGCAGCTGGGTTTATAAACCAGCTTCAAAATGGTTCAAAATGCACAAGAACAAACAGGGAGCAGTGTCCAAATTGTGAAGGAATGTCAGTTCTGTCTGTCTGTACTGCCCAGATGTCCTGTTTGGTAAATCACGTCCTTCTGTCTGTCTCGGGCTCTGCCTCTGCCTGGTGACTTATTTTAAGATGCATTTAGGCATTCAAGGCTGAGAACAAAACAGATGCTGAACGTACCCCATCTGGAAGGGAGCTGCTCCCTCCCCCTCCTCCCCGGCTGAGCTCCCCACAGAGCTGTCTCTGCCTGGCTGAACATGTCCATTTATTCCTAGTTAGCACCACTGATGAGAGCTAACCTGCCTTGGATAGATTTTTGGCACTCCCCACTTCATGACATCTTTTTTCTTCTCTGTTGAAGCCTTGAACAGTTTAAAGGATTTCCCTTTCCCTTTCCCTTTCCCTTTCCCTTTCCCTTTCCCTTTCCCTTTCCCTTTCCCTTTCCCTTTCCCTTTCCCTTTCCCTTTCCCTTTCCCTTTCCCTTTCCCTTTCCCTTTCCCTTGGCAGGGTGACTGTGCTGGGTTGTTTCTCTCAGAGAAATACTGACTATTACAGGTTTGATCTAATGATTCTTGACCAGAAAGCCTTGGCTGTGCTGCTGTGAATCCTCTCTCAGCTTTGCAGGTACTTTGGAGAGGGCAGGAGAATCTCTTAGCCCTGAACTTGCTCTGCAGCCCACTCAAATGCCTCGTGTGGGCAGAGCTTCCCAGGGAAAAGAGCTGCTGGATCCTCTGCAGTGGGTGGAATGAAGGACATGAGGCCTGGGCAGGATCCCTGTGAGGGAGATCTTCCCCCAGGATTCTCTCCTTGCCCTCAGACAGCTGAAAACAGCCCCAGCCCATCTGTCCTGCTCCTCTCCCACCACCACCACTCTCCTCTCCAGCCTGGCCTTGAATTCTTCCTGGGAGCAAAACACAAGCTGTGCCAGAAGAAACATCTCACTGCCATTTGCTGGGGATAATTCAGGAAGGATACTCTGCTGAACGGGCCTGTAATGTTCCTTCCCAAATGGCATTTACTGGTTTTGCTTGCATTGGTAAAAGAACCATGCAAAGATTTAGCACAGGGAGCTTGCTGGTGTGTGTTGGGGGGCGGGGATTAAATTAATGATCCTGAATTTAAGGATGCTACTTATCTTTCTGCTTCTATTGCAGTCTTCAAATAAATGAAATTCATGAGGTTTATTGGCTCATAGTTATAAAGCATCAATAACGTTCCCCTTGGCAGGCTTTTATATGTGTGTGTGTGTGTGGTGAATAGAGGGAAATGTAATCTCCAAGTTATCAAACTGTTTTACAGTGTTCTCCTGAACTGCAGAAACCCTTGGGAATATTTATGCCTCTCCTGGGTCTTATTACCACAAAAATTATATGTGTATTTTATGGGATAGGAAATATATTGTACTCCTTTCTGATAATAAACAAAACAGAAATATGAGCTCTTACACACACACACAAAATGTAGTGGATGCTTTTGGGCTGGTTTCAGTTGTTGCATCTCTTTGTGATGCTTTTCCCTTGGTTCTGACACCCCTGAGGATGGTTCTTGGGCTCATTTGCCTTTTCCCCATTAATTCTGTGGTGTGAGCTGATGTTCCTGCTCACCCCCCTCAGCAGAGCTGCTCCCAGGCTCTGTGAGCACAGGCAGCTGCCCTGAGCCCTCCCAGGAAACTCAGGGGTCAAGAGACAGACAAAGCCAAAAACTGATTTCAATTTTATTTTTCCTCCAACTAAACCAGTGCAGCAGCGTGGGAAGAGTCTGCAGATCACCTGGACTTCCCTGGGAAAGGGAAAAACTTGCTGGGATGCAAGACCAAGCAGTTCTGCCCATTTTTCCCTCTGAATTCTTCCCTGGGTTGTGTTTATCCTGCCTCTGCCTGTGAAAGGATTGTGTCACGGTGTGAGGCTGCACTGTGGACTGGGCTTCACGTGCCCCTTTTTACCAAACTACTGCCCAATTCTGGATAACTGAGGCCTCTTGGATCTGTTGGAAATGTGCTGTGTTTAGGCACCTGCTTATCCTGACAAACCTGGGCCGTGGGTCTCGTGAATCATTTGCAGATTTCCTGAGGGGACACAACTTCTCTCTTGTCCAAGGATCCAAGCAAATCAATAAAAGGACTTATGCCCAGAAGTTGCAGAAATGGGCCTAAATAATTAATGCAGATATAACATCCTGTTGGAGTCCCAGGTGACTCTGAGGACCAGGATTTGTGTCTTTGAATTTTATCCATGTGAGAATTAAATCTGGTGTCAGGAGTAAGGGCAGTGTAGAAGAAACCTGCTCAAGTGGTTCCTCTCCATCTGCTACAGGTCTTGGCAGGTGTGTGACCAAAAAAAGCAGTGGAGTTTGATTTCTCCATAAGTGATAAATATGAGTGTGTAAAAGGAGGCTTCAAAAACAACTTTCTTTTTTAGCTGTGTTTTACCTGCAGTCTGCCTTTTCAGAGAAACTTACCAAGAATTGCTTTGTCTTACGATCATAATTATTAATTGCTTTCAAGACTTGCACTACTTGGAGATTAGGAGAAAGTGGAAACAAGGGATGAGCTCTCATAGGATGAGAAAAATTTGCTTTAGATGAACCTTTTAGTGAGGAGTTCACTTAGTTTCTGCTGTAACACTGTGCCATCACCAGCAGTAAGGGTGGCTCTTTTTTTCCTCTTAGCTCAGTTTCTCTATTAATATTGTTCAAACTTCCTCCTTCCCAAGAGGCCATAATTGTTTTTAGAAATTTCTCAGTGCTTTCCACACTCCTTTTGCCATGGAATTGCAGCTTCACAGAGTGTGAAATGCAGTTCTTGCTCAGTGTGGAGCTGCTCTGCTCCTCCACCAGTCCCCGCTGCCTTTGGGCTCTCCAGGCAGCTCTGGGGTGCTCCTGAAAGGTGCTGTGCCAGCAATCCTAATTAGGAGTCGGGCACAGAGCAGCTAACGAGGACAGACAAACGTGCGAGTGACAGTGTCATTGAAGGTGCAGGGGAGCAGGAATAGTTTGCAAGTGCCAATGAGAGATTCAGCAGGGCACAGGGGAGAGCTGTTCCTCTGATAATCTGCTGGGGGAGTCCTCTCAGTGGCCATGGGAAGGCAGGACCTTTGCTGAATCTTTCATCACTTTGGAATTTTTTCTCCCTTCTGATGGATCCTGTCTCCTCCATCCCCTCCCAGCACTCCTCTGTCCCAGCTGCTGTGCTGGCTGTCCTGTCCCTGTGGTGTCCCCAGCTGTCCCCACAGCCCCCCCAGCCCATGGGTGCCTGGTGGTGTGGCTGAGGTGGATGCAAGCCTGGGAATTCAGCACTAATTAAGTTCCTGGACATGAACTACTTCAGCAACTCCACTTAGAGGATTTGTCTAATTGACTGAGGAAATAGTTTGAAGTGGAGACACACTTCTTTCCATTAATGTTCAAATGAGCTGCAAATGACTGAACTTTGAAGCCTCCATATTTCCTGAAGATAAAAGCTTTTTCAAAAATGGGAATTGCGCTTTGTTTTAAAGCAGAAACAGATGCATTTGTGTGTATGTGGGGGTGTTTTAAGTAATTTTCTGCATGAATTATTTGAAAGCTGCCTATGACCAGTAAAGATGGGCTGTAACATTTCCCAGTCTTGGACTGGGCAATATATATAATTTTTTTTTCCTCTTACAGAATGGGAACTGATTTGGAGATAACAAAGACATTCCCTAGGCTTAGCAAATATCTCCTCATCTGGGCTGTCTCTGGTGCAGAATTATTCCCATTATGCAGCTGCCAATATTCACAGTGGCTAGGATGCACCTTTCTGTTGTCATGGGGTGGCAGAATTAGGGTGGGAATTGCAGGACCAAGATGTTTTCCTTATGGGATGGAGTATCAGAAGAGGCTCAGAGTGGGAGGGAGGGGGCAGAAGTACCAGACTAAGCACTTGACACAAAAACAGAGGCAGGTGGGTGCTGTAGAATTAGTCATGAGCTCATGCAAGAGGAGATCACCATCAGAACAGGCTCACTTTCTTTTCCATGACCTTTTTGCTTTGTGATGGATTAACTCTTGAAAAAGCCCACAGAAACTACTGCTGTTTCACCATATTTCCCTTTTTAAAAAATTCAGAATACAGGTGGAACATTTTAAGGGTAAACATTGTTGTTCTACCATAAAGGAACCTCAAGACTGATTCTGTGGAATCTTTAAATTTCCAGAGGCTGCAGCACTCTAGAAACCCCTCCCTGCTCTGGTGTAATTATGTAAGGAACAGAACCATTCCTTATAATATGGGTTTGTCCTAATAATATCCTTGTATTGTTTTCCCCATCTGTTCTGCAGCCATTATATTCCTGTGCAGGAGGAGCAGAGTCTTGATGCACAGCTAATGTGGGGACTCTCAGGGGATAGAAATATCATGACTCTTCCTCTGGAAAGGGGAGCAGATGGCACCTAGCCACGTACACACTGGGATTTTCTGCACTGCTGGCTCGGGGGAAGGGGAAAAAAGAAACTTTACTGTTCAGCCTGATGCCTTTTGGGGCTACCTAAAAACAGAGTCCAGACAGAATTAAGGGAATAAAAAGCAGTTCCATTTACTGAAGGGCCTTCAGGTACATTCAGGGCAGATGAAGCCCCCCAGGGTCTGCACCCAGACTGGACCAGGGGTCACAGGTTTTCACACTTTGATAAGTTTGGTCCATTTGCATACTGGGGGTTCATCTCCCAATTACAGCTTCAGGTAATGAAGTAATTTACCCCAAGTTTGCTCCCCCAATTCACTTTAGTTTACCTTTCTCAGGGCCTGAGGCAGGGAGGTGCCCTTGATTCCCAGGACAGGAATTGTTGAGTCTGACCAAAATGGGAAAGCAGTGGCTGACACTGTGTGTGGAATTTAGAGTTACACACTAAAGAAATTACAAATTAAATTACAAATTTATGGATTAAATAATTACAACCATATGAAAAATGTAAAAGCTGAAATCCTAAGGCATCAAGCCCTTCTTGCTGCCCTCAGCAGGCAGGGCTGGTGCTGGGCAGGGGTGACAGGGGAGTCTCTTTTAGCCTTGCAGCTCTGCTCCTCTCATGGCCACAGCAGCTCATCCCATCCCCAAAACAAAGATGAAAGGTGTTTCCCAGGGAGAGCAGTGATGCAGTATTTACTCAGAAGATGGAAAAGTAGATGAAAGGAGCCGCTTTGTTCTTCCCCTGCTCCGTGTGATGATGCTTTGTCTTGAAGGATGTTAAAGGAAATTCGCTGTTCAAAACAAAGCCTAAAGAAAAAAGATAACAGGGATTGATTCCTAGGGGCTTCATTCAGGTTTGTAGGTCTGCATCTCCTTTCTGTTATGGAGAAATAATATGAAGCTAGTGTAGATCTACACTGTGTTAGCTTAATTCTAATTTAAAGCACATATTTGATCTATCTTTCTGAGTATTTCACTTCTTGTGATGCTAATTCAGGTTTATAACCCTGTTTTTAACCCTGAACCTGGATGTAATCATCAGTCTTTGACCCAAAAGTGTTGCCGGTGGGAGCTGTCACTGCTCTGTGGGAGCTGGTGGAACGGGATGAAAACCTGTGAGCCACTGAAAGAAATTCTGCACGTTCTAAAGAAATTCACTGGTGTAGATTATATTTTGAGTATTCCGAGCAGCGAGCAACTCCAGGTAACTGCCATGACTGAAGTTAATGTGCCCCTTTTTCTCTTTCCCTGCCCAGTGCCTTTTTGGCCATTTCCCAGCACAGGCTCTGCCTGCGTGCTCAGGGTGGGTTTTGTGCAGTTAGGCAGCAATTACAGCTCCTGAAAGCCCTTGCCTGGCTCTGTAATGAGGACCTGGGAGCTCAGAGCCACGGGAGAAGCCCGTCAGCACAACAGCACAGATTTTATGTGTATATAGTGCTTAGCAGAGGTAGTTTTAGAGGCTTTTATCATTTGTCAAGGAAGAGTTAGGTAGGGGAAAAAAGGAATCAGAATGAATGGGTACTGTCAGAAATTTCTCTGGCTGTGTAGTGAAGAGGATACGTTCAGTATTCCCTGTGATGCAGGTTCAAAGTGATCTGGGATGTTTCTTCCCTGGGCAAAAACAGTCCCAGGATATTGAGGTGGTCTGAGAGAGGTGTGTGAGGGATAAACTGTGTGAGAGCATTTTCTTGTCAAACTGAGCTGCTGGACAGAGCCCAGATGGGACCCTGGGCTCTGGGGGCTGGATGCAGCTTTGGGCACTGGGGCTGTGCTTCAGCAGCACCCTGGGCTCTGACAGCTTTGAGCTGTGTGGTTCAAGCCACTGAACCAGGCTCTGACTCTGCTAACAGCTTGGAATTAGGGTTTTTTTATTTAGGGGCATGCCTGAGGTGTTCTGAAGGAGCATCACCTGGCCAAGGGCAGAGGAAGAATTGGTGATGGGAGTCCTTGTGTGGCTGGGGTCTGCAGGGTAATCCCTGTGAGCAGTGATGCCTTGGAGTGCCTAAAAGAGAGGCTAGACAAAACTGAGGGAATAAAAGCAGGTATTTATTGAAAGCCTGCAACAGGTACACCTTGGGCAGTCCAAGATGGATGATGGTCATGAGTTTTTCATGTGGTTACAGGTTTGGTCTATTTATACATCAGGGGTTAATTCTCCAATTATAGCTTCAGGTAATGAAGTCATTTACTCTAGGTTTGCCCTCTCCCAGTTCATTGGTGTTTCCATCTCTCAGGGCCTGAGGCAGGGAGGTGCCCTTGATTCCCAGGAGAGGAATTGTTGTGTCTGACCAAAATGGGAAAGCAGCAGCTCACACTGTGTGGAGTTTAGAGTTATACACAAAACACTCAGGATCTGAAAAATATAAAAGCTAAATCCTAAGGCATCAGCAGCAGGGCAAGGTCCAGGAGGCAGAGAGTTTTGTGTCAGGGAAGGATCCTGTGTCTCCTCCCTGGGGCTGAAGCACGGCTGAGAGCCCTCAGAGGGTCAGACCTGGCCTTGCTGGAGGTGGAGAGCATCCCTTAGCAAGGCAGGGTGCCACCAGCTCTGCTGTGGAAACTCCTCGTGGAGACTTCTGGGCAGCTCCTACGGCTCCAGAGATCACCCAGCCAGCTGGAACATAATCTATAGGTGGTATTCTATTGAAAATTAGTTGTCTTCATGCCTAATGTCCTCAGTTCATTCATCTGTTGAAAGGAAATGATTGCAGTAGCAGCTCTAAATGGCTTTAAGACTTTTTGTAGTTCCTGTGCAGTCACACACATCTCTCATTTTCCCCTCAAGGCTGCTAAGGAAAAGCCCAAATGATAAATCTGTGAAGACAACTAATGGGAAATTACATTGATTGTACTTTCAGAGTGTTACTTTTTTAATGCCAGTGGTCTGTGTGTCCCCTGCTGAGGTTGGGGGGTTTATTTTTTTGAACAGGTTCTGTTGAGAGGCCTTAGGGATGTTTGGAGTGACAGCAGGGAGTTGGTGGAGCTTGTTTTAATTGACTTTAAATGCCATGTTTGTGAGAAGTAACAGATGATGTCCAATTCCTGTGTCTCATTTCTGCCTGTTAAGTATCTCCAGTGTAAGGGGGTTTTTGGGTGCTGTGAGGACAAATCTCAGCACTCCTGATTTCACCTTTTGTGTTGATGCAAGGAATGTTTTCTGCTGAGCAGCTCCCACACAGACAAAGCTGTGATACCCATCCATACAGTACAACTGGGAGGTAGGTTCTGTTGAAAAATTTCAACTTCCATTCACTGCGGCTCCTGCGTGACACTGACTCCAGCAGGGTGGGCCCAAGGCTCTCTCTGAATTTAGCCCTTGTCAATACATCACAGTCCTCAGCATGAACACTTGGTTTCCAGAAGAAGTGTAACACCTGAAAGTTTGGTTGTAACAACAGCAAATCCCTGGCTTGCATGTTTGCAGAGGTGTCACAGTGTGTGCTCCTGATGTCCCAGGGCACACAGCAGCAAGGGGTGCGACACCTTCCCCTGGGGAGCTCTCACCTCCCCACCCAGGGACTCCGATGCTCTCAGCGATCGCTTCTGGGGCACAGAGATGAAGCAGAGATGAGACGGGTCTTGGGTAAACTGAGGAGGTTGATTGAAGGCGTGGACAACTGAAGAATAAAGCCTGAGAGCTGAACCTAAAGAACTAAAAACCCCAAGAACCAAGAGCAGGGCTCTGGCAGTGGGTTTTATGGAAGGGGCAGCACAAGGCAAAGAACCAATGAGGGCACACTCAGGGAGGAGTCTAAAGCAGGGAATACAGAACTAAATCCAATGGGGATAACAAAGAGAGGGGAACAATACAGGACAGCAAATGATACATCAAACAAGGGGAAATTGGCAGGGAAGGTTCTAGAAACAGGGGCAGGGACACAAGGAATTGACAACTGGGAAGGGAGGAGATTAGGGAAGGGATAAATGTTTGAGGGCCAATGGGGAAACTTCTAGGGAGTGGCCAGCTGACACTAAAGGAATTGACATATAACAGTATGCATAATAATTAAGGTACCGAACCTAAAAATAGAACAAACTGCTACAAATGAGGGACAGTGCCTGTCTCAAGGAGTGGGGGAGGATGGGTCAGAGGAGACAAGCTGCATGTCACAAAGCATAATTTAAATCATAACACACAAATGAAATAAAAAGCTGGCCTGGAAACTCAAATCAAAAACCCACACCACAACACAGAGGAATGAAAATAAAACCATATTATGCCTTAATAAACCCACTAAATCTCTCCTTAGTATTTTCCAGCTGTCACAGCCAGTTTACACAGCCATCTCCAGCTACTCAGGAGCAGTGGGGTGTGATTCTGATGGCAGCAAGCAGCTAAATTTGATCTCCAGCCTGGGTTGACTGCACTGACATCCATAGGTGCCCTTACAGAATCTCCTATGTGCCTCTAAACCAGCTGGGTATTGCCTTCCCCTAAATTCACCTATTTCAGCTGCAACCACAATATCAGTGGTAAATGAGCTTTTGCTGTATTTTTTGTTGCTGCCAATGTACCAGAAAGTCCCCAATTTTCCTTACCCTTTATCAGAGAGTTTCCTAAACTGCTCAAGAAAATATTGTGCTATTGCACAATTAGCCTAAATGTGTACAGGTCTCCTGGAATATAAATCCTGCATCTACTTTCAGTGGAATAAAAATGATGAAGTTTGTTGCCACGGACTACCCAGAGAGAGAGTAAATCTCTTACTGGGACTGCTGAGGTCACGTAGCTCTTTCTTGGCTCCTTGAGATGTCATCTTTAACAAACCCCATCCCATAACTCCAGATGATGTGCTGTACAGCCACTAACACTGAAAAGTTGGTGCTTCTTCGCAGCCTCAGATGTTTATCCTGAACATATGCTGTGAGAAAGGAAGAAAAGCCATTGCAGGGAGGAAGCAGTCGGGGCTGTTCTGGGTGGGCTGGAGATGTCAGCTTGGTTTCACAGTGGGAAATGTCAGAAGCGTTGCTGGAGCGTGGGAGAAGTCACAATATTTGGTACAGGGTTCTGAGGTGCTTTTTTTCTTTTTCCCCTTGAAATCTCTTCTCTCTTCACCATGTGTTTTTGTGGAAGTGTCAACTGATGTTATTACACTTGGCATCCCGAACCCTAAGGTTGATAAAACAGAAATGTGAAATGTGCATTTGTTTTCTCTTCAATAAAGCAGAGTTTTTGATGTTGTAGGATCTTCGGGGCAGGTTCAGCAGTGTTTGCACACTGCCTGGTACAGGCAGTGCTGCAGCCTTTTCTCTGCCACCAAAATACAAATACACCACCAGCAGCACATTATTCTGAAGGGGAAAAAAAACCTCAGAGAAAATCAGTCCAATCTCATGGCTTCTCATGTGCTCGACCTGCAGGAGCAGGTTGATTTCTGGTTTCACCTTTTCCCTGTGCTTTGGGTCTCACTCCCAGTTTGTTCTGCCATAGACGGCAGTGTGGATGGGGGCTCAGGGTTTGCATCCACAGCAGCCCTGGGGTCTGGCACACCTGATTCCACATTTCCTTGGTGCTGGAATAGGCTGGAGCATGTGGAGCAGGGAGTGGGGAAGGTGAAAAATGGTGAAGGGTCTGGAGGGGCTACACAAGGAGTGGCTGAAGCCTCTTGTCTGGTTCAGCTGGAGAAGAGGAGACTGAGCTCAGATCCCAGCAGGGGCTGCAGCTCCTCCTGAGGGGCAGCTCCAATCTCTGCTCTGGGACAGGGACAGGAGCCAGGGAAGGGCTGGGCCAGGGGCATTTAGGCTGGATATCAGGGAAAGGTTCTTCCCCAGGTGGTGCTGGCACTGCCCAGGCTCCCCAGGGAATGGGCACAGCCCCGAGGCTGCCACAGCTCCAGGAGCCTTTGGACAGCGCTGCCAGGGATGAACAGGGTGGGATTTTGGGGTGTCTGTGCAGGGGCTGGGCTGGGCTGGGTGATCCTGTGGGTCCCTCCCAGCTCAGGATATTCTGTGATTCTGTGAGGCTACAAAAATCCATAATCTGTACAATTTGTGTGCATGCGTGCCCCTGTCTGTACTCATTTACAGCAAAACCTCCTCTGTAAAGGCAGAGTAAGCGTCAGGGTAACAAGTTGAATGCTTAAAAACACATTAAAATATCTAATTGCCTTGAAACCCAGTGAACCCGGGGAATGAAAGGCAGAGGTGCCCTGGAGGGCTGCAGTGTGCAGATGTTGTGGTTGCATTGCCTGGAGCTGGGGGCTGCATCTGGCCCAGGTGGGGTGTGAGGCAGCTGAGAGCCCCAGTGTTCCCCACAGGCTGCCCAGACAGGCAGGCTGTGTTCCCAGCCCCAGCTGCTCAATGCCAGCACTGTTGTGGAGCAGCCCTGGCAGTGGCAGGGATCCAGGGGAGCTCTTCCTGGGGCTGCCAGGGCAGCAGGGCTGGCTCCTGCCCCTCCTGCATGCAGCTGGGGGTCCCTGCGGGCTGTGCCCCAGCCTGGGGGTGCAGGCTCCCTGTGCTCTCACAGCTTTGGGGCAAATGTTCTCATCCTCACTAGGTGCAGCGTTTCTGTTATCAGGGTTTAATGGTATATTGGGTCTGCTGGTGGTCATTTGGTAGGGATCTGTTTCTTTTCCTCTTGCCTCGAAGCTTCATAACCTTGCTTTTTGTTATGTGGTATCAAACCCTCTCTTTCATTTAAAACTAAGAACATAACAAAGTAATTATAATCTGGTTTATCCCATTATAGATCTGTGAACACTATGGTAGTTGTGCAGAAAGTACTTTTAATCTGTTTAAAGTTTGAGTTAATCTTTTATTTATATATGTACAGACTCAGAAACCTTAAGCTGCTTCAACACCCTCTCTGTGTAGCAGCACTCTTGAATTTCTTTTTGCATGCAGTGTGTGTAGCTGCCTATCTGTGTGATCATCACTGCAAAGCAGCTAAATGACTTAAGGGATGTTTCCTGCCTCAGAAATGTGGGTTTACCTTGTGTGCTTAATAAAGAGAGTGTCTGCCAGCCCTTGCAGTGTTTTTATGGCTTCTTGACACGGTTTAACCCCACGGAACAATCAAGGCCCACACAGATGCTCACTCAGCCACCTGTGGGGTGGGGGAGAGAGTCAGAATGGGAACAGTGGCAGCTTCTGAGGTGACATGAGGGCAGGTGAATGGGCAAAGCAAAAGGTGTACACACAAAGCCAACAAGGGGTTCACTCCCTGCCTGCCATGGCTGGGCAGGTGTTCAGCCATCCCCAGGGAGAAGGGTTCCAGCACACTCAGTGGTGACCCCAAATGTCCCCCCCTCCTCTCTTTTCCCCCAGTTTATTTACAGAGTAGGATGTCCCACGGTCTGGAACATCCCTGGGGTCAGCTGTGGTCACCTGTCCTGGCTGTGTCCCCCCCACCCCCAGCATGTCCATGTGAGGGGCAGGAAAGCCCTTGGCTCTGTGCAATCCCTGCTCAGCAATAACAAAAATACCTGTATTATCAACCCTGTGCTCAGCACTAATCCAAAACAGCCCCACAGCAGCCTCTGGGAAGGGAATTAACTCCACCCCAGCTGAACCAGCACACTTCAGTGTATGAATGCATTCACTGACCATGAGCAAGGTGTGTTAAACTCTGTTAAACCAGTGACACTGTTAAAGTTTGTGCTTTACTTGGAGCTTTTCTTTCTGCTAAGATCTGGGCAGTGTGTGCTGTGCCAGGAGTATTTCAGCAGCTTGGGCATAGGGTGCTCCTCCACCTCCTGCTGTAGGATTGCTGTGCTGCTGTTTCCATTTATCTCTACTGGAAACTATAAAATCAGAGTGGGGAAAGATACTGAGAATAGGCTGGGGAGGGGAGGGAAGCTTTGAAGGCAAGGAGAGCTTGCAGGGAGAAGTCAGACATTTTTCCTGATAAGCTGGCACTTAGAGGGATGTGCAGTTGTGCTGTTGTGCATCTGCCTCTCCGTCAAGCTGAAGAATTAGCAGGCAGGGGAGCTGTAGGGGATATTTTTTAGCTGACTTGTGCAGTGACTGGTTTCATACCCAGTTTTCGGAGCCATGAGAGAGGAATTTGTAGCTGAGATTGTAGCCCGTGAATGGTTAATCTCATCTCCTTTTAAACTTGAACTTTAAAATTGAAACAGAGCATAATAATGCTGAGATTGGGCTCTGCTGAGTTTATAGCCAAAGTGAGTTAATGATGTAGTCCTTTTCTGCCTCCTCATCACTGCCCTCATTCCCAGAACACTTTGTGTGCCTGTTTTGATTTTCTTTCAAAATCAAAGACATCCATACTGGGAGGCACTATGAAGTCTCCATAATAAACAACCACTGAGGGCTGACATAAAGTCATTTTCTTTAGTGAGAAAAGTCAAGGTCTATAGCAACCTTGTGACAAAAGCAAATCTAGCATCAGCTATTCAATTTAGCAACAGCCAGCAAATTGGAAATGTGCAACAAAAAATAGGTGACTGACTGTGCCAAGGAGGGTGGGAGAGAGGAGTAAATGGCAGATGTTGGGAGTTGCTGTATTGACAAGCATGAGGTGGCCTCTGTTCCTGGGGATGGCTGCTGGTGCCTTTGGAAATGATGCTTTCCAAAACGGATTATTTCTGGTGGGATAGGAGGAGGAGGAGATGGGAATTCTGCATTCACACAGCAGAGAGGGGCACAGGGACTTCCCCCATTACACTGAGAGAGCTCCTGGCAGAAATACTGCTTTGGGTGGAGGTGAACCCTTCTGAGCAAGCAAATCTTGCTGTCTGAGGGGAATTTATGAAGAGCTTTCTTCACTGTAATCGGGTTATTAATGTGCAGTGGGTCCTGACACATCAAAGGGACTTGTGTGTCTGAATGCATCTTAGTGCAAAGCAAAGCCTTTGCGAGGAAAACTCAACAGGGAGGATCTTCAGAAGGGGAACGTCAGCCCAGGTCAGCCTGTCACAAAGCAGCCGAGGCTGTTACAGCTTTTCCAGTTCAGTCTTGAGGGTGTTACAGCTTTTCCAGTCGAGTCCTGGGCTCAGATTTTAAGACTTGCATTTCTGCTCTGGTTCAGACCCCATCAGTGCTGTCACACAAGGGTGAGTCTGTAATACTGTACTGGTTTGAAAGCAAAACCAGTGAGACTCCAAGTCAGAAATACAATTTAATAGAGAGAAGAACAAATAACAAGAAAGGTAAAAATAAAATAAGATAGATGCAATTGTACAAAGGACCACTGACAGAGTCAGAATGCAAACCTGACACCCTGTTGGTCAGGGTGTTGGAAGCAGCCCGCAGTGAGTCCTCCCAGAGTGACAGATGTGGCTCCATTGGAGTAGAGATGATCCTCAAGAAAGGGTCCAGCCATCCTCTGGGAATCCAGTGGGAACAGGCTGATTTGGAGTCCCTGTCTCCCCATTTTTATCTGGGTAGGGAATGGTTGGCTCCTCCCCACTGGGTGGAGCATCTCACCATGGGAGGATGTAATGTGTGATGTCACTGGTGAGCCTCAATGGCCCATTAACAGAAGATATCCCCCGGAGGGGGAGACAAAGTCAGGGCCTGAGAAATGTAAACTAAAGTGAATTGGGGGAGCAAACTTGGGGTAAATGACTTCATTACCTGAAGCTGTAATTGGGAGATGAACCCCCAATATGCAAATGGACCAAACTTATCAAAGTGTGAAAACCTGTGACCCCTGGTCCAGTCTGGGTGCAGATCCTGGGGGGCTTCATCTGCCCTGGATGTACCTGAAGGCCCTTCAATAAACAGAACTGCTTTTTATTCCCTTAATTCTGTCTGGCCTCTGTTTTGAGGTAAGCCCAAAAAGGGCATCAATGATCTTTAGGATGGAAGAAGTGTAGTCCTCCTGTGCTAAAATGGGGTTTTTAGTTCTGTTTTTTTTACTATTATTAACAGATGGCGTTTCTAGGAGAAAGGTTAACAGGAGATAATTTGAGCTTTATTTTCAAAGACAGACAAATCTCATGTCCCACGCAGAATGTGCAAGGAGGATGGACAGAAAGATTTAGAAAAGCTTTCATAGTATTAATGTCTGATACATCTATTTATTATGCTTATTACTTGATTTTTTCAAGTGGCAAAGACAGTAAAAATTCGTTATCAAACATTTCCAGCACACCATTAACTTCCTTAGACCTTGTGAGTCTTGTACAGCTCTTATGGCAGAGCCACTCTGTAAATCACCATAAAAAGAATACCAAGTCTGGAGGTGGATAAGCATGATTATTTAAATAGGAAATAATTTTGGTCAAGTAAAATGCTAAGATTTTTCTTTTTAAGAAACAGATTCTCTAGAGAATATTCTGTCTCTTGTATAAATTTAGCAGAGAAGATTATCAGTTGATTTGCTTCTCCTTCATACTCAAGTATGCAAAGCTGCTAAAGAGTTTTTCCTTTAACTTCCCTGGGCTTTTTTGTCCTCATTTATTCTGTATTTCCAATTAACCTGTGTGTTGTTTAAAAAGAAAAGAAGTTACATATTTTTCCTTTTTTTTTTTTCTGAAAAATAGGTTTCTCTTCCCCAATGCAATCTTCTTGCAGCTTTTATTGAGACAAAATTACAATTGTTTTTCTGGAAGATCAAGATTGTATTTTTCACTCTGGAGTTCTTGTGACATCTGCAGAAGTCAAGGATACACACTTGATGTGATTGTTATAGCATTCTTCTGCCTAAAAAATCAAATGTGGAACACTTACACGAGTTTATACTGCAAGAAAACAATGTATTTAGGTTTTATTTTAAATTTGGGGGATGATTTCACTGCAGTTAAACACAGCTGCAGCAATAGGTGCTGGGGTCAGGATGCATGTGGTTTTCCTCTTGTCAGGAATGATGGAAGAGCAGGGCCGAGGCACCCTAAGGAGACACTGCAGGGTTGTTTTGGGGCCAGGGATGGGTTTGTCCCTCAGGTGTGATGCTGCTCTGCAGGATTTCAACATCTCAGTTAATTTGTTGTTTTTTTTCCCTCAACCTGCCGTTGACACCACAACTGCAAGAGCTGAGAAATCACCTTTGAAATATCTTTATTGGTGATCTCTAGGGCTGAAGTGGTGGATGTGAGGGTTAATTGTGCATCCATATTATCATTTAGGAAAAAGTGGTGGTGGGCAGGGCTGAGCTGCCTGGGACATGGCAGAGGGGAAGGCTCAAGCTGTGCTTGGGCTGAGGAGTTTTGCAGTGCCAGAGAATGGCTCCATGTTCCCCCCCAGGTGCAGGGCTTTAGTTCCCAGGGCTGGGTGTTTCCCATGAACCTGCAGTTTATATATTCCTGGGAATGGTGAAGCCAAGGAGCTCACCTCTGGGAAGAAAGCAGGAAAAGTGCTCTTTTTTAATGCAAGTTTTGGATTTGGCCTGTGCTGCCTGGGGTGGCAGGATGGTGAGATTCCTTCACAGCCTGTGCCACAGGGTATTTCCTCACTGTGGGACGTGTGTCTGCTCTGTCCCCAGCTCTGCACAGCCCTGGCAGAAGCTGCACCATTCTCAGTGTGAGCCTCCCCTGGGACCCTCTGGGGTCTCCAGCTCTCCAGGGTAACCACAATTTCCCTGGCATCATTGAGAACTCGCATTTCCAGACTCTCAGGCTGTAACTTTTGAGCCTCTTGACTGCAATGAAGGTTTGTTAAGAATAAAATAATTGGAAAAGCATGGCTGCAGTTTCAGGTGTCAGCACAGACTTTTTACCTAAAGCCTGCTTTAAAGACACGAGGACACTATTTCTGTGTTCATGCAGCGTCTTAGTGTTGTTTTAAGATGCTTTCAAGAGTTTGAGAGTAGATATCTTTTATCAGATATCTGTAGCAAACACCCAGTGATTTACATATTACTATTGAACACCAGTACGCAGAGGAAAATTAATTACTGCACACAGCACTTACAGGCAAAGGCAGGGCACTTTCTTGATAATTACAGTATCACTGCAGAGTAAATAGATCGCTCTTCATCTGACAATGTAATTTATAGCATCTCTGGAGCAGTTTGACTGCTGTACTTTTGTTCCCAGAACGATTTTCTGGGTGGTGCTGAGCAGCTGTGGCTCCTCGGAGCTGGGGCTGGAGCAGTTTGCTCAGAGCCTCTGGAAACCACACCAGCAGCACCTGCACTTTGTGTCTTTCTCTTTGATTGATGAGCTGCTGAAGTTGGGGAGTTGGGAATAAAGCAAATTTGCCTTTTTTTTTTTTTTTTTTTGTAAAACTCCCTGCTCAGCTGAGAGAGAGAAAGACAGACAAAATAAAATCCAGAAATAAAGATCCCCAGTGCAAATTTCTGCTGCCAGGCTTTTCAAAAGGTTAGTCACTAGAGTCATAAATTTGAACATTTTGGCAGAACCTCTGCTGAGGACACACAGCTTTAGCCTTTCTGCTCTGACAGGATGTGTCATGAGGATTAAATATTAAATGTGTCACTGAAGGAAAAAGGTCTCTCTCTCTGTTTTGGTTGTCCACCCTCTGTTTTCTGGCTGATGCAGTGTCCAGTTTTTGCAGCTCCTGAAGCTTTGACCACCCTGTCCTGTCAGTGGTCATCAGCCTTTGGCCACCAAAGCAATATCAAGAGAGAGCTTGGTGATTGCTTCAGTGCTTGGAACACAAGAAAACAGTGAAGTAAAAAACCCAAACCCCCAAACAAATAGGACCTTACCTGCCTTCCCTGTGGCTCCTGTGTCTCTGGATTGGTGACCAAAGCTTGAATGTTTTCGACAAACTTCCATGTTTGTCCTAATTCCTGGGAGAGTTACTTTGGTTTTAGTTTAATTTTCTGCTTTTATAACTCCCAATTTCTGCTCCTGTTTGTCAGAGGTAATATTTTACCAACAAAAATTACTCCGAGCAAAAAATTCCCCCCCAACCACACTTTATATGCTTTGTTGGTCAGAGCTGTGAAATTTTAAAGTCATGGTACTATTAATTAGTGCCATTAAGATTATGTAGTCTCATCATATTTAAAGCTAAGCCTCAGGTAATAGTCAATGGTGCTGCAAAGTATATTAATAAAATTACTTGTAGTAATTAAGGGAGAAATGGAGGAGTGTGAGAGAAGTTTGGAGTGTCGGGATACAGCGGAATGGGAATGCAGCCCCAGGGGTTCCTGGCTGTCTGTCCCATCCTCCCCACTGTGTGTGGCTGGTCAAGGGGGACACTGGGCTTCTGGAGCTGTGGGAGAGCATCCTCTGCTCCTGAGTGTGCTGGGACAGCATCCTCTGCTCCTCACTGTGCTGGGAGAGCATCCTCTGCTCCTGAGTGTGCTGGGACAGCATCCTCTGCTCCTGAGTGTGCTGGGACAGCATCCTCTGCTCCTGAGTGTGCTGGGACAGCATCCTCTGCTCCTCACTGTGCTGGGACAGCATCCTCTGCTCCTCACTGTGCTGGGACAGCATCCTCTGCTCCTGAGTGTGCTGGGACAGCATCCTCTGCTCCTCACTGTGCTGGGACAGCATCCTCTGCTCCTCACTGTGCTGGGAGAGCATCCTCTGCTCCTCACTGTGCTGGGACAGCATCCTCTGCTCCTGAGAGTGCTGGGACAGCATCCTCTGCTCCTGAGTGTGCTGGGACAGCATCCTCTGCTCCTCACTGTGCTGGGACAGCATCCTCTGCTCCTCACTGTGCTGGGACAGCATCCTCTGCTCCTGAGTGTGCTGGGACAGCATCCTCTGCTCCTCACTGTGCTGGGACAGCATCCTCTGCTCCTCACTGTGCTGGGAGAGCATCCTCTGCTCCTCACTGTGCTGGGACAGCATCCTCTGCTCCTCACTGTGCTGGGACAGCATCCTCTGCTCCTCACTGTGCTGGGACAGCATCCTCTGCTCCTCACTGTGCTGGGACAGCATCCTCTGCTCCTCACTGTGCTGGGCACTGTGTTTGCACAGGGGCAGCTCAACAGTGGATTGACCCCAAAGTGGAAAGTAAGTAAGGAAGGATGGATTTCATTCTCATTTACCCAGAAGAATTAGTTGTGGATCATTTGCAGTGCTTTTGCTGCTCCAGAGAAGCAGTGTAAAGAGCTGAAGATTGATTCCTGCTGCTGCTTTGTAGGCAGCATCACAAGGAGCTGTGTTGTCAAAGTAGCTCCAGATCTGGACATTTTGTGTTATCAACAACCTCTGGCACCTCAAGTCACACATGCATGAACTTGGAGCACAGCTGGCTGTCACTGGTCCATTTTGTGTCCGTTCTTCCTTCTGTGCATGGATTTGGGTGCTCATTTACAGCTAATCACTAAAATCAAAGGCGTTTTCTCGACCATAGAAAGGCTGCCCATGTTGCCAGTCTGTTTACATAATTGATTATATCATATATAATTTATTGGATCCAGCTAAACATGGAATTTTTGCAGAGTGGAGATGCAGACACACCTCTGGCCCATGCTGCCTCCCCTTGTAAAGCCCAGAGCATTCCCTCCCAGCCCTGGGGTCATTTCTGCCCCTTGCAGACATCGCTGCACCTGCCCACCCTCCCCTCACTCCCCTGCTCTGAGCTCTGGAAAGAAGAAAAGGAGGTACCTGTACTGTGCTTCTCCTTCCCTGGCTTCAAGCCGTGGCACTAATTGCATCCCTGTAATTAAATGTTAATAGAAAAGGTAAAATATTGTCTTAGGCTCTCGCTTTTTTGAGAAAAAGGAGAATTGAATGGTAGTTAATGGCTTAAGAAGCTGCATGGCCTTTTTGCAGTCCCTGCACAGGATTGTGCTAAATACCAAAACCTCAGTGACTGCAGGATTTTACATTCCTTTTGGAAGTTCTTCTCTGTATTAAATTGAATTTGATCTTTCCTCCTGATACAATAGGAACAGTGAATAAAAGCAGGTCTCCCTGACAGTACATGGATATCTATGTTTGCTGAATTTCCAAGCAATGTTTCTCTGTTCTGCTGTTGCTTGTGGTGTTTGTGGCTTCCTCAGATAATTTTTTTGGATTTTTTTTGCTGGCTGTTTCAGAACAGACAGAAAAAAACCCACCACCACCACCACAACAACAAAAAACCACAAACAAACAAACAAACAAACAAACAAAAAACCAAAAAACCCCCAAAACCAAACCCAAACAGAAACCAAAACCAAACAACAACAACAAAAAAACCGCCCACAAAAACCCCACAAATCCACAAAAAAACCCACTCCAAACAAAAACCAAAACAAAATAAAAATCCCCAACCCCCCAAAAGGCAATTGGAAGACTAAGGACAATTGGAATTCATTCTAGTGGCTCATCAACCACTACTCCGCCTTAAAGGAACACTGAAGGGAAAAGAAGTTTCAATGAACAGTTCAAATATGAATTAAATAACAGTTTTAAGTAAAAACTGGAAATTATTAACAGTAATTATGTAATGGCAGAAAGTGTGTTAACTTCTAATTCAGTTTCTCAGTGGAAGTTTGAAGACAAGATTGAGGACAAGCAAACAACTTCCCTCTTGCACCTTAAAGGAAGCAGAGGGTGCTTTTTTCATGGTCCATACAAAAATATTAGTTCTAGGACTGAAGTGTCTCAGCTGTCTTCCAGTGTTTTCCTTTTGAATTGGAGAAACTGTGGCTTTATTTTGAACTCCTCCCTGCCTGGTACTTGTGAAGCTGCTGAACTTATAAAAGGCTTGAGCTGCATGTCCTGCAGTAACATTCCGGAATTCTGATGGATCCCCAGGGCTGGAATGGGGCCTCCACAAAGGGCTGGTCCTGCTCAGGAGGAGAACATTCCCTCATATCAGGCTGACCTGCAGCTTTGAGGACTCAGAGAGGCGATTCTGAAATACCAAAATGTGTCATTTTGATTAAAAAGAGGATCAAAACCGAGCCTGACAAGTTCTGTTTCAGAGGTTAAAAGAAATTCAGCTCCTTCCTCTGATTTGGAATGCAAATATTTTCATGTTTGAATTTTTTTCTGACCCAGAAATTCTGAACTTAACTTTGAATTCAACTTCTATTATAGCCTGGCAGAAATCCCCAGTGCCTTTGATTCTTCTGTTCATTACAGCAAAATGTTAAATTAAATTGAGAATGGTTTTGGTTTATCCAAATGAGAAATTCTTCATCAAAGTTTGGTCTCTGAGCAAACGGTCAATGCGAGGGCTTTCCAATATAGATCTATTACCTCTTTGGAGATGCAGCTAGACCAGAACACATAATCCAGATTGTGTTATCCTTGCCCTGCAGCAGGCTGGGAGAGCGTGGCTGTGCAGCAGGCAGAGGAGCAGCAGATGGAGAGGCTCTGGGCTGTGTGTTCAGCTGAGTCCTTGTCTGTCTTATGGCTTTTGGGCAAATAAATCCCTTCCACTTTCTCCATTTGCACAGTGCAAGCACAGACCTTAGCTCTGAAGTGTTTAATGCACTGATCTTGCTGCAGACATTGGCTGCTACCACAGAAACAGAAAAGGCAGTAATGTGCAAAGCCAGGTTTCAGCTTGTTTTCCTTAAGCTTGTTAGTTTTAGGGTGGAATTTAAAAAACACTTGATGTGTTTTAGGTTATATTTCCCCACAGAAGCTGTGCCAGCTTCATCCCAACTGGAGCTGAACTTTGCTTGTTAGGAATCTCCCACTCTTAATTTGCTTTAGTTACATAAGAAAAAAAAGGGTATTTAGCAAGTAAACAGTAGAAAGCAGTTTCCTTTTGATGTTTACAGTAGTATTATGTAATAATAGATTTTAAAAGTAATTATTTCTCCACTTTTTTGGGGCGGCTGACCTGGGTAGCAGAGGAAGGTCTGTGCATCAGGAGGGTGCTGTGTGGGCATTTTAGAAGCTGATTCCTGGCACTGGGAGAAACACCCACTGTACTTGCTGCAGTTAATGCAGGGAGCATGGGAATGCTGGCCCAGGCAGAGCCTCCTCAGAGCCCCTGAGTTAACAGGAATTTCTCTGCGATCAGCAGAGAGATGGAAAAAAATGATAGATGTGGTGAATAGAGGGAGCATCGCTTTCTCTCTGCTCTGCCCACAACTTGGGCTGCTGTTCTTACTGGGCAGAATCAAGTTTGGGATGAGGTTTTTCATTGGGAAGGTTAGAAAAATGCCAGTTTGCTGTGTCTCTCCAAAGTGACTGCTATGGATCATAAAGAATGGAAATTGGGAGCATCCTGCCTCTGTTCCTGCCACCACAGCTGCTCCATGTGCAGAATTGCTCTGGATGGAGGAAAAGGCTTTTGGCTTTTAAATTCCAAGTTGCTGTTTTGATCCTGGGTAGCCTCTGAAGGACCCTGCCCTCTGCCAGCTCTCCTGTGGCCTAGGTGGGAATGATTTATCCCTTATCCTCATTTAAAAATAAACACATCTGTTCAGTGCAGTCCTGCTCTGGCCTGCATTCAGACCTGAGATTTTACCTCCGTAGATGGATTTTTGCTTTTTAAAGTGCATGTTCCAGCTTAATTTCCTGGTGCTGGAGATGTAGGGCTGTGTTCAGCTCAGGTTGTGCTGCTGGCACCTCAGGGGGGTCTGTGCCCGGGGCTGCCCCCAGTGAAAGTCCATTCCAGCCCTGGCCAGGGAGCTGAGCTGACCCTGTGGGGCTGTTTCTTCCTCCAGGTGGAACAAAAGCCAGCTCAAGCAGTGAGCAGGGCATTTGTCCTTGTATGCAGGAGCTCAGTGCAAACAAGTGAGAGCAGCAGGACTCATCAGTCTCGGGGAGACGTGGGCTGAGGGAGCTGAGCTGAGCTCTGGCATCAGGTGTGAGGTAAAAATGTGTCTGTAATGCACCACAGGAAGATCCCTGTTGCAATTTGCAGTTTGCAGGCTTTTTCTTGGATTATTTAGGATTAGGCCAGACATTGCTCATTCCAGCCACTCCTAGCTCTGAATTCCTCTCAAAAGCCCCAAACAACCTTGTGTTTCCTTGAGAACACTGCCCTGGAAGGGAATTCACTCCCTCACTGGCATCTCACCAGCTGCCATCACCAAAATCAGCTTTCAGACACAGGGAATGCCTGCTCTATATTCTACTTGCACTTCCAAGAACTCCCCTTTTAATGGCCAGCTTGGGCATTCTGAGATCCATATGCTTATGCAGACTGTCTAGGAGCTTTTGGACTGGTGAGGAGCCACTCAGGAGCTAAATCTGGAGCCATTAAACCACAGCTCTTCTCCTGAGAGAAATTTTCCCGGAATGAAAATTGGATTTGATCAAGATGTTCCTGTTTGCATTGCAGCTTTCATTCCCTGGAGGGTTATTTCATTACCATGTGACATCTGCTGTGGGTTTGGAGAGGTGATATTGAAAATGGACGTAAAGGAAATAGGGCAGATAGAACGTTCCTGTTTTGGCTGGGAAGGAATTGGGCATTAAAGGGCTCTAAAAGATGGAGAGGGGCTTGGTGGGGTCATAGTGAGAGAGAGGAAGCAGTTCATGTTTGGAGCATCTTGTACCTTGAAGGCATCTTGAGTCCTTTCCTCTGATTTTGGGACACTGAATTGAGAGGAGCTGGTTCTGATGGTTCCAAGGTGCTTTCCTGCCAGATGGTATTGAATAACAGAATTGCTGGGGTTACATGGTGTCTCTAGAGATCCCTAAATTATCTCCTCTGTCCTAAAAGCAGGGTCAGCTGGAGCAGGTTGTTCTGGGCTTTGCCTGATTTTAGTATCTCCAAGAGTGGAAACTCAACAGCTTTTATGGGCAAATCTGTTTTAGTGTTCAGTCAAGGTTGTGATAAAAATTATTCTTATGTTTAAATGAGAATAACAGCATTTCACCTTTTCCTCCTCTTGTCCTTTCACTGGACACCAGGGAGGAGAGAGTTCCCCCATCAGTTTTGCTCCCTCCTTTAGGTGAGGCAGCTGTACCTGTGGCACTGCTGCTCACAAGAGCCCCCTTAGCACAACTTCTTGGTGTCTTCATCCCTTCTTGATATTTCACCTAAATCTGTAATTTTTCCCCTTACCTGTTGTCACACTCGTGGGCTCTCAGACTTTCCCTCACCATCAGCTCACTTTTGATTTCTTGTGCCCTGCTGCTGGCACAGGGCTGAAACCAGACTGCCACACCTCCCTCGTGTACATCTCCTGTTTGTCAAACTGGTGGCCAAACCTGAAAATAGATTTATGTAAATCTGTGGCAGTTGGCATGTGAGTGAATGGAAGTGTGGGTGGGGATCAGTCACACCTAGATGGAGTCAGGAGCCAGTTTATAATGGGAATTAAAGGCCATTTAAACACTACAACAATAACCAGAGTGGCTGGGATCCTAAAACTTCCTTCAGGGAGATAGGAGAGAGTTCCCACAGAAGAATTTCTGCTTTATCTTCTCCACCCTTCCCCTAATAAAAATTCCTTTATTAGCATTTATGTGAAAAGATTAAAGTTACACTTTAAATAATAATCAAAATTCCAATCTATATCTCCTTTGGAAGCACTGTCTAAATAAACCTGGATATTCTAGAGCTGTGACAGGACTGGTGCATTATCTTGGTAAGCTTTGTGAGCTGTTATTGACAGAGCTGCTTAGATTCCCAGAGGAGCATTTGCAGTTCAGGAGAGGGTTAAGATGAGGACAAAGATCACAGAGCTCCAACCCCTCAGTCAAAATAGGTGGAGATATTTAAAGAGGAATTAGTAAATAAAATAACTACTCAGAATAAATAAGGAGGGGGAAAGTTCTCCCATTCTTATTTTTACTATAAAATGCAAAACCACTGTTTTCTTGCATGTCACATCCAAAGGTGAAGCTGGTGATGAACCCTTGCTGTCCCTGGCAGGCCAGGAGGCTCAGGAGGGTTTTGTACAGCTGGTAAAGGCAGGCTCACACCTCTGACCTGCCAGACTGAACCTGAAAAAAGCCCCTGAGCAGCAGAAGTGCTGCACTTCTGTAGATCCCTTCGTGTGCAGGATACATCTGCTCCCTGCCAAATCTGCTTCTGGTCCTTCACGAGGAGAAATGAGTTGGTGTAGAGTCATTTTTATTGGCCAGATGTGCCAAAACAGCTGGAACTGTCTCACTGCTGCTGTGTCAGTGCCTTTCCCACTGATTGGGTTTTTTCCCCTTTAATATTCCCATTATGGCATACTTTTACCTTAATTAGCAGCAGTCCTAATTTGCCTTGTTTGTTTGTTTGTTTGTTTTTCTCCTTGGCATTTGGAGGCTGCAGGGAGGCACTGGGGAGGGTAATGAGTCTCTTCCCACCTTCAGCGCAGTTGGCAGTGCTGATTTGATACTGAAGAGCCTGGAAAGTAACCCTGTCAATCATGGCCTTTGCTTCTCAGGGCAGCTTTTTCCTATTTTCCAGGTATGTTCTCAGTTGTGCATAGCCTGTGCGCTTGTGGAGTCAGGAACAGCAAAGTCAGCAGACTCTATCTTTGGTAAAATAAACCTAAAACAAAGACACTGCATTTTCCATCATGATTTACAGCAGTTATCTGTCATCCTTAGTGCCGTATTTCCAGCTGTGTCCAACACTCAGTCTTTAAGAGACAGGCAGTGCTCCTCCCACCAGGGTAATCCTTTGGATAAAATAATCCTCTCATGATCTGCTTCCTCCAAGTGCAAATCTGAGTGTGAATCTGTATTTTCCTGTCTACATGCCATGAGAAAAAAATGACATTTATGCCATTCCACGTTGTCAGTGTTAGGTGCAACCAATTATTTCAGCTGATGGATCTGCTTAGTCTCTAGGAGCTGTAGCTCTTTGATATCTAGTGAAAGTATTTGCCACTTTCAGTGCTTTACATCTTCAAAGCACTGTATAAACACTTAATTTAGTACAGAGCCCACTAGGGATGGTAAATGAATGAAGAATATACAAACTTCCACTTAGAGGACTAAAAGACCTTTCAGGGAGTTGATGGAAAGTTACTCTTGCTTTACACAGTGTGTAATTTGTGCCAGTGCTGGTTTGTACCTGCAGATTGCCTGTAAGGGACATCTCTGCTCAGATGATGGGATTAAAGCCTCCTCCACCCTCCACCTTGTTCTCAGCCATTCCTTTTATCCATGTAAAACACCACACTTGATCCCCTGAGAAATAAAGTTATTCCAGGATATTCCGGGAAGGGAGTTTGCTGGCCCACAAAATTCCAGCTGAACCAAGCAGAGCAGATGAACTTGGTGCTTTTAAAGGCTCCTTCCAACTTAAATGATTTTAGGATTCAATGAAAAGCCAAAGTTCCATCTTTAAAAATTTCCCTACCCCTCCTGTACCCTGTTTGACTGTCCTGAGTGACCTTTCCCTGGTTTTGCCAGTGCCAAGGTATTTGGTTCATGGTGCTTTGTTCCTGTGCTGAGTGGAAGGTCCTAAGGAGCCTGTGGCTTAGTTCCAGTGGATTTCCAGTGCAGAGCAAATTCTTCCCTCCTGTCCCTGCTTGCCTCTCCTTTGCCTTCAGTCAGTGTTTTATCAACACTGAGTCTGCTCTACCCAAAAAAGAGTGTTTTTTCCAGCTGCTGGTATCATTACTGTTTTCAAGGAAATCAAAAAGCTTAATAAATGGGGGTGATAAGTGGGCTTCATTTGTTGCAATTAAAACTGCTGATTCCCAGCCAGTTATGGGGACTGGAAGTGTTAAACTAACTCACACTGAACTCCCAGAGAGTTTCTCTTATCGTAATCCAGGCAGGGAGATGGTGAGGTGTTGTTATGATTTTCCGACGGCAGGAAATAACAACATGACTTTCTGTATGATGGTAAAATGAGAGCAAACTTTATTCTTCTAAATTCTACTTTTATAGAGTAGTTTGGTACCAAGAACATGATTGGTTATTCAGAGTCCACACGCTTTTGTAAACATTTCTCACTTCCCAAGGATTGTTTTTGGTTTCCTCCTTAATATTTCCAAGGCCACTTTCTCAGGCCTGTGTGAAGGTAGTGTGTGATGATTTCACACAGACACAGTGGCTGCCTGATGCCTAATTTCAGACCATTGTCAGTACTACAGTGAGGGAGGGTCTGTGTTCCAAGGCCCAGGATACTGTGTGTGTGTACTGGTTTGAAAGCAAAACCAGTGAGACTTCAAGTCAGAAATACAATTTAATAGAGAGAGAGCAAACAACAAGAAAGATAAAAATAAAATAACATAAGATAAATGCAATAGTACAAAGGACCACTGACAGAGTCAGAATGCAAACCTGACACCCTGTTGGTCAGGGTGTTGGAAGCAGCCCGCAGTGAGTCCTCCCACAGTGACAGATGTGGCTCTGTTGGAGTAGAGATGATCCTCAGGAAAGGGTCCAGTCATCCTCTGGGAATCCAGTGGAAACGGCTCCCTTGGTGTTTGGGATTCCTGGTTTTATCCCAGTGGAAAGGCTTTGGCTCCTCCCGCTGGGTGGAGCATCTCCCAATGGGATGAGGTGATGTTATCAGTCCTGTGAGAGCCTTCAATGGCCCATTCACAGGGGATGTCCCTCGGAGGAGGATGGCTGCAGGAAGAGATAAGGAGGCCCTGCCTTATCTGGTGTTATCAGGTGTCCCATTAACAGAAGGCCTCTGTCCTCTTTCCACCCCTAGAATTACAAGAGATAAAGAACAATATCTCCCAACCGACTTCAACAGATGAAAATAGAATACACATTTTTGGTTACATTTCTCAACCCAAGACAGTGTGGTGCTCTCTGCTGTGCTTTGCAGATCACTCTGGGCTATTTCTCTGCTGTAGCTCCCAGTCAGTCGATTCCCACGGAGGCACAGTGAGGGCTGGGGCTCTCAGGGGTCACTGCTGGCTCCCAGGGCCCCAGCACAGGTTTGGTGTGAGCTGGGCTGCCCGGGGGTGGCACTCAGAGTGCTGCAAGCTGAAGCCCATCAGTGCCTTTCTGCCGCTGTCCAGAGGCAGCACTGGCACATCCAGCTGCACTTTAAATCAATGAAAGGCTCAGAGCAAACAGCTTGGAGTGCCCAGCAGGCATGATACACAGCAGGAGATATTTTTGCTTTATGACATTTGATTCTCAGAGGTGTTTCCATCCTCCTGCAAGTGTGGGGTTTGTCATGGTTGAGTCATTAGTGCCTCCAAGAAGCCGTTTCCCATTGCTGTGCTCTGAATCCCTCACGGGTTTTGTAGTAAAAATCTAACACAAATTACCTTGCTAATCTATCTTTTGTAAATACCACTGCAAAAGAGGCAAACTTTGCATTCATGCATCCTTTCATTATTATGATGATTAATTTCAATTTATAACTAATTAATGCTGTTCTGCGTCTAACCTGCCCCCTATTAGTAGCAGCAAGTGGGAATCAGGGAGTGTATGAATTGTACACTGAGAGAAAAACTCCCTGGCAGCAGCCCCTTAGTGGGGCAAGGATCCTGCCAGGAGCTGCTCTTCCCTCCTGTCCCACTTCCCAGCGCTGCAAACCATGATGGACACCTTGGGCTTTCATCCTGTGAGGCGCCAGGAGGAAGGTGGGAAGTGGGAATGCCTCGTAATTAAAAATGACAATGTAGCTGACAGTGTGATCAGAAATACAAACCTGTCAGGTGGAGCAAAGAGAGGGGAGGAGGAAATCAAAATCTCGCTGTGCACAGGTGCTCTTTGATCTCAGCTCTAATTCAGAGCAGCCCCGTCCTGCTGCAGGTGGCATTAGATAAGAGGATGAATTCCCTGGGTAGATTTTGCTGGCACTCCGAAGCAATTAGCTTTTGCTTGTTTGTAAAGTGAACATAACCAGGTATTCTCCCTCTCCCCAAAAAAGGCTTTGAGACGTCCCCATCTCCCAGATGGATTAATTATGGTTTCATCTCCCTCCTGGATCAATTACAGAAGTCTGTGCTACTGGGTTTGCTAGGGGGGTTTCTTGTTCCCTTTCTCTCTTTCCCTCTTTTTTCTTTTCTCCCCTGAAAGGTGCTCCTGAACTGAAATCCCTCTTAGCGGGTGTAAAGCAAAAAGTTCAGAAACTCTGTAACATTAAACTGAGGCCCAGATAGTTTTAGTTCAAGGGCCAGGAAGTTCCTGGCTGGCCTGTGCTGACATTCCTGAAGGTGGGGCAGGAATGGAGCGAGATGCAGGAGTGCCTGGGGGAGGCAGAGCTGCAGTTCAGGGCTGGGATGCTGCACATGGGATGCTGCACGTCCTGCTCTGTGATACACCATTATTTTCCAGACTGTCTTTATAATGGAGTACAAATCTCTGTGGCTGCTTTTCTGCCTTGTCCTAACTTTGTGCCAAATGACCCCTGTGAGGAACAATGATGTGCATTAGGAGCTGCAGCTGCGCCCCTGCAGCTGCAGGAGAGGCAGGAATGACACTGCTCAGGAAAGTAAACCTGCCACCCTGTGCTGAAGCCTCACCTTACAGGTGTTTTCTTGCTGGTGGTCTGTAGGCTGGGCTGAACACAGCCTGGGAGGCCGAGGAGAGCCCCCAGTGTGGGAGGGAGCTGTGCTGCTCCCCCAGGGATCGCTCCTGGCGCTGGAGGAAAGCTCCTGCTGCACCTTGCAACGTGCACATTTTAAACAAGGCTCCTTCCTCTGCGAGGAAATTCATAGGCAAAGAGAGGCTAGAGCTCAGGCTACTTTCTCATCTATTTTGTGCTTATTTTGTGCATTTTTCAAGGCAGATCCCAGGGCCCTTCTGGAGGGTGCCCTAGGAAGTGCTGGGACTGCGTTTGGAGCCGTGGCTCACCCAAGTCCTTACCTCCAGCAATTAGTTTAACAAATCAGCTTTCCCAAGACCCTCAGCCATTTGCTGCCTCACAGTGTAATTGTGCGTGACTGTTCCTCATTAGACAGCAATATTTACCTCCAGGGAATGAGGATTTCAGCCTGGGATGAATCAAACTTTGGCAAATGTCGCTGCGTTTGTCAGGGCTGAAATAAATGAGCTGAGCTCCAGCACAGGCAGCTTTCAGCACCTGGGTGGGGTATTGGGGCTTCCAGAGGGGAGGCAGGGCAGCCTGGGCAAAGGTGATGCTTGGGAACCCCTTTCCTTTCCTGTGGAGCAGGGTAAGAGATGTCCTGGAATGAGCAGTCAGAGAGAGATGTGGGACTCCAGGCAGCTCTGTTCCAAAATGCTGTTTATTGCAGAGGGGGTGTCACAGCAGTCCTTGGTGGTGGGTGATACAGAGCCCAGCCTAAAAGCTGCCAGCTACAGCTTATAGGCGTTCCTGAGAGACCCTTAAGTTCTGGTTACAATACATTCTATCTTTTTATGTACTGAATATGCTAATTTACAACATCCAACCAGTAAAAGACACAAATCCTATAGAATCTACATACAGTCTATTAGAAGTCCTACATTACCATACTGTGTTACATTTTAAACCCTAAAAGCTCCTTTCTAGACCCCTTTTCTCTTCTCTGCCACATTGGCAGGGTCCCCCCGACGTTTGGACCCTTGGCATTCCTTTATTTGCCAAGGACATTGTTCAATCCACAGGGATCTCCCCTTCAGCCCCCTCAGCCATTGTCTTTTCAGTTGTCCAGTCACTGACTGGCTTGGAATCTTACACATCAAAACCAGCTCTCGTTTCTGTTTCTCTGATAGGTTTCATGTTTTCAGATTCTTTTGCCAAGCAATCATATTTGTAAGACTTTCCTGTTTCATCTTCCCCAACAGAGCAGGAATTCAGAACCTGAGCAGTGCTGGCCTGGGTGGCACTGGGGGCCCATTGGCAGGGAAGCCTTGTTCCCACCAAGGCTGCACAGGCTGCCAGGCTTGTTAGCAGTTGTGTTTTAGGGTATGCACATCTGTGATCCTGACTGGCAGCCAAGCTGTTGAGCCTATTTGTGCAGGAATGCAGGAGGTGAAGCCCAGCTTTAAGCCTGAAGGTCGCAGCTCTCCCTCAGGTTCATCTCTGCAGGGGAAGGTGGGGATCCTGCTCTGTTTGGAGGGGTAAAGCCCTGCTTTGCTGACGTTATCATGTCTTATGTTATCACTTTATTTATCTTTTGATGCCTTCGTACATATCTGTTCCAGACAGTGGATTCCTCTCTCCAGGGTCTGAGCACAAGAAGTTAATGAACCATTTGAACTGCAGAACCACTGATCTCTGTAAGCTCAATAGCCCAGGCTGCAGCTGCCCGAGCTCCCCTGGGTGCTGCACAGGGACTGAGGAGGAGTAGGGGACTTCACAGAACCAAACTGGCCCGAGATTTTTAAATGTGGTTTTTTTTACTTATTTTACCAGTGGTTCAAGCTTTAGTGTTGGTGCCCTCCATCGAAGCAGAAAGCGGGCAAAGCAGAAGGACCCAGCATAGGGAATTTGTCCCTACAAGGGGAATTTGTTTCTTTTGGGCTTGGAGGGTATTTATCAGGAGATATCAGAATATGGCTGAGGCTGCCTGATGACTGCTTGATTATTTTCTGTCAATCTCTGGATGTGCTTTGTGGATAGATGGGGGATTGAAGTTTCCATGCCTCAGCCTTGGTGCTCCTGAGGGTGCCTGGTGCTGGGATTAGGCCAGCACAGCCACTGCCTCCTAATGCCCTGGCTTTTCTCACAGACTGCTGCAATTGTCATGCCACTCTCTGCTGTCTGTTTTACGTTATCAGTATTAAACAGTAAATGGATTTTTCCTCATGGGCTGCAGGTCTCCAAACAGAAAAGAGCAGACAGGTGTTTCTGCCAGGATACCTGGTGGGCTCAGCCTGTTCCCATCAATGGTAGAACATGGGGCAATAAAAAACTTCAACTCTGCTGTGGTTATGAACTAAAAACACCCAAACAAAACACAGCAAAAGAAAAGGAAAAAGGGAACAACAAAATGTCAAAACTAAAAAGTACTGAAAAGACAATTTACAAAAGCATGGCTTCCCAGTGCCATGGGCAGGGTTAGGTGGGATATTGGGAAGGAATTCTTTCCTGGGAGGGTGGGGAGGCCCTGGAATGGAATTCCCAGAGCAGCTGTGGCTGCTCCTGGGTCCCTGGCAGTGTCCAAGGCCAGGCTGGACAGGGCTTGGAGCCTGGGACAGTGGAAGGTGTCCTTGCCCATGGCAGGGGGATGGAATGGGATGAACCTTTAAGTTTCCTTCCAGCCCAAACCATTCCATATTTCTGGTGGAACTCTGTCAGTTCAGGATGGCCAAGCAAAGGGAGTCTGGTCATGGCTGTTCTAAGAATTGAGCTGGCACTCTCAAATTTTGGTCAAATTTCAGTGGATGGGTGGGGTTTGTTTGGCTCCTGACCCCTGAATAGTGAGATCCCTCTCTGTGAGGTGTGTGTGCCACTGACAGCTGCCCTGGAGTGATCCCTCAGCTCCCTTCAGAGCCTCTGGACAGGAATAGGTGTTCTCAAGATGATCCATCTCACCAGGGCATCTCCAGGAGGCTGGGATGACATTCAGAATAAAAGTAATGAAAGTACCAGTTCTTCATCACTAACTGCAAAGAGAGCAGGGGTGATGTGGCTGGCTGAGATCTGGGTAAATCCCACCTGCTGTCATTTCTGTTCCTTGCTGAAGCTGGTGGGATCTCAAACCACTCAGTCTGAGGTGAGGGATGTTCAACGTCACCAAATCAAGCCTGAACTGCCTGTGCCAGATGTGGGAGCTGTTCCACTTCTGTCCCAAACTTCTCTGGATAGCGAACACGTCGCTTTCATGTGTCAGGTGAAAAATTGTTGCTGTTTGAATTATAACATGAGGAAAAAAATCTTCTTTTGATCTTTACAACAAAACAGGATGTGGAGATTTGGAATAAGCCACTGTCCAGTGATATTTCTGGACACATCTCACTGTATCAGCTTAAAAGCTGAATAGATGCAGATATTCAGAATTCTTAAAGATCTTCCTTTGTTGCACTCATTTTAATGCTTTTCCAGGGCACCACAGTTCATTTTCTTCCTTGCATTTCACATGCAAAGCATCCGGTTTAAATACAAATTAGTCTGAAAACAATCCTCTCTTTACTTTAAATTTTAAAAGCTTGGATTTAGCTTTTAGGCTCATTAATATTCACAAACATTGCTTAGTTAAGCTTGCTTTAATTTCTCTGTGTGCTTTGTTAACAGGGATTATACTGATGTTTGCATTTGCATGGCAGACTTTTAGTATTGTGCAAATTTTGGTCATTATTATGGAAAAAATGTTGAAAATCTGCCTCAGTCTCTCCTGTACTTTCTCTAACCCTTGTACTTCTTGATAGCTTAGTGAGAGTGTTTCTTTCCATATGTATTTAGGTGGATTTTGCATTTCTCTTTGAAAGGTGTTTAAGAGTTTCAGAACCCAGAGGAGGGGGAGACTTTTGGTCTCCAGGTCTGCCTTTGGCACTCCACAGGGGAATGCATCCCTTCAAATTTGGAGAGCACATCAGCCTTGGAACAGTTCCCAACTTGCACAGCCTTTCCTCAGCCATTTTCTTCTTTTTCCTGAATCTTTAAATTTGTTTGGTTTTTGTTTGTTTGTGTTTTTTTGTTTTTGTTTTGTTTTGTTTGAGCATACCAACATTTCCAAGACATGTGTGACTGTCATTGTAGTGCCTTCCTTCATGCTTGATTTAAAAAGTTAATTTCAGCTCCCTACGCCGAGTCTTCCCTATTGTTAAGTGCCACTGGCACCTTGATCCTTTACCCCTGGGGGCAAGGACAGCTCAGACTGGCTGGTTTTTTAATAGGAACTCGATGACAGAGAAGAGTTTGCCACTGAGGCAGAAACTTGAATCTTCTCATTCCCAGGGCACATGTCACACCAGCCCAGGCTGCTGGGTGTGACAGCCCCTCCACCTGGGGGAACTCACCACTCCTCTGTCCTTGACAATGTCAGTGAGAGGAGGCAGATGTTATAAACCTGCTCCTCCGAATCTTGCAGGGTTTTTTGCCTGCCTGTTCTTGCACTGCAGCACAGTTTATTTTCTCCCCCTGTCCTGTCAGCCTGACTTAGAGCAGCTCTGTAGCAGAGCATTCCTGGTAACTTCAGCCTGCATCTTGTAGAGAAGCAGTTTTTGGCAGAAGTTGTCCACTGGGGCCTCTGACAGCTGTCCACAGACAGCTCTGTCAGTCTCTGGAGGACCTCAGCTTCTGGGTTTTTTGTCACATCCTTGGTAGCAGGAATCTCCAGGTGTGTGCCTGGCTAACATTACCCTGGGCTGCTTCTGGTTTGAGCCATGCAGGGCAATCAGTGCCTGTGCAGAGGGTGTGTCAGAGCACCAGGGCACAGCCTGAGCTGAGCAAAGCTGCCCTGCCCTTCTTTGGGCTCTTCAGCTGGAACTGGGTGTAAGTGGCTCTTGGAAAGTGTGAGAGGTGGGGGAAGGAAGAGAATAATTTCCATGTGCTATAGGCAACTTCCCTTGCAGAGGAAGAGGAGCAGGATACAGATTGCTAAACCCTGAAATCTCCCAAATCAGCAGCCAAATGAAATTTGTACATCCAGGAACTTGCCATGCAAAGGGAACTGCTTTTTCTGACTGGTTTTGACTGCATCTTGCATGTTGCACCTTCCCTTGGGATCTTTGACAAGGTGTTCCCCTCTAGTGTGTAATTTCATGCACCCCTGTAATTTATCACTCAAGCACTTTTGGCTTGTGTAGCAAGAGATGCAGCAGTCTGTAAATCAGATAAAACATTACTTTGATCACACAACAGGTGAAACTTTCATTTCATATAATGTCTTCAGTAGCACTTGGGTGTTGTTTTTTGAGGGGTGCAAGGTGTTTAGGGGAAAAAATGTAATGGAATTCTCTGAGACCACTTTTTGCATTTGGATTTGGTTGGAAATGAGCATTAGTTGAGTCCCAGCTGTGTGCCCAGTCCCATTGTTGTGGGATGCATCACAGGAGCGTGGAAGAAACACCAGAGGAAAGTCCTGGTGGAACTCTGAGGGATGTTCTCTGTCCCACCTCAGCTAGAAAGGTGCAGAGGGTTAATGTGTCTTAGGATTTGTTTATTTATTTATTGACATCCAATCTGATGGATTTAGGGTTTTCCATTAGCCATGTCAGTGTCTAATCCTTTGTTGAATCAGTAGTAGCAGGATGCAGTTCTTTGTTTACTCCAATTTAATAAATCATGGCAAAGGTTTCTGGGCCTTTTTGACTTCGAGTGCTTCATCCAAAGTCTCATTAAACTAATGTGTCCTGCTCAGAAAAAGGTGAGAACCTGAAGGTAACTGAAAAAATCTAGGAGAGAAAGCAAATAATCACTTTATTTAATAGAAGTATCAGTTAAAACTTAGGTGCAGGACAGTTGCATTTGTAGTTTTGGGCACCATTCTGAATTCATGAAGGAGATGCACGAATGTTTTTCTTGCTTTTGCCTATTTATCTACTTTATAAAGTTAAGTGATGGTGAATATTACTCTGGAGAATCTTGTAAATTTGTAAATTTGTGTGGTATCTGTCCCTCTAAGTGAAGACTGTAAACTTGGGAGGTGCAGCTTGGAAACTGTTGATTATAATCAGTTGTTCAGTGTTAAATTTCTCGCTAAGGATCCACTTTTCTGCTTTTACCCTTTATTTGTTGCTTCTTTACTGCAGTTGCTGCTGACCCTGGCCCCCAGCACTGGTCACAGATGTATTTCATGAGGTCTCTGGGGAGCCTTAGGGAATGAGCTCCTCCAGATCAGCAGAGAAGGGTTTGGGCTAGAAAGGATCTTAAAGATCACCCAGTGCCACCCCTGCCATGGCAGGGACACCTTCCACTGCCCCAGGCTGCTCCCAGACCTGTCCAGCCTGGCCTTGGACACTGCCAGGGATCCAGGGGCAGCCACAGCTGCTCTGGGCACCCTGTGCCAGGGCCTGCCCACCCTCACAGGGAGGAGTTTCCTCCTCATATCCAATCTAAACCTTTCCTCTTTTAATTTAAACCCTTGCCCCTTGTGCTGTCCCATCAGTCCCTATCAAAAGTCCCTCTCCAGCTTTCTCTCAAGCTCCCTGTAAGCAGTGACAGGGCTCAGTGAGGTGTCCCCGGAGCCTTCCCTTCCCTGCCCGTGTCACAGGGGGTGGATTTGGGTTGGGATTTGTGTTTTCAGGTGGATGAACAGATGCAAACCCCCGTTCTCTGCTTGTATTCAAACTGTCAAAACTTTTAAGGACAATATTGCACTAAAGATCATTGCTGGCTATAGTGTGGGAGTTTCTGGCTTTCAGATCCTGATTCATTTAGGGGTTTTTTTGTTTAGTTTTGTGATTTGGGTAGCTCCAGCAGAGTAGTGCTTGGAGATCAGTGCTGCAAGAGGCAGAACATTTTATCCTGTCAGAAACATGCATGTGTGGTTTTGAGTCCTGCTGACTCAGATCAGAGGGCTTTAGGTTACATAAAGGCATATCAATAGAGTTTAAAAGACTTCAATTAAAACAGAGAATTTGTCACTCCAAGATAATAATGTAAAATAATGGTATTTTGAGATTTAGTTTTAAAGTTTAACAGAGTAAGGTTGTTGGAGGTGCAAAATCACAGAGCATTGCCAATGTGGAAGTAATGAAAGAGGCAGAATCATTAAAACTTCTATAATTTGTTTTGATGAGTCAAGCCCTGTCTTGCTGGGTCGAACTGAAATAAAGGGTGATCTGAGAAGTGGCTGCTGAGGCTGTGAAAACCCTTTTTTCATATGTGCATCCTTCTCTTTCCCTGTGCACCCATAAAAGCTGTTCATATTTCTTACCTAAATAGGAATTACTCATTGAATAACTGACACAAATTTTAACTATCTTTTCTTTAGAGTCAATGAGTCCTTGGATAGTTTTTATTGTGGTATTATGAGGTGACAAAAACATCTATATAGTCCCAGTGGTAAGGGATTAATTACCTGAAACTTCACTGCTGCAGAGATGCTCTTTGTTTTGATTTAAATATTTAAGTTTTCTCCAAGCTACCAGGTATTATTTGCATCCAGAACATGGGAATGATTTTGAGCCTGAGGCTTAAGGGATGTTTGTGCTTCTGTGTGAGGCTTAATGTAGCATCAAGGTTTAAGAATTGTTGTGTATGTGACAATTAATTTATTACAGTGAGAGAAAAGAAGGAATCTAAGGAGAAGAGAATAAAGATCCCGTAAGAACAATGAAAACATCCAGTTTTGCACAGATGTGTAAAGTGTAAAGCTAAGCACTGGTAAAGATGGGATTATTGTTTCTGGAAACATGCTGCAATTATGCACTCTGCCTTGCAGACCATAAGTCCTTTCATACATTTTCTCCTTTTGAGATGAAAAATGCCAAGCAACAAAAGAATTCAGCTGTGCACTAACAGGATTTCTCTGATTATGTAGAAAGGTAATTGCAAAATCAGGATTTATTTTAAAGGAACAACAATAAAACATCCTCCCAAAGCAAAATCACCATTTTCTAGATTTAATAAAGTTCTGAAATATTTTGCTCCAGCTAAACCTTTTAATTCCTAAGGTTTAGACCTTCACATTTCTGGTATCCTATGCAGGGATCAGTGATGCCAGACATGTTCTTATGAACCTATGGTAACTCTGAAGGAGGGGAAATTTAGATAAATAGAAGAAATTCTTCCCCATGAGCCCCTGGCACAGGGTGCCCAGAGAGGCTGTGGCTGCCCCTGGATCTCTGGAAGTGCCCAAGGCCAGGTTGGAGCACCCTGAGACAGTGGAAATGTCCCTTCCCATGGCACAGCGTGGAACAGGATTAATTTTAAGATCTCCTCCAACCCAAACCCTTTTATATTTCTGCCTTGAACTGGTTTTCTTAAGACAGTTGGGAAAAGTGGCCAGGTTAGAAATACAAACCTTCAAGCCTAAGTTGAACTGGAAATGAGATTCTTGTGTGGATTGTGGTGAAATCTGGAGCTGTGAGATTGAAATGTTTATCTTCCTTGTCTCTGAGCTCAGTTCTTACAGCTCAGGATGTTTGAAATGTTGTAGAGCAGACAGAAAAGATTACCCAGTTTATTGAATCCTCTTTGCTTTTGCCATAATCACTTTTGCTTGAAACAAAGCAATAGTTCAAACTATGGATTATTATACTATCATAAGAAAATACTTGTTAAGAATGAAAGAATTATGTTATCTAAAGTAAGACCATTTTAATATTCCATGGCTCTGCGGGCTTGAAATCTTAAGTTATTGCCTTAAAATCCTCTCACATAAAATCCATAGGCTCACTGAAGAAAGGGTTCTTGTTTCATTTCTCTCAGAATTGGGTGTCCTATTGTGCCCTACACCATCCAAAGGGAAACCTTGTGAATTATGGGATGGGCTGTGTCCCACCTCTGGGACCTCAATTTCCTAAGCAGAAGAAGTTTTTGCAAAATTCTCACTATTGTGAGAATAGTCCTCAAAACTCAGTCACAGGAATCAGGCACAGGAGGGACCATCCAGGGGTGCTTCATCTCCTGGTGGTCAAACTCCTGGTTTGCACTGATTTTCCTTCACTCAGAGCCAAAAAAGCACTGTAGCTCTTAGCAAACCTAGCTTATGTTTTGTCTAAATGTGTCTTTTGGAAACTTTTCATCTCAAACATCAAGATATGGCAGCTCCCTTTGCTGTTTGCACCAGTGGTTAATCACCCATATACTGTAAAAAATGTGTCCCTTCTTCCTAATTTGAAATTGTCTGAGACTCTGTGGAGCAGCAGCTGCGAATCTGACAGAACAGTGTTTCATGTTCTTTCCCTGAAGTGATCTAATAATATTTAACATCTGTGGACCACTCGGGTTGCCAGGATTTTAAAAGCCTGCAGTGAGAGGGTTTGCATGATAAAGGCCACCCCACTTTTGTACTGCTCTCATACATGCACATTTGATGACTTTTTTTTTTTTGGTAACATTTTTGTGGGCTTGCAGGTTTGCTGCACATTTATTGAGCTCTGCAGTATCAGTGTAAACATGGATTTGCTGTGGAGCTTCATCTTCCATCCCTGGATGCATTCTGCATTCTCTGTGCTGCCCTAGAAAAAAAAAGAAAAAACTATCTTGGGCAGAAATAGTAACTAGGTTTGGGCAAATGTTGCAAGTGTTTTTTTCAGTCCTAGAAAACTCAAAATTAAAACCTGGAGGGTGCACTAGTTTGTGCTTGAATTCAGGACTGGTTTAAAAAAACCCAAACAAATGAACAAATAAAATCGAGTCTTGCGCTCTGAACAAAGATTTGCAGCAGGTATATTTGTGCTGCTTCATTTTGTTTTCCATACATAAAGGTTTTGGTGGCACAGGAAATCAGAGCTGGCTGTTTGCTGAGCCACACGTGTTTGGAGGCAGGGCAGAGGGTTTGTGCCTGCAGGTTCCACGGTGTCTCACGGTGGGTTTGTGAGATGCCCGGGGGGCAGGATGGTGCCAGCAGAGCTCCTGGAGAGGAGGGGGCTCTGGGGAGGTGCTGGGGGCTGTGAGAGTGTCTGAGCTCATCAGCACAACCCTGGGAGCCCAGAGCTGTGTCAGGGTGGGACTGCTGGAGAACAGCCCTGGAGGGGAGAGCAGGGGTGGGGCTGGGTGCCTGTGCCTGCTGCAGAGGCACACGGGGCTGCTGGGCTGGGTCAGCCAGATCCATTCCCTCTGTGGGGCTTTGGCAGAGCATCACATCTTGGGGGGTTTGTTTTTGTGGGTGACAGCACAGGCTGCTGCAGAATCCCCAAGAACTAAAAGGAGAATGTTTCTTGCCCTGGATGCTGCTGAGGCTGAGCACTCTATTTGCCTCTTAAAACCCTTTTCATGTGCTGGGGGTGGTGTGGTCCCTTGGGTCTGTGGTAACAAGTGTGGGAATGTGCTGAGAACTGGAAATGACACAAGGTGCCCGGTCCTGGAATGTCACTACTCGAGAAATTCAGAGTCTTTGCCACTCCAAGGATTTCCACTTGCACATTTACTTCTCCTCTACAGGCTTAACTTCTCCGGGGCTTTCGTGTCAGTGGCACAGTGGGGCTGGAACAAGAGGTTACAAAGGTCCCTCCCAACCCAAACCATTCTGTGGTTCCATGAAATGCTGGGATTTGCACTGCGTTGAGCCATCCCTGCCAAGCTGGGTGCCAAGGCTACAATCCAGCACTCATCCCTTATCTTCTTGTTTTGGGACACGGACAAATCACCTGCTGTAGAGAGGCTGGGTATTAAGTGTCTGGATCCAGCTGTTGATGAGGTTTTGTGCAGGTCTGATATAAATTTCCGTGGTGTTAAGGACATGGGAGCTACACAGGAGCCTAATGCCAGTTTGAAAGAGGTGTTAAGTGATGAGTTCCCACTGGTTTTCAGTAGGAGTTATGTGCCTGGCTGCTGCTTTCACCTTGCTAATTGCCATCTTACAGCTTTAGGTACACTGCTACACATGAAAGTGTGTCCTGTGGTGCCTACATGACAATTTTTCACTCACACAATAGGGACGATGTTCCTTCATTTCTCAACAATGAAGAGCATGTGAAAAATTGTTAGATTCCTGCATTGTGTGGAGTCAGGGGCTAAACATTTAAACAAATCCTTTGAGCAGCACGTGATCATACACAGCTCACTGCTCATAACCTCAGTTGCTTCATTTCTCAGCAACACCTGAAAGATTTTGGTTTTCATTTGAAAGCTGAGTTTTGTGTGAAAAAGATCCGAGTTTAGGTTGCCTGTGGAGCAAGGGGCTGTGAGCCCAAAGCACTGGGGCAGAGGGAATTGCAGGGAAGCACAGCTGACACAGAGGATGTTGAGAGGGGAGGGGATGCTTGAGATAATTTCCTCTTGTTCCAGAACACTCCACAGCCCATGTTCTGTGTCTGCAATCCCCCTGTGCTTCCAGAGGCTTTGGAAGGGCTGGGATTAGAGGAGCAGTGATTAAGATTATCCTTTCCTTTTAATGCTTGTGTTATGTCTGTGTTGGAATAGTCACTGTGATTATCCCCATACCCCGAGATTGATTTCTTGTCCTCAGATGATGGAGTAGGAGTGTGGCTTTTATGCAAACATACTGTGAGTGTTGAACAAACTCAATATTGGATCTGAGCTCAGAGGATCTTTCTCTAGGCATTGGTGTGATATAAAATCTTCTTTTATTTTGCCTTTACATGGAAGATCTGCCTCTGGCCTCCAAATACAATATTTTGGTCCATTCCTGCTCTTGGCCTCGTGTGGAATTAGGTTTTTTTCAGATTTGAAGTGCTGTTTTGCTGGATACCAGTCTGTAATGCATTTAACTTCAAATTATGTTATATTAAAGTTCAGTGAAGCTGAATCTGTTTATATTTCTGTGCCAGTCAAATCAATATCTTTCATCTATTTGCCAATGGGAGGCAGAAAAAAAGGAACAGTTTATGTGGGTGGCAGTGCCTTGATTGGCACACGAGAGGAACAAACAGGAGCTGATAAATTGTTTTCCATTTTTCATGTTTCTTTGTTTTCCAAGTTCCAGGGCTTTTTTTTATTTTTTTTTTTTCAGTAGGGTCTTAAGCAGATCTCAAAGTGATGGAAGTTCAGCTCGTGAGGAGCACGTGCTCTGTCAGTGCAGGGTTTGCTGTCAGCTCCTCCCTGGTGAAACCCTTGAGGACCATGAGCTGCTGCAGGTGTTCCTCCTGCTGCCACAGCTCATTTCCCTGATGGATCCTCACTCAAACATTGAGTTTACCTGGAAAGAAAAACATCAATATGACCAACTGCTTGAACCTATTCCTGCCTAGAAGAAAGGCTAAGAAAGCCTCTTTCATTCCTAAAATGACAGAGTCGTAGCATGCTGTTATTACTGGGTTTGAGTCAGTTAAAGCTGAAATGCCACTGCAGAGAGCAGAAATTAGGGAAAGCTGTGCTTGAGTGGGGGCTGCAGCTGTGGCACCCAGTGGAGGGATCAGTGGAGGTTGAGGATTTCAGGAAGGTGCCTGTGGTGCTCTGATTCTGCTGCTGCCAGTGGGGAGAGGCTCCCTGGCACCCCTGAGAGCCAATGTGAAGAGCACTCTGCCAGCTCCATCCCTGGAAAAACTGCTGGCTGCTCTTGAGCCCTGACACCTCCAAAGGGAGAGAACACCTGAGATCCCTGTGCTCCACCAGCCCTGGAGTGCCTTGATCTCTTAACTTTTAATTTAACATTTCAGTTTCTAAGGGTGATTATAAAACTGGCAAGCAGGATGGAGCCATATTTTGCTTTTCTACCTGGTTATTTTCCCAGGTAAGATTCTCAACGGATGATAAATCCATCTAAATCTTAATGCAGGGTATATTCTTACAGCTGAGTTTTTTAGTGCTAAGACTGCAATGTTTAAGCTATAAACACTTATTTAAGCAGGTTTACAGATGGATGTGGATATGGGTTCTTGGTTTTCTGTATGTTTCTGTCACTGGGTGAATCAAGTGTTATTTTCATTAGATTTGGCTGTTACTTTTGATTTGTCTGTGTGCATTTGAATTGAAATTGGGAAAAAATGGTGTTTCAGGATGATTAAATACATAAAGCAGTTAAGCTTACTGTCTGCAGAAGGAGAAAATAAGCTCATAAGATTTTTTTTTCCTTTTTTACATTACAATTGATTACTGAAGTAACTTGGTAGATATAAAGTTGAAACAGATGTAATATGAGCCATGCAGAAACTTCCACTTACTTGCCTGGGGTGTGATGTAGAAACAAGGGGGATATTTCTGGCTCTGTGGGTGGGAGAAGGTCAAGAACAAGCAGGGAACTGAGGGTTCCTGTGCTGGGCACAGTCCTGCCCTGCCTGGTGCAGGTAATTTCCAGGGATTGAGGAGCTTCATCCTGCTCTGGCATCAAGGGCTGTTTTCCTTTCCAATTCTCTCTCAAGTCACTAAGCTTTTTCCTAGCAAACAGTAATACCTCACTAGTCCTCTCTCAAATGTTCTATTGGGTGAATGCACACTCCAGATTTTTACTTAATTCCCACATTTTCACTCTGCTGGCCTCCTGATCACCGCAAATCCTCTTTATCCTGGCGAATGGTGAATATGGAAAACTTCCTTTAAATAATGCTCCGTATGAGCAGGAGATAATTATGTTTATCTATGTCGTGCAAGCCCAGCTTTCACACCACATTAAGTCTGAGAAGTCAAGCATTTAGAAAAGAGCAGCAGCACAGCTGAGCAGCAAATCTATGGGCTGTTAGCACCACTTGAGAAGGATGCTCCTGCCAGCTCCCCCTCTTCCTTGCTGCTTCCTGTGATTTTGGTCAGCAGAATCCCTGCAAGGGTGGGATGGAAACTGAAAACTCTCTTTTCCAGCAGGAGCAAAGTTGCCTTCCTTTACTACAGTATCTGGACTCTTCCCATTGTTTGGATTCACCTGTTGGGGCTTTTTAAGAGCCAGAGAGTGGCTCTTGCTAACACTTAACTTTCCAGACCTGTATTTCTGTCTGACTTTGTGCAAATTCCACTTTTTTTCATTCTGGGTAAGCACAGAGCTTCATCAGGCTTTCAAATAAAGCAGAAATTACCTATTGGTGAACTCGGCCAGTGATCAGGAACAAAATTGATGTGCTTTTTTTATTAACACAATGCTTAAGATTGCAGCTGCCATGCCATAAATTTTAAGTAAGGCTGCCGGAGTGGATTATTTTATACTTTGATAAAAAGCATAGAATGCAAATGCTTAACAAGATGGGACCCAGCAGACACACCAGGCAGCAGCTTTAGAGAGCACACACTGAGACAAAAAATGAACCTGGAAAGGCCAGACGTGCTTTTGAGACACATAAACCAGTATTGATTCCCAAAATAGGGACCTGCCAGTGCTGAGATGGGATTCCAGGCAGGTGTAGCTGTGCCTGATGAAGAACTGAGGGGTTTTGCCCTTTCACTGATAAATATGTATTTAGTAACTCGGGCTCACTTTGCTCCAGAAATCCATCACGAGGGTTTTACCCAGCCCTTCTGGGGGTTCTCCTCAGCTCTCCTCTCACTCCAGGGTGACTCTGGATAAGTTTCCTCTCTCACAGGGGTTGGTTTCCACCTGTTCCATGCGGTGATAGCTCAGAAAGGAAAGTTTAGTGGTGTGTAATACAAACACAGCCAAGAGAATCTGTGCCCCTAAGTGGAACTTGATGTGGGAGAGGCTGTGAATTCTGAGGATGTGCAGAAGGACCAGGGCTGTGTTTGTGTTGTCTTGGAGGGGGAATGTGGGGATTGAGACATTCTGTTGGTGTCAACAGGTAAACTTTGCCCTGCTCTCTGTAAAATCGCTGAAAAAAAAAAAAAATAAAAATGAAGGCACTTGGCTTTGTGCTGCTGTAACAAAGTAGAACATTCCTCTCTGGGTATAGTTTCTGTGCACTGAACAGATAGAGGCTCAAACACGTTAAATATTGAAATTGTATTATTTATTTCAAGATGCTTATTTGCCAAAAACTAACAAGGAAAATATGGGAAGTGGTTCCTGCCTTTCCATGCATCTCCAGGGGAGAGAATCCATCTTTATGTTTAAGGAGAGCACTGAGCAGCTCAGCTGGACACTTGGGAGCTCCAGTGGAATGTGTCCCTTTCCAGGGACCCTGCTGTGGCAAAAGACATCCTCTGGGCTGGCAGCATTTTGTAATTCATCCTCCTGAAGTCCAAGACTGAGAGCTGCTGCTGTTTCTGAGCCATTTTCAAAATCTTGCCTCACAATTTGAACTGATGCACTTAGTTCCCTTCTCGCATATATTGCATTATCAACAAAGAAATAAGCAGAGTTTGCATTGTGTTCTTTGTCTGCTGTGGGGTTTATTGGAATTCATAATCTAAATTGTGTATTAAAAATAATGGTAAATGCTGATACAGCATCTTCCCTTTTTAATTTCCTGCCTTTTCCCAGGACCTCAGCATCAATTGGATATTTTTTTACCACTGCCACAGTAGCCCTGACCTGAAGACCATTCCAAATGTTCCCTCTGTTCTTCCAAGTCAATATTTTCTGTCTGTTCTTCTGTAAATACCTCATGTTATTAAGTCCCTGTCCTTTATTACATCTCACTGTGGCCTCCCTCCTGGGACAGGACAAATATTTGCCTCCTTGGAAATGCAGAGAGAGTCAAACACAAAGAAGGATCTGAGTAAGGGATACAGAGTGGTTTTTCCTTGTGCCTAATTAGGGTGGCTATTTGGATGTGTGTTTTAAAGCAGCTTAATTGGCCACATCACCCTGCACAACATCAGTCTTTCTGTAATTGTAATTTCAGCTCATCCCTGTGCTGTTGTAGAGGTGTCCTCTTTGTCAGGGTGTTCTTTCTGTGTCTGCTCACTGATGTGCATTTTTGGGTTGTGTCTGAGTGCTTGGGGTGTGTGCCAGCGTTTGTGCTCAGTTTTGGAGAACACCCCTGGCATTTCCAGGGTGAATTCCTGCCCTGGGGATGGGCTGTGTGAGGATCAGCCAGGTCTGGTATTCACTGGAGGCAGAGGACAGCAGGACAGCAGTGCAGGCACGGCTGGGTAGTGACAATGCAATGAGATGACTTCTCCCCATGTCCTTGTTATGCAGCCCCACCTCTGCTTCCCAGCGTGGAATAAATAGAAAGAAATTAAGTATCTGATTTCTGTAAAATGTCTATTGAAATCTCAGCTCTAAGATCAGAGGAGACTCGAGTGAGTTCTGTCATTTTAAGTGGCTTTGTCACCAGGATGGTGAGCACAAACCTTCATTTTCACGGTGCTCTCAGCAGTGATGGGATCAGGCACATCTTTTAGAGTGCACCCTACCTGAGCCTCTGGAGATCCCTCACTGTGACCACTGGGTGTTTTATGTGTCCTGGGCGTGTGACAGATTTCCCTGCTGCTCTCCCAAATCCAGGCATCCTCCTGGGGATCTGTTGTGTGTCTGCCTTGGTCACAATGTCAGCTCCTTTCTTTCAACTGAGGAAATCAGAGATGGTCTTTGGCTTCCTCTGCCTTTCTTCAGTTATTTTCTGTGCACTCCAGTGACAGAGCAAGGGAGGAAAAAGTTAATTTACAAACTTTTCAACAGTTTGAAAGCAGCTCCAAAGTTAAAGATGCAATATTTAACAATTAGGAATAGATACTGCAGAACATCTTTCAGAGTAGCTTTGGTGCTGAAGATGTGTGTTGGGCAATGAATTGCTTGGCTCCCTGATTCCAGTGCACAGATTAAACTGAAAATGGATTAAAGTTGAAAATGGACTTATGGCTATTCTTTAAAGCTTGGTATATCTAAAGCTGGTTCAAAAGGAATTATTAATGTCTATGTTGAGTGGGAGGACTGATCTTTTTTCTTTCTTTTTTCTTTTTTTTAACATAATTCCTATTACTCCCTTTGAAAAGCTCAGTATAACTCAAAGAGGTCAAGATCAGGTATTTCCTGTGGGCAGGCACTAAGGCTCTCCCACTCATGCTGGTTGGAGTTGTCTCCAGGAGTGGAAGAGACTTCAGGCATTAGGTGAATGATTTTATATTATTTGATGTGTGGAGCATCAGCTGAAAGAAATTCGTATGAGAATTTTGAATGAGTAAAGTTTTACCTTCTGTTTCTTGAGTAGTTTGGGAGTTTCAGCACTTGAACTGGGTTTTTTCTTGTATTTCTCAGCCCATGGTGGTAAGTTTGGTTTGAGTTTGCTTTGCAGCTCTTCAGGTTCCAGATCTGAACCTTTTGGCAGCATCCTGAAGCAGATCTGTGTAATCAAAGCCATAAAGGATTTCCCTGTGTCTGCTGACACAGGGCTGGGGTCAGGCCACTGCCTTGGAGAGAGAAAATGCTTTTTCACTCAGTTAGCACTTAAGATTTCGTTTAGGTGACTTTTTCAAGTGGCAGACAGAGCACCCATGACAAAGTCCCACTGTTCACGGGGCGGTCAAGAGGAGAGAGGCAGAGAGTTTGTGTGGCGTTGAGTGAGTGTGGAGAGAAAAGAGCTGCAGGGAGTTCTGCTGTGCCTTTGTGTTCTGGGGACAGGAGTCTGACAAAGGAGAGGTGGATGTGGAGGAACCTTAATGAATAAAGTGTCACCTGTGGAAGTCAGCATTGTCTTCCTGCACCCTGTGGCAGAGAACTCTCAGCAGTGCTGGATGGATGGAAACTCCCCTGTCAAGTGGAAGAGGGAACAGGGGGCTTGTTCTATCCTTTTAATTATTCACAGGACACAAAAACATTGTATTCTCACCACTGACTAAGGAACGTGGAGTTTTTAAATGTCCTTGTTCTTTCTCAAGTGAGACTGCACACATCAGCAGCTTGTGTGTCAATTTTCATACCTCTGATATTTGAATTACAATCATCCCTCTCTTTCCTGGACCTGCTCTTGCAGGAACAGTTTATTACAAACTACTTGAATTTGATATTCTGTGAATTTAAAACTCAGAAGACATTGTGTATTTCTGTGAGTTATCCATCCTATTTATAGTTACCATCACTCACTGTTTTTCCCTTGCTTGAGTGCTGCAAATCCAAACTCCAGCAAGAGCCTTTCTCCATCCTGAGCCAGGGGGGGCTGTTCTTGGTCAGCTCCTCAGAGTTGAATTTGAGTTAACTTGAGCAACGGGGCTGCTAAACTTTTATCTTAGTGCTGTTACCTTAAAATATGCACTGTTCACTTTCTTTAGCTCTCTGGCTCTTTCCTGATAGTTATATAAAAGCAAGACACTGTCTTGGGCAGAATGTGCTGCAAGATGAAGATGAAAAGATCAAATTCAAGTGACAGATGTTAATCACAACGCAGAATTCTCTGCTGCAAACACAGCACTGAGGCTGGATGGGAACCCACAAGTGCTGATACTCTTCTCATTACCAGAGAGGGCTGAACGAGTGTGCAGGGCAATCAAAGTCAGCAGAGTGCCTCTGCTCTGATTTACACTGATGCTACTGAGCTAAACACCATGCCCTTAATCATATTTGAAGTCTGGCAAATTGAAAACTTTTGTAACACTTGAAGTGAAATCATAAATCTCTCCTGCCCCTGCTGCTCTTGCTGCTCTGTCCTTTCAGGTTTCTCAGGGGCCTGAGGGGGCCCCTTTCATCTCTTAATTGAGGTAAAGGGGGATACTTTTTCTGCTGAATTCTGCTTTTACTTGCTTAAAAGCTCTTCCTTCAGGCAAGAGGCTGTGCAACACTCCATTAATGCCAAGTGGCAGGGGTTTTCCTCCCCCTTCACTTGGGAGAAATCACAGAAAAAGGGAAATGAGCAACTTCTGTAAAACTCTAGAAGTGAAAGATAACTTTTCCATTTTCATCTAAGCCTAGTATGCATGCAGGAATTTCAAAATAGTTGGTTCATTGTCTAAGTTACAGAGAATTCCAGGGAATTCTGGAGTGGATTTTGTTGTGCCCTCACTGTCCATCTCCTCCCTGCTGCTGTCTCAGGGTGTCAGCAGAGGAACTCAGCAGCTGTAGCTGTTCCCAGGAGATAATTCTAGTTTTCCTTTAAACAGGCAAAACACTCTGGGTCTTTTCCCCTAAAACTCTAGAGCACTACAGGCTTTAACTTACAGAACTTTCTTAAACAAAAATTAGTTGAAATCCATGAATTTTGCAGAACTTGGGGAAGTCATAGTGCACAAATAAATCAACAACCCTGAGTTGGAAGAGTTTGAATTGACAGGACCTGCAGAATTTTTGGGTTCCGATCTTTTTTGAATGGAATAATTTAGCAGCATGGAGCATCTTCATATTAATATATGTTCCATGCCAAATTGCTTTTTATTGTTTCAGAAAAGTGTGCTATAGATGCTATTCCAATGCTATAGATGGGGAAATGATGGTGCAAAATTACTTGTTCAAAATAGTAAGGAACTGATTTACAGGTAATTAAAAATGTATTTAAAAATTCATTGACCAAACCAGGTCCAGTCTGAAGGGAAGTCAGGCATCCTGCCTTGAACTCTGTTGCAAATGCTATTGTTGATGTCAATGAATTTTGCATCAGGTCGAAAGCGTTGTGTGTGATATCATACACCGAATTTTCATTAGTTTTGTTTTTTAAAACGTATTCTGGAGATGCACAAATGTTTTGTGCCTGTCTAGAAAGAAGTTTTTATATGTAATATATTTTTGGAAGTTATCTCAGGTAACATTTATATTAGGAAACAGTTTGGGTTTGCAGTGTTGATTCTGAGGGTAATTTTGCACAGATCATGCCTTGGACATATTTTGTTGTTTGCTGTTACCTAAATGAGGGGGGAGAAAAAGCCAAGGATTTTTCTTCCATAGAAGACAGTGGGATTTTTCAAGCTCCTAACAATAAAAAGATCTTAGCACTCTGATCCTTTCTTATAACAGTGGTGTCATAACCCAAGTGAAGATTTCCACTTGTGTACTGCAAATATTTGTATTATTTCGCTGCCTGTTCATCATCTTCAGATGCTGTTCCCAGTCTCAGTACAAGAACTTTGGGGAAAAGTAACTTTTTGATCTACCAGTGTCCTTCCACACCCAGTTTACCTCCCTGTGCTGCTGATGTTCCCCAAGCCTCCTCTCTTCCCTGCTTCTCCTTTCCAAGCTAATTTCTTCTGTGCTTTTATTTTGTGTGTGCATTTGATCGATTAACTAAACTGAATGAAAATACAAGTCAGTGATCTTTAATTTTTGTGTTTTATAATGCGCAAAAAATCCATCAGAGAGAATGCAACATCTGTGCAGTTCTTTTGAACAGCTATTTGCCACTCTGGTAATGTAGGAACAAAAGGACATCCAGGAAATTTGGAAGGTAATGTGTTTAAAACTGAATAAAAAGGAGCACATATTTTACTTGTGCCACTCTGTCTCGAGGCATTTCAGGAAAATAACTGAGCTGGCTTGGCAAAAGATTAGACATTTACTTTAAAATCCACAGCTAAATTATATAGGATGAAGTTTTAGAAGAGAGATAAAGCTGCCTGCTTTAAGACATGAGCCAAGCACTCATGGCCCGGGGTTAGGCACTGCCTTCCTCCCCAGGAGCCTTGTTACAGCCTATAATGATCTTTTCTGCTGCTTGCTTACACCTCCTGTCAGAGCCCCAGCCCTGGACAAGCTGCTGCACTGTTCCAATCCAATCCATTCCTCTTCCTTCAGTTTACCTCAATTAATTGGTCATAAAGTGGGTCAGGCCTTTCATCAGCAGGTGATGTGAGTGATGTAGGGGTGCAGGAATGCTGTGCCAGGGCTGGGCTGGGGCTGCCTGTGCTCTCCACAGCTCTCTGCTGTGTGCCTACACCTCCTGCATAGCAAAGAGCTCAGGGCAGCCATTGCTATTCAAGGAGCGTTACCCAAAGGGAATTTTAAAAAAAATAATTGTGGTGTTTTATCCTTTTCTTCCCCTCTTCCCTGGGCTCTGTGAAGGTTTTGAGGGGTGGCACTGGGCTCCCTGCTCCTGCCCTGTGTGCTTGGGCTGGGTGTTGCTGCATCCCAGGGAGGCTGGGGCAGTGACAGGGAGGGAGGTCACCAGCCCAGAGCCCTCATAAATACCAGATGAAACCAGGGGGAAGGGACTGAGGTCGGGAGTAAATGACACAAAGCCCTGTGTTGGTTTTACACGTGTGGGGGGAAACCTAAACAATCAATCTGTCTGTGCTGACAATTGAATATTTCTTGCTTTTGCTTTACTATGGGATTTCTGTTTCTATGGCAACCAGAGGTTTTTCTAGGCTGGCAAACTCCCACAGCAAATCCAAGGGAACAGGTGTTGGCCAAAGCTTTTAGATTTGCCAGTTAAAGTCCCCAGGGGAGGATTTGGCCCCAGCTCTGCAGGGTTCTGCTTGCCAGGGATGCTGAGCCCCTGCACCCCACAGGTCAGTGCAGCTCACAGGGAGCTGTCTGTTTTTAGGCTGAAGGTGGAAATTGCATCATCAGGACTCCACTTTTAGAGTGTAAGGCAGACACACAGAAAGGCTCAGAAAGCCCTGACTTGTGTTTTGTTCACAGCCTTGTGGTGTTGTGGTATTTTAAGAAGCTGCTGTTTCTCATTCAGATTAAATGTGGTGACTGGAGTTGCAGGTTCAGTCACCTTGTCACCTTTTGCCCAGGTGCAGCATTGATCCACATTGTTCCTAATGAGCTGCATTAACTAGCACATTATCTGTGGTTGCTAAGGAGTGTAAAAACTTGGCTTAATAAATTAGATCCAGAAATTGCCTCTGGAATCAACAGTCTGGGCGAGTAAAGTCAGAGCTGTGCCATTCCCTTTCTGCATATTCTCTGCTAAGAAAGACAAAGAGAAGTAAGCAGGCAGTGAGATCTTGTACGAGGGGAAGGAAAATCATAAAATGAGGCCTGTGAACTTGTATCTCCAAAGGACTTTGAGGTTTCTTTGTCTCTGTCACACATTGGTGAGGAGCTATATTGTATTTATGCTATGATTGCAGTATTCTGCTCTGCACATGATTTCCCTACTGCTGGATGTGTTGCTGAAGGAGGGGAACTGGGTGAAAAAAATGTTCTTTACCTTAGTGTGTCTCTGTTGCATTAACAGCAAGAAGTGAGGTGTAAAATAGTCACTAAAGAAAAGGTTGGTTTGGTATAACACGATGCACTTTTCTTGTTGATGAAAGAAGGTAGGATAAAACAACTAGGGATTAGAGATGGTTTGTTTTCCTCACAGCACAACAGTGAGTAAGATGAAGGTGTGAGCTGCAGAGCATGGACTGGTGTGTGGAACATTCAGGAAAAGCTGGCTATTGATGGCAGCAGACTTGCCACTCCCCATGTGCCATCCCCTGTGAAGTGGCTTGGGAGAGACAGATGAAAGAAATACTGGTTTTCAGCGAGGCTTATGAATTGTTAATGTGTACCCAAATCTGTGTAGGCGTGGTCTAGAAGTGCCAGTGGATATCAGGCTGCTGAGGCAGGACTGAAAATGCTCAGAACAACCCTAACTGGTGAATTTGTACATCCCTGCTTCAGCTCCTAGGTGGGCTCTGGAGGCAGAGGCCAAGTCTTGGAGGAAACAAAAGACAGAGTTTGGAGCTTGGTATCAGCTTAGATGTGAGTGTTCTGTGTTTGTACCTCATGGAGAGAAGAAGTCAAATCTCAAACTACCCAAGTATAAATGTGCCTTACAAGCCAATGTAATGGGGTTTTTACTGAACTGCTTGGGGAAAGTTTTCTCTCTCAGCATGGTTGGAATTGTGGATGCTTGTACATCCTGTGGATCCTGATGGTGTGGTGTGTCCACTTGTGTGCTAAAATAAAAAAGGGAATTTAACTTTAGGGAGCTGCCAGTGAGGCTGATGGACTTGGCTCACCATTACCCAGAGCTGAATTTCCAAAATGGAACAGAGGGATCCAACCTAATACAAATGAGAGGAAATGCCTTGCAAATAGTGGGGGGATTGGAAATACCTCTCTTGTTTCAGTACTGGCAGAGGTTTCATGAATAAACATTTCTCTCTTACTGACTGAAGTTTAATTTTCTTGGGTTCCTTCCAGAAGGAACTTGTGCCTTCTGATTCTGGCTCTCTCCACCTCTTCCTCACAGGAGAGGGAGCACCTAATTAAATTTCATGTTCCTACCTAGGAACAACCTCTGCTTTTGGCTGCCACTTCACAAAACCACAGCGAGAGGGTGAGGGGGAGATGAGAGAAAATAGCAGTTCAGGAAGATGTTACAACTTCACAAAAAGGAGGGAAGAAATGGGAACATGTTATTTTCCTCTAATTATTGCAGCAGTGCTTAACACCTCACTTTTCTGGGGGGCATACAGCAAGCTCTGGGGTACTTGGGGCTTTGATTTCAGGTTAAAGATGAACATCCTTATTCTCAGGAGTGCAGAGCTCTCCGTGCCTTCTCAAGGCAGAGAAGGGATAGATGCAGGAAATTTAGAGCTAAAGGTGGAACACTTCAGACTGCTTGAGGAGATGGAAGGTGTTCAGCTCTAATTTCACCTTTTCCTTCACATAATGGTCCTGGTGTGCTCTTTTTGATCCTCTGGCAGCTGGAAGGTGCAGCCATTGCTGCCTCTTAAAAGCGACATCTTGGTGGCATTACAGGAAATTAATTTCAATTCTTGGCTGAAAAATAACGAGCAGTGAGTTTAGGGAAAACCTGAGTAATAGGAGACCTTAAGCAATGTGGGTTTTTAAAGCTGTGTTATGTACCTTTAATCTTTCTGAAGATTATAGGGTGACAGGATTTGTTGGAAATGGGCAGGCTTGTTAAAACAGTGTGTGGAGATCAGCTGTGAAATAACCACTTTTATCATAACCCCTCAAAGAGATCTCTCTTCGTGCAGTTGGGAGATAAGCGTAGGTTGTACCTGGGAAGTTATAATAAATGCTAATTGTGTTTAAGAACTACTTCTAAAACTGCTGCTTTTTCCATTTCATGGGAGGAAAGAAGGGGAAGAGGGTAGGATGGTGACTCCTTTGAATGGTGACTGAGCTAATTGACAAAACATGTTATTAGACTCTGTGTGTAAAAATATTTTTCTGTGCTTTGTAATAGATTCCTTGAGTTTACAGGAATGCTCTTTGTTTAGGAACAGCTATGGTTACATAGAACTTGCCTTACCCACCCACGTGGTTGAAAACACAAATACACGAGAGTGAGGAAAGTGCCACCATTCTCCATTTCTAGCTGCTCTCACAGCACCTGCTGAGGTTCACGTTCCCTCTGCCTGCAGCAGTCACCAAACCCCAAATGTGGCTCCTGCTGCCACCCCATGTGCAGGATTTTCACGGGTCTGCAGTGAGTGGCATTGTTCTGGCAGGGGGCTGGGATGTTTTCTCACAACTGACTATGCAGCTTTGTAGATCTCTCGTGGTGGCACCTCAGAATTTTCCTGCTTTTTCATTTGGATCTGGGCAACAAACATGAGTCTTGTGGCTGGCCAGTTGAGGTCTGGCTGCCTGTGGAGCTTTGTCCTCCCTGTAGGTGTGATGGACATTTAGGATATGTAGACAGATTTAAGAAAGGCATTATGAAGAATAAAAAGTTGAGTCACCTTGTGACATGAGAGGTCAAAGATTAAGAAAATGGCTTGTTCACAAATTGTACCCATCTATGAGGTTTATAGGACAGTAGCCTGACAGGGTGGCCTGAGGTGCTTTGTCTCAGCCTGATGTCTTGAAACTGGTTTGCCAGCACGATCCAGAGAAATGTCTGCAGAACACATCCTCCCTTTCCTAGAACCAAGGTGAGCTTGTCCTTCCCAATGTGCAGCTGACTCTGTTGCATCTTTGGCACTCTCAGAGTGTTAGGTTGGAGGCATATTTTTGCTGCCTTTTACTTCCTTTGCCTTGTAATTAATTCTGATCATGAGACACCCAGTGCCATAGCAGAATATTCAGAATGTAGGTTAGTATTAAGCTGTTGGGAAATTGGTCTCCCTCCTCTTGGATTTTGCAGGCTGGATGGATGTGAGTGCCAGAACTCTGTGCAAGTTCTTCCCTTTTGGATGTGTGGCTCTCCCAGGAGCAGGCTTTGCTCCTGTTTTGCTCTCCCATCCTGGGTGGAGGGAAGGAAACTGCACACTGAAACCTGGTTTTGATGAAAGGATCAGCGTCTACAACAGCTAAATGTTCCCTGTGGGACTTTCACACTGTCAGGAAGAAAGCCGTGTGTTTTCTCATGAAAATTCTACTTCAGGCATGTGCAACATCAACGGAGCTCCTGCTCCTGCCCCTCCCCTGTGTCACTGTGCCCTCTCAGGGGCCCAGTGAGGCTCAAGTAAGGCTGAGCTGTGGCTGTCAGCACCCCCAAAGGTGCAGCAGTGAGCTCTGCTGCCAGCAGGGATGGCAGAAGAGGGGAGTGTTGCCTGTTTCACCTCCTGTTTGATGGTTCATGTGCACATACCCTGGGATTTGTGTTCTTTCTTCACTGTGTTATAAATACATATTATAAAGTTGGTTTTCCACAAATATTAAGGTGAATACTATATGTAAAATGTTAAAATAACTCTGCTGTAAGGACACAGTTTTTATTTTTTTGTGTAGACATAGTAGTGGGATAGCTGATTGTCTAATTGTAATTGTAATTTAGTTAGGCTAACATCCAGTGAACATATAGTGACAACCCTGCTACTGATATGCCAACTATCAGCATTTACTGTCTGAAGAAAGTATAGACCAAAGCCCAAACTAGAAGTGATAAAAAAATGGGACTACAACCACAGCCAAGAAGCATGCATGCTCTAAAAAGGTGGGCCCAAGGAGGGGCCATGTTAAAGTTAAGTTCTTGGAAAATTATGAATATGCATATTAGTCTATGAATATGCAACAAGCTGATGTAATAGAAGAAGTATTTAAGAAATGTCTTAAATACTAAATGTCAAAGATAGTAAGGGTGCTCTTGGCTGAATGTCAAGCACCAGGTCGTTTTAACCCCTTGCTTTATTATTTGTCTCCTATTGTCTTTTTATTAAACATTTAAAATTTTACCAGAAAAGTAACCGCCCCTTTTCACAACCACAAGCTGTCCATAACACTTTTGCTCCCAGCACCTGATCCCCTGTGCAGCTCTGGGAGCTGCAGCAGCAGCGGTGCCTGTGGAAGGTGGGAGCTGGTGCCTGCCTTTGACCTTCTTGTGAAACCTGTGGAAATCCATCCTGTGGTAGCCAATCCCCTGGAGCAGACTCCCAGCAGAATGTCATAAAGCATAAAGCAGCTGCTGGGGAAGGCAGGAGATGAAAATTCTACTTCAGGCATGTGCAGGAGCTGCTGCTGCTGCTCGCTGCAGTGTGCCCTGTGCCACAGACACTTCAGTGTCCTGCGCTCCCAGGCACAGCACAGAACCCGGGCTCGGAATAACCCCTGCCAGCCTGGAGAGGGAGGCTGGAAGGTAGAAAGGGAAAACTGCTGGTGGGGTGGAGGCTACAGGGCCCTTCCAGGTGGGGAAGGCTGCAGCTTTCATATTTTGGGAGAACAAAGAAGGAGTTTCTTAATCGGAGAACCTCATTGTTGGAAAAGTGAAAGTGCCTGTCACTTGTGGAAGGGAGGGAATGTTCAAATTGAAGGTCAGCCTTCAAACTGTGCTGTCTGAACTTGTGCCAGACAAAGAGAGACAAACCTTGCACCAGTAAGAATGACTTTATTATTAGGTGGCTGCAGGAATGTTGTTTGGGGTCCTGCTCTGGGCAGTTACACCTGCAGCACGTCAGCAATGCCCTCAGTGAATTATTGCAGTGGTATCACAGCTTCTACACATCAGAACCCATCAAAAACATAACCATGAAACAATATCTCTTGTAACTTGCAAGATCTTTGGTACAGGAACATTAACTCTATCCTTTGGGTTTCTGTCTTCTGTACTGAGGTCTCCATGGGAAAAAAAAAAACAAAACCAACCAACCAAACCAAGAAACAATTGCATCTGATGGAAACAGCCATGTTTAACTGGTGTTTTTTCCAATGCAAAAAGAAAAAAAAAAGTTGTTTGCAAGGTGTAATAAACATATTCTTTTGATGCACTGGCTTAGAGTTTATTTGAGCTTTTTTATGTCATTATAGTAGGAATCCTGAGCAGCCCTGACTCTGCAACAGGAAACTTCTCATTACTAGCAGGAGCATAGAAATACAACAAGTAATCTCCCTCAGCTCTTGAGAGAAAGATAAGTGGCTTGCAGGGAACGGGAGAGAGAGGAAAGTCCAATTTTCCTGTTTTTCTGTCCTCCCTGTTCATGTGAAGGAAATAATAAGGCAAAATTCTTCAGCTGCAATTCTGGGTGGGTGAGTGTGCTCTGCTTTACAGAGAGCAGTGGCAACTACGGGACTAGAAATGCAGAGCTTTGAAACTTAAAACCCCTCCAAAAGGAAAAGGGAAATCTGAGACCTCTACATACTCATGTTTGGGATGCAAGATGTGGAAATAATTCACGATTTCACACTTCCAAATCCCATCCATTTCAGACCACAGGACAGTGAGAACTGTGGCTGTGTTTGTTCTTACACAATCTCAGAAACCTTTGCTGTCCCCAGTCCCAGCCTGGGACAGGCAGGGCGAGCAGGGAGCCGTGCACTTCTCTGTGGTGCCTTTTGAGGTTTTGGAGAATTTGGAGCAGCTCTGCAGGCATTTTTAGCTGGCCAGATCAGTCCTCTGTGACCTACTTGTCATGTGTGAGAACAGGTTCTCATCCACACGGAGCTGTGATCCACGCTCCCGTTTGCGGTGCAGCTGCTGCTGGGGCCTGGCTGACAGCAGGGATGGAAAGCATTTTCAGCCCTAAACTTCAATCCCATGGCAAGTTATCTTTACCAGCTGCTCTCTGTTCCTTTTCCCTGATCGTGTTTTTTGAAGCAAATAGCCAAGTTCAGATGAATTCCATACAGGATTTAGTCTTGGGTAACATTTTGCAGGGGTGGAGGGGGAAGTGGGTGGGCAGTAGTACCAAATTTTGTAGTAGGTCCCAAATTAGTGGGCACCCAGCTGTGTTCAGTCCTGCGGTGCCTGGCTCAGGGCAGGAGGAGGGGATAGGGAGGTGCTGTAGTGAAGTCATGGGGATGTGAGGAGATAAAAGGAACAACACTTCAGGAAGTTTATTTCTGCTGAATATCATGTCAGAGTGGTTGATTGTTGCTGTTTTGGCATGTTTTAATAATGCCATTTCATTCCTATTAATTAACTTTGCTTCACAAAACTTTACTATTTTATTATTTTTATCACCCCTTTTCACTAAAGCCTTCTCCTGGCAGCAATCTCCTGGTTCAGCAGCCCTGGGTGTGCATCTGTGCTCTTCTGTTTCTGTACATGTTCAGTTCTAAAGAACAGGAAGGTATTTGCCCTGTCCTAGCTTGAAGTCTTAGGTGGCAAACACTTCTTTGCCAAACTCCAAAAGTTTAAGTCTAACTCTAGAACTACTTTAATGTCAATGTTCTTTCAAATTAGTGCTGTATTCAAGCACTAATTAGTGTCCCATTCAGATGTTTGACTTCATGTGTGCAGAGGGCTTGAGCAGGGCACGCTCATCCTCACCGTGGCTTCTACCCAACTGCTCCAGAAGTTCATTTGTGCTCCACACTTCAGGTGACACTGCTGGTTGTGAGTGTGTGGAACCAGCAGTTTATAACTCAGGGGCTTTTGCATCTTCCCAGCATGGAGACCTCCGGTCTGGCTCTGGCTTCCTGATCAACTAATGCTTGTCTTGAGCTATGATTCCTTATTTACAAACATCAAAGTTAATGCCGGGCTTAAATTTTTCATAGCTGCTGCTCCTCTGAAGTCTTCTTGAGCCACCTGAGTATTTGGCATCAGCCAAATTGGGGAAAAAGGTAAAGAAATCACCAGAGACTTCTGCTCTGGATTATGGTGTGCATTTCGACTCCCAGCTTCAGCCTGGTGAAGTCTGCTTGAAGTTGATATTTTTTCAATGGCTTCAGAGAACTATTACAAAAGGATCTTTGCTTTCTCTCTCTCATCTGAATGGAACTGGTTTTATCAGCTCTTTAAACAGTTTAGTGTTTGTCCTTCTTTGTTAGTATTCAGGACTGCCTATGCTGCTTTGATTTCTGAGATATGGCTTGCCTCTAACAACGTGTTTTAAAAAGACAGAACACAACACAAATCAACACCCTAATTCTCTTTTCCTGTTTCCTTTCAACACACAAAACAAAACCAAAGCCAAAACCAAAACTAATCAACAAACAAACAAAACCAAACAAACCCAGCCAAAAACCAACCCAAAGAAGTAATTCCAGCTTGAGTTGAGTGCTGTGTGGGTCTCATTAGAATTTTGCTTTTACACTTTTGGGTGTGTGTGGTTAGAGACACCTAAATGAGTAGAGAACAGCTCTGCTTTGGCAGCCACATCCTTTGGAACAAATCTAGTTACTACTTTTTCATTTTTAGCTGTAGTTGTCTACAGGATTTTTGCTTCAGAATATATATATGTTTCCAATCTTGTGCTTATTTGCAATCCTAGATTTGTAAGCAACTGATTATTTCCTACCTGGTTGAAAATCATCCCAGGCAGTACTACAGATGTAATTTATTTTTTTTATTGCAAGACAGTGTGCCTCTGTAAACATATTTTCAGTGAATATTTGCACACAGAGTTTAATGTTTTCTTTTTGCAGAGAGTGTGCCAGGAATTACTGCATTTAAAAATTATACACCTGGCATTGGTGTGATTAGATTGCTTCCCAGTTTTTGAAGGAGTTTTTGCTGTTTGCTGCCTTGTTGCCACAGTAGGAGTAGTTTTGTTTCTGGAAGTTTAGACTGTGCCTCCTTTTTGAAGGCCCTTTCAGTGCTATATTGACTGGTTAGAGTACAGACTGGTTAAATTCCTATTGGTTAAAGAGGCAGGGCCAAACATCGTGCACATAGAATTGCACATAATAATAGTTGTACATAAATAAGTGTTTAAATGATTTGCCAGAAAATTGCTGTACCTGGTGTGAAGTTAATGTTTTAAAATGGTATTATTTCCTATCCAGAGTTCATTTTTCTTTGATAGAAACAAGTGAGGATAATGAGTGAAGGTCCTATTGTCACCAGAAGAGCAGAGAGCTGTCTGCAGTGTGCTTTCCTCTTGTTCTGCATGTTAGTCATTAAAGAAAACAAGAAAATGTTCTCTCCATCCTTTCAGTCCTCGTCCTTTCAGGAGCTGCATCAGGGCCATGTGTCTCCTGGAGACATTTCAGGGCCATGTATCTCCTGCAGGTACATCATCTCCTGGTTAGAGCTGTTATGGAGGAGGTGTTGGGGCAGCTGAGAAGTTTGGGATGAGTTCGGGGTGTGGAGTCAGTGTGGAGCAAACGTGCCCGTGGCTGCTCAGCCCACTGATAACACGTTCAGAAGGTTGGGTTGGTGACAGAGGGTGAGGGCTGGCAGAGCTCAGTTTGGTGTAAAAGCTCCACGTGGAGAGTGCTAATTTCTGCCTCATTTTGATGTGCTAATGATAGCAGTGCTTTTGCTCTGTGCTGCTGGCAGCTGAGCCTGGAAATCAAGGTTACCTGGGTCGATGATGTTTTCTGCAGCACTGGGAGAAATGTTCTCCTTCCTACAGGCTTTGCCCCGGGGTCTGCTCAGGTCTTCAGAGCTTGAGGGCTTGGCTTGGTTTGCTGTGTGCAAAACAGGTCAGGAAAACAGCTGATAATTCTGATCTGTGCTTGCTGCACTGGTGAACAGGAAGACTGACATTCCTAATGAGACCTTCTCTCCTGTGGAGGATGTCTGAGCACTGAAATTCCCATGAAAGAGAAGAAATTTTCTTTGCTCAACTGCGGTTGTTTCTTCTGTGTATCATTCTTCATGTAGATAAATGTGAGGAGAAAATAAAAGGATCCAAAGGAACAATTTAGAATTTTTTTTTCAGCTAATACAGGAGTACTTTGTGCTTCCAGTAAAACATTTCTCTACTATGAAGGCTTGCAGCACATATTTATAAGTGGGAAAGGCAGGGACAGAAATCCCAAGTGTCACAAGCATCCAAATGATCTTTGCTTCCAGGAGTTAATCCTGCAAATACATCTAGTTTGCCTTGTGATTTAAGACAAACTTCAGATTTCTCACACCTTCGATTTTGAGAACCTGATCATTGTACTTTCATTGGCACTTGGATTCAGTACGTGAGGCAGCTGATCCTATTTCCCTCCCTTTGCTTTCCCACTGAAGCTGCAGGAGGTCTGAATGGTGATTTTTCTGAGTATTGACAAATTCTCTAAGTGTTTCTGGGCAGCAAAACAATAGATTTTATGACTCTGGAGTTTAGCAAAGCTTTACTGGCTTAGAGGCTTTGGAAAAATCGTTTAGAATTAGGATTTGATGTGCACTTCCATTTGCAGGGTCACAGCTATGAGTATACAACTGCCAAAGAAAGTTCAATGTGTGCAAAGCAGTTATTTATTGTTTGCTGCTTCTTTCCCTCTTGCACTGTTGCTTCTTCATGTGTAGAAATGTGATCTCAACTTGTGCTGGGGAGGTTTAGGAAAAGGTTTTTTGTCAAGCTCTGGCACAGCTGCCCAGGGCAGTGGTGGAGTCACCATCCCCGGGGGGATTTTAGAGGTGTATGGATGTGACACTTGGGGACATGGGGTATTGGTGGCCATGGCAGTGCTGGGGAATGCTTGGATTCAATCACCTTGAAGATCTTTTCCAACCTAAATGATTCTGTGAATTTTAGAGGTGGAGCATGACTTTGAATTTCAACATGGTGACATACGGATTTGTGGGAAACATTAGAAAAATGGTGAATATTCTATTTCTACACTTTCCATTTGTGGAATTTCCTCCCAGGGAACAGTGGTCACAGCAATCCCTTTCTGTGTTGTAAAGCAGACTCATATCTAGCTCATCCTCTGAGGGGGACAGATGCTGTTTAATTTGAAAGACAGTTTAAAGTCACTTGTGTTCCTCTAGAACAACCAAACACTCTCTGAGGAGTTCCTAAATTACAAGATCATGTCATTGCTTGGATGCACTGAGCATGAGGATTCTTTGAGGAGCAAAAGCTGCTTGGATTCCTCTATAGAATGATGCAGAAGAGATCCTGGCTCTCCCAAGTGCAGCTCAGGTAGCAGAGAAGGTGATCTGTGCTTCTGATGGCCACGGCTGGAGGAATGGCTGTGGTTATTTTCTCACCAAGTTTTCTTCTCCAGATGATGCTCAGAGCTGCAGGTGGTGGTGGCATATGGGAAGCTCCCATGCAAACTGCAGCAAAGGAAATGAATTTTGCTGCCCTGCTGTTTCCTTCCCTCCCAGTGTCCTGTGGTGGTCTGTCCCCAGAGTGCTGCTCGTGAACAGCAGCTGCTGGCTGGAATTTTTATCAGGCTTTTGGTATTTTAATTCAAGAATCTTCAGTTATTTGAGTTCTGTTTCTAAGGAAAGAAAAGCCACAAAAACAACAAACCAAAGAAACAACAGCCCAACTCAAGCACCCCAAACCCTAGGAATTTACCAGATGCTTAATGCAGGATGGGATGTGGAGAAAAGAGCACAGGAATTTTCAGTAAAAAAATGCTATGTGATTAACAAATATCACAGAATCATAAAATGGTTTGGGTGTGAAGGGACCTTAAAATTCATCTATTCTCAGGGCAGGGACACCTTCCACTGTCCCAGGCTGCTCCAAGCCCTGTCCAGCCTGGCCTTGGACACTGCCAGCGATCCAGGGACAGCCACAGCTGCTGTGGGCACCCTGTGCCAGGGAGGGATTTCTTCTTAATATCCAATATACTTTTGAAGACAACAGGATGAGGCCTCTCTAGGACATTCATATTTCTGTTCTATTCCCCTGTAGCCCCAAAAGTTTCCATAGTCAGTCCCTGATGCACAGCAGGGAGGGCTTGGTGGGGTAACTGTTCAGAGTGGCAGATTGTTTTTAAGCTGCTCCTCAGTAGGGTTAATGTGAAGTTTTTGTGGGCAGGTGCACAAGCAATAGCTTTCCACTGAGTTCCAGTTTTTGCACCTACACAAGCTCTGCCATTTAAATTGTGTTTGTGGGAAAGGTTATTGCTGTTGCACAGCGTGCCAGCATCATAAAAGGGATGAAAACACCAGGAGATTGTGTGCTGCTGGCAGAACAGGATGAAATCGAGTTTGGCACTTCTGGGTTGTCTTTCATGAAGTTGGCAACTGTCTGATCTCTTACTTGGACTGCTGGAGAGCTCTTCATACTTAGCAATCTTTTTTAAAGCAGTTTACCAAGGGATAAAGTGACATTTCTGCTTGTGAAACTGGATTAAAGTTGGAGGCTTGCAGGGGTTCTCGTGCAATGCCACGACACGTTCAAGTCCCAATGTCCCATCAACTCTGCTGCATGACAGTAATTGGAACCAGGGGACATTTTCTTACACAGTCACAAAAAATTTGCTATTGTTTGGTTTATTTTGTTTTGGTTCAGCCCCTCCCCCCAAGATTTTTGTAATTTTTCAGGAAGGTTGAAGGTTTTGCTGTTGGAAGAAGGAGGGAAAGGATCTACACCAAAAAAAAAGCAGCATGTTAGGATTTGGGTCTGTGAACAGCCCTCATGAACATTTGTGTGAATCGTCAGAGTCAGTGGAAAGGGTGATAAAGCTTGGAAGAGCTCTGGGATGCTTTGATAAGGGAAAGTTGGAAGGGAGAAAAAGGGGAAGCTCACACTGTAGTATTTTGCTTTTTAAGTACCAGCTGTCCTTTCTGCAACCCTAGAAGATTTATCAAATTAACTCCTTTCTCTCCCCATGCTTAGTTTTAATATGTCCACTTGTACCACAGAAAAAATGCAATTAAACCTTTGCTTTCACTCAGGCATTGGTACAGTGAGAACATTTGCTCATTTACAGCAGTGACAAGGTCATGAACTGCACACTTATTTCAATCTAATTTTTGTGATTCTGTAGTTGACTTCTTAACTGAAATTTTCAGCTCCATTAATTAAATTTAAGCAGTCCTTTTTTTTTCCCCACCTAGGATTATCAGTTAAAAGGGAAAATGAGCAGGGAAAGCACAAACATTTCTTTCTGTTCCTACATCTTGATTTGAACTCTGTGCTGCTGCTGCCAGAAGAAAACTTGAAAGAGTGTGAGAGATGAAACCCAGAGCTACTGGTGGCAAAGGAGGGGAGGTCATACAGCTCGTGGTCAGCTTAGTACAGCAGGGACAGAAAGGAGAGACAATGCAGTTGGGTCAGAGGAAGAGAATCTCTTCAAGCATTAATTCAACTCAGAGTTTTTTAAGTAGTACTGAAGTTGCTCTTCAGAAAAGCCATTATCAGAGGCCACTGCTGGAGCTAAACCACATTTTCCTAATACACTGAGCAGCTGTCAAATGAGGTTTTCAGACTCTTGTCTCTCCATGTGTACGTCCTGCCCCTGCTTTCATTTACTTGCCTGGCTGACTCTTCCTGTGTGTAATGTTAGGGAGGTCTGCAAACAAGCCCAAATTGAAAGTCTCTCACTATTAAAGTTTCTCACAGCTAAGTGAAAAGCACTTAGTAAAACTAATGCAGCATTATCCTTAATGCTAGAAAATTCTATTAAAAGGTCTATAAAGTAACACTTAAAGACTTTTTCACATAATCTAAAGTGATGGTAAGTACTGACCAATAAAACATTGTCTTTTCCAGAAGTGCAGCTTTTTCTGTAATAGTAATATGATTATTCTTTTATCTAGCTTTCTTTTCTAAGGTAGAATTTGAAAGGGAAATGCCTGACCTGCTAATTGATAGGTCTTATCCATTATTTTAATGTAGTCACATCAGGATGCATTTGAATTGTTTGTTGACCTGTCTTTCCCACAACTCCACATTATGAAAGTGTTTCCAATGTTGTTTGCTTTTCAGGGAATTTTAAACCTAAAATGTAGGTGAAGACTTTATAGTTATGGGTTGTTGTTAGGGCGGACACGACACACAGAGTGACACAGTAAAATCTTCAGAAAGCTCTTTATTATGGCAGCATGCTGTCTTACACAGTTTTTACAAACCTTAAGGGCAACTTCTAATTGGCTAATAGCTTTCTTGTTAATTATTCTACTGGTTAGTAAAAAAGTATTCTACTTATCCATCAAATCTATCTGTTCTTGGGTTGTTTACATATTTTCTTTACTGATTCTCATGGGACAAATCCCTAGTTATTACAGGGGCATTTGGTTTTCACCCTCAGAATAGATTGTTGTGTTAAAGGAACTTCTTATTCTCAAAATAGCTTCATATGGAAACTTACAGATTACTTGTTGGCAGCACTTAGAAGAAATGACAGGCTGTTGCATCGAGAGGAACAGAGACCATCGTGTCCAGGGAGGTGCAGCCACCAGCAGGGAAACAGATGAGACAAGTCTCTGTTTTGTTAAGCTCGAGAATCCAAATTTATTTCCCCCAGGACTGGGAAGGGAGAAGAAGGCAAAGAGGAAGATGGAGAGGCCCACAGGGGCAGGGTGGTGGGGTTTTATCGGGTATTCAGGAGAGGAGTCTTGGGGTTTAGGACACGGGAGGAGTTAACACAAGGAGAGTAAAGTCAAATTCCAGTGACCTTAAAACAGGAGCACTCACAGCAGGCTGGCTTTTTTACCCTGTTCCTACAACGGGTGCCAGGTTTGTTCACTGGTGGATGTGGAGGTGACAGCAGCGTGTGCCTGGGAAATGCAGCAGGGCTGGGTCCTCCAGAGCAGGGAATTGGGAATTGCAGCCTGGGATGGGAAGGAGCTGCTGGTGTTCTCCATGCTCAGGTGAGCAGGGCTGGGTTCTCCAGAGCAGGGAATTGCAGCCTGGGATGGAGCTCTGGTGTTCTCCATGCTCAGGTGAGCAGGGCTGGGTTCTCCAGAGCAGGGAATTGGGAATTGCAGCCTGGGATGGGATGGAGCTCTGGTGTTCTCCATGCTCAGGTGAGCAGGGCTGGGTTCTCCGGAGCAGGGAATTGTGTGTGTGCAGCCAGAGCAGCTGCTGGGATCCATCCAGGGCAGGCTGGGCTCTGCTGGGAGGGGCCGTGAAGAGCTGATGCTTTGGGCCCTGTGGCACAGCCAGGGGAGGGACACTCGGGTCCCCAGCCCAGGAAGGACATGGACCTGTTGGACAGAGCCCAGAGGAGGCCACCAAACTGCTTACAGGGCTGGAACACCTCCTGAAAAGACAGGCTGAGAGATCTGGGTTTGTTCAGCCTGAGCAAGAAACGCCTCCATGGCGACCCAGAGCCCTTCCAGTGCCCGAGGGGCTCCAAGAGAGCTGGAGAGGGACTGGGGACAGGGGATGGAGGGACAGACAAGGGGAAGGACCCCATTGTTCCCTGTGAGGGTGGGCAGGCCCTGGCACAGGGTGCCCAGAGCAGCTGTGGCTGCCCCTGGATCCCTGGCAGTGTCCAAGGCCAGGCTGGACAGGACTTGGAGCAGCCTGGGACAGTGGAAGGTGTCCCTGCCCATGGCAGAGGTGGATGGATGATTTTCAAGGTCCCTTCAAACTCAAACCATTCAATGATTCTCTGATTACCTGCCAGGAAGCTTTGGAGTCTGCAAAAATGCTCACAGGTGGAAATCCATGCTCTCTTTCTTGCTGCAAAAAGCTCCCTGTCTGAATTAAAAGTAAATGAATGATAGAGGATCAGAGAATTTGATTTATTTGAATGCAGTGTTTCATACCTCAGAGGGGAAAAAAAGAAACAGCAATTCTTTCCCTAAAAAGTAGTTTTTTGATTGAAAATGAACTTTATGTTGAAGATCTGAGATCTCGGAAGAAGTTAGATATCCATTATTTTGTAGTTTTCCAGGAGTTACAGCATAAGATTAAACCTTCATTTCTGTACCCTGTCTCTCTTTATAGGTGGCAGGGTGAAGCTGATGATGGTTCAGACTTTCAGCCCAGTTTCTGTTAAGGTTTTTGGATCTTTTAGGCAGAGTGAGTGTGATCTTTGGGTGACAACAGCAGTGGGATTGTTTTGAGGAGCAATGAAAACACCTGATGACCTCAGTTAGGTACAGACTGTGTGGTCTGTGTGGGGACAGGAGATGGACAAATCTTCAGGCTTGAATTCCTCTTTGTTTTTCTTAATCTGTAGTTGTCAGTGTCTGTAATCTGCCTTGCAGTGCCATGAAGAGTCAAGTCAGAAGGAATCAAAGCACTCAGCTGAAGCCTTGAATTTAAAAGCCTGTGGCACCTTCCTGAATGAGGTGAATTAATAGCAACTGCTTCTCTACCTGCCATGGAAGCAGTGGGTGTAAATTTGGGGGGTTCTCAGATGGGGAATTAAGGTACCAGGCTGTTAAAAGCAGGATATGGATTACCCTGGGAATGTATCCTACCAGCCTAAATAGTGTATATTGAGATGGAACTGCAGGAAAGAGGTGCTCTGGCATTTGCACACAATGTCTGATTCCCAGAGATCTCTTTTCCTGTGTCTCCAGCACAGGGGTGCAACCTAGAAAGGAAAGCAAAGTTATGTTGAAATGCCTTGGGCATTGTTATTGGCCAGTGCAGCTTCTAAACTGTGTTTTAAGAAACAAATTATAGCAAAAGTGAGATGATTTATAATCCTTCAGCATTCCCCTCCAAAGAGTCCCCCTCCACCAGGGACTGCTGGCAGTGGCCCTTTGCTCAGACACAGGAAAGCAGAGTTTCAGCAGGTAAAATCAGTGTTTGCTGCAAATCTTGGACTCCTTGCATTAATCCTAAACTCCTGCTCTCCCAGCACGCTGCCAGCATCTCATCCATCCAGGGAATTACTGTGGACTTTAGAGTACAGAGTGTAATAGAGATTCCAAGAAGTGAAGGGCTTTAGCTCAATAACCTGCATTTGATCACATTCTGGCCCTCATTCAGCTCCCTGGGGTGCTATGATAATACAAGTAATGGAAAGTTGCATATTCAGCTGGGTATATAGTTTTCATCTCCAGCATAAGGAAAAAGGATGAATATCCATTCCAGGGGACATTTTTGGAAAAGGCCTGTGATTGATATCTTGGCTGAAAAGATTTTAAACTCTTCAAAAACACTTTATAATTGCCTCAAAATGCTGGTACTGAGTGGCAGCAATTTTAATAATTTAAAGATTAAAATAAGAATATTATAATTTAATGAAGTCTCTTTATATGCCTGTGGTGTGTTTCAGTCACATAGAAAAGGAACATAGTTCAAAAACTTAATAATAATTAAAAAAACTAGAAAATGGGTCGTTCAGTAAACTGCTTCCTGTATTTCCTAGAAACCTTTTCCTGTTGGAGCACATGAAGTCCACAAAGCTCACAGGAAACCAAGTAAAGGCTTTTTTTAGACTGTTGTAGAAAATAATGGATTAATGGATAGAATTATGTGATCTTCATAGGAGTCTAGAAATTTGCTGACCTAAGTTAAAAATCAAACAATATTTTAAATAAACTAAATTCCCTGGTAGAAAGGGAATTTATCTGTTCAGAGCAGCTGTGGCTGCCCCTGGATCCCTGGCAGTGTCCAAGGACAGGGCTTGGAGCAGCCTGGGACAGTGGAAGGTGTCCCTGCCACGGCAGGGGTGGCACTGGATGGGCTTTAAGGTCCTTTCCAAGCCAAACCCTTCTGTGTTTCTGTGATTTTCATGTGTTCAAATCTCTTCTTTTTGAGAAAAAGTTATTACAGAATGATGTGGGGTTGGTGTTTGTTGTTGTTGTGGGATTTTTTGTTTGGTTTTTTTGTGGTTTTTTTGTTTGTTTTGTTTGGGTTTGTTTTGTTTTGTTTTTCTTCTCTGAGCACTCTCTCAGGATATTTTGAGTTTGCTGCTGTGGGTGGGTGGCATCACTTCCACTCCAATATAAATGCACTGTGCACCAGCAGAGGGAAACAGTCACGGTGCATAATTTATACTCCTCATTGCCACATCCCTTTTAATTAGCAATAAGCTTTATGAGAGTCTGGTCCACTGAAATTCATCAAAATCACCTTAAAAGACCTTGAGTTATGTTTCTGTGCTTTGACAGCTTTTTTGCCATATCCCAAAGATTGTATAGCACCAGCTCACTGTTCTATACAACAAAGGCCAGACCTAATTCTTTCACCAAGTTTCCAGGGTTTGTTTCCTGACCAAGCCCTCTCAGCTGCTGTCCTCAGTGAGTTGCCTGTTGCCCTCATGTTTGTACACAGGTTTTTTACACTATGAAGGAAAGTAACTGTTGGTACCAGGTGTAATGCAGATCAACTCCCTGAATGGGACAGCAGAAAGAGGGTCAGAACTTTCACTGGATCTGTGTGAAAATATTTGTTGTATGTATATAAAAATTAAACTTGCAAAGCTAGGGTAAGACCTGGCATTCCTGCTCAGTGTGTGCATCAGCAATATTTTGGACTGCTCACAATATTCAATAAGGTAAAAATCTAACTTTGTAGTTACTAGTAAAGGGACTTATGAGTTACTGATTCTGGATTATTGATGCTTCATATCAAAACAGTAGCTGCAAGTTTGGGCAGGTCAAGTGGAGCTTGCTAAATGAACGGTTTTAGAGCAACTCCACTTGCTTCTGTGTTTCACACTGTCACCCTCTTACCTGTGAAACACTGTCAATTTGCCAGGACTGAAAGGCAGGTTCTATTTTATAATTGCCCTGTTTAATTAGTACCAGCATGTTAGTGCACTGACTTCATCTAAGATATTAAATCACATAATTGACACTTTCACTCTTGTAAACTGTGGAATTGAATCATGGAGGATTGGTCCGACAGGGTATAAATTTTTTTATTCACTACTGAATCTTTTAATGTTGATTGCTAAAGCTGGAGAGGTTTAACTTAAAGTGTAGGGTTTTGGAAATACTGACATAGATTCTAAAAGACAGATTTCACAAAGGAACTGGGACATGGATGCACTGTTTACCTGGATGACACCAGAAGATTATTTGTGTATTTGAAATGCAGTGCCCAGGGATGGGCAGCCTGGTCCAGTGCAAGGTGCCCCTGCCCATGGGAGGGGGTGGAACTGGATGAGGTTTAAGGTCCCTTCTAACACAAACCATTCCAGGATTCTGTGACTGGTTTGGAAAACATAGTGTCGTAAATTTAACTCGAGTTTAATAGCGCTGCTACAGACAAATGAGTTAAATGTGTTAAGTCTAGGATTACCCTGGGCATTGTGAGCTTTTTTTATACCTTGCTACTGGACCAGGCTGGAGGAATCCTAACTGAAGTGAAATGATAATCCTTGAAATCTGAGTTTATTTCACTGCTGCTCTGAACATAAAAACAAGGATGTGCTGTTCTAGGTAGTCCCTCACACAGCTGTAAGAGGAAAAAATTATCAGACAGGAGGAATTAGAATTTTGAAATGTGATGAAGTAAAGAAAATAGGATGTAATTTAGCATTACAGAATGCAAGGTCATGCATCTCAGGACTAATTAGTTTTTTTGGTTTAAGATTTGAAATCAGTTGGAAGTGACAAGAAGCTGTTGGAGCATTAAAGCCAAGAGATTGAGATGAGTCTGAGATGTGCTTCTGCAAAGAGAATGTCTTTCTGTAAGGCAAGATGGCAAAACGGGAATGTGTTATACAGATCAAAAATCATTTTATCTGGGGTGTTCTGGGAGGTGATTCCATCTGGGCAGCACAGGTAGAGAGAGTAGAGGAGAGGAGAGGTGAATTCAGCACATCCCAGATGTAAAAAAAAGCTACAAGGAGATTTGGCATAACTGAGAATTTTGCTGAGGGGGGACTGGAGTGTGTGGCTTCCTTAATCCAGCCAAACAGAGCCTGGGAGGTGCAGTGAAGGAAAAAATGGAATTCCCCAGCCCCTCCAGGCTGCAAAAAGCACGAACTGAGCAGGCCCTCACTGGCTGTGAGGATCCAGCAGTGTCATCACAGGGCTCCTGGCTCCAGAGAATGAGCACCAGAGGTGTGCAGGGGCAGGAGGCAGTGCCTGGAGCCTGCCTTAGCTCCACCCTGCGTGGTTTGGATGAGATTTCTTCAGTGTGGGAACCTCACTCAAGAACAATCAGACTTTTGCAACAGTGAAATTAGGGTTTCACAAACTGCTGGTGCACAAAATTGGCGTCCAGGCTCCTTCAGAATGAAATTATTTTCTTTTCCTAAATAGCAATAAACACTCACTTCTGTCCTCACCACGGTGTCTTCCAGCCATCACAAGAAAGCTTTGGTGGCTTGGGCAAGAAAATAATATTCTGTGTCATTGGTCATTTTTCTCTTGAGGACACCTCATTATTGCCTCTGTCATTCAGTGTAGGTTAGAAAAATAAAATCAGAGCATTTAGCTGAGGATCTGCTAATAACTGTTGTAATTTTGACTCGAGGCACCCAGCCTGTGCTGTCACCACGAGTTCAGTGTTCCCAGGGGCTGCTGTCAGCACTGGGGAAAGAGGTCACTTTTCAATATTTCAGGTTTTCATTTCCTTCTTTCAGCTCAGAGTGCCATTAAATTCCATGTTGGTGGTAGCTCCTCCATCACAGCAGCATTGTGGCAATCAGCTCTGGCTGGGTGAGAAATCTCCCAGCACAGCTGGCTCTGAGCTCTGGTGCTCGTGTGAGGAGCAGGGTCACCAGGGTACCTGTTTGAAAAGCTGCTGCTGGGACTGGGATTCAGGTCAAGGGTGCTCAGAAAGTCTCTGTTCACACTGGTCCTGCAGCTGGATGCAGGTGATCTGTGGCTGTATCATCTCCACCTCTGAGGAAAGAGAATATTAAACCAAAACCTGACTTCCACAACTCTGGTATAATCTTTATATCTGAAACCAAGTCCCCTCACTCGGATTTCTTCAGTCTCTGTGCTAATAAAATTATATCTGCTGGTTAAATAATGTTTTTTGTTGTTTTTTTAAAATCCATATTAATTGTAGCCTCTGTTCTGGGAAATTCTATTAGGTTTTGCCACAGATGAGTGTTTTCAGATAAACAACATCTTTATTCCAGCTGGGACCTCATCATCAAGTTTATCTTAATTATCTAATCTTAAAATAGTCTTAAACTGCTAGAAAGGCTGCAGTATAGTCAAGTATCACAATTATTTCCTCCCTGTGAGACTGTGCTTTAGAATAAAAAAAAAACCAAACAACCCACAAACAAACAAACCAGAGCTGATATTGATAGTCTGGTGAGAAGTGTGTCTTGTATAAGTGCAGAATGTGATGGAAAGCAGTTGTGCCTCCTGGGTACAGTCATTTCCATGGAAAAACAATATCCTGCAGTCCCTGTCTCATCCCTGGAGTGTTGGCTCAGCACATGGCAGATGCTCTCTCTGCAGTGTCACTGTCCCATGCCTGGCACGAGGGCAAACCCCCCCTGTCCCCTCTGTTTCCAGCTGACAGGCAGATGTTGGGGGGTGGCAAGGGTGCAGAAATTATCCTGGGGGTTTCCAAACTCCAGAAGTGCACAGAGATTTGGAATGTTTGAGGATCAGTGAAGCTTGTCCATGGAATCACAGAATGTCCTGAGCTGGGAGGGACCCCAGGATCACCCAGCCCAGCCCCTGTCCCTGCACAGACACCCCAAAATCCCACCCTGGGCATCCCTGGCAGCGCTGTCCAAAGGCTCCTGGAGCTCTGGCAGGGCTGTGCCCATTCCCTGGGGAGCCTGGGCAGTGCCAGCACCTCTGGGGAAGGTGTTTGAGGCTGGGAATGTGTTTTGAGGAAGATTCAGTGTGTGCTTACCCTGTAAGCCCAGGCAGGTGTCAGACCTGATCCAGCTGTTCTGGTTTCTGACTGTGTGGAGCTCCCTGTTGCCTTTCCCTTTGCCAGTCACAAGTGTGTGCTGGTGAGGGGACTGGGAGAGGACTCTGGGGTAAAAAAAGGTGGTTTGATGCCATAATTGTTACAATAGACTAGAAAGTACATAGATAACAAAAGGAGATGTCTGATTAGCTTGTTTTATTATTGTTTTTATCTTACTTTAGCCTTTCAGGTACAAGCCTTAGCACACTGAATAAAGATCAACAGAGGGGCCATAGGGCAAAACCAAAGACAGTCACAGGACCATGGAATGGTTTGGGTTGGGAGGGACCTTAAACAGGAAGGGCAGGGACACCTTCCACTGTCCCAGGCTGCTCCAAGCCCCAATGTCCAACCTGGCCTTGGACATTTCCCAGGATCTAGGGGCAGCTACAGCTTCTCTGGGCACCCTGTGCCAGGGCTTCTGGCCATCGGAGTAAAGAATTTCCTGTTAAATTCTAATCTGAATCTCTCCTCTTTAATTTTAAAAATGTGCTTTCAAACATTCTTTCACTCCATCTCTCTTACATTTTTGGCTGCAATGCCTAATGTGCAGTTAGCTCAAGTATCAGTATAATTGCACTCTGGTTATAATTGGATAAGTATATTTAATACCAATTCAGTTGATCAGAAACTGAATCTAATTTCTGAATGGCTTAATGTCATGATCATAATCTTTTGAAGAATCATATATTTAATAAATCAGATTCTCACACAGGCATCTTAAAATTTAAATGACTTGTATGAAAATGGACAATGAATTTATTAGAAATTTTATACTTAGTTAAGCTGCAGAGCTGAAATCTTGAGGAGGACACTTATTAAAAAATCTTTGGTTCTGAGTAGCTGCACTTTCACCTGGGGCTCTGGGAATGCATTACATTTTAATGGAGTTTCCTGGGCTGTTAAATACTGTATGCAGCTATACTCACAAATACCCTTTCATCTACTGAAATCAAGTGGAAAGGTGCTTTACAGGGCTTGGTGAGGATGTGGATAAAGCAATATCATGCACAATGTATTTGTCTCATTTCTGGAGATGGCATCATTCAATTTCAAGTGTAAAGAGAAGTCTTTAAAGCAAAGACAATTATCTTCTTAAATTGCTGGTAGGACCTTATTTCCAGATGTAAATATCCAGTAAATGAGCTTTTGGTGCATCTGAATTGTGCTTATGAACTTCAACTATTTCAGTGTAAGAACAGCAGTAACGTTTGTCTGCAGTACTACCCAAAGTCTGGGGTTTTACACAGGTTTTACAAAATCCTCCAAGATTCCTGAAAGGAAATATTGATGAGCTGTCAGGGAAACAGCTTTGAAGCCTGTTTCAAATTTAGCTGTTTAGAATCTGCCCTTTGCTGGGCCATCTCTGCTGCACATCCATCCCGCCTGCAACACCGAGGGCTGCTCAGGTTGGGATAAAAAGCTCAGAGCTCTGGGTTCACACCTCTCAATGGACCAAGAATTAAAAGCTGGCTGAAACCATGGTTCATATGACAGAAAAGGGCTTCTCATTCCCAGCTGGTCATTCAGTATCCTGAGAAGTGATTGCTTTTTAGATTCTTTCACCTTGTGCCTTTCAAGTCTTAGAAAGAAATGTTTTAAAGATTTAATGCTTCCCGTCAGAGTTCAGGCTTGATGCTGCTTAAAAGGAATAAGAGCTGTGGAGTTCAGAAAATCCGTCTTGAAAAATATTTTCCCTTGGAAATGTGTTATTCTAAGCTTCAGCCTTAAACTGGAGGTTATCTATAGCAAAGACAAGAATGAGGCCTAAGATGATGGAAGAGGAATATTTTATTCAATGTTCATTGCCAACCTGGTTTTGTGTAACAGGGGTAGTACTGCCTGAAACTGTTCCAAAGGGAAGTGCAGAGTGAAAATACAATATTGAAATCTCGTCCATTTAAAAGTTTGGAATTCCTCTGAAATCAAGAACCTCAGCAGATATGAGCTGTTCACATCCTGTTATTAACTCATTTTCCCCCATCAGTGGATGGAGACTGCAGTGGCTCACGGGGACTCCTTCAGCAGCACGTGGGCCATTTCTGAGCCCACCTGCCACTTGTCACTGGCTGCAGGTGGCCAAGGATGTGACAGGGTGACACCCAGGGGGACAAGAGGGGCTGTGATGGTCCCTTAAAATCTGAGCTGTCTGCGGAGATAACTGCACTCCTGCTGAAGGTACTCTGGATTTTCTCCTCATTGCCATGCTGTCCCTCATTAATACAGAGTTTGGAACGCTGCAGCTCTGCTAAATGCACATTCTGGGTCAGGGAGTGTGAGAGGAAGATTCATGGCTGTAATTAGAGAGGCACTTTGCACATATGCTTATGTAGTAGTAGGAAATTTGGTTAAACAGAAGAGGAGCTCTGTATATTTTCAAGAACTCACAAGTGCTCTTAGGCAGAGACCTATTTATTCCTGGCACGTATTTACTCTGTGTTTTGCTCTTTGGGCAATGAATTTACACAGAGGAGGCTGGAGGATAAAAGCAAGCAAACCCTTTATTTTCTCACATTGTTTCCAGTGTGCTGCAGAGGACAGAGGGGCTTCCAGGGCTTGGTGTTTGCCCCACTGCCCTGGGGCTCTGAACAGCACCCTGGTATTGCAGTGCACTGGGACATCAGGGGAGAAAATGTGCATTAAAAAGGCAGAGGCAGAATAAATAAACTGAAAAAGCAATTAAAAGTCAGACAACAATTTACTAAAATTCAAATCTGTAGCTGACTGTCAGTGCCTCACCCATCCAAGTGATGGAACTTTACCAGAGCTCTCACAGAGCCCAGGATTTGCTCTCCTGTTCCCAGTCTGGCTCCAGGGCACGTGGGAGCACAGCAGCTGGAGAGCCTCTGTCACTTCTGGGGCTGATCTTGCCACTTCAGGGCACATCTTGCTCCTGACACATTGAATGAAGATCATGGTTTGACTGAAAACAATTTGAAATACATGTCTTTAAATATCCTTGACATTGCACTTTAAGTGTAATTTGAAACAGTAACTGTCAGCAACAAGTGAAAGGGCATTTGGAAGAGATAACGTTGATCTGAGATGTGTATAAGGCTGGAGCTATAGGAATTGTTAGAACTCAATAGAAGTTATTTATACAGCCATTCTCTGGGAGTAGCTTCCAATAACAAAGTTATTAAATTTAGCATGATATACCACTGGCAAGACTCATTGCAAGTTATTACCATTGTATTATTAGCCAATTTTGTTTTATTTGCTGATACTCAATAACAGATGATAGCTATCATTTAACTAAATCTGATATTTAACCAGGATGGAGTTGAGCTAATATTTGTCAAGCATGGTAGCTTGAATATCAAGGAGTTTTTGGAGTGCTGGATCTTTAATTGCACATGTTCAGAAGCAATTTAAACAAAATATTGGTATTATTCATCAAGAATCAACCCACTTGGTTAAAATCTTCTCCAGGAAAACATGTAAACTACTGATAGTTCTTTTTGGAACTGTTTAGAATACAGATGGGATGGGTGTGTGGACATTTTTGCCCTCATGAAGACTGTGGGTAGTTTTCTGTGAGTGCAAAAGTAAGATGTATTTTGGAAGTTCAGCACTTAATTTACTTCCCTTGTCCTCATTTGGGAAGTTAATGGAATGATTATAAAAATGCCAGTCCAATAAAAACTTAAATTCTTCTCTGCAAAGGATATGTCTGTTCTAGATATATTTGATTGCACCCAGATTGTGTTTAATTTGCTTCTGTGTTTGGTGGTGTGGCCAGAAACCAGACTTCCTACCCTTATTTAAGCTAATCCTTGTGTTTTCTGACCATGAACTTCCAATGAAACATCTCTGTTGGAAGGAGATCTTCCTCCAAAACGGGAGCCTGAACAATAGAACAGGGAAAGGAGAAAGATTGGAAGTTTTGTAGTTGCTGTTGGAATTCCTGAAGTGGTGTCTGTTGAGACAATATTTTATTCATCACCAAAGATAATGTGAGTCAGTCAGCGGCTGCTTCTTGCTTAAAGTTCAAACTCATTATTTTGAAGTTTGTATAAAAGCTTATTGAGAGAGAGAGGCTTGCTAATGGAATATAAAATAAGTGAGAAACAGCTACTTCCAGACAGGTGCTTCTACCTTGTAGAGTAAAATAAGGATGTAATTGAAGTGTGCAGCTTGAACAGGTGTCCATGTGACAGATAAAATGCTGAAATGAAGCAAGTCCATAGAGACCTGACTGGCCAATGCTCCAGTGCAGCAGCTGAGGTGGAATTTAGTGGAAATGCACTATAAATACAATCTTGGACAAGCCTGTTGAGATCCACTGAATAATTAGCCCTAATAAATTTCAGATACTGGAAGAGAAGAAAAGCAATGTTTCCTTTTTTTTTTTAAGAAACAGTGAATACCCACAAATAGCTTTTACTGACAAATATAACTAAGCACATCTTCAACAATCATGGCTAACAATTTAAGGTGAATTTTTGGAATACAAAAAAGGATTATTTTAGGGAAAAATTTGTCCTGTGACTTAAGAAATGAACTGAAGCAAAGTAAGTCTTTTTTATATATTTAGTCTAAAAATATAACAGCAAATGTGTGCTACAAATCTGTGTTTCTAAAAAGAAATTTTCATTCTGTCATACTAGGACTGAAACAGGAGTCAGCTTCAATGGTGGAAAGCCATTAAATTTGTAGATTGAAAGATTATTAGTTAGAATCTGGAGAAAAGTTGGTGGGGAATGTCCATATAAGAATCTTTTATGGGTTTGATAACCTGTATTAATTTTACAAGTTTCATTTCCTTGGGCCAGGCAAGCCTGGAAATTCTTAGCATAAATCTTGGTGTTTCAGCAGACTGGAACTAACTGAACTTGGAAAGTCAGGGTTCTTTGAAAAGGTGCAGGGTATTAAGTGACGTTTTTGGTAGCTTGAAAAAAATAATTCAATCAGATTAGAGATATGTACAGATCTCTAATATTAACTTATGCTTAAAGCAATAAAATGTTAATAAAATGTTAATATTGAGCTAGCGAAATAGTGACAGCTCAGCTGTCAGTAGCAAAAATGTATTCCTGATATTAAATAAAGGACATACATTTTTGCAAGGCAAGTTAGATGAGTCATCCTTGATTTGGACATATAAATTGAAACAAATGACATTTAGTGTTAGTTTTAGTCCTGGGACACTTCAAAGTGATTTCAGTGATCCGTGGTGGATTATGAAGTACAGGATTAGTAATGAGTGTTTGAGCTAGTCTGGGGCTCAGTGATGAGACACGGAGGGAAAATTCAGCAAAGAGAAACCTGTAATGATGAATTTAAGGAGGAGAACTCAGCTTAAACTGACAAGTTCAGGGAATGGAGCTTAAACACTCATTCCATGCATGTCAGGATCCACGATGCTTGCTCTGCTCTGTGGGATTAGGAGCAGAACTGATAAACTCTTTCGGGCTCTGCTGCACATTTGGGACCAACACTTCCTGCAGGGAGGTGCTGGGTGGAAAATTTGTTATTTACTGGGAGGGCACTTAAGGTATTTCACCTGACAAAGTTTCACCTGTCTGTTACTGGTGATGTTCCTCATGGACGCCATGTGTGATCCCCTACTCAGGGGAAACAATATTTTGATTGTAGCAAGGTTCCTGTGCAAGGAACCTCCAACTATTGATTTTATCCCTGCATGGGGGACGTGTGCATGGAAAGTGTGCTCAGAGCTGCTTCAAAACATGTAAGAATATATATGTAACACTGAACCTGCAAAAACAGCAAGGTCACAGGGTGTGTAATTGGAAAAATACTTAGAAAATATATAAATATATGTTGATATTATGAGCATCTTCCTTAATGGATTGATAGCACTTGGAATTACAATTGCAGTTTTGAACCAAGAAGAGCTTTTCTAAACTGTATTCAGGATTTTCAAGAATTACATTGATTTAAGGAAAAAACCCCCAAACCCTACACATATATATTGTAATTCTAAAGGGAAATAATTTTCATTGCTGTTTTTAAAAATAAAGACAAGCTTTCTGTATGCTTCCCCTGTAATCTGTATTCTGTTGCCAGGGCACAGAACACGCAAAAAGAATGAAATTTAGTCAAATCTAACAAGAATGTTTCAAACCTTGGCCAGGTGATTGTTACTGGTATCTCAGGGAACTGACACCTTTCAGAGCATAGATAAAACTGTCTCTGCTCACATGTAAATTTAGCAAGGCTGTCAAGAGTGAGATGGCAGGACAAGAAACAGAACTGCCCTGTGGTGGGTGAATCACTGCTCCACCATGGGGACTGACACTTGCAGCAGAAACCTGGAGAAGGGAATGCAGGTGACCTCACCCCTGATAAATAACAGCTGTGTTAATTACCTAATTACAGCCTCACCCCTGATGAGTCACAGCTGTATCCAATAAAGATAAGTGTGATAAAAGGGAGTGGGGAATCATGAAGAAGGACCCTCAATCCCTTCAAAGGAAGAGCTCTTTCTTCAGAGGGAAGGGAGAGTCACTGCTGTGAGGTCAGCTGGGGGCTGCAGTTAGAGCCTGTTGTTGGAACCTGCAGTCACAGTCTAGCTGGGGAAAAGTCTGCAGTCAGAGTCTGCAAACCAATATATGCAGCCATAGTTTAGCAGGAAATACCCAGCAGTCAGAGGCTGCAAGGGAAGCCTACAGCAGGAGCTTGCTGCAGCCAGGGTCAGGGAGTGGTTGGAGTCAGGATGGCTGAGCTGTAAAGAGGAATAAACCAGGACCCTTTTCATGCTGTGATAAACAAGAAGTCTGTGTCTTGGCTCATTTCTACCCTCTAACAAGAGGGCTGCTGCCACAGAGACCAAACCATTGGGATGTATTTGAGGCATTAGAGAAATCATTGTTGTTTGTTTCTGAACCCCAAGCAGCTGCATGTCTGGAGAGAAGCACTTCTATGAGCACCAGCAGCCTGGGATTTGTGTTTAATGGTTGAGTGAATCACCTGAATTTACACAAGGTCTAAGCCCAGTTCTTAAAGACCTGACATCAGAAAAAGAAGTTATGAATGCTTTACCTCAGAGTTTATTCCTTCTTAAACACTGGAGAATCTATTCCCCAGTTTCTCCTGGTGTGGATCCTCTGTTAGCTAATGAGGCATAAAAAATGATCAAAGCTTTCCCTGCAGTTTGAGGAGTCAGAACATCTTTGTCTCCCTTGTAGAGTCTGAGTTTGCATACACCCTGAATACATGGTGCCCTTTGACTCAGTAAAGATGACTCTTTTCTCTCTGCAGAAACCTGTTCTTGGAAAATCTGTGGCTATAGAACAAACATTTGGTCAGGATAATAAAGTACTCATTGAGATTGGCCAGTTGCAAGAGTAGGTTGATATGCCTTTGCCTGATGTCTTCTGTCTTCATCTTTCTGGAAGGATTAGAAAGCACATAAAGGACTTACTGCTCTTCCTAAGTGAGGAAAATATTCCTTGGTTTATCCCATCTTAAAGCAACTTAGCACAAGCTTTACATGTACGTTTTCATTCTTCACATTCTTCCACTTCCAGAAGAATATACAATAAGATTTCTCAGGAATTTGCTTTTATGAATTCTACAGTCTGAAAAATAAGTTACAAAGGATTTTTATATAGTAAACCCCACACTAGGAGTTACTTTATTGAGCCAAATGCAGCTTTTCCAGCCCTAGCAAGCAAGAATGTCTTTGGAAGGGATGAGAATGAATGATCGGGAATAGTGCAGGGTAACTTGTAGAGTTTTATAGTTCGTAAGCACTGCTTCATCCTAACAGAATTTGTTTCTTCCTTTACTCGCTTTGCATTTGGTGGGTTTAAGATAAAAATTGGTAGACTGAATCTCATTCCCATGAAAGTTTCAGAAGGGATGTTTACTAAAAAGTGTTTGTGCTTTCTTAACTTTTGCCCATTCTGTTGCTGTTTGGGGGTTATTGTTGTTTTTATTGTTTTTTTAGTAAATGAGAACACTAACTACTTTTTGGAGGAATGGTGGAGTGGATCAATGAGAGTGATGTTCTCGTTGTCTCTATACTGTTCCCACTGTGGGATTGCTGTAAATGCCTGATCAAATTATATCTGCTGCTCTGCTTCCTGTGTGTGTTTAGAACCATGGGATAACCGATGAGGCTTCTCACATCAGTGTGTTTCTTTATCCCCTTTTAAAAGTATTGTGGTTTTTATCTAGTGAGTCTGTGCGAGTTTGACATTGGATGACTTTATAAAACATTCAACTAATTGGATTAGTTAAAATAAATAAATCAAACACTAATTGGAATGTGCCCTGCCATTATTTTTGCTTACTGAATTAGATATTATGGCGTGAAGTTCTTTTTATCATATTTGTGCACTTATTTAAACACCCCCCTGGCGCACACTTCTGCAAATTCAATTATATATTCAAAGGAGCCATTCAATTTATGCAAGGCTGGTTTACATTTAATCCAGGGGCAAGTCTCAGTAACTGATGATAGGTCTGCTCAAGATTAATTAGCATCACTCGGATGAGCAGTGGCATTGTTACAAGCCCGCAGTGTAAAACAAGGGATATTTTATCCTTCTTATGTGAGCCATTACTTGCTTCAATATGACCCTTTTCAGGAAGGGAAAAGCTTTCTTGTTTAGATTTCATTTTGGGAAAAGGGTTTAACACCACCTGTGTTATCCAATGCCATCAAAGTCCTCTCCATTCCCTCGATCCACTCCCACTGAGCAACTGCATTTATTTAATTTTAGCCAAGCAGGTAAAAGGCTCTAAACATCCCAATGTCTTTTGTTTTCCAAAAATCCTCATTCTTGCTAACAATTTACAAATATCCAGCACCCTATTTTGATGATTGTGTAAATATTGTCATTTTCCTCAAGCTACTCTGTGATATGTGGCTTACATGATAGCATGCAGACCTTGTAACTAAATTCATCCAGTGGTTGGTTCTTCCTTTCCCTTTGACTTGAAGGTTATTTTTTCAAGGTTAATGAACTGCCCTATTCTGCCTAAGCAGTCCTAATTCAGCCGTGGATGATTTTCTTTGGGGATGGATCTAACCTCTTCCTGTCTTTATGTTCCTTCATATTTGGGTGTAGCTCTTATCTAATTACCTGCATAGGTGGGGTGTCTTTGGAAATATTGGATATTAATGTTATGCTGACATCAGTGAAAACAACACTTGTGTTTGTTACTATCCCTACTTTAGTGAACTCCTAAAATCTCTCCAATCTCCTGAGCCTGGCTGCCTGTAAGGGAAGCTGTAATGTCCCATCTGCAGAAAGTGGGGCTACCATGCTGTCCTTGCTTGGCAGATACAAACACAAGTCACTGTGGCTATGTGACATTACCAAGGATTGGATAGAAGGAAGAGATTTCTTTACTGTGAGGGTGGGCAGGCCCTGGCACAGGGTGCCCAGAGCAGCTGTGGCTGTCCCTGGATCCCTGGCAGTGTCCAAGGCCAGGCTGGACAGGGCTTGGAGCAGCCTGGGACAGTGGGAGGTGTCCCTGCCATGGCAGGAGGTGGCACTGCGTGATCTTTAAGGTCCCTTCCAACCCAAACCACGCTGTGACTCTGTGACTGGTAGAGTAATCCCAAAATCTGTGATGTTCTGATATATTGTACTACTTTCCTGATGCTTTCCTGGCACTTTCTGAAGTTTCTTTCCAGTTCCATAGTACAATATGCACTGCAGCAATGTGAAGAGAGGAGTTGTTGACTTTTTGGCTCACAAGTGCCTTTGTCTCTGGCTCCCAGCTGAGCCTTTATTTCATTTTTTAATTCTGCTCTCAGTGGACACACCAGAGCAAGAAGCTGGTGAGCACTGCCCCCCTCTTGGTGCCCAGGATTCACACAGGCAATCAGTTTGTCTGAGCCCTTAAAATCAACTCCAGCTTTTTCTCCTTGTCCTCATTTCCTGCAAATTCACTTCCACATTCCAATTCTGCTGCCTCTAGTAAATTAATCCTTCTGGCTTATTGCCCTGTCACTCTGTATTTGGAGGTTTCTCCACTAACCTTTTCTTTCTCTGAAATGTAGGCATCTTGCTGCTGCTTTTAAGGCTCTCCATGTTTATCCTTTCCTTTCCTATTCAGCTGTACTACAAGGTTAGCTTTGACTTTCAGGCAAGGCACTTTAAAGCTTCCTCAGGTGTTGTCTTGTACCAGCAGATGCTCCCAATTAATTTCCACAAGTTCTCACTGTGTCCCTTTTTTCAGCTCCTCACACTCCACCTTCCTGGATAAAATGTTTAGCTGATTATGCCAGGCTATTGACAATTACATTCCCAGTTCAATGAGCACTGCTGCCCCATATTTTGCTACTTATTGCTTGTTTTGCTTCTGGGACTTTGTAGCAGCTCCTGTGCAATTTTCTGTGTGTACAGGAGACCTCGTACAGCAGTTGGGCTGGAGCAGGGAATGTTTACAATTCCTTCAGAGGAACAGCTCCCATCCCTGTGTGCTGAGCAGGGCAGCTTGGCAGGGGTGCTTTGTGTCTGAATTAAAGGGGATCTGTCAAAATGAGAATGCCCCACGTGGAGGCTAAGAACAGGATTTGATTTTGCCTCTTGCTCCTGCTCGCTGGGATAAAGGGAACTGCTCACTCCCACACAGTCCAGGCTGCCTGGATCTTCCTGTTCAATATTGTAATTTTGAACTTTTTCACCTAAATTAATTTTAAAAAATTAGGGAAGCCGTTTAAGTGTAATCCTGCTTGTTTTGACAAGCTGGGAAGGCTTCACAAATGCAGCAAATTAAAGGCAAGGATTATTTAAATATTATGAAGTCGTGACAACTCAGGAATATTTGCAGAAGCTACTGAAACAGACAAGTTTTCAAGGATCATAAAATCTATTAACAGATCTATTTATAATGAAAATATGTAATATATAATTCTTTAATTTTTTGGGGCAAGCTTGACCTCTTTAAACTTTTTGTCAGTAACAGAGTATTTTGGGGTGTCAGGTACTCTACCCAACAAACCTTCCTGGAATATACTTAACTAGAAATGTTTGATAAAGCTTTGTAGAACCACTTAAAAAAACAGTTGCAGTTGGAGTGCAACAGAGAATGATTTAACAGAGTAAGGGGTTGAAAATATAAATGACATGAACTGTATTTGTAATTTGTGAGGAGTTCCACAGGAACTGAGACAAAGTTTGGGCTTTCCAGAGGTATGGGTGAAAATTAAAGAAGGCTTTCATGTCTTCAGTGTTGGGTAACCCTTTATTGCAGAGGAACCACAGGTCATTGATGTGCCAGGTGTTTATTGTGTGAGGGCAGAGTCAGGAATATCTCTGTCCATGCAGCTCTGGTTGGTGGCAGAGCAGGGCAGTGTGCAGCCCTGGCATGGTACATGTGCCCAGCTCCTTTGGAGGACTGGGATCTGCAGAGAAAAATGATCCTTTCTTCCCGAAGAGGAAAACAAATCTTTACAGACACACCCTGGGCATGATTCGAGTCTGACCCAGATCCCTGATGGACCCAGCAGTGAATACTTGGGCAGGCTGAGTTGGGTGGAGGTGAAGAGTGCATGAGATCCAAGGGAACGCCAGTGTAGGAATGTCCCAGGGAATAAACCACCCCTGTCTCCCTGTGTCACCCAAGTTTCAAAGATCTGCACTGGAATGCAAAATTTCATTCCACAGTTCCTGGGTTTCCCTTGATTCACAAGTGTTCAGGCAGCTGCCAGTGTATTTATGAGAGTTAACTTCTTCCAGGTATTTCAGGAATTGCAGTAAAGGTCTTTCAGTCAACAGTCTGGAAGGTGTGAGTGCCTGTTGACATCTGCTGCTTCTCATTCTCTTGTTCAGAAAGTACAGGGCCGTGCTCAAAAGTATTGACTTGAAAGACCTTGAGGAAGCTCTGTGTATCTGTGGACCACACAGAAATTTGTGTTGTTAAGTTTAGGAGACGGTTAAAGCCAGGTTAAATATGATCAAGGCTTAAAAGCAAAAAGAAGGGAGGCATTGCTGTAGGAACAGTGATGCTGTGCTTGTTTGTCGTTTGCATTCCTCCCTCCTTTTCCTGATTTTTTAAAATAACTTACTTGTAGGTTCATGCAAATATGGAGCTATCCTGTAGAACTGTCCTTGAAAATAACAGGTTGAAATAAAGGGGACCGATCTTAGAAACAGTAGTGTGAAGGGAAGAAAACAAGGGCTTCCAGTGGATATAAAACATGGAAAGTACATAAATGTTGTTTGGACGTCACCTCTGGAGCTGTATGAAAACTAACATTCAGGAAACTAGTTTTATTTATTTTTATTTCATGTACAAAATATCTAAGTAAATGGCCTACCACAAAAAGACAGTGAAAACTAACCCAGAAACATTTTCATTTTTCTTTTTAGGTGGTTGTTCGTTCGATGAGCACTACAGCAATTGTGGTTACAGCGTCGCCTTGGGAACCAATGGATTTACCTGGGAGCAGATCAATACCTGGGAAAAGCCAACAATGGATCCTGCTGTCCCAACTGGTGAGTAAAGAGCTTCATCAACAGTGATGCAATTCTTGGAGAGAATCAGATGTTGCATGCATGTGTGTACTGGCTCTGGGTACACACAGCAGCAGAGTAGGGTTTTATTCAGCCATAAAGTGTTAATTTTGTGTTCAAAGTAATCTGGCAACAGAATTCATAGATGTGAGATGGAAGATCTCTTTTTGCAACATTTGCCATTGGATATCCTTGCAGAATTGTTTTACATTTCTTATTTTATTTCTCATTTAGCAGAGAGGAAGTGTTTTGGATATAAAACTGTAAGTTTTGGCAAGCTTTTGGCATGTTTCTGGATGAGACAGTTATCTGGGCAGGTTCACATTGGACAGGCCAGAAGAAGTAAAGCCTTAAAATGTTGAAATCCTGGATGTTCCAGCTACCATTTAGCTCTCAACTGATTGTTTTAAATTCCAATTTTTAAAAAGACAAGAAGGTTCCTACAGAATTAGTTGTGGTAGCTGATGCTTGATTAGGCTGGGATATGAGACAGGAGAATTTTCATATGCAAGAAAAACATATCCAGCAGAGAGTTACCAGAGTTTCTAATTTACTGATATGTGCTGAGTATATTATAGATTTCCATGTGATAGTTGGAATATTCTTAGCAGAGCTCACAGTGGTGATAACTTCCAAGTTTTGTTTTTCATTGGAAGTTACCTTTATGCTTTATGTGGGAATGAATTCTCTAGCCTTAAAGTGCTGTGGAATGCTTTGTTTACATTGAAAAAGATCTTGATTTAAGAAAACACTTTAAAGTTGACTAAAAATCCTACTTTGTCCATGTTGGTTGCCACCTAAAATAGCAATACGAGTCTCTTTCAGGCACACAGTGGCAAAAAGACTTCATTAGCCAGTTAAGACCTTGATTTCACCCCTAAAAGAAATATTCATTCTGGTTAGTGCATTGCACTGTGAGAGCATGAGCCACGTGGAAGAACAAAATATAATGTTGTTCAAGACATATTGTTATGCCTGTAATTATTGGGATAAGAGACTTGTAATTGCTGGCTGCCTGGCAAGGACGTGGTGTGGAGCTGGGACAGCAATAGCTCCCTGCCACAGCCACTGACAGACAGCCCAGGATTCAGCTCTGGGTGCTTGTCAGTAAAAAACCAGCACAGGAGACACCAGCCTGGCTGGGCTTCCTCCAGCACTGAAAGCTGTTTAATTTCTGTGGGTTTGAAATCATTTTATAATTGGAAGTTGTTCAGGACAGGAGCCTTCTAAGTGTGTCACACCTGATGCTGCCTGGTTTGGCTGTGGCATCCCCAAAGGAGTTAATTGTGGAAGATGCAGATTTTTGGTCCTGTCTGGAAGAGTGTGTTTCATGATTCTGGATGCTGTTGTGTTGTAAATGATGGCAGCTTCATCTCTGGGGCTCCTCAGCTTTTGGTTCATTGCTGTGTCCTTATTTTGTGTCCTTGGTAAAGACTAAGCTAAAGAGACGTGGCAAATCTGAGTTAACTGATCCCAGAGGGAAGGAGTAGGGATTTACAGTTTTGATGCAATTGACAATCTGGAACAATGGGAAGGTTTATATGGCTAGCATTGGATGAGTTCAATGCTTTGTTAACTTTAAATGTTAAAGTAAACCCTTCCTGGCCTCCTTATGAAGGTGTATTGTCACCTGAAACACCCTGGAACCATGGAGAGGTCAGCAGAAATCCCAGAGCTGGCAGAGACCTCTGAGGTTATGGACTCCAACCATTATCCCATCCCCAAACCCTGCTCCCACATCTGTGTTTTATGACCACAAGTGCCACATCTCCTTATTTTATGAATGCTTCCAGGGATGGTGACTCCACCACTCCCCTGGCAGCTGTTCCAGTACCTGACAACCCTTTCAACAAAGAAATTTTTCCTAATATCCAATCTAAACAACAATAGACAAGCAACAGCCTGGAATGGCATGGTTAAAAAACCCCAAAGCAATAAATTAACCCCAAAAAAATCCCAACCCCAAACAAACCACTCCATATGCACAAAAAACCCATGCCGATCCCAGAACATTACAGGGTAATTTCTCCAAATAGATGTGATTTCCCCCTGTCCTTGATATCTGGTACAATGGAAAAATATCTAGAGACACTCCAGCAGCTGTAAATTTAATAAAGGTTAGACCTCCAACAAAAAAATGCAGAAAACTCTATTGAAGTTAAGAGGCCAAGGTAAAGCAGCCATCAAGTGGGAATGTGCTGATAAAGAAATGCTATGTACAAAGGTTTGAAGGAGCATGAGGGGAAATGAGTCAGGTCCTGATGCGACTGATTAATGTCCCAGCACTCTTCACAGAGAACAAAGGGCAAAATCATTGCGTGGAAGATCATTGACCACAGCAAGTGGGTACAGACGGGCCTGGTGCAACAACCCCCACGTTTTCAAGAGCTGTCCAAGTCGTGCTAACCTTGGAGTAAATTGCACTGTTCAGTCAGACTCCCTGGACCTGGCAGAAATTTTTGGAGCTATTATTGAGACTCTGTCGCTGGCTAGAATTGTGATGTTTTTGTTGGTTCCTCTTTGAAAAGCTGTTTGGTGGGAAGAAGAGTTGTTTACTTAATATTCCTGTAGTGGCAAAGGCAGGTGGATAGAGGGAAGAACAGCATATTCCACTCCAAGCAGGGACATCTTCAAAGCTGGAGTGCTCAAACATGTGATGAATGACTTCCCATTCCACTGAATTTTTCCACAGCAGCTGAGAGAAGCAGGGTGTAAATCCACTGAGCTGCAGGGTGTAAGAGGTGGTAACAAAGAGGTGTGCATGGAATAAGCATCCAGAGGCACAACACAGCACGGAGAGTGGTGGCAGGAGTGCTAGCAGGGCTCTGGGAATGCACCAGAAATGCAGATTTTCTTTGTTGGGACCGTATTTCAAACACTGCCTTACTTTTATAGCTGGAAATAGGCATAAATTCTGCACTGTGGAGATGGTGAAAACAAAAAGGGAGCAGGAATGAGGCTGGTTCAGTGACACTGAGTCAGGCTGCAGTGCTGGAAGCATGGCCAGCCCCCAGCTGCTCAGCCCTTTCCTCTGGAAAACGTTTTGGCTTTCCTAAGTACCAGCAGATCCCTTTGAATTCAACCAAGCCACAGAACTGTGTCCTCCTGAATACTAATGATGCTGTCTAGCACTTTTTGAAGTCCTTTTCACTGCTAGATCTCTGAGTGCTCTTCAAAGGAGGTCAGTACTATGAATGAGAGCCCGAGTCCCCAGAGCTGTGTAATTCTCTGCTGCAAAGGTCTCTGCCCAGGGATGTCTTTCTGGTCTTTATTTTTTTAATTAAAATGTCAAAAAGGAAAAAAAAAGGCAATTAAACTGCTCCATTAGCAATGTAGAAGTTTGTAGGCAATTTGTTTTACTCCATTGCCAGCAAATAAACTGCTTCCCGTGAATTCTGTGATTAATTCCTTAGGGCTGGAAGCAGTGTTAATTGGGGGATTAAGAACCAGATGTTTTTGTTCTGAATAAATGTTTCAAAAACGTGGAACACATGAATTGTGGGTATCCCACCCCCAGACTTCAGTGGGACTTTGGTTCCACCTCCTTGCACAATAGCAGGAGTGATTATAACAAAATATTCTTTAACAGATGGGTGTTTACTTAAGCCTGAATCCCTCAGTGATGAGTATTCTGCAGCTTTTGGGCTGCTTGTTCCACTCTTTGAGTTGTAGAGGTTCTCAATCCTTCATTTTCTTTTCAGTGGCTTCAACTCTATATTTTTTTTCCCATTTTTAAGTACAGGGGATAATCAGTTGTTGCTCTCTTATAACCTCTCTTATATAGTAGTATGCAGTTAAATCTTTATTCTGCAGGACTAAATGTGACCCAGTCCTTTTAACCTTTATTAATTGTCTTGTTCTCTTCCCTGTGCCTTCAGTCATTATTGTCTCACCTTTTTGAGGGTATTTGTCTGAAGTTGTGCTACCAAGCAAGGACTCAGCACTCTGAATGGCAGTGCTGGAGGACACCAGAGCAGGCCAAGCCTGGGATCCTACAAGAGTAGGACTTGAGCTCTTTTGTGGGTCTTCTTTAAGGCAGATACTTGGTTAGCACAACAAAAAAACGTGTTTAAATCAACCAGGCAAAAATACTGTTCTTATTTTCCATGTCACCACTTTGCAGCATTTCAAGGAGCCAGGACCTGGCTGCTCTTGCAGCAGCAGCAAAAATAATATTAATAATGAAAGCATTTAGCATTTAAAGTTCAAAGTATTTTACTATCATTTGCTGATTAACTCCAACGGAGACTTAACCAGGGCTGACTAGACTGAAGTAATTACTTTAATTGTATTAAATATGATTCTATCTGAAGGCAAAGGCATCGTGTCTTGTGCATTTGTGCAGCTGCCTTCTTTGCCTTTAGATTATAATCCCACATTTACTTTGTGAAGTTTTCGTGTTCCAGCTTGGCAGATAAATAACCAGGACACAGAGGCTGAATTTCTGACCCCACCTGCCTGACTGCTCACTTCCTTTCATCTCTTGGGCACTTAGAGCAAGTGCTACTTTGCTTTCACAGAAGTAAACAATAGTTCTCCCAAAAGAAATGGGGTGCATGTGTATATAAACACAGATCTGCATCTCTGCATGCTCCACAGCACTGCTGTTCCTTGCTCAACTGTTTTCCAACTGGACATTGTCTAGGAAACAGATGGGTAGTGTGAAGAATATATGCATTAGCAAAATGTTTGGAATAAATGATAATGTTCAGAATGACATCACTTGTAGGTTATCTAGGAAGTGCAAATGGCCTCACTTTGCATCCTTATTCCACAAAACATTTTCTGCAAAGAGCAACAGGACCCGTTATTGTTGAAGGGTAATTTTGTGCATTTTGATCTCACATGGAGTCATTTAGGTTGGAAAAGCCCTCTAAGATCATCAGGTCCAACCATTAACCCAGCACTGCCAAGGCCACCACTAAAGCATGGTCCCAAGTGTTCCAGGACATATTTTTGAATGTTTCCAGGGATGATGATTCTACTGCTGCCCTGGGCTGCCTGTCCCAATGTCTGACCATCCTTTCGGTGAGGAAATTTTTCCTGAGAACCAATCTAAACCCCCATCTAAATGGTGGGTGTTTTGAGATGATATTTTCAGGCACACATGGGTTCTGAGTGTGGCCTTTCAGAGCCTGTATCCTGTGTCCCAGAGAAGTGAGCCCAGCTCCGGAGCTGTTCATGGTGTGCAGAGCATCACCTCCCCGGGATGCACGGCACCGCCTCGCTGAGAAACCACAGCAGAATTTGTCTTTCCTCCTGCAGCAGAGCTAAGGGATGAGGGACTCTTCCCACACCTAAATGAGTGTGGTCCTTTGTTCCAGGAACTGTAGGAGTCTCTGAGCTTCTCCCTGGAAGAACAGAAGGGTCATCATCATTAGTGTTGCTCTGTGAAATACTCATTTAGCAGGCGAACATAGAGATGTATCCAGGAATTCCAGATGGCCAAATTCCACTTGGGCAGCACTGAACTGAGTGAAGTTTTATGGGAATCTAATAGGCCAAATGCTTTCCTGTGTCACCTTTCTCTTTTTGTGAGTGGCACCATGGAGTTACAGCAAGAATGGATAATTACCAAACAGCTTTTCTTCTGGAAGGTGATAACTCACACTGGCTGGGCAGGATCCTTTAATTCTGTTCAGGAGATGAGAGATGTGAAGCTACTGCTGACCTCTAGAAAGGCCAGAGTCCCTCTGTGCATAGGTCAGGCATTTGTCTCTTCTCCCTGCAGGCCAGAATGGTGCCAGCAGGAGTTAGACTCAACATTTGTAAACTTGAAAAGCGAGGCAGCAAAATTAACATTTCCCCGTGTCTGAGTGTATTAATTCTTGCTTACAAGAAAATACAAAAATAAACTTGTTAAAGGAATAAATTAAAATTCATCTGTGTATATGATGAATCATGATCCAGTTTTGTCTGAGAGGGAGAAAAAAATTGGCTCAGCTGCCTGTATTTTTTTTCTTTCTCTGAAATTATTTTATGCAGGGGAAATTACTAAGAATGAGTCAAATATGTTTCTCCCCACTCTTTCACTTCCATACAAGTCAATAGATTAGTCTGTGGCTTGTTAATGAACTACAAGTAATTTCTCAGCTGCTAAGGTCTGAAGAGAAAGGGATCTCTGGAAAGTTTCCCTGATGTGTTTTTATTTTGCTATTCACTCTGCAGCCTCCTGTCGGTGTTTTGGGATTCTTTCTTGCAGTTGTAAATAATTCTTCCCCATTTCCAGAATTCCATCCCTCAGTTTTTTGGGACTGACTGCAGGTGTTGGGTTTATTTCAGTGGATGTGCATGCCAGTGTTGAGGTTTCCAGGAACGTGCACAGTTTTGACCTATTTGTGAATGCAGCTTTGGGAGGAACATAACCTTGCAAGCAACGAGAGGCTTTTTTTTTTTTTTTTTTTTTTTTTTTTGTTTTGTTTTGTTTTGTTTTGGTTTTTTTTTTTAGTTGTTTGTTTGTTTGTTTGTTTGTTTGTTTTTGTCTCTACTTAGAGCCTTCAATTGCTCTGTTTTACTCTCTCCAGGCCCTGTAACTCATTCTGTGATGGCTGCTCACAGCCCAGCACCAGGATTTAGGTGTCCCTTGGAGGAATGTGTTGTCACCCATATGTTTTTGCTATCTCGTGTTAGGTCTGGGTTGTCAATAATTAAATCCCACCTGTACATATAGAAAATCTTCCTTACTCAGCAATGGAGACCATGAGCAGTTCCATGCAGAATTGATTTAATACAGGTAGCAATTTGAGCCCATTAGTTTTAAGACTGCTTATTAGCCAATACTTGCTCTGTCTCGTGTTCCTGTGTTCTAACACGCAGCAAAACCTTTCCTTTGGGATGGGGTGTACTGGTTTTGGATGAAATAGAAACAGTGGGAGACTGTTTGACCTAAGTCTGTGGGGAAATTGCAGACCTGTAAATGAGGTATATCACACTAAGGACTTGCTTTTATTCAATGCTGTAAAAAGTTGATTTAATTGAGACCATTTTCCTCTCTAAAAGGCTTCTGCTGAAAGGAAGTTACATCCCAGTTTTTAATTCTGTGTCATTCCCATTGTAAAGGTGAGAGAGAATTTCTCCTCGTGTGCTGTTGTCAGAGGTCAGCAGAGCCATCCTTCCACGTAGAGGGAGCTGGTGTTTTGGCACTGAAATCAAGCTTAGCAAGGATGTGCAGCTTTCAGTGAGCTCACAGGGCAGAAAGAAATGATATCAAAGATCAGAATGGCTTCTAGGAAGTGTTTTAATAACCCTGAAGGGATTGCTGTCTGCTGGGAGCAGTTCCTGCACCTTGATGTGTTAAATGGTACATTTGAACTGGTGTCAGTCTCTTTGTGACCCTTTCCTGTGAGAGCTTCCCCAAACAGAGCTGTTTGTGAGTGTCAGGACCTTTCCATTATCACCATTACTGAGATCATGGCACTTCTGAAGCACTGCCACAACATCACTCAGCATCACCCTGGGAGGAAGGACAAGCCAGCTGCTGTTGTGCTCACTTCTCCTGCGTGGTTTCAGCACTGAAACATTCATTTTTCTCAGCACCTGTTGGCTCTAGCAGGAACTGATGCCTCTCAGCATCTAAACACAGCCTGTATTTTTTACAATGTGTTATTTTGAGCTCTGCTTGGACATGCTGTCCAGATGCCAACATGTTAAAACCTGTTTTTGTTTGAGGGCTAAGTTAGGGAATTTTATAGCCACATCAGTGGAAAAGTATTTGTCATGAACAACTTCAAAATCTTCAGGAACTGGGAAATAGAAGAAAGAGGGGTTTCTTCCACATAGATGAAATTTAATGTAAATTCTATTGAAATAAATGTGGTTGCCAGAGTACACAAGGTGCCTAGGTAGAATGAGGATTGGGGAAGATCTTTCTGACAAGAATTAAATTCTAAAATTGATAAATGTCAAGTTGGTGGATATTAAAGAAGAGACAAAGCAGTGAGTAAATAGGAGCAGAAGTTTTAGGAGGAAGAGAAATTCTAGTGCTTTTGAAGGGACTGACAGGATTAGGGAGTATTGCAGGTCTAGTGAGGGCTGAGATTTGTAACAACATTTGACGAGTGAATTTTTGAGTAGAGAGTTCTGGTTTTATTTTTTTTTTCCTCCCCTCAAACTGTGAACCTGCTCTGTGAAAAATTGGGTATTTTTCCTTTTTTTCTGGAAGGTTTGTGATCAGCCTAGAGATGGACAGGTCAACAGGAAAGAAGTTCCAAAAGAAGAGTGACCTGAGAAACCTGCGTGGGGCAGGTGGCCAAAGTCAAGGCAGACCAGATTTGAAAGAGGGAAGGAGAAGGCCATGAAGAACAGACAAATACTGACAGATAAGGATTTATAAAAGGAAATGTTGAAATCAGAGGCAAAATTCCACCTCACCATGATCCAAGAAAGCAGCTGAGGCATTAAGTGGGGATTCAAGGCAGAGGGTGGGCAAAATACAGGCAAGGTAGGAAATACCATTAAAGTTGTTGCTCAGCCCCTTATGAGCCTTGGTAGCTTTGAGTGAATTTTCAGCTTTTTGTTTAACATGGATTCAGTGGAATGCTCCTGAAATCCCTTCAATTCAGTGGAGCTGGGTGTAGTCTCTTAGAGGGACTCTGCTGCAGTGCACTGTCTGGCTAATGCACTTCTTTTCCCCATTTGTCTGCTTTGCTCAGTGAACTCTCTTCTTTCATCTTTCTTTTTTTCTTTAGTTTTTTACTTCTTTCCCCAGTCATCACACCACTTACCAGACTCCCAGCACCTGAGTACAAAGCTATGGAGGAGTATCCAAGATTGCAGTGTTAAGAGTTATTTAACTAATGCAGTTTCTTTACCACAAGCCCTATTCAGTCTGCAGTGAACTAACTGTAAGTCTTTCTGCCAGCTTCAAAATAAACAGGATGGAGACTCATAATGAGCAGATTTTCAGATGCTTTACTATTTAATTAGAAGGATACAGAGTGTTTGATGGAATGATAATAACTACCTCTGATCACTGGTCCCAGTGAGAACTGTTGCTATTGAGAATTTGTGAGGGAAAGAGAGTTCATTTTTCATGCTTAGGAAATATTAGCATTTGCTATTGACAGTATCAGATATTTAGTGCGTGTAATTTGGCACATGAAAAATGCTGGCTTTTCCAAAAGTCATTCATATATGTACAAAAGCAAGTTGATAGCAACAATATTAATATATCCCCATGGGAAAAAAATAATGTAAGCTTCTCCTGCATAGGCAATCCAGCCTCCTCCATGTCATTCACCTCCTTTAGAAGGGACTGGAAGCTGTTGTGCTTGTATTCCTTTGAGATGTAAAGTTGTTATATTACAAATTATCGCTTGTTTTCAGTATTGACTAGATAAATAAATGCAATTATGTTTATCAATGTTGAAAATTAAGCAACAGAAAGCAATTGTGTGTGTTTGAGGAGCTTTTCAAATGAAAAGCTGTATTCACTGAATTCTCATCGGCTCTTTTTCTCCCTGACATGTTTCATGATGTGAGCTCTCAATTGAATGAACAGCTGCAGTAAAAATGGCACCAGCCAAGTCACAGGGAATTCACAGGAAATTGAGATGTTTCAGGCTTCAGCACAAGCCATTTGGGCCCTCATTTACCTTGAGAAATGCTTGGCTTTTCCTTAGTAAAATGTCTATAAACATAGAAAGGTGGCAAGCCCTTTGGGTAAACCTCATGTGGGTAGAACAAAGACACTTTGCTGAGTGGGTTTATCTTTCTAATGGTGAAAAAAGCTTTTCCTTCTGGTCTTCTACTCTGGTTTTAGTTACAGTGCATGAATGAGGGGGTAATACAAAGGAAATGTCAGTGTTGATCACAAGGATGCAGTAAGGGAAGCAGAGTAAGAAACCCTCGTCACAGCTCAGATGTCTGAGAACCTGCTTGATTCATCTCATTCTTCTAAAACAAGATCATCCTTCACACTGAAGATCTGATCCCTCAGATCTTTGGAAATGACATCTATTGCCTTGTAGGGATGCTGGCAGAGCCAGGATGTTTTGTCCCAGCTTCCCACCCAGCCCTGGCACACACAGTAGGGGTGGCAACACGAGGAGAGCACAACTTGGAGGCAGCAAGTGGCCCGCTGTCTTCAGAGCCATGAAACAGCAGAGCAGTTTCTGATTAATCTTCAGTGCTTTAGAGCAAATGTTTTATGTCCTCAAAGTTTATGCAGCACTTCCATTTCTTAATTTACTTCTGTGCCACTCTTCTTTAACAGCCAAGTTAGTAAAGCTTTAAGCAGCGTGGTGAGCACTGTCATGGGATTGCTGCTCCTGATGCCTCCTCACCAGTCAGTCTGCCCCATAAACTCACCATTCACGGAAACATAAACCCTCCAAAATCTTCCTTTCCCTCCATCCTTCTTGTTTTTCATGTATGAGAGACTTTTTGTATTTCTTTTTTCCTGCAATACCATCTCCATCTTATAATCTCCTCTACTCATGGTAGGAAGATCAAGCTGTGAAGAAATTTGGCAATAAACCCCAAATCACCTTCTCCATCAACTCCAGCATAATAAGAGATAATCAAAGTATTAAAAAACAAACAAACAAACTATAAGCTAAATTAACTTCTTGCTAAATTTGTTGCAGTCTAGGGTGACTGAGTGAAGATGTGCCATGGATATTGCTGTGCTTTCTCACGGCCAGTTTTACTACTCCATCTGTCCACAGCAGAAGAATCTCTTTCCTCGATTCAGTTTAATAGGTTTGAGTTGTTTAGCAGTACAGTTATGGGAATATTCAAAGGAGGAATCATAACCAGAGAAAAGTGCTTTAGCTTAGTTCTCATTAGCTGTTCATCTAGAACAGATTGCCTAGGATGGACTTCTGGAGTGTGTCTGATTGCTGCAGCACGGTGACCTAACGCTTTATCAGCTTGTTTATCAGTTGTGCCTACTGACCTCACAGCTTGGTGTGCAGTGAATAAGCTCCAGAAACTACGGTTTCAATCTAAGATCTCATTTGTGTGTCCCCCTTTGAACTTCATTTGCTGTTGTGTATTTGGTTTGAATTTGGCATCTGGCATCCCTGATCTGAACTAAACCTCCACCATGCAGCCATAAACATTTGCTGTTCTTCAGGCCAGCTTTCTAGTCCAAAAATTCTGGTCCCTACATTTTTCTTTCTGTTTCCTTATGCTCTAAGCCCTTCTTCTGATGAAACCTTCATGTTCCTGATGATTTTTCTAGGAACTAGGCTTTACTCTTTTACTCAGAAGTGTTTTTATATAGCAACAACCAAGAAGCTTTCAAGCCTCACTACTGCAGCTCTTACTGAACCATCAAGGCCATGTTGGATGGGGCTTGGAGCCACCTGGTCTGGTGGAAGGTGTCCCTGTCCATGGCAGGGGTGGAATGAGAGGAGCTTTAAAGTCCCACCCAACCCAGCCTGTGATTCCATGACTTCTGCATGTCTTGATTCTCAAGACTTTGTGTCCATTTCCTTTCCTCTTTGTTTCTCTTTGGCTTCATCCCTCAGGATCTGCCACTTGCAGCCCCAAGCCCAGGGAGAGACACATCTGTAAAACTCCCTCCTTCAGCTCGCCAGGAAAACAGCACAGACACTCCTGCAGCTGAGCTGAATTGGTAGAGAAAGCATTTCTCAGCCTTGTAGCCTTAAAGTGAGAAACAGGATTTCAAAAGCTAATTTGCTTGTTTTCATAGCACGGTCTTAATTCTACAAGGGAGAGAAGACGATCTAATCTAATTTAATTTTGCTCTTTGAGGAGAAGGGAGATCACTTGGCCAGCTGCTGCTCTGAGCAAACACAGAGCGTGCAGGCTACAAGATAAGCTTTGAACTTTATCAAGTCTCTGGGCAGTATATGCTAATGTGTGCTGTTGGGAGAGCTCTGAAACTTTTGTCTCTGATTGTATTAATTAGTTTGCTGCTCCAAATGAGCCGTATCTCACTGTAAAATAAGGAGCTGTTACACATCAGGCTTTCCCTGTCCGTGATGCTTTAGTGTTTGGGCAGAGTGGACTGTGATTTCCAAATCAGGCCAAGCCCATGTCCTTGTAGTACTGCTGCTGTTTTGATTTATTTCTGAAACTTTAAGCATAATCTGTTCAAGCTGTTCATTTATTACAAGAGGGAAAAGTGTGGTCTCCAATCCTGTGTTTGAGAAGGAAGACCTTTCCTCCTCAGACATTTTGACTTTTCAAACCCAAGGTAAGGAAGCAGCTCAGAGCTTCATATTGTCATAGAGTCATACAGTCTAGACTGTGACAAACCCCTTCAAAAAACAAATCCACTGTGATTTAGGGCCCACAAGGTTCTTAAAGGGGTTCTGCCCCTTAGGTGGATTTGTTGCATTCTTGAACCTGTAGTTTCTAGATGAGGTAAATTTACCAGCATGTTTAAATATGTTTTCATGTCTACCACTTTTACAACAGCCTGATCCCTTCCACCAGCTGGCAGTGCCCCAGGCCCTCCAAACCTTTCACTGACTGCAGATTGCCACCTCTGCCTCCATCCCTGTGAGATCTATAGGGTGGTCTCACAAGGTGCAGAGTGTTGGCAGGTGTGTGTTTTAGACATGTGCAGTAATTGAAAAGTCACACATGCTTTGGAAAAATCAAAGTTTTGTTGTGGTTATCATCTTAGCTGTTCTTGCAGATGAGCTCATCAAGGTAATTAGCAGTGTGCCCTGACTCTGCTCCTCTTCCATGCAGTATTGTCCCAGGCTGTTGGTCAGAGCCATCCCTGTCTTCAGGAGAATAAAGCTAACCAGGGGTTAAGTGTCAGGGCTGCTGTGCTGTGTTTCTTGGGGGTACAGCAGAAGTCCATGACTGTTTCCAAGAGAAGTCAGAAGTGCTTGGGAGACTCCACTGCAGCCTGGAGAAGCTGGGCTGAGAACCAACACCCTGTGAGGGGGCACAGACTGACACAGAACCCCAAAACTGCTCACCCAGGCTGGGAGGCTCTGTCTGGAGCTGGTGACTCCAGTCTGTCTCAGTCCCTGCATTCCAGAGGTTCTCCTGCCAGCATGCTCATTTTTACAGATTTGCAGTCTGTTAGGACAAAAAGGTTAACTTTCTCTTCATTGTATCATCTTAAAGATGATATAATTGCCTCATACATATGGTTTAAATGAAATAACTGACTTTTTCATCACTTTTTGTGAGCAAGCACAGGTCCAGCCTACAGCTTCACAGCTAGGCTGGTCTGTTGCTAAACTTAATGCACCAAACGTCTGCAGGTTCTAAGCTGTGCTTAGACCCCTCAGCCATCTCTCTAAGCAAAGAGATCTAAAAATTTGGCTAAAATCTCAGTTTTAGCTCAAAGATAAATATGAACTGTTCATAAATGCTCATTTGGATCCAGGCATTGCTCTGTGAGAGCCTTTCCAACACAGGTTATACACTGGGAATTATTTTGGCTTTCTTAATCTATCAGCTATCTCTTTTGATTTCTTTTTCCATTTGTCTGAGAAAGACTTAAGAAGTAGATGAATCACCAACATCCTCCTTGTGAAATAGGGAGTTCATACCTTCCTTATTAAGGTTAAAACTTCATCTCTAATCCTTCATAAAGACTTCACTCAGTCTCCACATTCTAGTGGAAAAAAGAAGATATTGACATTTCTATCTGAAATTAACTCTTTGCTCAAATTGCAGCCAGCCCAATGATTTTTCTTTACTACTTTTAATTAAAGAAATGTGAACAACAGTAGGGCTTTTTTAGGCATCCTAAAGCTCTCTGCCTGTCTTTATATTTCTTTTTTTTTTTTTTAGCTTGTGAGATAGCAGACTTAATACTCCCACCTGCTTTTCCTGAATCCTTTTTCATTATTCCAAGAGCAAAGGCAATAAGCATTATCTCACTCAGTGATAGTTATATTTAAAGCTTTCTTAAACTGAGGTCAGATAAAAAAACCTGAGTAGCATAAACTGGGGTTGTGAATGTACAGTGCAGCAGCCTGGCCAGAATTGAGTGGGTTGTGGCAAATTTTGTACAAGCACAAATACTATTCTGTTTATTTGATGTGTGTATTAATATAATTCTACTTGAACTTAAAGAGAGTGATAAAACCTGTCAAATTTCAGATTGGATGGGGCTTGGAGCAACCTGGGACAGTGGAAGGTGAATGGAATGAGATGGTCTTTAAGGTCCCCTCCAACCCAAAGCATTCCAGGATTCTATAAGCATTGAAGTCTGTTCCATATTCTGTTTAATAGGGGGGTTTGGGTGGTAACTGAAGCATTTTCATTCCTTTGTAGGTATTTACTCCTGGAGACTGGCTGACTGTGCAGGTGTCTCCTGGTTGGAGTGGAGGGATGGAGCTCTCCCTCTCTGTCCCTCTCTCTGCCAGGTGCTTGGAGCAAGGCTGAGAACCTTGGCCAGCTCTGTCCAGGGGGATTTCTGCAGTGCCATGGGCCTGTCAAATGTGTGCCCAATTTGCTATTAAATGGGTTTTTTTCATTACCTCATCCTCCAGCCTGTGATCCAAACACCAACCTGCATTTCCCCCTTGCTTATTTACATCCCTGTAACTAATAATGCTTTCACAAACCAATTACGCTTTCACAAACTGATTATGCTTTTACAAATACGTGCATAATCATTTATTGTCTCTAATTGAAAGTTTGCTGCAAAGACTCCATTATCCAGGCCAGTGGAACAATTTCTGTTGGGTTTGTTGTGCTTAGCTGGGATTGTTGAGGTGACAGTGCACTGCTACAGCAGCACCCAGGTGAAACCAGGCGATCCCTGCACACAAATAGGAACTTCTGCAGTCCTGTCATGTCAACAGAGCTACAGCTGTGCTAAGAGAGGGCAAGTGCTCAGGTGCATAGGTGAGAGCTGAAGGTTTGGATAACATCTTTACTAATTAGTTCAGGCATGTAAGATAATTCTGCTAATTTTTGATTAGTTAAAAGTAAGTGGAGGATGGTGCAGAAGGGAAGGAAATAATTTCAGCTTCAGTTAACACACGATAAACTACCTTTTCCAGCCTTTCCACTGCAGATTTATTTGAGAATATTAACAGTTCAAAGTACTTAGCTCTAAAAATCTCATAATGAACATTAGAATTATTTTTATTTCAGGATACTGGTCTAACTGCAGCAGCAGTTCAATCAACCTTACAGTAGTGCAATCTTATTGAATTTCTGCCAGGAATGTAAATGAGAAGCCATTCTTCTTTAAAAGCTTCAGCTAATGTAATTAATTGCATTCATTTTCAAGGTGATGTCTTGCTTGTTTGGGCAAGTGAGCAGTAGGGGATGAAAAAATGGAAATTTCATCGGTGATTACAAAAGAGATAGTGATTTACTAATTGCCTCTCACCTTTTCCTGACAGTTGGTATCTCTTACCAATCTGCCTCCAGTCACTGGAAACAGTTGTGTGGTGAGAGATTGGGACAAATACACTGTGAGGAATTCTTTAGTGGTGAATTTGTTTTTCCTTCATAGGGAGCTACCTTTGTCTCTTGTGCTTTGTGCCAAGTGCAGCCATTTACCCTGTGACCCTCCTGTGCTTCAGGTTAAAATGTGCTCCAGCAGGGAGAATTGTAGCTGGGAACAATCCTCCTTTGCAGGGCGCTGTGGGCCTTGTTGGTGGCTGTGTCTTGTGTTTCCAGCTCCAGAAACATAAAATGAAGAGTGATTTACACTGGTTCACAAAGGTGCCAGGGGATGCTGTGGGTGCTGCCCAGCTCCTCGTATTGCTGCCTTGCCAAGCTCAGTGTCCCGCAGGTGAAATGGGCACAGGCAGATTTCCCAGGCTGATGTGGGGGTTGGATTCCAAGCAGGGCAGCAGCTCCCCTGTGGGATCACTCCTGGTTCCTTTTTCACTTTACTGCTGTGCAGTTCCAGTGTGCAGTTGATGCCTTAGGGCTGGGTTTTTCTGTTTTGTCTGATAGCACTGAGTGGTGCTGGGATCTTCACAGGGTGATGGGGTAGGGCAGTCTTGTTCAAGGACATTGTCTGCAAGCTCCAGGCCCGAGCACAAACAACCTGGAAGAGAAGGGCAGGTCGAGAGGAGGGTGTTGGGTGATTTGGGGTTATTGACTGGACAGTGCATTGCTATATGCAAATGAATGGAAACTTGTAAAAGGGGTAAGATCTGGGGACAAGCCCCTTTTCGTCTCCATCTTGGAAATATTCGGGCTGGGCCACTTCTGTGGGTCTGGAGACGCAAGGGCATGGGCTTGAATAAACACTCATTTTGTTCCTTTCACTCTGTCTAGCCTCTGTTTCAGCCTCAAGGCACCACCTGTGCTGGGGTGCTGGGGCAAGGCAGTGACCTGTGCTGGGGCAAGGCAGGAGCTGCTCACAGGGGTGCAGAAGTTGATTATTTTCTTGAAATCCATGGTTATGGAGTGATGTGCATCTAAAGAAACATTGTTCTTATAGGAATATAAATACAGCCGGATCTCCCCTGCCCCAGTTCAAGGCTGGGAAGCTGGCTTAGGTTTCACCAGAAAAAAAAAATTAAAAGGAAAAGCTTCAGAGAACCCTGAAAACAGACATGATAGCACATTCAGGAAACTTTTTAAAGCTATTTAAGCTTTGATGCAAAATATATTTATATTCTGACAGTTATACTTCTTACTCTTCCATTTAAATGTCAGATATTTCATAACTACAGGCAACTCCCTGTGCTATGGCTCAGTAGTATCAGGGAACCACCTGCACAAGAAAAGAGCACCAGAGTTTCATTTGAATCCCTCCTGTGTGAGGGGAGGCAGGAACCATCAGCACGGGCTTTGCCACTGCACTGGGGTTCAGAGGCTCTGTCATTTCCAGTTCTAGACATCAGGATGAGAGGGGACACTCCCAGCAATTCCTTTATTTCTGGGGAATGGAAAGCAGACCAAAGGGGAGTCATGGGATGCTCCAGCAAATCCTCTGTTGCTGAAGAAGAACTGGAGAAACCTTGAGTAAAGGTCCAGAGCTGTCATGTGTGCCCAAATACATTTGTCTCTTAACAGACACAGAGCTTCTGTGACCAACTATTTAACCATAGTTTTAAACTCTCCTCCTCTGCACTTAATTAGCAGTAGCAATTTAGATTAAAAAGTATCAATTAGAATTTAGGAAGATTTTCCCAATCTCTTTTGTTATTATTTGTTTTGCTAAAAGCAGGATTAGAGCAGGTTCCAGCCCGAAGGCTGGGACAGTGTAAGGTTTGGGAGTTGCAGATAAATGGGATTTTGTGTGTTAGGTGACTGCAGCTGTGCTGAAGCAGGGCAGTGGTTCCTGCAACCTCCCTTGCCTGCACTCTGGTCTGTCCTTGCTGGCAGGGTGCTGATAATTCATTATATCAATCTCTGTAAGGAGATCTGTTTGACTCTGTTTAATTTTGTGGAAAAGCATACTGGATGTAGATGGGATCAGGGAATTGTCTTCTCAGACAAATGTCTGGGCTGTGCTGGGGTTCCTTGGGGCATTTCCAGGTTTCACCTGCCCATAGCAAAGGTGCCAACTGTGATAAATATAGTGGGTTAATTCGTGTTTTTATGAATCATAACATGTTAAAATCATGGTTTGGTAAAATGTAATATAAAGTGTAACCTAAATTCCAGCCAGCCACGGAATTAAGAAATTCCTAGGCAGGTGGTGCCTGCCTAACCACCAATCAGGAGGAAACAATGAGATGTCGGGAACTGGAGATTATGAGAGTGGCATCAGAAAGGAAGACACATTAAAATAAGGAATCAGTTCCAGTTCTCCTCCCCTGGGCAGCAGAGCCATCAGAGCCCCACTATCAACCCAATCTCCGGAGGAGAACACCTTCCCATTCAAAAATCTCTGTCTCCATTCATCCACTGGAGGACTGAAATTGGCCCCTCTCCCTCCCAGAAGAAACTCCTTCCAGCAGACCAACAACGACAATGAATTCGAATAACCAGTCCCAGGAACAAAGAACTGGGAAATCTTACGTCAGGGGCAAAATAAAGTGTATAAAACCTGGACCCCAAATGGGGCAATTTGTGAACTTTGGGGGACTGAAGTACAATAGAGGCTGTGCCCCAGTTCACCCTCTGACAATCCCCGGTTATTGTCACCGTAACTCAGCTGGGGGCTTTTACCGAAATTCTGTAATTTGATTTTTAATAAACCAAATCATATTTTCAATTGGAATATTGGATTGGCATTTATAACACAGCTTTGACCCCAGAACTGGCAGATCCAAATCCCTCAGCCTGTGGACTTGGGGAGGCAGAGCCCCTGGGGGTGCCAGCAGATTCCCAGCTCCAGGCCTTTAACAAACTCCAGTGGGAGCCTCAAAAACTATTAGCAGACAAACAGAAATCATCAGAAGCTGCACAAACACTGAAGGGTTGGACAGCCTCGTGAAAAAGATCACAAACAATGCTTGCTGCTTCACTGAGGCTTAAATCATTCCCCTGTAGCCAGATCTATTTGGCAATGCATAAATAAATACTTTGTACTGCAAGGATGGCTGCTTCTCTAGGAAAAACAAGTTGACAGTTGTTTTGGGGTTTTTATTCCTAAAATACTTTTTTTTTTTTTTTTTTTTTTTTTTCTGGGCAAAATCAGTGCAGGAGAGCAGATAAACCTAGACGTAAGAAAAGTAACAAGGTGTTAAAGGTCTGTCTCTTCTACGGTTGTAAATATATTATCATTCTGTGACATTTCCTTTTGGTTTTTGCAGTTATCTTGGAGTACTTTGCAAGCTGTTTCTGGTGTAAATTTGCTTTGTTTACTCCTGGTTCATCTGCTCTTCTTCCCGCGGGTAAAGTGGGGCAGGAGGGAGTGAAATGGAGTTCTGCTGCTGCTTGTGGAGGATCCCTGTCCCTGCAGTTACACGCTTGTGCATTGCCCATGTCGCCTTAAACTGTGGCAGAAACCTTAAAATACTTAAGACACTCATTAAACCCTGAATTCTGCATTTAGTCCTTTCCACCCCAGCAGCTGTTGCTGGCATTGAAAGCCCCTGGGCCCAGTTGAGTTAAGTTGTGGTGGCTATCACCCAGTTGTTCTTTCCTGCCTAAATGAGATGTCTCCCCTGGAAATAACACAAGTCTGGGGTGCAGGTGGCACAGCTTTCAAATGTTAAACAGACAGCAGTTCTCCTGAGTTAGTCACTCATTTACAATATATCCCCAGGTTCTGGAGTTGGATTCTTTCTTTTGAAGCAGTTGTGGATGCTGTTTGATATTTAAAGACTTGTTTACTTTTAGCTGGTTGCTAAAATCATGGACCATCCTCATCTATGGGAAAGGCAGTGGAATGCTCCTGGGCACAGAGGGACAGGAGGAACCTGGCTGGTTCTCACCTCTGGAATGGTCCAGAACAGAACAGACTCTTACCTGTTCCACTCAGCAAATCAACACTATTTCCATTTAAATACTACATTTGCCATGTACCACATTTCTTTTGTTTTGGAACTTTTTTTTTAAAAAACTGCTTTTAAAGCTTTAACTAAGAATACAGACCAAGGCACAAGATTCTCCAAAAACGGATTTAACCTCAAGTCACTTAGCCTGAATATGGTTTGTGGAACCTCTTTGCTCTGGAGATGCCCATCAGAAAGCTTTGGTCCCTCTCCCTCCTCCAGACAGGAGACACAGTCCTCCAAGCAGATGTGAATATGCAGAACAACCTTGTTTTCATTTTATAGGATTTTAAAACAAAAGAACTTTTGATCAATTAGAATAGTGATGTGGATTTTTAAAATATGAATCCTGATTTCTGAAATTTAAAAATCAGGTGATATTGTATAATTTCTCTGCAACAAAGGAAATCATCTCATCTGGAAAGGGGAAATGTAGAGAACTTTTCTGCCTCCACAGAGTCATTCTGCCTTCTGTAGTTGCTCTTGGATTAGTGGACTGCAAAGTGAAAAAGAAGTGGTCAGGACTGTTCCATCTCAATACATTCAGGAAGATTTTTATCAGTCTCTAAGACACAGGGATACTTCTGTGTCCCTGCTGATTTGTAAACTCAGTTTATGTTTCATGTCCTGGCCCAAGCCTTAAGAATCCAGTTGGATTGAGTAGTCAGTGGAAATAAAAAGTGGATTATTTCTTGTGTAGAAGTGACAAAACAATGTAATCCTAAGTAGGAGAAGGAATTGCATCATCCTCTGGAATTAAGGTTGATGTTTGTATACATTAAATAAACGAAGGAGGAATACTTATGGAGGAGGAATCGATTGAAGATCCAAAATCTGTGTTTGAGCTGGGGCTAAGTACATATTGCATCCCTTTAAGAGGTAGTAAATTGTCAAAATAAAAGCTCCTAGAACTGGCTTGTGAAATTTCCTATAGGAATGAGTGGGAAGTTTGTAGCAAGATGTTGAAAATACAAACTTTAGGTTTTGTATAAAGGTTATTTATAATCAAAGGTATAAAAAAATAGAATTTGCTCTAGCCCAGGGGTTAAGACAACCTTTGGTTTGGGAGTTGCAGGAAAACGTAAGTCAATGAAGCTGTAAAAGCTCAAAAGAAGGGGGAACATAAATAATCATACAGTTAAAAGGAAAGAAAAAACAACAAGGCAGCAATAGAAAAAAGGTTTATAAAAGGATAGGGCTGATGCCTGTTATTCATAGCTCAGCAGCATTACATGCCCAATAAAAAGCAAACAAATTCTGGGCTGAATGAGCAGAGTGAGGGAAAAGTGCAGCTGTGGTCAGGGCTGCTGTGAGCAGAGCTCCCCTGGCTGGTTCCACGGAGATCAGGGCACAGCCAAGGCCAGCCGGGGGTGGTTGGGGGTTCTGGGGATGGAAAAGTACTAAGGGACATTTGGGAAAATGGAGTTTAAAGCCTTTGGTGAAATAGAAATGGGAAAAGGATTAATGGGGGTCATGGATTGGTAAAGGCGTTCTGCTGGGAATGAAATGCAAGAGACTCCAGGAGTGTCTGAGCTGGTGGGACACGTAAGGCCAAGGCACTGAGAATTGGGGTGAGACAGGGATATATGCACTTGGTCATGGTTCCTTGGAATAAAGAGACATACACAGAGGCTTTCAGGAGAGGAGTGGGATAAATGCTCTGAGGAATTTTCAAATACTGGCTAAGCTGTAGCTCGGTGTGAGGAGGAGAAGGGAAGCAGCTTTCCACCAGACTTTCTTTGCAAGAGTGCTTTGTGCATCCAAACTCTTTGTATGTTGTTGGAGTAGTGCTGGAGAGTGGAGATTGTTCAGTTCATGTGGCTGCTGGGATCACTGCTGAAAATCCACGCTGAGGAGTGAAAGTAGAGGGGAGAGGGGCTCTAAAATTGGGCATTGCTGTGATTTAGTTGTTAAAATGCACCTTCCCCCAAAGTGTGTGCCAGTTCTAGAGGTGTAGCATTCTTATATGCATTTGTTTCAGTATATGGCATCATCTGTGGTAATACTGTGGTTTTCTAGTCTCTTTTATCTCTTGAATTGACTGCTTTAATTATAGATTAATCATCCATTTAGACTGTAGTCATAGTCAAAACAATGTGTTTGTACGTTCTATATTTTCTAAACATGACATTTGGCCAGGCTCTGTGTTTTTCCAGTGGACGAGTATTTCATGGATTTTCTCTGCTGGTTTTAAGAGACATTCTGTTTATTAGCTTGTCTAGATGCTTATTGTTTATATGTCAAATTTTTCAACACTTCACTTGTACTGATGATGTTTTTCTAGCTGTGAAGAGGATGCTTTGTCCTGAAGGAATGATTGTTGTTTGTCCTGGTGGATAGGAGTTAACATAAGTATCTTCATAAACAGTAAATACAACAAAGCCATAAATATTGATTCTTTTATTAAACAAACATTTTATTTTTTTACTCTGTTTCCAAACTAGTTCTTGCAGAAATAAAGGAAATATTTAAGCATTATTTTTGTTCATGAGACTGTGAGTTTTCCCAGAAGGTGGGCTTCAGGTTCCTGGGTTGATTTTGACATCTGTATGCAAAAATGCAATTACTGCAAAGTAAAATTGGTAATATTTGAGAGCTGAGAAAAACCAGCCCTGTCTATGACCCTGTTCTTTGGGTGCTGGTAATGGGAACCCTTTTCCATCTCTTTGTCCTGTCTCATCCATGTATGACTGGATATTTTTTGTAATTCCCATGAAAGGTCTCCAGTGGTGACATTTCTCATAGGAAGTTGAGAAAACATTGTCCATTATCCAACATTTTGTTTATTGGATTAGTTGTATCTCTTTGGAAGACTGTTATGCTGTAGGAACAGAAATAAATTTCCTATATCAGGTGGTTTTATTCTTAATGATATTTACAGATGTGTGTCACCCTGGTTTTGAAGACTTTTCTAAGCCTTCTGTAATGTTCTTCATATTGGAGTCAGAAATTTCACCTTATCACACTTTCTACTATAAACACTGGCCATGTTTTGCTAACTGTCTTTCATGGTTTATATATTTCTAGGTGGGCGGAGAAAGATGATTGACAGTTGGCTTGACCAATGTGGATTGAGGGGTGGAGTTCCATCCTCCAATCCACAGGCCCCATAGGAAATGTATAAAACTGAATTTTGTAAATAAACTCGTCCCTTTTTCCTGCTTCGCTCACCAGCGTGTCCTCATGTGGTTCTTTCCGTGTCCACTGTGACATCTGGAAGAACATTACAGAAGGCTTAGAAAACTCTTCAAAACCAGGGTGACAGATGTGGAGGACGGTTGCTGTTTCCTGGAGCTGTGGTGTTAAAAGAGAGTAGAAGAGCCTCAGTTTGGAGAATTCTCTTTGTCTTTCAGTGTGTTTCCCCCTGGCCTCCAAAAGTGTGTTGTGAGGAGTAACCTGCAGCCTGGTCCCTTGCATACCTGGATCCCGTGGTCTCTTTCCTCTTCCAATAAGGAATCCCCTTAGGAAAGGTGAAGATGAGCATCCAGAAACCCTTGGTCATCAGCAAAGAGCTGGCTTGGGTGGGTTTTGGTGAAATCCAGGATGATGTGCGAGCCTTCGAGATATTTTTTAAGGAAGAGATGGGTTGTTCACTGTCCTAGGACAATCCCAGCACAAACTTTGCCATGTCTCTCTGCCGTTTGAAGTTTACCCCTTAGGACGAGATCTTGAATCCCATTATAAGGAATTACACTTGAGAAATGTCAAAGATCTGGCTCATTTTGTGACTTTGCAAATAACAAAATTGCCATTGTGTCCTCCTGCTGAACTAACTGGACCTTTGTGGGCTTTCTGTTTGGTTTTTGGGGTGTTTGGTTTGGCATTTCTCTTTCCCATTCCCATGGTGGTTTCAGTACATCTCTCACCTCTCTCAGCTTTCTTGGAACTTGGCCAGTTTGCAGCAGTTGAGGATTTAATTTTTTTTTTCTCTAAGGTCTCTCCATCAGTTGCAGTTGTTTTCCAGGGCGGAGTGTGGGGGTGGGAAGTATCTTTTTTCATTCTGCAACCTGTCTTTCTCATTCATGGTGCTTTTCAAAAGTCACAATAGCACATTCTAAACGTCGAAGAGGCTTTGAATAACTTCTACTTCAACATATGGTGTGGATCAGCTGTGAATTCCACTACAAACAACAGGAGCAGAAAGCAAATTGCACTTGGGAGGCAGGGCAGAAAGCAAATTAGGTGGGAAAAAATAAAAATGTGGAATTAGTGAAACAATGAGATAAATCAATACACCCATTTTAAATATTTGGACAAAATAATATGCTTGAAATTCAAGGAGAAATTACTGGTTTGTCTTGTCTATGCCCACATTTATTTAATGTTTTCTGCCTGCTTGTAATGTCCTTGTAAAAAACAATTATCTCTCTACATTTGACATAATTTTAAGTATTGACAGAAATGAGGACTTGCAATTTAAAAGTAATTGTCTTCGTTAATTAAGATTTAGAGATGAGCCAGGTTGAACTTGTTTGTGGTCAGACAAGGTCTGTAGATGACTACTGAAGGAAGAAGCATTTCCTTACATGCCCCCAAAAAACCCTGTGAAACACAAATTATTTATCAAGAAATCCAAGGTCAGAGGGTGACCTGCTACTTAATGGTGCTTTGTGGAATTTTTTTCTTTTTCTTCCAGTTATTTCCATTATTTCTTATTCTTCCAGTTGATGAAGTGCTGCATTATGCATCAGTGTACAGTGAGTATATATATAAATGCTGTGTGTATATATAGTCTTTGTACACTCATGAATAAAATATACATGTGTACATATATATAGGTATTTTCTGCTGAGGAAGGATGGAACTGGCAGGACTGTATTAATGAATTTCCATGTAGGTTGTTCAGAATTCCACTTTTCCTGCTGACTCTTTCTGTGGCAGTGTGTGACTCCATCCTCCCTCAAGTGACCTGGTGGAACTGAATCTCCAGGATCCCCAGTGGCACTCTGACGGGTGCAGCTGCACATTCCCAGTCTGCCCCAGTCTTGGCATGTGGCTGGATGCCTTTCCAGAATTGCAAGGGGGCTTTTTTAAGCACAAATTTCTATATCTCAAAATCTGAAAAATGCAGCTGGAGTGCCCTGGAGTATCATTGAGACAACTTGTAGGAGGTTAATTCTTCTCCACTTCTAACTTAACTCTTTCCTAGAATCACTGAATGGTCTGGGTTGGAAGGGAGCTTAAAGATCACCTCTTTCCAACCCCCTGCCATGGGCACTATCCCAGGGTGCTCCAAGCCCCATCCAGCCTGGCCTTGGACACTTCCAGGGATCCAGGGGCAGCCACAGCTGGCCTGCCCACCCTCACAGGAAATTTGTTTTTCCTGATATCCAATCTAATATTGCCTTCTGTCAATTTGAAGCCATTCCCCCTTGTCCTGTCACTTCAGGCTCTTGTAAGTAGTTTCTCTCCATCTTTCTTTTTCAGTTCCTTCACGTGCTGGAAGGCCAAATTTAGGTCACCCCGAAGCCTTTTCCTCTCCAGGCTGGACACTCCCAGCTCTGCCAGCCTTTCCTCCCTTCCTTTGTGCAGAGGGGCACAATCCCCCCTGTCCTGCTGCCCATGCTGGGGCTCAGCCCAGGACATGGTTTCTTCCTTTCAAAATTTCTTCTTGCAGCACATTCTGCATTCGTATGTCAGAGAAAAAGCTCATTTTCTTGTGTCACCTGGCCTCTGTCACCTCGTGTTTGGTGGAAAACCACTGTCCCACTAAGGGCTTTTTTGTCTCATTTATTGTGTGTTTCTGGTGCAGTGAGTCATGGAGAAGAGGGAATGCTAGGGAATTGTTCTCTGGGATTCTCACATTCCAGTGAAAATGGTTTTGTTTAACTTGTGGCTCTTCCTTCCCCCCTGGACTGAGCAAAGTTCACTTGTTTGGTTTTGCACAAAAGGCAGAAATTCTGTGGGCAGTTTGTCCGAATCACCTCAGGCTTTGACTCCAGCAGACCCCAGGGGCTGAAATCCTCTGACAGCAGCAAGAGTTGGGTCTGTAGAGGGTCACAGCTCATCCCATGCATGTACAATGCATTTTACTTCACTTAATCTGGATTTTTTACATTTAACTGATCTAAGATGCTGTTGAAAGTGTTACCTGCTGGTGCATCTCACTTTATTGGTTATCCAAAACCGATAATTTAAAAAGCAAATTGAAGCTGAAAAACTGCTGGAAAATGAAGTGTAATAGGAGGCAGATATCACTATATGTTTTACAGAAATAGACCTGTCAGAGGTATTTGTTTGTGGCTTTACAGCTGAAATTGAATTTTCTAAACCATGTCAAAAACTAAAAAAAATGACAAGACTTAAAGATGTAGATAAGCACAGAGCTTCAGTGTGGAAGTACAGAGAGGATATGTGGTAATTGTAGGAATAAATCCCCTCATGTGAGTGACATATGTAACTCTAAAAATCCCCTCACCAGTGACATACAGAACTCTAATAGCCGTGTCTTTTTCCTGGCCTCAGCTGTGCTGTCTGTCGAGGCACAGGCTGCACCACATTCCTGGAGATTTGAACAGCTATTTAGGAGTGTGTCAGAATTTTAAAGAAACCAAACAAACTTGATATCCCCATGTTTTGGAACAGCAACTGCAATACAGGCTGGCACTTGTTTCCAAATGGTTATTACAGAAAACTTTGGTGTGTGTTTCCAGGCCTGGTGCTCTGTTGTGAGCTGACAGCACAAATGTTTTTGGTGCCTGTGTAGAGGGTGGTGGGGAAGACACGTGCAGTGCAGCCCTGCTGCTGTCCCACACCCGTGGATGGTGGGGCACAGCTGAGGGTCCCCAGCACAGAGCCAGGGATGGTTTGTGAGCACGTTTGTGTGGGGTGCCAGCTGGAGCCATGAGCTGGTGGTGTTACTGCAGTGGTTTTGGGCACGTTCCACACCCCTGAGAGTTCAAGATCATCCCTTTTAACAGGGTAAAACACACTTGGAGAGTTGTGGAAATCAGGACACTTTTGCACCTTTGGGTGATGCCGTGTTGGTGCAGAAAGGTCAGAGTAGAATGAAAAGCTGAAGGAGTTCCTGAGAGGAGCACAGGGTTCAATAGTGCAATTGAGGCTCCAGCTGAAAGATTCCTTAAAATAAGCTTGGAATTGGGCACTTAATTAAAGATTTGTTTTCAATGGCGTTGAAAGCTACAGTCCCACCAGAGGAGCTGCAGCCCCTGATGGGATCTGACCTCAGTCTCCTCTTTCCTCCTCTGACCAAGCCAGCTGTCCTCAATGTCCTGCCCCTCATATGCGTTCCCTTCCAAACTCTTCAACCTCTTTGTATCCTTAGAACACATCAAAAGTCAGACATATCTCTAAATAGAAATGCAGACTTAAATATATCATAGAATCACAGGTTTGGGTTCAAAGGGACCTTAAAATTAATCCAGTCCCACACCCTCCTGCCATGGACAGGGACACCTTCCACTGTCCCAGGCTGCTCCAAGCCCTGTCCAGCCTGGCCTTGGACATTGCCAGGGATCCAGGGGCAGCCACAGCTTCTCTGGACACCCTGTGGCAGATTTTTTCTTTTTTTTTTTGTATTTCAGACCCCCAATCCATTAAAAGACAAACACTTAGAAGGTACTTCATCTTAAATGCAAAATATTAAAAGGCAAAGCAAAATGTTATTTTTTTTATTAGATTTTTTTCTAAAAAAAAAGCCTCTTGCAAGGCTTTGCTTTTCCCATACTGTGTTGGCAATGTGTTGGTTGCAGTGTCTTTCTTCCCTGTACATCCATCAGTGGTTATAGGGTTTTTACAGATTAGTTCTATCACTAATTGGTGTTTCTGTCTGCCACTGAAGAAAAAGGTTGGCTCAGCAGTTGGAAAATCAGGTTTGTTCAGTAAATACTTCCCCAGCCCCCAAAGCTGCTCAGTCCACTCAAAATCAGTGTATGTGGTTCCTCTGGCACCCTTCTGACCCTGCTGAGGCTGATGGCTCTCATGCCTCTCTGGGGACATTAATCTTATTCTCTTGATCAAGGACAAATAAAAATCAAATTGGACAGAGCTAGAGAGATATTGGGATATCCATCACAATGTGAGTAGGTTTGGGGTTTTAGGAGTTGGGAAGCCTTGAAATCTTGGCAAGTGGCTATTACTGACAATTTCAGAGTCTGCCTGAAAAAAATGCCTCTGATATTTGCTGTTTGTCGCGGGAGCAGTTGTTCCTCACTTGTAAAAGGCTCAGTGATCCAGTCCAGGAATAGAAGCAGTGCTTTTGTTGCTTGGAGGCACATGTTGTGATGAGCAGACCTGAGCAGTGAGTAACCCATCAGCTGAAAAATGCCACATACAGGATTTAGGCTATTACAGAGCCCAAACAATTTCCAAGGTGTCAAGCTGGGTTGGTGAATAATTCATAAATGACAGAATTGTCCATGTTACCAGGTAAAGCACTTGTCCAGGGTTTTGCTGAACCCCTTCTCATTGTGGTGACCCATGAGCTTGTGTAATGTTCTCTATACCCCCACAATAAATCTTTTTTATTTCATTTATTTCATAGCTGGGTCAGGAATCCAATTGGCATCTCAACCCTTCTGCCAGAATTTCACAGGGACCTCAGACATTGCCCTCTATGGCCTTTTCTTCAACAGCTGGCCTGATGGTTTAAAAAAACCCCAAGTTTGCACCAGGGTGGCCACTTGCATGACTTCCCCAAGATCCTGCTCCCGTGAGAGCAGAACCAGTAATGCAAAGCATTTGCTGTCACATTCCTTCCAGGCGTTTGTAGAGCAGCATGGCATGGAAAGCTGATCCTGCATGGAATGCTGGCATGAAGAGCTGGCTGTTTGCAACGCTTTTACATTTTTCTTGGGGATGTTTTCCTTCTACAGGATATACTTCATAGCAGGAAAGTGTGAGAATATCAGTGATTTATTCATTTTGCCGAGCACAGCATCACCCTTGCTGAGATTCAAATCTTCCAGGGAGTTACAGTTTTATGTTTGTTTGGTTTTTGATGTTGTAGCAATAAGCAAAAGAAGTCTGGCCTCAAGGGGTGAGGAAGGCAGCTGGCACATGAATGGCAGAAGCAGCTGAACCCCTGAGATGTCTGAATAATTTCCAGTGTATTATCACCTCCTTTTTCATTACTGCATTCGAGTTCATTAGAAGGACTGGTTCTTTGAACTGGCTGACACGGTGTGCACTGAAATATTTTGCCCAGCTCCCACCACTGGCTTGCATGTTAATAAGTGAAGCTCAAAGTCTGACCCTTGGTTTTGAAATCCTCTGGTGGCATGTCAGGACTGGGGAATAGGCTCGTAATTGGATTTTTAACAGATACGAGTGTGTTTTAAGCCCTCCTTGAACTCTGTGAGTAGAACTGATGGAACATGCCAGTAAATAGGGAAAAGGCAAGTAAACACAGGATTTGGAGCATAGTGAACATTCTGTATCCCTTAATTTCTGAAGGAATCTCTGGGATGCTCTTCCACCAAGTGCAAATAAAAAGGATCAAACAGCTGCTGTAGATAATACTGGTGGCCAGTTCAAATGAAGATTCAATTGAGATATAAAATTACTGGTTTTTTCTTTCTTTTTTATTTCATTTTTCAGCATAGAAAATCAATGCATGTATGTGTGCTGCATGCATTAACAAGGTGTTATTTGTAGCACCTGGATGCCTTGAGAGGAAAAAGCCCCAGAGAAAATAAGAAATAAAAATTAGGAGTTAATATATTGAGATTAGACAATATCAGCGTTGAAAAGCCTTGTTATGAGTAGAGTAGGGCCTGGCAATTGTTATCCTAATGACTTATTCATTAAAGAGAAGAAAATCTATATGGAAAGAACAAGAGGAATCCGTGTTTCTTCACAAACATATGCATCAGCACAGACTCCAGCAAGTGCAATAAAAATGTGTACTCCCCCCTCTGCCCATCACAAGGGACTGTGATGCTGCCACACTCTGTGGTGGGGTAATAGATTTGAGCAATGCTGACTTCAGAACACTAAGGACATGTGTCTCCATTAATTAAGGAGCACATTCTGTTGTGTTTGCCTTGTTTCAGGGAAGCTGTGCTGGTTGGACTCTTTGGGGAAGAAGGGCAGATTCTTTTCCTTTCCCACTTTTTGTATCTGTGTTCAAATTTGCGACATTTTCAGGGCAGAACTCCCCAATGAAGCTGAGATACCAGGACAATAAAACATCAGGAATGTGTCTATTGATTCAGGAAAGAAAGGCAGTTCTGAATTTTATGTTGTTGCCCTTCAGATCCTCGGCTTATTTAAAATTTGTCTTAGCAACAAATTCTCTGGTAGCACATCTTTGAGCAGCAGCAGCAACTCTGCTGTGATTCTCAGTAGCTGAATAGAATTTCCTTTCCTTGTGGTTTTCCCCTGTATAATAAGCCTAAAACATCTTCAGTTTAAAGGTTTCAAGGTTGCTAACTAATTACCCAGACTTAGGAGGCTTTCTCTGGAAGGTGTTGTACTGCAACTGTTCAGTGTAAGATTTCTTGTACTATTTTATTTGAAAGCATAGCTGAATCTAACGAGAAAATACCAGGCTCATTAGTTGCTTATCAAGTGGGATCTGTCAATTTTTATATTCTTTATCTAAAGTAAAACACACAGTTTCATGCTGTTGAAATATAAAACAATTGGACTAATTTCAGGTTGACCTTAATGTTCACTCTGTCTTTGCTTTGAAGGAAGAACCATTCTCCCAATATTTCCATTTATTAGGAAAGTGTTGATTTTTAAGGAGTCTCTGGGAGATTTGCAGGACAAGGCAGCAGCAGAACTGATTTTCTGGATTAATCCTGTTTCAGCCATTGGAGCCACTCCTGGTTGTGCACTGAGAGGCTTGAAGCCAAAGCCAGCTTGTGGTTTATTGTGTGGCCCTCTTGGCTGTGTAAATGGCATTTCACACCTTCTGTCTGGCAGGGATAAATGAGAGGAATGAGTCCTAGGAACCCTGCCCTGGCTCAGGGAGCTTTGGCTCTGCTTCCACTGGGAGCTTGAGCAAGGGCGTGGTCCGAGCTGGCACAGCTGACAAGTTCAGTGAAAAAGTGGAATAAAATTAATTTTTTCTTCTGATTTATCCCTGTATAATAAACCTCAAACTTCCTCACTTGTGCTTTGTTGTCAGTGTCATCAGCTTGCAGTGCTGCCTCAGTGTTGGTCGGAACACTTGGAATTCTGTGTGTGTGGTTTGAATGCTTGTGAGGGCTTTGGTTTTTGGGAGGTGTTTGGCAGGGGAAAGATGAGTGAGCAGGTGTTCCCCAGCTGCCCAGCAGCTCCCTGGAATTGGCTGTGCAGCCCTGAGCATCTTTGGAAATTCCCCTGGCATGCTGCTCGTGATGCTTGGGAGCACCACGCTGAGGAGGGAAACCCAGAGATGGTGGCTTGACCTACCTGCAGAACATCTTAGACATCAAAGCAGTAATAACAACATCTCTGAGAGCTTGATGAGTAATTAAACTCATTTCAAAGTTACAGGTGAGCAGTACTTCACATTTTAACACATTCTGTAAGACTGTAGCTGTAAAATTGTGTAGTTGAGAACATGGAATTTTAAAATCATAGAAAGTCTTGGTTTGGAAGAGACCTTAAGGATCATCCAGTTAAAAAAAAAAAACAAAAACCCAAAGCCTACAAAATACTTCAGAACTTGGTGCTATGTGGCATTTTAGATACCTTCTGATGCTTGATTTCTAGCACCACTGTGTATAAAGGAGACTTGTTCAGCAGTTTCTTAAACAACAAATGGTTAAAACAATCTTTTACACTGAAGTGTAAGAGAAATATGTTAGAGAAAAATAAGTGTTTTAAAGACCCAGAGAAGTCCAGGGGGATTAAGGATATACTCTTTAGAAACACAGCTCTTAACAAACTGGTAGGGAAATGGTTGCATGCTGAGTCTGACTGATTCTGGAAACAGGAAGAAATTACACTCCAGTGTTCTTCCAAATTAGTCCCCTTGATAGACGCTGTATGAGTACAAAATAGAAGGTGAGCCAAATGGGGCAAATTATCTTCATTTTTGTTAATTTGTTTACGTGTTGTCACAATACACTGACTGAAAAAAAAAACCCCTTGAACTGTTTAAAATGGTGCAATAATAGATCCAATATGTTAGAAGTAAGATAAGATTCTTAAAGATGATTTATTCTTTTGAGGAAAGATTGCATGTGGTACCTACCTACAGCACTAAGAAATCAAAATTTCATCAAGATATCTGTGTTGCAAAAGTAAATCTGGGCCATGTTACCAGTTTGGAGTGGAGTATGCTGAGCCTTTGCCCTACAAGAGTGAAATGTATTTGTTTCTCAGGAAAGCACAAGCTGCAAGTGGTACATGTTCCAAATGGAAAGGTGTGTTTTAAATGGACTGCCTGGAGATTTGGAAATTGGATTCTCCCTTCCAGCATACCTAGGCAAATCTGCAAAGCAATTGCCAGGTGGCAGGACTGCTCAGTCTCAGTCCCTCTGGTGGCTCACATCGTGGGGCTCTGCGTTAGAGAGCACTGAGCAAATGGCAAGGAGCTTTGTTTTTCCACAGGAAGTTTCTATTTGCATCCCGATCTGAAGTGTTTCATCTCAGGTACATTTCTTACTCGGCCACTGACAGAACTGGTTTGAGCAGAGCAATAAGCAGGACTATCTTAAGATTTTTACTGTGGTTTTTTTGGGTTTTTTTGGTTCTTTTTTTTTTTTTTTTTTTTTTTTTTTTTTTTTTTTTTTTTTTTTTTAACATAGTGTTTTAATGTAGGCTCTTCCTTATGCCTTACAGCTGGGAAGGGAATAATTCTGTGTGTAGAGCAGCACTGGGCCTTTTGTGTGTGGTTAGAGCATCCCCATCCTCTGAGTTATCATAGATCACTGACACAGTTAAGATGCCAAACTTGAAGCACCAGTGCATCTCAGTGCTTTATCAAATAAGAAGGAGGGGCAAGCTGAATGCCCTTGCTTCTTTTTTGGGTTTTTTTGAGAAATGTTGGTAGCTGGAGAAATACTCCAGTTGTCCAGGATCTGACATCATTGCTCCTGACAAATTGATTATTCTGTCAACACACTTGGCTGTGCACACCTGTATGTGCACGTCCATTTAAAGGAAACTATTTTGGGTTTCATGAGGTTACTCCTCACAGTGAATTTATGGTGGCAGTGAAGTTATGCAGGTTATTCTGATGGTGTGTCAGCAGAACCTCCAAGGCAAAAACTGCTGTTGCCAACTTGTGGCCAAGAAGGTTGGAATTAGATGATCCTTAAGGTTCTTTCCAACCCAGCCTATTCTGTGATAAACACAGAGATCATTTGAGCAGTTGTTTTTCAGGAGTATAAACTTCCTAATTTAGTCTTTATTGGTGTTTAATCAGTGAGTGGAGTGCCATTCTAGCCCCGTGCATGGAGGATGTGTGCTGACCCTGCTCTGGTGCCCATGGAGTTACCAGCAGCAGCAGCCAATCTGTGGAAGAGTCCTCTGGAGTGGGAGCTGTAAAAGATCTGTCCCAGGCTTTTGCTGTTAACACTGCTGCATTTTTAACTGCCTATTTTTTGGACTGTATTGCAAGCTTAAGTAATGTTAATAAACAAGATTTTGTAATGATCTGTTTTATGTTGAACTGTTGGAGGAAGAAATCTTACTCATTTATGCATTTGGAGATGTTTTCTTATTTCACCTGAGATTTTTTTCACTACAGCTGTCTGGTTGAGTGCAGGCTGAAAGATAACAGAGGCACTCAGTTTTCTTTTGGAGTTGCCTTCTTAAGCCAAGATAGTTTAGGTTAAAGTATCCTGCTGATTCTCATGCTACCTGTGTTCTGCACAGATCAGAAAAGAGTTCTCAACACTTACTTGACAAATACTTTGAAGATTTGGGGATGTATCTATAAAAGATAAAGTTACCAGGGTAGTTTTCTTGCGTGAAGAGATCTGAGAGCTTTAATCACTTCAGGGAAATATCAGCAACTTGTAACTATGACATGCAGAGACACACACGTTTATCGGGAGATATTGCTGTATTTTCTTACAAGCCAGGCATCTCTTTAATGCTTGGTGTGGTATTGTGAAGACAACCACAGGAATAAGTGACACCAAGTGGCATTTCTAGTGGCAGAAGTACAATGAATATCTGTCACACAGTGTATGATTTGGGTAAACCTAATGTACATCCCGAATTACAATATTATTGTCAGTGGATTAAAAACTCTCATGTCCAGGGGCTGACAGGAATCTGGGGTGTGTGTCTAAATTCTATTCCTTCGACTCTTAGTTGGATTATACAAGTGAAAAGCTGAATGAAAATCATCCTGGTCTGCTAGAACTGTTTAAACCAGGTTCTAAAAATGAGCAGGATGTGGATGTTGGGAAAATCTCCATCCCCAAATCCATATCAGAATAATGGTGATGCTTGGAACTGTCTAGAACACAATTTTTCAGTAAGGATAGAATTCAATATATTAAACTGGGAAGAGTAGGAATATGATCCAGGATTAAATTTGTGTTGTAGAGATTAATGGGAAAACTGAAAGCTTAACTGTGTCTGCATGCTTAGATGGTCAGGCTGTGTGTAGGAATTTGTGAGCTAGCTCAGTGTAAATCCTACATAAATGGCTTGTTTGTTTGCAAGGCCGTGAGGAGTAATTATTTTTCAGGGATAGATAATCCTACTGAGAAAATGCTTGTTAATAATTTGGCACTGATGCTGATCATGCTGAGTTCGGGGGGAGGTTCATTTGTCTGGGTCATTTAGAGCAGGATCAGAACCCCAGAGAACTGCTCAAGTGTATTTTAATTTGAGTTCCTTCTACTCAAGGTGTTTACAACCTCTTTCAACTGCAAAGTGTCGGATAAGCCTTGCCTGTGGAAAAATCTCTGTTCCCTTTTGAAGTCCTGCCAGTACTGAAGCTGCATTCAGGTTCTAAAACATGACAGAAGTTTCTGCTTTACCTCTTGGCTATATGAAATGCTCCAGTCAAGCCTCAATGTTTTCTATTGTTCCAAGATGCTTAATTTAGAATTTTAGTTTTTATTCCTATTTATGCCAGGAACATCTCCCAGTATTCTTTGTCTGTTAATGAGCAAAATGTGTAATCCCCCAAATGTTTTACACCTGCTTAAATTACAGCAGTTTTGATAAACAGAATTAGTGAATTGAAAGTGTGTCAGAGATACTCTTTCACTGAAGTGTGTGCAGATCTTGCCATTGGTTCTTGCAGTGCAAGAATTAAAGCACTAATTAATTCTTCCATTTTTGCAGTGGATGAATTAGAATGAGCCTGTACCCAGAAAACTTCTGCCATCACTCTCCCTTGGAGGGTGTGCAGTGCATGAGCTGTTTGGGAGGGGCAGGCCTTGTGGTAGGTGTTTCTAAGTGACCTCTCATGGTGAGATCGCGGAATGACCCCCATGAGTCTTTGCTGCAGTATGCAGATTGCTCCTCCTTGATTTGTCATTCATACCATTCCTAGTTTCTCTGTTCTCCTATTGGTGTATTTTGGATCCATTCATTGACTGGTTGTTTTCCTAATCCATGCCCTGATTGCTCCAAGTTCTTGTCCCCACCCTCAGACAAGTGTATAAAAGTCTGCTCCCCTCAGCACCTGGGTTCTTCGTCCCCCAGGAGCTCCTGAATAAAGAAGGCGCTAGGAAAAGAAGAACCCATCTCACGTGGTGCCTCCTGGCATTGCCTGACCTGTCCCTGGACCAAGGCTGTGTGACAGCCTTTCACAAAGAGCTGAATCACTCCCAAACCCAAGGGTGCCTGTGCCCCTGGCAAAAGGGTGCCTTGATAAAGGCGCTCCTGCAGGGCCTGCTGTGGCACCTGAACACCCACTAGGCCGCAGCAAGCTGTAGTGTGGATATGGATGTGTTTCAAACCCAGAATCATGGTGGTTGGGTTGGTTTGGGTTGGGAGAGACCCCAGAGATCTCGTTTCACCCCCTGCCATGGAAGGGACACCTCCCACTGTCCCAGGCTGCTCCAAGCCCTGTCCAGCCTGGCCTTGGGCACTGCCAGGGATGCAGGGGCAGCCCCAGCTGCTCTGGGCACCCTGTGCCAGGGCCTGCCCACCCTCACAGGGAGGAATTTCCTCCTTAAATCCCACCTAACCTCGCCCTCTGACAGTTTAAAACTATTCCCCCTTGTCCTGTCACTTCACAATCCCTCTCCAGCTCTCTCAAAGCCCCCTTAGGTTCTGGAAGGGGCTTTAAGGTCTACCCAAGACCTTTTCTTCTCCAGGTTGAGTAGCCCCAAATCTCTCAGCCTTTCAAATAAATGTAAACTTTGAGGATAAAAATGGCATTCAACTTTCCAAAATGAAAAGGAGTCTACTAAGAATAATTTCAAACTGTAGTGCAGAGACTTGAAATTGGGGTGAAGAGAGAAGCTCAGAATAAGAATAGGAGTTTCTAGGTTTATTTAAATCTCCTAGTTGCAGGAAATGAGAACTGGTGAGTCAGTGAGAATAGCAGTAATTAGCTGCTTCACTTAGAGAAAAATGCACGCTTCAGAGGGTCCAAATGATTACTTTGCACTAGTGTTAATTCTAGAAATTACTATGTCTTTTTATGGATCTTTCTCGTGGATGTCAGACTGAGGAAATGTTGAGCAAACGACCAGTTATCATTTCGTGAGGAACAACAAGTCTTTGATCATCTGAGGAGATTTTGAAGTGAAGTGGCTGCTTTGCTAAAGTATTTCTTTCATAGCTGTTTAATTGACCAGTAAATAGAAAAGCAGTGGGAATTTTTTCTTTGAAGAGGAGAAAATGGGGATGATTCCAGGAAGCTTGGAGGGAAAATAATTGAAACAATAATAAATAGATGAACCCATTTGGGGTGGGTCCAGCATGGCAGACTCACCACCAGAACCTTTGCAGAGGAAAACTCTGACTTTCTACTGTGCAGAAATTACTATGCCAGTGTAATGGATTGAAACTGGATTTACCAGGTATTTCTGAGCTTTTGAAATATCTTTCAGGCTTTATTATCCAAAGTAATCCTCAGAGGGAAACAAAACTCCCTGTGGGTTTTGAAGGCAAGTGCAGACAGCAAATAGTCAAAAGTGGCAGAGGGTTCAAAACTGGTGGCCCAAATATCCTTCCTAATAAAGCATTAAATTCCATTCTGTGAGAGAATATGGACAATTGGATGAGTAGCACTGAGAGAAAAATGTATGGGGAGCTGTGAGGAATTTGAGACAAGCTAACAGCTCTTCAACATGGGGTAGGCTGGGGGCAGTTTCTCATGTAGAACTTCTGATTTTTGGTGAACACTAGGAACTCTGCTTTCTCTACAAACTCAATGTATTCCTGGCCATCTAAATGAATCATTTTTCTGTGGCAGGAACTACAGGAAAAAGATGGATTTAGATGGATCAAGGAACTCAGCAGTTACAATATTTGAAGTTCCCATCCGAGCAGTGGTATCGAGTCCATCTGCCACGGCCTGCAGAGCTCAGAATGGCTCTGGTAGTAGTTGGTTTTCAGCAGGAAAATCTGGACCAGAAAATGTGATTCAGTAGATACCATTAATTTCTAATGAAAAATTTAACAACATACACATAACCCTCTTTATTTCTAAATGAACTACAGTCCACAGGAAATAAATCTCTCTGTACTTTTGGGCAATTTAGTAAAAAATGTTTACACAGGCATCCAGCTCAAAAAGCACATGAGAGTAACAGCCTTTGTAGATACTGGTAATCCTGTTTCTGCCTATATCAAAAAGACCAGGAAGTAAAACATGATAAAATATTACAAATTATGTGTCCTTTAAGTGTACTGAGCCTGTTTGATTAAATAGGGGCACGTTTACAGTGGCTCAAAGGAAGCATGTTTCAAGCTACTCAAAAAGATGCTTTGTTACTAAACACCAGTGTCAAGTTATTTGAGCAAAAATACTTGTCAAGTTTCAGTAATATCAGATGTTCCCTTAAATAATGATTAGACTTTGGTGTAGTGATGGATGTAGTTTGATAATCTTTAATTATAACTGTGTGGTTTCGGATTTCTTTAAGCACAAATACTGTGTTGCGGTGTGAACCTATCACCACATAAATCATTTCATGCAGAAATAGCTGCTATTTGGATTAAATTAGTCTGTTATCACAGAGACTTAGGCACCTTCTCTGAACACCAGGACCAGCCACTGCTGGCAACTGAGCTGCTTCAAGGTGGCATTTCCTTTTCTCTTTTGAAATAAAAGTCAGAAACATTCAGCTGGACAACGTCCCCCTGAACTGTACAATCCCCTGGAAAAGAGGGTGCTGGTAGCAGCCGCCCTGTTTAGGTTGCTGCAGTTCTAACAGGAGTTAAGACAGGCAAACAAATGTTGTGTTTAGAAGAAAAATCTGGTCTAATTTAGTTCCCATGGGAATGAGCAAACTCTAGTGATCTCAGCTGGGAATGCTGTGGGTTGGCCGTGGCTCCTTCCCCCTGTGCCAGCACGCCCCCACTGGGGTCTGCACCAGCCTCTGCTTCGGCACTTTGGAGCTGCTCCTTTTGAGAAATTGTTGTGCTGCCATCCTCTGTGGTGGCTTGTGAGATGGCCTTAATTATTTTTGAACCCACTCCGCCAAATTCCGCCCCTGGCTATGCCGCAGCGCTCCCGGAATAGCAGCAGTGACTTCAGCAGCACCCAGTGCTCAGAAACTGAGCTCATCAAAGTTGAAAATTTGGTGCAAAAATAGCTCAGCTTCTGACCTTTAACATACTCTGAGTTTGGAGCTGTAGTGTTGATTTCTTAGATGTATACAGAAGTGACCATATGGTTAGAGCAGAGTTATATAAAATTGAAGACACAATTCCTCTTCAGACATCATTTGCTCTGTTTGCCTTTTGGCATTGCATTTAATATGTGCTTTCTGTCACATATAGAAAAGGTAATAATCCCTCTGCAGTTTCCTAGAAAATGTTACACATACAAAACATATGGAAATGTTAGCTGAGTTGCAGAGACCATAAATGTTGGCTGGCAATGGAGCTGCATGCCTGCTAATGAGACATTTAATTCTGGCTGACATGGAAACCACTCCTAATACTCTAGAATTATGTAATAAAATATATTTAGCTATTTGTCTTTAATGATTAAGCAAAGAGGGAGCCTGATGTATGGAAAATAAATATGTGCCTGAACCATAGAGCTTAGTGCTGCCCAGGAAAATGATGTTTGCACCAAAATACTTCTGGCAGCTGCCTGGCTGATGCCAAAGGCAATTCAAGAGTGGTTTCCACAAAGCCCTCGTTGGTTCAACCTTTAGGGTGCAACTGGCCCAGCAATTTAGATTTGATGTCAGTTTTAATTAACCACAGCAGCAGGAAGATAAGCGCAGTTTATTAACTTGCTACGAGCAGGAAGCTCTGGGTAGAGCTGTCTCAGCTGATGGTCTTGTGAGGCTTTGGAGACACAGAGGCCTTTTTTAGACACAGTAGACTGGAGCCTGAGAACCTTGAACAACACCAGGGTAAGCACCTGAGAGCATTCAACCTCAGTGGCTGTAGAGTAGCCAAATTAAATAAATTCAGTCACGAATTATTATTATAATACTAATTCCTTGTTGTGAACCTGGAAGCATTCATCCACACACCTCTCACAAGTGAGGCTGAAGCCAACAGCTGCTGCATCTTTGGGGAGGAAGGAGACAGAGTGGGCTTTGTGGTCTGTCCTTTATCTTCGTTAGGGGAGAGGATTAGGCAAAAATGAAAAGATGTGTTCAGAGGAAAAACTGAGTTGGAAAGTAAGATCAACAGAAAATAAAAGTCAAGAACAAAGGCTGTCCTGGCAAAGGACTGTTGTTAAATTTGTAATGGCTTAATTGATCAACCATTGGATCTGGGTAATGCAGAGCAGTCTAGGAGGATAATCATGTGTTATTATAAGTTGTTTTCTGTGTCTTTTCATCATTACATAAATCAGACCTTCATGGTATAGAGAGCACTGGAAACCTGATGTTTTAATCCAAATTTTGTGCCTGTCATGAATGTTTAAGCATATCAGATCCCGTTTCTGGAGAGAGATTTTACACTGGGAAGCAACAGACATTTTTGGCTTGCTGCCCCCTCCAAGGAGAGCTGTAGCTGAGATGCAGTGATTTAATTATTCAGTTGCTTGTAGTCACCAACCTAACACATGTTTTCTTTGCATCTGTATCCCCCTGGTTGGAGAGATTTTTATTTTTAACCATAGAGTTTTGACAGGATACAGAATTTGATTTTTAAAATAAGCACTGTGTTTGAATACAAAGTTGAGGCACGCAGAATAAGTAGCAATTGCTTGTTCAAGAAAGACTGACCGTTTCCTCTGAACTCCTTTCCTGTTGGTATTCTGAGAGAGAGGTGCACTTGGCAGCAGGTTATGCCCTAGGTTAAGTCAGGTCAGGAAGGGGTGGTGTTCTGTAAATCCTGAGCAACATCTGTGAGAGGCTTTGAGCAGAGGTCGGGGAATCATGTCCCCACAACATCTCTGGGACTTCACTTTCAAGGTTCAGCTGCAATAAAGCTCCTGGGTGCCAAAACCAGGAATTTTGATGTCATTAAATGAAGATATTATGTTGGATAATGGCTATTACCCTGATTTTTTATTTGCCTATTTAATCACAGAAACATTATTAACTGTTTGAATGAATTGCCTATGTTGTAACAAAGTAGTAAGCTAGTGATTGGTAGGGTAAGTAGTTGGCAGGCTTCTGGAATTAAAAAGCAAATAAACCTGTTCAGTTTGCAGGGCTTAGTGTACATTTTCATCAGTTTTGAAAGAAAATCATGTAACAAAATTAAATTTGCAGAGAATTCTTTACTATCGTTTACAGTGAATTGTATGGGTTTTATTACAAATGCCTTTACCTGACAGACTGGTGTAACTCCATTGTTAATGGACTCTTGTTTTTTAATATCACTGCCAAACAATTTATACCATGATTATAATAAGGACACTGTTGAAGGAAACTGCAGTGACCTTAGCAACAGTGAATGCTGGCAGTGAGTCTATTAAAAAGGTTTTTCACTGCTGAGATTTATAGAATTGTTTCTGATTCTATGGCACACATTGCTTCTCAGTAAACCCAAGCTCCCAGCTGTGCCAATCAGGCTTTTATTAAAGAAAAGTTTATAAAATGTGGGGGGAAAATTCTAGAAACAGCAGTGGACTCTAGAGATAAGTGTGAGATATGTTGTGCATGTGCACACCTCATCCCTAGAGGTGTCCAAGGCCAGGCTGGACGAGGCTTGGAGCAGCCTGGGGTAGTGGAAGGGGTCCCTGCCCATGGCAGGGACATGGAATTAAGTGCTTTTTTAAGCAACCCTTCTTAATTAATTTCCTTCCAACCCACATCATTCTGCGATTCTCTGATACACACAACAGCTGCCACGTGGCTGTAACTGTAGAGCAAAGGTGTTCTCCTGAGCTCTCATGGACAATAATTTGTGTTGTGAATAAAAACATGAGTTTGTTGGTGAAGAGGAAAATGTGATTGGAGTTCTGATGCTATTCTAGCCACAGTTCTCTGTGGTGATTTTCAGGGAGGAAAGGACTGTGCTCGTGAGATGCAGGTGGAAAGCAGTGCTGGATCACCTTGCACCTCTGAAGTGAGAAATTTTGTCATGAATCTTTGTGATAAACTGTGCAATGCTTGTTATAGACTAGAAATGTTAGATGTCAATGCCTTCAGGAGCTCACTGACTCAACAAATGACTTTGGAACAAATGTCTTGAAGTGCAGTGAAGTATCATTGCGGTGTTTGTGTCCACAGCGATGAGAATTCATTTTTTTTGTGCTGATTTTCCACACTGGATCCAACAGATTTCTATATTGAGTACAAACTACTGGAGACCACTCAGGCCTGTAGCTGAGGTCAGAAACAGGCAATAGAGAAAGAGCTATTTTTTTATTTTCTGCCTTGTTATCTCTGTGGTGTTGCAGTCAGTTTTCTTGCACTCCTAGATCATGCCTTGGTAAAAAGCTGAGGCAGGAAGTCCCTCCTGTGCTGAAAAATTTCCTCTTGTCTCTTCTGTGTTGGACATTCTGGCTCTCCCAAGTGCTGCTTTTCATTGCTATTTTTAAGAGTCCTGTCTTCATGTTTCAGTTGAATTTTCTTCAGGCTGATGAAGAGTAAAAACATGTGTCAGTGAGGAAGTGATAAAGTCAGAACCTGAGTCCTGAACGTTATCTCTCTGTTGCAAATCTCTCAGTCAGTGTTGCTGGCTGTCCTTGTCAAGGCCACAGAATGATGTGACCAAAAGCTGCACAAAATGTTACACTGCTAAGAACGCTTTTAACAACAGGGAAGCAGCTATTTTTATTATTGATTTAAATATTCTTGCTAGGTTAAAACAGCATCCCAATAACAAATGGAGTCCTTCCCAAGTCCCTGCTTCACAGCCTCTTGCAGGAATCCCATTATCCCCCTTAAAGCCCTCTGCTAATTAGGCACTTGTTGGCTTATTTGTCACTTGATCACTTCCCATATGGATTTTGTAGCTGAAGAGGGTTTGGTGACTCTGATCCACCAGCAAGCCATTAAAATGTGATTTTTTCTTTGTAATCCATGATGTATTTTTGTTTTGTTTCTTCTCTCAGGGGTAGTTTGATCTTCCCCACCCAGGCTGGTGAAGCCTCTGCAGTAGATGTTCCTTTCTTCAGCATTAATTTCAGGGGGGACAAAGGCTGGAGACAATTCCTGGGTTGTGAGCATCTTTCAGTGTCTGTGGTCACCAGGATTCAGACTTTGGACAGCATTTGTGAAAGGAGCATGGTTTGTTAACAAAGCACTCGTGTTTAATGGGCAGCAGTCCTGCATGGCTCAGTCAGTGGAATCGGTGGAAAAGTCTGCAGCTGGCAGTTATGGACCTGTGGGAAACCTGCTTTTCCTAATTCTGAGCATGGTCCCACAGTCATTTGGTTTTATGTATAAAGCAAAAGGGTTGCAAGCTTCTCCTCTCCCAAGGCCTTTTGGAAATGGGCAAACCAGACCCACTTTGGCCACACACTTCATCTCTCAGGGAGGACTGGGGAAGTGTTAATGTCACAATCTTCACTTCAAATATCTACAGCAAATATTTGAGGTAATATGAGATCAGTCTCGTTCTGAGAATAATTTTCTTACAAAAATCCCCCAACAACATAACTCTTTTCATAACATTCATTTCCAGAAGAAAAGCTTTTTACAAATAGCAGACTGTCGCTTTAAAAAATTATTTGCTATTTTCCAACGATTTCCCAAGTGAATGGATCGTCCTCATGAATGATACTGAACTCAGCTTGCCATTTATATTCATATTTATCAGCGAATCAAACTATTTCATTGGTAGATTAATTCAGTATGACTCACATTTGAGAATGAAACCCCATGGGTCTGATTTTGCCCTAATACAAGGAAGAGGGATGTGATTACGAGATATAGAAATTCTGGGTTTGTACAAACGCTGCTGTCTGTAGTACATCAGTGAGGGGAAGAGATTTCTGAGCCTTTTTTCAGTGTCATACAAAAAAAGGGATGTAAAAATGTGGGAAGTGTGCAGCAGGTAGGTAATCATAAATTTCATAAAATAAGAACTACAAATTAAGTGACAGAATCTTAAAGTGCATGGAAATAGTTTTCCCCCAGCACAGTGTATAATCAAACTGTAGAGCTCATTGACAGAGTCTTATTCCTGACTCAACAAAAATGGTGAGAGAAAGATCATTCTGTGGCTAATTAATGAATGGGGTTGATTCAGCTTTCGACTTCAAAAAAAAAATCTTTATATTGCTGATTGTCAGAAGGTTGAAATGGTAAATTCTGCTTCACAGTACCCTGTGAAGAATTCTTAAATTCTGCTTAAAGTGGCTGCTTTGCCGCTGCTGGAAACCAAGTGTGGAGGCAGATGGACTTTTTGTTGCATTGTCCACAATCATATTTTGTCATATTTAACACAGAGAGAGAGAGTGTTCAATATCTGTTCTGTGGCCTTCAGAGTGACTTGAAGGTAGTTCAGAGAGACCCCTTGCTCCAATCTGGCCTTCTGCATCCATCCCTGTGGTAAAGGGATGGATAAAGGGGAAGGATCCCATCCTCTGTCTCAGTGTATGGGATAGTGAAGTGACCCTAGTCCTGCTGGAATTCTGGGACAGGGTCAGAGCACTCCTGCAGAGCAAAGCCTGGCAAATCCTTTCCTACCAGGAGGTTATCAGCAATACTGGGTTAGTTAGTACCACAGCAGGTGCCTGGAGGATGAGACACAAAGGATCTAACTGGAAATGAGAGGTTTTGGACTGAATAAAAGGGAAAAAAAAATATGAAGGTAGTCAAACAGTGGAGGAGGTTTTCCAGAGGGGATGGCCAATCCTCCAGGGAGGTGTGGGAAACTCAGTGGTAAGCTCAGGCCTGATCCTGCTTTGAGCAGGGCTTGGCCTGAGGTCCCTTCAGCCCAGATTATTCCATGTCGTTTTGTTCTGCCTTACCAAGGACAGGTGTCAGACTCACTTGCTGGGAGATAGAGTTGTTCTTTGGCAATAAACACAACTGTGTCTGAGAACACGCCGCTGCACCTGCTGGAAACCCGCTTCTGTGTGTCGGGAGGAGTCGTCTCTTTAAAACAACACTGTACACCTGAGCTGGGTGTTCAGGGCTTTGGAAGCCTCATTTTGCAGTGGAGCATTTTGACAGCTTCCTTTTCAAGTCTTTCCTGGTTGCTGTAATTTGACTTTTGAAGCTGCTCAGCTCTTCAAAGCCAGCAGTGAGACAGCACCAGGCAAGGTCTGCCGGGCGCTGCCGGCGGCTCCCGAGTGCCTCGTTCCTTCAGCTGTCACTTGTCAGAGCACACTCGTGTAAACCTAATGAACAATGTGCAAAGCCATTAAAAACTCAATTACGGCCTTCTCTTTACTGCAGACGTGAGAGAAGGCAAACATAAAGTGCTGATGTGTAAACACAATAGCCACCATCTGCTGCAGAGCGGCGTTTCGGCTCCGGGAACGGGAGCTTGTTGCAGATGCGTCAATAATAGGACGCTTATCAAGGCATCATTATCCACCAAGCAGGGGAAAAATTGAAATTTATGGCCAGCTAGAGAGCACTTCATGGTTTAATTCCCCAATTTTCAGTGGTATGTTTAATAACTAGGAGAGAGTGGTGTTTTATGTTCCTGCTGGTGGAAAGGATTTTTGAAAATGAATTTATTTACAGTCTCCCCATCCTCCTTGCTTCTGACTGATCAGAGCATAACACATTCATTTTTACATAGTCAGGATAAAACCAGCAAGATATTAATTAATTTAATCTGTTGAACTAAGAACACCATGTTTAATTGACCTTACACTCAATTTGCTTTAATGAGCTTATAGTTCTCTGTCAAATAAACATAAAAAAGAACTTTTATTCAGCATAGATAATTTTTTCCCCAAAAAATCCTTTTTTTGCGGTTTAGTTTAGACTTGGAAACTTGAACTTTCATAAGGAAGTAAGCAAAACAATGAAATTCAATGATATTTTGCTTCTTTTTTTCCCCAGTTAGATATGCAACAATCTAAACAAGAGTTCCTCCAAGATACCTTTTGTTTTATTCATATTCTTGCCTGGAGACATTCAGGAGGCTTTCAGTCATCTGTTAGTCAATAATTTCCATTTGTGACATGTTAATTCATTCCTTAGTCCTTCGTATGAATGGAAACTGTGACAGGTGATTTGTTGGTGCCAGACCAGATTGTATCTCTTTTATTTGCACATATAGGCCTATAAACTGAGAATAAGTCCCATCAGCTTTAGCTCTGTGCTCAGCCTAAAGAAGGCTGTCAGACCCTGAATAGCAATATGTCAATTTTTATTAAGGATAATGAGGAAAACTACATTTGTCTTTAAAAGGGCGTCTTGTTTTTTATTTATTTTCTCCAGTGGGAGCTGTTTTGATGATCTCCCCTACGGGATGGATCTTGCCCACATGAGTTCCATAGACAGGGAAGTTTGTAATAGGACAGTGGATCTCACATGTTGATCTTGGAGCATGCAGAGCAACTTCGTGAATGTCCTGGAGGACAGGATACCTGTTCGAGTTCCCACCGTGAAAATAAAAATAAAAATATGTCTATTTGGGGCCAATTTATAGGATAAAGGGTATAATTTATTCACAGCTGAATTTTATAGAATGAATATTTTACGAATTTTAACTGTGTGCCTGATGTCAATTATTGTCTTGATAGAATTTCAGGTTTTCACGCCCTAGATGTCTTTCTGGGTCCTGTGGGGTGAGCTGTGCCTGGGGTATCCCAGGGAAGGGTTTGTGGGGGGAAGCTGCCACTCCAAGGCTCTGCAGAAACAAAGGACCGTGATAGAGTTCCTAGGGAACAAATCCCTTTAAACAAGGTGTGAGATCTTTTCTCTGGCAGAGATGGCTCTGTAAGTGGAAATTTTTCATTTTTTCCACTGTCATAGAATAATACCTCTTATCAGGACTTCCTGAGAAACTTATGTTTCTTACAGTATTTCCTCTTGTATCTCTACACACATTGTATTAAAAAAATCACATGCTATAAATAAGAAGGTGAGAATAATTTATCCATGATGGTTGTTTGCAAGGCTATTTTTTTAGTAATTAAGTCTAATTATTTTGATAAGTTCTTCTTGGTGGATGGGTATTCTTCTTGTTGGTGTTGTCAGTCGCTGGATTCAGGCTCCCCACTCTCCCCAGAATTGTCAGCAGTTGCACAAAAGGCCACAAATAGCTTGTGATTCATTTTCTTGTAGGTGGCAAAAAATAAAATTGTAATTATTGCTTGGAACTTTTTTATAAAAGCTGATGTTTTTTCTCCCAGAGGAGAGCTCGTTATTTTTATATATGGATCTGTAAAAGTGAAATACTCCTAACTTTTGTTGTCATCAAAGCTCTTACCTCCCCCAGTGCATTTCAGGGCTGTATTGTGTTAGACACAGAAGAGCTTCAGGGTAGTTCTTTGGGGCAGGATAATCTACATATTGTCCAAATTAAAGAGAAAAACTGAGAGGCATGCCCAGAAGTGGAATGCTATGCTAGGTGCAGTGCAGTCAATTTTGGTGTAAAAAATCCCTTTTCTTTGGTCTCTCCCCAGTGTAGGAGGCACATGGCCAAAAATCTTGTGCATGCACAGGAGCTCTGCTGTTCCTGGAGTGGTTCTGGGCTGCCCCTGCCTCCTCCAGGGTGGGATCTGGCAGTGGGGAGCTTGTCTGCACTGTGCTCCAGTGGCTCGGAAATGCTTCAGGCAGAGCATTTCCAGCAGCTGCTGGACTCCTCCAGACCCTGCCACCCTGGCTCAGCAGTTTCACAGTGTCTGCCCTCCCAAAATCTCGGGTTCTTGCAACTGTGTCCTGACAGAGATCCTGGAATCCCAAAATGGGTTGGGTTGGGAGGGATCTTAAAACCAGTTCAGTCCCACCCCTGCCATGGCAGGGACACCTTCCACTGTCTCAGGCTGCTCCAAGCCCTGTCCAACCTGGCCTTGGGCACTTCCAGGGATCCAGGGGCAGCCACAGCTGCTCTGGGCACCCTGTGCCAGGGCCTGCCCACCCTCACAGGGAACAATTCCTGCCCAATTTCCAACCTAAATCTCCCCTCCTTCCCTTAAAGCTATTCCTCCTTGTCCTGTCCCTCCATCCCTTGTCCCCAGTCCCTCTCCAGCTCTCCTGGAGGCCCTTTAGGCCCTGGCAGGGGCTCTGGGGTCTCCCTGGAGCCTTCTCCCCTCCAGGTGAGCACCCCCAGCTCTCCCAGTCTGGCTCCAGAGCAGAGGGGCTCCACCCCTCGTGGATTTGGGTGTCACAATCAGCCTTCCCAAACCTGGCTGTGCCAGGTTCCCAGCCTGCTGCCTCCCTGACAGGCTGTGCTGCCTCTCCAAGCCTGCTGGCACCTGTGCTTGCTGGTAATAAACGTTCTCAGGTCATAGGAACTGAACCCAAATTTCAATTTATCAAAAGTTTATTTTATATGAGTAGATTTCTAAGGGTAATGTGGATACATTACATGCTGAAGATGGGGATTTTGTGGTTGACTGGAAGCACAGTACATCAGCAATGGGCATTTATCAGGATCCTAATGTATAGAGAGAAACGGGAAAATTTGGATTCAGCTCTAACATTTTTCCAAGTCCTTCCTGTGAATCTGGAATTTCTTGACTTTGGGACCATTTTGGTTTTTGTTTTTCCTTCATTTCCACTGAAAAGCAGCATTGCCAGAGACCATCTTGCCTCTAAATTTTCCTGTAGTCTCTTCATCTTTTCCAGCAATGCACTGGAATTTTCCAAGGTCTTCAGAGTGTTTAACTTTTTTGTTTGTTTGTTTTTGAAAGATTGACTTCCTCCTGTCAATCCTTTACAAAATGCATATTTATCATATAAATACAGGGGAAAAAACCCAACCAAAACATTTCTGTGAGAGAAAGTTGCTTGTAGCTGTTATAAATTTATAATAAATGACTGTTCACTGCACAGCATTGATCCAAATGTTTGCCTGGCTCGTCTGAGTCACCTGCTGCGGCGAGGAAGAGGGAAAGTCAATAGGTCAGAAGTGAGGCAGGGCTTTTCAAACTCAATCTTCTGCAAAGTGTGAGAGGCCAGCAGACAAACACACAAACACATCTGTAGCTTGGCTTGGCAGCAGCATCAGAGCCAGGAGTGTCAAGAGGGCCGTGTTTGATTAAAAATTATCAAGCCTGGCTGCTGACACACAGATTTCCCTCACCCCATCCCAGTGTTTTCTTTAGCTCTTTCTGAGTGTGAGTGTCTGCACCCACATAAAGGAGATCCTGTAACCAGAACTGAATCAAATAACTCTCATCATGTTTTCCCTTATTGCTGACATTCGTCACCTTGATGCATCTGTGAGGAGATGAGTGCAGACACAATGTGCTATAAAATAACTGCTTGATGAATCCAAATGCGAGTTCAACATCAAGTGCCACGGTTAATGTGATGCAGACTTCCAGGTTAACAAACTCATAAATTGCCTCAGTATACATTTCCTCCCATGAGAATTATTGTCCTGTTGCACTATTACAAGTACAAATGTTGCTGTTCTGTTGACAACCCTCACTTGGTTGGACTCTGGAAATTGGGGTTTTCTTAACATGACCTTCAAATATTCAGGTGCCAGGGTTCAGAAGGGTGTTGGGGGGGGCATGCAGGCAAATATCAGATGAGAACTTGTTCTGTTGTAATTTTTGTGTTGAATCATAGAATTGTTAACATTGGAAATTACTTTTATAGATCATCAAATCCAATCATCCACCCAACACCATGCTCACCACTAAACCACATCCTGAAGCACCACATACACACATTTCTTGAACACTTCCAGGGATGGTGACTCCATACTCTATTCCAGTGCTTTACAACATTTCCCATGAAGAATCTATTCCTGATATCCAATCTAAACCTCCCTCCGTGCAACTTGAGACTGTTTCTTCTCATCCTGTCACTTGTTACCTTTTATTGAATGTGCCTTTGGGGGACAGTGTGCAGCAGCAGAACTTGGCTGTTGCTTGAAGTGGGAATGTGCTTTTGTTTAGAGTGACTGTGTGATCACAAGGTGATAAAATAATACCAGCAGGACAGTATTTCTATTTCAATTTGCAAGTTATTTAATTAAGGTGGTTCTAGCTAGCCCTGAATCTACTGGTGTGTATACCCTACAATTTGAATATCCTTTCTCTCCCTGACAATGACTGCTTCCTTCAGGGGTTTGTTTTGTGGCTTGTGAGGGAACCGCCAACTTTCCGAACGGAGCCGTTTCCACCAAAAACCCAAGCAAACCCTCTCTTTGTTTTCTCCCTTTGCCCTGCAGGCTCCTTCATGATGGTGAACAGCTCTGGGCGAGCTTCGGGGCAGAAGGCTCACCTGCTGCTGCCCACGCTGAAGGAGAATGACACCCACTGCATCGACTTCCACTATTACCTGTCCAGCCGCGACCGCTCCAGCCCCGGCTCCCTCAACGTCTACGTCAAGGTCAACGGGGGCCCCCAGGGCAACCCCATCTGGAACGTGTCAGGGGTGGTGACCGAGGGCTGGGTGAAGGCAGAGCTGGCCATCAGCACCTTCTGGCCGCATTTTTATCAGGTGGGGGTTTGGAAATATTCTTCCCCTCTCTCCCCTTTAGATGTCTGTTGTTAGTTTTGAAAACCGACGCCTCCCTCCCTGATTTTTCCTCTCAGAATAAATTCACCTGTAGTGGTTGTATAGGCAGCTTGACGTATTTCTTTCCTCCTCACCTTTTTTCTTTAGTTGTTGGCAGGATGGGAGGCAGTTGTTGACAAGACCCACTCGTTCATGGTGAAATTGCCAGCTGTATTGGCACTTTCCGTGGCCAACTGTGAGGCTGCAAACAAAACAGTTTCTGGACACGTATCTGTATTCTGCATCAATCTCCCTGGATTACTTTTGGATGTTGGTTAGTTCCAGAAGAAGGAACATTTTTTGACTTGGCTTTGGGATGTAAGGACATAAAGACAATAATGCATTCTCATACAACTGTATCAAATGTGGATATTCTTCATTAGATCCTCAGTTCCTCCTCTTTCTAGGACAGCTTGATTTATTATGTTAGAAGATTTTTTTTTTAGACAAGGAAAGAGCCAAGGAATGTAATGGCTACACTATTTTCTGATTGTATTAGTTTTACACCTACTTATTAGTTGTCTGCTTCAAACTTCGTGTGGCAACTTTGCAGCCATTCTTTTAATTTCAGGTAGATAATTCACACACAATGGACTCATATACTACTTTTTATTTGTTGAAGGAGTACTTTTGTCTTGTTTTATATTCAAGACACACACAAAAAAAAGCCTGGGAGGTAATTGCATCCTAAACCTTGCAGGAGATTTGATGTCCATGTGATACAAATAAAAGCCATGAGTGAGATAAGGGACCGGGATAGAATGGACTATGAAAAGGCAGCAAATAGTCTGTGTATAAAAAACAGCAGGTAGAAAAGCCTCTCTTTTTCTTGCTTCTAATAACTGGGTAGGAGATCTGTAAAATCTGAGCTGGAAGAGGATGCTTTAATGTTCTGCCTCTGAAAGAGTTGTGGATACCAGCAGAATCCACAGAGTGCACCAGGCGGGCGAGAGGGAAGGATAAAGAGATGCAAATGTGTGGAAAGTGGTGTTTTAAGGGCAGTGCACAACTTGTGACTGTTCTGAAGGCACACTGGAGTGCTCCTATGCCGTTCACATTAACGTGAGCCTGGGCACGAAGCAGAATTTGCTTCATTGTAGGTGCTCCACAGAGATAACAGAAAAGATCTTTCACCCAGAAAATCAGTGCTTGAAAAACCTGCAAAAGGCAGTCTGATCTCACACTAAGAGGGATCCTGCTCTCAGATATATCAATAGGAAGCTTCCTGAGTCTCACTTAGGTCTTTTACAAGCACTTTGGCAGGTCAAGTTTACTTTTCTTGGACAAAAGAATCCTTTAAATCAAACAAGAATTTTCCACTGAAGCACAAAAATGAATGTATTGGAAGGCAGCAGTACCTGCCCAGGCACAGTTCCTCCCTAGAGAATGCAACGGGCTTCTTTTGAAATCTGTGATGGGTGAGAGTGATGTTTCCTTCTGGTCATACTTGTATTTTTGCTCCTTAAGCATGGCTTTTAAAATTTGAGACCTGTCCTGGATATTATGGGTGTCTAGGACTCAGATTTCAGTCTTTGATTTTATTAATCACCTTGTTGATGGTCTGTAGTCCTGTGAGTTTCTACATTTAACCAAGGCTTAAGAAAAAGTGGAAAGAAAAAAGAGAACTTGAAGCTTGAAAAAAATGAAGAAGAAAAATTATTGGTATTTGCCAGCCTAAAGTAACACTTCTGCCTAAATAAGTCCAGAGGTGGGAGGACAACAAAACTTGGGTGTGTTGCTGCCTGAGGAGTGTCTTGTTTTTCAAGTATAGTGTATAGTTTTCAATAATAGTGTTATTTAGTAAAACCCTAAGAGGGCTTGGGTTAAAAGGGACCCCAAAGCCACCCCTTGCCATGGCAGGGACACCTTCCACTATGCCAGGGTTCTCCAAGCCCCATCCAACCTGGCTTTGGGCACTTCCAGGGATCCAGGGGCAGCCACAGCTTCTCTGGGCACCCTGTGCCAGGGCCTGCTCACCCCTCACACTTGCCATTTCTTTGTCAGCTTTAAATCAAAATTGCATTCCTGGAGAACCCTCTGTACACAAGAGGCCTGACAGCCTGTTCTGTATTTTGAAAAGACTGGGTGAAACCAACATTTTCCCTAAATATTGAAATCTGTATCAGGCAAAATGTCCATTTTCCTCGTAACACACAGAAACCACACCTGGATTGCGATGTGGATCAAAAATTGAGCCAGACAGAAAAATCTGAAGCTCTCTGTCCTGGTCTGAGGCTTTGTCCAGTGCATTGAGCTTTGGAGATGTGGCTAGTGGAAAACTGATATCCAAAGCAGTTGCCAGAGGTCATGTTTTAGGTCTGGCAGTTCTGTGCAAGGGTCATAGGAGTCATGTGGCTGCAGAAGCACTTAGCTGAGATAGAAATGTGGGGAGATATATCATGTCTACCCCGGAGTTACTTGTACTTGGATCCCCAGCCTGCAAATATTTTCCAGCATAGCGAGAAAAAGCTCTAATGGCTCTTGGAGAAAGGTAATACGTGTAATCTTGAATTACTGCTTGCCATAAGGATGAACTCGGGCCCAGAATGCACCAAGGGCAGCACTAGAGCCTGCCAGGAAGGTGTTTTTTTGATGTAGAGCAAGGGATGTTATTGATCCATGCCTGGAGAAAACTGTTGTAGCACAACAGATGAGCTGGGCTGCGCTGCTAACACAGACATTGTTGGTAAATCACGGCGCTGGAACGGGGGCTTGTTCAGTGGGAAGGAAACATGAAATGACTTTGTGTTTGCAGGCCTCAGGAGTATTTAAGGATTTTTTTTAAGAGTGAAGCTTTGTATTTTGTCAACTGTATTAATTTCTGTGGAGTTCTTTAAATGCAAAGCACTGTAAATTGCAAAGCATTGCCTGTCTCAACCATCATGTTGCTTTTCCAGCTGAATTTAAAAGGACATGAGTGATACTGAGTGTGAGATTTGCAGAAGTGGGCCCCATAAACATTTATTCCTGTCTTTTTCCCATGTTGGGTCTCAACTCCAAGTTTTCAGGAAAGCCTGGATGCTTCTGTGCTTCTCACTTTGATAGGGATGAGATGCTTCAAAACACACAAAAAGACAATAATGTGTAAGATTCAACTGGGAAAGGGCAGGAATATCTGAGTGTAAAGCAGAACAGAATAAAATAGTCAACAATATTACTTGAATTGAGAGGAGTCCTCAGTGGATTCTGCATCAGTGGACAGGGATTTTTTAGAGGCTGAGTTGGTTATTATTAAGCTATACTGTGCTGTATTAAAGACCCTGCACATGATGGTAATTAACCAAAGTCAATTCTCTGTGTATTAGTGCTTATTTTTGCCACCCACTCATACCTGATGCCAATGCCTTGGAGAATTTATCAAGTTCTTGACTTGCAGATAATTGAGATTTACTTTGTTGTGGCTTATGACTCTTCACAAATGTAAAGCTACAACAAGATTTTGTAGCTGTAATGTTGCACTTGAATTGAGGTCTGAAGGGATTTGCAGTAAAGCCTTGCATGACCTTCCCAGTAAATGTAATTTTTATCAGGAATGATAGTAAATTGCTAAAATAATTATAATTGCCATACCAAAGACTCCTTTTTTAACTCTTATTTTATACCGTCCCTAAAAAGCCTATCCAGGATTTTGATAACACAAAACACTTGCTCATGGTTTTTGGATTATTTTATCTTCCAGGGGCTTGCTGAACAGTGACAGGCTGGGAATGCCAGCTTTTATTTAGAACTAAAAAACCTGTTGAAAACTGGTTTAAAATAGTTAACGCTGTGTTCTAGTAGTGAATTTTAGAAGTTACAAATGACTGGAATACTTTCTCCTATGGAACAAGTAGCTGCACTAGAACACTGCCCTAATGGCAATAACTGTGCTGGCTGAACATGTAATTAACTCTGTCCTTGAAAGCTGATTATTTACTTATGCAAAAATCAGCAATCCAGTACAGTGTGACCATTGCTCTAGTCAGAGGGAGTGAGATTGGGAATTTCTCTTTCACACGCAGAGGACAGCACACGTTCCATCCCCACCACTCATTTTTTTTTAATTTAGTAAAGGATAGCACTTGGCTCCTTTGGGCAGAGAATCACTGATTTGGGGCATAGCATCACTAATTATTCAACATCAGGCTGCATCATTATTATTATTATTATTATTATTATTATTATTATTATTATTATTATTATTATTATTATTATACATTTCTAAACTTCCTGTTCCTAGCAGAGTCAGCATCTGGCTCAGGTTGGAAGGGTCCCATAAGGATCAATAAATCCACCTCCCTGCTCCTCACAGGACTGCTGAAAACTCAACCATGAGACTGAGAGTGTCCTTCAGAAGCTCCACAAACCCTGCCATGCTTGGTGCTGTGCCCATTTCCAGGGACAGCTCTCCCTCCCACTGCAGACCCTTTTCCCAATGCCCAGCCCGAGCTTGTCCTAACTCAGCTTTGTTCCATTTCCCCTTGTCCTGTTGCTGGTCCCCAGAGTGAGATCTGCACCTTCCCCTTGCCCCACTTTCCAACAATTAACTTATTTTTAATGATCTCTTTATCAGATTTTTAGGTTTTGTTGTTTGGTTTTGTTTTGGGTTTTTTTTTCCCTGTGCTGCTGATTTTTTCAAAGTCTATATATTTTTATAACAAGATACTTCAGGGCAGTTTTCCTGGTAAAAAATCAAAAACCCATAGAGAAGAATGGGGTTTTTGTTCATCTCTGATAGACTATCTGTCTTCCCAGACCCACACTACTGGAATGTTTTCATAACCCAGGTACTAAAATAAAGAAAAAGTTTGTTAATGCGGCATTAATGAAGAGATATTGTACAGATGGTTTTTAAGAATATTCCTTCTCAGATCATGTTAGTGGAATCCAGGTAGGCAGAAACAACATCATTATATCTGGGAAAACCTTACTTCAGTCCAGAATCCTGTGTCATCCTTTGCTTGTAATTTACTTTCTAGTTCTGCAAGTGCCTGCACAGCAAATCAGGGTTTTCTCCAGAAAAATCCATGCATGGTCACTGATTCAGGAAGAGAATTCTGCCTCCTGTAGTGCTTTCTCCAATTTTCCAAGGCATACTGAGAACAAGATATCAAATTATTGTCCACTTAATGTTCCTGGACTGGTGCTTAAATGAATATAGATGTGTGCATATACCCAGGGCACTTTTTGCTGTTCCAAATGAGAGATGCACAGAGTTGTCTTTAATCCTACTGAATGTTGCTCTAATCCTTTGTTTTGCTTCCCCAACAGATTTGGTATTGCATTCACACACTGAATTGCCCTGATATCCCTTCATTGTTGACAAAATGCCTTGAATGACTCAGATTTGGAATAACAGCAGAATGTGGTGACTGCTGAAATTACTGATGTAAATGTTCTTTCTCAGATATTTTTTTTTCTTTTGTATTTCAGGTGATATTTGAATCTGTCTCTTTGAAAGGACATCCCGGGTACATAGCTGTGGATGAAGTCAGAGTTCTCGCCCATCCCTGCAGTGAGCACTCTTTATTTTTCTGACTGTGCCAGTGTGTTGTAGGCCACAGTTTGGAGTCTAAAGGAGAGATTTACCCAGTTGTGTCAGCTCTAAAATGTCTTTTCTCCCTCCAAGACCTCTAAGGACAGTCAGCCTTGCTTAATTACCTTTGCAAGCTGTGCAAAAGGCAAAGCTGCTTTTGGTTTATAGCTAGTGCAATTCTCTTTTTTTACTTGTTAATAAACTGATGGTTTTATTTCTTAATCTTTTTTTGCTGTAGAAAGCAGTCTAAAAAGCTTCTCATAATAACCTGTGTGGTTAACTTCTGAAAAGAACAACCAAATTTTTTTCAGTGTTTCCTTGGTAAGAGGCCTTGTCCCAAAGGTTGGTTGGTTTCAACATGTAAGACCTGCTCAGAAATCTGTGAAGAGATTAAAAATCAATCTTATTCACACACTGCATTTATCCAGGAGTAGAAACTAATGCAGGTTCTTTACACTATTCAAAAACGTTGGTGCTGCATTTCTTCTATTGCAGACACAACAATAAGCTGACATTTATTGGCTTTTTTCTTTAAAGAAGCATTGTGCCTCAGTCTTTGAGTCTGAATTTGTTTGGTTCCTTAACCCACCTTCAGTGGGGCTTGAGGACTTTGTGTGTTTTATGGATGTAGTTACTTGTAAAGAATTTTCTTTAACAGTCCCCTTTCTGGCTCATGGTTTCAGTCAGTGACAGCTGCTCACAAAAAAAAATGATGGATCATAGGGATAGAGCAAAATCAACTGGTTTTGGTGTGATCAGAATGTCAAAGAGCATCTGCCATTCAATGTGACAGACACGGTTCTGCTCAAGTTTAACAGGACATTTCTGATAACTGCACTACAGTTAATTGCTGCTTAAGTAAATTATATTTGTATTTACCATGTGTTTGTTGCTCAGGCCTTTGGGTGCATTTACTTCATTAAGGAATACTTACAGTCTGTATTAACCAGATGTTGCTGATAACTGGCAGCATCCAGACAAATCCCCAAATGGTCTGTGCCTTCCACAGCGTGCTGGGGGATTGCTGGTCCCTTCCCTGGGAAAGAGCCCACTGAACAAACCATGGGGCAGAGTCTCAACAAGAAAATGATGGGATTTAAAGCAGTTAGGCAGGATGCTGTGTTTTACCTGTGTTTAATTAAGTAAACTGATTGTGAATCCATTTCTTGGAGTACATACAGGTCCTTCCTCAAAATTAAGTGCATTCTTGGTGACTCAACAACAAAATGATTCAAACAGGGTTGGTTGGTTGGGGTGTTTTTCAATCTGTTTGCAGCCCCCAGCACTCAGAGCTCATTACAAGCTGCAGGTTCTGTGCAGTCTCTGTAAATGCTGCTCCTGTCTGGTTCCCAGTGCTGTTTTTGTTGTTCAGCAGTGACAGTCACCAGGGTAAACGTCACCCACGTGTTCCCTTTCCTTGTACAGCCTTTGCCCCTTAGATTCCTTTTGCAATTGTTGTAAATCAAAACACGGGGGCCATGAAACTCCTGGTGACCCTGGAGGTTACTGAAATCATTGGTCTTATTTCTTCATTTCTGCTTTAACTTCATTTCTGCTTTAACAGATGACAAAGGCAGGCAATCCAAAGTCAGCAAAAGCACTGAAATGCCCCTAATGACACGGCAATACAGAAAAATCAGTGTATTGCTGGTGCTGCCTCTTGTTTTCCTCTGTCCTGTGAAGCAGTACACTGGAATATCCCTTTTCCTAATGCTAAAAGCTCGTTGACTCTGTGTACAAGAGCCCTTGCCATCACAGCACAACCCATGCTCCAGAGGCTGGGCAGACATAAGCACCAGGACTTTGGCATTGGTGGCATTCTACACCTTTGTATTTGTAGCTGACTTACAGCTGCTCACTTCAGACTGCAGGCACAAATATTAGAATTATCCTGAAACACCGTGTAGAACGTCCTGGATGTCACCCAGAGGGAGTTTTCCAGTAAACCTTGATGCAAATTCCTGCTGCCCAGAAAGCAGGATGGTACAGAGTCCCTGTCCTTCAGAAGCTGTCAGTGAACTGTGTGTTGGGTGGGGCACAGCAGCAGATACAAACATTTGACATGGATGTATGAAGATGTGTTCTCTGTTCATGTGTCAAACACTTGTACATCAAATTCCAGCCATGCATGGCCACAGATGCCCACATCCCTTTAAAGCGGTTTGATTCCAACAGAAGAGAGGTTGTAATGTCCTCTGAAATTATGAATTTCAGTGTCTAATCATACTAGAAAATGTACAGATGATGCTGAAAAACATTGATCTTTCTAGGTGTAAGGTTTTTTTCAGTGTGTCATATTAAAATTTTTACAATGATGCACAAACCTTTTTCTGAAGCCCTGCAAGGAAATAGTTCACTTAAATGTGTTGCATTCGCTGCTGTAAGCTTGTTTATACTCCTAGTTAAACAGAGACCTAACTCAGTCTGATATTTAATCAAAAAGATAATCCTCTCATCTAGTTTCTTTGTAAAAAAACCCTCAAAAAACCCAATGTCTGCATTTTTAATATCCCCGGTTTAATTTTGAACTAATACTGAATTTAGTGTCAGCAGAACACTGATATCAGTGATCTCAAACTAAAGCAGTGATACAATACTGTCAGTTAAATGAATATTTCATTTCATATCTGATTTGATATTGATGATGCTTTATTCTAAAGGTCTAGGACGTACTTGATAGTCAAGAAAAGAAAAAGGATAAAAGACCCTTGTGCAAATGGGGTTTGGGTCAGTCATGCTTGACAAGCACAAAAGCGTTTGACTTTTTTTGACCTTTTTAGAAATATAGTTTTCTGAAGAAAAGAGATTACTCTATTACTCTTTATAGCAGGCAATAAGGAATTGTGCCGGTGACCATGAACTTGTGATTTGATCCAAGTCTGTGTTTTCAGAGCTGCCAGGGCTCTCCAAGATCCCTCGGGCCACCCTCAGCTCCAGCACCGCTCCTCTCTGCAGGGAGGTGTTGCAGTGCATTTCCCACACCCAAGCAAATTTTTTCAAAGAAGAAGAGTTTCAGTTTACCTCTGAACTTAAACAAAGATAGACCAGAACCTTCTATGTTTCTCTCATTGTATTTGGCCCAGTGCCAGCACAGAGAAACCTATTGGACCTTTTGGCTGCTCCTCTGAAGTGGAGCTGTTTCTGCTGGGCAGCAAGTCAAATTATCCCTCCTTGATGGTTGTGGATTGAAGAACAAGCACAAAACCCCTCTGTGCTTTTTGGGGTGTCTTAGCCAGGTGTAAGAGGCTTTCCTACATCTGTGCACGGATTTTGTTTTGTTTCTGAATTGTTTGTTATTTTCTCTTTAATCAAAACCTTCTTTTTAAAGCACACCTGATCAGATGTCTTGCAAATATTATTCTAAGCCATTTCTGTGAGGTGCTGGACACCCTCAGAACTTGATACATCTTCCTGGGGCTCATGACACGCTGGCCTCATGAAAGATTCTATCAAGGAGTATCGTTGTATTATTTGGGAGGGCTGGAATAACGATATAGAAAACTCCAATCTTCCTGGAGGGCATATAGCACAAGTCTATTAAAAAGGCACATCTTTTTATACAGTGTTCCAACACAATGAATATGATTGGCCATTTAGGCCAATACCCCTTCAAAAACATCTTTGCAAGTAAACAAGTTGGAAAAACAGCAGGTGCAAAAGATTAGAAATTGTTTGGAATATCTTTGCACAGCTCCCCCGGAGCAGATGCCCGGGGAAGTCTGACTTGCTTTCTCACAGGCTGCCTGATGCCTGAGAGATTCTCTTTGGCCACTGCCAGCTCCCACCAGGGAGCAGCTCAACACCAGGGGCAGCTTTATCTTGCTAAGGCGTTTTGGCAGGGAGTGTCCCAAGGCTTTGCTGGGGTGGGTGCAGCAGGGTCAGTCCTGCCCTGCCCTACCCGTGCATTTCTCTTTTGTCAGGAAAAGCCCCGCATTTCCTGCGGCTGCAGAACGTGGAGGTGAACGTGGGGCAGAATGCCACCTTCCAGTGCATCGCCGGGGGGAAGTGGTCACAGCACGACAAGCTCTGGCTCCAGGTAAAGAACGCCCTGCTGGCTTTTTGTGTTGAATTTAGGGGGCTTTGTTTGCTTTTGCAAGTGAAATAAATGGGTGAAGATTGGTGGCGGTGAGGCAAAATCTTTTCATCAAGATCCTTTGTCCTTAAATCCCTTCTGGGTGAGAGTTTGAGGTGGCAAAGCATGGAATTAGGAGACAGAAAAAGGAAAAAATGGCCAGTGACAGCAAAATTCAAATGCCCATGTAGCTGTAAACACTCAGCCATAAAGCAGAAGAGGGAGGAACAGTTCTCTTCTGCTTTATTATGCCATCTGCTTTCCTTTCATCCTCTAAAAAGCTTCTCAGCCTGGAGTTGGTGATAATTGTTCAGAAGGAAATCTCCAAGGTCTGAAATTACTTACCTGGGTGCTTAAAATAGGCAAACCCAGTCTGCACCCAGTTCTCATTGCTCCCAGCTTCCCTTGGCTGCGCTGACAGCAGATTTGGAGTTGTTCCTTTTAGTCACTCCTAAAAGACCAAAACATTCCCTCTCTGGATGTCTTATTTGCAGCCTACTGATGGAACTTGTGTGGGTCCTGCTCCTCTGCTGGGTGCAGAAAAACCTTGGGAATTCATGGTCAGTGTTAGGAAATGGAACAGACACCAGCCCCAACATCAGCACATGGGGCGCGTGTTTCCCAGTGAAGGACACAATAATTTCTCTTTTCCCTTGAATTTCTCTGATATGTGGACTCCCAGCATTACCATTCCAGAAGCTTTTAAAATCATTGAGTTCTTAAATGTTTAACTCCTAAACAAGTCAAGAGGATTTTGGTTGCACGTATGTAGGGCAAACATAATTTGGAGAACACTAAAGCCAGCCCAAAAGTTTTATTCTCAGGTTGGACTGATGTGACTCAGGGTTTGATCACCCCATAGTTGTAACATCTGGGGCAGACAGGAAAGGCCTTTGTAGTCAAAAAATTACCAGATTTTATCAAATTTTATGATTGACTTCAGGCATTTTAATAAAAATTAAAAATAACATTTTTAAATCTTGTTTAAATCAAGGAATTGGCTTATCTAATCATATAAATTAAAATTAGTACTGGGAAAAAGGCATAAGTTGGTGAGACATGCAGTTGGCATTATATAAAAATTATTTTACATTCAGTAACTGTGCTCTCATCACAGCTAAAAACTACATTTTCTCCTAAAATTATATTTTAGCTGAAATTTATTTGCCTATGGTGTACATCTAGCATCCACTGAGATATATTTTTCGACTTATTTTATCTTTTCTGGGTTCTTTCCTTAAAATATTTCCCCAGTTACAATTAGATGTGTGTAAAAACAATTCTGACTTGCAGCAGTATGAACCTTTCCCTGTGAGAAGCAGTTTGGGGAGGAAAGAATTGCTATTGTTAATGAAAACCTGCTTGCCATTCTCTAAAACTGCAACATTTAATGAAAATAGCCTTGGAAACACCCCTAAAAACTGTTTAGTGGAAACTGCCAAAACAGCAATGTGCTTTCCTTTGAAATTTCTAATAAACTGGACAAATGAGCAACTTAGGGTGTTTATACTGTGGAGAACAATTTCTGGCTAATTCTTTGTCTGTCCCGTTTCCAGTTGGAAAAATGTGGTCTGGCATTGGTGGAGAGGTTTATTGGGGAATGCTGGATATACAAGGATGTCTGCTCATCCAACCAATTTATTTAAATTGGTCCAGAATCAGAGTTTTGCATCTGAAAAGGCCAAATTTACAGAATCTGTTCATTTGTAGTGTTTTCCCAGGTGAACACAAAGCCTTCAGCTGTTGTGTTTTCCCATCCAAGCCGGGCCTCTAATTACCCTGTGTGGAACTGAGCAGTGGCACTCAGAGCTGTCACTCTGCAGCCTTTGCAGGAGCTAATCTGAGAGTCAGAGACTGTCCTGAGCTGGAAGGGACACACAAGGACTGTTGAGCCCAGCCCCTGTCCCTGCACAGACACCCCAAAATCCCACCCTGTTCATCCCTGGCAGTGCTGTCCAAAGGCTCCTGGAGCTCTGGCAGCCTCGGGGCCGTGCCCATTCCCTGGGGAGCCTGGGCAGTGCCAGCACCCTCTGGGGAAGAACCTGCCCTGATCTCCAGCCTGACCCTCCCTGGCACAGCTCCAGCCATTCCCTGGGTCCCAGAGCAGAGCTCAGAGCTGCGCCTCAGGAGGAGCTGCAGCCCCTGATGGGATCTGACCTGAGTCTCCTCTTTCCTCCTCTGACCAAGCCAGGTGTCCTCAATGTCCTGCCCCTCTTATGGGTTCCCTTCTAAATTCTTCACCCTCTTTGTATCCTTTGAACACATCAAAAGCCCAGCTAGATCTCAAATATTAAATAGAAATGCAGACTTAAATATATCATAGAATCACAAGTTTGGGTTGAAAGGGACCTTAAAATTAATCCAGTCCCACACCCTCCTGCCACAGGCAGGGACACCTTCCACTATCCCAGGCTGCTCCAAGCCCTGTCCAGCCTGGCCTTGGATACTTCCAGGGATCCAGGGGCAGCCACAGCTTCTCTGGACACCCTGTGCCAGGGCCCGCCCACCCTCACCTGTGTAAAGGAATATTTAGGGCCCAGCTCACACAGCCCTTTGGATCTCCTGAGGGAGTGGCTGAACTCTTGAAAAGCTCTGCTTGTACAAAACCTCTGCCAGCAACGTGAACACAGAGCTCACCCCAGAGAGTGAACCACACACGGATGCACCAATGCATCACCTGCCTGTCTCCCTAATGGCCTTATTTCTCTGTGCCTCTGCAGCAGTGGAATGGGAGGGACACGGCCCTGATGGTCACTCGAGTGGTCAACCACCGGCGCTTCTCGGCCACGGTCAGCGTGGCTGACACGTCGCAGCGCAGCGTCAGCAAGTACCGCTGCGTCATCCGCTCCGACGGCGGCTCCGGCGTCTCCAACTACGCCGAGCTCATCGTCAAAGGTAGGCCTGAGCACGGGCAGGAGCCTCTCTGTCCCTGCTGGACATGAAATAAAAACGCCTGGCTCCAGTCAGCAGGCAGAAGAGAATCCAAAGGCTTTAATTACAATTCATTCAGCCTTTTTATAACCCGCTGCGCTAAGAGGGCGCATTGTTGGTCCATGGGATGGACACCTCTCTCCATTGGTTAAGTAACACAAACAACACCTGGGAGAGAGGTTGTTATGGGAAAGGAATATTGTTTACTTAGAAATGTTACGGGAAGAATAGTTATTTACACAAAGTTGTTTGGGAAAGGAAAAAGTCTTGAAAAGTTTCCCTTGGAAAACCTAGCAACTCTCAGGCCTCAGAAACACTGGACCCACCACTCTCCAGCTCATTACAGTAGGAAATGTCATGTTTATAGCAGCACTGAGCACATGGGGAGCGCCTCCCAAAGACATGTGCAAAAATCACAGAGGTCCAGCTCTCTAGTTATTCACAGAAATCGTACAGACTCACATCATTACCTCATATGTCCACATGTATGCATTACCTGACCCTACCTAGCCCCGCTTCACATTGAAGCGAGCTCAGTCCTTTCATGCTCACGCAGTCCTTTGCTTGAAATGGGTGAGTGGTCTGCAAAGATGAAGCCAGGAACGTCTTCTTCATGGTGAACTTTTCACCTTTGTCTTGTTGTCAGGCTCTCTGGTCCCTTGGCCATAGTCCAAGTCCCCTAGCCTGGTTCTGGCTGGTTTTGGGGCACAGGTGCAGTTGTGGTTTCTTCATCTTTACAATGCCCTATCCTGGTTCTACAAATACAACAAAGTCAAGCAAATTATGTATTGTATCAGCTCTAACTAACACCATCAGCTAATAATTAACCCTTTTACATTGCTTCTACTCTTCTTGCTAAATTCTTAATTAATATACATTGCTCCTATACATCTAGCTAAACTCTTAATGCTTTTAATTCTTTTAAACCCTTGATTCAGGACCAGCAAACCAGCACGTTCGTGCAACAGGAGTGTTTCCTCCTGGAAGATAACTGTCTGTAAAGATTTGCATTCTGTTGGACCTTCTTTCATTCACGTTAAGATAGGAAAAAAGGGTAGAGGTGACGTGAGTTTAAGTTGGTATCTTGAGTATTTGAATTTAGGCTTTGGACACAGCCCTCTTTAAACTTCTGTAGTAAAATATGGTGGCTATGGAGACTTTTACTGTAGTCAGCTGAACAGTTTGGCTGTCAGTCAGCTTCACCTGCTTTCCACTCCAGTATTCCATTAAGGCAAAAATAATGTGGTGATGGAGCACTGCATGTCAGGAGAGACTGTTCAGGGCTGCTGGCAGTAGATGCTGGGATTGATTCTGCTGACGCCCTGAAGTCCAGAGTGGAAGCATCAGTAGCTCTTGAAGGGTGATTGGATTTTAGCCATGTTAATTTATATGATTCAAGAGCCTGACACATGCAAGGTGTGTCTTAATCTCACCTTCACGAGGCAGGTGGTGAAGCCCTATCCCCTATGCTGGGGGGATTTCTGTCCTGTCCTGTCCTGTCCTGTTCTGTCCTGTCCTACTCTACTCTACTGTACTCTGCACTACTCTACTCTACTCTACTCTACTTGTATATCTTACTATCTTATTTATTTTTTAAGCTTACCTTGAGCTGCACCACAGGAGTGCTCACTGCCTCTCGGGTGGTGAGCTCAGAAGGTGACTGAGTTGTTCCTGAGGTACTCTGTTGTTTGGGGTGAGAGGAATTTGAGGTCTGGGTCTGCTCCCAGGGTATAATTTGCTGATCTAAATGGAAGATATGAAAACAGAAGGCAGCTGTAGAAACGAGAACAAGTTGTCCACTGTGCTGCTTTCTGCCAGCTGATTGTGTCCTTTGGTGAGCAGGTGCCTTTGTCATGCCTTGGACTGCTGTGTAGTGCAGATGTTTAGATAACACAGATCACGAGGAGAATGCTTGTGCTGGATGCCAAGTGCTTTTAATTCCCACCTGTGATCCCGTATCTTGTTCAAATCTGGAGGAATTAATTCACAATTAAAAGGGAATTGAGCTGCCAGGAGTGGCACACCTAGGATTGTACCAGCTAAATAGAGGCAAGGCAACCTCCCAGAGCAAGCAGGTATCAGAGCATTCCAGGCTCAGTCAGGTGCCTGGAACTTCATGTTTGTTAATACAAGCAGGGAAAAAATAGAAGAATAAATTAAAACCATGAATGGCTGTATGTCCAGCAGGAAAGATGCTGATGGCTTCATTGCTGGATTGCTCAGCAATGCACCTAGCTGGAAGAAACTTCAATGGGATAATGTTGCTGTGGGAAGGTCCCTGATTAGGAAGCAGGTGAGGTGAAGTGGCTCATTTGAGGTCAGTCTGGTGCCACCCTGTGACACACTGGGGCTTCCACCCAGCCTGACTAATTTTAATGTGAATAATAACAAATTTGTCATGCATGTGCACAGGTGGAAATGAAAGCAAATTGGAATTGTTTCATTCTGAAGAGATGATTATTGAATTGTAATAATGTACTTGAGCATACATTCAATTAGCCTGTAATTGAGGTTTTGCTCAATTGATAGTCCTGCTCCTAAACCTGCTAAATCCAAGCTAAATCTCTGCTTCTCACATGCTTTCTCTTGATCAGAGGAACATAAAATCACAGGGTGCTTCTTCAACAAAGATTAAGATTTAAAAGTGTGTCTATGTAATCTTCTTAACTGAAAGATCTGTTTGTGCATAAGAAGTTTTATTGGAGTATTTAGAACAGAAAGTAGTTTACATTTCTTGATATTGAATGAGAAAAGTTTGGTAGATAATCAAAATGGAGGTTTTACTTTGAAATGTGTATACTCCTAAACTCCAAATTGGACAGGAAATGCCTGTTTCAGTAAATGGAATGATCACTGAAATTAAACACACACCACCTTTGGCTGTGGGCACCTTCACTGAGAGCAATATATTACTGAAAAGAAATTACTGGCAATCTTATACAAAAGAATATAACAGTCTTAGTTCCAAATTATTCCAGTATGTTTAGTGGCAGGAGATACATTTGTAATCCTGTGAAAATGCTGTTCTCCAGGCAGCTATTTGCTGCATGTGCTAATGCTCCTCTGTCTTCTGGCTTGTATAAATGACAATACATTCATTCTTCTCTTTGCACTCTCCAATCATAATAGCCAGGCCAGAAAAACCTATCATTTCCATCTGCACCCCTTGCCATCCTTTGGTGCTCCAGTGGAAATAGCTCCTCTCTATTTCTTCTCTTTTACTGGTGCACACGCAGTAATTTAATACAATTTTGTACAGGGCAGTTTAAAAAAAAAAAAACCTAAAGATTCTCTGTCTCACTACACTGCTCACATTCCACTGAATGGAACATTTCTTGCCTATAATTTTCTTTTAAGTAAAAGCTGCGTGGCAGTTACTTGTATTCTGAGCAAAATGTAGGCCTTGCTTGTGTAAAGATTGTTTAAAATGCTGTGGAAATTGGCTGGAATTTTATCATTGAAGATCTGTATTAATGGTGGTGTCCTTCCAGGACACTTGTCACATTAGGTAAGGCTGTGGGTAACATTTTAAACTCTGTCAGGGTGTATGGAGGATTCCTTGCAGTTGTTTTTGTTTCCTTGATCCCTTTCAGGTGCTCTGGATGCCCAAATTAATCACTCAATGTATGATAGGAATCCGTGCAGAGCTAATAAAGAGCGAGTATTACAGCATCTATAACCTATTTTTATGAGCCAGTTTTTCTGAGATTTTCATTCTCCAGAAGCCTCTCAAAATTATTTTCCTGCTACCTGTTGCTACCTTACCATTCTTTTAAGGCTCCTGGCACTTCCCTAGGGTCTGTCCTGCTGCTACAGGGGGAGGAGGAGCCTGTTGAGCCTCAGCACAGCCTCTCTGCAGACCTCCAAGGGGATGTTCTAGTTCTCTTCAGTTTTGTCTTCGTTGATTTTCAAGGTGTTTGGTTGAAAAAATCACCTGTCTCTTACCTGAGAGGCTTTCTGCCGTGGCTGTGACATTTGGGACAGCCAGCTCTTGTTTTTAGCAGTCACACGAGGAGCTGCTGCCTTGAGTGACACCACAGGGAGAGGTGGGCTCCTTGGCAGAGTTGTTTACCACTCTCTCTCTGGGGCTCTTCTGGTGTGATGTTCGTCACTGTAATTCCACCATCTGTTCATTAACTCACCAGGTACACACTGAAATCTGCTCCAGTGATCGAGTCCCTTCCTAAAAGCAGACACCAGAATTTACAAAAAAAAAACCCATACCAACCCCAAACCACAAACCAACATAGACACAAGCACTAAACAATGAACTGAATCAAAAAACCCCTGCCAAGTTGTTGGAATTGAGATTCTCAGGTGTGAAAAACATGATAAATAATTACCTATTTAAATAAATCCTTGCATGGAAGCTTCTCCAGTATGAAATACACAGTGAAAATTTCACATTTCACATTTACAGTTCTAAGACAGACTCATCAAGGAAAAGCTCTACAGGTATTTTGGCTGTCTCAGTATTTATTACTGGAGCTGACTCCAGAGTAGTTTTAGTTAATTATTCAGCATCAGGAAGTGCTACTAGGAGAAAGAATTTTTGGAGTTAAAAGTCGTAAGAAAAGAAAACATCTTTGTTCTTCAGCTGAGCCTGATCTCGGGCTGGAGCTGGTTCTAAAAATGTCACATCAGGCTCTGCAGTGATTTCCTTACAAACAAGAAGTTCAGTGTGGGTATGAAAGTAATTGGTTAATTTGTGTGTACCATACTCTGGAATGTGTTCCTGGGATGGAAAGACAGCTGTCCTTGTAATCATAGAGGAGAATCACCAGCTCCAAGGTTTTTCACTTCCTATAGAGCTGTTATGGAGAAATGTGATGAATATGAAAAAGACTATTTCAATATTTTCTGTATTGGTTTTTGTTTGTTTGTTTGTTTGTTTGTTTGTTTTAATATTTTCATGCCTGATACACAGACAGTTCTATACCCTGAGATATTCGTGCCAAATGTGCTCATTTTAACAAACATAACATCCTTGCCATCATGGGGTAATATAACCTCTGTTGGTGATACTTCACGCAGGAGATGGGAGATGAAAGCAGGTTCTGTATTGCCCCTGTCCTCTTTTGCCATCAGGGTGGCTGGCAGACCACGTCCCTCTGTCCCTTAGAACTTCTTGAGAGACAACCCCTACTGTGGCACATCTGGTTTAGATTTTACTGTTTAAAAAAACCCAACACCTTTCCTTTCCATGTGCATTAATAAGTACCTGACAGGTGTGCAGATTCCTATCTGAATTTATCAGGTTCATCCAGATCACAGAAGTTTCTGGGCACATTTAATGTGAGTTCTGCACATTAATCAAGGCCCTCAAAGTTACCAGTTACCAAAGTGAGCAGGAGTCAGTCCCTGGCTGCTGCTCCCAGCGCTGTCAGGACACTGATGTAAGGGTTCCCTCGGGCTGCCTGCTCTCTCTTTCCCTGTTTTCTCCCAGTTTACGCAAGTTCAGTGTTCAGAAGATCCACGTGCTGTGAGAAGCTGAGCACAGATTTGATAAAGCACATAATGATGCAGCTCCTTTGAGCACCACAGCAGCACAGAGTGAGTGCATCCAGACTGTGTGTGAGGGTTCTGCTGCCTGTGAAATAGCTGAGTGAGGGAGGATGGCTCTGTCATTAACACAATGTCTGAAAAAGCCACTTCTCCATTTATTTCTTTGCAGTCACAGTGGTGTAAGGAGTGTAACAATCCCTTCATTGGTGTCACTGGTAATTGAACTTGTCACTGCTCTGTTTAATTCAGTGCAGTTCAGTAGCAGTTGCTTTAACTCAGTTTAATCATGGGGTGGGAGTGTGGTAAGAAATGGGGAGACAAAGAGATTACAAACACTCACCAAGAACTGTAACTCCAATTCTTTCCATCCAACTTAACATCAGTGAAGCCAGTGAAGGAGATGGAAGACAAAGCTGTTGTAGATTTTCAGCAGTATGAAATGTGAATCCTCTCAAAAGGAAATACTTCTCTCTCCTTATGTTTAACTTATAAAACAGAGGTGGGAAATGAAGCCATTTTCTTGAGAAGTGATAAATGTGCAGTTTATATAAAGGATCCCATTTTCAGCATTGCATCCAGTGCCACACAGACTTGCAGTGATGGTCCAGAATACGCTTTCTCTTGTTTGTATTAATCAGCAGGGTGTAAACAAACATATTCAGGAGGAATATGAAGCTGCAAGGGGTACAAGACAAATTCATAAACTAATGGTGTATTGGCAATTCAATCTATATTTTTCCCAAATTTTTTTGTTTCTCTCTTCAGCAGCCTTTTTGTTCCTGTGTAAGATGAGGGAGTTCTGGCTTAAACTTGACCTTGTTTCCAACAGCCTGAGAAATGATAATGGCTCTTCTATCACACCACTGAGTGTCTTGACTAAACACATGATATACATGCAAACCTCTTCATTTCTAGTTAGAAATATTAAGAAGGTTTAAGGCAACAAAATAGAAATTAATTCAGGACTGTTGATGCTCAGAAAAGAACATAAAATACCAAGAACACATCCCTGTGCCTTTGCTCCCTGTGCTGGAAGTGTTCTTGCAGTGAAAGACCACCAGATATGTGCTATTATCCAAAAGCCTGGCAGCTTTTCATTCTTTGCTCCTTTTTAACTGACAAATTTTCATGCAAGTTGATTGTTAATGATGCTCATGTGATACTAAAATTCAAAATTACACTTTTTTTTTGCTTATGACTGAGCTTACAGGCTTAGCAGGGAAGATGGGTCACATTCATTGTTAACTTTCTTCTGCTCATCCTTCCTCTGCCTGCTTAATTGTGGGGAAGTTATTAATGGGCTTCTCCTGAAAAATAACATCTAAAGCTGGTCTTAAGTTATCCACCCTGTTATTACAATGCTGTTAACTGCTTTCCATTCAAGAAAACTCCCTTGAAAACATCATCTGTCACCATTTGTGGATGGTGATGGTGAAGATTCTGGTATGGCTCAGAAAGATTTAGGCATTTCTGGGATGTAATTGTTGAGCTGTTGAGCTGTTGAGCTGTCACCTCAGCAGGGCAGAGATATCCCTTTCACATCAAAACATATTTCTTTTGCAGAAGAAAAGAAAACCCAAACCCACTAAAAAAGTAATATTTTACTTGATGTGAAAAGCAAGCTAAGATGCACCAGATTTCTTAGTAAGAATGGATAATTGTTAGTAGAAGAGTCTAATAATGAACTTGCAAAAAAAAGGATGGATTTTGCAATACAGGGAGACCTGTAGATCCCATCTGTGTGGGAGAAACCAATTAATTTCCAAAGAAAAGAGAAAATTGTTTCTGTAGATGCAAATACCTAAAGCCAGTGTCGTTACTGAAACTTCTAAAAATTTTTGCAGCACCAGATGCTAAAGAAATTCAGCTGCTGATCCCTTTCAGACATGCAGTAATTCCTGTAACTAACAGGCTTTCTGCAGAAGTCTTGCATTTGTTGTTGGACACTGAACTAAGAAGTTGAACATCACCTGTGGAAAGGGACAACTTCTGCCCTGAGCCAGGAGCTGATGAATTCCCCAGCTGTCTTTGCCTTGATTTGAGCTTTCATTCTTTGCTGGCAGCATCCTGTGAGTCTGCACAGTGCACAGTTGGGTTTCTTATGATGTGTGAAACATGTGCCCAGAGTTTTATTGTTTTTTAACAAACTGCAAGGCAAGATATAAACCAGTTAAAATTATTTGTTGTTTCTTAAAACTGCCCTGATTTACTGAACTTAGCTTTCTTTGGCTTTGTACATCTTGAAGGACCTTGGATTGTGGTGAGGTCTAACCCTTCCTTAAACAATCTCTTCTCGTTCAGCCATCAGAGATTCCAGGTCTGGGTGCCACACACACTCTTCTCCCTCCTTTCAACACACCACTACAGACAAGGTTAAACTCCTCTGCTGGTTTAGAAACTGTCATTTACAAGATGAGCCTCTAATCCTAAAGTAAAAAAGGTTGAAAGTTCATGAAGAAAAAAATGATGGATCTCTGTAAACATTTGACTGATGGGGTTAATGATACTGGCATTAAGGCAGCTCCAGAACCTTCTCAGCTCCCAATCTGGGGGATGGCAGAAGGCTTTTGGAGTCTGTGAGTGCTTCTGAATTGAGACCAGTGCAGGAGTTTGTGTCAGGATTTCAGGTGAATGGGATTTTCAATGTTTGCATAGCATTTAGCTGTGAATGCTGGAGCTGGGCTGATTTGCTTTCTGAGGCAGTGTAACTGAGCTCCAGGGAGCAGCTGATGTAGCTGATGTTTGCATTTGTCCTGTCTGAATGAGGAGATTGAAGAGCCTGTTGCAGTGCTGAGGAAAGAATGATCACTGGGAAGTTCGTTCACCATTCAGCACTGAGGCTGTGAGACAAGGGAACAGCCAAACCTGCAGTTTGGAGAGGAGATTTTGCAGCCTTCTTTTACATCTCTACCTAGCTGAAGAATGCTTCGTTTTTTGCAGCAAATAATTTCCCAGCATCCATTCTAGCTGCAAGCTGATGGAATATGCTTCCCATAGAATCACCCCCTCAAACCTGTTGCTCTGCTTTCCAACTCTGATGTGCTGATTTTACCTTCCCTGGGACTGGGAGCTAGTTCAGCTCACACCTCCCCATCAGCCCTGTCCAGCTGTGACTTTTAAAGATCTAAGACCAGAAACCTGCTGAGCAACAGGGTGATGGTTACAGCAACTATTTTATTAATTGGCCTAAGAATTTGAGAAGAAAAACCCATAACAGATGTTTCCTAGCTCCCAAAAGTCCACACTGCCTGCTGAGCAGCTGCACTATTACACCTTCAAGGTGAACAGGAATGGTTTTAAACTAAAAGAGAAGAGATTTAGATTCGATGGTGGGATGAAATTCTTTACTCAGAGAGTGGTGAGGCCCTGGCACAGGGTGCCCAGAGAGGCTGGGGCTGCCCCTGGATCCCTGGCAGTGCCCAAGGCCAGGCTGGACAGGGCTTGGAGCAGCCTGGGACAGTGGAAGGTGTCCTTGCCCATGGCAGGGGATTTAAATTAAATGATCTTTAAGATCCCTTCCAACCCAAACCCTTCTGTGATTCTGTGATTATGCTCTTCTCTGATGCCAAGATACACAAAGCCCCTGTCCAAAGTAATTATTCCAGTCCTGTTTCTCCTTTTGTTTTTTGTTCTAACCAGGTTTCTCTCCAGTGCATTTCTTGCCTCTCTCTCAGCAGGAAACTTTCCATCAGTGCTTGTTTGCATGTGAGGAAGATGCAAATAGCTGCAAGACTTGGGCTCTCTCTGTTTGGATCCCATAAATCAGACTTTGCATATGCTTTACTGTCCTATTTATTACCCTGAAGCTACTACTGACTTACATGACAGCCTACAACTTACAAACTGTTTGTTCCCTCAGCAGGGTACAGACACAAATTAAAATGGAAGAGGTTTGGATTACTCGTTTCTATAATTTTCTCTTTTCTTTCCTTCATATTACAGCAAAACCTTCTTTTGCTGCTGCTGCTGCTCACAACTTTTTGACCAACCCTTGTGCACACTGCTGACCGTATCCTGCTGCCTTTTGATCAGCAGTGTGGTATTACTGAGTCCTCTGACCCAGATTGCTCATCAGATAGTGATGTACCAGTATTTTCCATGATTTTGAGGTGGAAACTCTAAATATAAACACTTTCGTGCTTGCTCTTACATTGTTTTCTCTCACCTCCCTTTTACTTAACCTTACCTGTGCTCTACTTGAGGAGCCTTGCAGATAATTTGGTTTTTTACCTGTGTCAAGAATATGGTGCTTGAAGGATGACCCAGAATTTTGGTACATTGTTTTTTTTGCCTTTTGTTGAGGCCCTTCAGAGCATCACTCTGCTCATGGAAGGTTTTATGCTCAGTCACAAACCCAACTTCTCCTGAGAACTGAAATCTTCTCATAAAAGAAGCATTTTATATAAAATTATATATATATAACCACCAGGATTCCTTAGCACTGTTTCATTAATTTCTCTTACTGGATTTAAAATGGAGTAAGTAGGAAAAATAGATTTGTTGTCTCCAGGATAGAACTTTTTCCCTTTTTTACATGGTCCTCTCAAAGCCTGTCCAGTGGGATTTGATTCAGCATTAGTTGACACTGCATTTAGTCAAGGAGACTAAGGAAAATCATTCTGGTATTGAATTATCCTCAAATTCACCATAATGCCTTTATATCTCATCTTCATGGAATCACAGTACTGTTACAGTCTTCAGAGTGGCATTATTGGTGTTTCCTGAGCAAAAAGGGAATTTTAATAGCCTTCATTAGAGCTGTGATATTTTCAACAGGGACTAGAGTATTCTCTCTTCCAGGATTTACTTTCAGCAGAGAGGATGAGGATTTTCTCTGTGGCTCAGCTCCAGGTGTAGCAGCTCTACATTCATAAGGAAGTTTTATTGTTTTTCATGTGTCTCACCTCAATTACAGCTGTCACAATCGGAAGAAAAAAAAGTTTAATCTCAGTCAACCTTTTGTAGAATGCAGGCCACAGAATTCACAAGCCATTCTTGCATTGTGAGCACTGCTGTATAAATAAAGCAGAGGAGTCTTCAAAAAAGATTGTGATTGAAAGCTTTTAAATTATAGAAAATCTCACCAGCCTTAGATAAGCTCTTTAAATACTTAATTATCTTCCCTGTGTAGTGTCTATATCTTACTTGAGTGGGATGTTTCCAGCTTTTGCAGCTAACATGTCTTAAGCCTTTCTTCTAAATATAATCAATCTTGAAGTATTGAATGTGAACTTGTATTGACCACGATCTTGGCTTTGTTTGGTTAATTTATGTGTCTTAAGTGTCTTTGCAAGGTCCCTTGCTCTCTTCAAGAACTGCTGTCAGTTCTGGGGGAAAATATATCAATTTAGACTCTCAGATATATTTGTGAAATATTTTCTTTTGTTTCCACAATGAATACATTTCATTACCAGCTTTGTTCTCTTTCTTGCTGTGAAATGGGGAAACCTTTAAGCACGTGGGTTTTATTAATATTTCTTTCCCCAGTTCTAACACAAACCTCTTCAGCACAGACAAGGAGAGGCACTATAAACCTGTCCTACAGGGTTAAGGAAAAGCACTTGTTCCACGAGCAGTGTTTCACGTGGCAAGAGATCATTGCCTACATGGTGAACTTCTGCATCAAACATTAACAACTAATACATGAAATACTGAGAAAGTATCCTCCAAAATAACTAATGGGAACTTGATGGGAGTCACTGGTTTTAACTTCAGGTTAAATTTAACATTTTTTTAATTCAAAAAAATTTTGCTGTCAGTCCCTGAAGGAAATCCCTTGAGGCCACCCCAGAAGGGATTTCTGTGCCACAGAGAAGCTTTCATAGCTGGGACATGCAGGATTATTTTGTGTGTGCTCCTGCACCACATTTCTAACCCTGCCTGCACACCATGGGCTGACCTTGTTCCTCAGCACCAAAATGTGTTCCTGGCATGTTAAATTTGGGGTGTTTTGAGGGAATATGAGGACTCCTGCTCCACCTACTGTCCCAAGCCTTTGGATCTGTACATGAGTGCCTTGGGAATCCTGTGTTGTTTTATCAACACTGAACTATCCAGCAAAAAGGTGAGCAGAGGGATGAATGAAGAGATATTGTGTGTGACCTTGCTGTTCTGAGAGCTGTGAGCTCCAGCCCTGTCTCCTTTGTTCTCAGCTCCACAGCAAGTGCTGTGGAGTTCAGGAATTCATCCAGGAGGTAAAATTCCCAGATTTGTGGTGGGATTGTAGTAAACATTTTTTTTCAGAATTCCTTCTGCTTCTCTCCATGTTTGTGTCTTTTAACTGATGGGACTAAAGCACAGAAAGTATTTTGAGATCTGGCAACCAGACTGTCACCAGCAGTGAGCTGAGCTGGTAGTTTGGCCATTGTACATATTCTTTTGGAGTAAATGAGTCTCAGATTTTGTTTGGTGCTGTCTCTCCCACCCTTTTCCTTTTTTTTCAGGAATATTGAATGGTAGTTTCAATGCTCCCCAATTTCTCACAGGCTCTGGAATGCTTTTTGTGAAATACCAACACCTATCACCCATCATTGGAGCTCTCAGGGTGAACAGCACACTGTGCAGCATATTGGAATTTCTAGCATTTATCACTGCCTCAAAATGCATTTTGTGGAAAAAGAAAGAAGTGATCTTTTGGTGTAATACTGTGGAGTCTCTCTGAGGGAACAGCCTAAATCAAGAAGTATGTTTCAAGGCTGAGTTTTAAACTGGAAATAAACAGAGATACAACCCAGGAGAGGGAAAGCTGGAAGGAGTGTTGTGGTCTGCAGGGTATTGTGAAACTCTCTGTATCATAAAAACCTGAAATAAAAAGAGAAGTATTGAGTGGTAAGGAAAGATTTGCCTGGTTTTCATATGACTTAACTGGTTATCAGGCACCTCTGGTGTGTCTGCCTGCTAGATCTGGGACATGAGATTACTAGAGCTGGTAGTGCTACTGTTGTTGACTTTTTATGGGAGGTGTGGGGAATTTTTGAAGGAAATCCTGAAGTTTGCTTCATGCCTGGGTTTGTTTTTTCATGTGGGCAGCGAGAGGGAGGGCTCCCAGCCAGAGTGATCCCTTCTGGTTAATATCTTGGGTTTTGGTTTGATTAGGTTTTTTTACATCCAAAATTTCCTGATGCTTAGCAAAGGCTCTGTTTTTATCATTTATTTTTGTTGCTTACTTCTCAACAGGCTGCCAGCCTTGCTGTGAGTTTGGGTTTTTCTCTTTTTCTGTCAAGTTTGCCTTGATCATTTCAGATAAGTGAACCAGCAACCTGACCTTGAATGTGAGGGTTTTTCTGTGGCTCACAGTGCTTGAGACAGAGCCTCCCTGCTTGTTCCAGCTAGAAGATAATCAAATGGAGTGGAACTGGGAGGGGGAAGAGCTGAACAGATGTATTTACTTGGAAAATACAACTTAGTGCTCACTATCCCAGCTGGCATATGAGCAGACATATGCAAACCACGGAGTGTCTGTGACCTCTAAGCACATGCAAAACACCCCAGAATATTTTTACACCATGTGCTCATAGGATTTGCTTAACTCTCTAAAGCCTGAACAACCTCAGAGCCATCTTCACTCTGTGGCAGCTGAACTTGCTTTAGGAAACTGCCTTTTACCCCTGGGATTTTGGGGTGGGGGATGTTGTAGGAGTTTAGCAGAGTTATATTTCTGCTTCAAAAGCAGGAATGAGTGGCACAGATGGATTGGATTTATTTGAGGCACCAGCAGGAAAAAAGAAATTATATAAATGTATATCAGCAATGGACTTGCTATTTAACTGTGCATGGCTTTCACAACGATGCTGCCAGGAACTACAGGAAAATAAACTTTCTAACACAAAGCATGACCTGAATATCACATGAGGGCACAAAGAAACAGCCTCCTGAAGTTCATAGTGTGCAGCTGGGGAGGTGTTCTAATGAAAGCTATTTCAGGTGGCTGTGTACAGTAAATTAGCAGCCTCCTGTATTTACTGCCCTCAGTGGTATGTACTGTTCTGCCTGCTTGAAAGGCTGTAAAAAAGGGAGGGTTCTGTCTGGGATAAAACCATTGCAGGTATTTGTGTCAGCCCTGAGATTTTTACAGGCACCTGTTCCTTGCCTTTCCCATTAGCTGCTCTCCAGGGCAGCAGCTGGAGTGACAGCTATAACGTTATCCACTCACAGACACCTCTGCACACATCCAAATGTTTTGCTGCAGGTGAGGTGATCATTTTCCTTGCATCAATCAAACTCCTGTCAGTAAGATCAGACAAATGGCCCTCTGGTTCCTGCAGCAAATGTTTACTCTGTTTTCAGTCTGAACAGGAGAAAATACAGCAGGTAATTCTGTTGGAAGGGAATGGAGGAAATAACTAATAATTGGCCAGTGAGACACTTGCCTTGATAGGGTTATTCCACAATAGTGGAAGTTTATTTGCCATTCCAGCAGTGTGAGTCCTTGTATGGGGCTGCACTATTGATACATGCGGCTTTATACATATTTTTGTGGAAAGCAGAAGAGGAAAGGCAGTTTATTTCAAAATGTAATGTTAATATTGTATGTAAAATATGTATATATTTAAATTTTTTTCTTCATTAAGTTACAGTCTCTACCATGTGCTTTCTCTTGCCATTCCTGTCTCTTGACCAAACCAAAGTTCCAGCAGAGAGCAAAAGGAAATTCAGCTTGTGGCTGGATATGTGAGATACTGTGTTTATACCCTTGGGGAGAACTGGGTCAACTTTTATGATCAAACTATGAAGTGCTTTGTGACAAAATGTGTGTAAATAACACAAACCACACCAAACCCCAGTGCTGTATCAGAACAAAGCACAAAAGCATCTGTGTGGCACAACTTTGATCACACGCCCGTGTTCTTCTTGTCCCATTGACCCCTGCAGACACCACCAGGTTTTGCTTCTCCCAGAAGTTTATTTTAGGAGAAAAAGCCATCTATACCTGCCAGACCTGGGCTGTGTGTGTAGGAATGGGCCTCTGGATCTGTGCTGGGGCCAGCTCTGTTCAGTGTTTTTATTGGTGAAGTGGATGAGGGGATTGAGTCTTTCATTGGTAAATTCACAGACACTGAGCTGGGAGCGTGTGTGGATGTGTTGGAAGGGAGGAGGGCTCTGCAGAGACTCTTGGAAGGGTCGGATGGATGGGCAGAGTCCAGTGGGATGAAGTTTAGGTAAGTCCAAGTGCTGAGTCCTGCATTTTGGCCACAAGGACCCCCTGCAATGCTACAGGCTGGGGATGGTGTGGCTGGACAGTGCCCAGGCGCAAAGGGACCTGGGGGTGCTGGTGACAGAGCCAGCAGTGTGCCCTGGTGGCCAGGAAGGGCAGTGGCACCTGGTCTGGATCAGGAATGGTGTGGGCAGCAGGAGCAGGGAGGTCATTCTTCCCCTGGACTGGGCACTGGTGAGGCCACACCTCAAGTGCTGTGTCCAGCTGTGTCCCCTCAGTTTAGGAAGGACACTGAGTGCTGTGTCCAGCTCTGGGTGTCTCAGTTTAGGAAGGACATTGAGTGCTGTGTCCAGCTCTGGGTGTCTCAGTTTAGGAAGGACATTGAGATGTTTGAGTGCATCCAGAGGAGGCAGCGAGGCTGTGAGGGGCTTGGAACACAAGGCCTGTGAGGAATGGCTGAGGGAGCTGGGGGTGTTTATCCTGGAGAAAAGGAGACTCAGAGGTGACCTCATCACTCTCTACAACTCCCTGAAAGGTGGCTGTGCTCAGGGTTGATCTTTTTCTCCAGGCAGCACTGACAGAACGAGAGGACACAGCCTCAAGCTGCACCAAGGAAATACAGGTTGGATGTCAGGAAAAAGTTTTTTACTGAATGAATAATAAAGTATTGGAAATGGTCTGCCCAGGAAGGTGGTGGAGTCACCATCCCTGGATGTGTTTAAAGAAGGACTGGATGTGGCACTCAGTGCCATGGTTTAGTTGAGGTGTTAGGGCTGGGTTGGCCTTGATCTTGCTGGTCTCTTCCTGGTCAGCCTGGTCATTCTGTGATTCTGGAGCCTTGTGCTGATAAAGGAACAGCACACTGAGCTCTTCCCTTCTGTTTTCTCCCAGGTACTACCTCATGGTTATTCAGACAAGGCTTGTCACAGTTAGAGATAAAACCATGGCATCATTATTGTTGGAAAAGTCCTCAGGGTCAGCAAGCCCAGCCTGTGCCCCATCCCCACCCCTGAGCACTGAGTGCCACATCCAGGTTCTGTGGACAGCTCCAGGGAGGGTCTTTAGGGCTCCTGAAAGGAAAAAGTCCTTTTGTGCACACAGCAGAGAATCAAACTGGGAATTTGCTGAACTTTATAAATAGATGGAGATGGGAGACAAACAAGAAGGCAGTAATTATGGTAGTGATTGCAGACTCTGTTTCTCCAGAGAAACAGAAATTTGCTTGTTAGCTGGCAATGTGAGATTCACCTGCCAGAGCTGAGTACCCAGGGCTGAGCAGAGCAGACCTTCCTTGCAGGACTGCAGACTCCTGCTTCTCTTGGTGTGTAAAAGTGACTGAGGACTTGCTCTCTGAGGCTGCTAAAATGAATGCTCAAAGTAGCAGTAGTTGATATCACTTCATGTGGTTATTTCTGATTATTTCTAGAGTGGCTGTAGCTCTATGCCAGGGTAAACTTTAAATCATGGTGTATTTAGGCAGTGGCTGTAGGTACCCAGGAGCAGAAGCACAGGGAGGTCCTGCCATGCTCTCTGTCATGTGTGAGAGCCAACACGTACTCTAAGCCTGTATTTGTCAACTTTTGTGAAGAACTGAACCCAGGGGACTTAATGTGATATTTAACTAAATGACTGTGATTGAGGCCCTGAGGCCAATGGCATAAAATGTGACAACGTGTTAGGATCACTTAGCTGAAATTGTATCTCAAACAATTTATATGTTAAATGAGTTGTCTGATACCTTGGTAGGGTCTGCAGCCTGTTTTCTGCTGTTGGTATGTTCCTGTTTGGAAGCATCCTTTGGAGAGAAAAAAGAAAACATTCAGCAAAACCCTGCTGGATCCCATTTTCAGGAAAATTAAAAAATACAAACTTAATTGGAGGAATAAAATCATGAAGAATGTGGAGTGCTAAATCTTAACTGGAATCAATATTCAGGAAGAAAACAGAATTTTGTGGGATGTACCCAAATGTGCTGGTCAAATATCTGCACACTGCTCTGTGGTCCCAGCAGGTAATCCAGTGCAGCAAGTACACACGTGGATGATTTATTTGAGTGTGTGACTCAGGCACGTCCTACCACTGTGATAACATGAAAATTCACTTTTTCATTCCGTTTTCCCTGGTACATTTGCACTGAGGATTGTTTTGGGATGAGAGCTTAATGAATGTCAGAGGACTTGGCTGGATTTCTCAAATTTAGTTGTCAATGGTTAACTTCTACCCTCTGCAGGAGTGGTGGCCATTCCTGTTTCTGTGCAGGGCTGTCTGTGCACATAAATCCACCCTTTCCTGCCTTCTTTTGCCCATCCACCAAACCAGAACTTCCCACCCTAGAGGTCTTCCTATCCTGTTTCTCCTTTGTTTCCCAGTTCTTGCTGCTTCCCTGGGCTTTGATGCTGTTCCTCTGTCCTGACCAGGAAATATGTTTCTAATGCAGGGATAAAAGGATGAGACTTGGAGCTGAGAGTTCTCAATGTCCTCAGGGAGGAATTACCCTGTCTGGAGCTTTGTGCAGTCCTGTGATTAACTGTGTGAGGGAAGAAGTTCTTCTCCCCTGCCACAACTTGTGCAAAAATAAGCCATTATATCTTTACCTGCCCAGAGTTTCTGAGGAATGGGTGACCAAAAAGGAGGCATTTTTTAGATGAATATTCCTGCCCCTTGAAATCCCTGTATCATCAAGCCACAGGCTAAAACTGCTGGGCTGAAAAGGAGGTTTCAATTCTGTTTTTCCAAGTGAAGGACAGGCAGATGATTAGCACACTGCCTGGGGTATCTGGAGGTCACATCAGTTAGAACCAATTAGTGTTTTACTTATCAGTTGCACGAAAATAATTTCAAATGTAATTAGTAAACAAAAGCCTTTCATGTTCTTTAAAGACCACCTCAGGGAGTGCTGGTTTTGGGCAGCTTAAAGCCAGTTCATGTTTCATGTGATCGTTTGGAACATGGCAGCAAAGTTTATTTTAGTGCAAGACTCTTTATTATTCAGTGGTTAAAAAGAAACTTCTTGAAAACAGCTTTTTCTTTGTGGATTTGTGGTGCAAAAGAACCCACAGTAAACACCACTACCATCTGTTTCAAAGAAGAAATGTTGGGCTATGAATGTCCTTGCAAAAACTGAAAAGGCTTTTAGTAGCTAAAAATGCGTAATTTTAGATTTTTTTGTTTGATTTATCATTGATTTGATTGCATTGAACCAGATGGGGCTTTTTTTTTTTTTTTCATGAAGAGCCTTCACCACATCCATGTGTACCACGCTGTGAGATAATACATGGCTAGCAAACTTGGAGCTGAGGAGGAGGAGGTTTGAAGATGCAGCGTCTCACGGTTTTCTTAGCACTACAGAAAGGAGGCAAACCTGCTGTACCATCTATGGTGAAAGAGCTTGTTGGGCCAAACAGATTTTCTATGTGTAATGCTCATTTTTGCACCTGTCCACTCCCTTCCCAGTGTATTCTCTAGGAAAGCAAAGGAAGCTTGATTCCAAAAAGTCTTTTATTTCCCCAGGAAATGGGCACGGCCCCGAGGCTGCCAGAGCTCCAGGAGCCTTTGGACAGCGCTGCCAGGGATGCACAGGGTGGGATTTTGGGGTGTCTGTGCAGGGACAGGAGCTGCTGTGGATGATCCTGTGGGTCCCTCCCAGCTCAGGATATTCCAGGATTCCATAATGATTTTTCTCTCTGATGGAGAATTCCTTACTAAGATTTGCCACGTGAGTGGAGCAAAAGCCGTGTGTAAACCAGAACAAGAAAAACTTCTGCATGGGTTGGAAACTGCAGATATAATCAGGAATGGTTTTATGTATCTGGAAACAGTGTGTTCCTCTAAAAGCCTGCTAATTTTATTTTTAAAAGGGAACATAAATATCTGACTCACTTTTCCATACGTCTGCTGTTCTTCTATAGAAAATGTCTTTGCTAACAATACTTACTTGTGGCTTGTCTTTTTAATGACTGAATAAGGATTTCTGAATAGCAACCATCAAACAAATTAGCAGAGATCATAAACATCTATTTTATTAACCCTGGTGAAATATGCTGTGATTCCCCTCTCTGATTCAACCCTTTCTTTTATCGATAACTGTCTTCTGAGGACATCAGCAGATCTGCCTGACCTCTCTAATCTCCTCTCCCAGACTGACATGTCACACTCCTCTGGGGAAGGATTTGATTTCTCATTCTGTGTGGTGGATTAAATAAGTGTCACTGGGTTTCTGAGTACCTTCCAGGAATTTCCTCTGAGGGAACCTTAAGTATTCTGTCTGTCAAGAGCTGCAGTTCCTGTCAGGTGCTGTGTTTGGACTCCAGTTCTCCCAGTTACTCACTGATATTCCTGGTGCACCTCCAGGATTGTTCCTGGGAGCAGCACCCTTGGGCTCTCCCAAAGCCTTGGACCAGGTGGGTTCTGCCTTGTTCCCTCTGCCTTCCATCTGATTTGGCTCCCTGGTCCCATTCCTTTGGTTCTTGTCACCAGTTGTCTCCTGAAATCCGTTCCTGTTTTTCTTGAACCTCCTCCTCCTTGTTAATGTGGAGAGCTCGTTTGTGGCTGGTCCTGAGTTCCCAGTGGTTTTACTGGGAATTCAATATTAATTCATACTTGGAGTCTGATGAGGTCATAAATACACACCTTGTCTTTTGTTTTTAAGAGCTATATGTGCCATTATTTACAGATAAGAAATAATGAAATTTTGGATACTCTCTTGCTGTTACATTAATTTTACCTCAGCATTGTTTTCTGTATTAATAAGGACTGCACCTGGATGTGGAGTTGTTTTCCTGTCTTCTCCCAGTGGCAGCACAATTAGTGCATCTCTGCTGGCTGCTGACTTGGAACCACACATGGTTATATTCACGAGCCATCACTGCTGCTCTCTAATCTATCCACTTCACAGGCAAATAAAATATGCCATCTTTCAGGATTGAATTACAGAATGGAAATGAAAGAAAAAAGATTAGTAAAAAAAGTAATGTCTAAAGAGTAGCCTTATTCTTCAGGGAGAAAATAAAATACCTGCTGACAGCTCTTACCTTAATGATGTTCTTGCTTCTGTCAAAACATCAGACGCCCCATCATTCTCACTGGCATTTGCAAGACTCTTTTAAGAGATGCAGAGGAAAGCAGAGTGTTTTGATGGGTGTTTTTTTTAAGTTGGAATCCCTTTCCATAGCCACTGTTTTTTGTGAAAAGAACCCTTTTTTTTTTATTTTTTCCCCATCTGTCACATCTCAGTTTGATTTGAGGATTTGGGAGCCAGAGGAAGCAAAGGGTGGATAAGATATAAAATATACCCAGGACACAAGTTTCTCTCCTGTAATGTAATTAATGGTGGGAATGGGTGCAAAAGGAGATATTTGTGAGCTGGCAATGGGAGCTGGGATGCTCTGCCAAAACCAACCACTCTGGTGTGTTTGGGGTTACAAGGGACTGCAATTCCCCCTGTGCAGAGCTGAATCATCTTCAGAGGAGACCTTGGAGAAGAAACTTCAGCAAAGTTTCTCTGTCTCCTCCTACAGAGGCATCCTCTGAATAGGAGGTGTGGTTATCTCTGTCTCTGAGGGTGCCACAACTGCCCTGTTCTGGGACAGGACCCCACAGAGGGTCCTGACCCCCGAGAGCTGGGGATTTATAGAGATTACAGAGTGCCTGCTGCTGGAAAGGATGGCAGAGTCACACTTCAGTGATCACTTGTACTTCTTATTTTCTTCAGCAAACTCTGGCACACTGATTTTTCCTTTTTGTCCACACCCACTCACATGACAGAGAGAGGATGAAACCGTGGAGAACCCAGAACCATGGAGCCTGGGCAGTGAGGATGAGGGAGGGATTCCCTGTGCAATTCCCCTTCACCCACAGTCGTGTCAGGCAGTGACTGACAGGCAGGGAGGTGTGGGAAGGATGGGAGGGAATCCACTGCACTTGGACAGCATTTTCTCCTCTGCAAAGCACGTTCAGCACCAAGCTGCCTCTCCCAAAGCTGAATCAGTGTGTTCTTTACCTCAGGTATTCTGCTATTGATCTCATCTTCTCCCTCCCTGTTCTCATGCCAGAGTTCAGGAATCAGAAACATTTAAAATTGATGTGCCATCAAAAGCAGATCTGTTCCAGCTGACACAGAGTGGATTCTAACTCTGATTTGGATTCATACCCTGGCTTGTGCTGCTTCCCAGAGGTAGTATTGTTTCTTTAATTATCTGTCTCTCAGGACCTTGCTGAATCTACTCTGAAAAATTTCGAACTCTGCTACCCCTGGAAATTAAGATGCTTTCAGCATTCATGTTTCATGGAAAGACAAGATCTTAATGCAGAAATTATCTGCTGCTCTTTTCTTGTACAAGTTTTCTGTTTTCTGTAGGGTTCATACAGGAATGTCATGAACAAACAGTTCATTGTAAGATGTGTGGCTCTTGATTCAATCAAAGCTTTTTCACTTAAATTACAGCTTTATGAAAAGCAGTTTTCTCCTTTAATTGTCTCTATCTTCTTCCTTGACCAGATGGAGTAAAATTCTAACACAGGCAACTCTACATTCATTCTAAGGGGCTTTTAAAGGAAATAACAGATCATGGGAAATTACATTCTTCCTCATCTCCACTCCTCACAGCAGATTTAGATTGCCTCATTACAATCTTATTTTCTTTACTTTGAGAAATTTGCTTTCAAAGCTTTGTTTTCCCTTTTATACCCCTACAGAGTGGAGGTTGCCTTTCTACTTTCTGGCTTTTTTGGTGGTTTTTTTTACAAAAAAAGTTAATAGGGCTGGTAGTTTGGAATGCACACTGAGGAAATGCTTTTGGGAGCTCCTCTAAATGTAGGAGAGTGTTTAAAAAAAAAATCTTTCCCAACACTTTTCCCTCCTTGTTGTTAAATGAGCAATTTTCAACAGCTGCCCCTTAGCTGCAAATTCTGCCACATTTTGCAACCTCCCCTTAAAGGCTGAGGACCTTGACCCTTCAGGCCAGCACCTGTGAAAATATTGATAAAAAACACATCTTTGTGTAAAGACAAATTTTGCTCTAACAGAACTGTTGGATACTGGAGGGGAACTGTTGCTGCTGCATCAATTCCTGATATTCTGCCCCTGCTTCCCACAGGTTCCTCTGCTGGTATCTGTTTATCTGATTAAAGGAAATAAAACAAGCGGTCCTTTAAGCCACCACATTGTACATAAGGGACACAGAGCTCTGTCACACAACTAGAAAAGATAACCTGATAAGCCAAACTGGCCTGAAAACTGCATATTGCAGGCATAAATCCTGGGGTGTTCCTTAATGTCACAGGTGGAATCACAGAATGCTTTGGGTTGGAAGGGGTCTTAAAGGTCATCTTGTTTCAATCCCCTGCTGTGGAAATTAAAAAAAAAAAAAAAGAAGAAATTGTGGTTTTGTTTAGTTCTTTATGCACTTCTGGTTTCTACCAGCTCTTCCTTGCTTGTATTTGGAAGTCTCTTCCGTGGGGAACACATTTAGCATAATTTCAGATGAGAACATGGCTGGGTTTGTGATCATTAAAGCCTAAGCTCTGCCCATTTGTCCCCAGCTGTGAAGTGACTGGGCAGAGGGCAGCACACAATCCTTTGGGAAGAGGGGGCAGAGCAATTCCTGTGGCCCCAGGAATGAGTCCCTGTTCATTCTGAGAACCTTAGAGGAGAAAAGAATGGAATCATGTGTTTAATAGGGGTGGGATGAATCATTTAACAAGGCTGGATCCATTTGGCTCTAGACTGGACACAGTGACACGGGTTAATGAGAAACTATAAAGACCAGCAAGGAGGAACAGCAGAACATAGATCCTACCAGCTGGGCCTTTTTAGGCTAAAGCACATAATAGAATTTACCACTGGAAGCAAGTTTTTGTTGTCATCCAGTCCTGGTGGTGGAAAAAGAAGGGTTTGTAAGAATGTTCCATATTCAGTTTGCAGATCTTACCTGTTCCATGGGTGGCTTGACAGTTGAACCTTCAGGAGTGATCCATGGTCACATTTTCCACTGCTGTTCCCAACAAATGAAACAACAGCAGTAAATCCCATAATACAGTAATTCATTACAGTAATTCCTAATATTGCAATAATTCATTTTGGGACAGAGGTAACGAGGAGATGTTTATCCCACTCTGAGCCCTGCTGCAGTTCTTTGGTGCGTTTCATGTGCCAGATTACACCTGTGCAATATTGGAAGGAGTAGGACTGTGTTCAACAGTTGTGCTTGAACATTGTTCATCAGGATTCTTCTCCACCTTCTGCAGGGAGGAATTGTGAAGTTTGCCATGAAATTGGCCCTGTGTGGGAGAGCTGTGGTATCTAAGAGCTAGTTTGAGTCATTGCCTTTGCCTCCTGTGTCACACTAGGCTGTATTTAATTCTGCTGGACACATTATAGTGACATCCTGAGGGATGGTTTTTAACAAGGAACACAAGAGTCCCACAGCTGCAAACTGACTTCTCCTCATGTGCAGGTACTGAGCATTTTTGTTTGCTTACATGTTAGAGTACAGTGCCTGTAGATTTATTTCACACCTAATTGTGAGATGCATGTGCTGCTCTCCTCCACATAAATTACTGCTCATTGAAAAACCTTGTCTGCAAACACAGTTGAGTTTAACATCCAGGCACTTCGACTGAGCCATGAAGAAATATGTCCCAATGTGACATCAGCTTAAGCAAAATCATTCATTCTCTTTTAATTCCAGTGCAAGTGAACACAAGACAGGCTGCTCAGGGACAAGCTGGTGCTGCTGCCTCTCTCAGCTCCAGTTTGTTGTCCTGAGAACGGGTGAGGTGTGTCTTGATTTTCATCACTGGGTCTTCTGATGTCTGAGTACTACAACTCCTTTAGAAAATCTTGATTCACAGGCTTAGAATCTAAATCTGTGCTGTGACTTTTGAGGACAGGAATTGGGTGCAATTCAGAGGCAAATTAATCTAGCTGAGTAATTAATTGTATCAGATGAAATTCCTGAAATCTCCCCTTTCATGTGCCTGTGCTCCTTTCAGGTGGTTGCCTTGTGTCTCTTGAGGGATCCTGCTGATTGAAGAGGCAGATACTGCTGGTGCTAAACATCTGAAGGAGATTGAACTTAATGAGTCAAAGAAATGAAGGGCTTTGTAACACCCAATTCAAGTGAAAAGCCACTTAAAAGATACTTGAAAAGGGCTATGTGGGTCAAGTTAGCTAATTGTGGGTAGGATTCTATTCTGGCCACAAAACAGAGGCACAGCTTGGGACACCTGTGGGATTGTGCCATGGGAGCAGAGTGTGTGCTGCTTTCTTCCTCATCTGTTTTATTGCCTGCTGTCTTCACACAATCAAAGCTTAGCAAGAGCCTGTGTGGACCTTCTGTTGGTAAGACAAACTGCACCACAGCCTGGTTTTAATCATTTAGTGTGTTTTGCTTCTTTGTGTTTAATAATGCAAAGATTTTTTTTGTTTACATGGTTTTGTTTTTATCCTAAATTTTTTTTTCAAGCAGCTGGGGACCTGCTTTTACTTGTTGAGAGTTCCTTTTGGCAGGTGTTACAGGTAGATCTTTCAAAGTCCAGATCTTTAAAAATCAAACCCTTGTTTACGCCTGCAGTGAAAAGAGACTTAAACATGTGAGTGTAAATTACAGCAGCAGCTCTGACGAACATGTACACAAAACCTTTATGAAAATATTGGTTTTCTGATGTAGAGAATCTTCAGTATTCTCCAAGCACAGAATTGACAGTCTGTGGAGCTGCCAGCAGCTCCCTACACCTGCTTTGACCCCTCTCTGCCCTTCTGAGTACAGTATTTCCCTAGTCCTGAGCTGTTTCAGGCTGCTCCTGTGTACATCTCCTTGAACTTTCCAGCTGTGTGTGTCGTTGTGAGCTGAGTGTGCTCTGCAGAACCCTGGAATCAGTTCTGGTATTTCTGTTGCCAGTAGTAAAAACTGAACAAGCAACTTAGCAGGGAACACTGACCTTTGACAAGGTGCACCTTGAAAATCCAGCAGTTCTCCTGGACCACTCTTCTGTCCAGGACCCTGAACAAGCCCAAGTCTTCCTCTCTGATGCCTGGGGGTTATGATCCTGCTCAGCTCCCTGTTCCTGTCTCTCAGGAGTCTCTCAGGACCATGAACTGCTGGAGGGTATCCAGCCTCACCTGCAGCTCTTACAGATGCATTGTGCTGGATTTCCCAGCACAGAAATGCTTCTCTCTGCAGCAGGGGCATTGCCTGCTGCCCTTCCTGTTGTCCCTGATCCCCCTCTGGGATTTTATCAGTCATTTCAATAAATAAGATGGAAGAGGCAGCAGTATCTTCTGGTTTTTGTCTGTTCCTGCCTGCTGTGGCAATGCCTCATAAATAAGGACCTTCAACTCATGGTTAAATTTAATAACTGTCTGTAAAAGTCATTTTAGTACTGAAACCCTTTGTTGTGGGACAGAGCTCACTCAGAGCCTCTCTTGTGTTTGCGTTTCCTTTACAAAACCTCGGGCAATGTTCCAGCACCAGCACCCCTGGTTTGGGAGGTGTGATGAAATGTTAACAAAGTGATTTCCACAGATCCACAAGATTATCTGAATGTAAGAAGGGAATCCAGACCTGGTGCCACAGGCAGTTAGGAGCTGTAAGTTAAAATTGCAGGGCTCGGTGTAATGGATTGGCAGTAATGCAGTACTTGGAATTCATTTGGCATTTACATGCACAGTAAATTCCAAATGAGCTCCTAAGAACCCTATAAAAAGAAAAAAAGGGTGTGTGTGAGGCACTTGTTTCTCCCTGTAACATATATCCTCTGTGTTCTAGGTTATAACCTGGCTTTGTATCATTGGGAAGATTTTTTAATTTATACAAAGAGGTGATTTACATCCTGAGATACAGTCCAGGCATTTCCAATCCCATCAGGATAAGTGGACCACTGTTTTCTTTGCAGCTGAAGCTTGGAGATTCTGTGTGAATTCATCTGAGTTTTACTGCCCATGTTTCAGGGCAGCTTGCTTTTATGCAGTGAATATTGGTAGATCTCAAAGAAATATAGCCCTGGATTTTATTACCAATGAAGGGAATGCCTGCCAGTGGCGTGGCAGATCGTGTTCAAACTGGCAGCTGGTGACAGATGTGGATGTAATGGCTCTAAATCACTGTGTGGACTCACTGTGTTCCATATTTTACTCAACTTCCAATAAGAGTCGTGCAAATAAATTAAAGTGCAGCTGTCAAGATCAGCAGCAGAGTTGAAGACGTACATATAATATAAAGTATTCAAAGAGCTGGTGCTTTTTCCTGGAAAAATGTTGAAATGTATTTTGGTAGATGAAAGCAGCAGATTTGTTTCCCCTGTTTGTTTTTCTTGTCTCGCTTTTAATAATCAAGAGCACTTGTAATCAAGTTTCAGATCTTGGAGGGCTTAGTTACAGTTTTGGGCTGGTTCTGTGTCTGTTCCATTACTCCCAGTGCACCCTTTTCTGGTTATTCCATCTCTTAAACTCTGCTGGAAATGAAATCCTGTAATGCTCTGCTTAGGGAGTGGAGTACCTGTGCATGAACCAAGCATAGCTGCTCAGAAGGTCCAGGGGGGTTTAGCTCAGTTCTTGCCTTTTATTAAATTACTGCACACTTAAAATCAGGGGTTTTTGTAATCTTATCACAAACCATCAGCAGACAGCTCTATTTAACCCCCATTATTCCCTCTGTGCCCCTGAGAGGCCAGCTCTGGGTCTCACCAGGGTGTGCCTGGCAGCCTGATGAGCTCCCCAGCAATTCCATTTGTCTCCAGTCCCTTTCTATCCAGTTGGCACTGCCTGTTTTGTCTGTGAGCTGCTGGCTCTGCTCTTCCCTGGGTTTGGGAGGGATTTGAGCCAGGCTTGGAGGGAAGGCTTCTCCCTCTCTCCCTGCAGCTCCTGTGCTGGCTGAGCTCCTTTCCTGGCTCCTCCATCATCTCCTGCTTCCTGATCTGATCAAATATTCGTGTTGGGGTGGAAGGTACAGGCAGCCATGCAGAGGTTTCCCTTCCATCCCCCCCACATTTTGTTCCTGATTCTTGCAGAGTTTTTGGCAGCCATCAGTTAATGGAATTAGGACTCTTGGAATTTGTCAGTGCTCAGATCCACAGAGATATTGTTGTTTAAACATTTATAGAAAACATTAAGTATTTCCACCTAGCATAGAGTGCTCTTCCCTCCAGCCTGGCCACAGCCACCTGTTCAAGGAACTGAATTCATCAAGTCATTTTTAATCATGTTCATTGTGCTGTGCCAGGGTCCTAATAAGCAACAAATGGGTTCAGAGCAGGCACAGAGCAGACTCTGTTAGAAAATAGTTCCCTGTGGTGCTGGTTCTTATCAGTTTGCCTGTGAAGGATAAAGAATCATCAGCATCTCAGATTACGGAGGAACAAAAGAGCAGAAACTTGGCTTATTTGCATCACAGTGGTAACTCCATTTATTTTGGATCTGTACCAGCATAAACTAGAGAAAAATTGGGCACAGAGCCAAATAATCATTGTATTTCTTCAATAATTAAGTGAATCTACAAGGAACTAAGTTGGTGAATGGCTAACAAGCTATTCATTAAAGCCAAGCACTGCACCATAACCTGTGTGTGCCTCTTCTTAACTCCAGAGATGTTCTACTGTTCTTAAGGATGCTTTGGAAAGAGGAACTCTGAGTCTAGCATGAAGAATTTGGCTTGAAGCAAAAAGAATTTATTTTAAGTAGCCTTACCAAGCAGTAGAACTCTTTGGTGCAAGTATTTTGGGCAAGGTTTGACCTACAGAATTGCTCCTCTGAAGGTGATGATTGTGTCTGGCAATTCATTTCTAGAGTTTTGTATTTGAGACCCATGCAGGGAATGTAAATTTACAAGTTGGAGCAACAAATGTTTTTCTGTGGCATTGAACAAAGATCTCATCAGGTATTAACTGGAGCTTATTTGGACAATGGAGGTTTCGCCTGTAAGGACAGGAAATAGGAGAAAAATGGAAGAACTGATTACTGTGCTCATTTGGGTCAGATCCTTTCAGACAGGTGCACAAGGCTGTTTGAGGTGTTGGTGCTGCTGTTCTTCCCACAGGTGCTTTGATTCATTGAAAATCTGCAATCCTGTTTCCAGTGGAGATGTGCAGGGATTGAATGTTTCCACAGGTACCTGACAGGAATTACTGACAGGATGAAGGGTGGATTTTGACCCCATGCTTGACAATTAAGTAGTGATAAAATCACTAACAGGCATTCCTGGTGATAGAAGTGACAGCTGATAAAGTGACTCCTCTGCTTAAAATTTTGCTTTGATCTGCTTCAACAGGAATTCCAGATGTACAAAGTAATGGGAAAATAAACTCTTGTGTGTTCTAGCTCCATTTTATGTATTTAGCAAATTCATCATCAACTTTTGGTATTTCTCTTCAATGTGAAAGGTGCAGCTCTAGAACTGAAAATGTAGATTTCCAAACTGTGGCATTTCCTTGCTGATCTTCCTTATCCATCAGTGCTTAAAATCACAGAGTAATATGATCAAACATAATGACTTCTCCACTGAGTGAACACATACAGTCCTTGTACCAAGTGAAAAGCATCCCTTACAAAGGAGAAAAAAAAATTCTCTGAATCATGATTTGAAACTCTAATGTAGGAGGAAAACTTCTTGTACCTACTCCTGTGTTGGTCACTTTGCGTTTTTGCTGCTGATTCTTCAGTTTTGCAGGATGACAAGTTGTTCAGGCTGCTGCTAATTACGTGCTCACTGTTCTGGTAATTGGCATCTCTCAGTTTTGTTGTTATGGCTACAGAGCCCTTGGTGACAGGCTGGTGATGCAGGGCTGCAGCCTGTCCTGCTGGCTGACACTCATCCCTGCTGCTCTCTGCTCTGCCTGGCCACGTGTGCTTTACAGACTGTGCAGAGACTTTCTGGAGTGCTCAGCACCAGGATGTTGGAAACGCCACAGAAATGCAAGTTCTGCAGGTCTGTCCCTGTGCAAACACAAACAGTGCACCTTCCTCAGGCAGAAGTGACCTCAAATCCCACCCTGCAGCAGTGAGGTGCAGAGAAGGATTGGCCTCGTGCTCTGCTGTCCTCATTTCACCCAGACAACTTGAGCTGATGTTCCTGGATGAACCTGGACCTGTTTGGTAGCCACCCTTAGGGAAAACAGGCCCTGGGAATGGGCAGGTCCTATATCAGATCTTGTATACCAGTGTGCATCATCTGAAAGGGGGACCAGGCAGGATGATCTCAGTACTGCTATAATTAATATTAAAAATAAAAAGTTTCTCTTGTTTCCTAGTGGATGTTCCATCCTCTTTCCCCCTGTACTTTTAGCTTTTGCAGCACATGCAGAATCTCAGGAATTTGGTCAATATATGCCTGTAGGGGACCAGACTGTGTAAGGAACTCTCAGCTGATTAAATCAGTAAATCCAAATTGAATCTGGACCTTCTCAGGAAAGCTCAGGTTCAATTTGCATTGATTGGAGGAATGATAATACACTGTGAGCAGAAAGCTCTGCACAGGGAAGTGCTTCAGTGAAGAAACCACTGGCACTGATTATTCATATATTCAGATGTTACCTGGACATCTGCAGACTCTGCTTTAGGAAGATTTGTGGCACAGTAAATATTTGTCTTACAGCTCCTTGGAAAAGCCTTTGAACATACAATTTCTACTTTTAGAACATGCATTTTATAACAGGAATTTTCTTTGGAGGAACCTGACTCGAGGCCATAGTGGATCTGCATAGAATCTGATATTATGGGAATGAAACACAGCTTCTCCTCTGGATGGACAAATTTTTCTTGCATAAACCCAAATGCAGGAGGATCCAGGCTGTGCAGGACCCAAATTAACAGTGGAATTAACTCTGGTTTTGAAATAAAGACCCATTAAAAATATCTTCAGTCCTGTACTTTAAACTCCACAAGCCATAATGCATCTGCTTCAAGCCCTGTCTGGTGGTAGGAGATCTTGTTTTTTATTAACTGTCCCACGAGTGAGACAGCAGCAAATAAGAAAGAATAAAGAATTCATTAACTAACTGCAGATACTCTTGGAAATATTGGTCGTCTTATAAAAAGAAGTAAAACTGTAACATCCAGAATCCTGGCTCTCTGGTGGCCTCTAAGCCTTTGGGGTTAGTAGGATTGACTCTGAAGTATTTTTGCAGTTCCATTCAGAAGGAGAATGTTTGTTCCTTCTTGGGAAATAAAACAGTTGAAATACATCAGCTCAATTGCAAACATTCAGTTTTGGGAGCACGTCTCTGTGCAGCAGGTGGGATTTTTTCTCCTGAGTGTGCTGTACACTGGAGATGCTGGCTCATGCCTTAGAGGAGGAAGAGATCCCTTTCTGTTCTGGGAACTGCCATGGAACTTGAAGTTGTTCCTCCTGGTGTTTAACTACCTGGACAATGATTGTTTCTGCCACCACAAGCAAAGATTGTTGCCATGCAGACTTTGTGATAAATCCATGGGTTGCTTATGCGGCTGTGTGAGCAGCCTGGTTTTTGTGGCAGCAGAACAGTTTTTGGTAATGGACCTGGCTCTTTTTCACACTTTGTTGTCAATAAAAGTGGAGGGATGATTAGCCTTTGTCTTGAATTTCTGGGATGAAATGTGCTACTTGAGTTGTAAACCATAGGACAATTTCTGTAGGTGGTATTTCTGGGAATGTTTTGGAACCTGCATGAGGAATATTTAAATATCCCTGATATCCAGTTATTCAAGGAGTTTCTTCAGGTTTCCTGGGGTGCCCATCTGTTCCTACCCCAGAGAAAGGAGTAAAGTGAGAAAAGTTTTAAATTTGAAAGAAGCGTAGCTGTGATAACAGCAAACCCAGCTCTTCCCTTGGGCTGTTGATGTTCCCAGGTCTGTAATTTCAGTCAGTTAAGGCAGGAGGAATGACTGCCCCAAATGAGCACTTGGCAAAATACCTTTGGAAATCAGTCACATCTGCTTCATCCCAGTTTCACAGAGACCAGAACTGTGCTCTTGCTCAGACTGATACAGGCAGACCTGCACTCAGGTGACCACCCACTCTGAGGTTTGGCTGCCTGGATGGATTTTCAGATGCTGCTTCAGGGTATAGAGCTGAAAAGGCTGAGAAGGTCCTTGGGGGGTGCCCCCCTGAGATCCCTGTTGGCACATTTGTTATTTACTATCCCAGCATCAGCTATTTTTTGTGTTAAATCTGACTTGCCTCCTCATGGTCAAATGTGATCCGTGTTTTTCACATATCTGTCACAGGAAAATAAATGCTTAAGTGAGAACATTTTTCTTTATGGACTGAAAAACCCTAAATTTGTATGTCAAGCCTGGCACACGCTTCTTTTGTAGGAGGTCATAAAGTCTGTAGTCTGGAACACAAGTCTGCATTCAGTCTCTGGCCCTGCAGCCATCCATTAATCATCATTTCCAGTTATAAAACAATATATTCCTGGTTGCTTCACCAGGGTTTTGTGGGGATTAGCTGTGAGCAGAGCCTGGAAGTGCCCTGGGTGGGGGCCCAGCTCTGGGTGCAGGTTGTGTCTGGGAGAGGAGGGATCAGTGTCAGTGCCTGTGCATGGTTGGGGCTGTGACTCAGTCCCTGTTGAACTCCTCTGTTCCCTCAGTTCTCTGACTGCTCCCCATCAGTCCTGCACACCCCAGGGGCTGGACAGGGATGTAAAGGACAATGGGATTTTACTGCCCTGCTCTGCCTCAAATGAAGTGAAGCATCGTGCCTCAGGCTTTTCCTGCAAACCTAGCAGGTTGCTATGGATTAGGCTCCTTAATCAATCCAGACAGACCATTCCACGCTGCTTCCTGGTGGTCAATACCTCCAGTCACTTGCCATTTCAGCAGCTTAGAGACTAATGATCCTTCATTCTGCAGACAGAGATGTGCCAGCAAGCAGAAGCTGCTAAATAGCCCCTCTAGACAGAGCTGTAAAATCCTTTTGCCTCTGTCCTTTCCCACCACCAACAGCTGGTAGCATAGCAACTGCTGAAGCTGCTTCAACTCGAGCTGACCTGGAATTACATGTTTCTTACGTGTTTATTAATGGCTTTCTCCTTTTTTTTGGTGCTTGTTGAGATTACATTTTTCAGTCCCTGTGGGAGATTAGCAGCTTGTTCATGCAGAAGGCAGAAATAGACTTAATAACATGTGATGGATGAGCTCAGATGGACCCTGGAATTAGAAAAGTGAGGGAGAGCTGAAGGTGGCCCTGAGCAGGGACTGGTGGAGAGACCCTTGGTGCTGGTAGGATGTGGGTGCAGTTTTCCATACAATTGTACAGACTTGGAGGAGCCTGGAGGAAGAGCAGCATCTCACAGGTTGTTTTTTCACTCTGTAGTAATGGAGAAGTGGATGCTGCTCAGGCAGTCTGGATATTGTGTAGAAAACTATACAGATAATTTTTATTCTGTGTTTTCTGCTTAAAAGAGTTTTGAGAAGCTAAAATCTGGTTTCCTTGCCTTTCAGTCCCATCCTGATCAGTTTGACAAGCACAGTCCACAGCTGCTCATTTAGGACTTGGTGAGAAAAGCTTTCATGATTCCCATGGGTAGGGGCATGATCAGGATCATGTTGGAAAACACAGATCCTGCTTGTCAGGGAAAGGTCTTTGTGTTGAAGGAAGCAGAGTGAACTGGAGTTCAGCAGAGATTGTAGCACCCCTGGGACAGAGAGAACTCAGACACAGGCTCATGAGTAACCTGCAGCTTGAATGAGTGTTGGAGCAGTTGCAGCAATTTCTAGTGGAGGAATCAGTGTTTTGACCAGAGTTTCTGCAAAGCTCCTGTATTTTCATCTCTCTTGTTAAAGGAGAGATGATGCTTAGGTCTCATACTTTTGTAATTACTGTATTCAGATATGTTCTTATGTTAAAGCCTAACTTGTGTTTCTTCATGGGTCATTTCCAGATTAATCTCAAACCTTAGTCCACTCATAGCTGATGTGCCTCTCATCAAGTCCAAGAAACAAGGGAAGCAGCAAGAATTAAAAACTACTAATTGTTGTGTAAGGAAAATACATCAAAGATAAGTCTGGAGAACAGGACTTGGTTCAAGCATGCTGGACGTGCTCCCTGTGGAGCAAAACGGAGCAGTCAGATGCTGCATAGAGAAAGTCATGGTCTTTCTGTTTTTAGAAGTATTTTGGTCAAATGAAAGCTGAACCATTTTTCTGTGTGTGACACAATCTCAACAGATGGGACTAAGACACTCCATTCTCAGAACAGTCTTAGGAAGAGAATGAAACCCTTTCCCTGACAGGCACTTTGAGCATTGAATGATTAAATCAAAGAGCATCACTGTCACCACTGCATGCTCTGGCTGCATGTATAAAGGAAATATATTTATATATATATATATTCTTTCCTGCATGTAAAAGGAAAGTGAGTTGTGCTCACCTTTCCCAGTGAAAGGCACCATCATTTATCTTCATGTGATGGGTTTAGACTGCAGCACCTGAGTTCTGCTGCCATGAGTGAAGGCTTTCAGGGAGAATTCAAGGGGCTTAGAGGTGCTCAGTATTATTTCTTGGCTTTCCCCCTTAATAGACTGAACCAGTTCCTCTCTGTGTTCCACACTGAGGGCCATGTGCTGAGAAAATAAAGAGTAAGCAGGTAAAATGCATTTCACCTCTGTTTTAATACCAGTCAAAAGATGGGGGGTTGAGGGAGCAGTTAATTTTATCTGTCTTAGATATGTGCCCTAAGGTGAGCCCATTCTCTCCAATGACAATTAAGAGAACCTGAGATAATTAGGGCAGGCTGGAACATGGAGAAGCTACACAGTGAGAGTCAAGCTAATTGTAATCAGCTCGTGGATGCCCAAAAGTCCCTGTGCTGGGCCTCTCGTGGTCCATGAAAGATCCCTGTAAATGGAGTGACATCCCAGAGGCAACAAGAACCTGTCAGGGAACTGCTCTTCTCTGGGATGTGTTTTTGGAGCTGTTGTGCAGTTGACAAACTCAGAAAATTACACCTGCTTTAACACTGAGAGTTAATTGTCCTTGATTCCAGCCCTGGGGAGCTTTTCATTCCTGGGGAGTCCCTCCAGAGCCTGCCTGAGCACTGAGGAGGGCAGCCCTGCATCCCCGTGGGAGAGGCTGCCTGCTGCCACTCATGGTCCACAGGGCTTGGGAATGCTTTACTGCAAAACTGGAGGTTCCTCCATCAATGCTGAGAGTCCACAGCCACCTTTTAAACTCAGTCACAGTACAAATGATGGCTCAAAGGGAAGCATTCAGGTCTAATCTATGTGACTTCTTGTAATAAGCTTTACAATTAGAGCACAGACTCTTCCATCTAATTCACTTAATTTACGCTGGGAAATGAGATACTGTTCAACTAATCCGATGCTATTTTCTCTATTAGAGAATGAAAGCATCCTCTGAGGCTCTGGTGGGATTCAGGCTAAGCTTCTGAGGCACAAATAGTGTGAAATGCTAATGAATTAGCACGCTGCTGTAACTCCCACTTGGGATCTGGTGCCCCTCTCCCACTGGGAGGGTTGGCAGGGGGCACTGGGTCTGAACCTGCTCTTTGTGCACTCAGGCTGGCTCTGGAAATGTTTGTTGGATAAGATGACACTGATAAAGGTGAACCTTCTTCAACCAGGATTTGTTCCAGCTGCCTTGCCTGGTGGCTGCAGTGCTTTCAGGAAAGGGTTAAGAGGTTTTCTCCTGCTTTGCAGTAGCTCCTGTAAACGTTGTTTTGTTCTCTTTAATCCTTGACAGCCCAGTTGCTTAGTTTAGAACGCATGTTCAAGTCACCAAGGGCCATTTCCTCTTCTTCTGGAGGGGAAAGTACAGAGAGAATGTTGTCTCTGTTTCCATCAGGCTGATGGATGAAGTTCTCCTTTCACATCTATGTCCTGCACCTGTGCTGGTGGGAGATGTTGAGGGAATAGTCTGTAGTTTTTGGGTTTGGGGTTTTGAGGGGATGATAGAAGACAAGCATCCTGCCAAATATTGGGTCTTGTGCTCCACTGGCTTTCTCTGGTGTTATTGATTGCTGTCCCCTGGGTTCTGCTCATCTCTTGTTTTCATTGCTGTTGTGCTGATTCTCTGAACACTTTGCTCAATTCTTTCACATTTTCTGGCTCTTTTTCACTTTCTCCCTTGCTTTCTGTACATGAAATGTGTGGTGAGTCCCTTGTAGACAGAAGCAGCAGCTCTTGAGGGAAAAGCAAAAGGAAAAACCACATTATTGTGGCAAATGAGTATTTTATATCACAGAGCACTAAAGTCACTTATTGCTGCATTAGTAAATTCTGTGTTGGGAAGAAGCACCAGACAGAGACATGGGATTTATCACGTGATCCAAAAAACAGGGCTCCATCCCACAGTACAGGAGTGTTCACAGAGGAGGTGAGCAGGTGGTGTTTGCCTGCTGGGAATGCTCTGTCCAGAATGGGGGGTTTGGGTGCAAAACCAAACAGTGGATGCTTTGCACCTCTGGAATTTATGAACCTGTGAAACCATTGCCCCTTGGTCTACAGCCTAACTCTTCTCTCACTTTTCTGGATTTTGGCTTTAATGAAATATTCAGAATCATTGATTTCAGAATTGGTTCTGGGCACCTTTCCTGGGGCTCAGACAGACCATATCATTCCCTGGTGCCATTTACCTGTCCAGGTGAATTAATGAATCATTTATTGCTGCTGGCACACTCTTGTAACACTTGGCACGTGCCACTGCTGTCAGCCTGCTACAGTGCTGAGAGACTGATCTGAGCATCTCTTTTAGACAAAAACCATTAGTGCAGTGTCAGCACAGTGAAATCCTCTCATGCTAGGCATTGCAAAATCCAGGTGCCTTTTTTCTTTTGTGTAATAAATGGAACTGGAAGTTTGGACCATCACTGGAAAACTAAATTTACCTGCTGCATTTATGACAGTGCTAGGAAGTGTGAAAATAAGCAATGTCAGTATAAATATTGACACTCAGAGCTCTGGAGACTCACTGCTATTGTATAAAACCAGAAAAGGTGCCCATGGATGCTGCTCAGGCCGTCTGGATATTGTGTAGAAAACTATACAGATAAATTTTATTCTGTGTTTTCCATTTAAAAGAGTTTTGAGAAGCTTAAAATTTGGTTTCCTTGCCTTTAGGTCCATCCTGATCAGTTTGACAAGCACAGTCCACAGCTGCTCATTTAGGACTTGGTGAGAAAAGCTTTCATGATTCCCATGGGTAGGGGCATGATCAGGATCATGTTGAAAAACACAGATCCTGCTTGTCAGGGAAAGGTCTTTGTGCAGCAGGGCCCATCTTCACCTTTTCAACCCTCAAAGAATAAGAACCACTGTGTCTCTTCTGATCTTATTTTTACAACCTGTGCTGTGCCTATGTGTGTGAGAAACAGAACATGGAATTGTTGCACTTGGTGATACACCAGAGTTTGTGACATTAGGGGTTCTTTTTATCTAAAACCAGCCACAGCCTATCCCACGCCAATGAGAGTTTATGGTCACAGTTTATCAGATGGTTTTGTTATGAAAAAGGGAGAAATTAAAATAAAAAATCATATAAAATTCATAGTTTAGAAGGTTTATCCAGCTGTTTTGAGATTGCATTTTCTATAATGTGTTTCTTTATGGATTATTTCACAGGAGAAAGTGGTAAAAGTTGTTGAGGATTTTTCTCCAGTTTTTCAGTCTTCCCAGTGGCATCTTAAGGAATCACAGTGTCAATTATTCTTCCATCATGTAAAAATTGCTTAGAATTGCCTTGCTTAGAAAGCCAAATAGAGAAACATTCCAGCAGTAGAGTAGAAACACTCGGGAATATTTTCCAAAGAGTCAAATATATTTGTTTTCCACAATAGTTGGAAAGTAGAGTGTTAATGGTGCTAAGGGTGTGAGAGGTGAGGAAGTGTCTGGATGATGCTCTTTGTCATTGTAGAATCCCAGAATGATCTGGGTTGGGAGGGGCCTTAAAATTCCTCTCATTCCATCCCCTGCCGTGGGCAAGGACACCTTCCACTATCCCAGGGTCCCATCCAGCCTGGCCTTGGGCACTTCCAGGGATCCAGGGGCAGCCACAGCTGCTCTGGGCACCCTGTGCCAGGGCCTGCCCACCCTCACAGGGCAGGGATTTCTAATACCCAATCCATCCCTGTCCCCTGTCAGTTTAAAGCCATCACCTCTTGCCCTGTCACTATGGATGATAGAATTTTAGGTGGTCCTGCAAGGAACCAAGGATTTGGATTTGGTCCTTATGGAGCTGAGATCCTCTGTGATTCTGTTTGGTCTGTTCTGGTCCTTCCTGTTACTTCTGTTTTCTCACACTCTTTCCATTGCTAGAATTGACATCACTTTCAAGCTCTAACAGTGTTCAGCCTCCTGAGCTGCCTTTTCTGTTCTAACAGGAGGAGAAAAGCACACCCCAGTCCCCTTTGTGTCTGCACAACTGGACATGGCTTTAGATTCAATAAAATATACCCATGGTAAAAACCTCTTTTTTTTTTTTTTTTTTTTTTTTTTTTTTTTTTTTTTTAGCTTGAACTACATATGTCATTTTTATTATTATTTTTTAACTGAGCACCATAAGCACATTTTTCTGTGTCACTCCCAAGTCTGGATATTCCAGCTGCAGCAGTCCAGTTCCAGATGTGCTGGTTGCTGGGGACCCTTTGGCTCCCTCCTCTCTGTCTGGAGGAGGTGAGAGAGTGGCTGAAAGGGAGCACCAGGCCAGGCAAAGCTCGTGATATAAAATAGTGTTGGGATGAAATGGGGCTTAAAATATGGTTGTTCACAATTACATGTGTACAAGGCCAATCTGTCACCATGTTTATTTAATCAAGGTCAAACAGAGAGTTTTAATTAAAATGGTGAGCTCATAACATCAGGCTGCTCATCTGTAACTGGCAAGTGGGTTTTGTAACAGAGAGAAAAAAATGTTCTCATTTGTGTGCCAGTTTTGCTAAATAATGGGTAACTTGTTTAGATCACTTGCAGTAATTTGGCACAGAGTGATATTAGAAATGTAAAAGCTTTTGCTCCAGTTGGTGCTAGTAGGAAATATTCCATTATTTTCAGTGAGGTGGGACTGATTTTTTAAAAACTACTGGAACAGCTGCTTATCTGAGTTCCTTACATTCAGAAAACAGGAGCAACAGTTTAAATTCCTACTGTTATTACATTTTACAGCACCTGTTTTTCAGTGGTAGAGACAGGGGAAAATAAATGAGGGAAAGAAGGGAAACCACCACCACTTTTCTTTTTTTGGTGGGGATGATTTGGATTGGAACAAAAGTAGGGAAGATGGGCAGGCTGGGTGAGATGGTAATTTAAATCAGTTTGGCAACAGTAGTTACTAAACTTGCTAGATGAGATCTTCCTGTCTGCTTAGTAGGATAAACTGCTCTATTAATTAAGCTCAGTCTCATAAATCTCTTCTAAGTTACCATCAAAGCCCAAAGTAACCTGGATCACATTGCTATTGAAATCTGCAGCCCAGGAGAATGGAGTTTAATATTTCATTTGTCTTGTGTTCAGCTATGATGTGACTTGTAAGATGTAGTTTTTGCATTGGGAATAAAAATAACCAAGTCTATCTTTTAATTGCCTTCCACCAAGAAACAAGTAATAAACTGCTTGTGATCTATAATAATTTGATTTTTAATGAAAACGTATCCACACATGTATCTTGAAAACAATTTTCTTGGAGAAATAACTTTGTAAGTCAAAACATAATCAGCCTGGCATTTCATATCAGAAAAAGATTCTGGCAGGAGTTATGGAGCAGTGCAGAAAATTAAAGCAGAAGCAGATATTCCACAGAAAACATATCTGATTTTGTTCATGTTGGATACCTGCTGCAATTACAATTCAGATTGTTTTTTCTCCAGAGGTACAATGCACAGTTCCTGCCGTCAGTCTCAAGGAGATACAATGTTTTGTTGTAAACAATAAAAGGAAACGAAATCAAGCCTAATTTCAGTTGATCCTTTTGTACAACAGCTTCTTTCTCTTCACTGAGCAGGTCTTAACCTGCAAGAATTGTCCTGGGGGGAAAATCCAATCTTCCTCCCATCATGGGGTGCTCAAAGTCCTTTCTTCTACGTTTCCATGGGTCCTGGGTTCTTTGAGGAATCACCTTTAGGAGAGAGGGATTTGGAATGACTCCCACTGAACTCTAAATTTCTGATGTTGTAACATTTATGTGTTTCTTTTTCTGAGACAGAGATCACAGGCGAGTTTGGGTTGGAATGGACATTAAAACTCATCTCTTTCCATCCCCCTGCCATGGCAGGGACACCTTCCACTGTCCCAGGCTGCTCCAAGCCCTGTCCAGCCTGGCCTTGGGCACTGCCAGGGATCCAGGGGCAGCCACAGCTTCTCTGGGCACCCTGTGCCAGTGTTTTAAACCCCTCTTGATAAAAATTCTCTTTTTTTTTTCACCCGATTTTCACGAGAGAATAGAGTTTGTGTCCTCTGGGCTGAGGGCAAACCACATTAGAGTGTGTCAGAGGGAAGGCAGGCAGGATTCAGGAAATTGCTCATAATCTTACAGAGTTCAGCTCAGGTTTTCAAAGCCACAAGGTGTATGCTATTCATGTGGTTTCCAGTATGCAACTGTTATTTACACTGACAGAGAGGGGAAAAAGAAGAATAAAAATCAGGCAGGCAGCCAGAGCTCTGTAGATTTTTTTTCTTTTTTTGTGTAGCTTCCATCAAAGGGAGCTGCTGAGATGTCTTTTATCAGCTTGCTTTGCTCTTTCTCACAGAGGTGGTACTCAATAGTTGGTTCCTGCCTCCTCACGCTGTTTCTCAAACACCCAAGCACTCTCCAGGTCTCATGCAGACTTTCTTGAGTACCTTTGCCCATGAACTTGAGCAAACTTTGCAATCAAACGCCGTAGGAGGTGTTGATTCACTGTTGCCCTGGAGTTTTCTTAATTCTGAGCTTCCAAGAGCCCCACTTAGAGCCAGTTCCAGGCTGCTGGGCATGGGGAGATCACTGGGGTTTAAATTTCCTAATGTTGTCTCAGCCAGTGCTTTGGTTAGAAAATATATCCTGATGTTTATCTCTGGTTTTTGGGGGTAACAGCAAATGAACAAGTGAGTTTGAGTTCTCCTCTTGCTGAACTTCAGTTTTCCTCTCGTTGCTGATTGTGTCATGTTAAGTATTAGAATTTGGCTGAACCACAGCACCATGACCAGTGACTGGGATATTGTGCTGTGTCAGTCACAGGGCAGAGGAGTGGCCTTGCTGGAACCCTTTTATTCATGGTTTGTGCTAAGGACACTCAGTTGTCTTTATTTAGGATTTTTTTCCCCCTTCCTCCACCCTCCAAGATTCTGTTGAGTGCTGTTGTTCATATGCTTAAAAGAGGGAGCAAGTATGAACCTCATGATGATCTAAAAGACACTTTTAAAACAGAAAGCTGCTTTGTGGTTCCTGTATTTTTCCAGGTGTTTCTCAATCGGTAACACTACTGAAATTTAAGCACAAAAAGAACCCCAAGCCAAATTCTCTCCAGTAACAGATTGAATTCCTATAAAGGATTTGGTAAATGAGAGGGGGAAATTGCACCTTTGTCACAGAAGCTTTTGGGGCATGGATACATGATAGAAAATACAGGATGGATGGATGATGGGTAAATCCTTACTGCACAGATACATGATGGAAATGTGGACATTTCCTGACTCCTTGTGGTTTGTTTCTGTCCCCAGAGCCCCCCACCCCCATCGCCCCTCCGGAGCTGCTGGCTGTGGGAGCCACCTACCTGTGGATCAAACCCAACGCCAACTCCATCATCGGGGACGGGCCCATCATCCTCAAGGAGGTGGAGTACAGGACCACCACGGGCAACTGGGCAGAGACACACATCGTGGACTCTCCCAACTACAAGCTGTGGCACCTGGACCCCGACGTGGAGTACGAGATCCGCGTGCTGCTGACGCGCCCCGGGGAAGGCGGCACGGGGCCCCCCGGGCCCCCCCTCACCACCAGGACCAAGTGTGCAGGTGAGCTTCTGCTGCTGCCACGCCCTGCCTGATGCTCTGGGGTCTTGGCTGATTGTGTGGATTTGGATATTCACCCTGGAATATTGCGTTTTGTCCCACGGGTTGGTGTTCAGGAGCTGTGGGTTTATGCCAGTGTGGCGTTGTTGAGGCGGCCAAGACACACAGAGTGGCCCCATAGAAGTTTTCAGAAGGCTCAGTTATTACTCACAAAGCTCATACTTACAGGAAAAATCAGAGGGCACTGTGTTCCTCAAGCCCTGTGAGGAATGGCTGAGGGAGCTGGGGGTGTTTATCCCGGAGAAAAGGAGACTCAGGCGTGACCTTATCACTCTGTACAGTCTCCTGAAACGTGGCTGTGTCAGGTGGGGTTGGTCTCTTTCTCAAGGCAGCACTGACAGAACGAGAGGACACAGCCTCAGGCTGAGCCAAGGGAGATATAAGTTGAATATTAGGAAGAAGTTTTTCACAGAGAGAGTGATCAAGTACTGAAATGGCCTGTCCAGGGAGGTGGTGGAGTCACCATCCCTGGATGTGTTTAAAGAAAGACTGGATGTGGCACTCGGTGCCATGGTTTAGTTGAGGTGTTAGGGCTGGGTTGGACTCGATGAACCTGAAGCTCTCTTCCAACGTGGTGATTCTGTGAATTCTGTGTTAAACTCTTAACTGGTCAGCAGTACAGTGAAACTCAGTTCGTGGCTCAGTAAGAGTTATGTACATCTATCAAATTTTCTCTCTCTAGATATGTTTACATTTTTCCTTTGTGGGTTCTCATGGGACAAATCTTAATTGTTCACACAGGTGCATTTGTTTTTCACCCTTAGAACAGACTTGTGTTAAAGGAACTTCTCATTCTCAAAATAACTTCATATGGGAATTAGCAAATTGCTTTTTAGCTTATGGGAGCCTGCAAATTACTTGTTAGCTGCACTTAAAAGAAATAGCTTTAAAGGAAGAAGCAGGCTAGCTTTTTGCCCCCTTCTACACTGGTGGTTTATCTGACAAACTTTTGCCCATAGTGTGAGGCTGCTTTCTGTTGGAATAGGCAAACAACTTTATTTTTCCAACCAGTCCTCCAGTAGGAAAATTGTTCTTAAGACCAGGCTGTGATAAAATTTTCACCTCTAAGTGCAGAACAAAATTTATGTTGTTCTTAGGTAGTGGATCTGTAGTGGTTATTAACAAATTGACACTGACATCAGTTTGAGTGCGCCGTGGCGAAGGAGGAAACGTTTAATTTTTAGAATGCATTTTTGTCTTCCATTTGATGGGACTGATTCCCCTCCTTGTTCCTGACAAAGGGCTGTGTTCAAACACTGTGCAGCACCCTCCTTTTCTCTTTCATGCTGGAATGGATCAATGCTGGTCCAGGGGTAGAAGTAGGCTGTCTTTCTTTCTAAGCCATATCGGACTTCCCGTGAGAACCTGACGGATGGCGTTGCTCATGTTTCAGATATATTGGCTATTCATCCTCTTGTCATACATTAATCATTAGCCATTAAGGGAAATCAAGCCCTGTGCCTGGCAAGGGGATGAGCAAAGCACTTTTCTGCCTCACAGTTTTTTTTTTCCACCACACAACTTCATTTTCTTTCATTTTTGTAATTTTTGCAAGGTCCTTACCGTGGTGTGAACAAAGAACAGGGACTAAAAGGCTGCTCTCCTTTTGCTACACATCGTCCTCCCCTCCCCACAAATTAGTTGTTTACAGCATGTGGGTTTAAGTAGCGAAAACCTTGTAAGAACATTCTGTTTTCTGGTACTCTTTCTGATCAAACAGCACATCTGAAGTGGGGAGAAGGCATCCAGAACACCCCAAATCATCCTAGGATGGGATTAAACAGTGCAGTGTTAGTGTGCCTCATCCATTTCATGGCAGGAACATTTTTAGCAACATCCCCTTTCTCTACCAAGAGAAGAAGCCTGGCAGGCTGGCTGTGTTTTGGATTGGCACATCCTTTAGTATGAAGGTTGTAAATTAATGGACATTTGATGCTCCTTTGAGAAGATTTGATTAAAAATAAATCTGAGCACGAGGCCCTGACTCATGTTTGTTTGGTTCAGCACCTGTCCTTTTTTAGAACACAGATGTTAAAGGCTCTCAGTGGCTGTGTGGAAAGCATGAAGTGACATGGATGATGTCCTGGCCTGCTTGGGAGGTTGGCCCCTGTTCTGCTGCTCACCTGCTGGCTTTCTTCTCCTTCCCTGGTGTGGTCAAATTCTCTGACATCACCAGAAGTCACTGCAGGCCTGGCCAGGGACTGCATTTGCAGATGGAAATGTGATGTGCTCAGATTCAGTCTGGAGTTGATGTGTTGTCACTTTGCTCTCTGCAGCAGCCAAACTTACAAACCTCTCTGCCTCACCTGTAAAAAGTGCTGGGTTTGGGATAATTCAGGAGTTAAGATTAAAAAAAAAAGTTGATTTTGTGTTTAATATTGCCTTGTCCTGTGTCCCAGATTGCTGAGTTTCCTGCCCAGCTCAGGTATCGACTGACACCGAGAAGGATGACGTGGATAATTTGTTCAAATTGGCAAAGCTGAGGCACTTTCTGGTTTCCATCCTATTTTACTAATGAAAATCTAACTGGAGAAGGTCATTCTGTTAATGTTAGCTGTCATACAGGCCTTGTTGAGATTGATGGTGATGACATTTATGTTTTGTTTAGGGCACCGGGTAGGAGAAATCGTAATGATCTTGATCTAAGCGTGGACCAGGAGGAAGGGAAAGACTTAATAGCTAAAGATGTACAATTTCACCAAATGCCAACTGAAATGATAGACAAGAAAATGCAACTCATTATTCCAATTTTCATATGTCGTGGAACTCCTTCAAAACACTGTTTTAGGGTAATTACACAAAACCTTCACGGTGAAGACTTTCAAAAATGTGCTGAACTGAGAAAACAGCTCTGCTGCTTTGATTTTCCTGAGAGTACCTAATGAATGACATCAGGGAAAACTGAGGAGTTTTAAAATAGCTCAGGTATGAGTGGTGCTGCTTTTTTTATGTGAATTTTTGGTTGTTTTATTATTTATCTTTACTTTTTTTGAGCAAGAGGGAAGTACCAAACTCCTACAATCTGCAGGTGACTGGAGCAGCCCAGCTTTACTGCACTGTTTGGTGTTGGGCTGTGTTTGTTAAACCCACGAATAAAGGCAACAAAATTGCACAAGTAAGAGTAGAGAATATCACGTGTAGTGGAGAATCATCTACTTATTTAAATTGCCAGAAATCAGTGTAACAATAAACAGAAGGTGGGTGCAGCCTTTAAGAGAGGGAAGTCAATATCCCTTGTACTGAATACTCTTCCCAGGCTCTTTTCACATAGAGACTGTGTATTTTTTGTTCTGGGGAGGCTGAGTAACTGCTGGCCTTCAATTTAAGCATAAGTTGCAAGGAGATTCTTCTTCAGAGATAAAAATGAGAAGGATTTGGGCAGGACCATGCTTCTCTTCCACTTCAAGTCAAGCAACAGAAGTTCATTTACAAAGTTGCCCTTGTGTGCTGTGTGTTTCTTGGCTGTCAGCTTTGCATCAGAGAAAAAGCACGGCCAGGATGGTCCAGCATGAGCCCAGACATCGTAACAACTCTTATCAAAATCCTTTATTAGTTTCAGATTTTGATCACACTGAGTGGAAGGTGTTTATGTGAGCTTGAAAGGTTTTTTTTTAATTAGGCAAAACCCATAAGGTAATTACAGAAAGTCATGCTCTAAATGAGCATAAAGAAGTTTTAATAAACTGGACAATATCTAAATTTCTGTCAGCAGTACGTGCCCAGGAGTGTTACCCCACTGGTGATGCTTTTGGTGTTCTACAGGACAGCATTACAAAACTTAACTCATATTTGATCTATAGAAATGATACTGAAAATTAAATCCCAGCTTACCTCCTTCAAGGAAAATCCAACTGCCAGAAAATATTTCAAACCCTGCACAAATTATTTGTTTGTTTGTTTGTTGCAAGTTTTGTGTTTTGGATTTGAGTTTGTTTTTTTTTTCATGGACTGTGATAGGTCTTGACTTGGGACAGGAAAAGATGAAATGACCTTGAGGTATAACCCAGAAAAGTGTCAGTCAGAGGGAAGAGCTGCTCAGCAGGGAAGGGAGAAAAGAGAGAGATTGTTTGAGGTTAAGACCAGACACGGGGTTGTAGGTTGGTTAAATGAAAGATAGATATAAAACATTAGTGTTTATCCCCAAAATAATAGGTGGGGAGATAACAGGATTAGAATAAAGTGTTTGAACACAGTTCCCAATAGTGCCTAGTGTTCAGCATTCAGTTGGTTCTCTAAGTGTGGGGCCTTTTTAGCCATCCTCTGTAGATAAACAGAGCTTTTAAAATCCTTGTTCCATGGCCTTTGTTCACAAGAGTGTGCTTTGGGAAGCTTGAGGCTTATTTTCTTCTCTGCACTTATTGACTTTTCCTCTGCTGTGTGTTTTTTGGTTTTTTTTTTTCCCTTCCTTTCTTCAGTTTCCACAGGAAGGCAGAATAGGGGAAAAGTTGTTTTTAGCTCTGGTGGATGGAAAAAAGGGAAAAGTTTGCATTTGAGATCATCATCATGCAGGGAATCTCATCTGAAAACTGTTTGCTTCTAGTGGGGCAAACTCATATGAAAAACAAGGCCAAAGAGTAATATTTAATTGAATATTAATAAAGGGACAGAGTAAATACTTCATGATCAGTACTTATTCCTGCTTAAAATACTGACTGGAAAAGCTGCCTTGAACATTTGCTTCCCTTTAGCTTCATTAGAACATTGTCTGATCTTCATTAGCTGTTGAGATTAAAGAAAGGGGAGCCCCAGGGGGACCTTCTCCCTCTCTAAAACTCCCTGAAAAGAGATTGTGGCCAGGCGGGGATCAGGCTCTGCTCCCAGGGAGCAAGTGATAGAAGGAGAGGAAACAGCCTCAGGCTGTGTTAGGGGAGGTTTAAACTGGATATTAATGAAAAATTCTGTACTGAAAGGGTTGTCAGGCATTGGAGCAGGCTGTTCAGGGCAGCCCTCCATCCCTGGGAGTGTTCAAAAGGATGTGAACATGGTTTAGTGGTGACCATGGTGGTGTTGGGTTAATGGCTGGACTCTGATCTTGGAGGGCTTTCCCAGCCTCAGGGACAAATCTCTGCCTTTTTGGATGATGACAACAGGTGACTTGGGGTTAATGGCTGGGTTCTGATCTTAGAGGGCTTTCCCAGCCCTGATGACTTTATCATGCTCTGCCTTTTGGCAGAGAATTGGATGTTTTTGGGTGATGACAACAGGTTGTAAAACAACTTGTAAAATGGGGATAGTTTTATAACCTTGTGGCTTGGAAGAAGGAAACTCTTCAATCTGACATGAGAATTGTTTGGTAGGGGATGGCAGGGAAGAGAAAGTCCTGAGAAACCCCATCATGTCCCCCCAGAAAACACATGGCAATGATTCTCTGTGGAACAGGCTTGTGATCATTGGAAGTTTGTCCTGATATGAAAAATTCCCATGGCTCCCACACAGCCTCTCCCTTCAGATGAGCTGCTGGAGACTGCCTGAATCAGCACAGGGTGATTTAGCTCCTGAAAAAAGAAGCAGTTGTCAAGATCAATACTCAATTTTTGGTGTAGGCCTAGGGAAATAAAAGTTAGTCTTGAATGATGGGGCTGAATTCGATACTCCTTTTAAAAATACAGCGGCTGATACAAATGCAAATGATCTGAACATTCTGAGTTTGATACGGTGCTGCCGAGTGGTTGGAAAACTTTTTCCTCTGGTGGTTGTTAACAGGTGAATTTGTTACCATGAAATCTAGTGAAGTTTACCAGTAGCAAGCTCCTTTTACCATTTTTTGTTGGTTTAAGAGAATAGCTCCAAATTGATAGAAATATTTCTGGTTTTTGCTCTATTACAGGTGTTAGAAAAAGCAGGTATCTACACACTGTTATGAAATGCATGAACTGAACAGCCACAAGCATGTGCACTGAGTATGAGTTCAAAATCACTTCTTTCTGGTTTAATTTTAAGGTGATATCTCCCATTAAATAGGAAATTTCTATGTTAATGTTGAAAAATATGATTCAAAGTCGCTACACTGCTGCTTTCAGGTTTTTTTCTCAAGCTTATAATAAAAAAGAATTAAAACTCAGATCTGTGAATCAAAGCACTACACAAAAGGCATATCAAGTGACTCGAAAGAGTGTTCTGTACAGCTGATTTTTTGATATTATTGAAATCACTGATTCACAGACTAATTTAACTTGGAACTACTCTAAGCCTTGTGCTGAGAGATGCATTCATTTCCCCTATTAATATTAAATTTCAGCTCTTGGCTCCAGTCTCCTGTAACTTTAAATGGAGAGGGTGGAGGGAAATACAGGCTTTTTTAGCAAGTGAAGGAAAACTTTATCCTAGAATTCTAGAATATCCCTGAGATGGAAGAGACTCACAGGATCAGCCAGCCCAGCTCCTGGCCCTGCACAGACACCCCAAAATCCCACCCTGGGCATCCCTGGAGCTGTGTCCTGATGCTCCTGGAGCTCTGGGGAATGGCACAGGCTCAGCTCTGAGTTTGGGTGTGTGGATCCCCCATGGCCTGTGAGGCTGGTACCCATTCCAGGGACATTCCCTGCCTCCATGATTGAAGCTCAGATTTCATTCCACCTCAAATAGCTTTTGGCATGTCAGTCAGAGGGACTGGAGTTGCAGAAATGCAATATTCCTTCATTTTGATCCTTGATCCCCAGTTTGTGCTTGGAAACAGCCTGGTAGCATTGCTGACAGACAGAGGCTTCATCCTAACGGATTAAATCCCTTTGCATGCAAGATGATTTATCCCTGCAAAATTGATTAAATAGATAAATATATCTTAGTTTCTTTATTTTTTTTCCCCCCTCACTTATTTTTTGTCAGAGTGGAAAGACAGCATCTATCCTTTGATTAACATGTGAAAAATGTGGGGGAGGGAAAAGAAAAGGTGATGTAATTCTTGATGACAAATGTATTTCTAGTTTCTCTTCAAACTACAGCTGGTTTCACACACAGAGGTGTCCCAGCAAAAATTGTCTTTCTGAGGAACCATCAGGATCAAGTTATGGGCCTGTTGGTTATAGCAGTGTTGGTTGCCCTGGAAAGACACCTTTCAAAGAATACAGGATAGATTGGATCTGTGAGTGATTAACTGGAAAAGAATTGACAGGAGGAGCAGCTCTGTTGTCTGAGATACAACAGCAGTGACAACCTGAATGGGACAGAAAGAGCCTGGGAGCAGTTAAAAGGTGCAAGGGAGTGCTTTGGGGCATTTGGAGTGCCGGAGGGAATGCAGGACTCCTGGAAAGGCAGGTTGGAGCTGACAGGATCCTTGGCGTGGTGTGAGGCTGGGGTCCATGCAGAGCTCAGGCACTAAATCCCACGTGTGGGAAAGCAGCAGCATGCAGAGACAAGGCTGGGATTTACTGCTGAAGCACATCACTGTGCAGTAAATCTGATATTTGTTTCCAGCACTGACCAATCCCCAGACATCCCTGAGCCTCCCAAAGCATGCCCCCTCTTGCCTTTAACCATGGGACATATGGTGAGGAATTTTCTTTATCCTGATCCTTGCAGAAGATCAGCTCTTTGTCCTGAGGCCTGGGGATTGATTGCCCTTATCTTAGTCTGCATAAATACAGTTCTGAATATAAATCCAGCCACAATAGTGCTTTGGTCTGGATTTTTTTTTTCCCCCCAGAGGGATTTTGCTCACGATGGATTTAAATTCTAGGGATTTACTTTTTTATCTGCAAAGGCGGTTTGTTATCCAGAAATGTTTTATTTTTATTTATTAGGAGGAACTCTAGTTATTCATTTCCACATCACACTGTTCCTGCCTGGTGCTGTTGCTGTTGAATTTAATTTTTTTCCAGAATGTGGTTTGAATTTAGCATTATTTTTGGAGTGGGCAGCCTGGTCAGGAAGATGACAACTTCCAGAAAGGCATAAGGCTCTTATGCCAAGAACTGTTCTCACTAATGGTGGGATTTCACAACTTCTCCCAAAAGAAGTGAACCTTCCCAGCTCTTGCTTTCACACCAGCTGAATTTAGGACACTGTTCTTTTTGATGTTTCTTGTCTCCTGAGTTCTGTCCAGGCTTCCTCCCAAACAGCTATTCTTAATCTGAAGAGGCAAAAAATAGAAAAGGAGAGAGGAGAAAACAAAACAGAAAAGCCTAAAACAAAACCAACAAAACCCCGTTCTGTTTTGTTGGACTCAGAAGAATCCTCGAGCACAGCTTGACTTTGTGGTGTTAGAGATGTGAGGCAGCTGAACATCTGCTGTGTGCACACTGCTCTTCTAAGGGAAAAGTGGGTTTGAGTTGAATTTGGAGGGAATACAAACCAGCTGGATTGTTGCTGCAGGTTTCCAAGGATGTATTTCTGCAGCTTGAGGTGCTTGAGAGTGTCCAGGGAAGGGGATGGAGCTGGGAAGGGGCTGCAGCCCCAGGAGGGGCTGAGGGAGCTGGGAAGGGGCTGGAGCCCCAGGAGGGGCTGAGTGAGCTGGGGAAGAGGCTCAGCCTGGAGAAAAGGAGCTCAGGGGGGACCTTGTGGCTCTGCACAACTCCTGACAGGAGGGGACAGCCAGGGGGTGTTTGGGCTCTGCTCCCAGGAACAGGGACAGGAGGAGAGGGAACGGCCTCAGGCTGGGCCAGGGGAGGCTCAGGGTGGACATCAGAAGGGATTTCTTCACAGAAAGGATGGTTAAACCTTGGAAGTGGCTGACCAAGGAGTGGTGGAGTCCCCAGCCCTGGAGGGGTCCAGGGAACACCTGGCTGTGGCACTCAGTGCTCTGGGCTGGGTGTCACGGCAGGTTTTGGTCACAGGTTGGACTTGATGAACTCTGAGATCTTTCCCAACCTTTTCCAACCTCTGTGTGAATAAGCTGGGCACACATGAAGGCTCTGTACGAGGTCACTGACAGGAGAGGCCCACGTGAATGACTCCAGGTACTCGTGACTGGAGTCTGGACACAAGTGGTGCCAACTAAACCAAAATTGCCCCTGCTGCTGTTTTACCCAGCCAGCCTGGGTTAATCAGGGAGCTGGGCTCTTTGTGCACAGCACAACAGGGGTTGTGCTTTCAGATAATTGTGTGATTCCTCTTTTCAGCTCACTTAACAGAATTGTACAGGGAGGGAAGCAACATAAGCAGATATTTAATGTGTTAAACTTCTTCCCTGCTCGCTTGTGCAGCTTCATTTCAGCATTCTCAGGTTAGTGGTTTCTCCAGTGTGGGCCTAAAAATGCAACTCCTTAGCTCGTGCAGACCTGGCACTGCTTTGTCCAAGTCAGCGTTTCACACCCACTGAAAATCTGCCCCACCATTTGCAAAAACAGGCCGAGCGTTTCTCCTCCATTGTCACTCCGTCCCCTGCTAAAAGCAATTTTATTGAAATCGCATGGTGTCTTTTAGCCTTCAGTTAAGAGGCATCTTTCACAAAACCCCATCCTTTATTCCCATGTCATTACTGCCTCTGTTGGTGTTCCGAGGGTGCGATGATCGCTCCCAGCTGCGGCTTTATCCCAGTCAGTGGGAGGAAGCTGGGCAGGGAGGATGCTGTGCGTGTGTTCCCCATCGAGCTGGGGCTCAGGAGGACCTGAGGGAGGCGGCGTTGCCTCCTCTGTGCCATAACTCATCCCGGGAATCAATGACAGACGCATCCTTGCAGAGCATCCATTCAGGATTTGCGTGGTCGCGATCCCGCCTTTGTCCTGGGACGAGCGCTGCTTCCTGCTCGTGTTTCTCTTGTTGCTTTCCCAAAGGCAGCTGAAACGTAAATGATTTTCATTTTCAAACATGTTTTTAATACGCCTGCATTGAAAAGCACTCAAATAAGAAGAGATGGTGAGACTTTATACGCTGAAAGTGGCCAATTTTAAACATTTCAAAGAATAAAATGCAGATTAATTGGCTTTCATGGATGCGTTTACATAGGGTACAAAAGCCAGGCAGAGGGAAACTGGAAGAGAGCACTACATTTTCACCATGCTAAGGCTTTTAACCCTGAGGCATTTGCAAGACATTTAGGAACAGTTTTCTTCCTTACATGTTTAGCTGTTCTACATTTTGTCATAAATATTTTACCCTTTTATTTTTCCCCGGTGGACTCTGAAATGTTGAGATGAGAGTGACTTCTTGTTTAACACTTGGCAACTCATCCAGATGAGCAGGGGTTTTGCACAGCTGGGGGACAAAGAGGAAAAGGAGGGTTGGAGTCTCAAATCGTGTTGCAGAACCAGCAGATGGAGCATGAGAGTGCAGAACTCGGTTTGCAATGGTGTGTCTGTCTGTCTGTCTGTACCACCACGTTGTATTTTCATATTGTTTGAGCTTGAAAGTGGACCTTTAAAAGTCATTTGTAGCCACCTGTTCTGTCCATGAGCATTTTTGGTGCCTGTTAAAGGGAGTACCTGAACATGACAAACCCAGAGCAGAGCTCCCATTCCCCTTTGGGCAGTTCTGGGATCCCTTCACAGTTCCCATTACACAGGTGGAAAGCAAAGCCCCCCCATCTCCCCAGGCTGTGGATTTCTGATCCAGCTGATTGCAATGGCCGTGGGACTGGGCTGGAGTTTTTACACTTAGCTACCCTTTTAATTATTTGTTATTCAACTGAGCACAGTGAGGAAAAGGAAATGCTTTCAACTCCTTTAAACTTATTTTTGGTTTTTAGTTTCATAAGCTAAAAGCTTTGGGCTTTTATTTATTTAATTTGGTTTTCTTCATCTGTTTATTTATTTTTTTTTTTAATGTGAAGCCATGGAATATTTTATGACTTTAGAAATAATACTGAAGTACAAACCATAACTGTGACTGCATCAAAGTACTCCAATATTGCTGGGGAGACTTAGAGGCCTAAGCATCCAAATCAGCCTGACAGTTGTTATTACAATGTATTTTGCTCAAGATCCACAAATCCTCATTTCAGCTGCCAATAATCCTTCAAATTATTAAACTAAAATCTTGGTGCAGAGACCATCAGAAGGGGGTTGAAAGCAAGACCACAACCCAGAAGATAACAAAGTCTGGAAGCCTGAACATCCTCATTTCCTCCCTGTGGCACTTGGAGAGGTTTTCTAGCATTCCCTAGAGAAGAAAAAAAAAATAGGAGAAAAGTAGGTCTTACAAATAGATCCAAAGCACCAGAAATTGATTTGTCCATTAATGAAGTTTGAAGAAAATCTTTGGTGAGCCTGGAAGATTAGATTATGTATCAAGGAGCTCCACAACTTGGAAGATAAAGCCTTCAAGTGATAACTGTATTTAATAACATTTTTAATAAGGAGATAAACTGTTGGCATGAAGTTGCCTGTTTTATCAGAGGAGGGACTGAGGCAGAGGAGTGGGATGCTGAATTTAAGACAAGGAATGCTGCACCAAAGACAATGCTGTGTATGAACTTCTGTATTTGTATAAAAACAATCTTCACAGTTATTTTATTCTCTTCAGATGGATTATTTTTAACCTATTATAGGAATAAATCTTTCCACCTACTGTTCTATAGGTCCCTTTGGTATAGTGTTTATGTTTACATTCATAACACATTCCTCTGTATAAAGATCCACACGATTCTTTTTCCTGGACAGAATCATATTTCATTAAAAAACTGAGCCTAAAAGCACAGTTCTAGAGCTGTGATGGTTTCTTATTTCATATGGAATTCAAACTGTCTATGGCAGCTCAGACAAAGCAGTTGCTGCTCTAGGATTGTATAAATGTCTTTTGAGTTGTTGTCTGATGGGTGCCATAGATTAAAACCCAGGTCTGAAGAGCTGAATTTTCGTTCTATAATTTACTCTGTGGTGATGGAAGCGGTTTCGGGTGATAAGAGTTAAATTTCTTGTAAACACTGATTCCCATCACATCTCAGCATGTGCATGATCTTTTCCTTCAAAATCAGACAAGGCACTTGTACGAGTTTCAGGTATAAAACTTCCCTTTCCTTTGTGAAAACTCAACTTTTCTGATTGTGGTTTTTGTCCTGCTCTTCTAAAGAAACCAGGAACCACAGAGTTAAGAGACGAACTTCATAGTACCTGACATAAAATCTGCAGAGTGAAAATGAATTTTGTGTCTACTTTTGTTGTTCCCATTTCTGTTCTGAAGCTGTTTTCAATACTTGTTGCTTCCAATTAATGTTGTGTGTGTGAACTCCAGACAGGCACCTTCTGCCAGCCTTCTCCTGTCTGGGAGAGGCAATTCAGAGCCTTCCCCTGATCCAGCTGGCACAGCAGAGCAAATATTTACTTATTTTCAAACAGAAGCAAATAGCTCAGCGCAGAAGAGTTGGAAGCAGACTCTGTGCAAACAGGTGCTGCATATTCTGTTGGTGTGTTGTGCTGCAACCCATCAGGCATTTAGAGAGAATTTTCCACTGGCACTCGTGGGATTGAGGCTCTCAGGTTGGTGTCAGCACTCCTGGGGTTCCAGACTTGATTAATTAATTTGTATGAGTAATAGTTTGTCTGTCCCTATTTGTCTCTGCCTCTCCCAGGGTAAAAGATGCTCTTGCTTATAATAAGAAATAATCTTCAAACCTGGCTGTGGTGGCCTAGAAGTACCATTACCCCGTTAAAATCCTCTTTAGGCTGTAGGAACTTACCTGTGTGCTGAATGCACAATCATTATCTACTCGTTATTCTGGCCTTTTGTCTGTCCGGGGTGGCCCTTGGCAGTGAAATACTGACAAGTTTTAAAGACAAGTGCTGGTTCCAGAGAGAGGGGAGGGCAGAGCATTGCCTGTGCTCCAGGTGTGTTAAGGAAAGGTAACATCATTAAAGATACCATGTCAGAACATTACAAAAAATCAAAAAGAGGTGGGATATTTTTATTCTATAGCAAAAACTCTCAAATTCTTTTCAAGCAGCGCTGTTTGTTGGGGTGTGTGTTTTCTGTTCTAAATTGCTTTGGTTCTGTTGGGTTTCTTTGTTCAGGGAAAAAGGTCTGGTTTTTGGGTTGTTTGGTTTTTTGTTTTGTTGGGGTTTTTTTTGTTTTTTTTTCTGATTAGAGCAATTTGGGCTAAAATCTTTGCACTGCATCACCTTAATTTTGAGCAATGAAGAAATGTGTTCATATGTTAGTTCTTAAGCCACAATATTCCAGCAGCAATCAGGTCCTGTGGCTACCTCCTGTTAATTGCAACACAGGGCTCTGAAATACCCACCTTTTGCCTTACTTAGCACAGTTTGTGGAAGGGTGGAAGGGATCTTGTTCCACCCCCTGCCCTGGGCAGGGACACCTTCCACTGCCCCAGGGTGCTCCAAGCCCTCTTCCTTCAACTTGGCCTTGGACACTTCCAGGGATGGGACATCCACCAGAAAGATCCAAAAACTCCAATGTGAATTTGTGTCTGAGAGCTTGTTCCACACACTTCTGGAACTTTGGTGGGCTTTTATTTATTCATATTTATTCACCTTGTCAGGGTGATATCTGCCATGAAGAATCTAGAGCATGCCTGGTGCAAAATCCCTTTTTTTTATCTTTACAGGGGGCACAGTCTGGAGGCCCATCCTCCACAACTGTCCCCAAGCACTTGTTCCACTTAGAAGCTGATAAATGGAAACAGAAGGATTTGTAGAAACTCAGAATGTACCTGGATCTCAATTTTTCAATGACAAGATAATTACTGAAATCTATATATGTTTTGTGCAATGTACTCTTTGTCCACCAAAAAGAACTGAAGGCTCTCTGACCTGCCAGGGACACAGCCAGGTTGGACATTGCTTTTGTGTAAAAATGGATTTTTCTGCTCAGAAGTTCTTTCCTGTGAAGTCATCACTTGCTGAGGTTGGTGGGAAGGGGATGAGTCTTCATTTGAATCTCCCCGGAGTACTCAGGCTTCAGAAACAGCAATATTTGGAAGAACATGTACAGAGGTTTGGTTTTTTCCAGCACACTTCTCTCATTCACGGGATGAAAAAGGACCTCACAAATCTCTCAGTTTCTTTGTACAAGGTGTCCCCACCCATGGCAGGGGTTGGAGGAAGAGGAATATTAAGGTCCCTTCCAGGCTAAACCATGCTGAGGTCCTGTGACCCAGCTCTGGAACCTCTGGTGGTGTAAAACAGCTTCTCCTCCCCCAGGGATGCATTTCCCTCACTGCAGCACCCATCCCCTGTTAACCACCCCTCTTGGCACAATCCTGTTCATCCCTTCCACCCTTTCCAGCTGGATTGCTCAGATCTTTTCAGCTGTCAGCAAATCTGAACAGTTCCTCCCTTAACCCAGACATTCCTACCCAGACAGACGTGTTCGTGTGACTCTTCTAGAGGCAAATAACTCCAAGGAGAGGTTATCCTCCAGAGGTTAGGTGAGAAAAGCAGGATGGGATTAAACTGCTGCCATTTCTCATGGAGAAATCCCTTGTAATCAGCACAGGGGGACAAAGCCTTGCACAGTGCAGAGATTTGCACAAGAGTCACGGAATGGCCTTGCCTCTGATCGTGTGCTTCAGTGTGTTGACAGACAGAAATGCTTTTAAACTCAAATGCCTTTAAGACTTTATGAAACAAATCCTACCCCAGGGTTGGGGACCAGGGTACTAATGGCATATCACCTTCAGCATTGCCTTCAAATTTGTCTTCCTTTAAGGGAGTTGGGCTGCAGTAGCAAACTGCAGTGTCAAACTGCAGTGTCAAACTGCAGCCTCAGTCCTCCATCTGTTCCCTCCTGAGGGCTGAAGGACCCCAGGAGATGCTCTGGGCCCCTTCACACCACTGCAGGTTTCCTTCTTGTGTATTCAGAGCACAGAAACAGCAGTGATGTGGTCACATTTTGGGCAGCAAAGCTGAGTGATTCCCAGACTGTGCTGACAGGTCTAGCCTTAAAAATCCTTCCTGCTTGGCTTCTGTGATATTTGTGAGAGTTACAGTGCTGTTGCTCCAAAGAACTCAAAACCCCTGAGTCGGAAGCTGACCCTCTCTTTCCCCACTCTGTATTCATGGACTCTCATGAAATGTGGTTGGGTTTTTTTTGTGTTTTTAAACTTTTTGCTTTTCCTTTCATGAGTGTCAGGCACAAATCACTCCTTCATTCTCCATGCAGATCTGCAGGCAGTGACCCCCTGCTTCCAGGCTGCTGTCTGTGCTCTCCTGTCTGCTGCATCGTTCCTCCTGAGGATGGAAAACCTGTCTGGAGTGGCAAAGCTGGCAGCTTTCCCTGTGATATCCTGGCACAGGAAAACGGGAGTTTATGTTAGCTGTGTGGTGGCTCCATGTCTGCTTTGGGCATCCAGGAGATGAGGGTGGGGGCAGGTTGCTAAAAGAACTCTGTGGGATCTGTTCCTTGTTGTCCCTCATGTCCAGCTCCAGGACAGTCAACAGAGTGGAACGTGGAGCCAGAGCTTTGAGGCTGGCTGAGACCCTGGCTGGAAGTGCTTTCTCCAGCCTCAAAAAGCTGCTGAGAAAGAGGCTGCCCTCACTGCCTGCCTTTTCTCTCTCTGCTGTGCTGGGGAGGTGGAAGAGGCTCTGTTGCCCCTCCCAGAGGTCCCCGTGGAGCCCAGGAACGCCTTTGCTGCCGCAGGAAACGCGCAGCGCTGGGGCTCCTCTGATCACACTTGGCTCAGACAATTCCTCTGAGCTTCCCGGGCTTCTTTCAGAGGTACCCACCAAATTATGCAGCTCGCTATAATTTTAGCTTTGCTTACACTAAAATACCACTCTAGACTATCCAGGGAGCCCTGCTCTGTGTTGTCTGCTGGAAGAGAAGCGTGGGAGCCTGAGGATCTGTGCCAGTCTGTGTGATGTGTGATGTGCAGAGCTTTACGTGTCCTGCACTGCTGAGGATGTCTCACCATGCTGGAGACATCCACCAGGGCAGGTTTGACAGGACTTGCACCAAGCACTGCTGCTTGGCAGCCTGGGTTTTTTTGGTGCATGGTGATTTTTGGGGGTTTTTAATGTGTATGGTTCAATTTAGAGGGGAGTGGATGTTGGGAATGCTGTCAAGATCACTGTGGATACAGCAGTGCTGGGTTGAGTGCTGTTCAAATTTTACATTATCATCTCTCACTTCTGTTTCTTTTATTTTCTTTAAATTTTATTGTCTCTCATCTGATGAAAAAGCAGTATTTGAATTTCAGAGCTGAGCTGGTGCTCTGTCCTGTGGGAATAAGAGCTCAGCTTCTCCTCCCTAAAGCACAGTCTCAGATCTCTGAGATCTCTGTTTCCTTTAAGTGCTGTCCCAGCTTTCAGCTGTTGAGTGCCTGTTTGCCTTGCACTGGTGTGTGAAGTGGGTAGTGAATCCTGCTGCCTTCAGATTCTGGGAATTGTCCTAGGAGGATGAGGCACTGTGGAGTAGGATTTTTTTCATGTTATAAATTGTGTTGTCTGGGTAAGACTTTTGGGTTTTAATTAATGTTTTTACAAACTTGCATGGTGAGTTAAACATGCCATTTTCAAACAGTAACTCACGCATTATATCATTCCTTAGACAAAATTTCTTGGCTGGGGGGAGAATTGCCTGGATTGGATGGATAAAATGGATTGCCTGGACTGAAGATGGATATTTGAAAGGTTGTTTGTAGGGAGGGGGAAGTAACCTCAGAGTAAAATGTGTGGCAGCCATATAACCAAGTCAGGTCACTTGCTTAGAGGCAGCTTTGGAGGGTTTCATGATTTTATCCCATTGAATGTATTTTTTATAATAATGTAAGTTGGTGACATTTTGTCTCTGCAGTGCCTTGCACAGAGGAAGTGGTGTTTGCTCTGTGTCTGTGCTTCTCTCCCTCAGAATCAGCCCCCCTGTGTGTTGGTGCTCTGGGAACCCGAGAGTCACAGCTCACAGGCCCTGATCCAATCTGAATAAATTGCTGTGAGCACAGACTGGGAGAAGCAGCCATTGGAGAGACCTGTGGAGAAGCACTTGGGGATTCTCATGGGTGGAAAACTGGGCATTTTTGTATGGACAGAGAGTGACAGGACAAGGGGAAATGGCTTTAAACTGAAAGAGGGCTGGTTTAGATTGGATGCTAGGAAGAAATTCTTCCCTGGAAGTGTCCAAGGCCAGGTTGGACAGGGATTGGAGCAGCCTGGGATAGTGGAAGGTGTCCCTGCCCATGGCAGGGGGCTGGAATGAGATTGTCCTTGAGGTCGCTTCCAACCCAAACCATTCTGTGATTCTATACACACAAAGAGGCATTAAACATTTTGAGATCATTGTTTTGTCATTGCATTAAAATCTGGAGGAGAGGATGCAATCCCCAGCTATTGCAGTTCACATCAATTGCATTTCTAACCCCTGCTTCCTCAGAGCATCACTGTCAAATTCATATAGACACTGTTTAAACATTTATTTATCTATACACTGAAATTGTTGTCTAAAACTGAAGTGTGAAGTTGGTTACTGTGTTCAGTGTGGCTGAGGCAGAAGTAGCAGATGAAAGAGGAAGAATCACCTAATTATTGCCTAATTCTAAGCACTGGTGTTCAAGTGTGAAGTGCTACTGATGTAATTAAAGTGTAGCAGAAGCAGTGCAACTTTCCTATTGTCAAAATATTCAGCTTGACATACAACATGGAAAATCCAGGAACTTCTTTCAGCTTTCAGTGTTAATCAGTGCTGAGGAGCTATTTTCTTCCTAATACCATCTGCAAGTCTCCATCAATACTGTGCAAGTGTTGATTGTGTGTTACAATACTTCATTTTAATTAGACTCCATAGGAGATAGTTAAAGGGTTGATGGGGGAAGATATTGTAGCAGTAAATATTATGGCACATTTGGAAACGGAGAGGGGAAGAGGAACGTGTTGGCTTCAGTGGTGACATAAGTGATGTTCTGCACTCTGGGACACACTTGTCACTGCTGGGGACTGCAGGCACTCGGTGATAGATTGCATTTCAGTTTAGCAAATTTCCTTAGGGGGGTAGTTTGTCACTGTAACACCCTGGTGAGGAGATGCAGCAGCCGTGCCTGTGCTCATCACCAACTCCTGGGTCACCCTGGCAGGTGAGGGGTGGCCTTGGCAGGTGAGAGGTGGCCCTGGCAGGTAAGGGGTGGCCCTGGCAGGTGGCTGGTGGCCCTGGCAGGTGGGGCTGGCCCTGGCAGGTGAGGGCTGGCCCTGGCAGGTGAGGGATGGCCCTGGCAGGTGACTGGTGGCCATGTGGGTCACAGAGCAGAGCAGACCCAGCTGGATGCTGATCCAGAACCAGGGCACCTGGGTGGGCTCAGGGCTCAGTCTCAAGGTGCTCTGTCTGAGGAAGGACTTGGTGACAGGAGGGGCAGCTGGACAGGAGGAGGGGACAGGGGAGTGTCTCTGCAAAAGCAAAGATGCACTCAAGTGACTGTCCCAGTCCTCTAGTCCCAGAATCAGGCAGTGATGCTTTTATTGCCATTTTGCTTCTATTTATTGATCAGGTTTCTCTGGCCCAGAGGCTGCTCAGAGGAGCTTTACCCCTCTGCTTTGTGTTTCATTGAACTCAGAGTTCTTTTTCTGGCTCTAAGCTGTAACTCACTGCAGGGTCAGCAGGTTGTGGCATTTATTCACACTAAATACTGAACAGACACTAAAACCTAATTAGAAAACAGAACAGCTTCCTCCCTGTCCCTGCACAGGATGGGGAAAGTCATTTCAGGGAAATGAAGTAACCTGGCCTAGCTTCTAAATATAGAGACATCAATAAAACCTGTGGCAAATGTGGATTTCAGTGTGACTCCTGGGCCAAGCAGCAGCTATCACATTTCTAATGCAGTGCAGGTTCTCACATGGATTCTCAGTTACTGGTTCTGCCATCCCAAGATGAGACAAAATGAGGTTTCCTTGTGTAGTAGGTGGCAGTTTGAAGCATTAACTGCTGTGGAAGAAGATTTGAAAGGCAATTTCCCATCTCAATTTTCTCTTCAGTCATTAAAATTCATCTTCAGTTCTTCAAGTATCCAAATTTCTGTTCTGCTTAGGTATCTGGGTTGGAGATCTTACTGCACTGAATATCCCTTAAGTTTATAGCAAACCATTTTACAAGCCATCCATGATTCTCCAGATTTATCTTTAGAAGATTAATTTTTCCCTCCCCACAAAATTGATGCTAATCTTGCTATGAACTGAGTTTAAAACTCCTTAAACCTGAAGTTACTTCTTTACTCTTTACTTATGAGAGTTTAGCACTGCTCAGCTCCTTTCCTGTCACTTGTCTACAGGTTGTTCTCCTTCTGGGATTCTTTAAAATGTTCTTCTGTGGCACTGATCACTCTGGCATCACTCAGGTGAGAGGTGTGAGGAGCTGAGCGTGCTATTTACTCCTCTGTGCATTAAAAGCATCTACTTGGGAAGTGAGGGAACTCAAAGTTTGTCCTAGAAGTGCAGAAGAGGATAAAAATAACTTAATAACTGTGCCATCTTATTTGAATTTAAAATAGATCTCTTTTTAATTCATAAAAAGAGAGTTGTCAGGCGTTGGGTGACAGAGGGTGATGAATTCGTGTGGGAGTGTGGACTTCCTGCGCTTCCTTTCTTTAGGAAGCTTGTGGAAGGGGAATAACCTTTTGTCATGCTCATGTCACATTTTATTTTGGCTTAAGTCTGATGAGAGAAGAGAGAAATCTGGCTGTCAAGAACAGCCTGTCTCCTCCGTGTGTCTTTTTTGTTCCTCTGATCCTCAGCTTCTGCTGCTCCTTGGAGCGCAGGAGAGGCAAAGCTCCAGCTAATCCAAGCAGGAGCAGCTGTGGCCTTTTCCTCTGCCCTCTGCTGCCAATTGTCCTGCTCCCATCCCTGACTTTTGCCTGCTGCAGAGTTCTACTCTCATCTCTCCTTAATGCTGGCTCCACACCCCATCTGATTCTGCTAATTATGTTTAATTCCACAGCCAGGTTAATTGTGAGCACTCCGTGCTGTGTTGAATCACCTGGGTTGTGGGAGCTGTGTGGGGCTTTTTGTCTAGGCAGAAGCCTTCATAAATGATAATTTCAAAGATTTAAGGTTAATTACAACACTCTGGGTGAGTGTTAATTCTGGGGAAGGGAAACATGGATACAGGGAAGACTCATTGATATCCCAGCCATGACTTTGCTCTCCTGGAAGGCACACAAGGGTGTGAGGACATTCATGTTTTTCTCTGACATTCTTTTGTGTTTAAAGTCAGACACTAAAGAAAAAGGTTAAATGGATGGTGAGAACCTCTTCTTATTGCCTTTATTTTTTTCTTTGATTGTGCCCATAATTGTGTGCTACTCATTAAGTAGTCGAAGGCCTTTTGAAAAGTCCTTTCACTTGAGAAAGATGCCAGGCAGAGCTGCTTGTGAAATAATTACAGAAAATGAGTGTTGATGCATGTTTTGACTCTGCTGTAGAAGTAATTCTGTCTTCTCTAGCTGAAGTAATTACATTTGTTTCTAGATAGAAGAAGAGAAATGGCAATTGTAAAAAAAACTCCATAGATCTCACTTCTACATTTATGTAGTGGCAGATAGATGGGTAGCAAAAAATTAATTATGATATTAGTGTAGTCATTATTGTGTGTTATTTATTGAAGGGAGGTACCATTATTAAACACTTGCAGTCATGGAAGATTTGTGGGACTTACAGACTCCTTTGCTTGATGGTTACTTTCTTTAGCACTGAGGAGTATAAACACATTTACAGTGTGTTAAGGTAATAATTTAGGATAGATATCTGCAACAACTCACTAGCTATTAATTACTTTTTTTTTCCTTCTGAGAGAAGAGCGTTTCAGTTATTACAATCCACAGTGCACACATCAGGGAGGGCTGAGTGCTTGTATTTCTGTGTATGGGAAGTTTCCCCTCAGCTCAGATGGCCAGGAGGGTAAAACTGTGCAGCAGCTGGGAGGATGCCTTTGCTGGTTTTGGAGCGGGGTGGATCTGCTGTGTTTGATGTGGATCAGGAAGCAGTCAGGAGAGAACACCACTGCTCTTATCCCTAAAAATCCTGCCAGTCAATTCCCATTTCACCCTCTGTCTTTTATTTTAAGGAAATCAACTTTTATCTTACACTGAAAAGGTGAAAGTAACCTTCGCTGCAAATTTGGATTAAACTTTTTGGAGTAAACCTTGGATACATTCTGGCCCAGAATGTACTAAAGTCTTATTGGCCCCTGTGTGAAAGCAGAATCAGGCATCTGGAATATGCACTGTATGCTTCTGTGAGTTGCTTGGTGATAGACTATGAATTACTGAGTGTATTGTTAAAGATAGAAGTTAAAGTGAAAGGAGTGAAGTGGAAGAATGCTTTGAGTTCTCAATGAGATGCCTGATTCTCTGTTTAGTATCAGTTAATCTACATATTTCCTGGAGAGGCTTCTTATTTCTCTGTCTTCCTAATGCTTTCACTCATCTGGCAAGAATAATTTACATTTCCAGGACTTGATATTGAACGGGTGTACCTTGATTTCAAACTGAAAGAGCAGAAATTTAGGGTAGATACAGGAAAGAAATTGCTTTGTATAAGGGTGGGCAGGCCCTGGCACAGGGTGCCCAGAGCAGCTGTGGCTGCCCCTGGATCCCTGGCAGTGTCCAAGGCCAGGCTGGACAGGGCTGGGAGCAGCCTGGGACAGTGGGAGGTGTCCCTGCCATGGCAGGGGTGGCACTGGATGAGCTTTAAGGACCCTTCAAACCCAAACTCTTCCATGATCCCACCTCAGTGTGGTGTCATGAGCTCAAGGCTGGTCACGGGTTTGACCTGGCACTTTTGCATTTCTGAGATCTGTGCTGGGGGAACATTTTGAATCACCCTGCTGGCCACTGAGCAGGGAAAAGCTGTCTGTATAAAATCACTTACAGGCTTCCAGGATTAATTCCTGCAAGCTTTGTTTGCTTTGTTTTCCAAAGAGGACAAAGTGTTCAGCTGCCCTCTGTGAGGCGAAGGGAGCAGCACAGTGGACAGCAAACCCCTCTGCTCCAAACCAGACCCGTATTACATTTTAAACAAAAAAATAAAACCTCTCATAATTCCCGTGCCATTGTATCATCCTTTGGAATCGAATTCTATTTGCAAGGCATTTCTTTCAATTTCTAAGGGAAGGCTGTCAAAAAGTGAGTCAAGAACCCTCCTACTTTTTGCAGAGCAGAAGGTCAGAGTCCTGAGAGTTTTGCCTTGGCATAAAAGTTTGATGAGTTGGCCAAACCACTGTGCAGAGTTGCATACAAATTGGCCCTCAGTGAGTCACAAAATAATACTCAGCTTCCATTTTTTTTGTTATTTTTTCTTGCTTGTGCTGGAAAGCTTTGGGAGACACATGATGCTGTCAAGCCTGTCAAAACTTCATACAGGCAATCTCAGGTCTAAAAAAAAAAAAAAAAAGTTAAATAAAAAATCCAACTGGTGTGAATGGGAACAGGGAGAATCTGGCAATCTTGCTGACATCAAGGAATGAGAAGAGTGTTGAGAGATTCCCCCTCTCCAAAATCATGAGCGCCATATGTTCAACTTGGATTCTCTTGGTTTCTTGGGGAGTAAAACAAAAAGGCCATCTTCCCCCTCCTCCCCCCACAGGCCTGTGAAAGAAAACAGTGTATGTTACATTTCTGTGCTAGCACAGCCCAAATGGGGGGGAAGGTCTGTCTCTAGCTGGTTTCAGGCCATGGGATTACACTGGGGACAGGCAGGGGTGAAGGTGTTTTGGGGGGCTCCTGGAGGCCTGTGGGTGACTGGAGCTTCTTGGAAAAGCTATTTCCTTACAGAAAGTTCATCACCACTGCTGGGAGGGCAGCATGGCAGCATCCAAGCACTCCAAGAGCTCTTGGAGTGCAGCAAGGATCATTCCAGGCTGCAGGGGCTGAGTGAGCCCAAATGGGGCTCTCAGCTGGAGCTGCTGCTCCTGAGCATTTGGGACTCTGGAGGGTGGTGGCAGCTCTGGGAACATCAGAGGATGGGAAGTCAGGAGGGTGATGGTTGTGAAAAAGAGGATGCAGCCACATAATTTTGGAGATGTGTAGTGAGAGAGCTAGAGAAAAAAAATGGATATGTTTGAATTCCAGAATTGAATGTAACTTTGAAGTTAGCTGTGCTTTTGGCAGGGAGTTGAATCAGATGACTTGGAAATGTCCCCTCCATCCTGAATTATTCAGTGACTGGTTTTACTCATTTGTCATGGCCTTTAGTGGGGTATATCACAGGTTATTGTCTTCTTGTTCAACAGGAATCTTTAATTTGCTGTTCCTCTTCCTCAAAACCTCATTCTTCCAGGAATCTGAGTTCCTTTATCCTTTTTAATGTTGTAATATCATCTGTTGGTGTGTGTTGGAGGTGGAGTGATGTGGGGAAAAAGTTGCAGAATAAATCAAGGATTTTTGGTCAGAGGATGAGGAGAAATGGGTAAAAAGCAGGAATTTGTGGTCATCCTGTTAAGGGATTGTTGTTCCTAGGGACATTCTGCAGGAAAAACTGCTCCAGAGATATTCATGTAAATACTTGACACTGTTCTTCATGAACTTTCCCTGTGCAATTTTAACTCAGAGGGAAAGACATTTTTATTAACTCTATTGTGCAGCCTTTGTGAGCTGCCTGAGCTCCCAGGTGGATCACACACAACCAAGGAGCAGCTGTATGAGGAGTGAGGTCCTTTTGCTCAATGGGGAGCTGCATACACTGGATTTTGAAAGATTCCATTTAAGGGAAAATAAGAGATTTTCAAAGCTGGCATTTTTCAAGTAAATAACTCTTTAGCTTTGATATACTTGCTTCATGCTGCCTTGTCAGTGGAGAGGAAAGATGTACCTTAAATCAAAGTGGACAACTGAGAATGTAAGCTAATAAAAGATTACAATAAAAGAAAGCAATCCCTGCTACAAAAAAGAGTAAGGTTTGTATCCATTGCAGGAAACATTCATAGGAATGAATACTTAAATTATATCCTGGTCTCAGAGACTGTTGGTGAAGCTTTATCAGGCACTTAAAGCTCTGCAGAGGAATGTGAAAAATAATAATAGGGGGAAAGTATCCCCAGCCACTCGGTTTTCAGTCACCTTGCAGAGTTTCCTAATGTTGCCATTAGAAAAGAAAAAAATCTCAAATGGGCTAATATGAGTTTTGCTGAGCAGGCAGGTACACAGCACCTGGTCCAGGATTCATAAGCCTTGTATTTCATACCTGAAATCATCATGACTGATATTTGGGGAGCAGTAGCCCACTGACCCTGAGCAGCCCTGCATCATTACAGAGCAGCCGTGCAGGAGGCACCAGCCTGCTGCTATCATGGAGAGCATTCATCACTTTTAGGGAAATCTGAGCTCCTGGACTTGAGGGAGTGTTCCAAACGAGTGGTGACTGCTGAGAACAGGGGAAACCAGTTGAGTTTTCTGTAAAACTTTGCCATCCTGCTGTCTTTGACAGGGTAAATTGCAACTGCTGTTCCCAGAGACCTGGGTGTATTCAGCACTCGCAGTGTTCCTCCAATGGGCGCTGTTTTGGAGTTTGTTCCCTTCCTGATTTCAGTAATATTGTTGTGCAGAGGATATTGAGCCAGGTTTACATGCAGAAAGGTTTAATGTATCTGTTGCTGATGGCAGTTAAAATTATTGAGGGAAAGCAGGAACCAGAAGACCAAAACCCCAAAGAAAACAAAAAAGACAGGAAAAAACAAAAGGGAAAGAGAAAGGAGAAAAGTCTTAGTGACCAACTGGAAGGGGAAGTGATGAAATTCTCCCTCCAGTACCTCTACAGTGAAATTCTACAATACTTTGATAAAGGAGCCATGAACATGTCATCAGGATCTTCTCAAACTCCTGGTGGGTTGCAGCAGCTTGAGTCAGGGCTGGAGCACGTTTTGGGCAGAGCTGAGGCATGGAGAGCCTCGGTTCCACTGGGACTGAGGCACAGGAGACTCTGTGCCCCTCTGTGTCCTGGGCATTCCCTGCCTGGGCCTGCGTGACCAGCACCCTGCAATGCTTCATCTCCCACCCTCCACTTTCCTACCCAGGAATTCTGTAGGAGAAGGTGGCAGTATGGAAAAAAACCCAAAAATGTAAATAACCACATTAGTCTTCCAGATAAACACCTCTGTGACATGACAGGGAAAACTGGATGCTGCAGCTCTGAAGCAGAAGACAGTACTGTGATGAGTAGGATTTTGGCTGACTCTCAAAATAGTGTTGGTATTTCTATCTTTTACAGGGAAAAATTGCAACAATTTTCACTACTTCAGGCACAGGCCCTGCAGCAAGGAAGAACAGAACCTGAAAAAGCAGTAAAGCAACAGTACCAGCACATCCCTCTGCCACCAACACCCTGCTGTTGTACACATCCTAGAAAACCATTCTCACAGAGTGTAAAATTGTCAAAGATTTCCAGGGTATTTCATGCCAAACTGCACCAAACTGAGCTGCTCAGTCCTCTGAATGTCATCCCTTGTTTTGTTTTCACAGTCAATGTAAATGAATTAGCAATGGTTTGCCACTTACTATAAATAATGCCCTATTTCCTGCCTGTAGCTGTGCAGATCCTGCAGGAGATGATGTTTTTGACAGCCCATAGGCCTGACAGAGCTGTTTCTCTGGAGACAGTTTGGGCTGGTAGCAGTGATATGTGCATGGTTTTAGGCATTGCGGATCTGGGAGCAGCTGGGTTTGACTTCCATTTATCCTGTGGTATATCCTGCTCCATTAAAAAAAAAAAAAAAACAAACCAAAGCCACAACAGTCAAGTGACCAAAGTGTGCTTGACAGAGCCTCAGGCCTGGAAAAGTGAAAAGCTTGGAGCTTCAGCAGGGAATGAACATTGAACAGAGGCAGGGATGCACCTGGTGATGAAAGGACAGGTGAAGAGAGGTACAAGGGAGCATTAGGGAGAAATAGCAAGAGATGCAATATGGTACATAGAAAATATGTTATTTGATGTAAAGGATTCCTGTGTGTCAGGGGATTTCCCTGAACAGAATCTTGGCATGAGCAGGGTTCTGTCCAAGGCCATGGAGTTCTGTTTGAGTCAGATTCATATGATTAAGATCCCATTGAAGTTTGAGGTGAAAATCTGTAAGGATGGCTTTTAGTGAATTCTGGAGCATCACATAAATAATTTCAAATCATAGAATGTACTATGGGTAATGCACATTTTTCCTAGAAAGACAGACAGACAAACTTGGGGTTGTTCTGCCTGGAGAAGGCTCTGGAGACATCTCAGAGCCACTTCCAGTGCCTAAAGGGAGCTTATAAAAAGATGGAGAGCCAGTTTTACATGGGCAGATAGTGACAGGACAAGGAGGAATGGCTTCAAACTGACAGAGAGATTTAGATTAGATACTAGAAATTGTTGGCTGTGAGGGTGGGCAGGCCCTGGCACAGGGTGCCCAGAGCAGCTGTGGCTGCCCCTGGATCCCTGGCAGTGCCCAAGGCCAGGCTGGACAGGGCTTGGAGCAGCCTGGGACAGTGGAAAGTGTCCCTGCCCATGGCAGGGGTGACACTGGATTAATTTTAAGGTCCCTTCCAACCCAACCCATTCTGGGATTCTCTGCTCACTACGATGCTGCAAAGCAGTCAAATTGAGCCTACCCAGAATAAATTGTCTGGGGACAAATTGTCTGTCCCTGTTGTGCCTCACTGACCATCCCTGGCGTGTTAAAGCAGGGGCAAACACTGCTGTGCACCAAGGGGCTGTGCTGAGAGGAACAGCCTGGCTGGGGAATGGACACAGCAGCACAGTGGGTGAAGGTGCTCCCAGCAGGAGATACCTGCAGGCTCCTGGGCTCTCCTCTGAGAGCAGTGAATCACAGGTAGTGCAGTCTGTTCACTGGGAATCGCATGGGATTGAGAGAACATCCCTGAAACTGCCTCAAGCAGTCCCCAGCTTTTTCACCTGGGTTTGTGGTGCCTAAAGGTTTGTTTTGAGAGGGCTGGATTCACTGGGAGTGAGCTGGTGTTTTAAAATCTGCTGCTCTTAGTATGAAAGGATCTTAAACCAGAGTACATTCAGTGCTGCAGCAAACTGTGTGCAGGGATATCCTAGGGAAGGTGTAGGTTGTGAAGTGTTTGTAAATGTTTTGCTTTCATTTTAGCAAAAACATGTGGTAGAGGAGAGATAAATAAGGAAAGAGAGGTTGAAGCAGCTATAGCAGTCTTTAGTGGAGAGCTGACAAGTTTAAATGTCAAGGCCATAATAGCAATTAATTCCAAATGCTTAATTATCATTTTATAGCCAGGATTTGATCTACAGTCCACAAAGCCAAATACAAATTAAATTGCCTTCTGCTGAAATATGGCCACTGAGAGACTAAGACATAGTAAGTGTTTTACTCCAGGAACATTATATAATGACCCATAATTTTGGTGAAAATGAGATGGAAACATCTCTTAAGGCTCTATTTTAGCACACAAAAGCACAACACCTTGGAATACCTCACATAGCTGTGTTTTGTGTTGGCCAAAATGGCTCAGGACTCGCCTCAGAAATGCTGGATGTCACACTGGGAATGAATTTTTGTGTTTAGCTGCGTTTATTTACAGAGGCACACAAATGCTTCCCAGCCCTGAGCTTTCTGGTGTGTGTTTTGAGAGGAGAGTTTGTCAGCAAACAATGCAGCACACTCTGGGAGAGCTGGGGGAGCAATTCTCCTCGCTGGCACCCCGGGCTCAGAACCCAGCAACTCTGGGGCAGGGAGCTCCATCTGCTGCCCTGGGTCTCTCCGAGGGACAGGCTCTGTGTTGACCTGGTTTTTCTGAGTTTCTTTAAAGCCTTCTACTTATTCATAAGATGGAGTCAGTTCTTTAGTTTCTGTACAATACTAAGGGTCAGTTTTTCACTTTCTCGTGCTTTGGAACAGAAACAACCTTTCTTGTTTTTGTTCACTGTCTTTGTTTACATATTTCTAGCCTGAAAATAATGTTGGTTGACAGCTGCTCTGGCCAGTGGGCTGAAGGGGTAGTAACCCCAGAAGCCAATCCACAACCAGACCCACAAATGTATAAAAATGAAATAAATAAGCAGGCTCACCCTCTTTTTGGGGAGCAGCTCTGCACTGCAGCCCTCCTGCCCCGTGTCACTGTTTGTGTGCCACTTTCCCAGCTCTGCGCTGAAGGTGCAGGGCTGCCTGTGCAGGGCAGGCAGCAGCAGGCTCTGCTGGAAATTTCAGGTGCAATCTGGCTGTTATTACACGGGTTTTGTTACAACCTCGATGGTTTTCAGCAGCAGCCAGCCCTGGTGTGTGTGTGTTACCTGGCAGCTGCAATCTGTGAGATTCCTTGCTTGCCACCACAGCTTGTGCTGGCCTCGTTTGTCTGCCCATTGGTTCAGCAGGAGCCTGGTAAAAAGTGGGGAATTATCACAGGTTGTTGTCTTCTTGTTCAACAGGGATCTTTAATAAAGCTCTGTGTGCGTGCAGACTGCTGGGCAAAAATGCATTTTGCTGCTACGGCCCAATATTACAGCTCCATTTGCAAAGGAGCCCTGAGTTTGTATTGATGGGCTGCTTTACTTAGTGTGAAAAAGGCATGTTGGCTTTTCCATCCTCAGACTTGTCCTGCAGTGTCTTTATGTCCTTATCCATATGGATGATGTTCTGATACATATTAGCATTGCTTTGTAATCTCTCTCTTCTGAACTGCTTGGGGATTCTGCAGTGGTGCTCGCAAGATATTTGTGAATTAAGATTACAGACTGAGCTGTCTCCTCATTTATGCTCTTTGCTGCTGTTCACACTGCAGCTTGAAAAGGAAAAAAGCCTTAATGCACCTTTCCCAGCTCATGTGCAGGCAGAGCTTCTGGCATCTCCCATTATGGTTTTAGAAGTTTAAAATAATAATGAAAAACAAACTAAAATTCAAGCCCTGACAGGGTGAATTTCTTGATTATCCAGAGTTCATGACAATGTCAGTTGGTAATTTTTACTGGTCAGTACCTTCTATTCTTTAAAATCTTTGTGAACATAGAATCATAAAATTAGTAAGGTTGGAAAAGACCTCAGAGAACAAGTCCAGCCCTTGAGGCAGCACTGCAAAGCCCATCACTAATCCACGTCTCTGGGCACCACATCTGTGTGTTTGCTGCATGCTTTCAGCAATGATGATTTCACTGCCTCCCTGGCCAGCCTGTTGCAAAGCCTCCAAACCCTTTCAGTGGAGATTTTTTTCCTAACAGTCTGCTTTAGCCTCCTGCTGTCTCAGGTAATGACTGAAAAGTGATGAAAATGTGGGTTTATATCACCTGGTACAGACAGCTCTCCATTGCATTCACATTTCTTCCTGGGAGCTTCTTGGTTTGAGAGAAAACATAAAACCTGGTTTTGTCCTGTTTATGAATGGCTGCTGACAAAGTTTCTCAGTCACTGCAGAGTACACAGGAGAGGAAAGAGAGGAAATTATTAATATTCAAATATAATTTGCTGCTTGGCTGGTTTGGACAGGACAGTGTGAGCTGTGGTTACACATCTCAGGGAGAGTCACCTGGCCAGGTTCAGGTGAAGATGTGTTTATGTAAATACATCCCAAAAACTTGGAGGGGATGGCAGTTGGTCTTCCTTCTCAAAATGAGAATATCTTGTGGCTACACTTGTAAATATTAGCATTGACCTGGTTAGGGAAGTTTTATTAAGGAATGTGGCTGGAAGGAAAATCTTCTCAGCCTCTTGAACGTGACCAAGGGATATGGGAGACCTCATTCACTATACCAGACTTCAGGTCATTGTGCTGTGTCTCATAGGAGAAAAGAGAGGTCCTGCAGGCTGAAATAAGTTAGTTAATGTAGGCAGAGGGGTCTTGAAACAGCAGCAGTCCCTGGAAGGAGTGCACTGCTGCTGACACGCTTTCTGCTTTGTAGGGGAAACTCTTCAGTTGTGCCTGTTCAGGTTTAGATTAACAGAGCAAGGAGGTGCACACAAGGTGCTTGTAGAGATGTGGTTTTAGTTGCCTTTTCCCTTTGTTTCTTACATTCTGCAGACCCCTAAAACTCGAGTCAATTCTGCTGATTAGCTCATCAAACAGATGAGCTCCTCAGCACCCAACTTTGATCTTTGCTGTCTTACAGATTTCAATGATAAAGTGAGCCTGTGATTTTCTGTTGAGGAGTCAGAAATAAAAAAGGACAAATTTGAACAGCCCAGAAGATTTCTTACCAGTCTAACATTCTATTTATGGTGCTTTATTTTGCAAGATGTTCCACTTAAGCCTCTCTTCTTCTCTAAATACCATCACCTTCCACCTATGGATGCCCTTGGATCCCTGGCAGTGCCCAAGGCCAGGCTGGACAGGGCTTGGAGCACCCTGGGACAGTGGAAGGTGTCCGTGCCATGGCAGGGATGGATTGAGGTGATCTTTAATGTCCCTTTGAACTCAAAACCATTCTGTGATAGTTCTCAGCCCCTTTCTGGTGGTAGCAGCAACAATTTAAAGAGTGAATTTGCACATCCTTGACTCAGAAGTTCCACGGTCAAAGGCAGCTGAACACAGGGGGCTGTGACCAGCAGGTCCCATCTGTTGGGAGGTGTCTGCAGCTCACCCTGCTCTCCCTGGATGGGAGAAATTCTGTGCCTCTTTCTAAGACTGAATCATTTCCCTGATCCACATTCAGAGAAAACACAGTGAATCAGGCCATGGTGAAAAGGTGGATTTTACTTTATTGAACTCTTTCAAATTTTACGGTCTGAGGTTGAGAAAAGAATGAGTTACATTCCTAATTTATGAGGTTAATTTTTAGAATTTATAATTTATGCGAGCGTGCTTTTAGATGGATTCTGATACTTTCAACTGAAACTTAAAAAGTTCAAAAACTTAAGAGTTAGGGAGGTTACTTTTCAGTCTGAAGTTAAAGATAACTGAATTGGCTACAGGACAAAAACCAGGTTTGCATTTAAGGCTGATTTTTGAGGGATTGTTTGCTGTAGTAAGGAATATTTCTGAGGTTTGGGAGATGCTACAGTTCAGAAAGAGCATGTTTGTTTTATCCAGTGCCTGGTGCTGCAGTTACATAAGCAAAACTGTGAAAAAGACTTTTTTTTTCTTCTCCCATTTTCGGTACCCAGGTACACAACTTAGAGGAATCTGTCCAGCTAAATGACATGGCTGCAACATCTTGGCCCCTGCAATAGTGGATGCAGGATATTCTTTCCAAAAATTTCAGACCAACAAGTTCCTGAGGTGTGGGACTTCTTCCAGACCATAAATTTGAATTTGTTTAAAATGTAACAAATGTCTACTGCTTGAAATACTAAACAGTCTTCAAGAAAATGCATTTAAACTAAACCCAAAGCAAGCAAAGTGTTCCAAAGTGTTAAAATATAAAAACCCCAAACAAACAGGAAAAATAAAAAAAACCTACAGAACAAAACAAGAAACAATCCAAATTTGCAGATACTGAGAAAAATTACCTCCCACATGAAATGAGTTTCATGATCTTGATAGCATTTTTGTTTAAACACCCCTGATTATGTGTGAACTCACTGGCTGCTATGGCAGGAATGTCCATGAGCAGCAGATTCCTGAGGCTGAAATTGCAGGTGCTTTCCCATAGAGCTGCATCCAAGGAAAGCTGGAGCATCCCAACATGGCCCACGGGGCAGAGGAGGGTTTTTCCTGGGATTGTTGCTTTGCTGACACCAATTTCCACAAGAGTCAGAACTGAAGCCTCTCCTGTCACCTCCACAGATCAGAAGAAAGTAAAATCTGAGGCAACAACAGCCCTTGGTTTGATTTTTGTAGCTCAGCATAGAACAAACATGACAGGAACAAGCTGGCTCTTTTTTTTTAACCAAACAAAAATTTAGGTGCTTGGGTGTTGTCTGAAGATTTATTTCATGTGCAGCAAGACCTAAGGAGTCAGGATTCTTGTAGAGCATGGATCACAGGGGAGAGAAACCAGGCAGACACAGGCACCCACGTGGGCTTTAGAATTTGGTTTTATAGACATGAAGGTCAATTATACACTTCAAATAACTTTGTGATTTGCTGGTGTTCTAAAACGTGGAAGATTTTAAATGTAGATGATCTTGGCAGAGCAAACCTGACTCTTGGATTGGCTCAGGGAATATTGCCAGCAAAGTGATAAGAGGAATTGCATAAAGACAAAGTTTCAGTTCCTGAAAGAGGCTTGGATAATATAAAGGTGCAGATAATTTGACATTTATCTATTTTGAATTTTGATTCATTTCTGGGCATGCTCTGTTGGTAGAAGTGGGTGTGTGTGCATGTTCTGTGTATTAAGTATTTTCCAAAGCTTTCAGGCAGCCCTGCTGGTGAGGAGTGCTGCTCTTGGCTCTCCTTTCCCCACATCATGCCCTGCCTGTCTGCATGGACCTGCAAAGATCTTTTTCCTCCTGCTTTTTAGCACTTGTGCATGTAATTCCAGGAACAGCACTTTGCCTTTTTTTTAAGTCCCCATATGCACACAGCTTAAAGAATTAGGCCATATTTACATCTCAGGCCACAGAGGATGCAAAACAGAATATAGAAATCCTTTTACCAGCAATATTTAACAACAAAACAGCATCTGTTTTGTCATAACCAGACACAGAATGGCAGCTAATTATCTTTCTTAAAAAGAAAATCCTGAATGATCCGGGATCAGTGACCCTGAATCCATGGTTGCTCTTTGAGATTCAGGATGGGGATTTAAATGGAAACAAATACAGTGGTAGATGATATGTAGGTAGGTGAAAGGGGATGAAAAAAATGGCAGGAGGATAAAAAGAATGTGTCAGTACAGGCAAATGTACAACTCTGCGGCATTAATATAGTGCAGGGATGGGGTGATGGTGATGGGAATCCACAGAAAAACAACTCTGGGAAACAGCAGGGGTCTTTTTCACTATTAAGCCTATGAACCTTCAGGCTGCTCTCTATTAAGGGCATGCAATAAAACACTCTCAGGTGTTTCCAGACCACATTTTATGTCAGTGACCACAACAATATAGTGAAAGCATTGCCTGCATTTTATAGAGGCTTCTGGAAGTGGGAAGTGCTTGAGAAATATTTTGGAGAAGTGCTTGAAACCACTCTGGGTGTGGCCCCAGGCCACTGCTGTAATGCTGGGCTGCCTTCCTCTCCCCTGTATTGTCAGTCTTTCCTCTTCCCATGCACTGGGCTCCTGGCCAGTGTGCAGAACAGAAAATCAAACTCCCATGCATGACAAAGGTGTTTGAGGAGGGTGTGCTGGCAGGAGCTGCTGATGGCAGTGGGTGGTGGGAGGTGGGTGCTCACCACCCTCTCAGCACCATCCTGTCTCTGTAACTGAAGATCATTAGTAAAATTAAATTTAGCATTTGCCTTCATTTGAAGGGTGGCTGATGTTGACTGTGTATTGATGCAGGAGTCCAACTGGACTGCACTTTAAAATCCTTCATTAAGCAGGTATTTAATTGCCCCTGTGGGTGGGTGTTACACTGCTTGTCTTTCCCATCCATCCCTTGAAATGATTCCTGAATTTTCAGCAAGGTTTCCCTTCTTCCCTAGTGCTGTATATTGAATTATGTGATCCTTTGTGGTTTATTTCCATATCAACTATTAGGTTTCTTCTGGCAGTTGCATTTCAAACCATACTTAACTGAAAGGGGCACATCAACTGCTTTCAAAGGAATTGGCATTGGGAGGGAAAAGAATTTGAAGCAAATTCATTGTTTGACAGTTCTGGCCCTTCCTTGCTGTCCTTGTGGCCATGCAACAAATGCCATAAATAGTAAATGATTTTTTGTGGCTGAAGGGTCTCCTGCTTCCTGAACATAAACTGAGTGCATTATATATATTTTTGAATGTTTGGAAATGTGGAGATTGGATTTGAAAATTTTACATGCTAGGATGATTTCTGTTCCCTAACCCCTTGTATTCCTTTGCACCCAATAATCCCGATTTAAAACTGTTATTTGTCATGAAAGCTGATAGCTTGTGATTCCTTATGATCACAGTATTCATAAAAAACAATATATAGGGTGACAAATATAATTTCTTAGCAGACTCAAAAAGGACACAAATCAATGCATTGTGCCCAAGAACAATTGAACTCTTTCTGAACATGAAAAGGTTGGAGAACCACAGAATGGTTTGGCTTGGAAAGGACCTGGAGATCACCCAGTGCCACCCCTGCCATGGCAGGGACACCTTCCACTGTCCCAGGCTGCTCCAAGCCCTGTCCAGCCTGGCCTTGGGCACTGCCAGGGACCCAGGGGCAGCCACAGCTGCTCTGTGCCAGGGCCTGGCCCCTGGTTTTTGTGGAGTCATTAATGTGTATTCAGCCCTTGTTGATGGGAAGCAGCATCTCAAGTCTCTTGGTGGAGGGATGATGTTTGTTCTGAAAAGAAGAGCTCCTTTCACATATTTTTTTGCTGGATGAAGAAGCTGGAGCTGAACAGCAGCACTGGCTCCTGTTTGTAAATAGAGAAATAATTGAGTGACCCCGGGCAGCTGAACTCAAATTGTTCCACCTCAGGGTGGAAACACACCAAAATCACCGTGCTCTGTATCCTCTGCACGTGCTCAGACAACCTCTGTGAACCATACCTGAAGAATTTATGAAGAATGAAAGCAAAGAGGTCCTGCAGGAATTACTTTAAAAACCAGTAGAAATTAATAAAGAATTATGTCTACTCCTAAAGATTTTTAAGGCCTCCCTATAAAATTCTATAGCAGGAATAAAATTAAGGTTCTATACAATGGTATGAAAACACTACGTATAGAATGTAATAGAAAATTAAATATTTTGTAGGGTACTTTCTCATAAAGGATAACGAAACAGTCTGCCTGGACCTTTAATCAATACAAAATTCAATTTGAAAAGGGAATAAAAGTGGTGACAACTTTCCTGCAAGAAGAAAATCACAATCTATCACAGTCCTGGGAGCATAAGCAGTCCTGAGGTGGAGCAGAAATGTTTCAGCAGGAGAAGATGACAGGGGAAAATGTCCCCTGGATGGTATTTGCACACCAGGGAAGAGCTGCTGTCACAGGGCTCCTGTGCCTCACGGAGGGAGTGAAGCCATGGAGGACACAGAATGTGAAATGAGGGAAGGGCAGGCTCCAGGCTCTGCAGTGTCACACAGAGGTGACTTCATTTCTGCTTTGTGAATAGCCTCAGTAATTTCACCTGTGTTCTTTATTCAGTTGGAGAGCAGTGACTGGAATTCCAGGTGACTGCAGCCAGGCAGACCTGGGGACAGGTCACAATTCAGAGCTGCAGAAATGCTCCTGTTGCAGAGCTGGAGGATCCCATGGCAAGCACACCATTGTTTTTTGTGAAGAGAAGAGCACTGGTTATTTTTGGAGTGTTACTGGCACAAACTGTGCCTGCCTGGGCTCTCAGTTACCCCAGTCCATGAGGTTTTATTTTACCTGTCATTGCATAAACTCCAGAAAATGTGTTAGAAACAACATCCAAGTTCATGATCTGTGCTGTGTGGAAGGAATTGCATTTTCAGTGATCTTTTATGTGAAATATTCACCATCAGATGGTTGGTTTCCTCAACTGCTTTGTGAAATGACCAAAAAAAACCCCATCCTTGTTGGGCATTTAGTACAAAAAGCACCTTTTTTTTTCCAGCTATCTGACCTTTTCCAGTTCTCTTTACCATAAATGCAGCTAATGTTCAAGTTTCTTTAGAGTTACAATAAAAAGAAATGTCAATGGTATCTTACAGCTGATTTGATGCTTTAAAAGAGATATATAAGAAAGGAAGAAATAAAGGGGAGAAAACAGGTGATTTAATGGGAAAGTGGGCACTCAGAGAGATGCCTCTTATCTGCACATGTCATTGTAGCACAGCCGTACTGATATTTTTTGGTGTTCTGTTTTGCTTGTACTTCATCAGGAATGTGGTAGATGAGATGTATTGCATTCCGAGATATTTCAAATCACTTGATCCCATTTTAAAACCTATTTTTTGAAGCGGATGCATTGAAACACCACAAAGGTGTTCAAACATAAGAGCTCTCCAATGTCCTTGTGCTATTGACCATATCTTAATAATATCTCACGTTGCCTCACATCACATTAAAGTAACATAAATCATTTCTCCCTGCACCCTGTCCCTCTCCCATATCAGAAATGAGATTGCTCTGTACCTGCAAGACATTTTTTTCCCTTGGAAAACGAAAGCAGAATCATTCAGTAGCCAGTGTTGAAGGAGCCAGTAGCATGGTTTCAAGTAGTTCTTTTAGATTTAAAGTGACTTCTGAGCAAAATCCACAAGTTTTTAACATTAAGGTCAGCACCGTGGAGTAGAAAATGGCAAAAGAAAAGAAAATATTTTGTTATTTGGGCTGTGTGTGTAGCTGTAAATATTTTATAAAGCCAAGGCTAGCCAACAGGTAAATATTCAGTTTACCCATTGTGACTAATTAGGAGATATCTGAGCTTTCTACTGCCAGAGTGCCTTCATACACCAATGGCCAGGAGCACAGCAAAGACATATTCCTGATTGCCTCAGACTGGTTTATGTCTTACCTTTATGCTGTGCTGCTGCAGACAACATTACATATCTGTCTGCTCAGCCCAAAATCTAATTGAGCGTCCTGCTCTTGTCCTAATCATGTTAGAATGAATGGACTCCAACTTTGGTTTCTCTCCCCGTGTATTTGAAATTAAACAATAAGGAGCAAGCAGAATATCTGTATTTTATGGCTGTAGCTGCTGGCAAGAGCAGGGTTTGTGTCTATAAATTCTGTTTGATATTGTTGGATCTCTTATGTGACAGCAAGGTTGAAATGAAAGTATCACTGCAGAGAATCCAGGCAGGAATAACACACCCAGGTGTGGGAAGATGGCCCAGCTTGGAAACCAAGATTTTTGCTTTCTTTTCCTTTCTCCTTCCTCAGAGACTGGGAAAAATATGTTTGAATGTTCATGCAACCTTCATTGTCTTTTTTTTTTTCTTTTCCCTCTACAAATAACTTGCTAGAGGAAAGTGTGGCTGGAGAAGATGTTTTTTAGATGCCTTTGAAGATGTAAGAACAGCAAATGGAGCCTGCAGTGGCATAAACTTCAAAGATCAGCCCAAGGAAAATCAAAGCATTTCTTTCAGTATATCAGCTTGCCCATAAATTGAAATTTTTCAACTCCTGGATATATCCTCCATAGCGGGCACCTCACTATTGATTTTGATGCCACCCAAAGATAAAAGGATGTGCAGTACTAAAAATCTGCTTTTGCTATGGAATTCTACATCTCCTTTCTAAAACAGCAGTTTTGCTGAACTTATTTTGTCAAACTTTTTCCCTTAAACACCCCATTTTTAAAAGTTTGGGGGCACAGGCAGCAACGCTCCTGCTGAAAAATGAAGAAACCAGTTGCTGTCATCCCCAAACTGGTACTGGGTGATGATAGCAATCAGTTTGGCTGGTGGAATTATATTTACTGGTCTTGGTACTACAACATTTTGCTATCAAATATTAAATGCCACTATTCTTATGTAGAGGGTGTGTGACATATAATAAATAGTTCAGGATTAAATGCACAGGAGTGGTGCTTACCAACTGCTGTGTCCTCTGGGCTCCTGAAAGTGACTCAGCTGAATTAGAGGTAGAAAAATGAGTTCTATAACCATGATGTGCTCATGTCGTGTTTCATGGTGGTTGGTTGGATTACATTTGCTGTGCTGTTGTCACTGATAATGGGGTAGCTGCATTAAAAGGCCTGGTTCTGCAGTGAAGGGCTCTCCTTTGCACCCGCCTGGGGACTCTGCCTTACTCAGCTTTGTAACATTTGGTGAAGATTTCTCTGACATTGTCCTACCACAGTGGTGTTTTGCTTTCTCCCTCTTTCTCCCCTACCCCTGTGTTGGCTGTGCTGAGGGGTCACTGGGGGCTGAACTGGGGTCAGCTCTGCTGGCTCAGTCACAGTGGGGTCACTCACTGAGCTTGAGCTGCTGGTAGAACATGAACATCACTAAAATCTGAGGTAGCTGATGAAGTGTTGACTTCTTTTAATGGCATACATCCATAAACTTGTCATAACTGCTGTGTTAACCTGGCTTTACAGGCATCCTGAGCTTTTCCATAGCTTCATGTCCAAGGATGTCTCTGCATTTTTGTGCTTGGGGATGGGAAAAGTTCATATAAGATTCCATAATAGCTAAATGACAATTAAAAATCGTCCAGACTCTAATTTTATGGCTCATGGCTTGACAGGATTAGAGAATACATTTTCATTTAAGGAAAAAAACAAAGAAAGAAAGAAAGAAAAAAAAAGCTTTATTTTTACTGTTTGTGGTGTCTCTGTATAGGATAGGTCTTTGTATAAGATAGCAGCTGGTCTGCTTTTGAAGTGGGCAAAATATAGCAGAACCCAATAAGAACTTATTTTTTCTTTCTGTTTCTTCTTTTTTGAAGATTCCTGTGTTTTGTCTCTGACCTGGAGGAGGTTGTTTATTGCCAGGTTCCTCTTTTTGTTCTCCTCTTTCTTAAATGAGGTGGAATGTGCATTCCAAATGAAACATTGTTCTCTGCAGAGATGGGACTGTCCCTGTCAATGCTCACAACAACACCCAGTGAAATTCAGATGCTTCTTGGGGAGAACACAGAGTTCATTCAAGTCTTGTTTCAAAGAATGTCCACTGGGTCACAAACAAGGGATGACACCTCCTGAAGCAGTACAAGGATTTCATGTGTGATTGCTGGCAGATCAAACTCCCTGTCCTCTATGGCAAAGTGAAACATCTGAGCTGTTCAAAGAGTTCCTTTTTTCTCACCCATGCTGTCTGCAGGGCTTTGAACTAAAACCTCTTTTGAAAAGTCTTTCCCAAGATTACATATTTTTCACTGTTGCATGTTAAAAAATGTGTGTACTGTGTGTTTTGGGAAGAGAGGAGTGTGGAATTAGGAAGGGCAGTGTTATTTTAAAGGCAAAACACCTTTTACGTGCAATTCAGGAGGTCCCATAATTAAACATTCTGTCTCAAAGATCTTGAAGACCTTGTGCCTGTTTCACTGGCAAATATTTGGAAACTCCACTATGTGAGTGAGTCCAGGGCTGGCAGAGTTCACTGAAGTTCAGTGATTTTCTGCTGTGCCCTCATTCTCTGTAATCTGCTTTTGCAATTACTCTGTGGTCATATCAGTGCTCAGATGTGAGGCCACTACTTCAGGCAATGCATTTGGATTTAGGGACCATTTTTGATCACTGATGCAAGTTCAGTGGTTATTCCATACAAAATCCAGGTGGTTACACAATTCATACAATAATACTGTTTTTCTCTCCTCCACAAATGTAAATGCTCTTGGTGCAATTGGCAAAAAAACTAAACCTATACAAGAACAGAAAAGGGGAATCTACAGATGTCCCAGCCCCTGGTTTGAGGTGAAAATTGTTACCTCCAAAGTAACAGCCTCATTTGCAGCTCTCTACTTCAACTTGCCATAAACTTTGAAGAGAAAATTACTTTTGTTTTTGCAGTAAGTGCAGGCCCCAAAGTATCCACAGAAAGAAAGAAATTAAAATGTTTTTTTTTTAGGCTTTAGACAGTTTGGTTCAGTATAAAGTTACAAATTTGAAGTGGAGATGGGGAAGATGATTCTTTTTAAATCACCTCAGGTAATGTTTTGGATGGGGCTTGCATCAGGTTCTGTGTGACATGGAAGTCCCTGTTTTGGTTTGCTGTATCTAGTAGAAAAGCGACATCTTGAACAGGAGAAATTTTGTGTTTTCTGGTGTAATCTGTGCCTGTGGTGGCTAAAGGGATGTTGGGGGAGATGCAGGGGCAGTACAAAACAACAGCATTAATGTCAGAAGTGGGTTGGTTGCATCCTTCAGGGCTTAGATAAGCCCACCATGATTTATCTCCTCTGAAAAGTGTTCTGCTTGGTCCAGCACATGAAAAAAATGCTTGGGATTCTTTCTCTCATACAGTGCTGTCGGATATTTGGGTTATTTTCCTTCCAATTGTGTCAACTTCCCATATTTTGAGCAATAAAACATTGTGTTTCTCCTTTATTCAAAAGTCACTGCTCCTTTTTCACAGGCTGTCATCTTGCAAATAAGCCAGAGTGATCATGACACCACAGACTGAGGGCTGAGGCTCTCCTCTTCCTTCCACAGAAACTGCAGTCCCTCCTGACTCATTCAGAGTTGTGGGACTGCCTTGCCCTGTCTTTGGTTAAATATGTTAATCAGATATTAAAAAATGAAAATCTGATATCTGTGCTGTGTTCCCTGGGCTTGGAATATGTTCTTTATTCTGTACCTGGAAGTCTGAAGTGACCAAACTGAACTCTCCTTCAGGAGAGAGATCCATTGACAAGGAAGGAAGGAAATGAGCAAAGTGAAAAGCCCCAAAAGCAAAGAACTCCACTGGGTGCATTTCTGGCTGTGTGTGCTTCATGACAGATTTCTTACAGCAAGTTTTTGAGCTCTTCCAGCAGATTTCCCCTGCCCTGTCTGGATCTATGGCTTGGGTGATGACTGAGCTAGATCCTGGAGAGGAGGCACTGCACACTGCACACCAGTCTGTGAAATGCTCTGTGCAAACCTGCCCAGGTATTTGGGGAACAACACAAACTATAAAATTGATGAAGTGCTCTCCCAGGGTTTTCTCCCTGTCTCTGTGGCTGTCAGCTCATGCTTCAAGGCAAGCTGGAGATGTTCCAATCGCTGCTTAGGAGGCTCTGGAATTCTCACAGTACAATGTGCCTTGGGTTGAATCTGCCTGGAATGTGCTGAAAGAGAAACTGCCTCTGTCATCACCCTTTTTACCCAATAAAAAGTGTTGTGTGGTGTTCTAGAGGAGGTCTGGCTGAGGAGCTACCTGTATGCTTGATTATTCTGTCCTCTGGCAGGCATTTTTTGCATTGTTTCTGTTTTTTCTTTGGGACATGAAGCTGTTGAGGAGGGTTTTTCTTAACACAGTTATTCTTGACTGTAATAAGATTTTAGTAATGCTTCAGATGAAGAACCTAATCCAGTTTTGGACACTGCAGAGTTACATGTGGAAAGCAACAGAAAAAGCCTGAAGGAAAACAGTGAGAGCAACCTGTAAGGCAAGATTCAGTCATTAGAACAGTTTTGTTGGGATGACAGCACTTAACATAATATTCTTCAAGAACAGAAAAGAAGAGAATGATCTCTTCCTTCTGTCTATAGTGGACAGGAATAGAAATTAACGGGGTTAAATAGCAGCAAGAAAGATTCAGTTTAGGCTTTAGGGAAAAGCTTTTTTTAACATTAGGGCTGGTGAAACACACAGCTGGATTGTGTGAGGAGGTTGTGCCACATCACTGAAGGAGACCTGAGCCAGTCGCCTGTCAGGAGTGACACAGCTCCAGATAATTTCAGTGCATGTAACACAGGGGCTGTTTCCCATCTGCTCCCCTGTGTCTCTTCTCACACTGTGCCCCACAGGCAGCAGGAGCCTGTTGATCAATGAAGTGGCAGTGCTTTTGCCAAGTGGGTTGTTCTGTAGATGCTGATGAACCCTGGGAGGGGAGGGCTTGAGGGGGCACAGCTCACCTGCTGGAGCTGCAGGACAGAGCCACATCTCCCTGCACAGGTCACACCCTGGTGTCACACACCAGCTGGTGCAGGACAGCAGGGCTTCAGAGGAAAGGGTTTCCATCTCACACTCAAAGAGATCTGGATTAGCTGGGCAAGGTTGTGATCACCTTGCTTTGATACGAGTTGACTTCTCAGAAAAACTCGTGGAGGAGAACCCTGCAATTGGGCCTGATATTAACACAGGAAAGGCAAAGCTTGGTCTGTGATTTCTGCTGCAAGACCCATATGGCAAATTTAAAACTATGCTCTGAAACGTAATTTACCATCATGCAAGGATTAAATGACATCAATGGGAAAAAAAAGATAAATTATATTCTTTACCTAGGGAAATCTTTTGGTGGTAATGCTCGGAGATGTGTGTGCCTGTAATTAAATGCCCAATTTAATATGAGCACCTCACCTTGATAATTAAGCAATAAAGACACATCAGAATGCATTTCTGGGTGCTTATAACCTGACTTGGGTGATACTATAAGGAATGAGGCCAAAGAATAAATGACTTAAACCACCTGAGAAATTCATTAATACCAAGAAATTTGCTGCCTGGAGTATTCTGTTGCCACTGGGAACCAGACTTGTACATAAAACCGAAGAAAAATGGATGGTGGTACTGGGAATTTCACACAATGGCACTGAAAGCTTTAGGATTCTTCAGCAGTAGGTATGACAAGGCTATCAGAGGATCATTTCAGGCTTTAGTGTACTAATTTAGGATGCCAATCTAAAGGGACAGTGCTGTTTTTGAAGGCATGGGAACAATACTGAGTACAACAATATTTCTCCACTTCATCTTGTTCCATTTGTTCCTTTCTTGTATTTCCCTTCACTTTTTTTCCCCCCAAAACCCAGAGAATTATGTGTATATCCCACCCAATAACATGCTGCTCATACACAGCAGCAAAATCTAGGTGAGTGCTCCTGCATCTTATTCCAGTTTTTGTCTGTGACTCTCTCAGTGTATCCCAAGTGAGGGATTTATCCTTCCCTTCCCCCAGCTCTGTGCAGATGTTGGTGCTCCCCAGGGCTGGGCTCCCTTGGACAGAAGCTTTGGGCAGTGCAGCATCCTGGGCTGGTATTGAGCAGAGCTCTGAGTGTTCAATGCTTTTGTGATTCTCTGTGTTCACTTCAGCCCACACCAGAGCCTTTCCTCTGCATCCAGCTTTCCTCAGAGCTCTGATGGTAGTGGATTTATGCTGGATTTACAGGCATGTAGGGAATCTGAAAAAATCAAGCCATTGGAGTATATTTTGACAAATGAACCCGTTATATATTTTGGTGTTTGGATTTTTCCCCCCTTTGGTTCATTCAGGATTTATGTTCTTCATTTCCCTCTGTTTCCATGCACATGCCCAGAATATCTCTCTAAGATTTTGCTTTCTGATTACGGCAAGGTAATGGATTCCTAGAACTAACACACATACCCCTATACAATTTTATGTCAGTGGGGACTTGATGAGAGCTGTAGAGATGATAGTTTTAGCTGTCATCAAAATGTGATGCCTGTCTGTTTATTTTTGGTTGGATGAAATATAATTGCTCTTCTGGTTGACATTAATAAATGGTGTTGACTGGAGTGTGTTCTTCTGATTGCTTCAATGAGTGACATGTATCATGTGCTGATTTTTGACTGTGAAACAAATACCAGGAGAAAGCAGATTATTAACCTCCTGCAATGATGTGAGAATTAGACCCAATAAAATGGAGTAAAGAAGGATCTCATTCTCCTTGGTGTTTTGTGAAGATGAAGTAGCATCAACAGGAAACTATTAATTCTCTCTCAATTCATGCTCCCAGGATATGTGTGCTTTTTAAATTCTAAATATTATTTTGCAAAAATGAAACCAAGATATGTACAACACGACAGGAACTTTTGAGTCAAATTTAGTCAGAAATCTCATTCCACTTTTTTTAATGCAAACCTGACATATCTCAGCAGAGATGTGTTTGCAGTTCCAGAATTAGAACTGAGATTTGGGATGCACTAAATGTCTTTGGTTACATTTTGGCCCAAGTTCTATTTCATTTGAATAAACAAACTTTGGAAGGGCTTGGGGGGAAAGGATTGAAAGGGAGGGATAAGATTTTCCTTCCCATTTGCAAAAAGGAATATATTCCAGGCTCTCTGTATTTCTGAATGTCTGAAACATTCCCCTTTCTCTTGTGGCTCTGCAAATGTTCTGCCTGGCACTCATCTCATCTCCCTCTGTGTTGGATTTCTAAATTTATTTCCTAATGATTTATTTGTGACATTTTTCTATGCTTACTCATATTCCTGTAGTGATGCCTAAACTTGTGCACTAAAATTCCATTTTCAAGTACTTTTTTCTGAGAACTTTGTGGTACTGAGTTGAACATGAGGGCAAATGTCTGTTTCTCAGTATAATGGAGTACCTGCTACCTTCCTTTGGAACGTCCAGAAATATTTTTCACACATGCATCTCCTATGTAAGATTTCCCAAAAGACAGCAAAAGTCCTGCTTGACAGGAATTTTTTCCATCATTTATATAATCTCACTTAAGTTGTTTTATAACTTAGTAAGATGATTTTATTTGTTGCATTTGTTGTACTGCAGGGTTTAGGGAATGCTGCAGATCCAACTAAAATATTGGTAATCAGGAACAATGCATTTTTTGCCTGCTGATATTTTTATTGTGCCACTTTTAGAATGTTTTTTTCACATTTATTTACGTAATATCCCAAATGCAACTTCTGGACCTACCCATCCTATAAATTAGGAGGATTATCTAATGCTGTGGTTCAAAGCATGGAAAAGGGGGAGAGGGACAAAAGTTCCTGAGCATATCATCATCATCATCAGTAATTATCTTTGAGATGATGAAAAACTGGAAGGTTTTGAAATAACAGCACTCAAAATGCTTAGGGAAATAAAAGAAGATGTTTTGGGCTTAAAGAGATAATGAGATATAGATGTTGTGCCTCTGCTGGGCAGCATCTGGGCAGAGAGTACAAAATAAAGATTGCATGCAATACTGGCACTTGTAAACACTTAGGGGGAATAATGCAGGCTGATATGGAGCATATAACTATGTAACAGCTGAATGGGAATGAAGAAAGGAAAAAAGTGAATTAATTCTATTAAAGCTCAATCCTGGGAAATGTATTAGAATGAGTCTGCTCTTTGCCTGGGGGGTTCTAGCCTCGCATGGAAATTGCTGTGCCAGATCATAATTTCCTGCAGTGTGCTATCCAAAACCAGGGGGGGATTATCCTAATGATCTGTGGGCCTGAGGAGTTTCTGAGTTAAACTTCTTGGTTCATGTAAACATCATGCTTGGGAGAAGTTGAATAATATTGTTTTTCCATCACCTTTGCTGCTGTTTGTTGCTGTTCAACTCGCAATAGCAATGTGAGTATTGGTGTTGGATAGGATCACAGAGGGTTGTCACACCAAAAGGTGTTCCTGTAGGAATTGTGCTTCTGAACCTCTTGTATGGAGCTGTAATGGATGGGACACATAATTTGAGCTGTGTGGTGACATCTGCCTTTGTTCATTGATTAGCTGTACCATCCACTTGAGCTGCTTTAGGTCAGAGCAGTTTTTGAGTTAAAAGACTTTGGTTAACAGGTGGCCAGCAAAAAGTCTTCAGAAAAGCTGTATCTAAAAGTATATGTGTTGTAACCTGTAGTTTGAGAACTTCAGAGCTTGATTTGATTGATCTCACTGGTACCTTTTCCAAGAATCTCAATCTTTAGCCTTATCCCTTCTGGTGCTATCTGTGCTATTGATAGTAAAGGTCGATCACAGATCAGTAGCTGCTAATTTACAAATGTGCTTCCAGCCTGCAGAACTCCTGCCACACTAATGAGAAATCCGAGTGTCATTAGTGACTGCACTGGGAAATATCCAAGGCATTGTCCAGGGGCCATTGGGAAACAGCCCCATCAGTGTCAGCAAACCTTCCTTGTGTCACTGCTTGCATGGACTCTGCAAGGCCTCCAAAAAAGCAATTTTGAACATGTTGCTTCCTCTCCCTGAGGTTTTTTTGTCCTTCACTTTGTTTCTGCTGTAACAATCGTGGTACTCTCCTCATAGTGCTACAGAGTTCTCTATTGCCTTGGGAGAAAGTGAGACCTTCAGATGCACTCCATGCTTTAGTTCTCTGTGATTCCAATGTGCACCTGTTTATATTGTTCAGTCTGTAGCACAAATGTACATACAAATTCCTGTAACTTGAATGCAAAGCAACCTGTGAAAGTGAAGAGCAATAAATGTCTTCAGTTTGCATTCAGATGCAGAAGGAAACTATTCAAGACAAATTCCTCGCTGCAGATTGCACACAGGCAGTGCAGTTGGAAAGGGAGATTCCAGTGGTTTTGTAGCTGGCTGCCAGAGCAGGGCAATAACACAGCAACCATCCCGCCCTGAGCCCTGTGCTCAGCCTGAGAATGGAACTGAAAAGGCACAGATACAATGACCAGGCACCTCTTTCCTCTCAGGATTATAAATGATGTAAATACCACACTGCAGAAAATCATAACGTGCAAGTATTTGCTGATTAGTGAAGAATTTACCTCCAAGGTTACCTGCCCTGTGCCACAGGTGGAGTCAAACCCAGGCTAAGATATTTTGTGAACGGCATGAAAACCTCAGAAAGCTGACAGTGGCTCTCACTTTGGAGCACAGAGTGTGCCCCATCTCAGGCATTTCCTTCCTCAGGATTCCCTGCCCTTCCTCACTCAATATGAAAATCCATAAAGACTGAAGACATCTTATGAAGGGCACATTCAAATCTGAAGAGCTGAAGATACTCAACTTTAATTTCTTCTTGAGCAAGTTGGAATGGAATGATTGTCCTCTGAGCTGGGGGTAAAATGTGTTTTCATAGTCAGCTATTGAAAAATTGGAGAGCAGCTATTTTGGAAGGAATTTGTCTGAAGTCTGCTTTGTGTCCTAGGTCTGTGCTAAAGGGCAAACTTGCATTTTTGACAAATAGGACCATTATGCTTTTTGAATAATGCTTCTGAAAAGTGCCTTTTAAAAATCCTCCCATCCTATTAAAACCATTTGAGATTTTAAATAGGTCAATATAAATACATCAACATCTGTGATTATCAGTTGACAAAAGCTTTGCCTGTTTTGGACAAAATAACATCTGAAGTTCAGACCTTCCTATTAAAGAAGCGAAGTAAACAAACATTTGCTGTAAATTCAAAGGCAACAAAAAGCAATATGGAAGTGCTGAATGATAAGACTACTGTTTTATTAATATAAAGGCTTGCCTTAATCTCAGAATTCAATGGTAAATACAGAAATATTCAGGGATTTGCAGCAGGGGGCTGCTCCATGAGAGTGGATGAGCTGGGAGCACTGGCAAAAATTAAGCAGCAACTTCCCCTCCATGCAGAATTCCATTCATAAAAACACCCCATTGAGGACTGACAGGAAAGCTCCAAACGCCAATGTCTGTTAATGTTTGTGGCTCGTGTCTACACAGAGAACTTCTGCTGCCTTTCATCAGCATGACACACTCATCAAAGAAAACTTCTTTTATCCCCATTTGATTACTGTTACAGTTTTGGACCAGGAAAAGCAAGTACAGAGATAAAAGCAGACTGTCAGCAGTGACTGAGAGTTGTTTCCCTCTATTTCTGGCTAGCTGGAGACAGATCTCTGTGAGCACTGATGCTCCAGTGACAGATTCAATCCATGGGCCAGGCTTGTTCTGTCACTTCAGGCTCCTGAGCGCAGCTTTTTGGGGCATAACTTCTTGGGGGTGTCTCCTGCAGAGGGGCCCCTTCATTCCATTCCTGCTGTTGCTGTGTAACAACCTATTTTAGGAACATCCATCAGCTGATCCCAGAGCTTTTGGTAAAATTGGAGTTATTCCAGTCCCTGAGTCAGCTCTGGCGTGTTCAGGGCCTGGAGGGGGAGCAGATCCCCCAGATAACCTGTGTTATTCCTACTGCTTCTTCCTCAGCTGTGGGATTTTCCAATTCTCTGACCTTTTACAGGAATTGTAGATGCAAGAGAAATACGTGAAGTTACAGCACTTCTGGTGTAAGTTGGAAGCTTCCAAGCATGAAGCAGGGTGGCTGTCTCTAATGCAATGATTGCAATATTTATTGTATCAAAGGCAACCCCTTTTGTCCTGTTCAGCCTGAGGAGCATTTCTCCTACTGGATACAGGTAGAAATTGAAATCTGAGACCATTTAGGTGTTTCCATTTCACATGTCAAGCTCACTTGGTCCTACTGATGGATAGCAGATTTAAGATTTTACTATTTTCCAGTACTCTATGTAAAAGTTCTGGGAAAAAAAAATCGAACCACTTCCCCCACCCAAAACAAACAAACTAAACCTCAAAACCCACCCCCCCAAAAAAACCCACAAAAAAACCCCTCAAACAAAGAAACCAGCCCAAAAAACCCACAAAAACCACAACACCCCCAACAAACACACACACCCCAAAAAACAAACAAAAACAAACAAACAAAAAACCCCCCAAAAACCCCAAAACCAAACAAAAATCCTCAAACCAAACAAAACCAAAAAAAACAACAGGAAGAGGATTTTTACCTTGCTCTCTGTTCCAAGGAAGAAATTGGTTCTCCAGAGCATCAGCTTCTGAGCGTGCAGCCTTCATCTCTGTCTCTTTACATACAACTCTGTACAAGTTATTTGGTGTGGTTTTTTATTCTTTTGAGGCATTAGACACAAAATGAGGAAAAAAGACAATTACAGACTTTTTATCTAATATCTTTAGATTTGTGCCCCTATTCAAAGCACAGACATCAAGTTTCTTAGTTCCTTTTACAACAGTGTATTGTAGGCAAAAGTACAATTATAATTGCAGCAGTTATCTTCCATGGGAGATTCTTCTCATGTTAAACTGTTGAAGTAGCTCTGATCTGTGTTCTGTCTGAATCCTGTGGATCTTTATGCACAGGAACATATAAAATATATAATCACATAATGATTACTTGCATAAGAAATTCCATATCATTCTTGGATCAAGCTTCAACTGCTGAATGCTGCATTTTGATCTGCTTCACCATCAAGTTCCTCACTGTTGATGTATTTGATTTTGGATCTGGCATCTCAGGAGCCTGGCACTTTCCAACTTATTTCAGGAATTGGAATCACAGAATGGTTTGGGTTGGAAGGGACCTTAAAGCCCATCCAGTGCCACCCCTGCCATGGCAGGGACACCTTCCACTGTCCCAGGCTGCTCCAAGCCCAGTCCAGCCTGGACTTGGGCACTGCCAGGGATCCAGGGGCAGCCACAGCTGCTCTGGGCACCCTGTGCCAGGGCCTGCCCACCCTCACAGGGAAGGATTTCTTCCCAATGTCCAACCCAAATCCCTGCTATTTTAGTTTTTAACAGTTTCCATGGGGTTTTTTTGTTGGTTCATGGCCCACACTGCAGAAGGAAGGACTCTGCAAAGGTCAAGGCACTGCTCCAACAGGAAGGCTGAGGAGCTGGTGAACATTCCCAGTGCAGACAGCAGACTGGATTTTATCTACAAAAATTCCCCAGGAGAACTTGAGGCCACTTGCTTCTAGACTTTGAGGAACTTCTGGATTCAAACAAGCAACCAACCACCAAGAATTAAAATTACTCCCCAAAGAATATCAAGGTATTGCCCTGCTCTTTTGCTCAACACTATTTTATGAAAGAAAGCTGTAACTTCCCATTCCCTAATCCCTGTTTGCTGTGGAGGCCTGGACAAATCCTTTTCAGCTCCCTTCTCAGCTCCCTTCTCAGCTCATTCACTTAGCAAAGCAAGCAATCAGTACACAGCTATGCCCGTACAAGGGTGATAGTAGGATTTAATGAATAGTCTGGAAGCCTCTCCCAAGGGACACGAGCTGTGTGTGCTCCCACACAGCCAGTTCCACCTGAGGGACATCCACAGCTCCCTCAGAGCACGGGACAGGAGTGGCCGTGAGCACATTCCCGGCAGTCTTCCAAAGGGAAAATGATGAGGGATGTCATAAAGATCATTATCCCTGCAAAGTGTGTTGCTGTTCCATTTCTGAGCTTTCCCACAAAGCCCTTTACGGATACATTCTTCTTGGAACTAAAAAAAAAATCATAGAATCACAGAATATCCTGAGTAGAAAGGACCAAAAAGGATCATCCAACTCCTGGCTCTACACAAGACAAGCCCAAGAATCCCACCATGTGCTCCTGGAGCTCTGGCAGCCTCAAGGCCCTCCCCATTCCCTGGGGAGCCTGGGCAGTGCCAGCACCCTCTGGGGAAGAACCTTTCCTGATATCCAGCCTAACCCTCCCTGGCATAGCTCCAGCCCTGGGTCCTGTCCCTGTCCCAGAGCAGAGATCAGAGCTGCCCCTCAGGAGGAGCTGCAGCCCCCAGTGAGGTCTGACCTCAGTCTCCTCTTGTCCAGAGCCCTTAACAAATTAGGTCTTGGTTTTAATGAGCACAGACAGGAAGGTCAACCCTAATGGACCTAAAAGTACACCCAGAGGATTGTTTATATAGCAGAACACAGTCACAAGACCTTTGAGGTTAGAAAAGATTTCTAAGATCCTGAAGCGCAACTTTTGACTGAACCCCACCGGGGAGCCCCATGAGTGCTCCTGTCCTCATTTCCAGGCAGATGGGAATGCAGAGGCTGATTTACAGCCCTGCCTGCTTCCATCTTATCCCACAGGCAGGAGCAGGGACCTTGTGATCCACCAGCTGGGAAATTTGGATCACCACAGACACAGAGCTCTGCTACTGCAGCCAGCAACTCCAACACAGCACCACAGCAGCCCGTGGAAGGGCTTGGACCATCTGCACATGGATCACAGCTGGATTGACAAGAGGCACCTCTGGTTCTGTGGCTGCACTGCCCTCACCTGTGGCTTGTGAAACAGAGATGATAAAAACAAGGTTTACAGTGCTACTTAAAATTACTCTGCTAATGAGCAAGTTAGTCATGCCCTAAAAGTTAAGGAAAAGCTCATTTGTCCACATCAAGATCTTTTTTACTTTAGAATGGGGTTATTTTCTGCGTGAATGGAGCTTCTTCCACTGGCTGTTTCTTACTGTGTATAAATAAATAAATAACTAAAAAGAGCTGAAGCAGGAAAAAAGCAGTGTGTTCTGTTTTTGGCAACTATGACTTGATTCTTTGCTGCCATGGCTTCAGCAAGGCTAGAAGGAAGTAGATGGGCATTCATGTGTGAGAAAAAGCCTATGTTTTTAACAGAATTAGGCAGCTGAGCTCATTTCCACCCCATTAGGAACACTCTATGAGACAGTGCTGCCAATGAAAGCGCAAGAGATTAGTTTTCTCCTCAGCAGCTTAAGCAATGCTCTGGGCACCAAATACAGATCACGACACTTTTCAGGGATATTGCAAAGCTCATGCAGGGAACTGATCCAGATCCTGCCTTTCAATTTCTCAGCAAAGCCATTTCCACACAAACACACCACTGTGCCCTGAAAGAGTTTATTTGGAAATGGAAGGAAGAGAAAGGAGCTAGATGCTTATTGGAAATCCATTTGCTGGAAGTGTGTTAAAGAAAGCTGAGTTTCTAAGAAAAGGTCTGTTAATAGGTTACTGAAACATTCCAATAACTACTGCCACAGCTTGGCACCACAGGTCTGCAAGTTGTAACAGCATTTATGGTGAGACACACTTTTTTCATTTACTGTGCCATTGAATTTATATAAAGAGCATACCTTATTCCTAAGCTCATTTTCCTCTAATATTCCTACTTACAAGTGCTGAAAAAGTCATTGGATAGTTGGTTGTTCTCCAGCTGTTAATGATTTCCTCCTGTTCAGAGTAAAGGGCAAGAAAGAAGGGCAGAGAAAAAATAATTACTGCTTGGCTATTAAAATAACAATATTCCTACCGGAGATGCATCAGCATTGGCTCCCTGGGTGGTTATAACTTATCCTAAGCAGAAGATTAGAAATGTCCAGGATCTCCAAGTGGCATCCATTCAGATCCACTCAAGATTCACAGATACAACCTCTTTGTCTCCCTTCCTCATCTTCAGAAAATCTCCTGTGAAATTTAAAACTCAGGAGCATCACAGCTGCAAAGTGAGGTGGGTCCTGTTAGAGTGAAGACGCTCAGAACCATTCTGTGGGGATTGTCCATTTTTCTAATGATTCAGGAGTAGCAGCCCCTCTTTTTGTCACCAGCTGTGGATACTCACAAGGAATCTCTGTATGATGGGGACAACCTGATTCCCTGTCCATCCAGAGGGATTTGCTCTCTGCACCATTTCATATTGGCAGAAAACAACAATAATAATAACAGGAAAAACAACAGCAATAATAATGAAAACTCAGTAACAACAATCCCAAAATCTCCAAATTCTAAGGCTGGAAAATTACTTAGATCAATGTAGAACATGCCACAACCATAATAACGATAAGGTTAGGCAAATGGGGAGTGCTCAGGAATGTGGTTGGAAATTGAGCTGGGGGAAAAGAGGACAGAGATGCCACACTTCCACACTTTCCACAGTTATTCCCTCATACAACTTTCCACAGTTATTCCCTCAACCAGACCAAGAGATACTGAAATTCCTGCAGCTGAGCTCTGCACTCTCTAGAGTGCAGTTGCACTCTAGCAACACGTGTTTATGAAGGGTCTAGATAGAATTTATGACCAGCTGTTTAATTCTAATTTCATGCTCATGTCCTCCTTCCGCCGGGGTGTTGAAGTCAGCAGTGCGATGCCATTAAGGCCATGGATGGTTAGCTCTTATGGGAATGTACATATTTGAACAAATGTGCATTTCCAAATGCTAGAGACACTTGGGGTAGTGGAGGACAGATAAGAGTTTGCTCTGAACAAAATCAATGCCCTGCATTTAGCCCAATAATTGCCCTTTTCCAGGATGTGCTTGCATTTTAGCTCAAACAAAAATAAAGCAGAACAATTTTATGCCTGAGGGAAGTAGGAGGAGAGCACAGTGGGAGGGGCAGGGGCAGCACTCCTTTAACACCGTTTTTATCTGATCAGCCTGACACTAAGAAAAGACCCTTAAAGGATTTTAATAGAGGCATTATGTGGGAGAAAATACAAATAAAACAGCTCTTCAGACACATTGTCAAGCCTATAAAAAGTGTAGCTCCTAACCCAGCCAGGGCTCTCTGTGTAATCTGAACATACAGCAGTGTCAGGATTACAGCAGTCTGCTTAATACCCCCAGCAGACATTTTTTTAAGTCTCACTGAAATCCAAGCTGTTTTCTCTGTCCAAGAATAACTCTTTAAATGCAGCAGTCTTTAGCATTATTATTATTATTATTATTTTTAAAATGCAGCTGGATTAATTGCCTGCTCAGAAAATGACTCAATAGTAAATAATACCAAACTGTTCTGAATATCTGTAATCTCCTTGTTGTTAGAGGGCTCACTGCACATCCACAAGTTTCTATCATCAGACACAGAATCATGGAATGGTTTGGGTTGGAAGGGACCTTAAAGCCCATCCAGTGCCACCCCTGCCAGGGCAGGGACACCTTCCACTGTCCCAGGCTGCTCCAAGCCCTGTCCAGCCTGGCCTTGGGCACTGCCAGGGATCCAGGGGCAGCCACAGCTGCTCTGGGCACCCTGTGCCAGGGCCTGCCCACCCTCACAGGGAAGGATTTCTTTAGGCACTGGAAGGGGCTCTGAGGTCTTGCTGGATCCTTCTCTTCTCCAGGTGAACTCTTTTAGGTCTCCCAGCCTGGCTCCAGTCCTTGGGGCACCTCTGTGGCCTCCCCTGGACTCATTACAGGAGACCCAAGTCCTGCTTGTGCTGGGAGCCTCCGAGCTGGGTGCAGTGCTCAGAGTGCTCCTTGTCCTTCCCAGCACAGGAGCTGGCCAGGAGTTTCCAGTTTCCCTGTGCTGGGCAGAACATCTGCCCTTGTGCTGGCAGAGGAGACACTGAGCAGTCAGATCCGCTCTCAGCTCCCCTCCCTGCCCCATCAGCAGTCCAGGATTAAGTGACAAGTCTGGCTTTTTGTCACAAGGACGTGTAAGATTGGAAATGCCAAAAATGTATTCTTATGTGAAGGCTGGCATTTCAGCTGATGAACTAAATAAGGCTGATTTAGGGTTATTTCTACCTGGGTATTAATTTCTGCTTATAATAGAAGCACCAGACATGTGCTGTCCAGTGCAGCTGAATGCATCTTTATTTCACGTCTCAAAGCCATCTCCTAGCAAGTTGGATTTGTCACATCCTGGACAGGAGGATTATCTTCACAAGAGTATTACCCCTATAGCTGAAAATTTCTGTTTCTTAATTTCTGTTTCTTCTTTCTTCATACCTGCCTTATTTTTTACTGTACAACACAGCAGACTATGTTTTTTTAGCTGCTTGATGTTATTGCCTCCTGTTTGTGAAGATATGCTCAATCTAGTTTTAAACTGCCTGTTGGAAGCATATCCCAGAAGAGAAAAGGATCTAACAGGAAAAAACCAGCCCTGTAGTTAATGAATTTATTCAGTGACATTTGCAGCATTTATGGAGTTTCAGTGGCTGCACTGCTAAGGATGCACAGTCCCTGCCTTTGAGAGCTAAGCTGGTATAAGAATAAAGCAGACTGGAGAGGTGACAAGCACGTTGCTTTGCACCCTCATTCCTGGAGATTAAAATCTTCCTTTAGGAAGGAACAGAAAGGAAAGAACCCCTTTCAGTGGGTGATCAGGGGTGTGTTTGCTTTGACAGTGGGGAAGCTTTTCATGGCTTTGTAGTTTCACCAAATTATCCCAAAGTCTGTTGTGGTTCCAGTGCTACATTTTCATGCCACTTTGCTTTAGATAGAAATGGATTAAACAATAATGTTAATTGATAGATTTGTGCATGGGGCTGTAAAAAAGGATTTCACACATTCTGAGACTAAACTGCAAGGATGTCAGGCCATCTAAAGCTTGGAATTCTGTGTGAACCTGCCCTTAGATGTGGCACCTGGGGACATGTTTTAGTGGTGGGCTTGGCTGTGCTGGGTCAACACTTGGGCTCAAAGATCTTAGGGGGCTTCTCCAACCTGAATGATTCAGTGATTCTGAGCTTCTACAACAACATTTCTTGTACCACATCTGACACAGACCCCCTTTTGTTTGTGGGGTTGGCTGTGGGCCTGATATTTTTGGGCCTTAGAGATTTCAGCCTGCTGGTAGCTGCTACCTCCTTTCCCAAGGGAAAAGTTTCTTAGGAAAGCTTCTTCCCATAACAATCTTGGCAAAACAACCATCCTTTCCCCAAACAATCTTTCTCCAGGTGGTGTTTTGCCTCTCTGGTTCTCAGAGAAAAAACATTTTGGCTGTTTCTCTAGTTTGACCAATGGCATTGGGGAAGTGTCATTCGTGTTCACCAATCGTGTTAAGTCTGTATTGGAACACCTTAGAAAATTAGACAATTAAATCCTTTTTTATGCCTTTTGCCTTCTGAAATATTTGGAGTCTTTAGTCTTTTGTTCGCGTCTTGTAGTGACAGTTGGCACTAAGGTGCTCCCAGTATTATTGAGTTATTTATTAATCTGTAGCCCCTAACATCGATGGTTTGAAGGAATTCAGTAAGATGGGAGACCCTGCATGGTGCCAGGGTTGTTGTTTTGCTGTCACATTCCCCTGGTGAGGCAGCCTGTGAGGGCATGGCTTATTCAAACTGACTCTGATGAATTTATCCCAGCCGAGTGCAAGTCTTGTTGCGGTAATAGCTTTGATAAAAACTGAAGTTAAACTGCTCTGAGTTGCTACAGAAATCTCCTTATGCTGCTCCCTGTATAATAACATTAACTTGTGCAGGAGTTGCTATGGGAGTGTATAAAGAGATTTGTGCTCTGTGGGTAATCTATAACTTAGAACTGTTCTCAGGATTTTTAACTCCTTAATTAACTCTAATGTGACCAGTTGACTTCCTATTAAATACACGTTGCTAGGATGATCTTTATCATACCCAGGCAGCACAGTCATGAGCACAGAGTGTGAAAATCACACTCTGACTTTCCCATCATAGTCTCAGTGTGAGAAAGAACCACTATTTTGTTTAATTTCCAAACAGTTGATGCTCAGAATGGTCATTTAACATAAGTCTCTTCTGTGCCAGTGTAATGACAAAGGTCATTTTCTGAGCCAAGTATGTACATTTTGGTTCTCATTTAAAAGGAGCATCTTGGGCCCCATGGTTTCCTTTCTGATGTATTTGGGGATGGGAGCCTCTGGCTTTCCCCTGCAGCATCACAAATCACTGCAAACATGAAAAATTAGGGTTCTAATGTGGAACAAGGAACCAGAAAAAGATTCATCAGAACTTAGTTTGCTCAGAATGTCTGAGCTGTGCCTGATGCACCTGCTGTGAATTGTAACTTACTTCAAGGGGTTCTCTCAGGGGTTTGTAATATTTGCATGTCAATTCGTGCAACTGAAAACTCTCTCTGACACTATCAAGTCTCATTGCCTCATATTGCTACCCATTATTACATAAAATCTTCTTCTCATACAACTACTTAGGTTGGCTTTGAAAACTAAAGAGATTTTTTTTTAAGCTACACTTAAATCAGAAGATTATTTTTCCTGGCATTTGGAAATACAAGAGTGTATTTTTTATACTTTATTGGTTGTTATTTGGCCTTCATTTTCCAATGGAAATAAGAAAATAAAGGTAGACAGCCCTTTCCCCATCCATGAGGGATTTTCCCCAGGATCTGATCACTGGATTATATCATGTTTGCTTTTGGACAAGGTGCTTCACCAGCACTGGCTGCTGTGGATTAATTACCTATCACCCAGCTGAAATTGTGAGAGCATTGGGGGAAGAAATTATATTTACGATTCTTTATCCTGATTGATCTTGAACACTGTCTGTCTTCCACACAGAAAGTACCACCATTACTCTGTGGCTCCACGATAAAAATAAAATCTTTCCTGTCTGGAGGTGCTGGAAGGTAAAACAAACAGAAGGCACGAACATGAACACCAGAGCAGAGATGGAGGGCAGTGTGATTTGCTGAATTCATTCACTTTGTGTCTGAAGGCCACGAGTGCCATACATCTTGTGACTGTGGTAGATGTGCCTTGCTGGGGTAATGGGATGTCAGCCAGGACAGCAAGGGCTCCAAAGCTCTGATTGTCTTCAGTGCTGAGGGCAGAACATGCCCTGCCATTGATGAGCTAAAGTGGTGCACAAGGATGCTCAAACTGCTTACAGGGATGCTCCAGAGCAGGATTTCTGGCTGGAGTAGCTGGGCTTGGCCTGTTTTCCATATGGATTCATGAAGATGTTGGAAAGTTCACCTGAGGAGGAACACAAGAGCACAAAAGGAAAAGCAGGCTAAGCCTGCAGACACATTGCAGTTGGCACGTGCTGGATTTGCCCCTTGTGTGGCTGGTGAGCTGTGCCCAGACACCTGGTGTTCCCTGCCAATATCCCCGGTGCTATTTGTGGGACAAATCACAAATTAAAACCCCAAACCTTGTTCTACTACAGAAAAAAATCCCCTCTGTGTTCTGCAGTTCATCATCCTGTAAAGCAGACACACCGAGTGTGTTGCTCCTTATTTCACAAGACGCCTGTTTAGTTGCTTAAGTTACAGCACAAAGTTATTCTACATTTTTACTGCTTTTTGCTGCTTTCTCTTCACATAATTTCTGAGTGAAATAATTCCATTTGGCTGACTGATTCAGGAATCTGACTGTCACATTCAAGGCATGACATTTGAAAATGCATGGTAATGGACTTGAAATGTGTTGCTGTAAGTTTTAAAATGATTTTTTGGTGATGTTGAGGTGGAACACTAACATGCCTTCGGGTAAAATCTATTGCCCCTAGAAACAATATTTCGAAGTTCGCTAATATTCATGACTGCCTTCCTCTTGTAATTGTACCACTGAAAGAAAACCAATGTACTTGACAGGCTGGCTGGAAACAGCTTTGAAAAGATTTTTACAACACTCTGTGACAAAAGACAGAAGCAGTTCCAGAGCAGACAAATGGCTCAAATGCAGTAAAGATCCAGCTGCAATGGGCTGGAACTCCTGTGCTCCATCTCTGCCTGGTGGCTTTCTGGTGCCACCTCAGAGTGGCTTTCTGGTGCCACCTCAGAGTGGCTTTCTGGTGGCATCTCAGAGTGGCTTTCTGGTGCCATCTCTGACTAACCTGATGTCCCTGGCAGTTCAAAGCACAGCCTTGCTCACATCTATGCAGGGAAGAGTGCAGGGCTGCCCCAAGAGTGCAGAGGGCAGCTGCATTGCCATTGCCCCCCTGACCTGTTCGTGTCAGGATCGTTCCTCTTAGGGCTGAGTAAACAGCAACCAGTCAAAAATGCAAACTGGGAGTGCAATTATTTATTTAAATTCGTCGTTTTGCTTCATGGTGAGCTTTAGCAAAGCTCACGCTCATGCTGGTAGTGGGGCTGGGACTGAGGTCACCCCTGATGAGTTTTTAGACTGAGGGCACCGTTTGCAAGCTGAGCTGTGGTCTGAATGTCCCTGCCACACAGAACACAGGCACAGTTCTCCCAGTGCACTGTACATTGTGAAATAATCCTGCTGGGGTTCTGAGCTTCCAGGAGTGTGCATTTTCATGTTTGAGGAGCTGAGGCCAGTTTTGTCTGATGACTGCACAGCAAAGTTCACCTTGTGAATGAGAGGAGCACCAGGCAACTGCTGGCTGCACCTGCCTCTCAAAAGGAGAGCAAGAGCCTGATTTAGGGGCTGTACAACTTGTGAGGTGCAGCAAACCCAAAGTGATGCGAGTTCATGTCCCAAAGTGAAAACAGAGGGTTGACAATCAGAAGTATCTTGTTTTGGTTTTTTTTTCCTTGCAAGCAGAGAATGAAAAACCTTTAGCAAGGAATGAATGCAAACCATTCATCCAAAGCCCCCTTCAAAACTGAGACTTTCACCATCTCTTCACCTCCACCACCACCATCGTGTTTTAACCTCAACAGTGCTACAAGCTAGAGGTAGAAATTGTGTTTGCAGTTTTAAGTGGTGCTAAATCACTAATCATATCAAAAATTAGCTGGCACCTCACCTGATAAAGAGAAGACAGTTTCTGTAGACTGTCACTTCTCAAGGACAAAGAATGTGTTTTACAGGGAATATGCTTCAGCCAGAATAATTAGGGAAAACACAGATGAGAGTTGTATGTCTGATGCAGCTACCCTCTGCTGCTGCTCTCAGAGGGCTCTCTTGAAAATCGTATCTGCAATGGATGTTATGGAGATTTGAAAGAAAATTCGAAACATGCGACTTTTTATCTGCTTTTGATGTTACATTCAGCTGCTTTCATCTCGGAGGATAAAAGTAATTGAACAATAATCCCAAAGAGAGTCAAATACACAAATCAATAAACTGCTCTCAGAGGAGAATTTATTTTGATGAGCACACTGGTACCTCACACTTCCCCAGGCTGTGAGGTTTCCATTAGGTGGTCTTGTTCTCTTTAATACAGAAAGTGTGCCCTGATTGGGAGCACAAACAATGAACGAGGCAGATCTACCGGCTGAGGATCACCAGACAAGAACAGCTTTCTGCCTCCTTTGAGTGACATCCTAAATCTTAATTGAGTGTTGAAAGCTTGGCAGTCTTTTTATTTTTGTGTTCTTTTGGTGAGTTTAATGAAAGCCAAGGGCTCGTGCTTCCATTAGACACACAATGCAGGCTGTTGTTAGGCAAGGTCCCTCTGTCAGGTGTTTTCCTGCCTTGTCTGTGACATAGGGAGGAATTTTTCATCCTTTGTATTCCTTTGCTCTGCAGTGCTTTTCAGTCATTTTGTATTTCCTTTTTTAATCTATTATGATTTATTCTTCTGAACTTTTTATATGTATTCTTTAAGAAATCCCAGGACGGGTCAGGCTGGAAGGGACCCCAGGGGCTACTCTGGTGCCACCTCCCTGCTCAGGCAGGGCCATCCCAGAGCTCAGGGCACAGGAATGGATCCAGAGGGCTCTGGAATATCCCAGGGAGGAGACTCCAGCCCCTCTGGGCTCTGCTCAGGGCTGGCACTGCCCAGGGCAGAAGCTGTGCCCCTGTGCAGGGAATTGCTGGGCTCAGCCCTGCCTGTGGCTCTGGGGCCACTGCTGGGCCTGGAGCAGAGCCTGGGGCTGCTCTGCCCTCCCTGCACACAGGGACAGACACAGGGACACAGGGACAGACAGACAGACAGGGACAGACACAGGGACAGACAGGGACAGACAGGGACAGACACAGGGACACAGGGACAGACACAGGGAGAGACAGACAGACAGGGACAGACACAGGGACACAGGGACAGACACAGGGACACACAGACAGGGACAGACACAGGGACAGACACAGGGACAGACAGGGACAGACACAGGGACAGACAGGGACAGACACAGGGACAGACAGACAGGGACAGACACAGGGACACAGGGATAGACACAGGGACACAGGGACAGACAGACAGGGACAGACAGACAGGGACAGACACAGGGACACACAGGGACAGACTGGGACAAACACAGGGACCCCCAGGGCTGAGGCCCCTCTCCCTGGGGCTCCTCTCCAGGCTGAGCAGCCCCAGCCCCCTCAGCCTCTCCTGGGCACGGAGATGCTCCAGGCCCTTCCTCAGCTCCAGGAGCTCCTGGCCCTGCTGTGCTGAGGAGCCAGGGCTGGGCACAGCACCCAGAGGTGTCCCCAGGGCTGGGCACAGCACCCAGAGGTGTCCCCAGGGCTGGATCACCTCCCTTGATGTGCTATGTGGACCTCAAGAGGTTTAGGACAATCTGACTCATTCAGTAGTGCCCTCAAAGCCACTCCTTCATCAATTTTAGAAGCTCCTTCTGCCAGACCAACAAGTAGAGCAGGGAATATTTTTATTTTTTAAAACATTTGTTTTTGAAGAACACACTTCTGAAGGAACATTGAGAATTTCTCTTGCAGGCTGCACAGATATTAAAAGAACCCTCAGTTACAAATGAGAGAAAACATGTCTTTAAGAAGAGTGCTTTCTTCTGCTGCTCAGAATAACTGAACAGCCCCGTGCCTGTGAAGAGGAAGCCTCTCTTTACTCACTATTTTGATTACCTTATTTATTTTTATAGAGATAATTTATGTTTTGTCAGGATCTAGCTTCTATGTTACTCTGAGTCTCCTCCACTTAGTCCTTTTGAGGATAACAGCAAAGCACACAGAGGAAGAGATAATAAAAATAAATGCATGTACGTGTTAGTAAAACAAACAGTTCAAATAAATATTTTATTGATGCATAATGAAATAAATTTGTAAAATCAGATTTTTTACTTTTGTTTGGCAAAAACTAAGTGGTTTACCTGCTTTCTAATCTCACTTTCATTAGCATATTTAGTTATGCTATTGTATTTAATCATCAGAATGCTCAGTAATGTACATTTTGTTCCCAGCCATGGAATGCCACTGCTATGTGTATCCATGATAGATGTTTTTAATAAAATCAGTAATTACCCTTTATTGTTCTTTTAAATTGTTATTTTTTAAGTGTGTTAGGGCACAACAGATTTGGGGTATAAAAGCAAGCAAGCTCTCATTTTGCCATTTCATCATATAATGAAAAAAATTTTCCTTTAAATAGATGCTAATAAACCTTTTTTAAAAAGCAGTGCTTAATTATGTTGAAGTTGTTTACAAGTGGAGCTTTGGCAGCTCAGCTCTGGCTGTGGCAGTGCTGGGACAGGTGTTGGAAGGCTGTGCTGGCAGCTCAGGTCCTGCTCTGCTCAGCTCTGCTTTCCCTGTGCCCCTGGCCAGCACCTGCATTGGGTCTGGGACAGGGACAGGCACATTTTGTAACAAATGGAGGGGTCCAGAGAGGGATCCATTTAATGGTATTGGGGTTGTTTTAAACTTGTTTTGTTTGGTTCTGTTTAACCAAGTGGAAGTCTGAGATCAGAGGATGTTTTATGGGATTTGTAATGTAGCAAGAATTTTCCTTTTTTATATATATTTTCAAATCTTGGGTGTCTTTCAGTGCAGAATTCTATGTAATATTTGCAACTGAAACAAAACCAGATCAATAAAAAGAAAAGAAGAGGATTTGCAGTTGACTGAACTAAAATGATTGTGTTAGTTGTGGAAAGAGCTCGGTCCCTGGCTTACCTAACCACATTATCTAACTTATTTCCTATTTCTTTTGTCATAGTGTGGCAGTGTTCCTCCTTCTTTATTGCTCAGAGAATGCCCTAGAAGAGCCTGGTTTAGTTTATCAGCTGTAATGACACCTATTTCTTTGTGCATGGCTCGGGCTGTAGTGATTGAAGGCCTCACAAACAGGTTGTTTGCTCTCGGGTGATTTTATTGTGTCAGGCTCACTCCTTTCTTCTCTTTTCTCTGTGGCAAGTCTTTCAGAACACCCATTTCTGGATAATTGCCTGCTTTCAGCTCTGTCTGCACCGCCTTTGGACGAGTGATGATATCTGAAGTGGTTTAAAAGAAAGTAAAAATTTAGATCCAAATATTTAGGGAGATGCTCTTTCCTCAGAGAAGGGCAAAGCCAAAACACTTCCCCAGCACTGCAAGACTGGTGAACTCTGTTTATTCAGTGTTTTCATCTGTCATGTCTGCAAAGGTCTTTATGCCACATTTTGGCTCAGAGGCACTGAGATGTGGTGGGCAGCAGCTGTGAGGGCTGCCAGGCTCAGCAGAGGCTGGCACAGAAGGACACACTGCACCTCAGGGATGGGCAGGGTTGCCCATCACTCAGAGATGTCTGTGCATGGCACCAGGCTGGGGAAGGTGTTTGTGGGATGATTCCTCTGCCAGCATCTCTTTGAAGAGATGAGCACACATTGTGGTTTACCCTTGCTGGGTTTACCCTGACCCACCACACACCCCTGAATTTTGCTTTGAAGGTAAACCTCTGCATTATTTTTGCTGTTTGCCTTGCTGCATTTTCTCATAGTGTGTGTTTCCCTAGGCTTGTTTCATCCTGTGGAAATGAAGGGAGGAAATGAGGAATAGGGAATAAAGGGGACAGACAGAACTCTTCAGCTTTTATCTAACACCCTGAATAAAATCATTGATGGACACATTTCTGTTTGGTTTTCCATCTGTAGACCTGGAACATTGTCTTTGAAAAGCACAAAGGAAACCTTCTAACAGCTGGTTCCAGGCCAGGTTGGATGGGGCTTGCAGCACCCTGCTCCAGAGGAAAGTGTCCCTGCTCATGGCAGGGGCTTAGAACGAGGTTGTCCTCAAGGTCCCTGCCAGCCCAACCTTTCAGAGATCCTGTGATTATGAGTTTTGTTGCTGTTGCTTGAAAAATGGCCACTGTTTCAATTTATGGTGGGAGTGAAATATTCTGTGCACTTCCCCACCACTCTATGATGCTACCAAATTTATATTTTGTAACTAAAAATGAACTTTAGTTTTTCATGGGCTACAGAGAGAAGTTGTACCATGCTGGTAGTTGGGAGAACACAGGTTTTGGTGGTGTTACCAGCTACCAGTGCACCCAGTTTTCTCCTTATCTGCTGCCAGTCTGCCCAGGGGAAGGGCTGGGGACTTTACTGGGGTGCCCAGATTCTGGGTGGCCTGTGCTGGTTGCAGTGACTGACCTCAGTGTGGGTGTGCAGAGGGGAAGGCAGAATTCATAGTTACACCTGTTTGCTCTCTCTTTCTGTATCTGAAAGTACCAATTCAGGATTTCCACAAAGCTGCTTTTTCTTCCATTTGTGCATTCTCAGTCTCTGTAACCTGCTGCTGGGAAACAGAATTTAATCAGTGCTCTGCTAATAAACTCTGCCTCCTGCTCTCCATCAGGTCAGGGGACACGGGCACAGGGCCCCAGATGAGGAGGGACATCTCCACTCGCTCGTGTCTTTACTGACAGCAGCAATTTCTTGCAATTAGGCTCCTGCAGCAGGTACTTAACCCGGGGGCAGCAGCTGATTATCTGTGTTTAACTTTACTCCTCGATTTGAGCTCTGTGTTCAAAGCCCAGTGTCCCCCCACAGCTTCCTCTCCTCTGTTCTTCCCCTGATGGAGGGTTAAAGAGCTGTGACAATTGTTACTGATAATCCAAACCAACCTTTCCTTTTGTACACCTCACCTCGAGAGAGGACAGCAGAGAACAAAATGAGCTCCATGACACCCAATAAGGAATGAGCAAAATTGGCCTTAAAAGTCAGCTTTTCTGTGAAATTCTGATGGCAGAAAAAGCAGCCTCTGGACATTGTTTGCTCAACAATGTCTTTTTACCTGGACTGAGAACACAGATTCCACTGAAGGATCACTGGAGAGTTTGTTTCACTCAGGCCACTTAGAATCATCAAATCACTGAGTTTGGGAAGCCCTGTAAGATCCAGTCCAAGTGTTGACCCAGCACTGCCAAGCCCCTATTAAACCATGTCCCCAGGTGCTCTACACCTACATGTGCTTTAAATCCCTCCAGAGATTGTGACTCCAAAAGCTCTCTGGACAGCCTGTCCAACACCTGGCCATCCTTTCTGTGAAGAATTTTTCCTCATATCCAATCTAAACTTCCCCTGGCCCAGCCTGAGGCCGTTCCCTCTCCTCCTGTCCCTGTTCCTGGGAGCAGAGCCCAAATCCCCCCTGGCTGTCCCCTCCTGTCAGGAGCTGTGCAGAGCCACAAGGTCCCCCCTGAGCTCCTTTTCTCCAGGCTGAGCCCCTTCCCAGCTCCCTCAGCCTCTCCTCACAGGACTTGAGCTCCAGATCCTGCCATACCTGCACATCCAAGGATTCCAGAAAGATTCCTGGCTGCCGCGTGTTTGCTGCAGCCCACCAGAGTAATGAAAGGTAGCAAAACGTCAGTGGGTGATGAGGTATTAAAAACACTCTTCAGTCCTTGACTTTGATGTGAACGTTCAAAATGTAATTAATGGTTCAACCAGGCTGAAATAAAAATACAGCATTTGCACAGTGAAATCCCAGAGACTGCAATTTTCCTTGCGTGGGTTCAAGACTCGTTTCAGTAGATCTGTGGCAGCTCTTTCGTTGCTTAAGCTTCTTAAGAATTTCCCTTTTTTTCCCCCCAGCTCTTAGGACACATAGAAAATTTTACTTTATTTTATACCAAATTCTGGTCTCTTAAATATTCAGATTGGGTTAGTCTGTTTCTATCTTGCTTTGGTGGATATCTTAGTATAGTTGAAGCTGAGATACTTATTAGCAGCTTTTATTTCTGAATAAAACTTGGTATCTACATGTCTAGTGGCACATGCATTTATTTCTTTTATTTCTATTACTTCTTTTTTTACTAGCCAAATGCAAAGTTCCTACATTTCAGATATTTTCTTGCATTATTTGGAAGCTATCATTCCAAGAATACAGAAATGGAGACACTTGTGTAGTTTCAAATATCAGAGAATAGTACATGAATTATAAATTTTCCTTACCTTTTGGAAGAAAACTTTATGAAAAAGGTGATGTTAGACAGGTCCCAAGAAAAGGTGCTACAGACCTGTTGAGACTGAATACTCCTAGAGCTAACAGGCAGAAGGAATTATACAGAGAAAACAGTAGGACCATTGCCCTTTAAAAACAACAATACAAAATCTCATCCTGGAAAAGGAGCTTTCAATGGCTTCTGCTGTGGAGGAAATCAGCGTGGCAACAGGAAAACATTTACAAAATTATATAGTCTCAGTATTCAGAAAAAAAAAGGAGATTGAAACCAAGAGGTGAAAACTGGAGACAACATAAAGCTTTCCAGGGGCAGCTTTTATTTGTTGATTTAATTCCAGTTTGGTTTCTTCCTCTCTGAATCTAAAATTTAAGTAGTTTTTACTTACTTATTCTCCCACTGCTTAAAGATGTAAGCAGCCGTCAGATGTCTGTCTCTACGCTTGCAGCCAGGGACGCCTCAGGACATGGGGTATTTGAGACCTGGGTGGGACTGTCAGCCTGAGAACAGTTCTTGGGAAAATCGTGGTGTAGTGGGGTCTGTACGAGGGATTTTACCTTCTTGTTTTGTCACCAAACTCATCTGTGGTTCACAGGCTGGTTGCTCCATCCAGAGCCTGTCTCAAACTGTGTGTGTGCTGGAGCTTACAGCATTTCCAGCAATGTTTGGAGCAGGATTAGAAGCTGATTGCAAGAAGATTGTAACACTCAAAGTTTGGGGTGGGAAAGGGCAAATGTGGACAGGATGAGAAAGAAAGCAAAAAACTGCAGGAAATCTTCCCTAACCCAGCTTTGGGCAGATGGCTTGGTGAGGTGATGATCAGGTTGTTCCTTACTCACAGGTACAGTCAGCACATCTGACATCCATTAACTAAGCACCCTCTAATTGCTGATTCACTCCATAGCATGACTCATTTAAAGCCAATAATTGTAATTAAAAAAATAAAATAAAGGCAGTATAACATTGGCATGGTGGTGAATTGCCATTTTCAGCTGCCTTCTTGCATTTCTGTGAAATGTTTTTGCCTTGTCTCAGCCACTCTCTGAGCTGGGCTCTGCAGTTGAGTGCTTGGTGTAATGCAGAAATTTCTTTCCTTTGGATGCATCCTGGAATGAGGCTTGGGATTACCTTTACTGTTTAGGAAGCTGAATATTTTCAGAGAACCATTCTTTTGTTGGCCTGATTTATCTGTACAATTCATCTACAGAAACATAAATTTCAGGGATTTACAGAAAATCAATGTTCAGCACCTAATGCTAAGTATATATGTGTATATTCATGCATAAAATTTTCCTTATTTCTAAATTAATCTTTTTTTTTGTCTGACACACAGAGTTAAAGATTCACTTTTAAGAAGTGTTTTCTGGCTGCTGAGGGATTAACATGATTTATAGGAAAACCTAAACCATTTGCTAGCTCTAGACCCCTGGTCTTTTAATATCCATCCCATTTCCAAGGTGTCTGCATGTGTGTGTATCTATGAAAAGATGCAGAACACTTTCCCATTTCCAGCCCTTAGGGGATTTTTAGCAGTAATAAAGAATATGCAGGTTGTTAAAATGTATTTTCTGCTTATGCATGAGTAGATTGAAGTCAGGGTGGCTGGTGCGTGCTTTACTTTCAAGAATTACTAGAAGGGTTTTTTCCCACTTTAATTATCTCTCAAAAAAGTGTGACTGGTATTCAGAAATCCTTCCAACTTTTTTGTTTCCATGAAAACATTTTTTTCATAGGTTAAGTCGTGAGAGACTATGAGAAGTGGGAAGAACCCTTAACTGTGCTATAAATTAAGAAACTTTATGTGAAATTATGCATTTTCTGATTACCTTGTTCAGATATATATTGAGCAAAAGAGCAAATACAGGGTGAAGAAATTTCAGATAAACAAACTGACATCTGTAGAATTTTTATGATCTGACTTATCTCAAACACTGATTTTACTCAGTCATCCTTCATTCTTTATATCTACATGTCTAGTGGCACATGCATTTATATTTTATATAAAGGGCAGAGTGTAGTCAGAGCATTTGAGTTAGGCTGTTAAAAATAAATTAAGGAACAGCAGGTGAAAATGATTCCTCCACATGAATATTCAAAGTGTACCTCAGCCAGATACTTTAGAAAGAATAATAAAGACCAAAGAAACTTTGATGGGACCAAGGCGTGGAGATGATCTGGAATTAAAGTTTTATTGGCACAAGGCTGAGATGACTCAGAAAACTCACTCAGGAGTGGCAGGATCTGCCCGTACACCCCATTGCCAGAACATGCAGGAGTTAAGAGATGAGGGGACACTGGGATGCTGGAAATCCAGCAGCTGATCCCTGAGTCTTGATTCTTTCGCTCTGGGGTTTCATCATGAGCAGAGCGGGTTTGGAGGTGGCAGAACTGACCATGGAGCTGAATTCAAAGCTGAGAGCCTTGAATTAATTCCTTCCCACATTTCCTGTGTGTTTGCATCACTTAGGGCTGGTTTCTCCAAGGTCAATTAAGCACTGTCAAGTAGGCCATCAGCTACCATTATTTTTAAATTTTTTTCTTTGTAAGAAGGAAGAAAGCTCAACTTCCCCACCCCTTAACTGATGGAGTCCTGTCACCGCTGTTGGATTCGATGAGATTTCAGGAATCAGGAGCATTGTTCAGGGCCTCATGATGGGAAATGGAAATTTCCAGGTGAAACTCAGGAGCCAGAATGCAGCTGTGGATCCCATGTTCATTTCCTTCTCCTCCTAACTGGTCTGGGAAAGAACTTCTTTAGAGAAAAGTGGAAAAACCTATTTATTTAATAAACAAAGCGCTTACAAAGAACGAATAATGTGAAACAATAAAACTTTCTGTTGCTCTGAAGTGAGATGGTAAATTTAGAAAGTCTTTGCTGTGGGTAGCTTAGCTCTTTTAGTCTCTCATCAGTCCTGGAGATCTAGGCCCCGGTGGGCAGCTGCTTTTGGTGTTCTTTTGGTTTTTTTTGGCCAGAGCAGGTTTAAACAGTCTTAAAGTTAAAAAAAAAAACAGTCTAGGAAGCTTTTCTGCTTTAGCTAGTTAAACTAACAAAAAGCAAAAAAGATCTTTGTCCCAGCTGTGGGTTTGTGCTTTAGACAAACCACTGTCTGGAGAAGGAGTGTACAGGAGTGAGAGGGGTTTTCAAAACAAACCCTGCGCTTCTTCATTCTCTCCTTCCTCTCTTGGAATTAATGTTAAAGGCACAGAACACAACATACAGCACAAACGGAGCAGACAATCAGGGGTACAAGCATCACAAAGTCACCCCAGGGCAGTGACAAATGTCCAAGTGTGTTTACGTGTTCCCTCCTGCTCCACAGCCTGTGGAGGTGGTGGACATCCTCTCACACAGACAATTGGGGGTACAGGCATCACAAAGTCACCCCAGGGCAGTGACAAATGTCCGAGTGTGTTTACATGTCCCCTCTCCCCCGGAGACCCCATGCACGGGCCGCAGCACTTGGAGGTGGTGGACATCCCCTCACACAGACAATGGGGGCACAAGCATCACAAAGTCACCCCAGGGCAGTGACAAATGTCTGAGTGTGTTTTCATGTCCCTTCCTGCCCTCCAGACCCCATGCACGGGCCGCAGCACTTGGAGGTGGTGGACGTCCCCTCACACAGACAATCAGGGGGTACAAGCATCACAAAGTCACCCCAGGGCAGTGACAAATGTCCAAGTGTATTCACGTGTCCCCTCTCCCCCCAGACCCCGTGCACGGCCCGCAGCACGTGGAGGTGGTGGACATCCGCTCGCGGCAGCTGACGCTGCAGTGGGAGCCCTTCGGCTACGCCGTGACGCGCTGCCACAGCTACAACCTCACCGTGCACTACCAGTACGTCTTCAACCAGCAGAAGTTCGAGGCTGAGGAGCTCATCCAGACCTCGTCCCACTACACCCTGCGCGGGCTGCGGCCCTTCATGACCATCCGGCTGAGGCTGGCCCTCTCCAACCCCGAGGGCAGGATGGAGAGCGAGGAGCTGGTGGTGCAGACCGAGGAGGATGGTGAGCTGTGGTGGGGTCTGTTGGTTGGGTTTTGAGGGGAGACCCATTGATGGTAGAGGGTTAAAAATATAATTTCTGTATAAGTTAACCATGGGGTTAAGTTGAGGTATGTGTGGGGGGAGGAAAGTAGAGAATGTATAACTGGAACTTGACGCAGCTCGGCTTTGGAACAAGCGTCAGCTTCTGCAACCAGCTCCATGCTATTGTAATGACCGAATCAAGTGTGACTGTAGCCCAGGAGATAATTGAGAAGCATTGTTTAACCAAATCAAGTGTGGATCAGGGTAGAAGTGTAGGTATGATTTAAGATAGTAACTAAGGAATAGGATAATCAGTATCTAGGGGTGGAGGTTAGTTAACATGTGTATAATTTAAACTATAAAAATCACAAATCGACTCTGTATTCTTGGGCACAAGATTTGGGCGTATCATCGCCCCGTGTCCCCGCGCGCAAATAAAGAACTGCATATGATCACCTTTGTGTGGTTATGTGTTTTCCTACGCTAACACCATCTTCAGGTGGTAAATAACAGCATAACCCTCCATCCCACGAGACTGGTGCAGCTTCTCTGGATAGTTTGTTTTGATTATAAAACTTGTGGGTTTAAATGATTTCCATTTCACAGCCATGTTCTTAAAAGGGCAAAAGTCCCTGAAGTGCTTGGGCATGACCAGTCTGAGCAGCAGTTGTAGGTTTAATTCTTCCTGTTCTAAACCACCCAGCTCCTTCCTTTATCATATGGGCAAATGCAATCCTGGTATTTACTGATTTTTCTTCTGCTTTCACACAAAAGAAGGCATCCCCCCAAAAATGCGTAATTCCTTCCTTTCCAGAGTGTAGCTTTTCTTAATAGTGATCTTCTAAAACATCACATTTTATAGAGATCTCAGAACCAAAATTAGTTGTGGGTATAAAAGAACAGTTTTAGATATAAAAGAACAGTTTTCTAGAGGAACTGATGGAAAGCTTCAAGGCATTGTTATCCCACCTGAGCTATTCCAGCCCAAGGACTAAATCCCTCTGCCTGGGCTGTAGAAGTTGCTGTCCTAAGTTTCTCTCAGCTGAAAGTGGCTCCTCCAGCCCCATATATCACATGGGGACACACAAAAGGATGCCAGATATTTCAGAAAAAATGAGCAGGGGTTTTATCAGACAGGCTTGGGAGTGCATTTAGTTGGTTATCTCCCATGGCATTAACATTTTGCTGGAGCAGGTGGATTTTTGAGCTGGCCTTGTAGCTGTAATGAAATATAAATCTTGCATTGTGACTTCACTAAGCAAATCAATCTTTCCTACTGATAAGGGTGTGCAGCCCTGTAGCCTCTCCATGCCAAGGTGTAGTCTGGCTGTTTAGGTGGAGAGTTCTGCTGTTGTGTGGGTGGAGAAGGACAAATTAAATTCCCTGCTGCTGCTCCGCTGTACTGGAATAAAATCATACCGAAATTAACGTCATATTTTCATGGGTTCTGATTTTATTTGTCACTTAGTGGTTACATTAGGGTATTGTTATTTGAACCAAAATTTGAAAAATAAGCCTTTCACACTGATAGTAGCTTGGTAATGGTAGTGCCTTGAGGGATTTTAATTTTTAATTTTATTTATTTATTTTTAACACTCAGCTTTCTGTCTGGTGGCGTTTTGGTGTCTCATGTGTGTGCAGCTGGAGCTGGTGGAGTTTTTAACACAGTTTGTTGGGCCTTTTTTTTCCCTCTGCAGTTCCTGGACCTGTTCCCTTGGAATCTATCCAAGGAGGACCTTTTGAAGAGAAGATCTACGTTCAGTGGAAGCCTCCAAATGAGACAAACGGCATCATTACACTCTATGAGGTGAGAAGAACAGATTGTTGTCAAGGAATACGTGCCACAGGGCCCTTTTCGTGTTTAAGCCAATCCTGAGCTCTGAGAAATCTCAGCAGGTGCTAAAAGAAGCCTGATTAAAATAGATAAGAATCTTCAAGATAGTCTGTTGCTACCACTGAAAAAAAAAATCCCTGTTCAAAAAAGAAAGATTTCTTTCCAATATTTGTGGCAAATTGAGAGCCACACATTTCCCTATGTCTCAGGTGTCCTGTTTCCTTCTGCGTAGCTCCAAGGTCTGTTTTCTTTCTTTTTTTTTTCTTCCTGAGGTAAAACACTGCTACATTTCATCCCTACACACTGTAACTGATTCCTCTTTGCCTTCCACCAGTCACAGCACTTCCTGGCAATATCAGCAGAAGGGATTATCTCTTTTTGAACATTTCAGTGATAACATTTGTCCATCCCAACAATTTCTCTGATGACAAACAGAGTGTAGAGCAGGTTATGGGATGATCACTGACCATCCTGTGCTGGATGAGAGAAATAAACAATTAAATATGAGAAACAATTAAATGTGATTCTAGAGTGTATCAGAAGTGGTGTTTCTTGAGAAGGTAAGGAGGTGTTACTGCTGTCATGTGCTCCTGGTGAAACTCTCCATAGTGTCATGTACACCCAAACATGTGGAACAGGAATGTAAGAGGAGGGACTCTTGAGGGGATCATATGGAATGAAATACAGTCCTACAAGAGAAGGTAAAGGCACTTGGATTAAATAGCAGAAAGTGGTGCACCAGGACTGGCTGAGCCTGTGTCAGTTTATGGGTTCAGTATTTACCTCTGTAAGATTAGAGAAAGTGAAAATAACTTTGTTTTTATGGTGACATAAAACCCCTCACTGTGGCTTGTGCAGCATTTCCTGATGCAGAGGGGCAGGAGCCAATATTTCATTCTCTCTTTTGTGCTTTTTGTACAAACTCACCCTAGAAAAGCCCCAGGTGCAAGAAGCAGCTCTGCCACTGCCAGTGAGGTTCTGCCCCTTTCCTCTTCCCACCCAGCCTCTCCATTTGGGGCAGGATGTCCTGTGATGTGGCACGCCCAGATGTCACTACCAGCACTGGTTCTCTCTGCCACAGTCAAATGGGAAAAAATGAAGCAGGTTTAACATCACTGAGATCTTACACTCCAGCATGAGCAGCAGAGGAAACTTTCTTCTGTAACTTCACTTTTAGGACATCATTTGGTTCCCAAAGGCCAGGCTAAGTTTGATACAGCAACATTAAACAGATGAACAGACTTTCCTCTTGCTAATTGAGTGTTATTTCAGCCGGGCTGAAATCCTTGACTAAGTCTGGAGTCATCCTTGGTCACTGTTGAGACACGTAAGGAAATACGTGCAGGGTGCAAATCATCTGTCAGTGCTAAAACAACCCTCATCATGTCATGGTCTTTGAGGGTGTCTGTGTAAGGAATTAGGCAATGAACCTGGGTGTGTTTTAAAGGAATTAATCTGAATAGAATCAGTTACAAGTTCATTTTTTTCCGGCAACACAGGTGACCTATAACAGAACATATTTAAAATAACTCAAGTCAAATGATGCAAATGATGCAAAAATAACTCCTTTAATTTTTAAAGAAGCAGTTTCTTACTAAAATATTGCCTTGGGCTCAGCTTGTTGAAAGGACTTCAGCAATCTGAGTAGCTTTTCTGGCTGAGCAGCTCCATGAGACACTTTAATGCCTGCAGGGTTGTGATGCATCATGACAGTGCCTTTGCCCCTGAAGTCATTTCATTGCTCCAGTCTCAGCGGAGGCACAAACAAATTTTTCTTTTCTGATAATGACTCTCTGCATATTTGGCAGCTGGAGACAAAGAGAAGTCAAGGTGAATTCAAACTCTTCCTCCTTTTCCTACTCCCCCTCATCTTCAAAAGGATGAACATCTGACTGCTAGAAACACCATGAGACCCAGAGTGCCTGGAGTTTGGCACAATGAAAATGTTGTCCATTCCTGTCCCTTCTTCCATAGGAAAATTCCTACAGAACCTTTCCACTGTCCAGGGAAGCCTGAGACAAGTCCATCAGGAAATAAAAATACAGGAGAGCAGTTGCACAAGCTGGACAGATGGCAGGGCTCTCTCAGGGTGGTTTGCTCCTTTTGGAACATGGGGATCCCTGCACATGGAAACCACATAATTCCTGTACACTGTTACTGGTGTCACTGGGAATTCTGCTCTGTCCTGGGAGATTCAATGATCTTCCAGTGAACTTGCAGCTCTCTGGAAGCTCTGCAATTGTGCTGCTGAAACTGGGGAGAAAAAGCCACAAAGGCCTGTGAGCATTTGTTAAGGAAAAATTCCCTGCAAAGTATTTATTAAGTGTTATCACTTTATGAACTTGAGTTAGTGGTGTCAGGCCCTGCATTACACCTGGAGGTAGCTGGCTACATTCACACACAGCAGTTGTGCCACTGAGAGTCTCAAACCCCTCTGGGCACAAACCCTCCTAATAAAAACAAATAAAACCCCACATACTCCTACTAAGTTATAGTTCCCTCCTCACCATCAGCATCACAATCTGATTCATTGTATCTGGATATTGTATTTTCCCTCTAATTCTGTTTAAAAAAAGTATTATAAGCTTCTAAAATGCTTCAAAATAATCATGCTGTCTATTCTATTTACATCCCACTTGCTTCCCTCTGGGACTGATTTTCTTCTCAGGTCCCTAATCATTCTTGCAGCTCCCTGCCAGATGTCCCTATAACCCAAATTGCTGTTGCAGTTTTCATATCCACTGCTTGGGTGCCAACTGGGCTGGGATTCAGCAGCACAACCTTCAGCAAGTCTTTTGGCAGCCAGAAGCACTAATTTCATAATGACTGAATACTTCTAAAGAGCCTAAAGAGGATGAAAGGACCTTAATGAACCTTTTTGACTCCTGCAAATCTCTTCTGATGGATACTTTTCCTTCAAAATGCTATTGTTGCCTTTTAACAAAGCAAGAGCGTTGCATTTAAAAGTGGTTTAAACCCCTCTGTGTTCAGTTGCAGAATAAATTGTTTCACTGGGTACAGAAACAGCTGGATTTTTAAACAGAGGGACTTTTTAGATCCCTTGTAATTGCAGTTCTAGATCCTTCTGTAATTGCAGTCTCTTTCTGGGGAGCAGAAACCTCTTGTTCAAGACAGCTTGGAAAGCTCCGGGAATTCCAAATCAGTTAATCAGTGCTGGAAAGATCAGGGTGTGAGCTGGATAGAAAGGGAGGAGGAAACAGATCATTCTGGGGTGCTGGGGAGCCCAGCAAAGCTGACAGGGCTGTGGTGAGGCAGGAGGTGTCAGTCTGTCTGTCCATCAGGAGAGCCGGGGAGATGCATGGGCTGCGGTTGGAAGTGACAGAGGGAAGCTGAAAGCCTCTAACAGGTCCTCAGGTGCTTCAGGGTGTGTAGGGACCTCCAGGAGGTCAGGCAGACCCATCTGTGCTCAGCAAGGCAGCTGCCAGCAGAGCTGGGCTTTGCTGCTTCCTTGGTTTGGGTAAAATGCTCCACACATTGAGTGACTCTCATGGAAGAGGCACTATGACACTGTAATTGTTCTTATTGTCTCTGGGAGCAGCCTGTGAGTGGCACAGTTCAATAATATCACAGTAATCCTGCCCCACAATCAGTCTCCTGGCAGACTGAAAGCACCACAACTTATTGAAATTTTTATTTTATGTTTTTTTTAACCAGTCCTGAAAAGCTGCTCTGCTTTAAAATCCCTGATCATCAAATGCTGCTCATTGTCCTCACACCGTGTGGGAGTTCAGCTTCAAAGCCTTTGTGTACAAAGACATGCAACAAAGATTTATTCCTTTTAATTTATTTTTTCCTAAGTGTGGGTAAAGTCAAACTGCCATCAAACAGACTTGCATTGTCATTGGGCTGCAAGGGCAGGCAATCTAATTTAAGGTCATGGACCAGTTTTGGCACCAAAACTCTTCTGCTTTTAGATGACATGAGGTTGTCTTAGATGTATATTTTGTGCAAACTTGCATCTAGAAAATTTAAATAAACAAAACTTATTTATATCTGCATTTTGCTGTTCCTTTGTTCCTTTTCACTTGCACCCTGTAAGTGATGCTGCCTTTTGCCTTTGTAAATACATTTGTTGTGTGTATTGTATTTATCAGAATTGTCAGTTTTTAGAATATTTCACCTTTAAACAGGAAGAAAGGAAGAAAGAAAGATAAACCAACCTATCATTGCTGTGTGAAATACTTGTCACATCCCTTTGGGGAAGGTGTTGTTAGGGGTATTGCAATCCTAACAGCATTTCAAGGGTGCATCCCAAAGATTCAGCTCCTTGGCTGGGAAAATGGCTCCAGACTGCTCAAGTCCTTTCAGTGAGCCATGCCTAAGGGCACTGTTGGAACAGCAAACTGTCTTTTTAAACATTGTAAGGTGCAGTTCTGTAATCACTTATGTCCTCATCTTTAGGACTGTTAAATCCCTGGTGGTTTGAGGGGAAAATAAGGATGCATTTGCAGCTTCTAACGAGCTAGTTTTGTCAGTCGTTGTTTCTGAAACGCTGTAAATCTCTATTTTGATGCCAGGAATAATAATACAAGGGACTTTCATACACAATTTCAGCTCTTTAATGGGATGCTTGGAGCCTAGTACATCTAATCCCAGTGGATTCGAGTTTAAATTGCACTTCAGAGGCTACAGATCCTCTTAGTTACCACGTAGAATTGCAGTCTGCCCTTCTTCATCTCTCCAGTTGCCAATATGCCATTCCTTCTCCATCACCTCACTCCCTTTTGCTCTGCAGGAGAGGCTGTTACAGGCAAACTGTCTTGCATAAGGTTAATATTTGTGAGATGCATTGCCCGTATTTATAAAATGGTGGAAACAAATTTCTTCCACCCTTGACCCCTGAAAGTGCATGCTTATTATAACAAAAAGCAGGATTATCTGGTGTGATAGCTGTGCAGGGATATGCATCCATTTCTATTCATAGCCCTTTTCTAAGCTATTTAGGAAATCTGATTTTTTTAAGATAAAATCTTTCCTGCTAAAAGGTGTTGCAAAAAAAAGGTTTCCCCGGAAAAAGCTGCAAGGGTTGGGAACTCAGCTTGGCTTAATCATTTGTTTGTTTATTTAAAGGGTTTGGGGTTATTTTTTTCGGTTGTGAAAGGTGAAAAATGGCTCCCACAAGAAGGAAAGCAACAACCACAAAATCTTGCAACCAATTTATATAAAGCTCTACATTTGAAATAGTGGAGAGATGACAATTCTCGGAAATTGCCTTCAGTGAGAAGTGGCTTTGAACGTTCCCATGAAAATCAATCATGTTCCAGCCTCTCGATTGCATTCCATGGGTACAGGAGGCTCCTGGGATGGAGCTTTCCCACTCAAACTCGCTGCCTTGGGCTGTGCCACGCACAGCTGGGGCTGCATTTAGCTGAACACTAGCAGAACATCCTGGAGACGCTGTTAAGGGTTCAAAATGCAAGCAGTGATCAATTAAAGATGGGGTACTGGGTCCTGGATTGATCACTCATCTGCAGGGACATTGGTGGGAATTATTCCCTGTTCATCTGCAGCACTCATGTGACACTGGATTCATAAGATGCAGTCTATTGTTTGTCCAGAATCCATGAAAGTCATTACATCAAAAATAAGGGGTTTGCTGCCTCTGTGCTATATTGAATTAGACTTCTTTAATAATCTAAACTAGCAGTGGAAGTGTGTGGCCATATTTCATCTGTTCAGGTTTGTAGCTCTGTCAGCCCTGCCGGGGCTGTGTCACCCTCTCAGTGAGGTGTGGGGAAAGCTGTCCCCACTGCCCAGCCCAGCTGGCTCTGGAGTTTATGGCTCTTAGCACACAAGGGCCCTGGGAGAGGGCTGGGCTGCCTGAAGAGACATTGTTTACTTGATGCCTGCTGACTGTAGTATTTACTGAGCACTTGGTGAACAGGTTGGTTACACGCTGCCAGGGTTCTGGGCTCCACTTAATAAAGATTCAGATCAGAACACGGGGAATGAACAGTGCTGATTGCACTGATTTATCATTTCTTGGCTAACTGAGAAGGATGATAAATCTGAGCATTGCTTGCTCTCTTAGTGGATTGGGATGCTGTGTTAGTCACAGATCCTGTGGCTCTGCTCCTGGAACAAGGCAGGGCTCAGTCAGAGAGCTTTCCAGTGAAACTTGAGCATCACAAGGGCACAGGAAATACCTTTGCCCTCCACCCCACAATCGTGGCATCCCACAGACACCTTCCCCCCCCCACCACGCTGTTTATTCAATTTTAATAAATTAGTAGGGTTTTTAAGCTCCCCTGTCAGCACAGAATATGAGTACGTGCTTGAGTGACCCTCCTGCCACACCCAGGGAGTTCAGTTAAGGTGGCTGCTCTGATCCTGCAAGGAAAGCACAATTTGCCTGTGTGCAATAACACAGAGGGCAACAAATGCAGCTGGGTTCTGGTGGAACAGGATGGCTTTTGTCAGATGCCGTGGCAGGACCGGGGTTAGCTGGAGCTGTGTTTGTTTAGGGTGCTGTGGGAGCTCACAGGAATTTGGCTGGGCTCTGTCTGCCCCGCACATCCCAGGGTGAGGGCTCTGCTGGGCTGCTCCTGCATCTCCAGCAGCATCAGGGAGGATACTCCAGAGGCAGCCTGGGGGGTTACTCAGGGATTACTCCCTGTTGGAAAGATCCTGCTGTATTGATGCCTTATGGTTTTAGTTTTTATGTTTTTCATGTATTTGTAACCCTGCAATTCTTTAGTGTATAACTCTAAACTCCACACACAGTGTCAGCCACTGCTTTCCCTTTTTGGTCAGACACAACAATTCCTCTCCTGGGAATCAAGGGCACCTCCCTACCCCAAACCCTGAGAAAGTTAAACTAAAGTGAACTGGGGGAGCAAATTCGGGGTAAATGACTTCATTACCTGAAGCTGTAATTGGGAGATGAACCCCCAACATGCAAATGGACCAAACTGATAAAAGTGTGAAAACCTGTGACCCCTGGTCCATTTTGGGTGCAGACCCTGGGGGGCTTCATCTGCCCTGGATGTACATGAAGGCCTTTTATTAATAGAACTGCTTTTTATTCCCTTAATTCTGTCTGGCCTCTGATTTTAGGTAGTCCCAAAAAGGCATCAGTTTTTTATTGCTCCTGTTCCTCTCCACCCTGTCCCAGCTACTTTAACACAGCCTTAAACTTAGGGAACGTTTAAATGTTACCTAATTAGCGATGCTTTCCTGAATAAGCACCTCAAGGAGCTTTTGAACAACTTCTTCAAATTATATAGGATTCTTAATTGTGTGTTTCTCACTTGCTGTTACTTGCAAGATGTGCTTAACTTGGGAGCATTTGTTAATGCTGCTTTTTAAAATCCTATGGTTTCCAGTAACATCTTAGGGAGAAAATGAGAGGGTTTTTCTGAGAAACTCAGATGTCAGGGCTTTTCAAATGTATGACAACCTCCAGGTAAGTAGCATACTTGTGTTATAAATAGAATAAATCAACTGTGTTAAAAAAAATGCTTGATCAAGCTTTTCAGAAATAAAGGCATAATGTGGTCCCTTGAGCACAACAATTTCTTTGATTACCTTTTTATTGTTCTTTTGAAGCCAATAGACATGCAGTGATATAAATCCCATGCAAATGAGCAGATATTTGGTTACAACAATGCTTTTTTTTTAAGGAGCTGAATTATTTTAGTGTGCACATAGCACTTTTTCTAAGCCAAACTAAATGATAAGAACTGAAAAAAACTCCAACTTATTCTTTCTTGTGATGAAGTTCCATTTTAAAACATTCTTTTGTAGATACATCATCATCTTCTTTCTGCCTCCCAATGTTTTTTATTTCCAGAAAAAAAAATACAATTTCAGACTATTCTTCTTTCTTCTCCAAATTGCTCATTCAGGAGAACAGCTGATACCTAATCCCATTTCCTCCATCTCATCTTTTCACGTGGCAGTGTACCTGTGCAGTTAGAGTACAACAAAGCCCTTTAACAACTCCATTTTCACATTTTGCAGTACTTTGTTTACCAAAATGTAGCAGTTAGCTAAGTTGAAAGCAAACTGCAGATGCATGTTTGCACTTCCTTCCTAGATTGTTGGGGTTTTTTTTTTTCTCTGTTTCATCTTCAGTATTGTTTAATTTAGAAAATGCATACGACTGAATAATTCAGGTGTGGTGGTGGTTTCATCCTGTTAATGGATGCCACTGAGGAACTTTGGAGAGGGGGAGAAGCAAGTCAAGGTGATCTTTGCATCACCTTCAGCAGTTTGTATGTGTGGCTGCATGGCTCCTTTTGGGAAATTCCCCTTGTTGCTGTCCTTTGTGTTTGTCTTAGAGCCAGTCTTTATGATCCTGCCATCCAGTGGACAGGATGGGTTTGGCTTTAGTTTTCTGTGCCCTGTTCATTCACCATTTCTCTCACTTTGGGTCCCTCACCTCCTTTCTTCTTCCCCTTTTTCCCTTCCCTGTTGGTTGCTGCTTTTCCCTGATCCTGCTCTCCCTGCTGTCCAGCTGGAATCACTGGCAGAGAGGGTGAGATGGTTTTCAGAAGAATGAAGGCGCTAGCACAGGGAGAACAACCTTTCCTTTTGTTCTCAATTCACCTGCTTTGGTCTGAATTTGGGAAAAGGGACTTAGGGTGAGCTTGGATGGGGCTTGGAGCAACCTGGCCTAGTGGAAGGTGGAAGGGGGTTGAACTGGGATGATCTTTAAGGTCCCTTCAAACCCAAACCATTCTGTGGGGCAGACACTTGACTTGGAGAATAAGTGCAGATGTACAACTTAAGAGTCAAGTGACTGAAACGACACCATCTCACAATTGTCAGCTACAGTAAGAGCTAAGCCTGATATTGATCTCTAAATGAGGCCAAACCATTCTGAGCACACGTGGGCCCTGCTGCTGCTGCTGCTTTCTGCTGGGTGTGATGCTGCTCTCACCCCACTCTGTGCTTTGGGGGCTGTTCCTTGCCCACAGCTTTCCTTACACCCAGTGTGCCATGGCAAACCACAGTGAGGGGGTTCAGGCAGAGCTTTCAGCAACAAGGAATAACTGAGGAACAAGCATGGAGATTGAATAACTGCCTCAGTGCTGCAGTCCTATCAAAGCAATTTCTATAGTTGTCATTTTCTGCTATAAAGCTGAACAATGAGGCTTTCCAATAAAATAACAGCTCATTAAAAGCTCTTCTTAATATATAGCATGCTAATTAATGTCAGTGGGGTGCAAGCTTGAATGGCAGAATAGACTATAATGTTTAGAAAGTAGGTAAAATAAAAGGAGATATTTTATCATTAATGACCTTTTAGTAAACCTAATGAAATCCTTAACAGCCTGAATACATTACTGAGGCACTCCCAGTTGCCTTGCTACCTAGTCCATTCTTCCTCCTTTTCTCACAGACATTAAATCTGGCTTTGTTTATAAAAAAACAAAAAGCCATAACATCCCAAGGAAATACGAGCAGGAAGAAAGAGTCTCAGCAAAAGGAGAGCAGAGGAGACTTCTCAGCCCTGCTGTCCCTGGTCCTGGCCAGGAGTGGGTGCAGGACCGTGTTCTGTCCTGCCTTGGCTGTGCTGCCTGTGTTTGTATTCAGCTTTAATTGCCCCCGTGTTTACGTGGCTCTCAGTAAATAGGCCAGGGAGCAAATGGGCCTCTTTTATTCCCCGGGTCTCCCTGGGTTAACTTCCATATTCATTCCTAATGAATAGCTGTGCTCTGGCTTTTTATACTCCTACCAGCCATGCTGTGCTTGTGCTGTGACTCAATTAAAGGACTTTATTCTGCAGGGCTGTTAGTCTTTCACGTGTTGCCAGCCTTAAATATTTAACTTGCAAATGCTGATTAACTCTGCCTTAACCTTATCCCAAAAGAAGCAGCACAAGAATGGAAAAACGAAAGGCCTTTGCTTCCTCCTGTTTCCTGGATGAAATGTGGTGGGCTGGGGAAGGATGTAAGTGCAATAACTGCCTGGCCTAAAGTGAGTTTAAAGATGGAAAATGTCCCCATTCATCTGATCATAAAATACATTCTTCAGTTCTTTACTTTTCCAGCACTGGAGGAGGATCAGGATCGTTCACTAACCTGTTCACCAACTCTTCCCTGTCACTGGAAGATAACTTCCTTTAAATTCCTCCCTTTGTGCCATACTTGGTGCAATTAACTTTGGTCTCCTAGCCCAAAATATGTGAAACTCCCTGATAAGATTGAACCTAAGTCCATCCCGGCTGCAATCTGCAGTCACCTGCAGTAATAATTGTTCCTGAGAAGCGCAGGTGGCTGGGGAGCCTCAGAGGAGAAGAGCCTGCAGTGCAGTCGTGTTTCAATCAGCTTCATGGAACCATGAAATGGATTGTCCCCCTGATGTTCCTGCACTCCAGAGCACACACTCTGCTGGGCAAGTCAATTCCTTGTTTGGCCCCAAGCACAAAAAGATCTGCTGGCTTCCCCTCCCATCCCTGCAAACCACAGAGGGAGGGAGCACAAATCACCTCAAAATCAGAATTTGAGAGCGTAGCAGCGTCAGCCAGCCCTGTTTTGTTCTCCCAATCATCCAGTGAGAAGGGTGGTGCTTGAGGAGGAAGGTGCCCAGGCTGCTTGCTGGCTGTGTACAGGGGGCTTGGATGAATGACAAAGCCAGCAGTGGTGAGGAGCAGGTGGTGATCAAAGAGCTGCAGGAGCTGCAGTCTGACAGGAAGGAGAACCCAGCCGTGTCCTGTAAATGTGGTGTTCTCTTGGATGGAGCTCCTCTCCCCTCTCTGCTGGAGCTGGAAAAAACAAGATGCTGTGAAGACAGAGTCCTGAGGCAATGAAGGACTCTTTTTCAGACACCTGCAAGGAAGGTCTGGTCATGTCGTGACAGAATTTAATTCCCATTTCAAACTCTGTCATTTCAGGAATATTTTGGTCTGTCAACATTAGTGAAACTTCACTCCAAAACAAATCTAAAATCAACTTGCCAGTGAGAATTCTAGGAACCCTTTCTTACACCTGAGTCTTGTCCCTGGAAGATTTAACATGTCTGACAGTTTTGTATCTTGCATTGAAATGTTCCCAGTTCAGGGTCACTCTGAATTTCAGGTCTGAAACCCTTCTGCTGATGGAAATGATTCATTATTTGTTTATTTTCCTTTGCACAGAGCACAAGGGCCTTGTGCCTGCCCAATCATTATTTGTTTATCAACTAGAGAAGAGAAATTCAAACACAAGTCATGACAAGTCACACATAGAGAACTCCTACATGTTGCTGTCTAGAATATTTTTCCTTTTAGTGCTTGATAAGTTCCTTTTTCCACTGAGCCAAAAGGTTTTTCTGAGCTATTTAACTTTGTCTCTGTGACAGTGTTGAACTTGCACTAAATTTAAAGAGGAAAAATTGCATATACAGCATTATTAACTTGCCATTTTCTTATTTAGGCCACAGACAAATTAGAAATTATTCAGGTTATCCAGACAAAAGCTACATCCTCACCAATTCAACATCCTTATTATGGGTGAACTCTGTGAACTCATCCACGTTGCTGCTGAGCCATCACTGCTGCTTGGTGGATGCAACTCAGTCCTTTCCCTCACACTATAATCTTTCTCTCTCATTATATTTTATAAAATCTGTCTTGTAATGCCCTTCATTCCCAAAATGTTCTTTCCTCTTTCCAAACCTCTCTCTACAGCAGAGAACAGGTTTCCAGCTAGATAAACCCATGGCTTCAGCTTTCAGAGGAGTTGCCAGCAAGAGACAATCTGTGCTGGAGTGACACTGAGACTGCAGCAGCCTTGGCTTGGGCAGCAGTAATGAGACACAGCCCTGGGCTATAAATTCCTGTGACTTGGGAACCCGGGGAATTCGTTCTGCTTTGCCTGAGGCAAAGGTCTGCCATGCTGTCAGCTCAGTTTCTTAGACTCTCCTTTTCCTCTGTCATGGTAATAAGTACCAAGAAAGCAGCCTGTGAAAGACTTTTGAGGAAATCCCTTGTTACCTGCTACTAGTTTGTGTAATCCCAGCAGCGGCAGCAGAGGGACATCTATTTCTGGCTGCTTTGCTGACAGGTTTAAATAAAGACCTTTGTGGACTTTGTGGGACTTTGGAACAGCCTTTCTGGACCACGAGAAATTCCCTGCAGCTACGGTGCTTTGCTAGGAGTTGTCAAGGGAAGGATGACAATCGATGAGCTGCAGTTCTGCCTGCTGCAAGGAGATCTTGGTGTTCTCCTTTACCCTGAGCTCCTCAGTGGTGTGAGAGAAAAGCCATGTCAGTGTGTCTGACATTTCTAATAGGGTTACATGGTAGCAGTGGCTCCTTTTTTCCCTAAAAATCGGATGAAGAGGAAGCCCTAGTGAAGCATTCATGCCCTGGAAGAATCAAGATGTGCAGTTTACACACTGCTTTTTCACATCACTACATAATTGTTTTAGCAGCTTCCCTCCTCACGGGCTCCGCGCACATCTCGGTGACCAAGTTATTTGCTGGGATTTAACACAGTGCTGTCTAAACAGAGTATCTGTGAACATAATCCTTAATGATGTGCTGGGGGCACACACTGCTTGTGGAAGCCTTGCCTGTGATTAATCAATTAATCATGAGATAAACCTCACAGAGTTTTGGTAGACGACTCGGAACCTGCCGAGGCAGAACGCGCATCTGTTTTGTTTGCAGTTCCACACTGGTGTTTCAGTATTGTCTGAAGTTAGATAAGCACATAAATAACTCTCCAATTGTTGCTGTGCACAGCAGTGGGTCTTTGAGGAGTGACAGCATGTGCTTTTTGGAGAAAGCCACCTTTTTGTACCAATAGTAGCATTGATTTTACAGACCTGGACAGCAGCGATTTGACACTCCTGCCAGGCTGTGTGCAGGTGGGTGAGAGACTGTGGTTGGAGGTTGCTGAGCTCTGGATTGCTGTGCTGAACAGGCTGAGTCCTGGATGAGATTGGCAGAACTGCCATCTGGTCAGGAGATCTCAGAGTCCTCAGCAGTCTATTACAGGTCTTTCCTGAACTTATGAGCTGTGTCAGTGTAGATGAGAAAACTCAGAAAAGAAGGCAGGTCTTAGGAGAGAAGTGTTCCTGCTGGATGACCCTGATCCCTCTAGGATCCCTGCTTGCTGCAGCCGTGCTGCCCCTGAGCACCCAAGTGTTGCCTCAGGTGCAGTGCTTGCCTCTTACCCCCTCCCCAAGTGAGCAGAGGGAAATCAAATACCAGCAAAAGCAATGGACAGCTTTGAAATAGCTTTTGCACTCCACAGCATTTCAGAAGATAGAGATACATTTTATTTTTTGTTTACTTGCCTTCAGAAGATGGTGGCTCCTACTGGTGATGTTTCTGAGAGTTCATACAGATAAAGGATAACTAATAATTTATGGGAGGACCTCTTTCCTCTGCATCCTGTTCTCACCTAAAGGGATGCAGGATTTGAGCAGAACTCTCTATGACTTGTCTTGTGCAGCTCTTACCAATATGATAGTCTCTAAATTTACTGTTTATAAATATTTCTGCATATAAATTAGTGATTATAAATATTGCCTGCAGCTGAAAACAATCTGGTACAACCCGTTCAGCCTTGTCTGCCCCTCAGAGAGCCATTGCTTTACTGAGGAAGGTAACAGATGAGGTGACAGAGCTCTTCTCTGAGGTGACACTTGTTTTTCCTGCTTGCCATTGCAGGCAGACATGTCTGTGGATATAAATGCAGAGGAAGATATGTTGCCTTCTGTTCAGCAGCTTTTCCTTTTCATGCCCAAGTCCCTAGAGGGAAATACTCTTTAGTGGATTGGGAGTCTTGCTAGGCATCACTGCAGTCTTGTGATATTAAATTAAAATTAATGTCACTGCCAAGAATCTCCTGTGTTCAGGAGCCAATGCCACACATTTGAGGCAGGCACAAGAGATGACCACAGAAGAGATGATGGGTTCCTGCCTTCTTTTCAAAACTTGGGAGTTGAAGTGATGGCTAGATAAGTTTTGTAGCTCAAGAAGACAAATCTCTTTGCAGACATTGATGTAAATCTGACCTGAGCTGGACTTCCAGAGATATGTCTGAGGTCATCTGTTTCATTCAGGACACACACACTGCAAGAACTGCCTGCGCTGTTGAATTTTTGGAACTTACACCCAAGTTCTAAATATTACAATGGCAGACTCATCTAATAACAGCAGACTTGGAGTTTGATCATCAGTTTTACAGAATCACAGAATAATCTGGGTTGCAAGGGACCCACAATGATCATCAGCTCTTAAGTGAACGACCCATACAGGGGTTTAACCACGAACTGTGGTGGTTTTAGCACCAGGCTCTGACCAGCTGAGCTAATCTCAGGATCTCTTCACTAAAACTGGCTTTTCTTCCTTTATTTTTCTTTTTTCCTGATTTGTCCCTGGAAATGCTGCCATTTCCTTTGCCTCCTTTGCATGTTACAGACACTGCAAAGGGAGAGGCTGTGTGAAGGACCTTGAGTTATACCCAAGAGTCTCTAACAAGTGTTCCTAGCAGCTGTGTTCTCAGTTCATTGATTTTTGCCAATGTGACAGTAAAAACAGAAGTAACTGTATGAGGGAGTGAAAAAGGGTGAACAGAAAGCCCACAGACCTCCCAGTGGCTGAAACTAAGCCAGTCCTCAACGTGAGAGGAGGAAGAGTCCTCCTTCTGCAGATGAGTTCTGTGAGCAGCAGGTCATGCAGACATCAGAGACTATGAAACAATGACTTTGTGTCAGAGAGTGGCGTGTGCTCTTGTACATTCATTACTTCTCTTCCCTCTGTGTTACATTCCCCTGGGGAATGGTTTCTTCCCTCTCAGGGACCCCTAGAGCCTGTAACCATGTAGTTTAACCCTCCCTCCCCTTTCTGACCCTATTAGCTCTGTCCCAAACTGCTCCTCCCTGGCAGGACCTAAGAAAAGACCCTCTTCCTCTGCACACACCCTCTTTCCCTCTGGAGACCACCTGGAATAAATGTCTTGAACTGCAGATGGAGGTCAGAGCCTCTTTTGGAATCCTTTTGTCCTGTCCATGAAATATTCCTCCAAAGCCCCCTAAGGTTTGGGCTAGCCTAGGAACATTGGAGGGGCTACAGGGGATTTATTTCACCTCTGAGAACTCTTTGTACCATACTTCCAACAAGACAAACATACCTGCAATGAAAATGCCTGGCTGTATCCTTGTAGAGGAGCTCCTAACTACAGGAGAGATCCTGAGGTTGTGATGACAGCGCTGCATGAATGCAAAGTGGTGCTTTCCAAAAGGGCTCCTAGAGAACCCTTCATCCTGCCTTGTCTTGCATCTGTTCACCTCCGCATTTTGAGGTCGAGTTGTTCCCATGATGGGCATGTTTTCAGAGGGCATCTTGACTTTTACAATGCTCTGGGTAGATCTGTCTCACCGCTCTCACTCTAACAGCTGAATATTTGGAGCTGCAAAATGGAAATTATTAGTAGCAGCTCTCCATGGATCTATTTGTGACCATATTGCTTAGCCTATACGTAACAGGTGGATGTTCTTGGGAAAGGAAGACGCAGTTGTGAGAAATATCTGAGTAAAGTAAAGTACTTCTGGAAGGAGCTGGGCTGTCTTTTTCACAGACTTTTCAGCTGCACATTGTGAGGAGTGAAAAGCTCTCAGCGAAGAATTGTTGTCAGCCTTGCACAGCAGCACCCTGGGCTTCCCTGGCCCTTCATCACAGGCTGTTCACGTTGGCTTCGTGTGGCTCAGTTCAGAGAAACAGGGTAAAAAAACCAGCAGTGCACATTTGGCCAACACTGGAGAGCCAGGAGATGGGCTGGACCCAGCTCAGCACTAGGAGTAGGGAGTGGATTTGCAGGGCTGGAGCTGCAGAGGTCAAACACGCTGCAAACACAGCTGGCACAAACAGCACAACATCAGGAAGGTTTCCCCTTTGCAGCAGCTGAGATGTTGGTTCAGTATTTTCTTTGCCAACTTCAGTGCAGGTTATTGCTAAATTCAAGCCATTAAGAATGAAAGTGTGCAATCCATGTGTAATTTTTAAAAATTGCTTAAAAATAAGATCGTAATTAGTTCAGCAGGAGGCATTTTTTAAAAAAAATATATTGCACTATAAAAACGAATAGAACCTTGATGCAATATTCAAAGTGCCTGGGCCTGTTTTTAGTTATGCTGGTTTTCTCCAAAAACGGCCCATAAAAATTTATATTATTTTAGAGCTTTAATTAGCTAAGTATGTAAACTAAAATAAATAAGAGTTTTGGAGACATTCAGAGGGGAAGAAAAGACAATATAAATGTTCATCCTAATTCTTATTTAGATGAAGAGTAATTACTTCCTTTGATGTTAAATCACCTTTTCTTTTTCTCACTCCATCCATGAATTTTCTCTCTGCTAACAGAACCTTGGGATTTTATTCCCCACACTTTGGCCCTGTCATTCTGCTTTATTAAACTGGCAGTTTGTTTGAACACTTCAGTTACTCATTAAATTTTACATTTTCTCTAGCTGTATTAATCACTGCTTTTTACGAACTGGGAATGTAAATGATCCCTTTGCCATCTACGCCGTGGGATAATTTGCCTTTGTAAGAGGCTCCTCAGCATTTCATGCAGTTTTCCTAGCCTTGTAATAAGTGGGCTTTTCTCCCTTCACTGTAAGATTTACTTTGGATCCTGCTTTCTACTATTGTTTTACACAAAGCAATTCCCCCCAAAAGTCAGATTTTCATAAAACTAACAGTCCTGTTTACGTGCTGCTCTGGCACTAAACTGTGCGTATGCAAATGGAAAAATGCAAATATGGGAATGTGTTAAAGGAGCCACTCTGTGGCTGGGGGACAGAAATCGCTTCTCTCAAATCCCCAAGGTTCCAGGCGTGCTCACAAAGATGGAAACGGGCTTAAATCCCTTGGGAAAGCTTAGCTGGCAGAGATCAATAATGTGTGAATGTGGCACGAAGAGCCTGTTCACAGAGATGAGTTCCATCGCTGATAACCCGGCTGTGGTGAGACACAGGGACTCAGCCAGGGCCCTGGTGAAGGCAGGGAAACGTCTCTCTCTTGGTGTTTTACACTTGGCTGTTCCCAGCAGATTTCCACGTAAACATGGAGCTTTGGAACAGGAACATGGAAGCAGAGAGGAGCTGCAGAAGGAACGGCCTGCTTGTCTCCAGAGCTGGGGAAGCGAACCCAGTGCTGATGGGGCCAGGGTCACGCCAGAGTCCCATTCCTTGCCACAGCTCTGGAGGATGAGGAAACAATCAGCATGTCCTCAGCCAGGAGGGACCCACAGGAGGGACCCACAGCCCAGCCCCTGTCCCTGCACAGACCCCCCAAAATCCCACCCTGTTCATCCCTGGCAGCGCTGTCCAAAGGCTCCTGGAGCTCTGGCAGCCTCGGGGCCGTGCCCATTCCCTGGGGAGCCTGGGCAGTGCCCATTCGGTCCCACCCACACTCCAATTAAACTCCAGGATTAGGAGCTTGTCCCTGTAACTCTGGCTGTAGGGAATCTGGTAATTAAAAGTAGATGAAACCTTTAGTTTAGGAAATGTTTGCATGTGCACGAGTGCCCCAAAGTTGCTGCAAGACTGCTGTAATTCCTCTAATATCACAGTTTGTCCAGTTTTATCAGCAAAGATTTTATCTATTTTTCCAAACCTGGAAGAATTGAGCAGTTTCCCCATGGAACAAAAGGCTTCTCTTGGTTGTGATGTAGAAAACACCAAAGTTTTCAGGTCCTACACTCAGATGTCCCCTGTGGTAGCCCAATCTCCCTGTGATAGTTCAGGTTTGCTCTGTTCCCAAGAGCTGTGCAACAAAGGCTCCTCACACTTCAAAGACAAAATCCACCAACTGCAGGTCCTGGGACCTACTGAAGCCAGAGCACAACTAGATTTCCTCACTTGGAAGGGTCAGAGAGGATAAGAATGACCAGAATGCTCATGGTAGAGTAAAAGAGGGGAGAAATTTGAAGTGTTGAAGGATTGAGCTATCTCAGAGCAAAGGCTCAGGACCAGTTGGTTTTCTCTTGCTGGATGCTGAGGCAGTGAGTGCAGAGCTGCTGCTCTCTGCACCCACCAGGCTCTGTGTGTGTGAGTCAAATAGATCAAAACACACTTAGACTGCTGCGTCTTTCAGCAACGTCTTTCATGCAAATTGTGGCTTTTTTTTTTTCAATAAATTACCCTTAATTTGAATCAATAAAAAAAAATCTGCCTTTCCATTACTGTGTGATGACTCTCTCTGGCTCCCTAGTGAATTCACAAATCTGTTTCTTGTTCAAGCCTCCAAATTATTTTGATGAGAAATAAGGCGAAGCAGTACAAACTAAGTTTTCTGCATGACTTTTCAGGACCAGGTGTCTGTACTCTAATTTGCCACATTTCGATGCCACCCTCCTTGTGTTGTAGATGTGGGAGCTGAAGCTGAGTCTCATTCAAATTTGTGTTCTTGTTATTGCTATTCAGAGCCTGAATACTTGTTGGTGAAAGGCTCTAATACTCCAGTAAGTCCAGGAGCAGCTGCTGAGTCTATTTAAATTATACTTTGTACCAAGCTCAAATTGTCAATAAAGGACCTTTTTCCTTCTATAAAATGCCCTGGGTTTTTTTCAGGGTAAGTTTAAGCAGCAACCACCTGAAGGTATTTTGCCTTTTAGCTATGGGTAAGCACAATATTTCTACACTTTTTATTTGAAGCCTATTGCCATTTTAAGTGACTTACCAGATTTGGAAAACTCATTTCAAGGGTCTGTAAAATCCTGAAATCAGGCTAGAAGAACATGGTGCAAATTCCTGTATTCACAGCTTTGATATGTCCTCTAACAAGCGATTATTTTTATGTTCTTTGAGGCTGAACCACTATAAGGCTTTGAGGTTGAAATCATGAATCACTTGAGACAATCAGAAAATAAAGGCTTGTACTGATCAGGGGCTTTTATTGCTGAAATTACAACTCAGGCTTGACCACAAATAGACATCCCTTTTCTAGTGGTGGCATTTGGAATTTTGAAGTCTGTGTTATGAGTCCTACAGGAATTGGTATAACCTCTACTCATTTTGTTTTGTGGAAACCCCTTGACTACTTTCTTTCCCCTGGAATATGTCTTATGATGGTGCAGACCACTGTACAGCAGATTTAACTATCAGCTAGCTTGTTTTTAGTCATCTTTAAAATAGTCTGCAGTGTGTCAGACATCCAGAAAAAAAAATTAAAAACTATGTTAGGATATGAAAAGTGTGATCTGGGTGGATGGAGGAGAATGTGGCGTCAGAATGATTTGCTGCATGAATCACTGTGACTAAGTGTCCTTTATGTTCTTGCCTGGGGTTGTGAAAGTCTGGAGTCAGAGCCTGAGGGGGTTCCTGCCTTTTCCTCCCCTGGCCCTGCTGCAGTCACCCTGCAGTGCTGGAAGCACAGCCCAGGGTCACGGTGACTGGCTATGTGGGACAGTGTGGGAGAGCCCTGAAAAAAGTGCCTTAAAGAGGCACTTACAGAAATATCCACCATTTCTTGGTCTGTGCTCCTCTAATTGTGCTTTAGAATTGAAACCTAATGAAGTACGCTTTGAAAAGTGCCTGAGCCATTCAGGCTGGGGTTTATTCTGCAGTTCCCAGCATGGGGAGCCAAGTCTGCATCTGCAGCAATTAACCTTGGTCACTCCTCACCAGGACACGTTAACACCTCGGGGCTTCCCCCGTTGCTCTGCCCCAGCTCCAGGCCCTGGCCCGGCAGAGGTGTTGGCACTGTGGCTCTCCTTGGCACAGGGTGACAGTGGCACCGAGGTGCCAAGCTGCTTTCTTCCCCTTCTGCCCTCTCCAAACGCTTCAGGAGTGGTGGGGAAAGCAGAAAATGCAGAGCACTGCCCCAAGCAGGACAGACCTAGAGCAGATTCCATGTGTGCTCCTGGAGACACCCTTGCCAAGGGGGAGGACCCCAAAAGAGGCTCCAAAGAGTTGAGGTACGTTCTTTATGGAGGTGTTTCTGTACATTCTTTATGGAGCTGCTTCTCCTTCTTGATAAAGCAGAGGTGGAGCTAGTCAGACTCATTTTACATCTCATTAGCAAAAGGGAAGAAGCAGCAGAGCGAGATCGTCCTAAAGGGGGAGTTGGAAAAATAAATTGGATTATTTTAAAGTTTGTCCTTTGAGACTCTGAGCTGTGAAGACTTTTAATGCCACCTAAAGCAATTCAGAGTATCTTTGGAGCATCACAAGGATGAAGTGAAGAGTGCTCAGAATATTGCTGTTATTGTGGGGAACAAAAAAGGAGGTTGAAGCAATTAATGGATTGTCCAATAAACACAATTCGTGGTTGATGATATTCCTACAGATGAAGTAGTAGGAAAATCCAATAGACTATTACAAAAGGGAACAGAAAAGTATCTTCTTTCACTCCTATTTGGAACTCGAGAGCAGGCAAGTGTAATGAAGTACAGCAAGTGCATTATGCCAAGAGTTTTGCAAAACATTTTTAAAGTGTGATTGAAATGTTTTTGTGTGGATTGGAAGTTGATTACAGCACCATAAAATCAGAATTGGAGTTAAGAGGTATCTAAAGATCTTAACAGTTCACTTTTCATTCACAAGGTCTCCACACTGTGCCTTCAGAAAACAAAATAACACAGCTGAAATAAATGTTACAATGTAAAATGGACCATAATGCACATAATACAGTTATTTTTGTGCTAGTCAGTGTTTGAGTGAATGCCCATGTTTTCTCAAATTGAGTAAAATACAAAAATCAATGTAGCATGGGGAGAAAGGTCTGGAGCTGGCTTTAGTTTGTCCTTGTGTGAACAAAATGAATCAGCCTCTGCTCTGAGTGCTGTGTGAGGCTTCGCTGATGTGGTTCCTGGGGTTGCCTATTTGGACACGTATCCCACCCTGTGGACCAGCAGTTTTATTTGAAGACAGCTGGATTTTAGGAAGTGAAGAGATATTTATACAGAACAGCACACAAAGAGCTGGGTCATGATTTATTTTTCTGCCTCCAGTCTCTTTCCTAGTGGGCAAGAGATTTGTAGGCACTGGATTTTTAAGTCTTATGCTTTGAACAACCCTGTCTGGCCAGTCCTTTCCAGTGTCCTGTGCCCAGGTCAGATGCCTCCAGTGATCCTGAAGCACTCTGATGAGCTGGGGAGAAGCATTGCCTGAATTGCTCACTTTGGAACACATTTCCTGCACTTGCTGTGTGTTTTCTCCCTCTACAAAGAGTATTTAGTTGTTCAATGAGATGTAGCTCACTTGGAGCTAATGGATAGCTCAGAGACACCTTTGTGTGGGAAGGCACTTTAAAAAAAATGGAAACATTTGTTTTGGTAGGAATTTTTAAACTTGCTTTATAAACTGTGGATTTTACAGCCTCTTGCTTCTGGGAAAATACAGTTCAGGTAAATAAAGCAGAAAACTTGCTGCAGCAAACCTGATTGGAGACGACCTCTTCTACAACAGTAATGGGATTTTATTCATGTGGTACATAATGTGTCTGCAAAGCTATACTCCATGTATTTACTCAAAGCAGTTTTGTCTTGAGGAACAAAGGATGTTGTTTTTCCAGGGTGATGGAGGATTTCCAGATGTCTTCTGACTTTGGATTATCCCCAGGACATTAGAAAATCAGGTCCAGGATTTATTCAAGAGGGAACCAGCAGCAGTGAGTTTATTTAGCAGAAGTTGCAAACAGTCAGTGCACAAATGAAAAGTCTCTGGATGTGAGCACTGGGAAGACTTTTGAAAGGCTCTGTAATGTCAGGCACAAGATTTGTTCTTTCTGATGACTGCTTTTATAAGAGGGGTGTAGGAGAAGGGAATGTAGGCGTCCTCACCCCTGCTCAGTAACAGATGTGTTAATTAACTAATACAGCTTCACCTCTGATGAGTAACAGCTATAGCCAACAAGGATGAGTGAGATAAAAGAGGGGTGAGCTGGTAAGGGGAGGATCAGCATGGAGGAGGGACCCTGAGGAGTGTGAAGGAAAGAATCATGAAGCAGTGTCCTGAGGAGAGAGAACTGCTGCTGTGAGGGCAGTCTGGGTCTGTAATTGTTGGAACCTGCAGCCATAGTCTAGCTGGGGAAAAACCTGCAGTCACAGTCTGCACACCAATCCCTGCAGCCACAGTCTAGCTGGGTAAAAGTCTGCAGTCAGAGTCTACAAACCAATATATGCAGCCATAGTTTAGCAGGAAATACCCAGCAGTCAGAGGCTGCAAGGGAAGCCTACAGCAGGAGCTTGCTGCAGCCAGGGTCAGGGAGTGGTTGGAGTCAGGATGGCTGAGTTGTAAAGAGGAATAAACCAGGGCCCTTTTCATGCTGTGATAAACAAGAAGTCTGTGTCTTGGCTCATTTCTACTCTCTAGCAAGAGGGCTGCTGCAACAGAGGTGAAAGCAAAATGTCAGTGTCAGGCCATGTGCCCCTGAGAGAGGGAGGGAGCAGAAACTTTCCAGCAAGGGTGGGAAAAAGGAGCGTTATGTGAGGAGTTCGAGGGAGTTAAATAGCTTTTTTTAAAGTTTTAACTGATCCAACAATGTAGCATGTTGAGATGTAGAAGGAAAAGGTGTGGGAGAGATTTTTGGGATTGGGGCAGTTGGTTGTTGACGCCTCAGGCTCAGCCTCTGTGCTGCTCTGAGATGGGGTTTGGGGAGCTCTATCTCCCCTTTTCCATTTCCCCAGGTCCACCCCACAGCTGGGCCTGGGTCCTTCCCCTTTGACCCCACTGTCACAGCAAGAGGGGCCAGCAGAGAGCTCTGCCAGGCCCAGCTCCATCCCAGGCTGGGCAATATTCATGAGAACTTTACCCCTGTCTGCCTTTGGGGAGCTGCTCAGAACACGTGTTCCATCTTGATATTCATACACAGGACAGCTTCTTAAGCTCTAAATTCCAAGCAAATATTTTGCATATAAACATTAATTTTCTTCACTGTTATCTAGCTCAAAGCTGACCATTTTTCTGCTAGAATGTTGCAGAAGCAACTTGGCTTTTTTTTTCTTACTGGCTGAAGCAGTTCAGGTGGATTTATTTGCCACTACTTAAGGCATTAAAACAAGGTTTTTACATTGGCTTCAGGAGGAATTTCTTGCCCTCTTATTTATGGCTGGTGTGCATTAATGAGGGAGCTGGTTTGGCTTCCATTCTGTTTTGCAGGGCTGATTTAGACTTGCAGCAGTTTTCAAAATCCTTGCAAGCAGAGAAACTATTTTTTGACAGTTATGCTAGACAGAAAGGGTGAAAGTATTAATTTAAAAATATGGAAAATGGGTTGGGAAATTGCACAGCCTATTTTCATCCCACACTTATTCCATACAGTTGTGGGGTTTTTTTCTTTCTGGTGAAAAAAAATCCAAAGTTTGGAAAACTTTATGATATAGCTTGAGAGGCAACTGTAAAAAGTGCAGTCAGAGTCATTGCTTTAACACACAATGTCAAAAAATGGTTGTACCTGCTTTTGTGATGCTTTGTCTTTCTGGTATGGTAAACTCAATGTGCAAAGAGCTTAGTGAGGTACAGACAAATTTTTTTCTGATTAGCAAAATATGACCACACTTACTTACTTACATGGGTACTTGGGTTTGGAGATGCTTTGAGTTCTCCTCTAAGTCTGAAAATCTTAAGATAGAGGCCAAAAAAAATCAACATAGAAAAGTAAATTTTGTTTTAATAGGTGTCAGAACTGATTGATAAGTGAATTTTCACACTTAGTGCTCTGTGATTCCTTCACTGAAGAAGAATTTTTTTTTTGTGTGTGTGTGTGAGTGATCACAGGCTGGTCTTGGGACAAGAACAGAGCTCTGGGCTTGTTTCACTTATTCTCTGCTTTTGAGATGAGAATGTAGAGATGCCCTTCAGATCCCCTTGGCTGCAAAGGAGGCTAAATGTGTGTTTGAGGGGTTTGCTGGGCTCAGAACACTGGCTTAGTGCTTCCAGCTGGTGTTCCTGGTGTACTGAGCCCTCCTCCTGCCCTTCATCCCTTGCAGATGTACCCAGGTGTGCAGCCAGGCTTCTTACGGTTCTTGTGTCTTAAGAGTATTGATACTTTTGTAAGACTTTCCACATGGTTTGAGGTTAAAGCTGTGACTTGACCACCCTGTGCTGCTTTTGCTTCTGTGTTAATCACCTGCAGTCTGTGACAGGAGCAGTAATGTTCACAGAATCCTAGAATGGGTTGGGTTGGAAAGGACCCTAAAACCTCCTCCAGGGTCCAGCCTGGAGGAGAAAAGGCTCTGAGGAGACCTTGGAGCACTTTCATTACCTAAAGAGCTGTAAGAGAGTTAGAGAGAGGCTTTGTGAAGGCATGGAGTGATAGGACCAGGGGAAATGGTTTTAAGCTGAAAGAGAGTAGAGATTTAGATTAGATATTAGGAGGAAATTCTTTACTAAGAGTGTGGTGCAGCACTGGAGTTGGTAACTGAGAGAAGATGAGGCTGCCCCTGGATCCCTGGCAGTGCCCAAGGCCAGGTTGGACAGGGCTTGGAGCAGCCTGGGACAGTGGAAGGTGTCCCTGCCATGGCAGAGGGTGGCACTGGATTAACTTCAAGATCCCTTCCAACCCGAACTATTTTGTGATTCTTTGAATTGAGTCTCTGCTATTACATTCCTTACATTTAACAGCCCATGGGGTGTTGTAGGGGGATTATGCTTCTCTCCTGTTCCCTTCAAGAAAACCAGCAGCTCTGGTAATATATGTTGAAAAGAAGGGATTCCTTATGTTCTTCATGCCTTTGCTTTCACGCCCAAGTGAGGCTTGTGCTGGGATGTGAAGATGGAGGTGAGCTAGACAAAATATTAACAGGCTTTGGTGCAAAACACAGATCTGAGTCCTCCACCTCTGACACTCTCAGCCTTGAACATGAAATCAAAAGTAGAGCCCACATTCTGGGCCCTGGGTGTTTATGATTTACACCCTGCTTGATACCAGCCTCGGAACTGGAAGTGGCAAGTGCTACCAGTCAGCTGAAGCAGGGACAGGGACTGTGCCAGTCTCCATGTGGCTGGGAGCCTGGAGTGGAATCTCTGTTGCAGGAGGAGAATCTCTGTAGCTACTTAAAATGATACAAAGCCACAATTATATCTCACCTTTGGAAAGCAAATGGTCTTTAATTGCCTGCTGAAACTGTGGTTTGCCAAGATTAAATGTAGGATTAATGCCTGAAAGTAAAGATTTCTGCAGGAAAAGCAGTGTAACCCAAGTCTGGGCTCTGTCCCTGAGACCTGCACCTGCTTTTTGCTCTTGGATTCAGGGGGCAGTGACTCTGTAATTCGCTCCTGTGTGGCATCAGCTTTCCATGCAGTGGTTGGTGTTTTACTGTGGAAGTGTGGTTCTGAGAATGACCCCAGGCAAGGGGCTGTGGGGGAGAAAAGAGCTGCTTTTCATTCTCCAATGAGTTTCAGGCTGGGGAAGGTGTTGGCTTGCCAGGTTTGAATTCAGAAGTGCTAATTGTCCTTATCCAGCTGAGCCCTGCTCCTCAGAGCTGTCACTGCAGGGGAGGGGACAATTAAACCTTCATGGCTCAGCCTGGTGAGCAGTGACTGGGGAAGAGCCACTGGTGATGCTGGGGCCATCTCTGTAAGAAACAGGTAATTTTAAAAGCATCTGATGGATCTTGTTGTCAGGTCTCAACTGAGCAGAAAGGGAAGGCCATGGTTGGGAATGGCTGTTTCTTGCTGTTCTTTCCACTGAAATCTGCTTTTGATGTTGGGTATCTTCTGAATGATACAAACTCAAGTTCAGAAAGGTGTGTTTTGGAAACTCAGTGCTGACTATGTGACAATGAATCCATATCTGGTAAGGACTATGGAGAAGCCTTATGAAATTTCTGAAAGGTCTGTGGTGCTCAGAATGATGGTGAGTGAGATGTTCAGTAGAATGTCTCCAATTTGTACACCCTCTGCACACGCTGAATTCAAAATAAAACATTTCCAGCAGACACCCAGAGCTACAGCTGGTTTTCTTCCATCATAAAAACCTGGTCTAGTGGAAGGTGCCCCTGCCCATGGCAGTGGATTTGGAACAAGATGATGTTTAAGGTCCCTTCCAAGCCAAACCATTCTGTGATAAAAGTCCTTTTCATGGTTAACTCACATTGCACATGACATCTTAACACCTGGTTAGAGGAACACTGCTTCCCCGAGGCAGCAGCTAGGGAAATGAATGGTTATGTTTGTATAACTTTGAGTTCAAGGAGATTTCTGTCAGACTTGAATGCATCCGTTGATTTGTGTTTATTTTTGGGATACGGGGGAAAATGAAGTTTTCCTGTAGGCTTTATTAGAGCATGGAGTGGAATATGTAAGGCAAGATTTAAAACTAAATAGCCTATTGTTTCCTGAGGTGTTTTCAATCATAAAGCCTTGCAGTTGGTTTCCCCTCCCCTCCATCTGCAGTGCTGAACCCTGTGAAACACATCCAGCTCTCTGCTGATACCTGACTCCCTTATCTCTGCACTCTTATGAATTGCAGAATGTTTTCCAGCCCTGGAAAATCACACTCTGCCTGTGACAAAATTCTTCCTCATCTATTTGTGAAGTCTTGTGCCAACCCTGTTATGGATTGCAGCAAGTGGCATGGCAAAGCACAGGGGAAGGTTCCTGGTGGCTGCAGGTGCTGGGCAGGAGCACAGCCTGGCACTCCCAGAGCTGCTCCACTCGTGGTGGGTGTGAGTGCACTGGAGCTGGGCTCCTGGCAGCTGAACACTGAGCATTTCTAAAGCTGCTCTAAGGAGGATCTAAACACCTCTAAGTCAGGCTTGCTCACAGCTGAGTCTGCCTGGGTGTCATCTGGGTAAATAGAAGTGACTCTAGCTCCAGAGAGGATTATGCAATTGGGACCAAAGTGGTTTTCAAAATGAGAATTACAGAACCCCAGAATGGTTTGAGTTGGAAGGGACCTTAAAGCCCATCTCATTCCACCCCCTGCCATGGGCAGGGACACCTTCCACTATCCCAGGCTGCTCCAAGCCCTGCCCAGCTGTGGACTTATATACATCCAGGGATGCCATGTCCACAAACTCTCTGGGCACCCTGTGCCAGTGCCTCTCCACAGGGATTTCTTCACAATATCAAATCCAAATCATTCCCCCTTGTTCTATCACTGCACACCCTTATGGAAAGTCCCTCTCCCAAAGGCTCCACTTTAAAAAAAAAAAAGGCAGGAATTAAAACTGGGACTGGTTTACAGCTTTAATTTTCTGGGATGCCAGCAGCTTTGTTGTTTCAGTGGGTTTGGTCCCAGGCTTTTCCATCAGCTGAGCTGGGCAGGGCAGTCAGCAATGGGCCAGGTGGGACCTGGTGGCAGGACACAGTGGCAGGGGAAGGGACTCCAGACAATGGGATTTTCTGGTCGGGTGGACAGGCTGCCTCCTCCTGTCCTGCTTGCTGGAGGAACTGACATCTGTGACAGTCCTTGGGATCCTTATTCCCAGTGCAGTCCCCCTCCCCGTGCCCTGTGTGCAGCATGGTGTGATAAGAACTGAGGGATAAAAAAGGTCTTGATGCCAGGTCTTGCTTCACAAGGCAGGAATGAATTCAAAAAGCAGCAAGAAGTCAGGAAAAGCTGGCTTTTCTCCTGGCTCAGTTAAGGGACAGACACCAGTGAGGGTGTCCCTGCAGACCTGCTCCTGGCCTTGGCACACTCATGCATGGAGTGGCTGTGTCATCTTCCTGGTCCTGCCTCCTCTCTTGTCCATTGCAAGAGATTGTTTTAGTCTTGAGGCATTGCTGAGTGAAAAAGGGGAGAAAACACCCTGGTTTATGTATAGAGAGACCTACTGCAGCTGTCAGCTCCAAATCATCCCCAGTGGGAGGTGTTGCAGGAGGGGTGTGGAGAGGCAGAACGGGCTGTTTTATAAAGACAGGCACATAAAACATCGGTGGGAATGTAGGGGAATAATGCAATGGATTTATGGCCTTCAAATGCCTTCCCCAAACTGCTATGCAGGCTGTCACTAAAGTGGAAAATAGATATAAGGTTGTATAATGTACCCACAAAGTGGTGTGTGATTTAACAGCAGTACTTACCATTTGCATTGAAACGGGCTGCAATTGCTAAAATCAGAGGGGAAGCTTAAAGTCCTAATGTTTGATGGTGGATATGAGTGTAGAGAGCAAAATTCTGCTCACTGGGGTTGATTAATTCTATATGGCAAAAGATAGAAGATAAAGTGCTCTGCATACCGGGATCAATTGCTGTGGGAAGAAACATATGAGCATATTTTTTTTTCCCCTTGACTGGCAGACTCTCAATCCTGAGACATTGGAGTGTTCTGCCCTCAGTTTTAAGGTTATGAACACACAAAATCCTGACAACTCTGTTATTCATCAGGGTGAAATCTTACTCATATGCACCAAATGTATGGGCAGGCTAAATGGATCTATCAGCTGTGATTTGAGCAGAATATTCTGCCTTGTTAATTTATTTAAGAGGATTAAAGAGAGTCTGAACAGCCATCCTGGGTTCCCTGAGGATTTTAGTAGTGGGGGGCAAGAAGGGCCATTACAGTGGAGTGATGAGATCTTTATCACGAAGTGTTCTTGTGTCAAGCTTAGGGCCTCATAATAGATTCTTCCAAAGGAACTTCTAGACCCAAAGTTAACTCATCACATCTCTTGATGGTCTATTTTCCTGCTTAATTACCACATTTTTAACAATAGGTACTCTTTTTTTTTTTCCTATGGGGATTTTTTTAACCTCTAATTTTCAACTCTTGCTGGCATTTTTATTTTAGAAAGCACAGGACAAAGCACTTTCTTCCTCCACCACGCAAAGAAGGAGTAAAATTCACCAGATTTACTTGCTTGTTCACCACTGAAGTTTTGAAAAATCCAATTGGGTTATTTGTGTTATTTTTTAAATTATGTGCTTTGTCTCTTGCAGTGGGAAATAAACTTGTGCTTCCTAGTTTAGTTAATACCTCTGCTGTTGTCTCTCCCATCCCCATGAAAGTTTTATGTCCTTATAAGAGAAGTTCTGCAGTCGCAGACAATGACAGTTAGCAAAGTGTTCACATCTCCCCAGAAAATTGTGTTAAATTGGCCTCTGTGAGGGAGAGAAGAGCTGTGCTTATGCTCTCAATATTACATCTACATCTCTGGGGTTGTTACCATAGCTCAGTGATTTCAAGGCATTAATATCCTGAGCTTTAAAGTGGATAAAAACCAGAGGGAAAGATGGAATAAGAGGGGGTGCCCCTAGTTAATGGGGACTAGAGTGCGCTGGAATTGTTGCTTAAATAACAACCAGCAGTGAACTTGCTCACCAGCCTACTCCTTTATGCTGATCTTATTTTACTCTCCAGCCTATCACAGCAATTACACATCACTGAACACTGGACATTAAACCCATAAAGCCTTTTTTGATGCTTTCCAGTAGACTCAAACTCGTTCTGTTGGCCTGTTCTACATTTTACAAAGAATTTGGACTCATGTGGCCAAGTTTTGCACAGTTGACTGGGGATTTCAGTATCCTGAGCACATCCCTGCTGTCCAGCTGGGAGAACCCCAGGCTCAGTGTCCTCCCCCACTCGTGCTGGTGGGGAAATTGCTGATCTTTATTCTTCCAAGTTCCTTCACCATTTGGCTTTCTGATTTTTCTCAAATTTGCTGCTTTTATTAGTTCAGTATGAGAAGTATTTTATTAACTCAGTGAAGGAAGTTCCAAGGATATTTAGTATTTATTAATGTGTGTTTCTTTGCCCGATTTTGCTGTGTTTAGATCTGTTGCAGTGCTGGCCACTAAAATTTTCCTTGGGACTATCAAGTTCCCCTGGAGCTGATGTGTAAATTCTCCATTCCCTATGGAAACCCTGGACAGACATTCCAGTTTGCAGAGCAAAGAAAACTTTCCATTTAGGACAGTGCCTGGCCTGCAGGGAGATCAGGAAGGTGGTTAAAAACTATACAGTTTCAGTCTTGTGAAAAATTTCCTCATCATTGTAATTTTTTTTAATCTTTCCAATCAGAATTAATTTTTAAAATATATTTTTTGGTATTTTTCTGTTTGTTTTCTGTTTATGCTTTTAAACTTTTAAATTAATAAAGTTGTTTTGTGGGATTTTTTTTCTTTTTTGCGAATACAGAAGTATTAGATGGCTCAGCTTGTCTTTAAAATAGATTATTTAAAAATAATTTAGAACAGCTGCTTTTGAGCGATTGAGTCATCTCATTTTTTTAGATTAGCATCTCTTGTTTGTTTTGTAATGAAATGCTGTGACACTTGAAACAAGAAATTAAGGTAAATATTCGGCATACAAACCACAAGACAGGTGTTTTTTCCAGCATCCTCCTTGTTCCAGAGAAGTGCCATATTTCTTCTCCAGACATGTTTTTGTGCTTTTATAAATTACTCCAGAGTTGGAAACTTCCATGGTTCCTTGAAAATGTTTCACTCTCTGATTCCCTACAATTTCTCTTGCTTCAGAAAATTGAGTTTAAATCAGTTGAGAAGACTGGAACCTTTTGGTGCCTTCCTTTTACCTGGCTATAATTGTGTGGAGAACGCATAAAAATGGACACCTAAGTGATACATTGATTTCTGCAGGAGAAACCCCCTGCCCCAGAGCCATGGATGCACACAGACCCAGGGCTGTGGCACTCCTGAGATATTCCAGGGGAAAATCCCACTGCATGGAGCCCCTGGAGGTGCTGCTGGCTGTGGGGAGGGGGCAGAGCAGGGATGAGTGCAGGGTGGCACAGCAGGGATGAGTGCAGGGTGGTACAGCAGGGATGAGTGCCAGGGTGGTACAGCAGGGATGAGTGCCATGGTGGCACAGCAGGGATGAGTGCCAGGGGGGCACAGCAGGGATGAGTGCAGGGTGGCAGGGCAGGGATGAGTGCAGGGTGGCAGGGCAGGGATGAGTGCCAGGGGGGCACAGCAGGGATGAGTGCAGGGTGGTACAGCAGGGATGAGTGCAGGGTGGTACAGCAGGGATGAGTGCCAGGGTGGCAGGGCAGGGATGAGTGCAGGGTGGCAGAACAGTAATGTGTGCCAGCCCAGCCCCAGGACACGCTGCTGGCAGGGGCAGCTGTGGCTGCAGCTGGAGTGGCAGCTGCTGTCGCTGTGCCTGCAGGTTCAGACAGGAATGAGGCTGAGACAGAGCTCTCAGATGTTGATCCACGCTCAGGGCAGCACTTACAGCTAAGGAACAGCAGGTAGCTCACTTGGAAGAGAAAAATGATGGGTTGTTTGGTTGGTTTTTTGCTGAGCTGGAAGAGTTTGTCTCCTTTTCCAAGCAGATAGCTCTGTTTCCAGGGCTGCTTCCTCTGGTTCACCTGGGGCTTAACCAGCAGCACTCAGCAATTCCAGAAATCCACAGACTTCTCAGCCACACAAATGTTTGTGTAGAGGAGTGTAGAAGGTCTAGAGGAGTGTAGAAGGTTTTCTAAATAGCAGCCTTCAGGTCCTCGTGGTGGTGAGGAGAGTCCTCCCAGAGGTGGGCACACAGCCCAGGGGCTCTCCTGGCAGTGTCTGTGTGCCCTTTAACCCAGGGACTCTCCTGGCACTGTCTGTGTGCCCTTTAACCCAGGGACTCTCCTGGCAGTGTCTGTGTGCCCTTCAGGGGCTCTCCTGGCACTGTCTGTGTGCCCTTTAACCCGGGGACTCTCCTGGCACTGTCTGTGTGCTCTTTAACCCAGGGGCTCTCCTGGCACTGTCTGTGTGCCCTTTAACCCAGGGGCTCTCCTGGCACTGTCTGTGTGCTCTTTAACCCAGGGACTCTCCTGGCAGTGTCTGTGTGCCCTTCAGGGGCTCTCCTGGCACTGTCTGTGTGCTCTTTAACCCAGGGGCTCTCCTGGCACTGTCTGTGTGCTCTTTAACCCAGGGGCTCTCCTGGCACTGTCTGTGTGCTCTTTAACCCAGGGGCTCTCCTGGCAGTGTCTGTGTGCCTTTTCCTGCCCACTCCAGTCACTCAGAGCCCTCCTGGAGGGATGCAGAGAAGACTCGACCCTGATGAGAGCAAGAATTGCTTGCTGGATCTGCACCCTTTGCACTCAGCAGCCTGTAAATATTTCTGCTGCTGGCCTGAGTGACACTGGGCACGTGCACAGCTTTGCACTGTTCTTTTTCTGTTCTCTGTGCTGCATCCAGGTGCTCTTAATGTGTCAAAGTCAAATGTTCTGTTTTGGGGACAAGGGTGGCTGCCTCTGAATGCCCTCACACCCATAGCAGGGTCTGTATCTACTGGGAAGAGTCTCTGCTGCAGAAAAAGTAAACTCACATTTGGCTGTGCCACAAATCTCTCTGCTGCAGTTTATGTATCCTGAAAAGAGTCTTGGGAAATCCTGAAGTCTGATTTGAGTGAGCAGTTCCTCTGAAAATTGATCCACACTACAATATCAAATTGGGGACATTTTCTCAAGTGCTGTTTCCTCCTTCCCTGCTTCTTGTGAGTTGACCCAGGTTGTTTTAAGGCCACTTGTACTCATTCTCTGCTACAGTCAACAGAAAAATAAAGACTGGCTTGGTTGTGGTGTTTTCTTTTTTTTTTATCAGTGAGGTTTTCTTTCTTTAGTCTTTTCTTTTCTTGAAAGTTCTCCTAGCTCTTTTTGCCTTAAGGGGATAGGTTTTTAATTTTTTTTTTTTAATAAGGAAAAAACAACTTTTTCTGTAATGATTTTAGAACTGCTGAAGGTAGCTGAATACATTTATTTATATGGATGGAGATCAAGGACAAGTGCATCTTGCACTTGTATTTATAGCCTTCAGTATAATGTGTTTGAAAATAAATGCCACTGATTTTGCATAGGTCACTGCCTGACCTGGGCACCCTGTGAATGTGCTGTTCAGTGCCCCAGGTGCAGGAAGTTCCCTTTCTTCTTCCCCAATTCCTATTTTGCTGATTCCCCTTTGTAGTTTTATAGAATTTCTATTCCTCTAGCTCCTGATGTGCCAACAGAGCATACAAGATTGCATGGGCTCATTCCTACATAACATTAAATTAAATGCATTTTTCTTTCTGGATTTTAGCTATGGCATGGACAGGGTGATGTCTGTTGATTTAAGTATTTGTTTCTCAATTTAATTCCAATGCTCTTCTTACAAATTCCCTTGCCTGGAAGTGCCTTGATGCAGTAAGAACTCAAAATACTGTCCCATGCCACGCTGGTTCATGGATCCCTGAGGGAAAAGCAGTGGGTGTAGAGATTTTCCTTCTGCTTTTAATTTTTTGTTTGTTTTAAGAACCATTATGCTCAGATGTCTCTCTTTCTTGGGTGTCTGGCACATAATAAAAATTTAAACCCAGGTTGTAATTCTTGGAAAAATCAGCTAGTTTTCAATGAAATCACCTGCAAGCTGTCTAATTAGAATTCCTTGAAGAGTTCTGCTTCTGTACTTTCTTGTTGCTGGTGTAATTCATGCCCTTTCTCTGTTACACTGCTTTATCTTGGGTGTCAGCTCTGTCTAAATTGTTCTTCTCTGTCCAAATAACAGGATTCACATGCTCTCAGCCTTCTCTGGTGTCAGTAACATCAGTCTTGGTCTCTTATTTATCCTGATATTATTAAAGCCTCCCTTTTTAAACACTGGATATTTTTTTTTCCTCAAAATGCAACATTTTCCTCCTGTCACAAAGCAAGTGACTTAAAGATTTTCAAAGGCTCTTCCAGAAAGGCTGGGAATTAGATTTTTGTGGAGACCTTAATAAAAAAAAAAAAGACCTCATGTATTAACACACACTGATTTATTCATAGTGTTTCATTACAAATAAGTGAGGATCCCATAATATCAAAAAAGGTTAGGAGAGCAGCAGAGCACGGCACATTATATTGACAGCTCTGTTGAAATTGAGCTGCCTTGGGATTGAATTTGGAACCCAGGCAAGGAATTGGCTGGTAAATAAGTCATGAGTTTCCCTTGCAGTGTGTGTATCAGGAGGGTAGCCTGGCTGAGCACGCTGAGCTCAGGCAGGTTTCAAGGCGTGCTGCACCTCCAGGTTAGTCAGGACATCCCTCCTGGCTTAAACCAGGTCTGGAACCCTCCTGGCTTAAACCAGACACTGCACCACGTGTAAATCTGCACTCTGAGGCTCTGAAGGGAGGGAAAAGACAGCACAAGCTGGTTTCCACAGAGAGGAGGGCTTTTTGTGTAAAGACATGATGATATTCATTTCATTTAAACATATCATTTCATTTCAGCCTATTCTCCGCAGCACAGGAAAAGACTTCCAAAGCTTTTGTTGTCAGAGAAAGGCTACCATTGTTTTCAGCTGCCTTTTGAGGGGATGATTTGCCAAAAGGAACCGTATCCATGTTTGCACTGAGGGTTTTCATGAGCTGGGGGGGCTGGCACGAGCGATTCTCATGAAAACCCTTCTGATCGTGCTGTGTGCTCTGGTTCAGCTACAGAAGTTCTGAGCTGGGGAACAAAAAGCAATTCTTTGCATCTTTTGTTGTAAGTCAGCACATGCTGAGGCTTTAGCAGAGAGAGGAAATTAGTTTTTCCCTAAGTAAAGCCTTGAAAAAATTGTCGTGTGTGTTTGGCAGCACCCAAATACAAAACGGCTCACGGGAGATAGGGCAATAATCTGAAATAATACCTGTCCTTGTGTTTGCAGCTCAGCCTGAGAGGGGACAAAGCAGGGCAGCAGAGAGAGGCCAGGTGCAGAGGGGCCCTGCTCACCTTCCTGTCCCTGCTCTTCCTTTGCAGATCACCTACAAGGCCGTTGGGTCTCTGGATCCCAGTGCTGACCTGTCCAGCCAAAGGGGGAAAGTCTTCAAGCTGCGGAATGAAACCCATCACCTGTTTGTGGGGTTGTACCCAGGCACCACCTACTCCTTCACCATCAAAGCCAGCACAGTCAAGGGCTTTGGGCCACCCATCACCACCCGGATTGCAACCAAGATTTCAGGTACTGCTTTGGAGAAGAAGGAAAAAAAACAAAATTCCAGAGCTTTGTGCTTTCAATTTAAAGCTGATGCATCAAATTATAAAAAATACTCAGCTTAATGGCTCTCCAAGTTTCATAGGACAGAGTTTTGAAACAGCCAGAGACCTTTGTTTATTAGGGTTACAAATACAGGGGTTAATTTGTGGGTGTCCTAAATATCGCTGGGTATCTCTGGAGCATTTTAAATAAGAACCATCATTAGTTCCACGAATGAACTACCCTTTTGGTAATTATTGTTAGCATTATCTGCCTGGCTGGGGAAGCTCCTTCCACAATGTGGTTTTTATTTTCAGGATGTACCAAAATGGATGAAATGAAGTAATGGAATTAATAGTGCAAAGAGACTAAAAATAAGGGTGGAAAGCTGTTTTTCTTGGGGTTTTTTATGAGTAAGTGCAGAGGGAGAGCTTGAGGCAGACAAGAATATGAAAGGCACTAAAATAAGGAGGCAATGGAAAAGAGAAGATGTGGGGAAAAAAAAGGGGGAAACAGGCCAGTCATAAAAAAAAAAGGATGGTAGTGGTGATATTGGGCAGATATATGTGGATTTTTACCTTTAGTTGAGAGCACTAAAATAGGTTCTCTAACAGAGAGAAAAGCTGTCATTTTTTGGACTATTTTAACTGCTTTTTCAGTAAAGTCAAAATACACATCTGGAACATTCAGGACACTGATAATGCTTGAAATTATGGCTGGTTATTGTAGAAAAGATTGCACTACAGTATAGATTTTCCACTGCCCCATTTCAAAATCAGTTAGTAATAGCAAGTTGTGAGCAGTAAGTGACAGGGTAAATTTTAAAGAAGCAAAGCACATCCCCTCCTTTTGCTCAGGGTTTGAACCCTTGACATTTAGCACTGAAACCACTTGAAGTAAAAGCCATTAAGTGTCCAAACAGCTCCGTGGGCTGTTGGGGCTTCTGCAGCCCTGCTGTGAAGGGACAGCACAGCATGCACTCCATTCCCTTGTGACCAGAGAAATAAAAATCCACAGCAATGGTGTGGGGGCCTTTCCCCCTCTGATTCATTTTCTTTGCATTTATCATCCCATGAGTGCTCAAATTGTGTTAGCAGCCTGCACAAGTACCAACTGTATGCATACTGAGCTGGGTTTATTGACTTCTTTACCCCCCATCTTCCAAATATCTGGCTCTCCATAGGTGTGTACAAACCCCATGCAAGCATTAGGGCAGCCTCTAACATTAGATTATCTCATTGCATGGTCCCGTTTGTGATACATTTTCCAAATAATTTGAAAATTACCATTAAACTTGCTCTAAGAGGCAGCCTTGAGGTTGTTAGGGAGAAGAAGGATTTTTGCATTGACAGTAATGTCCTTGTGAGGCTGTATTTGTTTTTCACATGGAAAGGCCTCTGTGCTGTGGCAGTGTGGGAGTTGTTTGTTTCTGTGGGTGCACGAAGCTGAAGCACCATCCCCTCTGGCCAGAGCAGGGGCTCAGCAATTCCTGCTGTGCCATCGAGGCCAGCAGGTCCAGGGAGGGGATGTTCCTCCTCTCATCTGCCCTCCTGAGCCCTCACCTGGAGCTCTGCATCACCTGGGCCCTCAGCACAGGAAGGACATGGAGATGTTGGACTGGGGACAGAGGAGGCCAAGGAGATGCTCCAAGGGCTGGAGCGATGTCAATGTAGGACACAAAATGAACCACGCACACTCCATGAATCTCAGAAGGCTAGAAAGAACATTTGTTCAAAATGTGATTTATTTATATATTATTTACAGAGATTAATATGATTGGATGGGCAAAGTTAACACCTCTTCAACCACATTGGTTAAGCCACTGGGCCATCAAAAAGTCCCTCCTCTAAAAGGAATGAATAACACAGATACAGTTAGCAAAACATTTTTTTTGTTTACAACAAATTGCTTGGGAAAGAAGTTTCACAAACCAAAACATCTCAGATATGAAATCAGGGCTACAGAGCCGCTCTGCTCTGAGCCAGGTTGAGAGAGCTGGGGATGCTCACCTGGAGAGGAGAAGGCTCCAGGGAGAGCTCAGAGCCCCTTCCAGGGCCTAAAGGGGCTCCAGGAGAGCTGGAGAGGGACTGGGGACAAGGGATGGAGGGACAGGACAATGGGAATGGTTTTAATTTGACAGAGGGCAGGGTTAGTTTGGATGTTAGGAGGAAATCCTTCCCTGTGAGGGTGGGGAGGCCCTGGCACAGGGTGCCCAGAGCAGCTGTGGCTGCCCCTGGATCCCTGGCAGTGCCCAAGGCCAGGCTGGACAGGGCTTGGAGCAGCCTGGGACAGTGGGAGGTGTCCCTGCCATGGCAGGGGGTGGAATGGATGATGTTTAAGATCCCTTCCAATCCAAACTGTGACCTCCAGCATCTGCAGTGATGCTGGTGTGGAAGACCACTGGGGATGTGTCTCCTTTCAATGAGTCACTGCTTCCCCTTGATGGAGAACACCTTCTTCCAGAGAAATCCTTCTTAAGCAGTTGACATTCACTGTGAACATGTTCCCAGCTTATTGACAGGGAAGCCAGCAGCTGAGCTGATAATAGCAGCCCCCATTCTTGACAGTTTTCAGGCATTTAGATAAAAATCCTGATTGTAAACAGGATTACAGTGGAAATCACTATGAGAGGATTAAATATGGGATCCCCCACAATGCAGCTTGCCCTTGTGAGCTACAGATGAACTACTTGTGTGAATTCTTCTGTTTGCTTTATACTTTAAAGTTATTTCAACAAAACCTGCATCTTTGGAACAAATTTGGTGCTGCTCTGATCTCATGATCTCTTCAGATCTTCAGCAGTAAAACTTGTCCCAAACAGATGCCTGCTTCTGGGGAAGGAAGAACTACTAAATGGAATAAATTTCCTAAGGAAAGCTGTCCTACTTTCATGGAATGGTCCTAAGAGAAGATAACAAAGCAGAAGGAGAAAGTAGAGTTTGGCTGAGTGGGTTTTTATTCAGTGGGTTTCAGTATTGCTGGGGGGAACACATCAGAGGTGGGGTTGCCATGGCTGGGCACTGCCCGAGGGTGGCACCGAGATCTCTGCAGCTGCCTGCTGAGTCAGCAGCACTTAAATTTGCTCTAAGAGGTAAAATATCTTGGGTTTGGGTGCAAAAATAACCTGGCTAACTTGTGCTCCTCTCTTTTCATCTTTTGGGTTTGCTAGCACACCCTCCAGCTAATCAACGGGACACAGCTTAAGTCTGTGCATTAATATCTCTTAAAATGTGAGAGCACTAATGCACTGACCAGAACAGGGAAAACCATTCAGGATTCAGGGGTGCTTTTCTTAGCTCTGCCACTGGTTCATTCATCCTAATAGTTTGGGTTCTTTTATAATGCCTATGCAGTTTTCTTCCCTCACCTTTTACAGTGCAGGAATGATCCCTTCTCAAGGGCTTACTAAGTTTTAAAAATTCAAGATGGGATTTTCAAAGCCAGCATGAAGATTGTCCGATCCCCGTGTAATTGGAATGGAGAAAGGGTGTACAAATATTTAAGCAGTTCTGATAATTCTGGTCATAACACTGGGAAGCACTTTGATATCTCATTTGTGAGATGTTAGTGTGATGCTGCCATCAGTGCCCAAGGCTGGTGCATGGTGACCGTGTGTTTGTTCTGCTGCAGCGCCGTCCATGCCGGAGTACGACACGGACTCTCCCCTCAACGAGACTGACACCACCATCACGGTCATGCTGAAGCCTGCCCAGTCCCGGGGAGCCCCTGTCAGGTGGGTGTTTGGTCTTTTCTTTCCACACTCCCCTCCTCTCCTTCTTCCCCAAGCTTCCCTCACTCCCCTCTCATTCTCCTCTGGTAATGGAGCTGCACAAAGCAAGCGCCGACTAAAAGGCCAACTCAGCTGTTGATTCTGCCTTTCACAGTCTCCTTTCATGAATGCTGCAGCCTCCTTGCCTCCCGCTGGTAGCCTCCAGGAGGGATTGCTGCTGGCACTGTCGGGGTTATTACCCTCTCAGCATCACTTCAGATGCCTCTGCAGTGCTGGAGCACAGCGGGGTGTGGAGCTGGAGACTGAGCATCCCCACACAAGGGTGGAGGAGGCTCCAGGTCTCCATCCTGCCCTCCCTTCCATCATGAACAAGGCCTGCTGGTGACTGTTGTAGGCATGACTGCCTTGTCTTTAATGCTTGTGGAGGTATTTGCTCAGTTTCTGGATTTAACACGCTTCTCACCTCTGTAATCCAGCTGTGCTGCTGGGCTGGCTGTGCTGTAATCTAGTCCAGAGAAAAGGAATTTTGATTTAGTGAGGTTTTGCTAGCATAGACAAGCAGATCCTGATGCAGAGCAGAGGATTTGCAGAATCACAGAATTGTTAAGGTTGGAAAAGACCTCCAAGACCATCGAGTCTGACCTTTTACCACTCACCACCTCATCAACCAGCCCAGGGCACTGGGTGCCTTCTGCAGTCATTTCTGAAACACCTCCAGGGATGGTGGCTCTACCACCTCTGTGGGCAGCCCCTTCCAATCCCTGACCACCCTTTCTGTGAAGAAATTCCTCCTGATGTCCAACCTGAACCTTCCCTGGCACAGCTTGAGGTCATTTCTTCTTGTCCTGTCCCTAACCCTGCCCCCTCCTGTCAGGGAGTTGTGGAGATGGAGAAGGTCCCCCCTGAGCCTCCTTTTCTCCAGGTTGAACAACTCCAGCTGCTCCTCACATGCCTGAGTCTGCAGCCCCTTCCCCAGGTCCATTCCCTTCTCTGGACACCCTGCAGCCCCTCAAGGTCTTTCTTGCAGCGAGGTGCCCAGGACTGGACACAGGACTCGAGGTGTGACCTCACCAGTGCCAAGCACAGGGGTGCCATCCCTTCCCTGGTCATTTGGGCCAGGGAGCTGTCCAGGCCCCCATGGAACAGAGTGGGCACCTTGCAGGGACCCTTGCTGCCCGCCTGGGCTGGGTCCTGCTCTGGATGGTGACATCTGGTGTGGGACACTCACCTGCAGCCTGCTCCCTGGCTTGGAGTTCTGTCCTTGTCACTTTCTTCCATCTCAGTGAATTTGGGTTTGGTGCAAGGCACCAGCACAGATGAACAAATTTCCCTTCTGAGCCCACAGTGCCTTACCTGCTGCTGGCAGAAGTGCCAGCTGCTCCTTCCTCCTGCCACTCATCCTGCCAGGCTCCTCTGCTGACAGCAGCCATTGGAATCACTTACAAAAACAGTGGGTCCTGCCTTGCAGAGAGTCCAGCAGGTATTAATTACCTTCCTGTGGGATCTTCAAGCTTTTACCTCCAGTTTCCATAAGAGACTCTTGAAGTTTTTTCTTATGGGTGTTATTTTAAAAACACAATATTTCCCCCTTTCATAATGCTTGGGTTTCTGTATCCCACTGACAGGTTCTTAATGCTTTTGAGGGATGCCCACTAAGTGTTCAGGAGCAAACTGCTCCAGATGCAAATTACTGGATTTAATTAAATATCCTATATCAGCTGGTGGTCCCTCAACTGTGTTGTGACTTGGACCCAAATTGTATTGACAAGCTCAAACAAAAAAAAATCATTCTTTAAGACTAAGCAGTATCCTTTCTCTGTTTTTTCTGAGTAATGTATTTCAAAGTTTGCCTTTCAATCTCCGGTACTCCATATGAGCAAATTTAGGAGGCTATTTTCTGAGTCCTTCAGGGATGTTTTTCTGCTGGAAAAGAGCAGTAAAATCACACAGCTTTGTTTTGTTTTATTTCTTTATATGGGGGAACATTCCTGTATCTCGTTTTACCACCTGCTGTCTTAGCAGTGTTGCTATTTTGTCTTTTTATTGAAAAGTCTTGTGATTTTTCTCAAAGTCGATTTACTGCACCTTAACTGCATTCAGTGAATAATGTCTTTTCTAGCAAATGCATCTGTACATAAAATTGGTCGGTATTTTTTATAAATTTTCACTGTGATTTCTTTAATTGCATCGTAGCCTATTACACGTTTGCAGAGAGTGCAATATTTACATGCCACATCTAAGTGATAAAATTATTTCCTATAATGAGTCCATTTCATTGACTTACAGATGTGTGTATGAAAAGCAGAAGGGCAGGGGGAGTAAGGGGGAGGGAGTCTTGGGGAGAATTTTAGCTTTTTATTAACTCTGACAGACTCAGAGTTCTTCCCCTGTAGAACCATCCAGACTGTTCTTAGGCTAACCTTAATAAATCCAGTTATTTCAAGCTTCAGTTCTCCCAACCTCTTCCCTTTTCTGTTCTGCACGCTGCCCCATTTGTGAAATTCTCTCAAAATACCATTTCCAGAAGTGGGCCCCATTCCCTCAGAGGGAGATCAAAAGAGTAACACGAGTAACTTACTGTGAGCTGCTTGTGGCACCCTTAACACACAAGAACAAGGTGGCTTTTCCTCCTCAGTGTGTTTTATTCCTCCAGCTGAGATCAAATGTGTCCTCTTAGCTGTTTTTTGGTTAGCTGTTCTCCCTCTGGCTTGTGTGGGGTTTATTTCTCTCCCTGATTCCCTCTCAGTGTGATGCCAGGCTCTGTCCAGTTGCTGAAAGCATGAAGACAAGCACAGGTTTGAGAGAAAGGGCTGAGCAACCTCCCTGCCCAGCAGAGGGGTGGTGCAGAGCATCCTGTCCCATGTAAATCCTGGTGGGATGCCTTCTCCTGGTGGATGTGACCATGCTTTCCTGGATCCCTTTCTCCTTCATCTCCCAGCCTGCCTCAGATGGGGCTGAACAGTTCCTGAGAGGAGTCTGAAATGGATTTTCCTCACAGCTTCCTATAAAAGCTCTGCTATTCAGAGCTTTCTCTGGGCAGGAATGGGTCGACCCCCTATCCCATCAACCTGACAGTTTCTGCTCTGCAATTCTCCAGTTTTTATTACAGTCCTTCCAAACTGTGAAGATAAAAAAACAATTAATATACAGTAATTATTCTAATATTTCCTCTTCTGTCCAGGGGATGGTGAGTCGGAGAACATGTAGGGATGTGACTGTAAGGAAATATCTCTACTTGGTCTTGAGTTATTTCATTCTGCTGTAGTACGGAAATGGAGCATGGGCTGCAAGAACATCTTCAGAATAAGACAGAAGGATATTTAAAATAAGATTAATTGTATTTTCATTCATCTGAAATGCGGGTACACCAAATCCAAAGTCACTTTCAGCATTAAGACACTTCTGATGTTCCCCAGTGCTCATGATAAATAATTTAAATGTGGCTGTATATAAAAGTAACGATCATGAACTCAGCGTTGTTAACGATCTAGAGATAACAACGAGGGTGCTTTCATGCTACCTAACAGGATTAATATAAACTTAGATATTCTTTGATCTATTTTGTCCTATTGCCAAAAGAAAGGTGAAGCCTCAGCAAGCAGAAATATTCTCCCTTGTGGCACGGGCGTTTCATTTTTGCCTTTATTTTTCGTGGTACAACCTGCAGAGTTTGACTCCGCATTGCCCTTTAAAAATAACTTTTAGGTGTTCTTATATCAATCTAAACCCTGTGAATGGTGCTATGATTGATTTGCTGGAGGCTGACATTCATCTATAATACATTCACAAGAGGAAGGAAGAATGCAAGTGTTCTCAATCTTTACTCCTCAACTCTTTCCTGAAAACCTCCAATGTGATTTTGAGGATATTTCTGCCTTTGGATCTGTTATTGTCAGGAGGGCTGAGTCAGTCCTTCATAGATTATTCACATATGACATCTTTAGACCTCTATTTGAGAATTTATATCCCACTCCCAGCTTGCAAATAACACTCTGAGGGGTTTTATCTGCAGGACATGTCCACAGGCTGGTTTTGGAGTGTCGGATATTTGAAGGTCCATCTGCTTTATTAACACGCAGTTGGCTCTGTCAATCTACCCCTACCACTGCTATGGAGAAAATCAAATTTCCAGAGCGTGTGTGAGTTGTGAGGATTTCAGAGTTTAGATAAATGCTCCCCTTAGGTGTGATTGCCTTGTCAATACCCTGCTCTGCGTGGTGGAGCTGTAGGACACGGCAGAAGGACGTTTGAGAAGAGCCTGCAATTATTTTGTGGTGGGGTCCAGAAATTTGAAAACTTCTTTGTTGGAGCAATATGGATTTATTCTCTCTCTCTTCCTGCAATTCTCAGAGGTGTGTCAGTAAATAATCTGTGATATTCCTTTGTGTGCTGCCAGCACACGGGTACAGATGGGGCAGTTTATTAATGTACATCTTAAAGGAAATAAAGTAAATCTGAACAAGAGAAGAGAGTTTAAATATTTAAAATATATTAAGAAGGACTGAGCAAAGGTGAAATAAATATTTTCACATCAGCAGCCAGCCAGGAGGATGAATTGATTTATATGGACCAAGTCCTGCATTACACTCGAGTGTCGTTATTTGATTCTTGATCTTCCAAGCATGAAATAAAAGAAAATTTTGTTCTACATGATGCTAAAAAATTAAAAGAAAACAGCTGTAATGTTATGTACAGAACACCTAAGAATGGTGTTTTTTCCTGGTTTTCTACTCAAGCTATTCCCCCAGGATAAAATCCTGTAGGATGTATCTGTGCACTTAAGCATGCCTACAGGCAATAATGAGTAAAACTTTGCTGGAAGGAAGGGCCATGGTATTGCTTCCGTCTTATGTTAGAGAACTCAGAGTAGCTAAAGCTTGTCTTTCTATCTGTAACAAAGTAAAAATGGAGAAAATTTGTAGCCATTGGCTAGAAATTTTATCTCTAGGTAATTTTTTCTTTTCTGTGATTTTGGGTGTTATCTGTTCATCCTGAGCCTGCCTTTCCTGCATCCCTCTCCCTGCCACCCTTAGTCTGATTTTGCACAGAAGTTTCTTCCCAGCCTTACAAAGGAGTGGTTTGCAAACCCAGTGACTTTGACTGTGTGGTGGAGAAACTGTAAGTTCACAGTATTTGCTGGTGCTTTTGTTTTCCTTTGCTGCTGGTGACTTTGGTTTGTAGCTCTCCATTGCAGAGAGGGAGCAGTGCTGCTCAGATCTCTGCTTTGCAGCTTCTTTGTGGCATCACGTGAGCCTGCCTCAGGCATTTATGCTGAAAATTGATTCATTAATGCCAGAAAAAGGTGGCAATTTCTATTCTTAAAACTCCCACGTTTAGTACCTGGTATATGAAAATAAAGACTGGAGTGAAAGAGCAGAGAAACAATAAAAAGGGTGCTAAGGGTGAAATTATCATACCCTTGATAATTCAGAAAGTTAGATTCCCTTGAGAGGCAGATTCTTAGTACCTGGAAAAGAAAATTCCTGGTCTGCTTTTTCTGAGCTCCTGTTTCAATGTCTGCATCACATGAGTTGGTTGATTCAATACAGGGCAAGCAGTTGTCGCTTTAGATCTTTTAATTTTGTAGTATTTAATGAGAAATGAGATTATCAATCTAGGCTTCTGATATTATAAGCCAAATTATCTGTATTAATTAACATCTCTTATAATATACCTCAGGGATATTGTTCTGAAATCATTCAAGCTGAGTTTCTCCTGCCTGACACTCTGCCTTCTATGTAGCTAAGAGTTTGGAGGTACATGAAGAAGTTTCTCCTTAGGGATAAACCAGATCTACATTTTCTTCAACTGTGTGTGAATGGGAGAGAAGGAAATTGAGAATTTGGGTGAAAGGCATTAAGTACTTGAAATTATTATGAATATTAGAGGTGCTTTGCTTATTGTATTAGGAGAACAGCAGAACAGAGATACGAGTGTGTAAGGTACAACCAGAAGTATCAGGAAGGAATATTTAGTCTTTTATGTAACATGGCACAATTAGTTGAATAGGGGCTTAAAGGTCTTGTTTAGTTCCCTGAGAAGTCAGGTGTTAGTCCCAGAAAATGAGGCTAAAGGGCATTTTGGGTCAATCTTCTCATCTAGTACAGGAAATGCATTTTCCTACTGCATCAGCACAATGTGCAATTGAAATTCAGTCCCCTAAAGGGGACAAATCTGCCTTTTACCATTTATCAGCCATCCAAACCATGGCTGTTTTCACAGCCTGGGTGATCTGATGTGTCTTTGACCATTCCACAGGTAGCTTTGGCAGTGGGCAGAAACGGGAGAGGAAAGCCATAAAACTGGTGTCTACTTGAATGATAATATTTTAACAATCACGTTACATGTGGAGTCAATTCTTTGGTGTCAAGAAGTATTTTATTAGTGCTACAGGGAACCTTTTGCTAACACTTTTTAGTGTTGTGAGGACCTGAGGATACTGAGTAGGGGAAAGGAGGTTTTTTGCATAAATCTTTTATGCTGACTGTGTAAACTGTCAGATTTAATTCCAGCACCCAACAGGTTAATGAATTTTGAGCTTTAAGCTGATATTCACAAATTATGGCCATCTCCTCACATTAGGCTGTCATCCAGTTAGATGAGGGAACAGAGAAAATACCCGTGGTTCCAGTTTGAGAGTTTCTTTTCCCAAGACATTTCTTTGCTCCACAGCTCTCAGAGCCATTGTGCCCAGTCCTTATTGTCACAGAATGAAAGGCTCATAACAAACAACATGAAATACCTTAAAAATCAGAAACTCTGACTTCCAGGAGGTGCAGTGCCAAGCTGTGAGAGCTTTTGGATCAGACCCTTCCATGGAATGAGCTGAGCTGGGCCACAGCTGCTCAGGGGTGGGAAGCCCACAGGAGGAAGGACCTTGGCTCTTTTGGAGGATCATCAAAGATGATTTACTTAATTGAAGCAGGTCCTTAAGGCACTTGAAATGAGTCTGAGCACAAGTCCCTGGCAGTTGTCCACCCCGCAGGAGCAGTGCCCAGGCTTTACCCGGGCAGCAGTGCCTCTCCCAGGAGTGAGGGTGCTCAGTCCAGGGGACAAGTGGGCCCTTCCTTCTCTGCTGCATCTGGCAGGGGATGTTCTCACAGGCAGGTGCCCCTCAACGTGTCTATAACAACACAGAAACACAATAAAAGGGAAGATGAGCAAGCTCTGCTTTGCTGCTGCAGACTCAGGCATTTCAGGATTTAATTATACCACAGGTATATAAATTCCGGAAACATGTTAATGCTCCCGTGATTAAAATTATAGAGGGCCTAATTGAAAAAGCATAAACCGAATTGAAGAATTCCTAATTATAGTTTGCTTTGAGGTGTTAATTTCCTCCATAATGAATGCATAATTTCTTGGAACTAGAAAATGGGGTTGCTGCACCAGTGCGTGGGATGCAGATGGAATGGAGGGATTATCATAAATGCAGCCAGACAATTCTCAGGAATAAACCTCTGCAGCCATGATGCTCTTCTGCCTCCCCATAATTTCTGCTTGCCTTGCACAGTGGTTTTCCAAAGCAAAAGGCAGGGCTAGGAACAGTGAAGGATTTGCTTGCAGTGCAAAAGAAAGGGGAAATAGGGCTGGTGTCATTCAAAGTAGTCATGCTGCAAAAGGGGAAGGCAAGGGGAGAAGCAGAAAGTGGAATATTTCTAGTAGGAAAGTCAAAGAGTAAAAGAGGAGGAAATGCCAATTCCCCATGTGGCCCACCTTGACAGATCCCTAAGGAACTGCAGGAGCTGATGTTGATGTAGATTGAGGGGTTTTTTTCTGCCAAAGGACACAGCCTATATGTAATGTTTGCTCTTTTTTAAAAAATAGTCTTCGTTTTGAGGGGAGTTGGTGGATTACAGGATTGTCAGACACAATCTCCTAATGTTTAAATCCATCCCATTCCCACTGTGCTGGGGGTGGGAGGTGTTTATGGATGAATTGCTGCAGAGTAGTTCTTATCCTTGGGACTTTCCCACTCCCTCTGTCCTCAATTTCCCTTCATTCTGGGGCAGGAGATGTTGGAGCGAAGGCACCATTTTAGATCTCTCCCTGGTGTCAGAATCACGGCAGTTTTGCACTTTCTGAAAAGCAAAACGTGTCCAGAAAAGGTGGAAAGGAGCTGGTGCATACTCCTGTAGCTTCAGATGCTGAGAGTCCGTGTTAGCTTTCCCCAGGAGAGCTCATCATCCTTGCACGTTGACCACAGCACTGGAGTGGTTACCTGGCTGCATGGGCCTTGTGAGTAATGCACTTTATCACAAGGTGTAAACAGAGCAGGTTCCCTCTCTTTTCCCAGTGTTTTTCTTAGCCTCTTAATTTAAAAGACATCCAAACAAACATGACACCGATAAAAGTATTTTTCTGGTGTTTTTTAGTGTTTTCTCTTATGAAAGACCGCAGGTTCTTCTGTGTGGGTTTTCCCTGCACAGTCTGGTAGCTGTGGCTGTGGAAAAGGCAGAGGAAGCTTGAATTCCCAGCTAGATTATTTCTGCATCCAAATGAACCTGATTTGATGGAAGCCATTGGAAAAACCCAAATGAATTCTGACTGAGAATAAATGCAAATATCCCCATCCTCTTGTTCAAGCTGCTGGACAGTCCCAGGGAGGGTTTGCCATGGTCTCTCCTTGCCCTTCAGGTTGTTCAAGAACCACTTGGGCTCTTCTTGTCCTTGAAACCTCCTCCTGGTCTTAAAGCAGTTCTTGCTGAGGATGACAGGACCTCAGTCAGCGGTGCCTGTTTAATACAAAGCAGCATTAACAAAACAGAGGTTGGGTTTGGCTTTTTATTTTTTCTTTTAAACAGATGCCAGGTGGCTCAGGAGGGAAGAGACACCTCCAAAGCCGCTCACATCAGCTCCTGTGCAGCGAAAGCTGTGTCTGTCTGCACTCATTATCTTTAATCTGCCAGCAGAAAATGGCATTGAACTGGAGAGAGGGACTGGGCCAGTTCCACTGGGGAGCAGCAGCTATTATGGCTAATCTGGGTTGCCAGCCAGGTCAGGCTTATGGAGATGCTTGAGATAATGGAAAACAGAGTATTGAAACTCCCTCCAGTTCTTTATTTTATTTTTAATTTATTTTATTTTACATTTTATTTTATTTTACTTTATTTTTTATTTTACTTTTTATTTTATTTATTTTATTTTTATTTTACTTTTTCAATTTTATTTTTAAATTTTACTTTATTTTATTTTTATTTTATTTAAAATTTACTTTATTTTTATTTACTTTTTTATTTTTTCATTTTTGTTTTGAGTTTTAAATTTTATTTTTCATTTTACTTTATTTTATTTTTTATTTTACTTTATTTTATTTTAATTTTTTACTTCCCAGAAGATTAAATAGATAATTTAAAGCATTTAAGAGAGTACAAGGAATATGACATATGAACAAGTAAACAGATGCAGGAGCAGTTCTGGTGGGCTGGGGAAGGTCTTTCTGCATGTCTGAATTGCAACTTCTATTAGGACAAATGACACAGTTGGGAAAAATGGCCCTTTAAGGACACAAATCCTTCTTTATGGTCAGTGAATGCAGTTGTGTTCCAGCTGCTCAGGTTTTGTGTGTGTTACCACATTGCTGGTGCCTGTGGACAGGTGCTGTGGTGATGGCCAGACTTGCTTAGAGCTATGTGGGAATATTTGGATTTTTGGATACCTTTCCATAGCTGTCGTGGCCTCTTCAGTCAGAGAAGACTCATGGTGGGTGGAACCTCATGAGGCTGGAAAACACTGATTTTAATAGACATATTTATGTGTAGGTGCACACAGGGGTGTTCAGATGTGCACAAGCAGAATCAGAGAAGCACAGAATGATTTTAGTTGAAGGGACCCTAAAGTTCACCCAGCTCCAACCCCCTGCCTTGGGCAGGGACACCTTCCCTTATCCCAGGCTGCTCAGAGCTCCATTGTTTAAACATTAATAATATTAATCATTATTATTATTATTAATATTAATAATATTAATAACATCATCATTGGCTCAAGGTGTGACTGGTGCCCGTGGCTCTGGTGCATCTTCTGTGTGGTGCAATTTGAAGACAGAGGCAGCCCCCAAACGCCTCTTTCCTGCACTCTGCTCCTCCTTTTCACTGAAGCTCACATCTCTAGTGATGCTCAGAAGTCACATTTGCCACTTTTTTTTCCCAGTTTTGAAAGGTTTGGTAGGAGTAGCATGTGTAGCATGTGGCTACTCCAGACTCCTTTAGACAGGACATATTGGCTGGTGGGTGGAGGGAGGGATATTGGGCAGGAAAGTGTGGATTTGTTTACATACAACTGATCCTGTGATATCAGGCAGAGTCACATTCCCCATGCTGCTGTTTATATATCTGCAACAGAGGGATAATTATTATTGTACCTCAGGGGTCTGTCAGGATAAAACCTATGCAACCCACAAAGGCCATGGAATATTTTACATTACACTGTCACATTTTTTACTGAAAACTCTACCTAACCACCCCCAAAAATCCCCAAAACCCCAAGGAACCAAACCAAACAACCCTCCCCACACACACACCTTCCAACAGAGTTTTCATGTTTTCAGTCAGCTGTGGGAGTTGTATGTGAGACAGCAAAGGAATTTCAGACAAAGCAGCCTGGCCAAAGACAGCATTTGTTAGAGTGACACTGGCAGGATGCTTCTCTGCAAATACAAACATTTTGTTTGGGTTGACAGTGTGCATAGTTCCTGAAATAGATGCCACTGCCTGTCCCACAGGCAGCTCATCACAGCTCGTGCTGCTGCCTGGGGACAGCACAGGCCCATCCCTCTCTCCTCCACAGGAACCATGCACTCATTAAACGTACTCACTTTTTCCAGAGCCCATTTCAATCACTGGAGAAATTTAACAAAGCTTGAAATTTCAGTGATAAAGGAATGCCTCCAAATGGTTCTATCCAAGTGTGAAATGGTTACCTTTTGTTTCATGAATTTCAGGGTCTCACATGCCCTGGTAGTAAATCTGGAGTACTGAGCTGAATGTGAGAGTGGAAGAAAATGTGAAGAGACTCTCTTCCCAGCCTTCTTGATTATTAAATGGATTTCATTATTATTGGCTCTATCTCAGCAGGTTTTTTTCATTGCAGTGGCAGTAATTACCATCTCTTCTTCCTATGCCTTTTTTTTACGAATTTGGCTGGATTTGAAGTTTTTTTTTTAGTATTCTTCAACTTCAGTGAACGTAGTAGAAGAGTTGTTTAATTTAAATGACTGTAAAAGGACACGCAAAAATAACTGCAAAATGAAGGCTCTGGTGTGAATAACTTTGCAATATGAGAGACTATTTCCTCGAGTAGCATCACTATTAGCAGCTTTATTTTTGTGAATGCTTTGCAGATGTGAGCAAGCTGATAGATGACAGTGCAGCCCAATATTCAGAATGGGCTACTTTTTGAGCCTCTGAAACAGCCAAGCACATTCCAGAAGATGACACTGTAGAACAATCTCTTTCTTTCCACTATTTTCTGCATGAAACTGTTTATTGAAAGCAAACCTTCACTTCAGCATATTGTATTCTGCATGGAGCTGTTCCAGAGTGTAATGGAAACAGTAGCAATCTTTAATTGATTGTAATGTGCTTCGAATCAGTTCTTAAATAGACAGAAAATTGCAGAACAGAGCACTGGGTCCTGTCAGAGTGTCCTGGGTGGCTGTGAAACACAGTTCATTATGGTTTGTAGATTAGTTTCAGAGCTTCTGATTAAAAATGCTATTGGAGGTACTGAGGGTGACATTTTCAAATATCTGAAGGCAGTAACTCAATTCTCAGGGATTTATTGGCACCTGTTTGCACCCAGAAAACTTCATGAACTTGGGAGCTCTCTGGGGAGTTGACTCTTGGGTGTCTGAATGTTTGATTGCAGGAGGTGCCTGCTCAGGAAATCCACCCTTGGAGCCCAAGGAAAGCAGTGAGTGCCAGCATCAGACTTTATGGCAGATACCCTTGAGTTCCTGTAAACTTTAGGGGAATGGATGCTATAAAGCTATTTTAGACTTGATTCAGTTTGAAGTTTTAAACGAAATCTCCCATATGCAGATTCATGGTAGGGCTGGAGGCACGTTGTGAGAAGGATCTATTTACAGTTTAATCTCACGGTTTTTTAGGGTGAACAGTACAGAGTACTGATACATGGGGTACCTTTCTTCAAAATTCCCATTATTTTATTTCTGTCTCTGTGGCAAAATTCAGGCTTTGATCTTGGTATCTTTAAAAGGGGGAAATAAAGATGATGAGGCTTCTCTTCTGTCTCAGAGTGCATCACTGAAGGCAGCTTGGCCATAAAACAAGCACCTGCACATGCAATGGCTGATCTGAATTCTGAATGTGGGTGTAAGCCAGCACATCAAACCCTCTCCCATTCCAGTATCCTGGGAGATGGCTCCATCCTGTCAGAATTAATGTGATGAACCTTCATGGATATATACAGATACACTTACTTTGGCTCAACCAAATTTAACAGGATCACAAGTTAAATGGAATAATCACATGATAAAAATGCTGTGCTCAGTGTCTGTAGCTGGATTCTTGTGTGTCCCACAAGGGAAAAGAAGCTGAAGTTGTTGTTGGTCCTTCTAGTTATGGTAACTTTGTCCCTGTTCATGTGCTACTGATGCCTTTTCTTCACCTCTGTGCAGCACTGACCCCTGTGGATTGGTCAGACAGTATTTGGGGTGTATTTTCGTGGGTTTGGATGGCCTTTTTGGAATAGCTGGATCTCTTTCTTCCATAGAAAATGTGCAGGAGTGGAAATTCAACATCCAGCTCCACGTCAGCTGCTACATCCCACATGGGGAGGCACAAATCTTTTCTAGCCTTCCTCCATTTGCTCCTTTTTGTCCTTCATTCTTTGAATTAAAATAACCAGTAACAAGAAAACCACTGCTCTCTTACTTCCTGTAGCCTATCAGAGAGTTATTCTGAAAGTAGTGTTCATCTGAGCTGGAAGTGGGAAGTTCCTGTTCTCTGTAGGATGAACAACAAAACCTGCTCACAGTCGTCTGCTAAAAAAAAGGCACTACAAGATCAAGCTGTTTTAATTGCCACTTATTTTTGCTCCCTGGGAGAAAATAATATTGGAAATAATATATGGCTGATAATAAATTTATGTGTTAAATGAAAATATATTGAATCTTTATATGATGTGAAGGAAAGTTTAATAACGAGATTGGTCCAGAGGGAGTACTCAGCTGCTGAAACATTGTTTCTTTTAAGCTTTAATAATTCAGGTGAGTGGATCACTGCAAATTTACAAAGAAATGATATTCCATTGCCTACCCTCTCATTATCAAGAGCAAGGTGAAGGTTTCAACTTGTTGTGCCAGGATACCAAAGGGCATGGGCCAGATGTTGGATGCTTTATGGAGAGCCCTGACTCAGCTTTTCCTCCCCACATTCCTGGGCATCCTACATTCAAAATCTGAGACTGGTCTGAATACTTAACTTGTGGACAAGTATTGTCTCAGTCCATCCTGAAAAAGAAATCAAGATCAGGGAAAGGAGAAGCCTGAGGCAAACAGAGAGATCTCCATCACAGAAATGGGCTGTGACTGGGAATGTTGATTTTTTTTTTTCACACTGAATAGGAAACTCATAATTTAAAAAATTATCTAGTAGATGGTGATAAGGGCACCTTCCATTCCTCTGCAGACAACACTTGTGCTGTGGCCCATTATGGTGGGTGCTTTTATCAGTGATTTATAGCCAAGCTGTCAAAAACTTTAAAAAGCTTCTATTAAAGTGATGTGGATTTATCTATCTAAGACCTTTGAAATTTATAAAGGAGCCCAGTTTTGGCCTCCTTTCCTAATCAGAGTGTGCAGCTGCACACAGGGCAGTCAGTTCCCCAGCCTTCTAGGAGGTCAGGCATTTGTTTTGTGGCCCAGATTTGAGAATCCCTCGAGAGCTCTCTGGAGAGCAGAGCCTGTGGATGTTTGGAAAGCAGTCCCTGGTGTTTGTTAAGGGGACAGCAGCTTTATTTGGCTGCACCAAAGTGGGCTGGGGTGGCACTGGCAGCACAAACCCCCTGCTAACAACTACCCTGCAGCACACCCCCGTGTGTTTGATTGCAGCGTTTCCAAATGTGTGCTGACATTAAAAACTGGAGTGCAGGAGTTAGGGTGGCTGTATCATCTTTCATTTCACAGGCACTGAAGCTGTTATCTCGTGTAGGAGTTTGAATGCTCTGTTTTTGTTGTCTCTTTTAATATCATTTCTCTGTGTGACACTGACACTCGTATCCAGCTGGGCGTTTGCAGCTGAGGCATTGATTCCATGTTAGCTGATCCTGGCTGGGAGCAGCAGCTTTGAAGCCTGGGATGGGGAGAGCCCCAAACCCCTGTTACTGCCTCCCTGGTAGATGGAATAAGAGCTATTAGAATAGTTTGCATATCTCCTCCTTATTTTCATTGCCTGTTTGCCTTTTTTATCCTTCCCTCCATCACCACTTTTTGGAAAACCTTTGGAAATCCTCCTTTCCCTTGTCTGTAAAGGCACTGGTGTTACAGAATTGTCAGAGGTAGCAAATTGCAGAGGGTAGACCCTGCTCAGCCCTGACCCAGAGGTGTGAGGGCAGCTGAAGGGCTCTTTCAGGCCAAAAGGGCAGATCCTACTCACCAAGTTTATCCTGAGGTAGTGCCCAGCCACGATCTCGGGGATTGGGGTGTATCCCACCAAGTTCCCATCATTTGAGCAAAGCTGGATTAGTTTTACTCCACTGAGAAGTGTTGTAGCAATGCGGATGGTTTGCTCAACTTTAGGGTGGGTAATAAGACATTTACTACTCAGAATTCCCACAGCAATTCCGTTTGGGTGTAGGGTTGATGAGTTTTTGCTCCAATCACAAGAGCACCTCACTGCAGGTGGAAGCACTTTCTGTGCTTTGCAGCACTTCACTGGTCAATGCAGACAAGTTGGTCTCTGAAAATGCCCTAAAGGCAGGCAGGGAAGTTCTGCTCTTGGGTATAAACTAAACAGGAGGACAAGAGCATAACTCCAAAAACCCCCAAAGCACCCCAAACCAAACCAACACCACCAACAAAAAAACACCCAGAAAAAAACAATGATAGAAAACTAAGAAAGGGTCTGTACCAGTCTGTGTCCTTGCTGGGGTGAACTGGGAATCCTGCCCTTCTGGGGGGTCTACACAGATGAAAATACTGGGATCAAAACAGAAAGCGAGACCCAGAATAACCATTTGATAAGGGAACCAGAGCTCAGAGTGACAATCTTCAGCCCAAAAGAAGCTTTGAACTCAGACATGCTTGACCACTGCCTTTGAGAGTGGCCTCTTGGCCAGGCTCAGAGAAGAGTAAGGCTGGAGGGTGCTGCAGCCCAAGGCAAGGCAAGATGAGGGTGCTGTGCCAGTCAGGGTGAGCTGGGGCATCAGGGAGAAAAATGCCATGAAAGCAGCCAGTCCCCCCTCCTAAGTGTCACCAGAGGAGGGGTTTTAGCCACAGCAGTGCTAGCTCAGATGCCTGTTCCATGGAAATGGAGACAGTGTTTGAGCAGGAGATGAACAGGATTTTAACTTGAATGCAAATGGGACAATTGCTACACCCCAGCTGAGTGTCTGTGAACACACCGTTGTGCTTCCAGGGGAACCTTGATTCACTTCAAAAGAATAAACATAAAAAGTAAAATTTCAGACCACTACAAGAGTGAGTTATCCCTGTGAAGGGAGGAAGTATGTTAACAGCTAAGTGGGAAAGAGAAAATGTGAAAGAATAGAGGAAAAAGAGTATCTGTGACTGGGTTCTGTACGTATCAAAACTCTTGCTCATGATGAAAAGTGTCTGTAGTGCTCTAATGATTTGGGGAAGTTCAGTTACCTGGCAGTTCATGTCCCTGGGAGCTTCCCCTTCTCTACAGACAGAGTTCATGGTTTGCAGGGATAACTGAGAATGAGTGTCACCCTCAGGTCTGGGGAGAGAGGATGAGGGAGTTCTTGGCCTCTGTGCAGGCTGAAAGCAGATTAATATATGTCTACATATGTATATTTCTGTATATACCTAAAGGAAACATTTTCAATGACCAGAAAATGCAAGTGTTTAGGACTGGATGAAACAGAAACCAAATGTTTTAGGTTAGAAGGCATCTGGCAAGCGTCCATAAAACTGTCAGCTACAATTTTGCACATGGCTGGCTAACAAAATGACAAACTTTCCCAGTCGTGAAGATTGTTACTGCCAGAGAGGAGGGTCAGAATCAGAATGTAAACTCTCAGTGAGCAGTGGCCAAACCAGCCCAGTCAGAGCTGCTATTGCTGAACTGAGGAGAGGGATTGTATTGAACAGGCTTGCAGCTCCCACTGCATCCTCAATGATAACACTTAAAGTGTTGCTTGGAAACCTGGTTTTGTCTTTTTGAAATTGTAAAATAAATATCAGAGTAGGTCTAAAATATTTTATTAAAGGCTCTGATGAACTGTAGGAGGTGGACAGCTTTCCCAAATGCTGATGGGACATCATTAAAGGCTGCAGTCCATGCAGCTGGTGCTCCTGCTACATTAGCAAGTGCCAGTGTAAGGACAGCTTTAGTACTGAGTAATTGATAAATTGCTCGTGCTTGTACAGATTAGCTGGGATTGTGTCTAGCAGTGGGAGCCAAATGGTTTCCAAGTGCTTCCCTGCCTGCCCCGCTGTCAGCAGAGCACCAGGCAGATCCCCACAGGCCCCAGAACTGGGAAGGCAACAGCAGAATTCAGAAAGGGCTCCTGTCACTGCTGCAGGAGCCAGAGCTCTGCTGCTCCCAGGAGCACTGAGGAGCCATTGCTATGCCAGAAATTCCCCAGAGCAGTCTTTGTGCGGCAATGAGCCCGTGGAAGCCGGGACAGTGATGCACGGCAGGCTGGGCCCAATCTCTGAATCCATCTCCCCTGTCTGCAGGAACAAAGCCCCACCTGGCACAGACAGGTGAGGGCAGCACGTCTGAGCAGCCTGACACCGAGGAAAATGACTGCAGCCCCAGCTCTCTTTGTCAAGTGTGTCAGAGGTGTTAAACAGAGTAAAACCTGCCTGGCCCCTAGCAGCATCGAGCTCCAGGGCTTTGTTAGCTGCCTGAGGAGGAAAGAAAAAAAACAGCAAAGTGCATTTGAATGCCTTGCAGGCTCTGAGCGTGGAATAGTAAGCTAGAAATAACAAGATTGCTATTATATATCATAATGGCCAAAAGCTTAGCAGGAATCAAAAAGGATTACCATTTCATGGAGTCAGAGAGAATATGAGGAGTTGTTGTTGTTTCTTGAAACAAAAGTGGATTGAGAGAGCTATAAAGCCACCTGCTCAGTACATAAACAGTCCTCCAGGGATGGAAGGTAGGAGGAGACTTGCCATTGGGAATTAGAGAATTTTACATTGCAGGATATCCCAAAAAGAGGTCACAGAATACTAGAATGGTTTGGGTTGGAAGGAAACTTGAAGCCTATCCAGTTCCAACCCCCTGCCATGGCAGGGACACCTCCCACTGTCCCAGGCTGCTCCAAGCCCTGTCCAACCTGGCCTTGGGCACTGCCAGGGATCCAGGGGCAGCCACAGCTGCTCTGGGCACCCTGTGCCAGGGCCTGACCAGGTCCTTATGTGGACATCTGGATATGAGGGAGGGCCAAAAAATGTGATCTTTTAAGATTCTTTTTGGCCTAAACAGCTTTTTGCACTCTCTTTCCAAAGGCATGGGACACTATTGCCACCTGCTCATGCTCTCCTCCACTGCAGCCACTGTTTGGCCCAAGCAAACAATTCCTGTTTCACTTTGGTGACTGAAGGAGAAAACACCTGCTTGCCAACATTCAGCACATGAAAAATTCATTCTAGACTGGGTATTTTATTAGTTACTCCTTTTCCTAAAGAGGGACATGATTGAAATCCACTCTGACTTTCACCAAGGTTTATCCTGAGTTACTCAATGAAACCAGCAGGGCTCATGGCCAGCAGCTTGGCCTTTCACTGCCCCTGCTCCTGTCCTGCTTGCTGGGACCCCTCAGCTGCGTGTTTCTCACCTTGCTCTGCTCTTGTCCCTTTATTGCTGGGAACATTCCTGATGTCCAAGGCTCTGGGGTCTCTAATCTCACCTTTCTGTCTCCCTCCCAGTGTCTACCAGCTTGTTGTCAAGGAGGAGAAGCTGCAGAAAGCCCGGAGAGCTGCAGACATCATCGAGTGCTTCTCTGTGCCAGTGAGCTACAAGAACGCCTCCAGCCTGGACTCCCCTCACTACTTTGCAGCCGAGCTGAAGCCCATCAACCTTCCTGTCACACAGCCCTTCACCGTGGGCGACAACAAGACCTACAATGGCTACTGGAACGCTCCTCTTTCCCCCCTGAAAAGCTACAGCATATACTTCCAGGCTCTTAGCAAGGCCAATGGAGTAAGTGCAGGGGAAACTGAGCTGCTTCTGTAGGTGTGACTGCCTCTGTCCTCCTCGTCATTCTCCCCCCTTCTCGATTGGATGCTGGTTTAACTTCTCCTTCTTATTACCCTCTTACAGAAATCTGATGAAAATCAGGCATGCCATTACTTGTCCTTCACTCGAATCTCTCTCTGATGCTCAGATCCAATGAGAAATCTGTTGAGGACCCTGATTCTGTGAAGGCACATGTTGCCGTGTGATTTACTAAATGAGCTGCTTAGAATTTAGATACTTCTTTTTTTTTATCCTTCCATAAGCATGAATGTCAGAGTAGGGGCTATTGTGCTTTTAAGAGCCATAATTGCAGTATCTTGATAGTTCACAGTGCTTGTGATTTTGGAGGAGATGTTATGAATTTGGATTACCTTGGAGCTCGCACTTGGCCATATCATAATGCAGCACTTGTGGTTGGGAGTTTCAGCTTGGGGAAGTCAGGTACTGCAGTGGGGACTGTCTGCATCTGTCCTAGCCCTCTGCATGCTCTATTTTTATATATCTTTACTCTGTGATCTTGGGTTTAAAATGAACAGGAAATGTAGCCCACCCCATCCTCAGACTCAGATGACACTCACAATGCCACAACACACCTCATCCCACCACAGGAAAACAGAAATGTTCCCTCTTCTCTTCCAGTTGAGGATAATTTGTGACCTTTTACCTCTCCTGTTTCAGGCCAGATCCAGCTTCAGTGGATCACCCTCCTCCCCTTTGGGCCCCCAGCTGCTTTCCATTAATGCATAACACAAGAGAATTCACCACTCTGGCCTCGTGAAGAGTCTTAGAGCATGAACCAGGCATCACAAATTGGGGTAGCAGAGTCTGCTATTATTAGCATGTTTGCCAGTGCTTTCAGGAATTTAATTCTAACAAAGATAAATTCTCTACAATATCACCCCTGAGAGAGGAAAATTACAAAAATTATTCAAAGGTGAATGGTGCAGGCTTTAGTGGCTTTTGTACCTGAATGCAGCTGCACATTGCAGAGGACTGGGGTGGTTGCACAGGCTGGCAGTGCCAACGAGTGTTCACAACACATCTTAGAGCTTTACACCCTTCATTTATCACCATTTTCCTGCAGAGCTTCAGCTGTGTGGCTGACAAGTACAAAATCTCTTCAACACTGCTGGTTTTCACCTTGGTTTCCTTTCTAGCCAATACAGTTTCCTTCCAGCACTGCTCAATGAATTCAGTTTTGGATTTGCCTTTATAAAAGAAATTGTGACTATCTGTATATGTCTCTCTGTTTCTAGTTAGTTCCCCCATGTGTGATAGTTAATTGCTAGTGAATGGATCCCCAGGGAAGAAACTTTATTTGCTAAAGTACAATGTAATATTCAAGAAATGGGTTGTGTGGATGGAAGTGTAGGCTTCCCTTGGTGTTCTGGATTCAGGCAGCACTGGTGTTCCTGCTTTTCTTGCATCTCACCCTACATTCCAGATGTTAAGCACTCAAAAAAGTATTAATTGCTTGGGCTGTCCCAACAGGAACAAGATTGTAAGGGCTTTTTATGCATAAGTTAATCAAATAGTCTTAATGCAACAGTGCATAGTTCATGACAGGATGAGAAGTGTCCAGCTAGACACAGTAAGTTCCTACTTGAGAAAGCAATTTCCTCCTGTGGTAATAATTTATATTTCTACAGGATATGCTTTATATATCCTCAGAGTGTAGTGCTGTGGGTAAAAGTACAGAAGAAATGCCCAAGAGTGGAAAATGGATCTTCAGAAGAGTAGCTTCTGTCCTGATCCCTTTTGTTTCTTGGTAAAATCATTAAACCCCACATTTCAAACATTAGGGTCAATTTGCATTCACTCTTTTGCAGCTGTAAATAGTAGGTTTTTGTTCCTTTCCCAGAATTATTTGCAGGTATCATTTGTATTTAAGAGTTCTGGGTTTTTACTTGTCGTAACCTGAGCCTGTCGGACTGGTCTTGGAAAATCCTACAAATAATTACAGCTGCAACATGGCATTTCCATCCCTGGAAGTGTCCAGGGCTGGGTTGGATGGGATTTGGAGCAACCTGGGATAGTGGGAGGTGTCCCTGACCATGGCAGGGCATTGGAAGTGGATCCTCTTTAAGGTCACTTCCAACCCAAACCATTCCATGGGTTTTGATAAGGCACATCTGCAAAAAACCTGCAATAATAACAATTTAGCAGGGTTAAAGGAGAGCCTTATGTTCCCTTACACATGAAAAAACTTAACAGAACATTACCACTCATTTTTTAATTAGGATATTCTATAGTTTCATTAATCACTGACGGTTGTGGAATCATAAAATTTCTCTCCACACCTGGAAGCTGCAATAAGAAGCCTTCATGCAGTGAACCAGAACATCTTCCTTTGGAAACAGAGGGCTCTGGGGAGAGCTTCATTTGAAGAAACAGCCTGGATTTGGTCGAAAAGCTTGATTAGGAGGAGGTTAGGAGTGTTGTAGGAGTTCTGCATTGTTTGAGCTCCTCTGTACATGGAGGGCTGTGCTCATTTGGTGTTCCCGTCTGCTCTGCAGCCATCAGCTCTGATTGTCACACTGAAAGGAACATAATTAACAGCTGGATGCAAAACAAGTGTGGCAAATTGCTGCAGAAGCAGCTCAGGAGCTCTTCTGCCTTCTCTTGTGCCCTGTTGTACTTGTCTGAGTGTGAATGGAAGGGCTGTCTCAGGCTAGATCCATGTCCCGGGCACTGGGTGCACTCTGGTCACTGTGGAGCTGCCTCCAGGTTGGAGTCTGAGCAGGACAGTTCAGCCTTGTCACACGAAACACTTCCAGATCCTGTGGACTCCCCTCCCAGGCACTGCTGACAGCCACATGCTGAGCTGAAATGTGGCAGAGCTTGAAGTGAGACAGGGGAAAAAGAGGAAGGGGACACAGAAACTCCAGGCTTTGTGGCTGTGGGAGTGAGAAGCACCATTAGTTACTGCTCAGCTGATAGCAGGAGTCAGCACAAGAGATGGCACAGAAGCAGAGGGGACATTTGGCTTTGGCTCTGCTCTGGCAAGATCTCCAGACACTGTCACAGCCATCCAGGTAGGGATCTGATGCTTGCTGCTCGTCCTGGTGCCACCTGCTACAGATGGCTGCCTGACAGAGCATGAAGGTTTGCTTGTCTGGAAACCCTCCCTGAGCTCAGCCCCTTTCAAACTCCAGCTCTGCCAGAATTTTTCTGTCTGAAAGGTGAGGCCAGGTTGACAACCCTGTGTTGCTCCTTATCCTCCCTTATCCTTACACTGGCTCAATAATCAAAGCAAGATGCTGCAGGTCTGATTGTCCCCAGGTCCTTATCTGGCTCCCTGCAGGTCTCTGCTTGCTGATCCAGCACCACGCTCCAGTGGGCAGAATTTGCTGTGTGAAACCTGCCTGAACTTTCGAGCAGCTCAGAAACCAGAGCTCCTTAAAAAAATCCTTTCTGGAGCTGCATTTTACCTCACTGAGTTAAAATGAAATCCGTAACCGTGCAGTTGCAATCAATAACTCTTGGCCATTTTTGCTTTAAATGGGAGAGGAGCAGGGGCCTGTGTAACACAGATGGGGGGATGCTGCCAGCTGCTCTGCCAGCCTGGTGGTCCAACAGGTGACTGATGCTTCAACCCAGGATTGTGAAAAGTAGCACTGCAGGAATCAATGAGAATATTATTTTTTTTGAGGGGATGATAGACTCTACCGAGATTCCTATTGATTTTTTTTGCCTCTCTAATGACTTGTACTACATGCACAATCGGGCAGCTCATTATTATCAGGGGACTTGAGGCTGGATTTCTTGATGCTGACAGGTCTGCTCACAGCACACAGCATTATTCTTCTGGGACGTTTTGGAGGTGTGGATAGAGCTGCCAGCAGAGATGTGCCATTCATCCCTGTGGAGATGGCCATGAAAAAAACCTGGGAGGCGTTTGAGGTCAGCACGAGCCGTGCTCTGAAAGATGAAATGGCACCAGGGCTGCCTGCACCACTTCTGTGAGCCACTGACCAGCTTTGGGGAGCTCTGTGATCAGGAAGATTTGGGGTTTAACCACTTACATTCACTCCTTAATCTCATCTTGGAGGTGCTGGCACAGAAATAAAGCAGCTGTGGGGATACTTCACTCTTTGTACGCCCCTGTTTCTACATCTGGTTGACCAGAGGATGTGGACCTGAGTGTTTTCTGCGTAATAAATAAAATCCTCCTCCAGCCTATCTCATTTTTGAGAGGCTGAGAGGAGTGGGTATCCAATCATCAACTACAGATCATTGAAATAACTTCCTATTGTAAATAATAAAAGCCCTAACCACTTTGTTAAACCTCCCTTCTCCAAATGACACAGATACTAAAAAAAACCCTGATAATTGGAATAGCAATAATAGGTTTGGCTTAGTGTCTGGAAGGAAACAGCAATTTCCTGAAGCTGGCAATAAAAATTATAGGGGAGTCCACTGACCCTGCACAGACATATTTAAAGACTGCAAACCACTGGCTGCACTGGTATAGAAAATAAACACACAATTTACAGCTCTCTTGAACTTGGGCAAAATTTGTTGAGGACCAAAAAATAATTCCTTAAGACTGGACAGACCCGTGGTTTCTACCCTGTGTGAAGCAGGTTGCCAACAATTCCATGTTCAGATCTGGGACGTGGGGAACTAAAGCTGGAACTGAGGCCAGGGGGAGAGTGGTGATTCCTTGTCTGGTCCGTGCCCCAGCAGCAGATAAAATTGCCTGTTCCCAGTCTGAGCTGCCTAAAAATCTCTGCCTGTTGTGGGGCAGCCCCCGTGGCACATCTGGGGAGAGCAGGTGGTTCTTCAGCTCTGTTTGACTGCTGCAAAGTCATAATCATAGTAAAGGAAAGGGAAAATGGTGGGTGTGAAAACAGATGGATGAAAAAGCTTTGCTGCTTTCATTGTTGTTCCTAGTCTGTAAACAGCAAGCTGTCAGTTCCAAAGAAAAGGGGGAAAAAAAGATCATGTGGCTTTTTAGGTTGCGAAGACGCAGCTGTCACATAAACATATGTCCTGCTGCCCTCGTAGCCCTTTTCTCCAGAAAATTGTTCCCATCCAAACACTGAAGAGACAGAGGCAGAATTCATCTTGTTATCATCCATTTCACTTGAGTGAAATGTGCGTTTAGGAACCTCAGTAATTAGTAGACAGCAGCAGCTCCTTTGCTTCTAAAATGAAGGAATAAAGCTGCATTTAAAGAATGTTTTAAAAAGCTCTGGAAATTCAGGGGGATGCCAAAGCAGGTTCATGCTGTGCAGTTTCCAGGCTGTGTGGGCAGAGAGGGCCCCTCTCCAGAGGGTCCCAGCCTGTGCTGATGGAGGTGCAGGTCCTCCTGCAGGAACAGGCTGCCAGCACCCCAAAACACAGTGCTCATGTGGTGTGTGGACTGAAAACAGAGCCAGGCTTCAGCCTTGAGTCAGGGCACACCACAATCCTCTTTTATTCATTGGTAAATAAGTTCCAGAAAACAAACTTCCAGCAATATGCTGAGGTAGACATGTGGATGGGCTTATTCTGCAGTGAGCTGCCAGGATGTGGAGCATGTTGGACAGTGAGGGTTGGATGAAGAGCTGCAGGATGAAGCCATGAAGTGTTTTCCTGCTCCAGGATCTCAGTGAGAACGTGCCTGCATCGTTTCAGTACTGTTTGGTTGTAAAATGTCTGCCCCAACCTGGCAGTGATTCAGAGCTGAAGCAGTACAGGCATCTTAATTTAAGTTATTCCTGTGAGTTCAGCCATAACATGAAAGAAATACTCAGAACATGTTGGCTCTCTGGTTATCATTAAGACTGTTGCAGATATAGAAGGCCTTGTAAAACTTCTGTGATACCATAAAATGGGAATTAAATCTTGCAGCATTTGAAAGAATGTTCAGAAACAGCACAGAGACTGAATTCTGGGGAATTATTTGGGTTTTTTTTTCTAAAATTTCTATTATTATCTCTTCATTTAAATTTTTTTGCCATTGCTTTAAGCAATCTGGATGGATCATTGATAATTACCGACACTGTTTATTCCTGCTTTGCTGGTGGCTAAAGAGAAGAACCTTGCAGTGACAGGACAAGAAGTAGTGTGTACAGAGTGAAAGATGGGAAATGTAGCTTAGGAAAAAAAAATAAAATTAAAGTATTGTCCCTGCCTATGGCACTTTAAAGTGTATTCCAACCCATTAACATTCTATGATCTTTACTCTGTACACAAAAGCACCTTGAAGGAAAAGTAATATTTTTCAGAAATAAAACATGATTATGGGAAAGTGGGTTTACTGTTTTTGGGGGGATGATTAGGCTGGATTTTTGTTTGTTTGTTTAGGTTTTTTGGGGGGAGGAAATGTACTTATCTATTCTATTTCTTCTTTAAAAGATTCATGCAAACTTACAACTCTCAGTATCAGCCAAAGAAAACAGAGTAAATGGAAAGGGATTAATTTTTATGAGACACCAAAGAGATGAGCAATGGGGTGATCAGTGGAAAGCAACAGAATAATCATCCCTAATCCAGAATATGAACTAAGTTCAAGTCTTTAAATATAGCACCCCTGGGAGCTGGGAGCCTGATGTCTGTTCAGCTGCTTTTACATTTTCCTTCCCAGAAGATGCAATTTGAAATGAAAGTTCTGAGGTCCATGTCTTGTTCCTCTAGCCCTTGCTTTAGCAGTGCCAGTCTCCTGACAGCTGTGGTATGGATATATATATGCATATATGTACATATATATGTATATATATGTATATATATACACACATATATATGTATGTATATATAATGCAGGCATCAGTGGATGCAGATGCACACAGAACAAATTCTGTCCTCCCAAATCACCCCGTGGGAGGGTCTCATGCAGGAATACACACACGTTCAGATGGGATCACCCTAGACTCTTCTTTTTCCAGCACTGACTAATTTCTCCAGCTTTCTGTTACATTCTGAAATCAGCAGAAAGCAACAAATACACGAGAAAATGTCCCTCAACAAAATGTGAGCAAGTGTCCACCGACTTGTAGACTGCAAAAATCTTTCCTTGTTGTTTTTTATTTTATTTTTATTTTACTCTTCATTGCTCTTCAGGTCAGCTTGTTATATCAGACACTACATCAGGATCTCTCTGTCTTCTGGTTCCCAGCACCATGTACAGAGACAGCTCTGAAAACAAAGCTGTGTTTTTCCTGCTTCGTTCATCACAAGCAGCAAGGACAACTCTGGATTTCCAGAAAAATTGGCAATTCAAACTTGTTACCCATGAGGCAGGGGGGAGTGGGGAGCTCTGTGTGCAGCTGTGGTGACCCTGCAGTGCCAATGTTGGTGCAGGTTGTGCAGGGGAGCTGATTTTTGAGGGACAAAGGGCTGTAACCAAAGGGGTGTCTTTGGTTTGGCAGGATAAACAGAGCTCCAGTCCCACTCTGGAATGTATGTGGCTGGGAATGGACATGGTTTGTCCTTGAGGATCCAGGAATTCCTTAAGAGAGTTTAAAGGCAAGGTCAGAGGGAGGGTTTGGCCTGAGTATTTTGTTTTTAGACTGCACACCAGGGTGGCTCGTATGCAGATTGTGTGGCATCCCAGAAAGGGATCAGAGGCAATTTCTGCTGTGATTCCCAGTGTTTCCCAGCATGGATCCTGCAATCATCCCCTTCCCATGAGCAACAAAAGGCACAGTGGGGCTCTGTGTGTCTGCTCCAGCCAAGGAGGATTAGTCACAGAAGGAGCAATTTTCTCCAAGAGCAAATCCAGATTTCCACAAGGTTTGTCCTGTTGTTTGAGGAGGGCAGGAGGTGCCCAGCAGTGCTTTGCTGGGCTGTTGTTCCCAGAGCACAGACAGCATCCATATTAATGTGGCATTGTTAGCACAGTAATCGGTGCTGGATTCATTACACCTGAGGCGTGCAGAGGCATAAAGTGCTCTGCAAAGCCTGCAGCAGATCAGAGCCTGCCAGAGGCAGCTCTTTAACCAAGCAGCACATTCCCATTTGGAAGGCAATCAGGCTGGGCAGCAGCAACCCCTGCCAGGAGGGGCTGTGCAATGAGGAGCTGGGGACTCCACAAAGGTTGTGTTTGCAGCAGAGGTGGCCTGAGCAAGCTGCTGAGTTTGAGATGTTTGTGAAGCCAAATACAACATTCAGGTCCAAATGCTGTTTCTGCAGCTCTGCAGGCTCTGGGGTGGATTGAACACAAAGCGTTGGGTCGTGTCCCAGCTCTGCAATGAGGAGCTGCAGTGGTGAGGGTTGTTAGAACAGCTCGTTTGGCAGAGGCAGCAGCACAGAATGTGGGTCTGCTCCACATCCATCAGAGAGCTGAAATATTCAAATGGCTTCTTCATGTCTGTTTGCCATGTGTTTAAATAAATACCCAATTTGCAAAATTTGCAGTAATGGTGCATGAAAATGAGATGTACAGTGGTGTGTACTTTTGACCCAAGGCTTGTCACTCTATTAGAGAGCAGGTCATTTAACTGGGAAATTCTATTAGCTAATCAGGCACTTATGTGGGACCCATCACTCACACATGGAGCGTGCAGAAACGTGCTGTCACTCCCAACTCTTCAATACTTAAGAGAACCAACTGCAGGCAAGTCCAATAGTCTGGAGTGTTTTATGCATCAAGGACTGTTGGTGGTATTTTCAAAGATGAAGTGCAAGAAAAGATACATGTATTTTTAGTAGCTTTTTAAAGGAATGTGTGTTTATTGTAGATGGGCAAATTACACACTGTGATGTTTTCCTATATATTTTTCTTGTGTTTTTTTTATTTTTCAGGAAACAAAAATCAACTGTGTCCGGCTGGCAACAAAAGGTATGTGGGTCTCTCTTTCCTGCAAAACACAATACCAGAAATGTGAAAACTGCAGTGGTGGCACAACTTGATTACAGTTCCTAGCCAAAGAACCCACCTCTTTATTTCCTCTTTTATTTGATTTTTTTATAAAGGAAGATTGCCAAGGCAGAACAATTTCCAGGACCACTCCACTATATTTGTGGCCTCTGATTTTTTTTTTAATGCAGGGTATAATTCTCTGTGGTTCCTCCTTCCCCTCATTCTGTTGACAGCTTTTATGTCCTGAGGACCGTTCTTGCTGTTGGCAGAACATCACTGAAAAAGTGACATTAACTTCCAATTCGATTTGTTCTCTCCACAACTGTACAAAGTAGATAAGAGGACATCTCATGTAAGCCTAACCTTGTACACAGCGGGGCACAATTCCTCCATCTCACCATTTTTGTGGTATAATTGAACAAACTAGGAGAGAGCATTCCTGGTTTTCATTGTGGTGAGCTCAGAACAGACCCAGCTGCCAGGTCACACAGAGCAAACCCAAGACAAACAGCCCCAGGTTGGTTCACAAGGTGTAGCTCTTGAGGGACCAACGGTGACAATGCCTGAGCTCCTTCTTAGAGTTTACAGCTGCTTTTAACAACTCTTCTAAAGATTCCAAAATCACCCCAGGGGCTACTTTTCCAGAAAAGATGTCAGACACGAATTTATTTGTAACACAGAGTAGCTGTAAAAAGATTTCCCCAGCACAGGCTGTATTCTGCAAAGGAGCTGCAGGGAAATGCTGGGCTATTGCCATGGGCTGTGCTACAGATGATCTCCATTCCCAAACTCAGCTTTGCCAGCTTGTGCTCTTGCTGCTTTGCTGTCATGTGAAATACCTGCATGACTGCCTGTGGAGGCTTTGAGAGCTCACCAAAATTGGCAGGAACCCAGAAATCCTTTGGGGCACCATCCCATTTTTTCCATTCTTTTCTGCCTATTTTGACTTGTGGCAGAAGTTAATGACTTCAAGGTCCGTTCTCCTGATCCCTCCTGCGTCTGAACTTGCAGAGGAGTTGGGGAGCTCAAAGAAACCCCCTTAGCCATTGGGGAGCATTTTCCACCTCCCTGTGGAGACACCCCAGCCTGCTGTGGCAGCCACGCAGGCTCTGGGGTGGCAGGTACTGCGTGTCACCATTCTTCAGTCAGAGCTTAACTAGAATAATGGCATTACTGCAGTTATGTGGGATAATTTTCAAAGCAAAACAAGCCACATCTCTGCCTGTGCTGCTCTTTTCCCTGCTCAGACCTGGTAATGCCAATGGCTGGGGCTGTAAGCAGTTGTGTCACCACTGAGAGCCAAGGAGGAGGAGCCATTTCTCCCATTTCTCCTCCTCATCTGTGCCTCTGGTTCTCCCCATACCCTCTTGTTCCTTTCATGTTTAAAAGTTCTTTGTAAAATCTTTATTTAATCCATTCTCTGGGTTGCAAACATTCTATGTGTCTCAGTCTGTGTGTCTCCTTCCTCTCAGTTTTCTCAGCTGGTTGGTAATGTGACCATTTCAAACACCTGATTTTGGCTTTCTGGTGGTAGGAAGAGCAAGAGCAGGACTGGGTGAAATGAATCTCCACAAGCTTTTCCAATAGCATAGTCTCTTCATGAGGTCAGAGATACTGGATAATTAATTTTTGGAAACCTGTAGTTTCTTCCATTTCAGTGGGTTCATTTTTCTGGAGCTGGTGGAAGAATGTTGTCATGCTAGCAGGAAAGATATTTGCTCTGTGACTATTCAAAAGAAAATAACAGCTTGAAAAATCCCATTCTGGCATGACCTTTTGTTTGCACTCTCTGATTTGGGTACCTCAGCAAAGTGTCCCATAAGTGTTTGACCTTCAGCTGACTTCTGCAAACTGAGATAATTTTCATAAACCCTGTTAGGTCACCAGGAACAGTCACTGAACCACCTTGTCAATGAACCCCCTCCTTCTGTTGGTTCTGAATGTCATCTCTTTTTAAAAAAGAATCTCCTGCTAGGATTAATTTAATAAGAGATACAAAAGAGATGGGTAGAGCCTGAGGATGTCTAGAGCCTCTATTTTTTGGTAATGCTATTCTTTAGGTTTTTTTCTTTATTGACTTGAATGGAAAAGGACAAGAAATGATGGCAGTTCTGGTGTTTATTCTCGCTGTCTCAATTCATATCACTTTTGATTTATACCACTTTTGATTCATATCACTTTTGATTTATGGGTAGATATCTTACTGCTCTGTGTGGAGTGCAGGAATCTCTGTGGAAGGCTTTCCCCCTTGGCCTGGCTCTGGGGTGCAGTGCTGTAATTCCCCGTGCCCAGCCCTTGGCACGGACCCTGGGATGCCCTGGCTGTGCTGAGTGCAGCAGGCTGAGCCCTCCACAGGGGCAGGGCTGGCTGCAGGGGCAGGAGGGCAGCACACGGGTGGGTGTTGGGGACACACAGGACCTGCCACTGCTGGCACCTGAGCAAGGTGGCTGTGTGAGCTTTCCCCCAGGTTTGGGTTTCCCTGTGTCCTGAGGCTGCATTCCCATTAACACATGGATAAAGGGACAGCCCTGGAGAGGGGTGTTGTGCCTGCCCTCCCTCTGCAGTGGGGCAGTGCACAGAGACACTCAAACAACTGTAATGGCACCGTGTCCTGATCAAAGGCTGATAGCTGGAATGTTCTAGATGACCTGCTGTGTCTGTGCTGTCTTCTGACTGCTCGGTATATTGATTATCCTTAATGGCTTTGCTCTGTATTCCCCTTTGTTTGCATTGGTGTTTTGCTGAGGGTACAATGAGCAAACCTGAAGTCTGCCTTGAACAAAATCAGCAGAGCTGCCAGTGAGGATGCCACGGTGGTGTCTTTGGTAGAAATCAGGAAAAAAGAAACTTTTTTGGAGTAAGGATTAATCTCAGCATTAAAAAAATCTGCTTTGAGGAGGAAAAAACTCTATTTTTGATTTGATACAAGAAAATAAATACATGCTACTGGTGCCAGACTAAATGTTCATTTCAGAATAGAGGCCTGATTTCCCCATGCCTAGACATTTGTCACTGCAGCAGCTCCATTAGCAGCAGTGAAATGAGTTCTGATTTACACCAGTGACAGGAAGATTAGGATCGCGGCGTGCTTCAGCAAGGCAGGAATTCTCTTGAAGTACTGGATTAACAAGGGCACTAAACGTGAGTGTGGGAGTAATTAGGCAGTGAAATGTGTTAGGCATGTGTTACTGGGGGATTGTAACACATCCTGGGTGTTGCTGCAAGGCTCCTGCTCAGAAGCTGAGTCTCTTTAATTACTCGAGAGACGCGCGGGGCTGTTCCACCGCCTCTCCTCCAGCAGGCTGAGTTTGCTTTCTGTGTCCCATTGCCTCGACACCAAGAAAAGGAAAGCAGAGCACTCTTTAAAAGTGGTTTAGTTCAGTCAAAAAAAAAAAAAAAAAAGCTTTGGAGCTTTCCCAGCTTTCTCCCCTCCTCTCTGGCCAGAAATACAGAAATAGGCTGCTCAGATGAGCCCTTTTCATTTCAGCCCAGCTCCCTGGTGATGCTCTCTCTTCATGGTTCTCTGAGTGCTGCTCCTGGTTAGATGAACTTGACTCTTGTGGGGGCCAGAAAAAGCCCTCAAATCCTTTTGTGTTGAGTTGTTAAATGCTGGGAGGAGGGGGTGGCAACAGCATTTCAGAGCAGCAGGTGCTCCAAGGCAGAGCCAGTGGGTTCCCAGCTGGGCCAGCACATCCCTGAGCTCACTTCCCTCCTTCCAGGCTCCAGTGAGGGCTGGGTGTGCCTGTACCAGGTACTCACATCAGCCATCAGAAAGCTCCCTGCGTTTGTCCACTCTGTGTAGCCATCCCACACTTTGCCAGCATGTTCCACATTGTGAACCTCTTGTATCTACCCATGTATTTCTTTTCAGATTCCTTGGTCTCAGATCTCTTGCCACTTCCCTCCTCACATGGGCTACTCTTTTTCTTTTTAATTTTTTAATTACTGGACTAATGTTATCTTTCACAGCATTAGGCACTTGGATGCATCTCATTAACATAAAACACTCTTTAAAAATGTTTATAATTAAACTCCAATTTACCAGCTCTCTGCCATACAATTTTCATTCAGATGGGTTATTTATAGGTTTTGCCATTTGGTTTCCTTGACAGCATTTGTTTTAATGTGTCCCATTCTTTCTGAATTAACTGACTTGTTCTCCCTGTCTTAAAGCAACATATTTATATTGACACTTTATTAGAGAAAATTGCAACCTCTTACCAAGAGAGAGCGATTACCTCTTGTATTCCTAAAGTGCATTAAATTAATTTCACAGTGTAATTGAAACCAAGGCAGAGGGCTCATTAATGGTTCCTTATCTCCCGATGCTCATTTCTTCTTTCCTTAAAATGTGAGTTCTTGCAAATGAAAGAATGGAACTATAATAACCACTATGAGGTACATTTTTATTTTTTTTCCTTTTTTTTTGTCTCGTGCATGCTGCCTGGGAACCTTTTTGCTTGTTCTTAGCAGTGATAGGTAGACACCAGGCGACCACGCGAAACCCGCCCAGCCTCTTGAGCACAGGTGATTATCAGTTCAGGAAAAGGAAACCTGGTCAAACTTCCAGAGGTCTGAGCAGCTTCATGACTTCTTGTTTAATGCTTGTTTTGCATGAGAAATTACTTTTACAGTTGCTCCAACTACAGTACAAAGGGGGGCAGTGCTCCCATGCGCTCCTTCAGTGCCGAGGGGGAGATGTGCCTGTGCTGAGGGTGAGCTGAGGCATCAACACCTCTTAAATCTTCACAGCAGCACTGGAGTGGGATGGGAGAGCCCCAGGGAGCCCCCTCTGCACAGGCTGAGCTGAGCTGGCACCTCCGTCCAAGGAGCTGTGCCCTTGTCTGGGGCTGATCATTGTGCTCATTCACAGCCGAGTCCTGCTGTCGGAGAAACGGTGGCAAGAAAAGGAAAACTTGATTCTGTGAGGCCTCTGCGGAAGAACAGAGGAGCTATAGAAACTATAGAAACTGTAGTTTCTATAGAAACTTCTGCTGGAGCCAGGGATGCTGCAGAATTGAGCCTCAGCACAGCAAGTCCCTCACAGTGGGGAGTAGAGCCACTCACAGTGGGGAGGTTCAGAACCTCTCAAGGGTTTCGCAGTTTCCATCAGAAGGAACTTAAGAGTGTGCCATAAAATTGCTCCATTATATGTAACACTGGGATCAGGATCATCATTAACTCCAGAAAATCGAAATATAGAGGAGAGAACCCATCAGCTTGTGGAAACAGGTTCTTCTGCTTCAGCCTGATGTGCACAGAATGAGTGGCTGGGGTGTGACAGCATTCCATGGGACTAACGGGAAGGGAGGGATGCTTTTTCAGTTTTTAGATGCCTTACATTTCTCTAGGAATGCTCCTCTCCCAGTGCTGCATGGTTATTCCTGCCTAGTTTATGACTTCCTCACCCAGCAGTTATTTCGGGTACACATCAGGACAGCTGTGGTGATACAGGGGCAAAAAGTTGCTGGGATTACTGGGAAGTTCAAATACATTGGAAAAAAATGGTTCTGATTTTTGGTAGGGCACCAGCACGGGAAGAAGGAAACTTCCTGGGAGAATGTTGAAATCTCAGTAAAGAACCTGAAATGTGACCAGGGAAATCTTGGGCTGGGGGGAAAGACTGCAAAAAATCAGTGGAAAATGAGGAAGGAAAGAGTTCCTGCTGTTCCCACTCAATTTTGCTGCACATGAAAACTGTTGATTTAATAACAAATCCATTGAAGAGGCTTCTTTCGTTTCCTGAAATACATTCTGGTTTTGTAGACAGATAATGTATTTTTTAAACAGATCTAATCCCACTTCAAATCTGTTTGTTGCTGCATTTTGTCTTCTAATACACTGGAGTATTATTCCTTTGACAGGTTTATTCTGTTTTGCGCTATTTATTTCAGAGGAGTTTATCACACTTTTTAAGTTGAATGCTTGAAAATGGTTGGTTGGTTTTTTCCCCCTGAACAAATTCCTGCCTTCTAAAAGTTATTTTTTTAGCACAAGTTTTTTGTATCACAATCCCTTTTGGGGCTTCCTTATCCCAGGCACAGCTTTGAATCAGTGCAGAACCTGGTGCAGAATGGGATGAGGCCAGGAGGGAACTGAGTTTGGGATCTCCAGCCCTGTGTCCAGAGGTTATTTCCTACTCCAGAGCTCTGCTGCATTGCCAGACCCTAATCTTGGGCTCCCCAATTAAAATAGGCAGCTGGAGGGAAGGGGAGAAGAAGCACAGTGTTTAAGATAAAATTTGGGATAGTTCAGCAACAGGAGACTGAAAACATCCCCTTTGTGATTCAAAGCATGCACTGCCAGGATACAAGCAGCTTCAGGAAATAAAGTCTTTGGAGAAATGGAAATAAAATACATTACAGCTGTGTGAGCCAAGCTTTCCAGGAATCAAAGCAGGCAAGGATTTACCTGGAGCAGTGTGGAGGTTCCTGCCCCTTTTCAAGACCCACCTGGTGGGAGAGGATGCTCCTGGCCGTGTGTTGTGGCTGCCCCTGAGCCAGTGTGCACTCATCTTTGCTTGCAGATAAAGGGGTAGCCAGATAAAGGAGTGGAAATTAAAGAAAAGTCAGTAGTTGGACATGAAAGCCACAAGTGAAAGTCAAACTCAGAAAATATTTCCTTTGGTTTTGTTTTACTTCATTTGAATGCAGGGAGCATTGGATGATTCCTCACTTATGAAATGCAGGGGATTGTTTTTCATCTCTTCTGCTTGAAAGTTTGCAAGAAGAGCTCCTTGGGTGTCCCTTGGAGCCTCCTCTGCACGAGGAGGGGGCAGCAGTGTGGGGGGAGGCAGGAGGGGACTCTCATGGTTTTGAGGACAGTGGGGTTTCCTGTTCCTGACCCTCAAACCAGCTCATTTGGGTGATCAGGATTTTGTCTCCATTTCCTGAAACCTGCAGGTCCTTTCTAAGGTGGGCCAGCAGCTGGGCAGGTACTGCAGGTCATTTAAAATGATTTGCATAAATAGATGATCACTGTCAGTGTCCTTTAACAACACTTCCAAAGGCACAGCACACCCAGGACTGTTACAAGTACATGATGCCTGTTTCCTTAAATAGATTTTTTGATAAGCTAGTATTCAGGCTTATAATATCATATATTATATTATTCAGGCTTATAATATCAATAGGGTTGATATTAATGAGATTCTGAGCTTTTTCCAGGAGCTGGACATTAGAACTCTATGGCTGCATTAGGATATGTGATAAAATTACAAGCCAGGTGTGAGGCTGTTTTGTAGCATTACTGTTGAGGAAAAGAGAACTCTTCATTCCAGTCTGGCCTGGAAATGCTGCTCCAGCTTGGCAGAGCACAGGAACTGTCCCAGTGTTGATGCAGCACATGTGGAGTGTACACAGACCCCCAGCCTGCCCAGCTGACTCCTCGTGCTGGAAGAGACCTTCCTCCTCCCCATCCTGCTCAGGTGAAGCCTCCCAGGGCAGGTTTTTGCAGCTCACCCCCGTACTTGAGGCACCTTGGTGCAGTTGGGCTCAAAAGGTGACTGTGTAAAGGTGACTTTGTCTCAGTGTTCAGTGTCTGCCCACCCCTGGGCTTTGCTCACTGGTTTTGCAGCTGCTGAGGGTGGGGATTTTTCATGATAATCATGGTGAGAGCAGGGTAACTACTTCGAGGGGGCTGGCTGGGGGAACAGTCAGCAATTGTGCTGAATGTGTTACATATCCATACCACTGTCAGGCACTGAGAAGGTTTTGCCTGTTATCAATCAAAAGGTTGATTTCCCTGTGTCTGACTTTACAAAAATTAAGTCACATCTGTAACTTTGAACTTGTCATACTGGTGATTGTACTCCTTTTCCATTTTTATAATTTTGAGCTAGTTTTTAAGGACGGTTCTGCAGAAGTGAAGAGTTAAAACACAAACATGCTGTCATCCCCTGAACCATCACGTCACTTGTTGGCATCACAGCAACTCTCTTTAGCTGAGCTCTTCCTTCAGGGAAATGTTATAACCTTTCTTATTCTTGGGGACCAGATATCTGCTTTTAGCACAAATTAGGGGCTCCTGTTCTGAAGAGAGCAAGAAAAACAGGAGGGGAAAAGAAAAGCCTTTGTGCTGGATTTGCCTGGAATCTCCAGAATCAATTATTCACTTACAGCTTTTTTTTTTTAATTCTCATTCAGCTTAGCAATGCTGCTCTTGATGCCTCACTGTGTGTTTACCCTCATCCTCCTACAGATTCCACCTGTAAGCCTGAAAATCCCTGATACAAATTCTGCTCTGTCTTTCTCTCCAGGACTGCTTTGTTTTGCTGCTCTCTCTGCTCAGAATATGGTTGAAAGCTTTTGGCTCTCATCATTCTTTCTGTTCCTTTTGAGCCTTGTTACAGAAATAAGTGTGTCTCATTACAGTCTTAAACCTGTGCTGTTTGCAGTCTGCAATAACTGGAGATGGAAAATTGGTGTAGTGACGTTGTGTGTGGTGATCCTCTTTGTGATACTCATTTTTTAATGAATTGCAACAAAGAAATATCCAAAGAGGGATCTGGCTTTTACATGTGATGAGCTGTTCCAGTCTGTTGTCTCATGGTACCTGGAGGCACCAGCATCATGCAGAGATTTTTATTTCAGTGCTAATACACTGCTGGAGGGTGTGGTCAGCTGACAGCCCTGGGCTGGTGCTGGCTATTTCTTCATCAAGATATAAAAAGATGCCATTCCACCTTTATCTCAGTGTTATCATTCCTGGAGGTACCTGGCTGCCCTTGTGTTTGCACATCAGACTGTGTTTTACAGATATAGAGATTATCAGGAACTGAAAACATGAGGGAAAACATTCCTGCAAGCAGAGCTGCTTTAATAATCTGTAGGCCACTCACACAGAAAGCACCATAAAAAAATAAATAAAGGAAATCATGTTTACAAGTGATTTGAGAATAGCTGTCTTTTGAATACAAGCCTCTAGGTCTGTTAGGAGATTTTACATTCAGCCCACTGCCTGGCCATTATGTGTTGCAAAGAAATTACTCTGATTGTGCAGATCATTTCAACGCACAATGACTGGGAGCCCAATATTCTTCATTAATTTTTCTGGGTTAAATAATGCTCTGAAGTAATTTTTCTGATTGTTTTTTTGTTCCAAGAGCGGATTTCTTTCTGAAGAAGCTGTGTTCTTAGGTGTTACAAGTTTGAAACCAAACCTCATCGTTACCAGACTTGTCCCCTTGCTGGGCCTTTCCTGTCACCTGGAGGTGGCTGAACCTCCCATTTCTTGTGTGGCTTCTCTCATTTTGCCCCTCCCTCCCTCACACTGCATTGCCCTTTTTTAACTCTGGATATTTGACCCAGCTGTCTTTAAAATCATTAAATTTAAAATCATCTTTTTAAATCATTTGATTTGATTTCTTTTCTTCTCCTGTTAAGCTTTGGGATTCTTCTCTCTCCTCCAGTGTCTTGGCTACTGGTGATTGTGGTGCCACTTCCATTGCAGGATTTTGTGCCTCACCAGCTGGAAATCTCACATAAATACCTGACTTTCCCTCCTGCTTATGGCTCTCTTGAATTCTTTTTTGTGGCAGTGTCATTTTTTTTTTAAATGCAATATTGTAATTGCTGCCTAAAGTAAAGAATGTTTCAAATTGCAGTTTGTGAAATAGGTTTTATGGAAGAGACTTGTATTACCAGCCCTGCTTAGCTACATGCACTCAGTAATCACTCTTTCCTGGATGTTTTTCAGAGTGCCACCTCCACAGAGGAGGTTGCTTTATATTTTGTGGCTTATTTTCAAATAATATACCTGTGCAGAAATTGCTGTGAGAGAAACTGCAGTGGTGTCTTTGCCTTAGATGCCACTGCTGGTTTCCCTCCAGGTGCTGCTGGCACTGCCCCCAGGGAATGGGCACGGCCCCGAGGCTGCCAGAGCTCCAGGAGCCTTTGGACAGCGCTGCCAGGGATGCCCAGGGTGGGATTTTGGGGTGTCTGTGCAGGGCCAGGGGCTGAGCTTGAGGATCCTGATGAGTCTCTTCCAGCTCAGCATATTCTGTGCTTCCATGAATCAACAGCAGCATGGCCAGATTAGACCTTAATTACAACCTTAATTGAACCATCAGTGGGTGATGATCCAGAAACCTGACTTCTCACGGGCTGGTGAGCTGGACAGCTCTGGGAGATTGGCTACTTGCCCCTGCCCTGCTCTCTTTGCATCTCTGCAGCATCACCAGAACTGCATCTCCCATGAAGGTGTTTATTACTTACTGTCTTCTGTCTCACTGCAAGATGCTGGATCTGGGAATTTGGGAGGGGTTGAAGGGAAACAAAGTCAGTTGGGTTGCTGGGAAAGGACTAAAATGTTGAACTAGCTCTGAGTGACCAGTGGAGTGCTGGGTGAATGTCAGTGAAAGTCAGGCCACTGCTCTGGCTCCTGGGATGGTGCATTTTGTACACTACATAAATGAGTGTTTCTGAGAGCAGTAGCCTGGTGGAGTAGATAAGGCACAGATAGGGAGTCAGGGGACCTGCAGACTTCACTCCTCTGGCACTGCTTTCTATCATTTGCCTCCCTTATTAAGAAAGCAAGCTTAGGGCAGAAAATTGTGCTAGTTCATGTTAGTGCAGAGTAATGGGGTCCTGCCCTCTGTGGGGGCTCTGGTGCCACTGAAATACACACACTAATAACAGTGGGGACCTGCTCTGTGTCTTACTGTTCCAGCATCCAGCTTCTGCTGCAAGGAACAATTCATTCCAGGAAATGTGGTGGAAGTAACCACTAGAAAATACAGTTATAGTTTGTTTTCATTCCTTTTTAATGCCAGCAGTATATAAACATGGTTTTTCAGAGAGAAGAGGGTGGCCCCTCAAGTACAGTAGTGCAGAGATTTGCAAGTGTGTTTAAAGATATTGGTATGAAATGGCCATCTGAGCAGTTTTTATGGGCTGCTGTGCTCAGAGGATTTCAGATCCTGCATCTCTATAAAGGAGAGGAGCAGAACTGAATTCTAAACCAGCCTTTCTGCCAGGAGCAGCAGAGGTCATCTCCTGCAAGAAACAGCTCACAGAGCTCCTCCTGCCAGGATAGGAATGTTCATACTTGGAGCTGGTGCTGGAGCAGGAGGGAAGCCAGAGGGAAACCAGAGCAAGCAGAGGAGATTTAAATCTGCATGGTAAATATGCCAGAGCAGCAGGAAAACAATGGACTTTGCAGTCATGTTCCATTGCAAGGCTGTGAGAATCCCAGAGCCAGGGATTTGCTGACGCTGTCATATTCTCCATTCCTAGGCACTATTAGCTGAGACAACTGACAAAGGGTTGGGCTGGTAGCCTAAAGGAATTGCTGGCCTTTGCCAAGACAGACAGAGCTGCCCAGAAGATGGGAGTGAGTCGGTCAGGGCGGCGTGGAGGTGTCAGGATGGATAATGAGCTTTCCTTCTCCTCCTGGAACTGCAGGAGCCTGCAGTGGGGTGGGAAATATCAGATAACAACACTCTGAGCACACACTGCCTGCAGTAACCAGCAGCAGCCTGGCAAAATCAAACCAATCTGGTGGATTGGAAGATGGAGTTGACAGCTCATTCTTATTTCTTCTAACACAGCTCACACTTCATGAGGGTATTCAGATGGTACAAAAATGAGGGGCGTCTGACTGTGCTGTTTATAGTAGAAAACCATTCTCCAACACCTATTATTTAGGGTCATAGGAGTAACTGCAGCTCAGCTGAAGGATAATTTGGAGTACTTCTGACTTTCACTTCAAATGAATAGAGTTTTAGCCATTTTCAGGGAGAAATTGTACCTTTCTCATTGCCTTTGTTGTGTGACTGTGGGGATTGCCTGGCTGATGGTGTATAGCTCACCTCTTGGACACATTTACTGCAGGGTTGTGGGAGAGCTTGTCAAATAAAGATGGAAATATGCAACTGATATTTTATTTTCATGCTCAGGAGTCCCTATTAATGCATTTCAGACATGTGAGCACAGAAGTTATCAGTGAACTCTTAAGTGAATGGGCAAATTGGTGAATGCAGCAGAATAGTAAAGTTGTCAGGGGCAAAAGCTGAAAATTATATGTGAGATTCCAAGAGCCAGCCCTTTTTGCTTGGTAAATTCTGTGTTTTGCTCTGGCTAAACCAGATGAACAGCCTAGCTGTAGAAAAAGTGAAATCATGCTTTTAGCACTGCATCCTCTCTTAAAGCATATGCAGCTTAACGTGTGGCAAAGAGGCCAAACAACACCCCAGTGACAATAACACTGCTGTCTCACCAACACATGGACTTGATGGAACATCATCTCCCCCAGCAAGTGACTTCATGAACAGAAGGGATTCAGATTTCCTGAAGATCAGCAGCACTGAGGTGTTAAAAGAGCAAGCCATTAATGTCTTCTGCTGTCAGCCCTCTGTGTCCACCTCTGATTCCCTTTCCCTGCCATGGTTAAGCTGCAGAGGAAGACCTGGCTGACTCCAGCAGCCAAGGTGAAGCCCAAGATAAGAGTGGATCTCATGTAACATAAATTCATTTAACTTGGTGAACTGCAGTGGTGATATTTTTAGGAGCAGTTAAATGTAACAGGAATATAATGAAGATAGGCTTATTTAGTCTTTAAAGTAGCCATGACTCAAATCTTGTGGGGCTTTCTAAATGGAGCTCGGTGGCTTAAGCTATATCTGGAAATATTCTGTGCAGCAAGTGGTGAAATCAGCAGAGCTGAGGTCTGTAATGAGGACTAATGAGGTCTCAACAACAGGGTAGAAGGCAGCTCTCTCCAAGGTGCTCAGTTAGAGCAGAAATGCTGTGCAAATAATGTTCCTAAATATGTTTTATTTTCAGGTGTGTAGGTTTCACTTGTTAAATAAACAAACACAACACAACCCCCAAATATTTCAAATAGAAATGATGCTCTCTGTTTGGCTGAAGGATTTAGGCCTGCTTTGTGATGTTAAAGGGTGCTGAGGCCCTGGCACAGGGTGCCCAGAGCAGCTGTGGCTGCCCCTGGATCCCTGGCAGTGCCCAAGGCCAGGCTGGATGGAGCTCCAAGGTCCAGCCTGGTGTTGTGGAAGGTGTCCCTGCCCATGGCAGGGGTTGGAATGAGATTGGCTTTCAGGTCCCTTCCAACCCAAATCATTCCATGATTCTGTGTGGAGGGTGCTCTTTATGTTGGATTAATGCTTGTTACATGTGTGTGTGTAATGGGATGTTTAAAAAAAACCAGGCCTCCAATACACTGAGAAACACAAATGTGAGCTGATTTTAGAGGGAAAAAGTTTCTGCCAGAAGTATTATTACTATTACATGTTACTTTGCTCACTATTTCGATGAGTAAGGATTGCAAGTCCATTTAAACTATTTGAGATTAAAATTAGAACTGTTGTTCTCCTGTTTCTGGGTGCATGCTGAGTGCTTCAGAAGAGTAAATGCCCCATTACAGTATAACTTAGTAAAATATTAGAGTCATTTGCACTACACTGGGATTTTACACCCTATTACTGCTCTGAATTATCTGTCATTAGCCCTCATTAAAGGCAGATTTGGTTAGATGGACAATTGTCTATTGCAATTTGATTGCAAATATGTTGTTAGGCTTTCAAATGAATATTTAAAGTGGATCATTGCACAGTTTGCCTACAAATTCTTTTTTTTTTTTAAATATCTTGTCCTTCCTCTCCCTCCATCTTTTAAGGAGCTTCCACCCAGAATTCCAATGCAGTGGAACCTGAAAAGCAAGTTGACAGCACAGTGAAAATGGCTGGAGTTATAGCTGGTCTCCTGATGTTTGTTATTATCCTCTTGGGAGCAATGCTTACCATCAAAAGAAGGTAAGTTTCTGCTTTGCTTCCATCTTGGACCTCTGGGCTACATTGTTTTATTTTCCAAAGGAAGAATAAATAAATATGAAACATTATTTATGTGTGACAGAGGTAATGCCTGTGTAACACTGACATTAAGGGTTGTAGGCCCAGAAGAAATACCAGTTGTGGGAGATCCAGCAACAAAGGAATGGTTGGTACTGCAAAGACATAATGATAATTAATTGATAATAATGTCTAGGGACAAGTCCCAAAGTAGCATGGAGAAGTACAAGGGTATAAAAAGAGAAACCTCTCCTAACAGGAAAGGCTGAGAGACTTGGAATTGTTCAGTCTGGAGAAGAGAAGGTTTGGAGTGACCCAATTGTGGCTTTTCAGTACCTGAAGGAGCTACAAGAAATGTGGAGAGGGAAAACTCAGAAGGGCCTGGAGTGACAGGACAGGGGGGAATGGCTTCAAGCTGACAGAGGGGAGGTTTATATCAGTTTATATCAGAAATTCTTCCCTCTGAGAGAGGTGAGGCCCTGGCACAGGGTGCCCAGAGAAGCTGTGGCTGCTTCATCCCAACCATTTACCAACCCTTGAGTTTGCTGATGCTTTGGCTGTCCCCACTGCTACAGCCTAAGTTATTATCTCACTAAATTAGATAAAACACTGCAGAATGAGTCCCAGAGGCTGGACACTGAGGATCCACGTGCTCTGTGTGAAAGTTCCCAAGCCCCTGCTGAGCTGAGCTGGCCCCTGGGACAGTGCTCAGGACCTTCAGCTGAGCTTGCCTGGTCCCTGAAGCAGCAGCTTTTGGTGACTTTGGGTGTGATGTCCCATGGACAGAACTTTGCTCTATCTGCTTTTGCCACAGGCTTTGTAAACCTGGGCAGTTTTCTTCAAAGTTATCATTAGAAAGGAGGTGAGTGGGAGTATCAGAAATCTAAATGCTCCCTTTCCCCCACTAGAGCTGGAAAATTACAGTTTCCTCTGTGTTGCTTCCACAGCCCCTCCCAGGGCAGACAAGCAGAATCCCTGCAGGCTGTATCTGTTTGCTGCACTTTGCAAGGATACCCGCTGGAAGACACACTGAAATAAGGAATAAACTGCCTCATTGACTTTAAAATCTTTTCCCATTTAGAAGCTCTGAGTGCAGGAGGAGGTTTGGGAGGCTGTAGCACACCTCCAGGGCTGCTGATCACATCCATTCTGGGCTCCCTTGGATGGGCACCACCAGCCCCGTGCACCTGGGGCTCAGAGCTGCAGATGGACAAGTGTTCCCTGAAGATGAACTTCAGCCTGCCAGGCTCATTTCATTTGTAAACTAGTGTGGGTTGGGAACAGCTTTCATAAAAGGAGAAGCTGATTTGGACCACAAATTGATTGGAACTTCTGGAGGAGCAGAGCTGAAAGCTTGAGCTCTTCAGAGAGAACAGTTTAACAACAGAGTGCTCTTCTTATTTTGCTAACAAAAGCATTTGGAGCTTTTGCATTCCATGTTTGCAGTAGCCTCATTTTAAAAACAGTTCCCTTCCCAGTGCACCAAGGCCTTGGTGTACAATAGTGTAGCCTTGCAATGCAACAATTCAGAAAAAATAATTTAATGAGCTGAACTTGAGATGTTGTCTTCAAATGGAGCTGGAAAATACCCCAGTGACATTTGTCCATTGTCCAGGGCATCCCAGCTCACTGGGAACAGGCACAGGGTTTCCTGGATGAAGCATTTTGTTAACCAGAGGAGCAGAGGAGGGAGAGGGATTAGATGAGAAGTAAGACATTGGTTTGAGATAAGCATTGGTGTAATCAAGAGCCTCCTTTTGTTCCTGTGAGACTCACCACATCAGCAGCACACTGCTTGGAACCTTTCACACACAGAGCATGAGCAAGCAGTGCTCAGTTGATCACAGTTTCAGAATAAAAAAATTGCAAAAATTCCAGGAACTCAAAAATTTCTGGGGGCTGATAAAGTTTTAGAGGGTTTAATCAGATATGTGAAACTAAATTAAGCCAACCAGTTTATTTATGCAGCGGAAAATTTGGGTTTGATTTTATGTTTGTTGTCTGAAAGTTTTAATTGATACTTGGGGCTGTCTAAAGTCTGCTAAATTTTCCATATCTGGATATCTATGTCAAAATTGAGTGTACATATCAATGACTGTTTTAAATGTGACTGTCTCACAGTATTTAAATCAAAACCATTAACAGTTTGTTTTCTTGGTTTTGAGAACTCACTGACTGCAGGAGTTGAGTCACAGCATCATCATTACATGTATATGGCATAAAAATTGCTGCCACATAATGGAGAGAAACTTTATACAAGGACATGTAATGACAGGATAAGGGGGATGGCTTCAAACTGAAAGAGATTAAATTTAGATTGGATATGATGAGGAAATTTTTCACATTGAATGTGGTCAGGCCCTGGCACAGGGTGCCCAGAGAAGCTGTGGCTGCCCCTGGATCCCTGAAAGTGCCCAAGGCCAGGCTGGACAGGGCTTGGAGCACCCTGGGATGTTGGAAGGTGTCCCTGCCCATGGCAGGGGATTGGAATAATCTTTAAGGTCCATTCCAACCCAAAAAACTCTGTGATTCTGTGATAATTTAACCTGTTAATTTAGAGGTGGTTATCAGTGCCCCCATGAGTGTATATGCCCAGAAAAGGCAGAACCACGTTCTTTCATTAACAGATACATATCCTGAAATATGTCATTTTTATTGTAAGAAAATATTTCTAATTCTCTAAGGAACTTGTTTTGTTTTCCTTAATATTATTTAAATACAGAGAGTACAGAATCATTTTGTGAAAACAAAACAGAACAAGAAAAACAAGATATTTTTCAGGAGAAAATACCCTTTGACTTTGCCCCTCCCCAGAGGATTTGATTTTGGTCAGTTCTGATTTCATCTGGGCAGTTTTAATTCTGATGTAATCGTGACTTGCATTTCCCTGGAGTGAAGAATGTGACACCTCTCAGGCTGGTGTGTTTGAGCAGACAAAGTCTCCACTGACCCCTTTAAATATAAGACTGAATAAATAGGATCAGACAGCCTGTCATGGGAGCACTGTAAATGAGTTCTTTAAACTGCTGTCGGTAGCAAAAAAGGAGATTTGGGGCTATGTAGGGTCCAGGATTATTTCCTCCTATGAAAATTCAGCTCCTTATTCTGGATTAGGATTTAGGTTGGTACCTTAAACTAATTAAATAAAACCCCAAAGCCTCTTGGGCAGAAGACACACAAGCTATAGGATGGAATTAGGAAAAGGGACATTTGCACATGCAGTGACCAGTGTCCCCTCTGTGTCCCTCTTTCAGGAGGGAGCCAGGCAAGGGTTGGGTTGTGTTCTACATTCTAGGATCGTGTTTTTATTGAACCATAACTCTGACCAGTTCTCACAGTTAAGCTGTGAAATATTCTTTAGTAAGTCCTTATTTCAGGCTGCATATTTTGGAAGAATTTGAGCCAAAATATCCAATTCCAAAGCATGCTCTTCTTTTTGTTTGTGTTCCTTTATTTTCTGTCCTTATGGAGCAAACCTTTCTGAGCTTTCCTCTGCAGCCTGGAGGGATGTGCAGCTTTTTAATGAGGGCTGAGAGTCTGGTGGGATCCCAGATGTCTGTGGCCCAGACAGGAGAGCAGCAGAAAGAGCAGCAAGAGGTTCAAGGGAACAGTTCCAGTCGATAGAGCAGTGTGAGCCCTGCTCCTGGCCTCTCACAGGGCTTGGTTTAATTGAATCATTTGGGGGGTTTCAGGGGTTCAGCTGTGTGTGCTCTCATTTTCTACATCTTGGTCATTTTCCCCTTTGTTTAGAGGCTCAGAGGAACTTGGATTTTCACAGAGAATCTCAGTGGCAATCACTGCACCTTAACTGGTGCATTGCTGGGGCCTGTAGGATTGCTGCTTCCAGGAGATAATAGCATTTAGTTAAAATACAACCTGGTGTAGCTTGCAATCAGTGCCATTCAAATAACTTGGCATACCTCAGGAATATGGCCAAAATAGCAGGTTTACAGCAAAGGCCATCACCAGGAAAACCACACCACTTCAGTTTAATCTTCATAAACTGCTCTTTACCCCATGTGTGCACAGCACAGTGACAGCTGCACCTGCTTTCCACCTGTGCTCATGGAAGTTGTGTTCAGAGCAACCATAAAAGTGAGCACTTGGAAGCTGCATTTGTATTTCTAAGTGATTCCCAGTCATCCTAGTATCTTCAAGGATGGGATTTTAAAGCTGTGCAATAGGCTGAAGTTTGAGTTTCACTGTTTTCCCCTGCCTTGACCACTGCTGCTGCTTCTGTGGCTTCTTGTGGCTGGTGGTAAATCTCTAATACCCTGGGCTAGGTGTGTGCTGAACCAGTCTTTTCAGAGAAACTTCTTCCCAGCTATAAAAGGGAAAATATCACCTCTTAAGTTACAACTGATTGCCAAGACTCAGTTTGTGATGCTGCTCAAAGTGTTGTGAAATGAATTGTTGAGAAACTGTGGTAGAAAATGCTTAATCACAGTGATGCAGAAAGCTAATGCATGCCCCCAGTGCTCAGCTATAAATATGGAGTGATGCTTGAATTGTTAATGAACTATTTGCATTTTAGAGTTTGACGAAGCTTGATTTATCATTAGACAATTTGCTCATTGTCTAAATATTCCAAAATTGTGGCATTCTTACATTGTCACTTCCCTATTTATTGTTATTTGTATTAATAGCTCTGACATCTTTCTTTGCATTTCAAAAATATCAAAGCACTTGAGAGGCAAAATTAAATCTCATTGCCCATGTTACTGACATGATAAAGTGAGGGAATTAAAGGTGAAGGGATTTATTCATGGTGGCAGAAGTGGAAGCACAACTGTCTCCAGTTCAATATCTATTTATTCCTCACCAACATACAGCTCCTGAAACAAGTGTAGGCAAATAGGATCTCAGTACAGAAAACAGCACACATACTTTGTATATTGGAAAAAGAAGCCTGGAGTTCATCTAAATCTAATTATGTGCTTTTCTCTTTTTCTCCTTTTGGATATTTTGTTCATCTGACTGGCCATCAATATTTAGAAGAAATGCATATTCCTACTCCTATTACTTGTAAGTACTTGACTGGGGATGAGGTTTTTTGAGCATGTTCACCTTGTGGTAATTTTGTGCTTTGTTGTATTTTATTTTTTTTTTTAATCATTTGATTTATCCTTGTCTTTCCAGCAGCTTGTTCTTTATGTTTTATTTTCCCAGTTGCATGTTGTTATGTTTTCCTCGTTTTCCCACTGCACCTTTAGCTGTCTGCAAACATATGAATGTCCACAGAAATGTCAGTTACAGTTTATAGCTCTTCAAAGTGGATATTCATCTTTAGATTGGATATCAGGACAAATTTCTTCACCAAAAGGGCTGCCCAGCACCAGAACATGTGGCCCAGGGAAGTGATGGAGTCACCACTGAGACATTTAAAAGTTGTGTGGACGTGGCACTTGGGGACAGCGTTTAGGGATGGACACAGCAGTGCTGCAGGAACAGTTGGATTTAATGATCTTGGAAATCTTTTCCAACATAAATGATTTTGTGATTCTGTAAATGCTAATGGACAAATACAGGGCGTCCCAAGTGCACCTTTTTAATTGTCCATTGCTCCTAGCCAGCCCAGGGAAATTCACACCTGAAAGTTCCTGTTGGGGATTTCTCAGCCATGGATGTAAGCTTTTTAAAAACCTTAAGGTTTCTGACATTATCCCAGCAAACATCCCTGGAGCTGCCAGGTTCTGCGTGTTGGTTTAGATCATTGGATGATGAAGTGGATATTCAGATATTCAGATCTAAATCACCTGTCCAGTCCTAATGACAATGCTGCATAATTAAGGCAGTTGTTAAGGCACATGGAAATGCTTCACACATCGGTACTCCCAGAGCCATCTGCTGCCTAAAGACTGAGGGGCTGGGAAGCAATCAGGGCCAAGCTGTTTCTGCCATGAAAATGGTTGTCTGAGGGTCTGGAGGAGGAGAGGGCTGGATCAATGATGTGAGGAAAAAGTCCTGGAGAAGTGAGCTGGACACCTCTGCTGCCATCAGAGGGCTGGGAGGGATGGGGGAGGCAGCTGCTGCTGCAGACAGAACAGCTCTGCCCTCTCCAGCTCCCAGGAGCAGCAGGAGCCCCATCACTGACACCAAGCCTTTCCCCACACCCTGCCAGGCTTGTCAGGGCTCTGGAAGCCACCGAGTTGTCCAAAGGGCCACGTCAGCCCTGGCAGCCCCTCCTGGTCTGCTGCCCCAGGAGCTGCCTCCTTCACCCCTTCCTGCAGCTCCTCTTTGTCTCATCTTGGTGCCTCTTTCTGGAAGATGTTCAGCAGGCCAGCAGAATGAGAGGGTCAGTGTGCTGCCATTGTAAGGGGAGCTGATTTCTTTTCCAGATTATTTGCTTTACATCCAAAGAACAGGGATCCCTATGCACCAGTGCTTGGAGGGATTTTGTTTCTCCATGAGCTCTCAGGAAGATGTTGAAAGGGGAACCTTTCCCACTTTCCAAGCATGTGAGGAGCCTTAGGACACCATCACGAGTCTTGACTTAGCCCAGTGATGTAATTGTAAATGCAGAGTAACTCCATTTCCTCTAGACCTCACACTGGTTTACTGAGAATGAAATTTGTAGCCAGACTAAAGAGGAGGTTAACTAAGTGTACAGTAGGGGATGGTTCTAACCCAAAGGTGCTACAAGCTGGTTGAATTTATTGATAGAAGCTTTCCTCTTCTGCACATTTCTCCTGTTTTACTGTTTGGTTTCCTTGCCACCAGTAGCACCACTGTCTGAGAAATTCAGTGCCAGGTTTCCCATTATCCCTCTGTCTTTTTCCAGCAGGCAGTATGTGGTCAGCATGTTCCCCGCTTCATTTTATTTTGAGGCCTGTGTGTTTAAAAAGATGAATCAACTTCCAAGCCCTGTGTGACCCATTTTACAGCTGCACAGCATTGCTTTCAGCAGTCAGCTGAGGAATGCTGTGCCAGAGCAAGCACAGGGATCCTTAAGGGTCTGTTTGCTGTGGGCCAATTTGCTAGACCCTTTTTCCCCAGGGAGCAGTGCAGGGACTCAGCAAAAGTGAAGAGAAAAGCCTCTGGAGGGTCACCCAAGCCTGGGGTGAGCTTCAGCAGAGGCAGAAGGAAGGGCTTTAATAAGGTTTAGTGAGGCAGATGTGCAGCATGCAGCACCTCACACAGGGAAAAGCCAGAGGTGCCATCAGGCAAGCTGAGTGTTCACAGGAGCCACTGGAGATTGGAGCTTAGAAAGCTTTTCCTCCCCAGTGCCACACCCAAAATTTTCTGCCAGGAGCTCATTCTTACCTCTGTGCTGGTGGTGTCCCAGGGACAGCTCTGCAAGCTGCAGCATCCTGATAGTGGAGGCAACACATCCACAGTCAGGTGAGCACTGCAGCACCAGGCTCTGCCCTTTGGCTCACATGGCATTGGGCCTGTTCCCTGTGCTGGGAAAACCCAAGCTCTGTTTTGCTCTTTTCCCCCCTTGGTTACAATAATCAAGGTAAAAGGATGTTCCAGTAGTGAGGGAAGAAAGCAGGAGAGCCCATGAAGGAGCATGCAGTGAAGTTCCACTGAGTTTCAAGGTTCACATGAAATTCTTCATTAGAATTGCAGATGAAGATCTGAAATTGCTAAGGATTGTGCAATTCTTAGCCAAACTTGGTTCAAATTGCTCTGGACTCCTATCAGCAGTGAGGTTGGACGTAAGTTTATTTGAAATGTTGTGGAAATAACAGCAGCAATATGGTTATATACACAGATTTTTTTTTAAAATAGAATTGATTTCTATGCTATGACCTTGCATGAATTATTTAGTCCTGAAGCAAAATTCAGGTGAATGTCTTACCAGTATTGAAAAGCAGGTTCCCAAATAGATCTGCTGGCAGATCTTTAGATGTGACCATATGGACTGTATCACTTCATGTTTGGTTTCAGTTTCTGGTCTTCAAACTGTGTTTCTTAGAGCAAGTCTTGTCTGCTTTCAGATAATTCCTCCCAACCCTTTGTCATTTTCTGTACAGGCATTTCTTTTGTTAGAGACCAAAATCTCCTCTCCTAACTCTTCCAAACAGTTCTGAATGATTAATTCTATTAAAGTCACTGAGACTTTTTTCAGGAGTACCTCATCTTTACAGAGACAGGCCACAACATTTCGGTAATCTCTAAAGTTCTGCCCTCAGCCAGTCTTGTGTTCTGCTGCAATTCAAGAATGGAAGCTCTGATTCTGTGATGGTTTAATCCCTGCAGTTCTGATGGGTGAAACCAGTCCAAAAAAATCACTTACAAGAGCAGCTATTTTGGGCATGCACAGTTACGGGTAAATAGTTCTGGGATTCTTGGATAGCAACACTTGATTGAAAACTTCCTACAACACACAGGAGAGGATGAAAGAGAAGGCCATGAAGATCTTTAACATGCTTTAAGTGGAAATACAACCCAGGAGGCCTCGATTCCTAACACGTAACTCATCGTGCAGGGTCAACATCGTATTGTGTGCTTCACTTTACCCATCAGCAAAGGCTGCTTTGAGTTGAGATCCTGCTGTAAGAGCCCAGATGAGAGGTGCAGGACTCCCAAGCAGCTCTTAACAAACCTGCTGTTTATTGAGAGATGAAACTACAGCAATCTTGGGTTGTGGGTAAGAAGAGACAGCGTAAAGTTGCCAGTCACAACTGAAAGCATGCTTGAGAGACCCTTAAGTTCTGGTTACAATACATTCTATCTTTTTATGTACTGAATATGCTAATTTACAACATCCAACCAGGAAAAGACACAAATCCTATAGAATCTACATACAGCCTATTAGGAGTCCTGCATTACCATACTGTGTTCCGTTTTTGACCCTAAAAGCTCCTTTCTAGATCCTTTTTTTCTTCTTTGTCAAACTGGCAGGGTCTCCCTGACCCTTGGACTCTTCAGCTTGCAGAAGCATCCCTTGTGTTTGCCAAGGACATTGTTCAATCCACAGGGATCTCCCCTTCAGCCCCCTCAGCCATTGTCTTTCCAGTTGTCCAGTGGAATCTTATACATCAAAACCAGCTCTCATTTCTATTTCACTGATAGGTTTCCTATTCTCAGATTCTTTTGCCAAGCAATCATATCTATAAGACTTTCGTGTTTCATCTTTCCCAACACCTGTGAAGAGAAAGAGATGGAATTAGGAGTTCTTGTCCTGGTGCACTCCTTGCACCCCTGTGCCCAGGGTGATGCCTGAACATTTTCAGAGGAGTTACTCTGTATTTACACCAACACAGATGGTGTCTGAGGTTGAGACAGAATTGCTGCTGTTTCTCTGCACTTAAATGTAATGGGTAGTGTAAGGCATCAACCCAGCCAGGTCTGGGGGATGTTGGTTTTACTCCCAGCTGAAGCTGTAAAACACAGACAGCAATTCATCCACTTTACAGAAGGGTTTGCAGTTAGTGACAGACACCTCTTTTGCAACAGTATTTTCAACTGCAGCAATCCATATCATGATTTTATTATTTGCTCACCAGGAAAATAAATGGAAATGTTTTCTGTGCGTGGGTTGTTTGTTTTGGTTTGTTTCTTTCTCCTGGACTGGGTAATGGCTGCAGAATGAAATTTAATCAAGAGCAATATGAGACCAGGGAAGAATTTCTGGAAATATAGAGCTTCATGTATGTGCTACAAGCACTCAGTTTAATGTTATTTATGAGAAAAGAGCACTCAGTGGCCATGAGTGCTCTTTTTTTTTCCTTTTCCCTTGAACTGGCCAGAGCTCCAGGTACGTGACTGCAATGTAGGAGTCCCTTCACCTCCCACTGGAAATTCACACCAATTTTAATTTTTGGGTGGCTTCAGCTGGGAGTTTCTTTTCATGGGAGAGATTGCAAAGGTTATTAAGCTAAATATATACTTAGATTTTTTGAAATAACAGAGTTTATGCTGAATTTATTGCCACCATCTGTGGGACATTTGAAAAGAAAAATATCCCTTTATTTTATTTATAAGAGTACCTCTGTATAATCACATTCACACATAAATATCTCCTTGTATTTCCATGGATGGTGGGATCTGCCTGCACAGGTCAGCTTGCTAAATCAGGATTTTAAGAAGAAACATTCTCATTAGGTGCTTTTCTCATCAGATGATGGAAAAACAGGATCGTTAATCAGTGGCTATGCCTGTCTAATGAAAGCAAATTAAAAAAAAATAATGTATCAAAATGCAGAAAGTAGATGAGATGTTATTTAGAACGTGTCTGTATGGTGATTGCAAGCCTAAACTTTGCAGAGGGCAGGGTTTGTGGCTGTCTGTACCAGCAGACTTACACTGGATGGCTCCTTCTTCCATCTGGCTCGTCTAAACTTTCCCTGGTTTCAAGTAAAACTAAAAAATAAATATAAATAAAAATAAATCCTCCACAAACAGTGATTAATTTGATCAAGTGAGGCTTAGATCATACTTTCAAGAGCTTGTGCTTGTACACTCACTGTGCAAAACACCCAGGGCATCTTTTGACTTATCTCCACTTCCTCCTGCTCTGTGAGGTTTGCTCTGTGACACTGGCCTTTGCTCTTCAGTACACTTTCACTACACATTCACTACACCTTTACTACACTTTTACTACTTTTTTTCCCCAGAGCAGGTGCCCAGAGCCCACTGGAGCTGTCAGGGGTGCTGAGATGGGGCTGTGCCCTCAGTGCCTCTGAGGAGGCTGCCCCGGTGCTGAGGGCAGCACTGTCCCCCAGCCCTGCTCAGGCTGCTGGCAGCTCAGGAGGGGCACTGAGGAGGCACACACTGAGCAGGAGCCCCCTGAGTGAGGCAGAAGGCTGCCCTGCTCTGAGCCTCTCCTCTGGCTCTGCTCACAGCCTGTGGGGCCCAGGAGTGCCCAGCCTGCCCCACTGGCCCCAGGGATGGGCAGCTCCTCCTGCACGGAGCCCTTCCCCAGAGCTCCCCATGCATTCCCCAGCCCCTGCAGGCAGCAAGGACAGCTCCCCTCCGCTGTCTTTTCATGTCTGGAGACCTATCAGCCCTATCTGGTTTCCTTTTCTCTAGATTAAAGGTCCACATTTCCTTTGGCCTTTGCTTGTAGATCATGTTTTCCAGCTTTGCCTTTGGTGTCCTCCTTTGTGTGTGGCCCTGTAGCACGGGTCTGGTTTGAAGAGCAGTGTCAGAGCAACAGGATCACCCAAATTACAGTGCCAGGCCCTTCGTTTTAAACCAGCATGAAAGCATTCTTCCAAATTGGATTAGATCTGCTACAGGTTTAGGGCACGGGGATCCTTTCCAATAGATCTGCTGTTTGACCAGTGCTCCCTCGTATTTGCATGGCTCATCACTGCCTGCCTTAAACTGGGGCAGATTCCATCACAAATTACATGTGTATTCCTAGGAGTTTGCTACACACAATTCCTCTAAAAGGATTTTTTTTTTTGGCTTTCTCAAATTGCTTATTGAAATTCAGGGCAATATGCAATTTATGTCTGTAGGAGGAAATTTCATGTTTAACTTACATGATCTATACCTAATGTCTAAATTACCTGTGCATGCAAATCTACACCACAGTGTACATAATCCATCCTGGGAAAACATCTAAAATTAAATCTGTCAATGTACATGCACGAGAGTTCTCCAGGAGTGGCAGTTACAGATTTAATGTTCATGCATGTAGAATTAATAGAAAAAGTTAGAGAAGAGTTTGAAGCCGTTTTTAAAAAATAATACCTGACAGTCATCCAAACCTCCACGAAACAGGAGTCTGATCCTGTAGATACTTCTAACAGAAAATATTGCTGGAGCTTCCTGATTAATGCCCGTGGCAGTAAATGGTTTGTGCTTGATACCAAGTTTACATTCCTTGACTGTTTAAGTGGAACTCCCACAATTTTAATATAGTGCTTCAGATTTTATGTCTAGTCTCTGATATGAGTAGGAGTTTCAAAAAATAACCAAATCAAATCTCCATCATTTTTTTCTCCCCAAATTCACACTTAGTTGTGTTCACTGCCAATGGCTTTTCTCCTTGCTTTAGTGGGGTCAGCATCAACTGCCTGATTATACAGCTGCTTTCATTTTTTCACTCAGCTCTGAGCACCTTTCTGTCTCATCCCCCTCTGTGTGTGTGGTGCTTGCAGACATCATCTCTTCATTTCCAAACCCTCCCAAACTGGAAAGAGCAACCCGGAAAACTCCACCCATGGACTCCTGATTTCTTCTTGCCACATTTCCCTTACCCTTGAATGTAAACCAGCATCAGGATCATTTCATTCCCCTCCTGGCATTCTGTGTCGATTGTATCAGACTCCTCTCCCCAGTACCTGCCTGGTCCTTTGTTTCCTCCCCTTTCCAGCTGCACAATGCATGAGTGGGAGGTGTCTGCCCTGTGCGGGGTGTCAGCTGTGCTGGGGACACGCTGGGCACGCAGCCAGCCCCTGAGTGGCACTGATGCTCCCAGGGCAGCTTTGTTGGGGTGCTGCAGTGGCAGTGGGGACAGCAGGGGCCGAGTCACCAGCTTGGCTTGTCAGCGATTCACAGAGATCTCTATTTTTGGAAACAGCATTTCTAGATAAACGCTTTTCCAATCCCAAAAGGCGTTTCGACGTGCTGGGAAATAAAGCTCTACCTAGCTGTGGGTTTTAAGTCACATCCCTAGCATTCTGGAAAGCGCTAGTCATTTGATTTTATAATCTTTTCTATGAATTATAATGATGGTAAGGACCAAATAGGCTTAGTCCTGTGCTGCCACTCTCTCCAGACACAGAAAGGCGGCAGAAAAGGCACGTTCAGAAGCCGAGAGCCCCTTGATGTGTCTGGCAAGCTCATCTCTGAAATCCTCAAAAGAGATCTGTCTTCCTTTTCCCTCTAAATTTAGATGAAGAATTTTTACATTCTTGGAACAGAGAGGGAGAAAGGTGGAAACTGATAAGACGCTGTTGAAAGACAATTGTAGAGTTTTCAGCTGCAGACCAGGGTTGTGTGTGTGAGGTAGATTGAGAACTTTAAACTCATGTCACCTTTTCTTTTTAGGCATTCAAGCCAATGTTTTAGGGGCCTCTCTGTCTTCTACAGGACCAGGTAGAACTCCTTTGCATAGGGCTTTTGTAAGCAGGCCTTTGGGGACTAAGGGGCTTGGGTTTGGGGTTATTTTTCTCCTGCCTAGGACATGCAGAAATGTTGTTGCTCATTCACACAAAGACAAAACAAGTTTGCCAATTCCGGCTCTTTGTAGCCTGTTGGCATTTCTGGAAAGATACCAGGCCATGGGGACTTACAGATAATTATTGCCACAAATAATTTAACTTGCACTGAATGAGGAAGTTGCCCCTTTTGACTCACTCTTCTGAAGCATCAGGAGTGGTCGTCTGTAGTGGCTCACCCCAGCAGTCCAGAGTGCTTGTTATTAAGGACTTCTGCATTTTGGATTTGTGTTTCCCACTGAGTGATTTTAATTCCTGTTGCCAAAGAATTCACACAGGCATGTAGGATTAGCAAACCATCAGGATTAAAAGAACCACACGGCAGGGTTAACGCACTTCAAGACTATTTTAGTTACTTCAGGTACCACAGTGCAAAAAAACAGGGGCTCCTGTGTCTGCAGCTCACAGCTCCTAATTCTGTGGCTGTGCCAACGCTGCTGAACACTGGAAGCAAAGCTTTTAACATCATTAAACACCAGCTTTTTGCTTCATCCCTCAAGGACTGCTCCCCTCTTTGCATCTTCCTCTGCACAAGTGGGTACACCATGGGGGTTTGGGAGGTCTGAGTAAGGCCCCTGGGATGATGGACCCCATTGGAACAGCTCTGGGCTTGGATTGGAACCACTAATTGTAAATGGCTGAGCAGATGAGACAGATGTGAATGTTCAAAAGTTTGCAGCCAACATCCGAGTTTTCTCCATAAATCTCTGCTCTCCTGATCTGGATTATCTTTCTTTAAAACAGGCTTTTCCCACACACATAGGCAAAGGATTTAGCTCTCTTTGACCCTTCTTTGCAAACAAGTGTAAGTGGCCAAGCTGCCCATCTCCTGGAGGCTGGGGCTCAGCTATGTGCTTGAACTTGCCTGTAAATGCCACTCTGACATGTTCTGTGCATAAACAGAGCCTGAGAGACTATGTTGGAAGGAGTACCTCCTTTTTTTAGGCTCTAATTAAATTTAAAAGATGGGTAGTACTTACCATAACCATGTTGTTTTAGAGACGAAAAACCTCTTTGCAAAATGATTCAGTTGTTAGGATTTTTTTTCTTTGAGTTGGAAAAAAAGAAAGGCAACTAAAGCTCCTTCTTACAGTAATCTGTTTTTCTCCCTTTTATTTTGTTTTATTTTCCTATCTAGGGAAGTTGTGTGAGCAAAGTTCTTTGCTGCTGGTGCTAGGGATTTGTGTGATATTTTTTCAAGGCGTGGATTGTAGAATGTCACACATTCATTTTTAAAGGGTTTTGCTCTCTGATACGAATGAAGCACAGGGCAGTCAAATGTCAGTGGAAGCTTAGCAGCTCACTTTTCCTGCTTCTCTCCATTTTATTATTCTCTGTGTTTGCAAAAAAGGAGCCCCTTATGTTTTCAGCTTTGTTAGTGTTTTCAGAGCAGGCAGCCTTGCTGCTTTTGACAAAGTTTTTGCTGCCTCCTCAAAACAAGACAAGATTCTTTTTCCCAGATCAGGGAAATATTTGGACATTGCTAAAACAACTTCAACCTTTGATGTGCCCCACCCTTCCCTGGCTGGGGATCCCCAGAGCACTTGGAGCATGTGTCAGGCTTCAGGAGGCTGCTGCCCTCACTGCTCTGCCTGGGGACAGGACAGAGCTCTGCTCCATCTCTCTGGTGGCACAGAGCCAGGTCTCACACTGCCTCAAAGAGCATCCCACGGGATGGATGCAGATGTCCTGGTCCAGTGGAGTGAGCAGTGCTCCCATCCTGAGCCCTCTGCTCCTCCTGGGGCACGCAGCACCCGCGCTGGGGGCCGGAGCCATCCCACCCTCTCCCAGGCTGAGGTAGCACTCCCACTGCTGGGGTGATGCAGGTTTGTGCCAGATGAGTGGCTGGCAGGGACAACCCCAGGCTGGTATTGTGATATTTATCGGGCTCCACAATTGTGTTAAAAAGCCGTGGGGTCTCCTGGAGTGTGGTTTCTCTCGTGCCCTGCATGTCTGATCAAGTGGGGGAATTTTATCAAAATATGTTGCCGTTGCTTTACTTTTAATGCGGGCAGACTGACCTTGCTTTCTCCCCTCTCCAAACCACCCCAAAGGAAGCTAGCCAAGAAGCAGAAGGAGACTCAGACCAGCACACAGAGGGAGATGGGTCCTGTGGCTGCTTCTGACAAGACCTCCACCAAACTCAGTGCTGTTCACAATGAAGAAGCTTTTTCTTCCAGCTGCCAAGATGTTAATGGATTCAGTAAGTTTAACTTGCTTGCAATGGATATGACCCCCCTGGAGAGCTCTGGGTTCTTAAAAGGACCCATTCCTTTGGGCACGGTGTTGAGGAGTTAGGAGTGGCAGTGACAGAGATCATTGCAAAAGCTCCATAGAAATCTGGGGTGTCTCTGTCACTGCCCCTGGTTTAACTGTCAGACAGGTGGAGAGCATTCCTGTGGGTCCAAATCTACTGAGAATAATTTATGAAGTCTGTTCGAATAACTGCATCAGAATAAGAGGCACATGTTTATTTGTTGTTTAGAAATACTTTTCCTTTGTGAGTAGAAGAGTCAAATCACTTAGCTGACTTGCAGGATGAAATAACATTTTCTGTGTGAAATTGTTATGAAAGAAGGCCTGGTCTACTGGCTAGAGAACTGGAATGGAAAGACAGCATTTCTTCCTTTGTCTGTGTCCTCGGTTTATTCTTCACATGGTTCAGTAAAACTGATTTAGTTAACATTTGTAAACCTCTCAGACCTCTGTAGCTGAATGAGTTTTGTGGGTAAAGCAGCACCAAGTCTTACTTTAGCCTCACTAGATCCAGGTTGAGTGCATGGTGGATTGCATGGTGGATTTGTAAACTTTTTTCGTATTAAATAAATTTAAACTTAGACACTATGGGCATGTCACTCCTTCTTTTGACACTCAGCCTGTTAGTTTGGCCAAGGGACAGCTCTGAAACTCAAGTGTGTACTGAAACTCTTGTCTTTGTTAAGCATCTTTAGTGAAGGGTTTTCCCCCCTAATTACTGAAATGGAAGTGCTCATGATACAGAATGTGTTTTATCATTGAAACCTCCCCTTGCAATCTGAAATTGATTGGGACAGGTTGAGTGAATTCTTCCTTTCCCTCTCTCTGCAGGTCATGTCAAATTCCATCTGCATGTGCTGCTACTGCCACTTTGTGTAACACACCTGTGAGATGGATAAATAGGTGTTTGGGACAGCCAAGGCTGGCAGGGAACCCTTCTCTCTGATATTAAATTGCCTTCAGTCAAGATTTAATTTACTCAGGTGCTGAGTAGCTGTATCCTAAGGAGGCAGCAGGAGTTCTGTGGGGTTCCTCTCTTTGAAAGACAGGACAGCAAGCAGAGAGTTTTGTATCAACCATCCTGAAAACAGCACAGGCAGCTTGGCTGGAGTATGTGGGGAAAATCAAGTGTTTGACACTTGAGTCTGGGTTTCTGAAAGTTTGGGGATTTTTTTTCCAACCACAAAGTCAGAAAAGAGACAAGCTTGAAATGTGACCTAATTTCCACCCCCCCCCCGGCCCCCCTTGTTATTTTGACAGACTAATTAAAACAGTTGAGTCATTTGCTTGAAATACAACTATAGAAAATACAATGTATCAAATTTTGTAAAGAAACCTCACTCCAGGTTTTCAAATTTTTTTAATCCGTTAGACTTTTACTTGTCTGACATCTCTGCAGATTTTATCACTGCCTTCCCCTATAACCTGAATCAGTCATGGGTGGAATCTTTTTTTTTTTTTTTCCTCTTTATATCTATGAGAAAGAATTATCAATAAACCTTCATGATTTCTCCAAATTTTTTACTGCCAAGTCCAGGATGCTGAGGTGTTGGAGGTAAGTTCTGTGCAATAGTGTGCACATGCTGATACAGGAATTTTATGGGATAAAGAATTCCTTGAAAAGAAAAATAAAATAAATTGCCTTAATAGAGTTTAATACTTGTGGGTTCTATACAGGCCTACTTTAGAATAACATAATAGGATTATTTCTTAACCTTCCTGCTAACTAATGGAGTTTTACAGGGTTTATCCACCAGAGCTGTTGAACTCAACTGTCTTAAGCAGCAGTCAGATTCCTTCTTAAATTGTTTTTCTTTTGCCTGCCAACAGTAAATGGCATTTACAGCATCTCATGCTGGGCAGTCACCCTCTCCATGCTGCCCCTCAGCTGAGGGGTCTGAGCTGTAGCAGGGATGTGGAAATGCCCCTCTTCTTTTGGAAGAAGGGCCCACCAAGAGAAGCAAAGTGTTTTCCATGCCAGGATCACCTTGCCAGCTCACAACAGCAAGCCAACAGAACAAGACATTTTGCTGAGCAGGATCCCTCAGTTACTGAATGGCTTGCAGGCACCTTTACCTGCAGAATACAATGTCCTTGCAGGGCTTGTGTCCTTGCCTCCAGTTTTGACTTTCTGTCACAATAATTTTGGTAACTTTTCAGACAGAACAAATTCAGTGAGTGCCTGCTCACTGAGAGTAGGCACTCACTGAGTCTGAAAATATAACAGCAGCTTTTGCTTTCCCATGCTGTCTCCAGTTGGCTGCTGGTCTGCTCCTGGGTGAGTCCTGTCCATCCTCCTGCTGTTGCTTACCTGTCTCACTGCCCTGTCACAACACAGGATTATTGTTTAAAATCAGTTAGATTTAAAAATCCCACTTTCAAGGGTGCTGCCTGATGCTCTGCACCATGAAAGAGATAAAAAATGAACACCTGCCCTCCTTCTTATCAGCCCCTTGTTTTCTGTTGAGGCATCGAGACCTCAGGCCTTGCTGAAAAGAGGAAGAGAATTGGGCATTTATCTTTCCTGGCCTGAGGCAAAGCCCCTCGTCCCTCTTTCCATTCTGCAGTGTTAGTTGTTATCCTGGATCCTCACTGACACATACAGGTGTTGAAATTAAAGAGATTTTTTGAGCTCAGCCTCTGTCTCTGACACTCCACAGAATCAGAGAAGGTGTTTGCTGAAACACAGATTGGTCTGGGGCTGTTCCAGCTCATCTACTTTTACTCAGGGATTATGAACAACCACAGTTGTTCATTTTCTCAGCTATCTCGGGTTTTTTTAAGATAACAGTATATCCTACCTCCATTAAAGGCAGATGATGGCCCTGGCAGTGGCTGAGCAGCTCCCTGGAGCTCAGGAATTTTGGGAAACAGCAGAGTCTCCTGCAGATATGGGCTCAGGGCAGGGTTATTAGGGAACAAGATGGGCAATGGGAAACCAAGAGGACCTAAATTTGTCCCCCAGTGTGTGCAGTGCTCAGAAGGGTGTGCAGGGGCTGTCACCAGGCAGAAATGTCGGGCAGTGTGGCAGTGGTGGGACAGTGGATCAGCTCAGCAGGGATGCACTGAGGATGTGCTCTGCACAAAGGAGCTGCTCTCCTGGCGTGGCAGGGCTCAGGTGCCACGGACCAGCCTTGCCCAGGAGAATTCCCTGACACCCTTGCAGGGGTTCTGGCAGGAGCTGTTTGATTCTGAGGGTTTAACCCATTAAAATGCAGCCAGTTTTGCTGGAGACTGATTTGTTAAAGGTGTGCTTTACCTGTGGGAGATCTCAGTTTGGGGGGACACAGCTCCCCAGACACCCCTCAGGAGGGATGCACTCAGAGGAAGGAGTGGCTCTAATGCTTCAGGCAGAGCATTTGGGAAGTGGGGAACTGAGTTTTGCAGAAGGAACCACGACCATAAGATACTCAGTCAGTATTATTTTACCTATGAGAACAACAGGGTGAGAGGGAGGTGTAGGAAAGTGGCACTCAGGGTTTAAAGGATCCATTTGTACCAAAAAACATCAAAATTCACACCTTTCCACAATCCTCCATGATTCTGTGATCACTGACATGCAAAGCTCCACAAAAGACAAACACAGCCAGAGGTAATTCTTACTCCTGCCCCATAGATAATTTTCACTCATAATTAGGTGACCTGCTGAATGCAGTCTAAGGATTTGTAGGGCCGTGGACATGAGATGTTTCCTTTAGTAAATCTTAAAAGAATTTAAAAGTAAAAGACAACCCCACATTTTATCAAATGCATAAAAGGAAAATATACTAAATTCCTTTTTACTGGCTTCCATGGGATTTTTGTGGGGTTTGCTAGTTTAGAAAATATTATAAAAAATAAAGAATAATTTTCAGAATAGGAAGGAGCCTTCACCACTCTGCATGACTGGAGGGATCTGTGTGGCCTCACGTGCCACTCCAGGGAGCACAAAGAGAATTTTTAATGAAGTCTTAATCTCTACCCTGATGTGAAATCCTCTCTGGACATGTTTCCTTTGATTACAGACCCGAGTGCCTGTAAGAAATGCAAGTTAGAAAGCAGCACTGTGTATACATCTCATTATACAACCTGACTGGGAATAAGTTCTCCAAACTTTTAAGAAACTTCTCTTTTGTGTTTGTGGGGTTTGGGGGATTTTTGTTCTGGTTTAGTTTTTTTGGTTTGGTTTTCATTTGTTTTGGTTTTGGTCTGGGTTTTTTTTTCTTGGTTTTGGTTATGTTTGGGTTTGTTTGGGGGTTTTTCTCTCCTTTTTAATCTGAGCCTAGAAGTCACATCCCTGTGTCAGAAACAATTCATGTCATAAACCTCAGTTGGTAACACCTTTAATCAAACTCACTGACATGAGGTGTTCTGTCTGGTAATTCATCCTCAGCAGCTCTGGAAAGGCAGTATGGCCCTGTGAGTTCTTTTATTCTCCCAAATTCCAGAAAAACTTGAGTCCTGCCCCAAGCCCAGAGTGTTGCCTTGCTCTGTGACACTGGGCAAACCAATTGCTCTGTTTAAATCTTGTTTTCTGTTATCTGACACGTGGCCATGTCCTAAGTGTGGTGAGAGAAGGGTCTGGTTCAGACAAACAGCAGAAAGGTACAAGAGACCCCAAAGCAGAGGAACTTTAGGACTTAAGGCAGCTGGGGCAGAGCTCCAGCAGACCAAACCATGATTATTTGCTTATTTTAATGTGTTTCCAAGCCATGTAGGTCAGAAAATATGGTATGAGAATGCAGAATGAGAGCAAGTCCATGAACTAGATGATTATAAACTGCTCAGGAGGTAATTCTGGCTTTATGGAACTCCCCAGACCAGTGACTTCTTTGGGTTTCTCCACAGAATAACTTGAAAATTTCAAGCAGTGTTTGCTCCATAGATACACAAAATTGCTTCTGAAACTACTTTGATGTGCACTGAGTTTTATCTACTCTGTTGGGCTATGGAATAGTTTTTCCTGTGTTATCTGTTGTCATCTTTCTGATGTACTGAGATTTGTACTAGCTTGTTTCCCAACATTCTGAGAAGGAGATAAATAAATGCCTGTAACTCTGAGAGTCAATGCAGAGTGATAAGAAAAGAATATGCCTTCAAAAATGATGGATTACCATAAGAATGTGCATGTTTGCTGTTGTAGGTATAAACCAGCCTCATAAATTTACTATCAAGACAAGAATCTACCACGAAGATGTTGAGCCCTTCCTCCTTTCACAAAATATTTGATTAATATGGAAATACTTGATTTGATTAATATTTAATATTTGATTAATATGGAGAGAGAAAGCTAATGCTGTAATGGGAGAAGGCAAGGATGCTTGTCCTGCTGAAAGAACCCAGCTCACAGGGGAAGGCATTATAGGATTTCCTATGAACAGTCCTGGATTGAAGAACAAGTCCCTTGTTGTAAACTTGTAATGTTTTAACCAAAAAATTGCTACCCCACCTGTGTATTTTTGTGGTACATTGTGTTTGAGTAGGTTTATTTTACTGTCAGTACTGATTCTCTATAGTTTGTATTTGGGGGTCATTTTTGAGGCATTTCCCCTTAGAGACAAAAGCCTAAGTTTGCTCCTTTGGTTAAAAAGAACATTTAGAATACAGACCTATGAATGTAGCTCTGTGTGTATCCTGTTTAGGAACACATTGATTTACAGTAACTATAATCCTATATTTGGGGTCTGGAGTGCCAATATTAAAGAAAATCCATCATGATGACAGTGTAATAAATGTAATATGCATGTTGAAATGAAAAATATAATTCATTTTGATAAGCCTTATATATCCCATATTACTGTGTTCTTTGAGGAACATTCTCCCTGTTCTCTTTCTCTCTCTTAATATATGTCTAAAGTCTTTTCCTTATGTCTTTCCTACCTAGCATCACCCTCTCCTTGTTCATTTTCTGTCCAAAGCAAAACCCTTCAGAGCAAATCTATGTTGAATTCCTACTACTCAGGTACTAGTGCCAGACTTTTCTTTCATTCCTAAATTTCCTTTGCTTTTGTACGTTACCCAATATAACCTATAATAGACCTAATGGGCTTCTGAGTGTGAGACACAGCTAACCTTGTTTTCATTTTCTGTAACTCTTCTTTTCCTGTTGATCCCCCGTTGATTTCCACTGATCCCTGTCGCGTGGGTGAACGGAATTCCACCTCAAAGTTTCCTCAGACACCGTGCCATCGACCACGCTGTTAGGTAAGAGCACAGGTATGGGGTGCTGGCTGAGCTGGGGAGCAGACACCCTCTCATGGCATGAGAATAACTCTGGGAGGAGTTTGGCTGCCAAAACCAGAGCTGATCCTGCTGTCATGTGTTGATCAGAAAGCTTTTGTTTCCTTCATATGCTATTGCTGTGAATTGCTTTCAAAGGAAAGAAACCTTCAAAAATTAAGGGTTAGGAATTTTCTCAAGGACACATTGTTTCTTTTTGTCGGTATTTGGGGTTCTGGGCCCCATTCCCACACGCTGCTTTGCCTTAGGGTTGGTTCTGACTCCTGCAGGGGTCTGTGCCTGTGCAGCTGACACAGAACCACTGAAGAGTTTGGGTTGGGAGGGATCTTTAAAGGCTCTCGAGGCCAAGCCCCTGCCATGGGCAGGAACACTTTCCTCTAGACCAGAGTGCTCAGAGCCCCATCCAACCTGACCCGGAACGTTTCCAGGCATGGGGCATCTTCCACCCCTCTGGGAAACCTGTGCCACTGCCTCACCTCCCTTTTATAATTCAGACTTTGTATCTAGTCTGAATTATCCTGATTTCATGTAAAACCACCCCCCTGTGCTGTGTGTACCTGCCTCAAGTGTTGGAAATGTGAGGATTTGCACCTCTGCAGCAGGTGGGAGCCTGCAGTTTGGGTAAAGTTGCATCTATAAAGGTTATTTAGAGAAATTCCTGGCTGGGTTTGGGGAATTGGCTCCACCTGTTTCTGTGTATGCTGAGAGTTAAATGCTGAATCTTCCAGTCAGTCAGGTATGGATTTGAGAGGATAACAATCAGGCAGGTCCTGAGAGGCAGAGGCTGTTCTGTGGCTGTAGAAGATATAAGAAAGAAATTCTGCCCTGGGAGGGTGGGCAGGCCCTGGCACAGGTGCCCAGAGCAGCTGTGGCTGCTCCTGGATCCCTGGCAGTGCCCAAGGCCAGGCTGGATGAGGCTTGGAGCAGCCTGAGACAGTGGAAATTGTCCCTGCCCATGGCAGGGGACTGGCAGTAGATGGTCTTTGAGTTCCCTTCTCACCCAAACCACTCTGATTCTCTGATTTATGAATTCCTCTGCTATGGAGCAGAAAGATGATGTGTGGCTGATCAGAATCTAGCCAGTGGGATTTATCATTTTGGATTATCTACAATAAATGTTCCTTGCAGACACAGTCATCTGCTGTGACTGCTTCAAACATCACTCAGAACATTTGGAAGGGGCACAGTTAGACCAGGAAGAAATGACAACCAGTGGCTGCTGCTTGGTTTGCAGAGGCTTGGAGGGGCTGCCACAACACACAAACCCATCCTGCTGCCTGCCAAAATGCTGATGGCAAGGAATGAGGCCTCTGAATGGGGTGGGGAAGGAAAGGAGTCCATTCCTCAGGTTTATTCTCATTTCCCAGGGACTCAGTGTCCTCAACAGAAAAGCCTAAAGGCAGGGTTCTCTTTTGGCTGGACTTTAGAAACAGGGCCCTGACCTGCAGTTTGATGGAAGACACCAAACTCTCTCAGTCTGGTGTTTGGCACCTGGGAACACCTGGCCATTCTTTGGGGGAGCTGTTTTCCCCCTCTGCCCTGATGAAATGAAGGTGTGAACTGAACTCGGTACTCTGAAGCCCAAGGGGCAAAGAACAGGTTCCCTCTGTGCTTCTCCTGGCAAAGCAAAAGCCCCCTAAACTTTTAAAACCCCAAAATTTACAGATGAAAAAGAGGAAATAGAACTCTAACCAGCCTTGGGATTATTTAAAACTATTTCAAATTTTTACTAAGCACTATATCTGAGTAAGGATTGATATCCTTGTTTTACACATGGGAAGTTAAGTATAGAACACTTTTAAGACATGAATTACAGAGACTGGTCACTGTCCCAGTTCCACCTGAATTTAACAACCTGTGAAACAGCCCCTGACGTTGGAGAAATTTCAATCTTGTGACTTGCAGACAAATTAAAACCTTGGCGTTCTGGTTCCTCAGACAAATCCATCAGATGCTGGATGTTGCTGTATGAGCAAAATAAGTTTAATTTTTGATGTTTATTAATATGAATTCCCAGGGAAGAAAAATATATCTTGGAAAGGGATCAGTCATCCCACTACCAATATCTGTACCAGCAATTCAGTACTGTTTGTTCCCATCTATTATGTTTTCTGCTAATAAATGTTCTATATTTGCTGTATTGCATGGCTCCCTAGGCTTGGCTGTAACATGTAAGATACAGGAGATTTGGGATTTGCCTCTATTCCAATTCCTGATTAATACCTTTTTATTAATTCATGTTTTTAGTGAAGTCGTTTTCTCGCCCAGTTGTGGACAGCTCTGGACTTTAAATGTTTTGCTCAAACATCTTCATTAGAGAAGGGAATATTTAACACTAAAAAATAAATGAGGTAGATTTCCATGTGAAGATGAGGTAGCACAACCTTAGGGGTGATTTTTGGGGAAAAGATTCATGTCCAGTAGCTCTTGGAGATGTTCAGGAGATCTCTTCAGGGGAACCAGCATGTCCCTCCCTTGCAGCTGTTGGCATCTCCTGGCTGCAGGAAAGGACATTTAGCCTTGTTCTTCTTCCAGCTGCTCACGAGGATCCTCACAATAGTCACTGCCTCCAGAGAGGACAGGGATTTTAGTGCCTTGTAGGTGGGCAGAACAAGAAGACAGAGCTCTCTGATACAGAATTCAGACAAAAACTGGCTGAGCTTGGAAAGACACAGAAATTTTCCATGGATTTTAGACTTCTGTAGCTTTTTTGCCCACCCCTAATCAGTCTGCTGTGTGCACATCCCCAGCCTAGTTTGAATAACTCAAAGATGTTGAGAAGCCACTATCGCTGCTTTAGCAGGTGCCTCCATCAGACTTTTTAAATTGTGGGATGAGCTATTTTTATGCAGTGGATGCTCAAAAATTCAGTGGCTTGACCTGCTCAGGTGCATCAGGAGCCTCCCAGCCAAGTCAGCCTCTAATAAGGGGCTGTGGGAGAGGATTACTGAGGTTGGCCAAGAGCAGAGTGAGCACCAAAGGTTCAGACCTTTGGAGGCTGGGCCTTGAGCTGAATTTCTCTTACATTTCTTCCCGCCTGCAGAACTGGAAAACCCTCTCTTCCAGTCTTCAGTGGCTTGTAGCTTCAAGTGCAGCTTTGAAATTTCCAGTTGTTTTCCAGATGTAACCGAATTTCTCTGGAGGGTGGGTTGATCTGGCAGCCACTTCTTACCGAGGGGGCAAAGAGAGATTTGACTTGGTGAGGTCCACACATCCAAAGAGCTTCACAGTTACACCTGTATCAAATAATCCCAAAGAATTGCCCACCTCACCAAAGCATCTTCTTTGCAACTTTAACAGGATTTTCTTCTATGCTACCTGATGAAGAAAATGTATGCAACAGTTTTTATAAGATCAGAATATTCTTATGTAAGAATATTCTTATAATATCAGAATACTCTAATATTCTTATCAGAATACTCTTATAAGATTAAAATACTCTTATGCTTGGTGTTAACTGAGCAATTCTTACAAAGTTCTAGAATCTAAAAAAGTTACTTTTAAAAGCAATTATAAACATGTAGCTTCTTCATGGCTTTGAAATGGAAGGTGCACCCTCTGCACTCTGTCAAGGCTCTGTCAGAAGGCTTTGCTAAGGAATGTGCCCTTTCAGAGCTCAGTGGATATCATTAGATAAATGATCTTCTGCCTTTGGTTTGCCATACCACTGTTGGTATTGTAGATAGAAAATTAAAGCTGGGTATTCATCATATAATAAAGCCTTGACACACACAAAAAAGCAAATTATTTTTCATCTTGCACCGTATCCCTGGTGTAAGGGGAAGAGGTATTAGCCATGCTCTAGTCACCCTCAGAAGGTGTCAGGGAATTGACAGCCTTTCCTCTAGTGTGGAGAGACTGGCTCTGTGTGTAATTAAATCCATCACAAACACCACTCAAAACATAATTTATTTTGTGCAAAGGGTGTCGTATCGCATCTTATCACTTGCCAAGGCTAAGAGAATAAAAAATATAAGCAGATATGATAACCCTGTCGTTTCAGTCACAGGAGGAATTTGTGGACATTAAAGCAAAAGTTCTGAGAGAAGCTTCCCCACATTTACAAGATGACACATCAGTGCAGCTTTGCTTTTAGATGTGAGGGGCATGGCTGAGTTTCCTGCTCAGGAGACAACGTCATACTCTGTGCCCAGATACCCATTTCTCAGTCTCAGTATGTTTACAAAACAAATGATCTCTGTAAAAGCATCTAAGGCACCCCTGAGGGTGCTCTGGGTGAGCAGGACCCCTCCAGCAGCCTTACTGGGGTGTTGCACAGGGCTCTGATCATACAGAGCCACTTCCAGGCTAACAATCTAATTTCTCAGCTGCTCTTTATCTTATCCATGGAGAAGTTCATCAGTTTTTCTGTGGAGGCAAACATATTTATTTTACTTGTCTGAGTAGCCCAAAAGTACAGAACACAAGGTGGTGTAGCAGCAGGCAAGCAGTAATCACTCACTGTCAGGGTTTCTCATCAAATGGGGGAGATTCCACTGCAGTGACCTCTGCTCCAGCTCCTCCCTGTGTGCTGGACTTGTTACTTCTTGGCACAGTAAGACCTCAGAGTTGATTTCAGCAAGTTCATGATTATTTCCCCAGCAAAGACACTCACAAAAAGCACCATTTCATAGGCAGGGAGAATTTGAAGATATGTGAAGTCAGCATTGTCACATTTGCTTATCTGCAGTTACTAAACACGAGCTGAGATACCTGGAGAGTTTCCTCACCAGCCAAATGATGTAAAAGACAGGGAATCACTAATTTACTGTCCTACAAAATTTCAGGGAGTTAGGTGAGCTCTCAAGCTGATCACAGGATGGTTTGGGTTGGAAGGAACTTTAAAACTCATTTCCTTCCACCCCTGCCATGGGCAGGGACACCTTCCACTGTCCCAGGCTGCTCCAAGCCCTGCTCAACCTGGCTTTAGACACTTCCAGGGATGGAGGATCATGAAAATGCCAGCTTCCAGAATAAAAACACCTGAGTGAGCAAAGAACATCTTAATATGCGGAGTAGCTGTGGCACTGAAAAGGGTTAACAAAGAAGCTGGCAACACTCTTTGCTGGCACAGGCTGCTGATGCTAGAAACAATCCTGTCACAAACAGCGTGTGCCCAGCCTCATGCAGAATACCTGCCTTATTTACAGCTGCACAAACAGAACTGTGGAAAATTAGAAATTGTTCTAGGAAGGAAGCAGAGCCCTGAGCAGCCTGCCCTAATGAGACTTCAGAAGCTCTCAATTGATTTACTTTATCAAAGAGAAACTGAAGAAGTGATTTGATCAGTGCCTGCATGGGTCAGGATTTCAAATGCTCAGAGGGCTCTTTAATCTAACAGAAGGTATAATAAGATTCAGTGCCTGCAATCAAAGCTAAGCAAAATCAAATTGCAATTAAGAAATGTTTAGACAGCAAGGGTAATTAACCATTGCCACAATTTTGGGGGTCAGAATGGAATCACCACCTCTTGAAATGCTTTAATTTCAATTATTTCTTGGAACAGTATTCCATCTTTGAAATGCAGTGAAATATAGTAGTGTGTGTGTTTCTATCAAAAGCACAAGGACATATGACTAGGATAAATGTGCATATGAAATATAATTTAAAAAACAAACCCAGCTGCATGATCCTGTACATTTAGTAGTTTCTGAGCATTATCGTGAATTATTTCCTGCAACTTTCCCATTAAAAAAAAACCCTATTTTCCTGTTTTGTTTTTCTCACTGAAAACTCACCAAAGGCACACATGCTTTATAGGCAATGCCAAACATTTAGTAAAAAGTCTTGGCCAATTTGTCCTGCAAAGTAATCCTCATTTGCAGGGGACTGGGGACACGTTTGTGAGAAGCAGACAGAGAAAAGGGACTGTGGAAAATTACTTTAATTTGCCTTTAGTGCAACAATTAAAGCAGCAGCCTGACTTTGCTGGAATCTTTGTTGTCTTTCCCAGTAATATTGGTGCCAAAAGGAATGAGATGTGCATTATAGCTGCAAACAGAAGGAAAAGCAAAGCCTGTGTGCCAGCCCTCCAAAGACTCTTTTGATTGACTGTGCTAGTGAGCAATCACCTCCTCTTGGGTGGCACCTCCTCTCCCACCTGCATTTTGAGTCGCTCACAAAATTGCTGCAAACACATCCTGAGAGGTGCCCACCCTGCCGAGCTCCTCAGTACCGGGCTTAGCTCCACTCGTGGGGTGATTACGTGGAGAGGGAACAATGTGCATCAGGCTTTATTAGCAGAACGTGTTAAGTGTTAAGTGTTAAGCTTGGCTCACACAGAGCAATTTGTGTCCAGAAAAGCCCCTCTGCATTTTCTTTGGCCCTGATAAAATAAATGCTGGTGGGAGCAACTGAGAGTCCAGAGCTGCTGCTGCTGCTGTTGGGATTTTTTTGAGGTAGCACAAGTGCCATGCATGATGTGTTTGTCACAGAGGGCTGGAGGAGGTGATGGCCTGAACAGCTTCAGCTCTGTGTCCCAGGGTGGAGAGGGGGTGACTCACATCGTGTGATGCTTTTCTTTAGGCAGAAACCCCTGACTGGGTGAGGCACAGGAGCGGGGCTGGCACAGATCACACTCTGCATTCTTCCCTGTGAGGGTGGGCAGGCCCTGGCACAGGGTGCCCAGAGCAGCTGTGGCTGCCCCTGGATCCCTGGCAGTGCCCAAGGCCAGGCTGGACAGGGCTTGGAGCAACCTGGGACAGTGAAACAAGATGGTCCCTTCCAAGCCCAAACCATTCTGTGCTTCTGTGCCACAAGAGCTGTTCCTACAATCAGTGGGATTTGCTCCCATTTTTATCTCATTGACCAAAGAGAATGTTGTCACTATGCCCTCAAAGGCCAGAGGCAGACCCCTCTGTGCTGCTGAGCACCTTCTTCTGCTCCCAGCTCCACACCATGAGTGCCTGCCTCAAGGGAAGTTACTCTGGAAAGAAGGAGCCACCACTTTCCTGGCTCTCACCTCTCCCTGTGACACATCTTTCTGAGAAGTGAGCCAAGTACACAGAATTAAAGGAACTGATGAAGAGAGAAATTAGTAATTGCCTGCAAAGGAGCTGGCTGAGCTGAGCTCCATTTTACAAGTCGCCTGTGCTCTGCGTGTGCCCTGCCCGAATTAGCACCAGAACCACACATTAGTTTTAAGACTCCCTCTCGAATTGGGATCTCGTAATGTTTTTTAATTGGGGCTGATAAAAATGTGGCATTACTTGCAGGTTCCTCAGAGAAGCCAATTGTGAAATTGGGTTTGTATTAAACCTAATGATGGAAAATTAAGCATAGTACGTCTGTCGGAAATGGTCCGCGATAAAAATCTTCTCCTTTTCATTACAGGAGGTTAATAGGGAATAGGAGAGCAAAGATGCACTGGGAAAGCCAATCCAACTAGGGGAATTAATAAGCCTTGAAATTCCCTCTGTTCAGAGTTCTCACACTGTCATTAGCTGGAGCATTAGGGATGATTATACAAATGCTTTGGATGTTACTCTTCCTTAAATCCCAAATTTATTCACATTTTGTGTGTGAGGCTTGCTTTTCTTGAATCATAGTTTTGTAAATCCCTGAGTGAGGAATGTGTCTATGTTTATGAGAACCTGGGACTCAGAAATCCTGGGATTCAGGAGTCCAACCTTCAAAGCAGATGATCACTGTGCTAATTTATTTCAGAGGAGCAGGCTGTGTTCAGCATCTCTGATAATTCACCCCCAGTCATGTTTATGTCCACTGGTGATCAGCTTGCCCTGCAGCAGTGTCCACTGCTGGCATTCCTGTCTCCTCACAGTCCTGCAGCTGCCAAACAGAGCACATCCCTGCTTTCACATCACCCCCATACCCAATAATAAACCAGCTGAAGTGCTCTTTGTCACGTCTGTGCTTTGCCAGCTGCTCAGGAGGCAGTGGGATGCCCTGAACTCTCTGCTCCTGCCCATCTTTGCAGGAGGGACATGGGCAGCCCCTGCCCAAACACCACAGGGAAAGAGCGATTTCTCAAACAGAGAAATTTTTACAAGACTATTTCTGCCTCACAGAAATCACCCTGAAATTGCAGTTTGATTTATTTATTTTTTACCCCTTTATAAACATGTCTGTAGTGTTGCTCTCGAGGGGTGGTGTTTCAGCTCTTTGTCAGTGAACTTGCTGTAAGAAACAAAACCTGTGTGTTTTGTTTCACAGCTCAAGGGGCTTTTGTGAACAATCTGAGGGAGGTGCATTTTCTGTTTGCTAATACCTTGGTTTGGATAAGGCCAGAAAGAATTGATGCAGGTTTTATGTGTGAAAGGAGCTGAGCATCTCACGTCCCTGCAATCAGACTGAAAAAACAGTGCTATATTTGGCCAACTACTTAAAATTGGACAGCTCTGCTAGATAAGTCATTGAATTTTTCATTTAGTCTGAGTTCCTGTTGTTGAGGATTGTTACAGTCAATTGTTTGGTTATTGAAGTTATTATTTAAGTTATTTTCTGTTAGTATTCTGGGAATATTTTGTTGTTCATACAGTTTTGCTGGGCATATGAGGTTGCAATTCCATCTGCATAGTGATAGACTTCTTTAAATCCACTTCTTTCAAAAAAAACCCTTTTCTATTAAGTTTACATATCTGAAATTTAAATTTCTGCACACAAGACATTATTATTCTGGTTTAATTTTTTTTTCCTGATGATATTACAACTTTGTCATTGACATACAAAATTTTAGGCCCGAACTAGCAGAGCAGTTGAATTTGCCTCAGCACCCTGACTTATTTGAAATGCTAATCATTAGCTTGCCGTTCACTCAGGTCCCTCTCAGTTATCTCATGCTGTGCACCCCAAATCCTGCCTGAATCTCTTGCTCATCTGCATGTATCTCTGAGCCGTGTTCTGTGCAGGTTTGGGAAGACAGGAGCTCCGTAGCTCTGTTGGAGTTGCTGTGGGCAGCTCACCCTTGATGTGCCATATCCTTGCTAGCCTGACTGGCTGCTCACTCTCTTTTGGGGTCTGACTGCTTGACACAAAAAAAAAAAAAATCCAGGTGTCTTTCTGGGCATTTTAGACAAGCGCGCGTTTTCTGTTCATTCCTTTACCTCCTTTTTGCCCACACCAATCCGCGGGGTGGTATAAAACAAACAGAGAGGGGAGGAAAGTGGAGATACCAGGTGGTGACAGCTTGTTCTGCCTCCTGTCCCCCCAACAGACAGCAGCCACGGCGAGCTGGCGCAGCCCACGCTGACCATCCAGACGCACCCGTACCGCGGCTGCGAGCCCGTGGAGATGTCCTACCCGCGCGGGCAGTTCCAGCCCGCCATCCGCGTGGCTGACCTGCTGCAGCACATCACCCAGATGAAGAGGGGACAGGGCTACGGCTTCAAGGAGGAGTACGAGGTGAGAGGAACCTCTCTTCATGGGACTGAGTGGGGGAGTTGCACTCACGAGGGGTAGAAACTTGGGAGAGGAGAGTAGTTGGTTTTGAGAGCTTCTTTTCTTTAATTCACCCTCTTAATCCTTTTCTTTCTGATTTTGGTTTTGAGGGCGGGATTTTGCAGCACTGTCAGTCTTTGGAGGCCTCTGTACCAAAACCCCTTCCTTTCCTCACAGCCTGGCTCACACTGCTCAAGGCAAACATCAATAAAAAGGGACTGTGGGGCTGCTCACTACAGCAGCAAGTGGGTGACACTGTGCTCATCCCCCTGTCCTATCAAGAGCAGACAGTAAATACTCGACAGGAGCTGAACCCAGCACAGGACATGCAGTCCCACAGTCCCGTCCCTATCCATGTTTGCCTTGAGCAGTGTGAGCCAGGCTGTCAGAAAAGGAAGGGGTTTTGCCTGAGCTTTTTGGGAGCTCCAAGCCCTCTCTCCTAATCATACTAAATTACAGTGCAATGACCTGAATGCACAATCGTCAAGTCAAGGGCAGGTATTTGTGTAGCTTAAATGAAGGTGGAATTTTCCATCACGATCAAACCTCTGTGCTTGACTGACATCCTCTACCAGCTCCATGTGAGGAGAGGAGTAAAAGATAGTCTGGAAAAATGAAAGCTGCCCTCTTTCCCCTCTCCTCTTCCCCCTGCAAGCTGGAATGACCAGGAATTTAATCCACGTTGGATCCATGATGTTGGGATTGGAAGAGGAAAACACATTTAGAGCAGAGCAAACAGAAGAGGGAAACAGCATCAAACATATGTGAGACTCAGCTCTAGCAAGCAATAATTATAATGAATGTAGTAAGCTCGTGGGAAGGCAATAAGAGATTAATATGGATAGTGGCACTAAAACTATTTAAAAATAATGTAACAGCTGTGAAAATAAGTTACTTAATGAAAACAGCTCACTTTTCCACCCTGCAAGTAAGAGTCCATGGGGTCTGTGTCCTCAGTGCTGAGGTTTGCTGTAATTGAGAGCCTGTCTTTTCCTGGTCCTCACCAGGGAGTGTTTTTCTGATCAGATGGCATCAAAAACTGTCACAGCAAATGTTTCTGAAGCTGTAGGTTAACCAGGTCTAGGCACTCTTGCCCCCTATATAAAGGGTGCTAACTAAACTATCAGTATAAAGAGCTTTGTTTAATATTGGAAAAGGGTAATAATTCTCTGAGGAGAGTTACTTGGCCCCCCTTGGCCTCCATTTCCATGAGGAGTACCCAGAACTACATTGAGCTCAATTACAGATGCTCTAAGACCCAGTTCTTGATGTTCAAGAAGAAAACAGGTGCTGGCATATATGTAATTTTCTGGCGCCGGCATCGGTAATTATCAAAATAGCACATTAGCATGAAAAATGTCAATGCAACTTTCAGCTCCACGAGCTCTGCCTTCCCCAGAAAGCGCTGTCTGCAGACGTACACAGTGATGATGACATTCCATGGATTTGCATCATTCCTTTCTTTCCAAGGGCTGGCCTGGAGAGTGCCACACGCTCACAAATCCCCTGCTGGTTCCACCCTTTCTCCAGTCACAGGCGTTTTCCATGGTGGGGTTTGGGGCTTGGAGCATGGCATGGAGGCAGCACCTGAGCTCCAAATAGCAGAGGGGGGATGTCAGAGAGCTCCTGGAAGGTAGGAGGTTTGAGCTGGCTGCGAGTGGGGGCTCAGCCTGGGATCTGCAGGAGCACAGAACTGCAAAATTGGCTTTGCAAGACGCTTTGCAGAGCAGCTGATAGAATCTCGAGAAAGAATTTGATGTCTCTTTTAAAATGTGTTTTCAGACACTAATATCAGTGTCACCTCCAAATATGCTCTCTTTTTTTTCTTCCAAGGAGCTGATTTTCTACTTACTTTGCAAATTGATAGCATAAATTGCAGCCTGTTTAGTGACATGTTACCAAATAATTTCACTCTCATGAAAAATCACTTTGAACGGAGCATATCAGTCACACATGACAATCTCTTATCTCTGTGCGTTCCCATCTCCGCCGAGTAACCTGGAAATTGCATTCCATATTTGTTTAAAGGATGCCTGCACCTACACGCTGGAGCACAGGCAGCTTGTTTAGCTGAGGGCATCTAGAAGAACATTCCTGGTAGCTGCAGGCGGAGCTGAGAAGCAGGGTGGGATTGTGAGGGTGTCAGTGCTGGTGTGAAACGAGTGTTAACTGGGTGTGAACAATGGCAGAATCTGTCAGCACTCCCGTGTCTGTGTTATTCTGGGGCTGCCTGCTGCACCTGAGGGCAAAGTGTGACTTTGGGCCTTTTTGGCTGCTGCTTCTGTTCAGTGATAAAAGAAGTGGAACAGAAAAATCCGTCAGTGGCGCCGGGTGTAGATGGCACTGTTTGGGATTGGGAATAGCCATAAACATTTAAACGTGACACATTCAAATGTCACCGGTTCCTTTTCCAGAACGTATCAGCTCTGATTTGTTGGGAGCTGTGGGACCAGTCCCACAGACTTATTGCCAGCACCAATTACTGGCTAAGGAGATAATAAGCTTAATTATCCAAACCCATTTTCTGTTATGATTTAGGATGTCACTAATGCACATTCTCCTGCTGCATTACTGAGACTGTTCAGTTATTTTAGATTTTGTGGCTCCTTTCCTCAAGCATCCTAGTGCTGAGAACATTCAGATTGTGGAACTCAACCCTGGACTTTAATTTTTTAATTAAAAAATTAAATTAAAACCCCTTTAATTTCTGCCTAAACATTTTCATGTGGCCAGAAGGACAGCTCTGGTGGTCCAGGCTATGATGGGACACTGCAAAATGAATGGCTGAAATACATTTTTTTTTCCGATTGTGTTTTTCAGCCCAGGTAATTTTTACTGTGGCTCCCAGCAGATTTGTGAGAAGAGTTTTTCCACCTCTTTTGAGAAGGGAATGGCTTCAGGGAGAGGGCCAGGGCTCCGTGGCACACTTTGGGATGAACAGGAAGGCTTTGAATTGATCTCATTGCCTTTGGCAGCAAAACTGGTGCATGGAGGTTGATGGGTGAAAATGAAGAGTTCTGTAGAGTTTAGAGTTTAGAGTTTCTGTATTTAAATTAAAAGCAAACAGCAAACTAGCTAAATGCATCCATCCAAAGTATTAATTGGCTTGCAGTGAGCCTCAGTTGAATGGGAACACTACAGTTATGTCTGGGCCATGGTGCTGAGGAAGCTTGATTGAGATGAAGCTGGCTTTGAGAGATCTAGCCTTGTAATTTCAGCTAAAATTTAGATCAATTTAGTTTAAAAAGCTTCACTGTAACCTAAATTCCACTAGTGGGAGGATATTTCAGTATAAATTTCAGAAAACTTTTCTAAGAGAAGTTTAGAGAATTTTAGAAGTAGAAAAAGCCTAAAAATCAAGTATAGTTTTTTTGAACACTAAAATTCATCTGTTACCAAGTCAAAGAAAGAAGGGGGAGAATTTCCTGTGAAAAATGGATTAAATACAGGTGCCTGAGTGATCTGTCCTGATTTAACATTGCTGATAATGCAGATAGAATCAGGACTCTTTTTACAATTATAGAGATATTTATTGAACAAAAAAAACCCTGAACGAACAAAGCATTAGCTGTGCTCCTTATTTTCTGGATGCAAGCCAATTATAATCCATATTTTTGTCTTTATTTTTAATGTAGTTCCAATTCTTAGTGCTGCATTTTTGGGGATCTCATGGGCAAATTATTTTGTTTGTGCATGGAGTTACTCCAGTTTGTTCATCTGATGTTTATAAAAGTGTGTTTATAAAAGTTTATATAAGGAGTGCCCCTACATAGGTGGTTTGTGCTCATCATCAACCAGAGCTGTGCTCCCTCCCTTCAGAGCTGGTCAGTTCTGTGGAAAGGAGGGATTTCTGTGGTATTGAATGAGATAAAAAATCCTGGATTCTTAAATCTTTGGAGGCTCTATCAGCAAATATAAAAACATCAATTTCAGTGGAGAATTGCATGTTCAAATCAAATGAAAGGATATGGTGTGTTGAAAAGGGATTTATTGGGCCTGAATATATTTTCTCTGGCCAAGAGAGCTTCTCCCATGTGGAAGTCATGAGAAAGGATTTTCTTTTATTTTCTTTTCTTTTCAGATGGCTCTGATTAGGTGCCTAATGACTGTTGCCATTCTCTGGTCAATCTGCTGTAATTCAGTATTAGTGGAAAAATAAGGCACCTTTCTCCTCGCTCTTTGAAGATGAAAATGAGCTTTCTTCACCTCTTCTTTCACTCAGGGATTTTTTTGTTGTGTGTGGGTTTGTTGGTTGGGTGTTTTTCCTCAGAAGATGAGCTGCTCTTTGGAAACAAGAGTCTGCAAAGGAAATATATGTGTGATCAAAGCCCTCACCAATTACAGAGTTATTACTCTTTCTCCTGGGCTTTTGAATAGGAGCTCAGTGTCCCTGTCTTTGTCAGCAGAGCTGGTGGCAGTGCTGCAGTGCCTGGCATTTTCTGTCCTGGAACCCTCTGGGGGAAATACACAGTGATCTGCTCTGCCAGGGGTTTGCTCATACAGAGTTTAATTGTAACATCACTGTTGGAGATCCTAATTGTGTCTCTCTGCTATTGCATTCAGGCACAGAATAGATCTGGGTGGCTTGTGAAGATGAATATGAATTCATTTTGTAGCACAGCTGTGTCAAACTACTGCTGGCTGAGGCAAATGTGATTGTACAACGACTGTGGTACAGACCCTCTGCAATCCCCAGGGACCAGAAATAACAAAACTCTCAGTGATGGTTTCAGTGATGTAGAATCATGTCAGGGGGTGCATCTGGGAGGAGGCAGATCCAGCAAGGCAGCTCAGGAGGGGCTGCTCTCTTCACCCACATTTTTCCCAAGGAAGGCAGGACCATCCTCCAGCCTGTCCTTTGCCAACTGCTGCTTGCCAAGCTCTGCCTTGAAAATCCCTCCTGGACATGTCTCTAGGATAAAGTGGCTCATTTGAGGGTGTGCAGAATAGTTGTAGGGCTGAGCTGCAGGGAGGGTGACACTGTGTGATGCCAGTTCCTTCCTCCCTTCCTCCCTCAACTAAAAGAGCAGATTTTAGGAAATTGGCTGTTTATCCCTGTGGTTCATGGGCATGCTTTGCCTTGTTTTTCCTCTCTTTCTTACACATGATCCAAAACCCTGAGCTGCTTTATCTTTCCCCAGAGAAATCCAGGGAATGGCTTGTATTGCATCATCCATTATTAACACAGAAATAGGTGAAAACACTGTATTTTCAGCTTAAATATGAAAGGCTGAGTGCTGGGTTTCAACCATCTGGGTTTTCCTAGAGGTGTAGTCAAGTGAAAACTCCCCAAGCCTTGTTCTGCAGGGGAAATGAGGTTAACCTGTGACTGTGCAGCCAGAAACAAATTCCCCTGATCTTTTTAGATGAGAAGTAGCAGGAGGAAAATGATTCTTGGCTGGCAGAAGCCAAGAGATGCAAATGGTCTGCACCGAGCTCTGCTTTTCACATTAGTGGAAGAGCCCTTTCCTCACCAGCAGCCATTTCCTTGGTCATCTCCTCAATTATGCAGCTCTTTTATTTCTGCCCTGCTCTTCTTCAGGCCTCTTCACCCACCTGCAGGCATTGGCCAGGTTTTTTAACCCTCCCTTGCTGTTTGTTTTGCAGGCACTCCCCGAGGGGCAGACGGCGTCCTGGGATACGGCCAAGGAAGACGAGAACCGCAACAAGAACAGATATGGAAACATAATCTCCTGTAGGTGTAAATTCACATCAAACTGGGCATCCTGTGGGATCTTACGTGTGTGCTGGGGGGAAGGGCGTGTTGGAGAAGCTCACCAGGAGCTGGCTGACAGTGCTGAGCCTTCAGTCCATTTGTTACAAGCTTTTTTCCTGGCATTTCTTTTACTTCATGTTTTTTTTAATGCTTATTTTTCATAACATCATCACATGATGTTACACATTTTCTACCTGCCTTGCTTCCTGCTTTAGGTTTGTAGGTTCAAGGCTAAATCCTTTTGTCACTTTTTATGTGATGATGTCCATTTTCTATCTATTTTCACTACAAAACCCAGAGCTTCCAGTGCCACAAAAGGGAGCACAAAGGAGCTGCAGATACATCAGATTTTTAGCTATGGCTCAGAGGCCAGGTTTTGCTCTCCAAAACTGAGCTTTCCACAACCTCTCCAGGCAGTTCACCAGTGTTTCATTATTCCTGATAATGACTGGGAGAAGAGGTGTGAGAATTAATTCTTTTCAAAGGCTACTGAGCTGCATCAAGTTGGAGAAGCCAAGCTTGAAACCATCAGAACAAGAAATCAGAATATAAATGAATGTGCCATGGATTTTCATGACTGGGAAAATCTATAGAATGCTCTAGGAGCAAAATTAAGCCATGCTGAGTGATATATTTCATACTGTATTTTTTCTTGTGCTAAAAATGTATTTCTTGTAGAACAAATAGATTGTACTAAAAAAAAAAAAGTTAAAAAACCCAAAACAAACAGACAAAAAGAAACAACACCAAAACAACAACAACAAAAAATTCAACTTCTTCATAAAGAAACTTCACACATAACTACTTCTCTCTTTGAAGCCTTGAAATAAATGATTCATGTGGCAGTTTTGGGGGGATGACATAGAACATCTCAGTTCAGGGCCCCGTGGTAAAGATGAAGGAATCTGGAAATGGAAATTGAAGTTTGTGAGCCCTGATGTGATCCCAGTTCTGCTGCTGGATTTGCGTGGTTGTAAGCAGGTCACCAAGTTCACCAGTGTTCTTTATCCATGTGGAAAATGGAAGTGACTACTGGAATATTACAATTAGCATGCAAGTTGTCTCTCTTAATTTTGGCTCCACTTTGCTGTGAGCTTTGTGTGGCAAAGAGAGACGTCCAGACAGAGGCTCAATTTACCTGTCTGTACAATTAACTCCAATTAAATGAGTCTAAAAGACTAAATTGCTAAAAGATTAAATGAATCATCCAGCTATAAACACTGGATTGAAAGTGGAATTGCTGTCGTATGATATGAGAAAGGAAATGTGAAAGACTTTGTTTCTCTGTGTGATTTTCTGGAAGCACTTGGCATAATTCAAAAACGGAGGTGAAGAGAGGCAAAACTGTGTGCAAAAGCTTCCATCTCATTTGTGAGGAAGGTGGTCATGAAGAAAACCTTGAGCTCCAAGTGAAATGTGAGGAGTTCAAGAAGCAAAATCAAGGAAGATAAATGGGATGTTAGCTAAAGAGAAGGTGTTCACAAAGACAAATTGTTGTCTAACGAAGAGTGACGCGAGCCTTTTAGCTCTAAACAGAAATACAGCAGCAGTGCTGATGGGAGGTGATGAACTTGAGTAAGGGAATGCAAAATGTAATCAGAGCTGAGGAACAAGGATCTGCACAGTGTAAAGTGTGAGAAAAGGAGCTTGAATTTGAGGACTGTTGGGAAAGATTTCGAAATGCGGCTGAGAGGATGGAGTGGGCTTTCTTCTCTTCAAATATTTATCAGAACAAAGAGTTTGAGAAGGAGGCAAGGGCTCTTTTAAAAGACAGCAAGGAGGATTTAGAAATATACAATAGGGAAAAGGAAAGAAGGATGCCTAAGGAAGGAGCATATCATTGATCAGATACTTTGTAAAACCATTGCAAATTTACCAGCTGTGCCTGGAGCCAGACCCCGCTGGTGGGCGAGTTGGGCAAACTGCCTGAGTGAAGTCAGGGGCAGGATGGAGAGCAGAGCTGAGAATAGCAGGACAGTGGTTCCCTCTAGGCAGGTCATGAAAACAAACTGTGCTCTGTGGGTACAAACTGGGCAAAAGCCTGAGCAGAGGAGGTGGAACACAGTTATACCCTGAGCTGTTCTGTTGCTCTTCAATTGTAATGGCTGGTGAAAGCCAGAGCAGGCACTGGTTGCCCCTACCACTTTATTTGGTAAAAGGCTGCAGGTGGCAATTACCATTATTTATTTAACCAGTGCTGCCATTTCATCACTCCTGGAACAACAAATCCCCTGCCTTCTGGGGAGTGAGTTGGAAAGTCAGGTGTTGATCTGACTCCTGCAGCGGCTTCGTTGACTGGTGTTAAAATGTGGGTTTGTAAGCCCTTGCAAAGAGCAGCATTGCTCAGTGAATCACAGCAGATTAGATCTTGTCTTTACAGCCTCATGGGTAAGAGCAGAGTTACAGGAGTGTTTTACTGGCTCACTGCTCTCCCAGAGCTGCATTAACATCGTGCCTCGCTCTGAAAACCTGGATCACACCGCCAGCCCCAACACCTGCTCTTCTTACATTTGCAACCCAGAGCTGCAGGCCAGCCTGGGAGCTGATCTGTTCATGCAGAGGAGGGGCAAGAGAGCTCCAAGAGCTCTCCCAGCTTTTCATGCTTCCAGCTGTAATTGTTTTTGGTGGATTTGGGGCCTGCACGACCACAGAAATCCACTGTGGATGGTGGGAAGGTGCGGACAGATTTACCATGCTGAGGGAAACTGTCCTTCTTGAACCTTTTATTATATGAACAGAATCCATGAGCTTTGCTCCTGCACTTTTATAAAAGCTGTAAAAACAAAGGCAGTTGTGGAGATGCCAAGTTTTTCTTTAGGGGCCAAGCGTAGGCAGTGTACCCATTTATGTGCTGAAGCAAAATGATTTAATTCTGCTTTAGGGCCCAGATATTGAGCCCTTCAAAGAGCATGAGTAAGTGATTGTTGGAGGAGGGATGTTGAGCTGAATCTATTACAAGAGAAGAGAAAATGTCCAGAAGCTATATGGGACCTTTGGTTCTATTTGATTTCTCTCCATCTTGCCCAGATTCAGAGCCATTACATTACAGGAGAATAAAATCTCTCAGATGAGAGCTGATTCTCAGATGAGAAGAGGTAGAACTGTGTTTTGCTTCAGCTGGTGGAGGGCACTTCCTGTGCCTTTCTTTTTCCCACTGAGGCACCCTGGCTTTTAAGTCTCATGATGGTCCACTCAAAACTGAGCTGGTGACAAAAGGACAAAGAGAAATTTGCTTTGTTTTCTTCATGCTCTGACTGCAGTATGCTTTGGGTTGGAAAATTGTGAATTAATTAGAGAATTTTGGGGTGGAAGAGATGAAGAAGCTTTCAGCTGGCACACAGGTAGAGAGCACTTCTTGCACACAGACAGGGATAAGGCATGAAATAAAAAAACCTGCACAGAATTCCAGAATGATTTGGGTTAGAAGGGACCTCAAGGTTCATCCAGTGCCACCCCTGCATTCCAGGGACACCTTCCACTGTCCCAGGTTGCTCTGAGCCCCATCCAACCTGGCCTTGGACACTTCCAGAAACAGCCTGTGCCACTGCCTGACATCAGTGTTGGATTTAGAACAGAAATCTCCCCATTTCCACTCATTTTTATTCCCTGATTTCTTCCGTAGTGCCTAAACTCTTGCACGTCTGTGGAATTTGACCCTGCCAGGGTGGGATTTATCACTCCTGGATGTTACCCAGGCACAGTCTGGGGGCAGAAAGGGCAGGACAGAGTGAGGATAAGTCATCTTTTCTCACAGAAAATCTCCAGAGCTGTCTGTGTTTCCCCGCTCCTGCGTGGGGAACCCTGACAGGCAGTTCTGAGGAGCTGTGTAATGTTTCGATGGGGAAAGTTGTGTGAGATTAATCCAGTGCTGGTGTCAAAATGAAACGTGGAAAAATTGCGATGATGCTTCAAATGCTCACTAATGGGAATTTTGACAGGAGTTTAAAACGGTAACAATTCTGTGCTAAAATGGGAGCACGGAGCTTTTCAGTGAAATCCTTGTCATTTTTGAAGTCTGTTTTAAGACCAATTTTCAGTCAAACTACTCTTCATATAAATTTAGAGTTCTGCTAACTTGCAGAACTGGAGTAAACAGGGAGAAATAAAACCATTTACACATTTGTTAAGGTTTTTTTCTATTTTTTTTTGTGGTCCTGAATGCAACTTTTTTTCTGTTTTTCCCTCAATTTTTAATGTTTCTTAGAATCCATTTCCAACACACAGGGATCTGATGTCTGATAAATTTAGTGAAGAGTTGAGCAACACTTTCATTTCAGTCTGCCAAGAATGCTGTGTCCTTGGCTAGAGGAGGCCAGTGGATAGAGAAGAATCAGAAATAAGTTTTAACCATTGGGAGAAGATATAATAAAGGCATTTGCTGCTCTTTATATAGCCCTTTAAAGTCTGTAGGCAAAAAAAAACTAAGTACAAGATCCTTAATACTAAGCATAATAATTTGTCTCTCTTTTTTTCCCTTTTTTTTTTTTAAAGTCAAATCCCAAAGTTTTGCTTGTGGAAAAAAGAGATTTATAAGGGAGCTTATTTTATGAACTTTCATCCAGACTGTTCTCCTAAACTTTGGAACAAGGTTAAAGATACCATTAAGACATCATTAATATTTTGTGTGCTTCACATATATACGGATTTTTTTCTGCTGCCCTGTTCTCACTTGTAAGAGCAATAAATCTCCCTCAGGAATTAATCTCATTTTAGTAAAATATGCAATGAACTATTCTGAATTCTGTCCTCCGAAAGCAAAGTTCAGCTTAAAGCATTTTTCATTTGGTCCCAAAATATGATTAGACTGAATGTCTCCTTTAAAAAAAACAAACAAAAAAACCCGAAAAAATTAAGTTAAATTTCTTCATTCTTTATTTTATTCCCATATTTGACTTTAAAAAATAGAGGAAAAAGGAAAACAAACCAACAGCATTTTTTTGCAGCTACAGAGCATCCCTCCTTAATAGCCATAATTATCCATAATGGCCTGAAATCATGGAGCTGCTCTGCAGTCTGCTCCCCAGGTCCTCCCCGTTCAGCTCCCTCTGGGTGTGGTCATCCTGCCTGGTTTCACTTTCTGTCCAAAGAGTGCCTCAAAGTGCTGAAACTTAATTTGGATATTTGACTCCATTAAATGAAGAGAGGCAGGTGCTCCCTGCAGGGTTATTCAGAGTGCTCCAGCTACAGACACTGCGTGTGTCCCTCATTAAAAATGGACCTGGGATCCCTTTCCCCTCTCATTGGGGACACGTTTGGTCTCATCACTTTTGGTTCTGTTGTTGCAATGAGTTGAGACTTCCACAGTGGTGTTCTCCTGGGAGGAGTCAGTAAATGTTCTCCTCCCAGGCATTGGCTCCAGGGTTTGCTTTTTCTTTGCTCTGGTTCCTAACAAGCTTTGTTTGCTGCCTGGAATTGCAAGTGTGAAATTGTTTCCCTGTATTTCACCCACATGTCCGGTTTAATCAGCTCTTTGTCTGTCTTTGTGAATTGCTCTACGTATAAATTCTTTTGTTGTCTGTCTAACCACATGATTTACTGTGACTCCTCGTGCAGCTGCCTTGAGTGCAGGTAATTGGGAACATCAGCACTCGGAGAAATATTCCCCCTTCCCTGTGTCTACAAAGGTTAAATTTATTAATACAAATATAGCAGAGCTTTTGATGGATTCACCTGCAGAACCTTCTTGGAATGCAGATATGGGATTTGATGAATGCAGCAATGTGGTTGTATTTATTTTAGGTGTGTGAATCTCGCCCAATGGCTGAACAGAGTAGAACCATTCCTTTACACAGCTGAATGAATATTTAATATATATCCAGGTCTTGGTTTTCAGAACTGCTCGCACATCTGTCTTCACAATTATTATCTGATTCTACATTTAATTAAGACATGACTAAACCCCTTTTGACTGAGTTACTGCAGAATCATACCTCATATTTTTATATTTCATTGCTATGATTCTATTTAATTGAATGTAAATCATGCTTAGGCCTGTGTTCTGCAAAGTGCTGCTAAACATTAATGCTGCTCTGACTGAGAGCTGTTCTCCATAGAGCTGGCAGGGAGGAAATAAACTTAATGGACTCAGTATTATACTTCTTTTAAAAAATCATTTAAAAATGAGCACAGCATGGCCAGCAGTGACCCCCGTAACCCAGTAGCCTCTGCCAAGCAACTGGCCCTTAGAAGCAGTTCTGCAATGAGCTGCATCCCAGTGCTGGGATTGCCAGAGCAAATCACATCAGCAGCCTGGCTCTGGAGTGTGTCCTGTGACAGAGCCCAGCACCAGCTGTTCCACACAAGGATCAAAATATTCCCCCGGTGGAAAATCATGACACAATCTGCCCGCTGGGGTAGCTCCTTTCTGTGTCTGAACTGTAAAGCATGCTGGGAGATGAAAAGATTGATCTCTGCTATTTTATTGCCTTATCTAAAGTAACTTTGAATTTCCTCAAAAAGATGGACATTTCTGATTTTGTTGGGTTTTTTCAATACTGCCTCGATGCCATTTTGCTGCTGGGAGTTCTGTGGGTAACATAAAGGAATGTTACTCTGATTTAATTTGTATTTCCTTCCAGTTTCTGGGGTTTTCCATTTCTTATTTGCAGGGTTTCATTACCATTTTACTCTCCTTAATCTTTTGTATCTCTGTTGTGATCTATTTAATTATGTCCTGGTCTTGTCAGTTTTAGCTCTTGCCTCAGTTTTCATGGATCAGATGAAGCCAAGGGAGTTTGTAGCTTCCAAGCAGGAAAATGGTTTTTGTCATGGAGATACACCTTGCAAAGGTCTCTCCCAAACCTCCCAAACCAGGTGACATTTGTGACCTGTCTCAAATCTCCACAATAATTATGGTGACAGCAATGAATTTAATGAATACAGAGCATGACTAACTTAAGGATCTAAACCTTACATCTTAAACACAAAACAAAGGGCTTTTAGCAATAGGAATACATGTGGTGCTGTTGTTATCATTTTGGGATGGCACAGGAATAACAACATGACTCTCAATATAATGGTGAAAATGAGAACAAACTTTATTCTTCTAAATTCTACTTTTATAAGAGTAGTTCAGTACAAAGAACATGATTAGTTAGTAGAGTCTACACCCTATTATAAACAACTTTTGCCAGTAAACGTGTTGGGAAAACACCACCTGCGGATGGTTTCTCACTTCCCAAGGTTTGTTTGAATTCCTCTTTAAGATTTTCCGAGGCCAGAATGAGAAAGTTGCTCACCTGCCCTTCACACAGACACTGGCAGAGCCTGAAGCCTAAATTCAGACCAATTGTCAGTACTACAAGGTGCTATTCCATTTTTGATTATTGTAAGTATTCAATTATTCAGTTACCACAGTGGGGTTTTTGAGGCCAGGAGTTGCACTCCGTGTGTCCCTCTCAGCTCAGGGCACTGTGTAATTCCATGGTACCACCCTTGCAGGAGTCAGCAGACGCAGCAGAGCACTTAGAAACTCCTCTTTATCGTTACTGTCACTTCTTTTTCCTTTCCTTCCTTCAGATGATCACTCAAGAGTGAGATTGCAGCTGCTGGATGGGGACCCTCACTCCGACTACATCAACGCCAATTACATCGACGTAAGGCTCGCGGACATCCCCGTGACAAACCCGCCTGTGACAGGGCTGCTCATGAGCCTGGTGCCTCTGACACAGGGACAGGCTGTGCATCTGATTGAATGACAGCTGAACGTTGTGCAAACATCGTGTTGTGACAGGGAGAAGGCTCTCAGTCTCCGGTTTATTGTGTCTGACCAATCTGGGCAGATGGAGATTTCCTGTGTTTGACAGATCCACCAGCATAAGTGGGACGTGGGCTTAAGTGATGGATGCAGAAATCAGCATCAGCCCCTCACAATAGCATTGCTCACAAAGTTGTGGTGCAGAAGGCATGTATGTAAACAGATTGACTTTTTTTTAATGTTAAAAAACGACATTGGAAGAGCAGCCTCTGTCTCACATACAGAGTGATCCAATGCACATGCATTTCTTGAATGCAGCTCTTAAGTCACAGCAACAGGAAATGTTTAGAATAGTTTCTTGAAAAGATGCTCTCAGAATTTTCACAGAGACAAATTCATACCTTTCTTCTTTTCAAACAAGAAGATGCAGTGTTTTGCCTATCTGTTTTCTGCGTTACCCTCAGGTAACACAGGATTCAGGTTTCTTTGTGGAAATGGTTTAAAAGTGCCCCATTCCTGTCTTGTCTTTGGCATGAAGAGATTGTGTTATTCAGCCTGAGGGAGATGCCCTCATTTAAAATCCCTCAGGGCAGCCCAGCTGCCCCTTCATTCATTCATTCATTCATTCCAAACCCAGTTAATTATAATATATTACATAATTATACACTGTCCAGAGGGCAGCAGTTGGCACCTGGCACCATCAAATCCCTGGTGGGCTTTGTCTGAGCTGTGATCTCACAGACACTCATCTATTTTCTTTTTTTCCCAGGGGTACCATCGACCTCGCCATTACATTGCAACTCAAGGCAAGTTCACTCTTGTATGTCTAAATATTTGCAAACCCACTGCTGGTTTACACTGTTGTAGGAGCTTTTTATGGGGGTGACATCATCTGATTTGGGGAACATCTGAAAATCTGTTACATGGGCAAAAGGGAGAAGGATATAGAATTTTCCAAGATCCTTATGGCACTCAGACTCAAAACCTCAGCTGCAGTAGAAAGTGCCACAGGCTCAGAGGTGGCAGTACAGCCTAGAATGTGCCATTTGTGCATGAAGTGTGAGGGGACATCTTCAGGGGATGTGGTGGGCCTTGAGTTTACCTTGCTTGAGGTGGGCAGTGTGAATAAGCTCTGACTGATGAGCCTGAGAGGGCAATTAGTAAGAAATGCAATTGAACACCACCTTCTGTAAGTCACTTGATGAATTTCCTACAAGAAAGGGAATAAGGTCAGGGAGAGGCTCTAAACTGACAAACCTCTTGTAAGCACTCATTGGTTGCCTATTGGAACCTGAAATTTTTCTGAGGGAAACTTCAGAAAGGAGCTAATTTCTGCTTGTTTCCTTCCTCCTTCCTAATGAATCGACACTGAACTGTGAAATGGTGTGCTGCATCAGGTATGAGTTACAAAACAGCCTTAATACAGGTTCAGTGAGGGGTACACCCTTGTTCTATCACTTATACAGTGTTATCTACTGCAGCCATCACTTCTATTGCCATGCTGGAACCTTAAACACCTGCTCTGAGGGAAGGTCTGACCTCCCAAAGGGCTCCAGGCTGTTCCTGGCTGTAACCCTGAATGACAGAGGGATGCTCTGAGAGAGAGCAGGATCCCGTGGGAACAGGACAGTGGCTGGAGAACAGCTGGAAGGGGTTATTGGCATGCCATGCACTCTCTTGAGATGTCCTTTTTGTCTTCTCTCCTGCCCCAGGGCCGATGCAAGAGACAGTGAAGGATTTCTGGAGAATGATTTGGCAAGAAAACTCCGCGAGTGTTGTCATGGTCACCAACCTGGTGGAAGTGGGCAGGGTAAGGTGCCACTCCCAGTGTGTAAAGCTAGACCAGGGCTGTGTTCAACACAGCTAACACAGCTCAGCAGCAAAATGCCTTTTGCTTCCTGCAGGAAAGGAATGAATCCAGCCACTCTGAGATTTTTTGTAAAATGCTCGATTTTGTAATGCTTAGCTGCTTCCCTTCTAGGCTAATAAGGATCATGTTCCTGCTGTAAGTCTGGGCTTTGGCAGAGTTATACAAATTTATGCTGGCTCAGAAGCTGTCTCCTTCCTCAGTACAGAAGGAAAAATGTACTTCTGTAATAGTTATTCCTTATCTGATGATTTGAATACTCCTCTAAAAATCCAGAGCAGTGAGGATGTGTGTCTGGTGCTCCAACTATCAAAAGACCTCTTTACACAAGAGGTGTACAAAACCTGGAGTTCCTGAGGTCACCATTCCTTGGTGGTTGAGGTTTTCATGGATACTGGGGCCACCCAGCAGTTTTGGCCTCCCAAACACCCAACAATTCCCTCTCCTGGACTGACCTGGACCAGACATCCCTGTGTCAGCACAAGGCAATTCCCAAAGCCCATTACGGGACCAAACATGGAAAACTCAAAAGGTGTAGGCTGGACCTCAGGAACTAAGAAGGCAGAATATCTGGGGTGGCTTTTCCCAGCATAGTTTTTGTTTTAGAGACATTCTCAACCAGAAAATGGAGTTCTTAAAAAATTTTTGTCCTGATGTTTGTCACTTTCCATTGCTTTGGTACTAAAAAAAATTGAATTATCGTTTAGTCAGAGCCATTAGTAATTCAGCTGCTTTGTGTTTGATTTCCCTTAGATCTCATGGTTGAATGCCAGCTGCTTCTGTTCATTTATTACTATTTATTCTATTTTCCATCTACTGACACTTCAGTTCGAAATAAATGCCTTTGTGTAAAAGAAAAAAACCCAAACAACAAAAAAAACCCCACAACAAACCTACATTAATCATATTTAATATTTATAAAACCCCTTTCAATTATGACTGGAACTGGAACATGAAGCCTGCTTTGCAGCAGCTAATTGCTTCAGCTTTAGGTATTGTTCCACTCTTTCATGCTAGAGCATTTAATAACCTGATAGTCTTTGTTAGCCTAAATATCCCTTCTGGAGCTTCACAGCCTTGCTTTTATTTCTTCTGGTGGTTTTGCACATGGCTCCTAGAACTGCCTGAGCAGGGATATGTTCACCTGCTCAGAGGATTTCTCTCTTGAGCCTCAGTTGAAGCCTGTCACAGCTGGTAAAATGCCAAGTTTGTGTCCACATCTGATAAAGGAAGCTCAGAGTCAAACAAATTTAGTGTCTCATCATGTACCCCACAATCCCCATGAACTGAAATTCTTTGGCTGAGCAGAGAGAGTTCAGAATTACAGAAGCAGTAGCACAGATTTTTCTCAAAAGAAATGGTTGTGGTGACTGTCAGGTGTTCTGCACATCTGATATGGGCCAGGCACATATGGAAAGTCAAAGGAGATTTAAAACCAAAAAATATCTAAATGCATCATTTGTGTTCATGGACAACAAAGGACATTTATGGACAACAAAGGGAACTTTAAAAAATCTGCCTGTTGTTTCTATGTATGGTAGAGGAATTTTGATCTAATTTATACAGTTAATTTTGGCAACTCTGCACTTCAGAAATAAGCCCAATTTGCATTGGCTTCAGCTTGAAAGTGGAGGAAAATGTAGGTCAGCTCTGCCTCAACTTGAACTAGCTCCTCTCAATATTTTCCTTTTCCCCCCAGGTGAAGTGTGTTCGATATTGGCCAGATGACACAGAAGTCTATGGAGATATTAAAGTCACATTAATTGAGACAGAGCCGTTGGCAGAGTATGTCATACGGACCTTCACTGTCCAAAAGGTAAGGAGGTCTTCAGGCAGCTGAAACTGTGACACACTTCATTTGTGTTCAGAAACTCTGGGAAACACATCCAGAATGCTCTTGGAGATGGGAGCTGTGCTATTTGGACAGGCTTCACTTTCACCAAACTAAATTTTTGACAGGGATTCCATTTTTGGACAAATGATTTTACAGGAACATCTTGATGTAGCCACAGAAGTAAAATGCACAGTGCATAAAGTTTAACTGCATCCAAAAGGCAGCAGATAGCTGATGGCATGCCAGGCATAATAACTGCCTTGTTTCACACTGGCAAATGGCAGAGGAAAAAAGGTACCAGTTAAGCTGGATGCCAGGTAGGGTCCCCTTTCACCTGCAGTGAGGATATAATAAGAGAAAGAGTTTAAAAACTATCCCCAAACCAGCAGGATTTGGAAGATTTTGTTATTTGTAATTAGCAATTGGAAGTCTAAGTGTCAGTGTATTCCAGGTCTGTCCAAATTACTTTCCCAACGCTCAGTAAGTGGTTTTAAAGCTTTTCCAAAATTCTTGCTCAGTGAACATCAGCCACACTGGGAATATTGCTTCAGTTTTCTGATACATCAGCTCCATATTTCATTAAATCATTGAAAAAACTTGGTGAGAAATGTTAATACCAAAATCTGACAGGCTAGAGGAGCTGCTGCTGGATTCCACCCACATTTCCTGTACAATAAAACACAGCTGACCCAGAGTTGTGGGTTACTCTTTGCAGAGCAGATAAAGGTATGATTTTCACATGCCAACAACTTGCTCTCCCCAGAAAAGATGGTTCTGGGTACCAATTTCTGCCCTTCTCACTGCCAGCAGTACCTCAAACTGAGAGTGTTTGGCAGGAGGTGGCAAAAATCTGCTGTTACCTGGGGCATGCCCACCCTCGATGTGTTCATTCCCCAGGCTCTTGCTTCAATGCCTCAAACAGGATTGAAGAGTGAATTTTTGGTGTTCTATGGCTACAACACAAGAAGGTGAGGGTAAACAGAGCCATGGAGTGCCAGGGCTGAGGTCAGCCTGATGAGGTGGGTTGGAACTCTGAGACCAGAGGTTGGAACTGGGAGCTGGTACTCACCTTCCCAGCCCTCAGGTGAGCTCCACCCACCTCCCTGGGAGCTGGAATTTGGCTGAAAACGCTTCCAGAGTGAAAATCCACAGCTCTGGACACGTTCCCATGCATGGTGAGAGCTCAGTGCTCGTTTTCCCTCTGCGTGAGAGAAGGCAGCAGGGAGCAGGACACGCTGCCTGGGGTGTGATGGGAGGGAAATAGAGGCTGTGTTGTCTCCTCAGAAAGGCTACCATGAGATCCGAGAGATCCGGCAGTTCCACTTCACCAGCTGGCCGGACCACGGCGTGCCCTGCTACGCCACCGGGCTCCTGGGCTTCGTGCGCCAGGTGAAGTTCCTCAACCCCCCCGAGGCAGGACCCATCGTGGTGCACTGCAGGTAGGCCAGCTCTCCACCCCAGCCCCTCCTCCTGCAGCCCTTCCCTCTCTCTCTTTCTCTCCTTGCAAGAACCAGCAGCTGTTTAAGGGTTAAATGTTTGTGGGCTTCACCAGGAAACAAAGGGAAATATGGTTTTCTTCCCTAAAGTGGCAGATCTGCAGCCAAGCTGGCATGAGTCTCTTTCTTCAGGCAGCACTGACAGAACAAGAGGACACATTCTCAGGCTGCACCAAGGGAAATATAAGTTGGATATCAGGAAAAAGTTTTTCACAGAGAGAGTGATAAAATACTGGAATGCCCTGCCTGGGGAGGTGGTGGAGTCACCATCCCTGGATGTGTTTAAACAAAGACTGGATGTGGCACTCAGTGCCATGGTTTAGTTGAGGTGTTAGGCATGGGTTGGACTTGATGATCTTGGAGGTCTCTTCCAACCTGGTGATTCTGTGATTCTGTGATTCTGTGTTTCTGTGAGTTGGAGATGATGGGAGTAGGTCAGAGAGTGTAGAATGTAGAAGACCCCCTTTCAAATGTAGAAGACCCCCTCAGTGTTCTGTGCTCTGTTGGACACTCGTAGCAGAGCTGGGGAGGTGGTGAGTATCTGGGACAGCCATTCCAGGCCCTCAAACCTCATGGGGAAGAACAGATAATACTGACACAAAACCAGAGAATTTTAAAGCAACTTTGCTTTTCTGTAGCCCCACATGCTGCAGCTCAGCTTTGTGCCAGCATTAAAGGCCTTACCTGCTCTGGTGGAAGGTGTCCCTGCCCACAGCAGGGGTTAGATCTACAATCTTTGAAGTCCCTTCAACCCAGACCATTCTGTGATTTTATGTCTCTATGGTCTGAAATATTTGTTTGGTTGGGTCTGGCCCTTGGGCACCTTGGCTTCCTGAAAGCCCAGGATTTGGGGTGGGAATCCCAGATTAAAAACTTGCCCAGTGACTATCAGGTAGCAAATGAAAGGAGTTAAATTACTTCAAAAGCAAGGAAAGGCATTGCTACAAACCCAGGGTTTGGGTTTGTAGCAGCTGCTATGTCTGCAGGGCTCAGGGCATGTGTGAACTAAAGATGTGGCTTGAGCACAAGGCTGGAGAGCAGAGCTGGCTGTCCCAAAATCTCACCCCTAATCCATCCATAGGAATTGCCTCTAGTTCCTGCTCTGTGTCTTGAGAAAAAGAGAGAAAATACATCCTACAACTACTTTAAAAAGGAAAAATCAATTAAATCTTATCTTTTCTAAACAGTTTTGGACTGGGTGGGTGTTTTGTTGGATTTTTTAGCAAGCAGTGAGTCAGTTTTATAATCAAGTACAGCTAAGCCTGAGGAGCTGGCAGGAGAGATTTCATTTACAGCTGAGGGCCTGAGTTTGCTGCTTTGGTGCCATGGCATGGGGCTGGCCCTGGAAAGTGTCTGAACCTGACTCATTGTCACCAAGAAGGCAAGGAGAGATTTTTTATCCTTCCCATTTTAATGAATAAATGCCATTTCCTCCCTGTTATTTGTCTGCTTTTGAATTGTAATGGCTTGCTTTAAGTGGTAATTACCAAATTCTCCCCACTGATGCCTGGCTGGATAATATCACTGTTGGATATTTATGAAGTGCCAGGATCCTCTAAATATAGAACTGGTAAAACTATTTGTTAAAATTCTGAAAAGCTGAGAGATAAAGGGAGAGGAAATGCCACTTATTCATTATAATTCTGCAAATGAAAAATATCTTCTCCCTATTCAGCAGTTGATTAATCTGGTCCATTAATTTATGGCCATTCATATCTCCTTGCTTTCGGCTCTGGTGGAGTTTTCAGTGCAGCTGAAGTTTCCCTGGTTTGAGCAGAGTTCTCCTGAGTGAACTCTTCAGAGTGATGTGAAGAGATGTTCTCCTCTCTCCATCCTTCACACCTAAGCAGCTTGGATGATTTCCCCCAGGGGAAGGAGGACACGAGGACAGCACAGTTCTGCAGGGGGTGGCCCAATTCCCACGAGCAGTGGGGAGCTCTGAACTGAAGGGTTCAAGTAGCCTCGAGCTCCTTTCTCTGTAATTTACAATCCACAACTTGAAATCACCCTCCTCAGGATCCAAACTCCTCCAGATTCAAAAGGGAAAAGAAGCATTTGAGGTGGAGGACTGAGCTGCTTTTATCATGCCCACTGGAGTAAATGTATGCATGCCTTCTAGAGAGTCCCAGGGAAGAAAATTTCTGGAATTGTGTCTGGAATTTCTGGAATTGTGTTTGCAACCCAGAGGCTGCTCTCCCCTGTGTGATGAGGGGTGTGCAGGTGACCTGACCTGCCAAATTATGACGAGTATTTTTGCAATATTTTGTTGATGTTCAATAACACAAAGCTTTTGTTTCTGCTTCCCTTTCAAGAAATACTATTTCCCCTCATTCCCTTAAATCCTCAGACAGAAAAATGAATCCAGCAGGAGCCAGAGCAGCTCCCGGGAGTAGACAGCAGGGTGTGTGCTGCTGTTATTCTCTCCTCCCCAGAGCCCTGCCTCTCCACAGCCCCTTGGTCACACAGACCCTCCTGGTTTTTCTTTTGCAGTGCTGGGGCTGGGAGGACAGGGTGCTTTATTGCCATCGACATCATGCTGGACATGGCAGAGAACGAGGGCGTGGTGGATATCTTCAACTGCGTGCGAGAGCTGCGCTCCCAAAGGGTCAACTTGGTGCAGACAGAGGTGGGTGCCAGCAGCTCTCCCTGCACGAGGTGCTGCTTTCCTGTCAGCTCCTCTGCCCAGCCATTTATTAAGTCAACAGTGGCTCGCTCTGTGCCTTGATTATGCAGAACTTTCAGTGGCTAAACATGCCCAGATTTGCACCAAATCAATTCGCTGGCAGCTACTCGGGGCCTCCAAGACAGGAGGGCAAATCTTGATGTTTAGGTCTGTGCATTGCTGAATAATTTTATTCTCATAGTAGGAGAAAAGAGCTCCTGAAGCCTCTCATGACTCATTCATAGCAACACTGCAGTAGTACCTAGTGTATATCAATTACAGGCTAAGCAAACGAAACATCTTTGATTCAAGCTTTGGGTGCTGGTTAAGCACAGTGCTCCAACACACAGTATCTGGCAGCTGCACAAACTCCTGTGGAGCTGTTACCCTGTTGCACAGGTTTTATGTGTGTCCCTTAAACCCCTTCCCCTCCTGAGGGACAGGACAATAGCCTGGAACAGAGAAAGGCTGTTAATTTTGTTGGGCTCCACATACTTACTTTAGGGAAAAGATTTTACCCAAAATACCCAGAACCCAGGGTTCTGAAGAAGCCTGTAAGTTCTGTACAGTTGTACCAGGGAAGGTGAAGTTGTTTATTAGGAAAAGTTTCTTAATTTAAAGGGTTCTCCAGCCCTGGCACAGGCTGCCCAGGGCAGTGGTGGAGTCACCATCCCTGCAAGGATCTAACAGCCATGTAGAGGTGGGGACCTGTTCAGTGGTGAATTTGGCAGTGCTGGGTTGGACTCAGTGATCTTAGAGGTCTTTTCCAACCTAAACAATTCTGTGATTCTCTGGTGTTATTGGAGGCCCATCCCTGACCATTGCCTTGTGGACAGAGAGGCTTTACACCCAGATGTCCTCCCCAGCCCACCCCCATTTTGTCCCAGCTCCCCATTTTCCTCATAAATCTGAAACGAACACGTGAGGCCTCACATTGTATGATGGATGAGAGATGCTCCCAAAGCTGTCACACAGCACACTGTGTAATTTGTCTCCATGTGAAACAGAGCCAAATATGCATATTGGGCATGACTTAAGAAAAAAAAAGAAGAGTGATATTTCATGATCTGTATTAAAAATGTGATTTTGATATCTCCTTCCCTGTGCAGGAGCAGTATGTGTTTGTCCATGATGCCATTTTGGAAGCATGTCTCTGTGGCAACACAGCCATCCCAGTCTGTGAGTTCAGATCCATATATTACAACATCAGCAGACTGGATCCACAGACCAATTCCAGCCAGATAAAAGATGAGTTTCAGGTAATTTCGTATGTCTCAGTCACTGCAGTTGGTGTATTGAAGGTGTTTAATCTATTTCTGTGTGTTATTTTGTGATTTCCAGCAGGGCAGACAAGGGGGACGCTGAGCCAAGGTCTGATTTCACTTGATTGTTGTTGTACTACTGGGTCAGGCAGAGGTTTGTTTTTGAGCATGGACTATTCAGCCTTCAGCAAGGAAAAAAATGTCCCCATCACTCCAGCAGAGCAAGGGTACTAGTTTTCACACATGACGCTCTACTTCTTATTTTAATGAGTATTGTGTTGTTCATTTCCTTCCATAATTTATACAGAAACATTTATGCCTCAAGGTGCCTTATTATCCATTCTTGTGGCTCATATGGTGCTTCCAAGCTTTGACAACCAACTTGTTGACAACCTCCCACACAGGGGAGAGAGGGAGCTCAGTGAGCATTATTTTGGCTATTGCTAATTTTCAATTAAATGTCAATGAATCCCTCACTGTTCACTGGTGATGATACTCAAAATGATGGACAGTAAAACTCACAAGTGCTCCACAAGCTCTTTGCCCAGGGCAAGCAACAAAATAGGGGCCCCTCCTTTGTTTCCTGTCCCTGTTGCTTATCCCACCCTGGAAAATGGGCTTGGGACACTCCAGCCATGGGCCCTGTACAGTTGTTCCTCTCACAAAGTGCAGGATTCACCCAGCATTCTGAACACTGAGCTAAGTTTTCCAGTCTTATTCCCCAGGAATCTGTAATTCTTTACTGTGAGGCTGAAGAGACCCTGGCACAGGGTGCCCAGAGAAGCTGTGGCTGCCCCTGGATCCCTGGCAGTGTCCAAGGCCAGGCTGGACAGGGCTTGGAGCAGCCTGGGACAGTGGAAGGTGTCCCTGCCATGGCAGGGGTGGAATGGATGGGCTTTTAAGTCTCTTCCAAACCAAAACATTCTGTGGCTCTGTGATTTTGAGCCAACCCTGATGTAGGGTAAAAACAGGACTGTGGCAAATTTGGAGCAAGATGAGTTTGGTAGGAAAGAGAGAGACATCTACTCCTTGTTGAGACCACTCATAGAGTGAAAAGGTGGAGATTGCTTTAATTGTAGTAAATTCCCACCCCCTCTCCTAGGAAAGTGTCTTTTGCAGCAAGAGAATGTCTTTTGGGATCCCCAGCCTGAGTCAGAGGCCTCGTTTCCTCCCTCTTTATTCAAAGGGAGAATGTGTGTCTTTTATCTGCAGCCTTACAGGAATCATCAGGGTTGGTACAGTGAGATAAAGAATGTGGATCCCAACTGATGGCAGTTCAATTAAAAAAAGATCTGGTTCTATCAAGTGATAGCAGGTCTGTAAAAGTGTTTCTGGTTCTGAATACTTGGCATGAAGGAGCCAGAGCCGAACTTCATCAAATGCTGTTTAAAAAAACATTATTAAAAAAAAAAGCCACTGCTTGCTGGGTGTATTTTGTCATGATATGAGACGGGATTTGTCACCTCTGTGCTTGTTCTTTTGAGCTGCCAGGGGCTGGCAGCTCCTGTGGGAAGGAGCTGCTCCACTGTGCTTTGCATAAGAGGTTTGGTGTCTGTCTCGTTGTAGAATCTATTTTTACAGGATTTTGGCTCAGAGCGTTCCTCAGCTCTGATTGTCTGGATTTAATGCAAAAGCTGCTATCTCTGCTGCAATCTTTAGGAACCAGTTGATATAACTATAGATCTGTGCTTGCAGTTTGTGGTATTTAGGTCCCACTGGCCCTGAGGTAAGGCTGGATGTATTTCTCATGCTCTACATGTTGTCTGGACACACAAAAGCTCACTCTGGAGAGTTTTTGTAATCTGAATTAGTACAGGAACAAGAGAGAGAGGGAAGTAGCATAAAATAGGCAGGAGTAAATTGCTAGCAAGTCACCTGCCTGATTATCTGCACTGTCAGAGATCTGAGATTTCATGTTGTTTCCCCAGCCAGACTCCCTGCTTTCCATCTCCAGACAATGAAGAACCTGAATAATTTAGAGCAACTATATTATTTCAAGTTTTATACTTTGACACATTCTTTTATCTTTGATTGTTTGACCTTCCTCTTTTCTTCATTCATAACCTCTCTGTGGCAGAAGTCCAGCTCTTTGTAAGATTTTTTTTCTTTTTTTTTTTTTTTTTTGGCCCCTAAATATTTTGTATTCTTCTGGCTGCAGAGAGTTCACTCTAGGACTCCATAGGCTTTGCTTAGGTAGGGGAGATGTAAAAATGAAAATACAATTACATCAGACAGTCACTGATCTATCTCCACTTAAGCACTGGTGCTAAGATGCATTCACTTTGATTTCTGAGTTTTGATCCTTGCTGACCAACCTGGACTGGTTTGTCAGGAGGCCTCCACAATGGGGAACACAAAAGTAAAATAGATTTAAAGAAACATAGTCTGTCAAGCTGTGGAAAAGGCAGATATCAGTCAAAGACTGACAGCAAGGCTCCAGAGATTATGTGTGACTATGTAAGTGAAGAATTCTCTGTGTCACTTCAAAGGGAAAGTAGCAATCTAAATAATATATGAAACAAATAGACCTTTCTGTTAAAAAAACCTCAAAACAACATTTTACTTAGGTTTTTATAAGATAAGTCAGTAGTTTGAGGGATCCCCAGAGGCTCTGAACACAGTCTCACCTGCTGGGTGGTCAGTACTCAGGGTACACCTGCACAGGACCCACCTGAAGAGGGGGAAGGATTTGTGCTTCCACCCTAAGGATGCAGAAACAGGAGGTTTTCACTCTCTATCACCAGGTCAAAGCTGCATCTTATGCCTGTGACATCTATTTCTAACCTCTAGAAAGAGCAGAAATGCTGCTCTGTGGGATTAGGGCTGGAAATGTTTAGGAGGTGTGTAGTGCTCTCAGATTTGCTGGAACTAACAATATTTGGAGGAGTTCCTCAGGACAACCTGCAAAACACAATGTGTTATAACAGCAACAAGCTCCTGAGTGCTTCTTCCTTTTTATCTCTGGGATTCCAAATGTTACAAAGCTGAGTAAGGCAGAGTCCCCAGGCGGGTGCAAAGGAGAGCCCTTCCTTGCAGAACCAGACCTTTTTAAGCAGCTACCCCGTTATCAGTGACAACAGCACAGCAAATGTAATCCAACCAACCACCATGAAACACGACATGAGCACATCATGGTTATAGAACTCGTTTTTCTACCTCTAATTCAGCTGAGTCACTTTCCCGTGGCCCTTTTCTATCATTAGGGTGGACACGACACACAGAGTGACACAACAGAATCTTCAGAAAGCTCTTTATTATGGCAGCATGCTGGTTTTTACACAGTTTTTACAAACCTTGAGGGCAACTTCTAATTGGCTAATAGCTTTCTTGTTAATTATTCTATTGGTCAGTAAAAAGTATTCTACTTGTCCATCAAATCTATCTATTCTTGGATTGTTTAAAAATCATATTTTCTTTACTAATTCTCATGGGACAAATCCCTTGTTATTACAGGGGCATTTGTTTTTCACCTTCAGAACAGATTGTTATGTTAAAGGAACTTCTCATTCTCAAAATAGCTTCATATGGTAACTTACAAATTGCTTGTTAGATGCACTTAGAAGAAATGACAGGCTAGTATTATTTTAATAGAGCAAGCCTGATTTTATAAGGCCTTTCTTTCATAATTCTTCTACCTGTCACAACACTTTCCTGCTTGGCCAAAGTAGCAGGCCTGAGCTGTGGTTCTACAAGGGTGACAAGGCCCTTACTTTGTCAGGTTTCACCTACAGGCAGCAGCCAGAGCTCTGCTGCTCTGAGCCCCCTTAAAACAAACGTGTTGTGCATATGGCATCTGTGGGTACTGACAGTGGTCAGATTTTAGGCTTCAGGCACTGCTAGAAAGACAAGCAAGAAACTCTCTCATTCTGGCATGGGAAAATCCTAAGGAAGAATCCAAACAATCCTTGGGAGGCGAAAAACCATTAGCAGGTGGTGTTTTTCTAACTTGTTTACTGGCAAAGGTGTTTACAAAGAGATGTAGGCTCTGAATGACCAATCATATTGTGCTGGTTTGAAAGCAAAACCAGTGAGACTTCAAGTCAGAAATACAATTTAATAGAGAGAAAACAAACAACAAGAAAGATAAATATAAAATAAGATAAATGCAATAGTACAAAGGACCACTGACAGAGTCAGAATGCAAAGCTGACACCCTGTTGGTCAGGGTGTTGGGAGCAGCCTGCAGTGAGTCCTCCCAGAGTGACAGATGTGGCTCTGTTGGAGTAGATATGATCCTCAAGAAAGGAATTCCCTCTGGGAATCCAGTGGAAACAAGCTACCTTGGGGTTTGGGATTTCTGGTTTTATCCCAGTGGAAAGGCTTTGGCTGCTCCCGCTGGGTGGAGCATCTCCCAATGGGATGAGGTGATGTTATCAGTCCTGTGAGAGCCTTCAATGACCCATTCACAGGGGATGTCCCTTGGAGGAGGATGGGTGGAGGAGGAGATAAGGAGGCCCTGCCTTATCTGGTGTTCTCAGGTGTCCCATTAACAGAAGGCATCTGCCCTCTTCCCCCCCTAGAGTTACAAGAGATAAGGAACAATATCTCCCAACCGACTTCAACAGGTGAAAATAGAACACACATTTTTGGTTACATTTTTCAACATGGGACACGTATTCATTGTACCAAAGTGCTGTACAAAAAGAGGATTTAGAAGAATAGATTGCTCTCATTTGCTGTCAACTGAGAGTCGTGTTGTTATTCCTGTGCTGTCCGTAAACAATAGCGACAGGCATCCCTCTGTGAGGCACACCCCGAGGCACTGAGGCTGTCTGTGTCCTTCTCCCTGCCCAGACCCTGAACATCGTGACGCCGCGCGTGCGGCCGGAGGACTGCAGCATCGGGCTGCTGCCCCGCAACCACGACAAGAACCGCTGCATGGACGTGCTGCCCCTGGACCGCTGCCTGCCCTTCCTCATCTCCGTGGACGGCGAGTCCAGCAACTACATCAACGCTGCCCTCATGGATGTAAGCACTGCTCTGGCCTGCCTGGAGCTTAGCCCCGCTCGGGACGCTTTTCTGGGAGAGTGGATAGAAGGGAAAAAGTGTGTTTAGCTGTGCTTTCTGAGTGTGGTATCTCCAAACTGGGGAAAAGCGTGTGGCCAGCAGGAGCAGGGAGGTCATTTTTCCCCTGTACTCGGCACTGCTGAGGCCACACCTCGAGTGCTGTGTCCAGTTCTGGCCCCTCAGTTTAGGAAGGACGTGCAGACACTTGAGCGTGTCCAGAGGAGGCAGCGAGGCTGGAGAGGGGCTTGGAACACAAACCCTGTGAGGAATGACTGAGGGAGCTGGGGGTGTCACTCAGAGGTGACCTTATCACTCTCTACAACTCCCTGAAAGGTGGCTGTGTCAGGTGGGATTGCTCTCTTTCTCCAGGCAGCGCTGACAGAATGAGAGGACACAGCCTCAAGCTGTGCCAAGGGAAATATAGGTTGGATATCAGGAAAAAAATTTTTACACAAAGGGTGACAAAGTACTGGAATGGTCTGCCTGGGGAGGTGGTGGAGTCACCATCCCTGGATGTGTTTAAACAAAGACTGGATGTGGCACTGGGTGCCATGGTTTAGTTGAGGTGTTAGGGCTGGGTTGGACTTGATCTTGGAGGTCTCTTCCAACCCAGTGATTCTGTGAATTCTTTGAATTTTGGGAATTTTCCCTGTCACCAAAATATGTCTTCTAGACTGTGATTATCCCATAGAAGTGGTCACAGTACCAGCCTTACAGAGTTTAAGAAGCTTTCAGACAGTAATTCTGGGCACCCTTGAGGATGGTGCTGTGCAGGGCTGGTAGCTGGACTCCATGATCCTTGAGGGCCTATTTCAACTCAGCACATTCTGTTCCATTCTGTTGTTCTGTGATCACACACCCTAGGTCTGCACCACATTGGTAGAAAACTTCTGGCAAAGCATCCCTCAGAGTGCAGTCTGAGGTTTGATCACAGAAAGGTAGATGCATAAAAAAGTGGGGGACAGCTCTTCCCATACATCAGGTTTTGTATCCATTGGGAAGAGAAATGTTTGCCAGGTCAGCTCTTTGAAAAGGATAATTTGCAGTGTGCAGCGAGTGATTGATTTGATCTTATGCAGTTAAAATGTGGGAGTGCAGGGATCAGATGTGCAAAATCTTTTCAGGCTAAAGGATGTGAGTTGAGCTGATGTGACTCTGTCCAAAGGCGTTTTCCCTCACTTTGTTTATAGCCTGGAATCACATAGCATGGGTCATTTGTGGAGGATGAATTATGTTGATGGCTTCTTTTTGCTGTGCTGCCTTTGGACACAGATGTCTTTAAAGCCACTAATTATTGCACTTGGAGTATGTGTAAATATGATCCAGGGTGAAATGCCATCAATTTTTCCTTGGCAGCAGCAAGGTCTCTGTTTTTTAATTTTGTCTGTTCTTCAGTCTTTGGGAAACAGCAATACTATTGCATTTAAGACAGTCAGTCAAATGGTCACAGAATTTGTTTTAGATTTTTTCAGCAAGGTTGGGATGTTTTCATTGCAAACATGCCTAAGGAAATTTGTTTTTTAAAGCATGTTTAGTGCTTTTGCACATATGCAGAAGCACAATCCAGTCTTTGGTTTCTTAAGGATTGGGAATATTTGTACATTCCAGCCCTCATTACCTCAAATCGCTTTGCAAATATTTGTATCCTTCCCCACAAAATTGCAGTGGATTATTTTTTTTAAGCACAAAGCAGTTTTTCACCTGTCATTGAAATTCAGCCACTGTGATGTTCTCTGACTCCTTTATCCTTCCATAAAGGATTCAGAAACTTTTGGAGACAAAAACAATCACAGTGGAACAGCCAGAATCCTACATTTTCATAGCTGTTCTTGCTGAGGTGTGAAGTTTGGTACTGAGCAGGGACTCTTAGAGGACACCCTCCATCCATCCCATTTTGCCCTGAAAGGAGCAAAACTGTCCCTCAGCTTCCCCCAAAACAATGGAAGATAATCCTTAAAAAATGAGACTTAAATCACATCATGAGTCAAGTCATGAAGAAGTGATGATAGATTTGTGTTTAATGCATGGGGTTTGGAGAAAAACAGGAATTTATGTGTCCCTGACGTCATCATTCCCCCATAATCCCACACATGTTCCCTTGCATGAGTAATTCACACCTCTGTGTCATTTCCCTTTGAAATAGGACAGTGAACCTGGTTCCTCATCAGTAGCAAAGAGCTGGAGAGGGTTTCTTTTTCTCCTAATGGCAAACCCAAGAAGCACGTGTGACCTTCAGCCAAGAGTTTGGCCAGGTTTGCTACTGGCACACCATGAAAAACCTTAGCAGGAACATTCTGGTGTTTAGTTAGAAGATAAACATCACCATTTTATTTGCCGCTCTGTTGCCACCACTGGTCTGGTACTTCACAACTTTTGACCCATTCTGGTGTTTCTAGATGTGGAGTGCAGAGTGGGGAAAAAGACAAAAGTCTGTTCCAGACTGAAATTTCCCAAGAAATGATTTTGTTTTCCTTCTCTGTACATCATGTCCCGCCATCCTCCTCACAGGTGCACCCTCAAAAGCTCCTTTAGCCCAGCATGGCCTGCTCAGCACTTCCACCCACATCTGCCTCACATGGAGGAGAAAAGGCAAACCCCCACAATGGGCAGCTCAGTACTTCAGCATTTTATTTATTTCTTCACTTTAAATCCAACATTTTATTCCACTGGAGGCTTTTTTCTGCTTTTTTGTTTTCTTTACCCCAGAATTAGCGTGCCTTTTGATTCAAGCCTGCTTCACAGATGTACAGCAGAAAGGGCTGTGCAGTTTCCAGCCTCATTTAAGCCTTGCCTGCCGTGGCTGGGAAGCGATAAAGTTTTCAGCTTGTTGCCTTTGATCCGTGAGAGCCTCACAAACATTCATTAACACAGCCCTGCAGAGGTTGGGAGCACAGCTCCACCCCTCCGTGCTTAGGCAGACTGAGGTCAGGGGAACCTTTCTGAGGTGAAAGAATAAGATCCAAAATTAAATGCCAATGTCACCGGCTCTGAATGCTGCCCCACGAGCTCATAAAGGATGGCTGGGATCCAAATGTGCCACCTCTGTCACACTGCAGCCCCAGGCAGCCACAGCAGACGGGGCTAATCCCTTCTGGAGTTCCTCCAGGCCACTGCAGCACAAAGGAGAGCATTTGCCTCCAGCTGTTTTCCTTCCAATTATTAATATTACTGATAGTTGTAGTAGTAGTAATAGTAGAATTAGCATTATTTGCTGAGTCTCAAAATATAAATAATTGATTTGGGTAATCTCTGCTCTTGTGACACTTCTTTAATGAAATGTCTTTATTGGGAGCAAAAGAATCCCATTACGAGGCGTTCATTCATTGCGGAGCGATAACAAGGAGCAGGAGATGTGATTTGTATAATCTGGTTAAATGGCTCAGATTGCCTCCCCACAGCCTCCCGGGTGTAATATTGCTTTGAATAAAAGTTGATTGAATTTTTTCTTCTTTTTTTTAACTAATCTTATTCTTTTGTTAGAGCCACAAGCAACCCGCTGCCTTCATTGTCACCCAGCACCCCTTGCCCAACACCATCGCGGACTTCTGGAGGCTGGTGTTTGACTACAACTGCTCCTCCGTGGTGATGCTCAACGAGATGGATGCAGCACAGGTGGGTGGCTCCTCATTCCTGCCATGTCACTCCCTTCTCAAAGCCAGGGGCTCTGCAGAGAATCCCTGCTTCCATTTTCTGGTGCCTCCGACCCCAATAAGTAAATGAGGGGGAGCTGGAAAGTTATAGGTGATGTTTTGGGTTTTAATGGAGAATAAGCCCATATGCCTGGCTCTATGTAAGCTAATACTTACTGTAATTAACAGGGATCATAGAAGGGTTTGGATGGGAAGGGAACTTGAAGATCATCTTACTTCAACCCCCTGCCATGGCAGGGACACCTTTCACTGTCCCAGGCTGCTCCAAGCTCTGTCCAGCCTGGCCTTGGACACTGCCAGGGATCCAGGGGCAGCCCCAGCTTCTCTGTGCACCCTGTGCCAGGGCCTCCCCACCCTCTCAGGGAAGGATTTCTTCCTGATATCCCATCTAATCTGCCCTCCTTCAGCTTAATGCTGTTCCCCTTCTTCCTATCACTCCATACCCTTCTGAAAAGTCCCCCTCCAGCCTTCCTGTAAGCTCCTTTTATGTACTGGAAAGTTGCTATGAAGTCTCCCCATTTATTATATAAATACCTTGATATAAAAGTATGTAAAATAGATATATTTAAAAGTATCAAAAAGTTCTATATGCATATATATTACAGAATTACTTCATGTTTGCAGGCCAAAATCTCCCTCCCAAACCCACTTTTTCCCCTTTCATATTTTTGTCTGTGGTTGGTTCAGGAAAATGTTCCCTACCACAGCCCCAGGGTACCTCATACTTGCTTTTTTCACATGGCATTTCCAGAAGAATAAAACCAAGAGAGCTGAAATAACTTGAAGGATCTTTCCCCTGAGTTTTCCAGTACAATTCTGTAATACTGAGAAATGTGCTTTGCACAGTTTGAGAATTATATTGTCCTTTTATACCTTTTTTTTTCCTCTTGAATTCCATATCTAGGTTGGGTTTTGGCTACTGGACACAGCATTATTTTCAGGATTTGAGTTTGCCAGGGAGGAGCTTTTGCCATTCCTCCTGCCCTGGTGTCTCCAGCCACCTTGCTGATGAGTGGCAGAGGATTACAGCTTTCAAAAGGTGTAATCATGCAATTTGTGTGGACAGTACATTTGGCATGGTTAATTCACCCATTACAGCCCTTTTTCAATGAGAGGAGAGGAACCCTCAGTAGCTGGTACTTCATGGATTCATTTTTCATTTGTCTCTTCCCTGTCTTATCACACTTGAAGGCAGTGAATTATTGGTCTCTTTTTTGGGTGGTGATGGAGCAGCGAATCACCTCAGTCCTCCAGGGGATGTCCCACCATGGGGAACTCAGTGGGATTCCCTTCCAGCCCCAGGGAGAGCTCTGTTCAGCAGTGGGCTCTCCTGGTACCTGCAGAGTCCCACCACTCTGTGAGGAGCCAGAGGTCCTCTGCATCTTCTTGTTCCCTCTCTCATCCACCCTCCTTTATTCTGCATCTTGGCATTGAATCCAGAGACAAATTTCACCTTTCTTTTCCTGGCACTTCAAAGCAAAACCCATTTTTTTCTGGCAATGACACACTTCCTCACACTTGGTTCTGGGAAAACACAAACCTTTCAGCCCCAGCCAGTGTTATTCTGGTGACTATCTTTCTGCAAAAAGCTTAGATTTTTCCCTATCAAAGTTTTGCTGTTATGATGTGGTCTGTAGGCACAGAAAAGGGGATTTGGCAGTGCATGAAGTCACTGTGACAGTTTCTGTAGCACACTGTCACCTCCCTTGAGAGTGCAGCCAATGCCAGAACACCCAGCTGGCACTGGAAGTTAAGGAAGATTTTAAAGTTTGTATTTTATGAGCCACCAGGACATGGTAAGACAGTTTGATATCATTGAATCATTTGGGGTGGAAAAGACCGCCAAGATCATTGAGTCCAGCTGTTACCTCAGCACTGCCAAGGCCACCACTGACCCATGTCCCCAAGTGCCACATCTACACATCTTTTAAATCCTTCCAGGGATGGTGACTCCACCCCTGCTCTGGGCAGCTGTTCCATTGCCTGCCACCCTTTCAGTGAAGAAATTTTCCCAATATCCAATCTAAACTTCCCCTGGCACAATTTGAAGCTGTTTCCCTCATCCTGTCCCTTGTTTCTTGGGGACAGAGCCTGACCCCCACCTGGCTGCACCCTCAGGGAGTTGTGGAGGGTGATGGGGTTTCCCCTCTGAGCCTTCTTTTCTCCAGGCTGAGCCCCTTTCCCTCAGCTTCTCCTGGGGCTCCAGACCCTTCCCCAGCTCTGTTGCCCTTCAGACCACACACAACCATTGTGTGATGGAGTGGACCCAAGCCCATCAATCCTGATCTCTCTGCAGGTCCTTCCTACCCTCCAGCAGATCAGCAGATCCCTTGTGGGATGTGTTTTCTGGAGGAGCACTTGGCACTGTGCCTGCACTGTCCTTGCATTACAGTGTTGTCATTACCTGTCTGTTCATCAGTGCCTGACCCCAGGCTGTGCCCTGAGTACAGGGAAAAGGCAAATAAACTCCTGTGGAGGGCAGGGCACACAACAGGCATTGGCAGCAGTGTGTACATCTACGCCTGTGTGTTTGGAGAGGTGGCCATTCACAGACCTGCTCTGGGAGAACAAACTTTCCATGCTAAGGAAAGGTTTAATCTTATTCTGCTTTCCACTGCACCTTGAGGTTGTTTGCCAAAGCTCCTGCTCGGCTCACATCTCCCTGCCTGTGGGACAGATGCTTTGAGAGCAGATCACTAGGCAGCTTGAAAGTCTGAACGAAGAGTAAAGAAACCCTTCAAAGGACTTGCTTGTGTGGTCTTGGCTGGCTTGCTTAATCTTGAAAAACTAACAAGGGCAAAGATGCATAAGATTGTGTGAATATCCCACCCAATTTCAATCCTCTGTGATCAAAGGAAGAGCAGGAGTGCAGAATTAATGCAGTCGCATGCACACACTCAACGTTGTTGCTGGCAGTGATTGAACTTGAAAAGCTCGAGATCGAGTTCAAATGAGCATCTGGGGGTTTCAAAACTTGTACAAAATTACACTTGAAAATAGGAAGGAAAAAAAAAAAACACAAAGAAATACAATCTTAGCAGAAACTGCTAATGAGATCTCATGCAAAATATTTTTGCACCATGATCTATTTCCAGCTGGATTTCAAATCCTTAGATTGTAATTTGTGTGCATAGGGTGTTTTTTGTCCTTTCAACTCAGTGATATCAGCACAAGAAAAAGACTCCCAGCCTGCTTCACAAACTTCAGAGGTGCAGTAGTGGTTTACCCTGAAACCAGAGTTGCTCTTGTTGCTCTCAGACCAAACTCACTCTCCTTCCCCTGTTCACTGGTAGAGCCAGAAAACTAAAAAATTCATCTTACACAAAAAAAGACATTCCAGTGTGTTTGAATTAAGAATAATCTTGGTGCCTGTACTGTTTTCTCCTTTTTACCAAATCTCTATGGTTACCATTAAGTTTATCTACAGACAGTAATCTTTTAATGTTCCTGTTAAATCTGTACCCTTCTCTGCACCTCTAGACCCAGAATTCAATCAGTTCCAAATCGTGTTCATACAAAATAAAGAGGAATGAAAGTCCAGGCCCTAAAAGATCATTCTTTTTTTCTTTATATTCAGGATATAAAATGTTTTACTGAGCTAGAATTAGATCTTCTGTGAACAAAGCAACGATATACAAGATTGGTGATGGATTTTGAGCTGGTTATAGATCCAAAAGGAACGATTGGATATGTTAATAATTAAGATCTCTGTTTGGTTTTGTGTTTTTTTCTAGCTCTGCATGCAGTACTGGCCAGAGAAGACGTCCTGTTGTTATGGCCCAATCCAAGTGGAGTTTGTTTCAGCAGACATTGATGAAGATATCATCAACCGGATATTCCGGATCTGCAACATGGCCAGGGTAAGAGAGGAGAAATACCACGTTCCCTAGTTATTCTCAAAAACACATTTTGGCTCGAGGAAGAAGCAGAGCCAAGACTTTGTGGTTTAGAGATGCAGAATCTCTCACCTAGGAATGAAATTCCACTGCAGCTACTTCCTTTAATTAACATTTAATCAGCCTGCATTGCTAAAGGACTCTTGGCTGAAGGCAGCAAGTGGATGATATGAGCTGAAAATCTGTATTTAAATGGTGAGCACTTTTCTGTGTGTATTTGAGAACAATTCATCACTTAGTAGCCGATATAAAGCCATCAGTATTGCAGGAAATAAACTGGGATGGTGTCAGCAGCTCTCCATCTGTCAGCTCCCAGGCAGCATCTCTGAAGACAGATGCAATGTTTACTGGCTAGACTGGGATTCCCAATTGCCACTGCTTTCCCTATAAATAAGCAACTGCCATTTCTGTAAGCAACTCTTTGTCTGTGTCCCTCAGCCCCAGGACAGCTGAAATGATAGAAACAAAGTTTATTTGCACGCTGAGCCCTGGCAATCCGACTTCAGGGCTGCAGGAAAGGAGGATTTTTCTCTCATTAGTTGTTTCCCAGATTGATTATGTTTCCTTTGTTGTTCCTCTTTCATTTTTTTCCAGTCAGAAATGGAAGCAGGCTCTGCAAATTATATTTCCATGCAGTTTAACACATCAGTGTCTGCATGGTCAGAGCCTGTGCAGCATGGTCAGAGCTGTGGCAGTGCAGAGGGAACCTTGTGGTCCAACCACAGAAATTAATCAAGTGGTTGGATATTAGACACCTTGCTGTGTCCCAGAGAGAGCCTGGGGGTCATCAAACTGGTCACACCAAGGCTCTGTGGCTCTCAGATGGAGCTGGCCCACGGGTGCAGGGCTGGCAGGGCGGGTGCTGTGCTCTCACAGCTCTCTGCACCATCCCTGTCCAACACCACGGCCTCTGCCAGCAAACCTGTGAGGAGCCTTTCCCTCCACTATCCCCTGAGAATTTTTGAGGGCTGCCTCTACTTCTTATGGCACAGCACAGTCAGCCAGGAGAGAGACATTTGAGCTGTTTGTGCAATTTGATGAAACTTTATTCTGGAAACCAAACAGGGGTCCCGTGTGTTGGGATGCTCACTGAGCATTTTTAGCTCCATGAGGGTCCAACACACTCTGAGGGCTGTCCAGGAACTTCTCAAAAATGGCTTATTAATAACTAGTGAGATGGCATGGTCGAGAGTGTCTTGTAAAAGCAAAAAGGTTTTAATTTAACAAGAAAATAATAAACTGTACAAAACAAAACAATAAAAGCCCTGCACAGTGCAGGGGAGCCCCCTTTTGCACCTGCTGCATTGCCCTGGGAATGCACTGAGAATCTTGGTGCTCTGCTTTAAGTACATAAAGATAAAGGTGGGATTTTTGGCATCCTGCCCAATAGAAATAGCTACAGGTCTTGAGTTACATTTCAAGGATCCAACAGGTGCTTTTGTTCTGGCACTAGGCCAATTACATTGAGAGGAGCGTCAAAGTTTCTGGTTCTTTGCCTTATAAGTGAAACAAAGAATGAAACCCAAATCCTTTCCTGACACGGGAACACCTGCGAGTGGGGGTGCATTGCTACACCCATGTGCTTGATATCTGTTTGGATCTGTACTAACGTTACCCAGGTGAGAGAAAAGCCCTTGTTTGTGCCCTGTGTGTCTTGGTTTGAAGGACAGGTATCTTCTAGGGAGGGGCAGGACCTCCCTAGGGACGGAGAATTCAAATCCCCTCCCTCCAAATGATTCTAATTTAGAAAATTGAAGGGGCTTTCAGACAGAGGTATGGGGATACGAATAACAGTTCCTTTACTGGTATATGAGACAAAAGCAAACAAACAACAACAACTACAGCATTAATAATAAACAGAACCAGGAACCTCAAGGGCTTTCTTTCACAAAAGGCCCAGGGCAGTTTGATCTTGGTGCCCCTGCAGGACTCTGAGAAGCTGAGCTGGAAGGGTGGAAAGTCCCGGGCCGATGGATGAGATGAGGAGCTCTGCGCTGGCAGCTGGAGCAGCAGGGGTGTCCCGGCAGGGCTGGGCAGTGCAGGGCTGCAGAGTAGCAGGAAAGCCTCAAAGCTCCAAAGAAACAGCGGCAGTGGGGCAGGGGCAGCCCAGCAGGGCAGGAGAAAGTGAGCTCAGGATTCCCGGGTACACGAGCAGATGATGGTAGCTTTCCCAGGACGAGGCAGAGGCAGAGTGATGGCTGTGAACTCTTCCTTCAGTGAGGGGCAGCCTGACTGTCCTCCTTGATGCTGAGAGCAAGAGAGAGAAACTTCCCCCAGCTCTGTCTTTTACTCCTCAAAAACTCGCATTATCTCCTCTCTCTGAGGGGAACTCCCAGAGACACAAAAACAATAGGTGTAGCCTTGTGCTGCCATCTCCTTTGGCCACTTCTTTGTCTTAGTCAAGCACTCAGTCATTAGTCTCCTATCAACTTATGGGAACAAATTCTATAAGTGAAAAAGAAGCAAGTGTAACCCCAAGGCCCGTGTGGGGTGCGGCGGGTGCGGCCCTGCCCGCGCAGGCCCTGAGCAGGCCCTGTTGCAGCCGCAGGACGGGTACCGCATCGTGCAGCACCTGCAGTACATCGGCTGGCCGGCCTACAGGGACACGCCGCCCTCCAAGCGCTCGCTGCTGAAGGTGGTCAGGAGGCTGGAGAAGTGGCAGGAGCAGTACGACGGCAGGGACGGGCGCACGGTGGTCCACTGCCTGTGAGTATGGCCGGGGGCGGCCGCAGCCCGGCGCGCTGCTGCGGCGGGACAGCCGATTGTGGGTCTGGAAACGTGGGGGTTTGCCAGGCTTCTGCTGGGGAAAATGGAGTTAAAGTACATTTATAATGCGCTTCGAGTTGAGTATTGTACGGTATTGTAGTATCCTGGCCCAGGGACTTTACTGACTGCAGTGGGAAATAGCCCCAATAGCCCCGGCACATTGTAGGTCTCGTGACTGAAGCAGCCCCGCCGTGTACCCAGCTCTGAGCACAGAGCTGCCGTGAGCACAGAGCTGCTGTGAGCCCAGAGCAGGGACTTGCAGCACTGCAGTCCTTGAGCTTCCCTGTCCCCCACTCCAGGAATGCCTTAGCTCTCCCATCCCTGCCCCTGTTCTACAGGTCTCCACTTTCACAGACTCACAGAATGGTTTGGGTTGGAAGGGACCCCAAACACCCCTCAGTTCTAGTGGACACCTTCCACTATCCCAAGGTGCTCCAAACCCTGTACAGCCACCCAAGTGGCCACTTAGACACTTTCAGGGGTCCAGGGGCAGCCACAGCTCCTCTGGGCACCCTGTGCCAAAGCCCCACCACCCTCAAAGGGAGAAATTTCTTCCCAATATCCCATTTATCCCTGCCCCTTGGCAGTGGGGAGCCATTTCCCCTTGTGGAGGAAGAAGAATGTTTTAAAAGTTTCATTTAGATTCTTATTTTCTTCTTTTAGTGTGTGTTAATAAACCTATGTTTGTAACCTTTAAATTAGGCCTGCTTGCTTTTCTCTTAATCCTATCTCACTTCAGAAAAAGCACTTAAACCACCACACTAAATTTAGTAACAGAACAAGTAAACATAAAACCAGTATGCCTGTCACTCCATCCCTTGTCCATAGCCCCACTCCAGCTCTCTTGGAGCCCCTTGAGATGCACAAACCCTTGCACATCCACAACCAGCCCTTACATCAGAGACCTTTCCCTTACATTAGAGACCTTCCCCAGTGCCCATGGGGTGTGAGCTGTGTGTGCTCTCCCTCCCTCAGCCTCACCAGCTCCACCTTCCCCTGTTCTCTCCTGCTCCCAGGAATGGTGGAGGGCGCAGCGGCACCTTCTGTGCCATCTGCAGTGTGTGTGAGATGATCCAGCAGCAGAACATCATCGACGTGTTCCACATCGTGAAAACGCTGAGGAACAACAAGTCCAACATGGTGGAGTCACTGGTAAGGCATCCTCACGCTCCTTCCCCACCCTGTGTGTGCAAGGGACTTCAGGATGGGCAAGAAAATGCCAAAATGGCTTAGTTCAGGATGAATCCAAATGAATGGGAACATGAAGACACCAGAATTAAAACTGATCCTGTCTCAGCATGTTCAGTGAGTCTTCCTGCTTCTCCTTTTGAGAAGAGGGGATGCAGAGTGATGGATCCTGTGTCCCATGCCCAGCTGCCTCAGGTGGTCAAACCCCACAGAGCTGTCACCATGGCTGTGGGAAGAGTGGGATCTGTCCTCCTGTCCATGCAGGGATCTGTCCTCCTGTCCATGCAGGGATTGTCCTCCTGTCCAGCCCAGTGCTAGGTGCTGTGAGATGTCTTGAAACCAGGAAGGGAGAACAGTCCAGCCCCCAGGCCTGGCTGTCTGCAGCCCAGGAGATTAAACTGCCCTGAATTCGGTCATCTCCATCCATCACACTGAGTTTGTGCCTCAAAAGCCACACATGCAGTGAGGGCTGGAGGCAAATCATGAATAGTCCAGGCTGGGGCTGTCTCTTTGAGTGCTTTTCTCTTCCACTGATGAATTCCACTTTCATCTCCCAGCCATGCTTGCTCAGGATCCCTCAGAAACACCACCAGTGTTTGCCTGCTCCTGCCAAAGGGTATCAGAAAGAGGGAGGAGGTATTTTTGCTTGTAGAACGAGGCTCTGAGGAATTCTCCCATATCCTAATGGCATTCCTTTGTGTCCTCTCTTTCAGGAACAGTATAAATTTGTATACGAGGTTGCACTGGAATACTTGAGTTCCTTTTAGCCCAGCGAAGGGAGGGGACCCCATGATGTGCCAGACCCCAAACTCTGGTGGATGCTTCTCCCCTGTCCCACACTGGAAGGCAGTAACAAGTGTGGGAAGGAGAACTTCTCCCTCCTTCTCAGCAAGAGACTGAGGTTGCAGAGACCTCGCTGGAAGGAGGAGACGATGCCTGTGTGTGCTGCTGCCTGCTTTCTATCGGAACATCTACTGCTTCTTAAATAACTTACTGTAAAAATTAGCAAAATGGGAGACAGGCTGAAAGACTGGACTTTCTAATCCCCTCTGACTCCTCTTTTGGATTGTGTTTTTGTTCTGCTTGCTGCAGAGTGGGGAAGGAATGAAACCCTTAGGAAATTCTCTTTTAAATGTCTCCTTTTTAATTTATAATTTTGTTCTCAAATCCCAGCCTTTTAATTTTTTAATTTCATGCAGCAGTCATTTGGGAAAAATGAGATAGCCATAGGGGATACATGAAATGTTTCATTACAATTTGTCTACCTTATCTGTTTCCTTTTATTTGTTTTTCCAAATGAAAAGGCCAACACACACACATGGAAAAAAAAAAAAGAAAAAAAGACTACGCTGGAATTCTCTTCCCAAATTTAGTCCCTTTAAGCATGAAAATAGATGGTGGACGTGAGAATCTGTTCATGGATTCACTGCCACCACACAGATATTTCCTCCCAGTTTCTGCTGGACTTCCAGGGCTGTGCATGACCCAGTTCCACCCCTCTGGTCTGTGTCCTTTTGCTGCTGAAGCTGTTGAGGAGTTTCCCAGCCTCTCGAAGCTGAAGGTTGAATATTTGCATCAAACCAATTGCATTTGTCTCACAACTTTGGTAACTTGGTTACCACATTTCCCAAGTGTTAGCTGGGCTGCAGTGTGTCTTTGACAAACAGGGTATGAAGTAGGTTTTATTGCTCATATACTATGTATGACTATTTTTTATTTATTATTTGTATTGCTGTAGAACTTAGGACCCCTAGTCATGCCAGGACCCTGCTGAACTAGGCACTGTGCAAGCAGACAGCAAAGAAAGTTCCTGTTCAAGAGTTTGAAGTCTGAAGGTTCTTAAAACTGGGTTTGGGCAAGATTTCCTCACTATTTCCAGGCCCTTCAAGCTTCAAAATTGTAATCCACTGGAGCTGTAGAAAAGGTGATGTACATACACAGAAACCTATTCTGACACCTGTAAAGAAAAGTGTTAGCCCAGCACAGCAACTTCTCTTCTTAAGCAAAACAGCTTTTGTTCTATTCTGCAAAAATGCCTGTGCAAGTCTTCTTCTCTGAAACAAACACCAGATGTGTTTTGCCATGGTTCTGGACCTCATTCTGACTTCTTAGCAGCTAAGAAATTGCTTTTCTGAAAAAGTGTGTTTAAGTAGTTAATCATTAAGGACTGCAGGGTGATCTTGGAGAAAAAAAAATAATTGAATGAACAAGACTTTACAATAATTAGTATTTCAATTTAGGCATTTATTTATCTTGAGGGTGTGGGATATGAGGCTGTAAATTAGATTCTGGGGTGTAAGGTTCTTCAAATTCAGACTTGCGAAAAGATAGACTGAAGGTAAGAGTTTAAAGAAACTCCAATTTTCTTCTCACCCTGTAGTTTTCCACCCTCAGGTAAATACTCAGAGGCTGCTGGGAGCTCTGTCCTGCCCATGCCTGGCACAGAGCACACGAGAAGTTCAAAATGCTTTGCTGATTCTGTCTGTGAATTCAAAAAGCACCTCAGTTTCATGGCCATCCTCTCTTCAATAGTCACACCCTCACCTTGACCAGGAGGGCTGGAAATGAAATCTGGCAAAAGCAGCTCAGACACACCAGAACCCAACCAGAGCACTGTCACCCACCAGCCTAGGGTTCATTAATACCCCTCTGGAGAAGCAGAGGATGCTGAACCACCTAGGGTTTCTCTGAGGAGCTTTGCATTCTTGGCTTTAATATCAGGTCTTAACTGACTGTGAACCACCTTCTCACAGGAGCCTCTGCTGTTTCTGGTTGGTCCTTCCTGTTGCCTGCAAAAAAAAAATCATGAGATCAACTTTAGTTCCAGCTGGGGCTGTCAGTGGGTGTCTGGCATCTCAAGGCACAGGCTACTGGTCTGAATTAGTTTCTTTTTCTCTATGCAACTAAACAACACTATTCAGCAGGAAAAATAACTAGAAGGCAAAGTGAAAGGATGAGATAAAAGTGAGAGAAAAAGTGAGATGAAAAGTGAGAGGAAATAATGTTGGTATTCTGATTACAGGCTGGATGTGACAGTGTAGGTCAGGTGTTGGGAGAGAAAAGGGAAGAGGGAATTCTAATCCCAGGATGGGATTTTTCAACAACTGCCCAGGTATGAAGAAGCTACAAGTCAGCAAAGTGTTTTTGACTCTGCTGACTCCAGAAAGCCAAAGGGAGCCACTCCCTGTGGAGACAATGGAAATATTAATTAGTATTTAGCATCCTGTTAATTTTACATGGAAAGTAGCACAGTGACAGGTCTCCCTCATGATTTAGGGGAGGGAAGCCAGCACTGAGGGTGACAGCTGGGATGAGGGAACAGAGAGGTAAAGAAATGCCAGTATCACTGAGGTGTGAAGTAATTTAGGCTTAACTTAAAAGAAAGTGGATTGAAATGCCAGAGTTAAGCCCACAGGAGGGGTGTGTGAGTGAGGGGAAGGAGGTGTGGGATGAGCAGAGCAGAACAGCACTGGCAGTGCAGTGGTTTAGGGTCTGGAGGTAGGTTTGGATGTGTTTTATGGTATGAAAAACACTATTAAAGGGTCAAGGACTTTTATCAGCTGGCCCACAGCAGCTCACTGTGTGCTCAGCCCTCTGCAAATGCCAAGTGATGTTGGCACAAACTGCAGGGAAAGATATTGAAGCTAAATTTTACATTTTATAGGAGTTAATGCCAATGTTGGTAACCGCAGCCCAACTGTTAGTCACAGCTTATTATGTGGCCACTCAACCATGTGTCTGAACTTCCCAATGTCCAGCCTACAACCCATATGGAAGGATCTCAGCAGGCACTGCACACTGTGCTGCCAAACTGTTCTAAATTCCTGCAGTTATGGTGCTTTTGGGGGACTGACCCAGCTCCAGCCTGTGTTGGCTCAGGGATCTTCATGCTGTTCCTCCCTGCACAGTGCATATATGCCAAGTGTGAATTAATGATGAAGGGAATTGTGTGGAAAAGCACGCTCTAAATCACTTTATTACCTGGAGGTTGTTTAAACCCTAGAGAATAGCCCATCGTGAAGTAGATAATGTGTTTGAAGCAGGATTATGGGTGATGGGTTTGTTTTCATGGGGAAAGAAAGAAGTTATGAGATGAGATAAAGGAGGTTTTCTCACTCCTGGAAGGATTAATAGTCAGTGGGAGCTTTTCAGCCTAAGCATTCCCTGCTGTGGATGAAAAGTGATAATGTGCAGTAAAAAAAGGTGAATTCCTCCGTGATTGAATTTTAGGCTGGAAAACATATCATATTGAAAATATTTGAATGGACATAATGAAGATGAACTTATTTCCATGGAGACATCCTTCAGAGGCAAGGGGGAACTGTTTGTGACAGCACAGAGTTGATGTAAAGTTTGGTCTGAAATACAAGGAAATAGAAACAGGTGGTTTGGGGTCACTGTCTCATATTGGGGGTAACCAGCATCTTAAATTATTAATGGATGTATCTGCAGCAATGAATTCCACTGGTTATCAGTAGTTTCTAGCCTTTTATTCTGGAGCTGTAAACTCCCTGGAAAAAAAAAGTCCAGTAGCCACATAGACCCCACAGCAGTAGATTTAAGCCCATGGATGCTAGACTGGCTTTTCCATTTGCTTTCCACAGGCCCTTTAGCAGAATTTTGTGGGATTTCCCTTGGGAATCTCAAGCCAGGGATTGCTGGTCACTGTTCCTGGTGTGCTGTAGAGTCAGAGGAAGGAGAGAGGCTCCTGCAGCAGGTGGTTCAGGAGGCAGTTAAACCAGTTTCCATCTGGAAGTGAGGGGAAGGAGAAGAAATCTCCTTTGGGAGAAACCAAACATTGGAAGAGAAGGCAAATGAAATGGATCATGAAACAGGTAGGAAATTTGCACCTTGCTCTCCCTCTCATTCTTGCACAGTTGCTCTCATCTCTCCCTCACTCTTCTGAATTCCTGCCAAGATCATAAAAACCAGGTAATGTCACATTCTGTGCTGTGGAGATGGAGCACTCGGAGTGTGACAGAGGGAATAAATCCTGAGGGACAAAGATAAAAGAAGATTTGCTCGAGAGAGGAATCTTCAAATATGAGGTGCTTCTGTCTGTCACACTTGCAGAATTTTTAGTGAAGTCGTCACAGAGCAGTGCACAGTCCTGGCATGGTCCTGGATGGGCAATGTGGTGCAAAAGTTCCCCTTGGAAAACTTCATTGTTCTGTAATAAATATGAACAATCAACTCCGTGATGTTGGCAGCACAGTTAATTTTTGTGACTCTCCAGCCAGTGCAAGGGGCATCTCAAGACCTTGGTGTGGAACTGCTGCATTTTCATTTGAAAATCTTTAATTTGTCTTAAGTGTACAAAAGACAGTTAACCCGTTTTTTTAGGAAAATAAAGGTGGCCGTGTGGCAAAAGTGGCAACATTTATTCACCATAACCACTGCCATTGGGTCAAAAATTCCATATTCCTGCTGTGTGAGGGCAGAACAAAGCACTGCAGCTGCCCTGCCCAGAGAGAGGAGCAGGAGGAGGCAGCTAAGTCAGAGAGACAGATGTGAGTAATGAGGATTCTGTTAACCCTCCTGCACTCCTGCTTATTTAGATTGCAGTCTTCTATAGCCATACACACATAATATACAACTTCAGTGCAAGTGCTCTTTCTTTCCCTGTTCCCAAAAATACCTACAGCTCTTTTTCCTCGAGGGTGAGCCAACAGCATAGCGAGCAAAGCCCAATTTCTGCCATTTTGGCAAGGACCACAAGGAAAATCCATCATGTATTATCTGTTCATTGACTTGGAAAAGGTATCAATCATCTGCCTCATATGCATACTTGAAGAATGTACAATTTGCTCAAACTGTCAAGCAGAATCATACATTTTCATATACCACCAAATCCTGGTGGCACGGAGTGTGATGGAAAGGGAAAAAAAATACACAAAAACTTGCTGATTTCCAGTGACCTCTAGTCTCTAACTTTTATTTGCTGTGTTAAAATATTTTAAAAGTTTCCCTTGTGAAAAAAAAAAAAAAAATAAACTGTGCCCAGAATATCCTACAGTTTAATGTTGGACTAGCAGAATGTGAAAACCTGGCAGCTTTTCCAGTTTGTAAAAACATGAGGGATCTAAATTAGACTTTCCATCCTCATCCCAGTTCATGCAGCAGATTTTCCAGCACTATTCTGTTTTCAACCTGAGCCTTAAAAGACAAACTAATGCAGCAGACTGAATGCCAGATGCTGGTGTTCCCATAGTGTTTCCTGGCAGGGGGGGAAAAAGGATGAAAAGGGAAAAACTAAAATGTTTTTTCTCGGAATTCAATTCAGTGAGCTGTTTCTGAGCAGTACAAACATGAGCCAGTCCATGCCACTCTGGAGGTACAGGGTGAAGATGATGTTGGTGTCCCTTGGGGTCCAATCCTGATATTTCATGTATGAGTACCCAGGAGTGTAGTGGTTCCTTTAGGGGACGCAGTTGTCACAGAAGGAGTGTTCCAGTGGAGATCTGGTCCCCTGAAATGCCACTCTTTGGGACACCCTGTGAGACACCTCACGTGTCTTGCACTGTGGAGATGGATTTCCTTGTGTGAGTACATCATCTTTCAGTGAGGACCGCCAGGAACTCTTCTGTGTGAAATAATGGGAAGGAGTGTGTCTGGGGGGATGGAAAAGGAAGTGGGGCCAGCAATTTACAAGCTTCCATTAATTTAAATACTCTGAGACTCCCCAGGACAAACACTGCTCAGTTTTTCACATTGCTGACAGTCAAACCAAACTTCATGTGCAGGACTTCCAGTACCTGGAGCAGAACTGCAAATACCCCCTCATTGCCCCACTAGCCCTTCCTTGAATTGCCAGCATTTAAACACTGTACTCCTATGCCAAGAGTCTGAGCTGCATCCTTAACACATCCCTTAACCCATCCTGACTAACTGCAGTGACAAAATTCACTCCCACACCGATTCCATCTCCTCCCTCCCTGCACCGACCCTGTCAGGATCCAAATGTGCCAGCATCACTTCTTGCCAGGCTTGTCACCACTTCACACAGCCATGCTGTGGCTGCCTCTGGCTGAGCAGTCTGCCCTCCCAGCTCCCTGGGTGTGTTTTTGGGCAGGGAGGAATGCTGCATCCTGCCCTCCCAGCTCCCTGGGTGTGTTTTTGGGCAGGGAGGAATGCTGCATCCTGCCCTCCCAGCTCCCTGGGTGTGTTTTTGGGCCCTCCCAGCTCCCTGGGTGTGTTTTTGGGCAGGGAGGAGTGCTGCATCCTGCCCTCCCAGCTCCCTGGGTGTGTTTTTGGGCCCTCCCAGCTGCCTGGGTGTGTTTTTGGGCAGGGAGGAGTGCTGCATGCGAGCGAGTCTCTGCTGTTGCGATGCCGCCCCCTCTCCTCCCCCTCGGCCTTTATGGATTACTGGTGAAACTCACTTGTACAGTTTGGATGTTTGATAGATAAAGCACGTGCGAGAAAAAAAAAAGGAAAAAAATATAAATACAAAACTCTCAACACTGTGCATTCAGTGTCTTTTCTTTCTAGCTTAAAAGAAGGAAGGTAAATAATGTCAAGTCAATGAATATCAGATATATTTTTTGACTGTACATTACAGTGAAGTGTAATCTTTTTTTTACAACTGCGAGTCCATCTTATTTATTCTTGTAAATGTTCCCAGACAATGTTTGTAATATGGGCTGTGTTGCAAATCCATAAAATAAATCTGTGATCTGAGATTAATGTTTTACTAAGAGACTCTTGTACTTGTGCCTTTTCTTTGCACTTAGAGGAGACAGGGCATTGTGAGCAGCACTGCTGGAAATGATGGGGTGATTGCATGACAAAAACTAAGACCAGCATCTTGTCACAGTGATGGGCTTTGCATGATGGTTGTCACTGAGGAGATGAAGAGCAGCAAAGAGAATTCAGCAGGCACTTCAGCCTAGCTGCAGATTTTGTGTCAGTCCTCTCAGAAAGGCTGTGGATGTGAGCTAAGTAGTTTTGAAAATTACAGTCTTAGCAGCATGGGTTACAGCAAAGCATATTTTTGCAACTTTTTCTCTCTAGCAGGTATTGCTGTATTGTTTCCTTGGTAGTCAGTGCTGAATGGCAATTGTTGACAGGTTCCTGAGATTATTCTGGTGGTTTCCATAGATGGACTGTGCTGGTTCAGCTGGGCTAGAGTTAATTCCCTTTCCAGCGGCTGGTTTGGAGATGGGGTGTGGATTTGTGCTGAGCACAGGGTTGATAATACAGATATTTTTGTTATTGCTGAGCGGGGATTGCACAGAGCTTTGTTTGTACAGCCCTGCTGGGGTGGGGCTGGGGGTGTGAGGGAGGCTCGGAGGAGGCACAGCCAGGACAGGTGACCCAAAGCGACCAAAAGCAAATCCCAGACATCATGCACAAAGTGGGGGAGGAACAAAGAAATGAAGAACATTGGAGTGATGGTGTTTTCCTCCCCAAGTATCCAATTAGTGTGATGGGGCCCTGCTCTCATGAGGATGGCTGAACCTGCCCAGCCATGGGAAGTGGGGAATGCATTCCTTGTTTTGCTTTCTCCTGGTTTGCACAGCTTTTGGTTTCCCTCTTTATCCCAACCCACAAGCTTTCTGGCTTTTACCCTTCCCATTCCCTCCCTGATCCAGCTGGAGGGGGCTGAGGGAGTGGCCCTGTGGGGCTTGGTTGTTGCTGGGGCTAAACCATGACACAGAGCCATGGAAATCACAGAATCATGGAATATCCTGAGCTGGGAGGGACCCACAGGATCACCCAGCCCAGCCCCTGGCCCTGCACAGACACCCCAAAATCCCACCCTGGGCATCCCTGGCAGCGCTGTCCAAAGGCTCCTGGAGCTCTGGCAGCCTCGGGGCCGTGCCCATTCCCTGGGGAGCCTGGGCAGTGCCAGCACCTCTGGGGAAGAACCTTGCCCTGATATCCAGCCTAAACCTCCTCCAAACACTTCCATGCCATTTTCTTGAGTCCTGCCATGGGTGACAAGACTGAAGAGCTTGGAGCTGTCCCTTCACTGCTCCTTGTGGGAAGGTTGCAGACCTCAGTGAGGTGTCCCTTGCATCTCCTCCTCTGCAGGCTGAACAAACCAAGGGACATAGATATGGAAGGGATTTAGTGCAGATGTGTCGTGCTGCCAGACCCAGATTGTGGATATGGCTGCCAGCAGTGAGTGTTCTCACACGTTTCTTGCACACATTTCACGTCTCCTGATCTTCCACACGTGTCCATCAGCAGACACCAAGGCAGTGCTTGGCCCCTTCAGTCAGTGCAAAGCAGTAGATTGCAGGAAAGGGAGCAGATGAGGCTGCCCTGCTCTGCAGACAACTTCATTCCAGGAACACGAGCAGGAGTGCATTGAGATTCACAGCTGAGGGTGTCAAAACAGGAGAGTCTAGCCATGCTACACCCCTACAACACAGCTGTGGTAAGAACTGCTCCTCTAGGCATTGTCCTTTAGCCTTACAGAAAAAAAAATTAAATAAATTTTATTAACAAGAATACATAGCTCCTGGTTTTGTTAGAGGAGTTGGAGTCAATGATCCTTGTGGGTCCCTTCCAACTCAGGATTATCTATGATTAAAGCACTGTACATGTACCTTGGAAGCATAATTTACTATTCCTTTCTATGTCATTAATTTCTTTTGAAAATGCTTAATTTTAATTCTTCATTGCTATGAAAAAAAGCTGTTTCTGCTCTGGATGTTTGGTTCAGATATGGGTGTTTTGCTTTTTTATTGGTCTGATTAAGCAAATCCCCTGTTTTAATTGTGGTGAACATTCAGCTACAACTGTTTGTTTGAAGAGTTCATTATAATGAGGTCAGAGTGTGTGAAACACCCTTCAGAGTTATTGTTATACCAGCGAGAGTATTAGAAGGAGTTGATACCAAAAACTCCCCTCATCACTGAACTGTCAGGCTGAGGGGAAGTTTTACTGAGAGTCCCAACTGTGTAACAGAGACAGTTGTGTGCTCACTGTGATTAATTACAGTTCAGCTTGGCACTTCATCTAGATTTATCCAAAATTTTGCTGACACTTGAGATTAACAACAGGTTGCATTTAGGGAAGGTAAACAGCAGAGACAGCTCTGCCATGTTCCAGATGGTCTTATCAAGATCTGCTGAAGCACCAGCACTGAGAAACAGCCCCAAATTCACCTTTCTGTCCTCTCATCTGCCCAGCACAAGGATAACAATGGGATGAAGCTGCTGGGGAAGACAGATGGAGCAGCCTGAAACCCACTGGGGTTCGAAGTGTTTCACACCCTGCTCCTGTGGCTGCTGCATGCCAAGGTGTGAATCCACAGGTGTTTCATCCAGGTCAGTGGCTGCCCCAGTCAGCAGCTGCTTTTCCATCCATCCCCTTGGCAGGCAGGATCCTCGTCCTGCCCCTGCTGCGAGGGCTGTCAGGTTTGACAAACTCCCCAAGCTGAACCTCTAAACACCAGCTCCCACACCGAGCTGAGCTGCAGCTGTTGTTTGCCAGCAGACTCCAACACTGGGACTTACTCAGGCTTGGTTCCTTACATGATGGTTAGAACACAAAACTGTTCAGGTTGGGAAAAGTCCTTTAAGACCCCCAACCACTCTCACAGCACTGCCAGGGCCACCACTAACCCATGTCCCCAAGTGCCACATCCACATGGCTTTTTAATCCCTCCAGGGATGGTGACTCCACCCCTGCTCTGGGCAGCCTGTTACAGGATTTGACAACCCTTCTCCTGGAGCAATTTTTCCTAATTTCCAATCTAAACCTCTCCTGGCACAACCTCGAGGCCATTTTCCTTTGTCCTACCACTTGTTACACAGGAGAAGACAACAAGTTGTCCAACTCTAGAGAAGGAACTAAAAAAAAATGACCTGGATGGTGAAGAAAAGATCTCTGCAGAGGTGAGTCTGTCTTGGATAATGCAGCCTGAGGCACAGGGGTTGGATTGGCCCTTGAATGGGCCTGTTTTGCTCCACTGCTTGAGTTAGCTCAGGGACAAACACCAATTCAGGCAACTAATTTTGAGATGGCTGCAGTGAGACGTGAGGTGTTCCCTCTTCAATAGAAACCTGCAGGAAAATGACCTGTGTCATAAATGAAATGGCACAAAGGCAGAAGGAGCAGATTTAATGCTTCTTGTTTGTGCTTGGAAATTCTTCTGATCTGTCTATCTTGGCCACTTCAGGCTCTCTTCTTTTGTTGTTGAATCACATATTTGAGAAACAATTGAAAAATCTCTTTATTTATAGTGTTTTATATTTATTTTATTCTACCAATTTAAAATTCTACTCTGTGTTAATTTTACTTCTGTACACTGAGGTAGAACCAAATAAAACCAAATAAAAAGAGTTCTAGTCTTTCTAATAATGACCTTGTTTCCTTGTGAGTGATTTCTGTGGCTGTTTGGGAGTGTGTCATATTTCTCACTAAAAGTGTTTTTATAAATGGCTTGTAAAGGTTTATCCATAAAGTGCTAATATTTATATATATATAGTGAATCAGTAGCTACAGGGCTTTTATGTTACAGGTCAATGGGGTTACTTAAAAGTCTGTAACATTTACTGATGTGTTTATAAACACCAATAATGCACTCTTTATGCCAAAGTCAATATAATATTTAGTACCCTGTTATTAGTACATTGTAAATGATAGACTGTTAAGATAAACTATAACCTGATGGAATTTTCACCAACATGGTGAAATAGCTTTTTTATTGCATATATAAATGGTTGTCTCTAAAACAACTGTGAGAGACAGCCTGGCTTGCATAGAAAAATCAGTGAAACATACAGAACCTGATTCTGGAGATGGGTAAACCCAGAAGCTTCCAGCAATAATCTTCTTTGCAGGATGAATGTGAACACTGGTCTGTGTAGGATCAAGAGACTGAAGAGTTTGTACTAAATATCCTTTTATTTGAAATTTCCAGAGGCATTCCTGGGAGCATCCTTTCCCTTATGTATCATGAGTGAGTGTGCTGAGAAGGTGGGAGAAGTCAGCAGGTATTTCCTGAGTCTGTTACACTGGAAACTCTGAGTTCAGTTCTCAGATTCACTGTGGATTCACCACTGGTTGTTGAGAAAGCTGTGTTGGTGGTACACAAAGTGATGAGTTTACAATGTCCTGTCTTGGTCCAGTCCTGAGCATTGGATATCACAACTGGGAGGGGATATCTGGATGGATTTTTCTTCCAAGTAATGAGCTGGATTTGAACTTGGTGCAGACTTTGTCCATCCACACGGTCCCTGTAGGACTTATAACCCCCCAGCTGAACATGCCAAGAGCACAGGCAGAAAGAATCTCCTTTCAGGACTGACACAGCCCAGCTCTGTGCATCAGCCTTGGAGATGAACCTGTTTGATCAGCAGGGAAGTGACTGTGTGTGTGACTGTGTGTGTGTGACTGTGTGTGTGTGACTGTGTGTGTGACTGTGTGTGTGTGACTGTGTGTGTGACTGTGTGTGTGACTGTGTGTGTGACTGTGTGTGTGACTGTGTGTGTGTGACTGTGTGTGTGTGACTCTGTGTGTGTGACTGTGTGTGTGACTGTGTGTGTGTGACTGCGTGTGTGTGACTGTGTGTGTGTGACTGTGTGTGTGTGACTGTGTGTGTGTGACTGTGTGTGTGTGACTGTGTGTGTGACTGTGTGTGTGTGACTGTGTGTGTGACTGTGTGTGTGTGACTCTGTGTGTGTGACTGTGTGTGTGACTGTGTGTGTGTGACTGTGTGTGTGACTGTGTGTGTGTGACTGCGTGTGTGTGACTGTGTGTGTGTGACTGTGTGTGTGTGACTGTGTGTGTGACTGTGTGTGTGTGACTCTGTGTGTGTGACTGTGTGTGTGACTGTGTGTGTGTGACTGTGTGTGTGTGACTGTGTGTGTGACTGTGTGTGTGTGACTGTGTGTGTGTGACTGTGTGTGTGACTGTGTGTGTGTGACTGTGTGTGTGTGACTGTGTGTGTGACTGTGTGTGTGTGACTGTGTGTGTGTGTGACTGTGTGTGTAACACTGTGTGTGTGTGACTGCGTGTGTGTGACTATGTGTGTGTGACTGTGTGTGTGACTGTGTGTGTGTGACTGTGTGTGTGTGACTGTGTGTGTGTGTGACTGTGTGTGTGTGACTGTGTGTGTGTGACTGTGTGTGTGTGACTGTGTGTGTGTGTGACTGTGTGTGTAACACTGTGTGTGTGTGACTGTGTGTGTAACACTGTGTGTGTGTGACTGCGTGTGTGTGACTGTGTGTGTGTGACTGTGTGTGTGACTGTGTGTGTGTGACTGTGTGTGTGTGATTGTGTGTGTGTGACTGTGTGTGTGTGACTGTGTGTGTGTGACTGTGTGTGTGTGTGACTGTGTGTGTAACACTGTGTGTGTGACTGTGTGTGTAACACTGTGTGTGTGTGACTGTGTGTGTGACTGTGTGTGTGTGACTGTGTGTGTGTGACTGTGTGTGTGTGACTGTGTGTGTGTGTGACTGTGTGTGTAACACTGTGTGTGTGACTGTGTGTGTAACACTGTGTGTGTGTGACTGCGTGTGTGTGACTCTGTGTGTGTGACTGTGTGTGTCACTGTGTGTGTGTGACCCTGTGTGTGTGACTGTGTGTGTGACTGTGTGTGACTCTGTGTGTGACTGTGCGTGACTGTGTGTGTGTGACTGTGTGTGTGTGACTGTGTGTGTGTGTGAGACTGTGTGTGTAACACTGTGTGTGTGTGACTGTGTGTGACTCTGTGTGACTCTGTGTCTGACTGTGTGTGTGACTGTGTGTGTGACTGTGTGTAACACTGTGTGTGTGTGACTGTGTGTGTAACAGTGTGTGTGTGTGACTGTGTGTGTGACTGTGTGTGTGACTGTGTGTGTGACTGTGTGTAACACTGTGTGTGTGTGACTGTGTGTGTAACAGTGTGTGTGTGTGACTGTGTGTGTGACTGTGTGTGTGACTGTGTGTAACACTGTGTGTGTGTGACTGTGTGTGACTGTGTGTGTGTAACACTGTGTGTGTGTGACTCTGTGTGTGTGTGACTCTGTGTGTTTGCACTCAGCTGTGTCCTCTGACCAGCCTGGCCTAGCGGACCCCACATTTTGCAGGGTTATTGGATTGCGTGGCCTTTAAAGGTCACTGCCAACCCAAAGAATTCTCTGGTTGTTTCCTCCTCCCAAAATCTGAGCACCTGAACCCAGTGCTATTGCAAAGCTCTGTCAGCAGAGATGGCACAGCCCGGAGTGCTGACAATGAGCCAATGGGTTATCTAGGAAAATGCTGGTGGATGTGCAAAGATCCAAAATTATTGTTTATTCTGGTGCTAGAGGAACAATCTTGCAAAGAAAAATAGGCTCTGACAAAGGAGGTAATGAGCAGCCCCAGCTCTCTATGCCTGTGTGTACACGCAGTTGAATTATAATTGCACTGTGGCTGAATGTGCACATTCACCAGTTGTATCAGCCAGCTCCCAGCTCAGTCTGTGACAGGAGAACATCACAGCACGTGATACTGGCTCCTGAGTCTCTCGGGATGTGAAGGATTAGCTGTGGCCTGAGTCAAAATTAATATCAAAATCCCAAATAAGCACTTGCTTTGCTTTGTGTCTGCTTTGGATCCTAAGGAAATTGCTTTTTTTTTTCCCAGAAGTTGTGTGTATAAATGATGTTGCTTTTTATGGATTTGTTTTTTGCTTATTCCGTACCATTTGTAGCACTGCCTCCATTGCTGCAGACAGAAACTTTGCTGAAGAATTTTGGAGAAAGGTTGGTTTGATGTTTAGGGAGGGGTTTATTTTTTCCAGTCATGCCAGTCATCCACACACCCTGTAACCCATCTTCTGCACAACACTGAGAGCTGCTGCTTCCTCTTGTGCTGCTGAAAAAAGAGCCAAGTGCCACGATTCTGGTTTAATAACATTTTTACACCAAACTCTAGAGCCTGAAAGCATTTTATGATTAGTGAGACCTGCTGGGTGTGTTCACTGCTTGCTCTGCTACTGGTATGTGATCCTTTTGTTTGAATATGGCTCAATTCAGCCATATTCACTGCCTAAAAATGCCATTTTCCTACCAGATGTTGCAAAAATAACACCCCTACCTCTAAAATTCCTATCATCCTGCAGCTGAGTGAGGACTGAAGTGTGAATCTGGGGCTTGGCCCAAGCTCAGGGAGGGAAAATGAACAGCAAGGGGGTCTGGGGAGGAGGGCTGTGCCCACATCAACCCCCTCCAAACCTCTCAGGTAAGTTATAGCCTCTCACCATCCTCCATCCTCAGCTGTCCTAGGAAAATTGTCCCCTTCCCCCATCCTCCCACCCCTTTTTGGACAGAGCAGCTGCAAAAACTTTCATTGTGCCTTGGTCAAGTATTAAGTCAAAACTCAATTTGGGCTGTAAACATGCAAATAATTCTCTTTGACAAACTCCTGCTGCTGCTGCTGATTACGTGAATCAGCTTTGCAAGTCTGGAGATTTAATTTGTGCAAATTGCAGCTGGAAAACCATAGGACCAGGCTAAAAAGACAGACTTACACAGCAGAAATATAAAGCAGACAGTAGCTTGCTGGAAGAGAACAGATCTCTCTCAGTACCTGTTCTTCTGACAATTTTGGGGCTGAAAGGGTGTTGAATAATGTCACAATTTTATCTGCATCAGGATGTGGAAAACAATGCCCTTTCTTTGGTGCTGCTATGTTTTCTTTTCTGTCTGCAGCTTTTAAAGTCATTTTCCTGCTGTGGTCCCCGTGTGAAAGTGCAGGAGCAGTGCAAGATTGGAAAGCGGGGTCCATGAGGAGATCAGAGAGGAACATTTATTCCTGGGAATTGTACTAGAATTTTAGGGAGATAACTCCATCACTTCAGGATGTAATTATTTGCAATTTTCTCGCTCTTTCACAGACCTCTGAAAAAAGGAGAGGCTTAGAAGTTATCAGTCCCAAAGCCAGCTCTGAGGGGTTGATAAGAACACGCTGCACCCTTTGAACCTGAGGGGCAACCTGAAGAAAAGGGTGTTGCAGATGGATTTAACCTCTTTGGCAAATGCAGCGGAAAGATGGAAATGAAATGTTTTCCTAACACGTTCCATCCAATTTGAAACAACCTGAGCTCTGAAATCACTGTCTGGTGCCTTTCCCTTCCCTGCTTTGGTGGTCCTCACTGGAAAGCAATTTTCTTTGGTCATGATGCCCTCGTGGGAAGCTGCCCACTTGCCTGGGTGGTGGTCAGGCAACAGCTCAGCACTGGGTGCTCCAGCAGCTTGGGAGATTCCTGGGCATTTGGATTAAATAGCACTTTGATATTGCTGGCCTTTTGCACCTTCATTTTGGGGTGAATTCAGGCTTATTTTTCACTTACAAGTTGTGTAAATACTGGTCAGGAAATGTATCTTTATGCCTTTTATAGCTGCATGTCCTACATATGTGTATAGAACATATATGACTTAAAAACACTGCTTATATATGTGTACAGATGTGTGTGTATAAATAGATTTTATGCTACCTGTAGCTTAACATAAACCTGCAACTTGTTATACAGCATCTCATATATATCTATACACAACCTGTAAACTGTATTTACACATATATATGTATATAAATATATTTATATGTAAATACTGTTATGCTGCTTCCTGTGGGGTTATCCAGCAAGCTGGGTGTTATCTTGGAAAGAGTTATCCAGCCAGGATGCTCACTGGAGTGGTACATGGTGGAAAACGAGTGTGGGGAGTTTCTTCATCATGACAAAACCCCATTGTGATGTGTTGGGAGTTTCCTCCCAAACCTTCCCAAAATCTGCTGTCTATTCTGCGTGCTTCCCTTAGCAATATCCACACTCCTGGCCCACAAGGCTGAATCATTATGTGCCAATGTCTTATAAACACAATGTGATACACAAAGGCAAATCTGAGTTGTCCTGTATACCTCTACAGTGTTAAAAGTAAGCATTAAAACAGGGCTCAAAGTCCCAGAAATATTCAAATAGTTCAGGATCAGGTGGATGGGTTAACCCAGGTGTGTGGCTGCTGAGGTGACAGAGATTGAGTTTTTGCTCCAACCTCACATCCCAGTTGAGTGTGGAACATCACAGAGGCCTAGACCCCTTTTCCCTTTCTGCTGTTCCCAGTGCCCAAGCATTTCCCTCAAGGTGAAAGCTGGGACTTTAATTTACAGCCCTCCTTATGGAGGAATATCTGTGTTTCAGGAGGGGGCCATGTTTGTACATCAGCGTGGCAGGAACTGTGTGCTGAGCAGCAGAGGAGGCTACCAGGTGGTAAACAGAGAATTTAAATTTCTGAAAGCTCTCCTAAACCTGTTCAAATCTCTGCACTGTGCAGATAAGGCCAAGCTGTTGTATGAGCTGACACAGTCAGAACAAACTTCTGGCATATGTGCAGCAGTTATCGAATTAGAATTGTAAAACACCTATTTCCCCCTTCCTTTTTTTTTTTTTTTTTTTAATCAAGGTAGGAGCAAGTTTGAAAGGATGATTTGTGTTGTGTGTTTTCAGCTACAAACAAGAAAAAAAATCAAGGGTTGGAAAGGAGGTGAGGAATCTGAGCAAACACAAGAAGTCTGATCTAATTAATCTGGTTGCCTCAAAATGTCATCCCCATTTTACCTCAAATACATTTTAGTCTCAGGATATTACAGATGTTAGTGTTGTTTAAATGAGGGAAAAAAGAAACATACAAACTTTTCTCTGATGGAATTCTTCCTTCTGGGAAGGATTAACCTAAAATGTGCACCGTCAGTCTGTGCCTAAACTGACTTTTACCTTTATCTTGGTGATAAAAATGTACAATAAGAGAGAAGCAAGTGGAGTTTTTTTATTTTATAAGTGGGTTGTTTGGGTTGGTGCATGCAGGTGACAACAGGCATTGGTTCTGCCACCCTTCAGGACAAAAGGTTTGTTCCCTTTGTCTCCACGGCCATGTTGTAGTCTAACACCCCTAAAAACTTCAGAGACTCCCATTTCCACCCAGAGAACATCAATATATTTTACAATTCAGGTCTTAAACACATACAAAGCAAACATTGCTGCCTTGTGTTGGGTGTCAGTCAGCAAAACAGCTCCCAGCAAATGCCACTCTCCATCTGCCTCATTTCCTGCTTCCCTGTCCTCCCTGAGACAGGCTAATTGCAAAGCTCTGGGTTGTGTTTGATGTTCTGCCTCTAAAATCTGTGCCACGGTCTGGCTCTTGTTATAGTAATGCTGCAGGTAAGAAAAAGAAATGTATCAATGTGGTTTTTGATTGCAAAGGTACTAATTTATTCTGAAACTCAGGTGTAGCCATGCTTCTTTAGAAATTTATGAGTTGGAATTTTCTGGTTTGATGTTACAAAGACCACTTGAAAGGAATAGGAAAAATACTGTGTGTATAAGGTCAAGTGCATTATTCTGTGGTGGTGTTTTCAGAACAAAATGCTGGGATGTTTGAAGGTGGAGGGAGCAGGGCAGGACCTGGAAATGCTGTAAAATGGACAGAATCAGAGGAAAAGAGTGAAAGGACTCTGAGTAATTTCTTTAAAGACATGTGCCACCCACATTGTATCAGCTGGATTGTAAAGACAACCCCCTGACTGTCATTCAGGGTAACAAAAAACGCTGTTCCCCTGGAGCTGCTTCTTCAAAAAGGGGCCACAGCCCATGGGGAAAGGACCAAGGGAGACCACTGAGCTCCCCTGGCCAGAGGTTCTGTGTGGGAGCTCACAGGGAGGCTGCAAAGCTGGGACACCCCTGCAGGCAGCTGCTGGAGAGAGGAACCAGAGAGGAGCACGGATATTTATCCATCTGTGGATGCTTTAAAGCATAAATAGGCAATGCCTGATTAGGCAGGAGGTAAGAAGGAGGCCACTCTGGGGTTCCTTCAGTCCACCCTTGATGCTTGGTCACCAGTGATGTTCTGTGGTGTCACCAAGGCCATCAGTGCCACAAGGGGTGACCTTGTGCCCCTGGTCTTGAGGGGGAATCCTTGTGCTCAGCAAAGGGGAAGAAGATGCCAAAGGCTGCCATTGTCACAGGACTCAGATAGCAGGAGAAGAGGTGTCAAAATGAACTAATGAGCATGGTTAACAAAAACAAAACTGCTGCCTCCAAGCCAAGCTTTGCCTGCTTCAGTTTTCATCCTTTCAGCTCAATATACTGATCCAACTATGACCAAAGCAGAAAATTATATATTTTTATTTTTAAAAAACGTAAACAATAGCATTTTACAAATGCAGACATTTCCCTTTGTCCAGAAGGAATGAGTATTTTGGCTCCCTCCACAAAATGTAGCTGCCAAGTGGTGTTCAGCTACCATCTCAGCTTCATGATCCCCACAGCAATTATGCCCCAAAAATGTAATCCTTCTGCTATTGTCTGCCTGTGTTTCTTTCTGACTGCATTTCCAAAACAGTTGGAGATGAGGACATTTGTTTGCTTTAAAACTTGCTGGATGACATCTCAGCCTGACTTCCAGCACAAATGATCAGGGGAGGAACTGATTCTGCCAGGGAATATGAGGTCCCACATCCTCACAAGAAGAATTCTGCTGAGCCTTGTGTAAGGCTGTTGTTCCTTTTCTCCTGATATTAATTTACTCTGCTTGCTTAGCACTGTTAAGACTCTGCACAAACTTGGTTTTCTTTTGTCCCCCATTGCTCTGACTCTGTCCTGAATACAAGAGGGCTCTTGGGAAGAACATCCTGTTGGGCTGTCATGTTAAACAGACTCTATATCCAGATAATAATGATGAGAACTCAATTATATGGGGCTGGTGGGCAAGTAAGAATGATTTCTCAGCACAATTCATGGCTTTATACCACTGCAGACAATCTGAAATGCCTATTTCTGGAATTGAGCCTCCCATTCAAAGGACTGGTGTTTGGTGGTGTTGATGTGTGTGCATTGGAAAGGAAAAATACTGGTAAAAATCAGTTTTCTGTTTTTCCCTTTACTGGAAACCCAGACTGTTTTCCTTCTGTTAACTCTCCTGGAAGTCTAGAGCTGCCTATTACCTTGGGCTGCAATGGCTTCAGTGGGGTTTTATCAACCTTTGGCCCTGTTGCTATAAAACCCTTCCATGTTTTTGCCAAACCTCCCTCTGAAAGATTACTTTTGCTTGGAGGATGCCAATAAAGGAAATTGCTTTCACAAAGAAAGACGTAGGAAGACAACCCTAGACCCCTTCATTTGGATTTCCTCCAATCTCAGATTTATCGGGACTGAAGAGCAATCCCAAATATATGATAAAATGCAGCGTGATCCCAGCAGTGCCATCCCTCTGGGCAGTGTTTCAGTGCCTCCTGCCCCTTCAGCTTTTGAGAAAAACGTTTGAAAAAAAAAAAATCCACCCCCAGGCAGGCAGCTGAGGTCCAAAGCGCTTGGCACAGGACTGCAGTGGCCGTGGGGAGGGGACGAGCCCTGCCATCCTCAGCTGCCACGGAGGAGAAATCCCAGATGGTGAGGGGCAGCCCTGGACCCTGTCCCCCGTGCAGGTGGCCCCTGCCACTTCCTGCCATCACAGGAATTCATTCTTTCTTTAGCTGTGGGGCTTTCTGCCACTTTTCTTTCGCCCCAAATCCCTTTGTGTGATGGGAGGAGCAGCAGATGCTGCTGGAGCAGCTGGAGGCTGCTGCGTGGTGTCATAAACCTGGAAAGAGGAGGCAGAGGAGGCAGAGGAGGCAGAGGAGGCAGAGGAGGCAGAGGAGGCAGATAAGGCCTTGTCTTTGTGCACAGACTGGAGTCTGCTCCAAAAGAAAAACCGAGCAAACTCAGGGAGTCAGTGGGAGCTCTGTTCCTGTCCCAGGCTGTGCAAATGAAGGAACCTTCCCTGGTTCCTGCCCAGATTTCCTCGAGGGAGCCTGGGGAGCTGGAATCGGCCCCAGGAGCTCCACGGGAGGTGAGAACTGCCGCAGGAGCTGCACATGGCTGCACATCCTGCTGCTGCCAGCTCTGCTCAGCCCCTGCAGTCCTGCAGCAGGCTGAGTGGCAGGCAGGTGACAGAGTGTGAGAGCACATAAGGAGATCTACTGCGTGTTGTCACCACGTCCCTCACCTGGAGCCAGCTGCAAGGGCACTCGGGGCACCTTTGCTGCCCAGCTCCCAGCTGGACCAGCGTCTCCAAAGCATGGCCTGATAAAGCATCCAGAGCATCCAGAGTGTCCTGGGTGTGTCACGGGGCAGGGGAGTGAGGGGTCAGTGCTGCACACACACTGACACCTCACCCCAGCCTCCTGCACTGGGATGTGGCCCTGGAACGGCTTCTATCTGCATCATAAAATGGCTTTTATCTGCATCTTACAATGGCTTTTACCTACAGGGAAAGGGGCAAAAAGGCTGGGGAGGGGAGGTGGATGTGATGGAAGGGAAGGTGCGGGAAGGTGCGGGTAGGGAAGGGAAGGTGCGGGAAGGTGCGGGAAGGTGCGGGAAGGGAAGGTGCGGGAAGGGAAGGGAAGGGAAGGTGCGGGAAGGGAAGGGAAGGGAAGGTGCGGGAAGGGAAGGGAAGGTGCGGGAAGGGAAGGGAAGGTGCGGGAAGGGAAGGTGCGGGAAGGGAAGGTGCGGGAAGGGAAGGGAAGGTGCGGGAAGGGAAGGGAAGGTGCGGGAAGGGAAGGTGCGGGAAGGGAAGGTGCGGGAAGGGAAGGGAAGGGAAGGGAAGGGAAGGGAAGGGAAGGGAAGGTGCGGGAAGGGAAGGTGCGGGAAGGTGCGGGAAGGTGCGGGAAGGGAAGGTGCGGGAAGGGAAGGTGCGGGAAGGGAAGGTGCGGGAAGGGAAGGTGCGGGAAGGGAAGGTGCGGGAAGGTGCGGGAAGGTGCGGGAAGGTGCGGGAAGGTGCGGGAAGGTGCGGGAAGGGAAGGGAAGGGAAGGGAAGGTGCGGGAAGGTGCGGGAAGGTGCGGGAAGGTGCGGGAAGGTGCGGGAAGGGAAGGGAAGGGAAGGGAAGGGAAGGGAAGGGAAGGGAAGGGAAGGGAAGGGAAGGGAAGGGAAGGGAAGGGAAGGGAAGGGAAGGGAAGGGAAGGGAAGGGAAGGGAAGGTGCGGGAAGGGAAGGGAAGGTGCGGGAAGGGAAGGGAAGGTGCGGGAAGGGAAGGGAAGGGAAGGGAAGGGAAGGGAAGGGAAGGGAAGGGAAGGGAAGGGAAGGGAAGGGAAGGGAAGGGAAGGGAAGGGAAGGGAAGGGAAGGGAAGGGAAGGGAAGGGAAGGGAAGGGAAGGGAAGGGAAGGGAAGGGAAGGGAAGGGAAGGGAAGGGAAGGGAAGGGAAGGGAAGGGAAGGGAAGGGAAGGGAAGGTGCGGGAAGGGAAGGGAAGGTGCGGGAAGGGAAGGTGCGGGAAGGGAAGGGAAGGGAAGGGAAGGGAAGGGAAGGGAAGGGAAGGTGCGGGAAGGGAAGGGAAGGGAAGGGAAGGGAAGGTGCGGGAAGGGAAGGGAAGGTGCGGGAAGGGAAGGGAAGGGAAGGGAAGGGAAGGGAAGGGAAGGGAAGGGAAGGGAAGGGAAGGGAAGGGAAGGGAAGGGAAGGGAAGGGAAGGGAAGGGAAGGGAAGGGAAGGTGCGGGAAGGGAAGGTGCGGGAAGGGAAGGGAAGGGAAGGGAAGGGAAGGGAAGGGAAGGGAAGGGAAGGGAAGGGAAGGGAAGGGAAGGGAAGGGAAGGGAAGGGAAGGGAAGGGAAGGGAAGGGAAGGGAAGGGAAGGGAAGGGAAGGGAAGGGAAGGGAAGGGAAGGGAAGGGAAGGGAAGGGAAGGGAAGGGAAGGGAAGGGAAGGGAAGGGAAGGGAAGGGAAGGGAAGGGAAGGGAAGGGAAGGGAAGGGAAGGGAAGGGAAGGGAAGGGAAGGGAAGGGAAGGGAAGGGAAGGGAAGGGAAGGGAAGGGAAGGGAAGGGAAGGGAAGGGAAGGGAAGGGAAGGGAAGGGAAGGGAAGGATGTGCAAAAATATCTGTGTCCCTAAGATCTTGGATCCCTGTGTTCCCTGAGGGGCCCAGAGAGGTTGTGTGGAGCTACCTGGTTCTGCCTTCAGGGAGCTCTTCCAGAGCTGAGCCCTCCACTAGTAAATCCATCACATCCTCTGTTTTTCTGGTCTGGCTGGTCTCCTCTGAGGTCAACCCAATCAAATCACTACTATTCAAGATTTGAGAGTGCAACAGAAAAAATAGGGGCCCCATTCTTTTTTGATAACACATTCTTCAGATTTGCCTTGTAGTTATCAAGATGCTTTTCTATATGCATCAAAGCAGGAATAATTTCACTTTTCTTCTTTGAGTAATGATTTTGCCTTTCACTTTTTTTCAGTTACATTTATCTTCAAGGCATTGATTTCATTCCCTTTTTAAATTTCTTAAACTTCTTTCTGCTTGGCCTTATTTTGTAGTGATTCCGAATGAATTATCCTGGCTCTGTAATTATTTTGAATAGACACTACACTTAACATGTAGTGCCCAAAAAAAGGTAAAAAACCTTAGGCTAAACTCTTCTAAAGACAACTTCTCCTGCACCACTGGAAGGTTTTTTTAAATCCTGCTTTGGTAATAGTTTCACTGGATGCATTAACTGGAAGGTTTTTTGAAATCCTGCTTTGGTAATAGTTTCATTGGATGCCCTGGAAGGTTTTTTTAAATCCTGCTTTGGTAATAGTTTCACTGGATGCATTAACTGAAATCATTGATTGTTACCTCGTTCCTTGGAGCCATTCCTAACCTTTCCAAATGGCAACACTCACAGGAGCCCCTCAGAGCTGGTGTCCTCCCTTGCCTGCTCTGGGTGCCAAGGGAGTGCATGGGAATTCCTGGAGATCAGGCTATCTGATTTAATTCTCCCAGATTTCAGGTGGAAGCTGGAGCCAGCAATTCAGCTGAGTGAGTCCCTTGGAAGTGCAGGCATCAGGCAGCAGCAGGGCTGGGGAGAGCAGGCAGAGGTGTTCCTGTCAGGGCAGATTTGCTGGGCAGGTGTTGAGCTGCTTGGACTCCTCAGAGCAGCACATCTGCACTGAGACCACACAGCCAATCATGCCAGTCCCTGCAGCCACGGGGAGAATTTATTTGCATAAAAGAATTTTTATTTACATAACTTTGGTGTCCAGGACTGTGTAGCCAGATCAGATTATATAAATCAGGACTAGAGCCCTGCCTACAGAGCATCCTATGGTTATTGCCTTGCATATTCAGAGTCATCAGAAGAGCAGACCCACCTCTGGGACCCCAAATTAGGTGGCCTAGAGGCTGGACATGGCCAAATGGAGCTTCTGGACTTTGAGAGTGCTCCCAATCATGAGCTGTAGGAAAAAATAATAACTTGTGTGATGGTACAAACTGTACTAGAGAATGTCCCCAAGTGCTTTTCATTTTTTTTCCCCTTTCATTATTTTGTTCTTCCATCCTTTTATGTTTTATGTGATGGTTCTAAATGTTTCATTGTTAGCTCTGCTCAAACATAATTTCGCACAGAACAAGCAGCTGACCACCAAATCCCATCATTTGAGATGTAATGTTCTCTGTAATAACAGCTCCATCACGGAGCCTGTGACAGTGATGGCCCTGGCTGTTGTGTCAGGAGAGAGGCAGCATTGTGACAGGGGCTGGGGTTTTATTCTGGTGGGAGAAAAAAGTAATAAAAAACTGTGTGCAGGAATTCACGTCCATTTGAGTAATTTCACAAAATTACCAGTGAGAAAATTAACCCGTTCAGACCTAGAAGAGAGGTGTTTGGAGCATGGCACACATTTGACACCTCAGTACACCTATCTAGGCCTCAGAGAATCCAAAATACCCATTGCAAATCCTGAAGTACAGGTTTCTTGTCCAGAAAGGGGCCTGATTATGGAATAAACTTCCAGAAAAAAATGGACAAGGCCAAATTCTGAGTGACTCAGGAAACTGCTGCAGCTCCATCCCCTGTAGGAAAATGGAATTTGCTTTCAGCCTCCCTGGAAATCAACACACGTGGACTCACTTCCCATGGGAATCTGAGTACACAAAAAATGACAAAGAACCGGGAGCCCCACGGAGACTCAGATTTTGCTCATCTGCTTTGCATTTCTGATGTTCTGATACCATGGTGATGGGCAACAGCAGAAAGAGCTAAAACAGAGTTTAAGTGTTTTCAACAGCTTTCTCTTACTAAGTGCACTTCATACTATCATGAGAAAGTCCTCTTGCTTTTTCTCTTTTTCCCACTTCAAAAAAATTGTCTAGTATGTAAAAGGTCATTTTAAAGAACTTTGCTTCTCTATAAATTACTGGATTTTATAAAAACACTGCATATAAGTGATGATTTCTTATGTGTCTGTATTTAATATCTTCCTTTTAGACTCCTAAGAGAGGGCCTTTACCAATTTCCTCAAAAAGAATGGGCGAGGGAGACAAATGGAGAGAGAGGAGACTGCGCTGCATTTTCTTCCTGAATTTTCCATGAATCTTGAGCACAAAAGGAATGAATACCCCAGAATAATTGGTGTAATGATAATAAAGAAGACAGAAAAGCCTTATTTTCTAAAACCTGTGTCTGTTCCTTCTCTTTGCAGTGTTGTGCATGGCCCAGCTTGGTATGGGTGCAGCTTCTCCAGGGAGATGCACTTGGGTAGGAATTGGTGAGTTTTGTAGGATTTTGCTGCTTTTTGAATACATTTTATTTTCTCTTTGCCTTCTGGAGCTAATATTATGCCTGGCTTCAATCATTTTGAAGGCATTTGAGGGCTCTGTGTTAATTGGGAGGGTTCAGTTTATCAGTGCTTCTATGTGAATCCACAATGTGATGCCAGGGTGCCAAACTGGCAGCACTGGGAGGTGACACTGGGCTGGCTCCCATCCTGCTCCACACAGCTCAGACTCTGGGCATAAAAAGGGGGTTTTAAAGCCTGAATTTAAAGTCAAACCCCATCACTTTCTGTTATAGAGGCATTCTGTGTGTAGGATGTGCTGAGCCTGTTGCTGCAAGGAGGCCCCTACCTTTCATATTTTTTTCATATCTTTCTCTTCCTTATTTCCCCTTCACCTTTCAGTTTTCCTCTCAGTGCTCTGGATAACTTCTCCTTCCTTTGGTGCTGTTGCAAAGCTCAATGGCCCATTCTAATGCAATATTTAGGTGCCTCCTGGCTATGGTTTAAAAGTTGCTTTAACATTTTCTGCACTAACGTGGATTTTTCTTATAGCCCAGCAATTCTCAGTTCTTAGCCCCTTAGGCTCCTGGAGTTCAGACTTCCAGAGCCAACCCAAAGCCCCAGATCTCAGTGGCTCACACCTCATTTTCAGCATCAGCTGTTTCATCTGACAGTATCTCACCTTTTTGCATCATTCAGAGTTGGTGGGGGTAGTTCCTTCTTGTTTTACAAGTGCTAAATGGCACTAGGAGGAAAAGGAGCATTTATATGGATTTTTTGCTGTATCATTTGTGTGTGTAACAGAGGCTGAGGATGAGTTCGAGGCAAGTATTTAAACCCGTGATGACAGAATTTGAAAAGACTCTGAGAAAGCAGAATTCTTTCTTTTGCCTCTGTGCAACAACTGACAAATCTCCCTGGTTTTCCATCTCCTACTGAGGTCCTGGAAACAGCAGAGGGGGAGCTCTCAATGCCTTCTTGAGATTATTCCATCTCAGATGTCACTGAAGCACTGCATAAATTGCTCCTAAGAAAGCACAGGATCACTTGACCTTTCTGAGGCTCACAGTGGCTGCTGTGTCATCTACTCTTCATTTCAATGCCATTCTCAGGGGGGTGAAGCATTTACTATCATCTGCTGCTCCAACATTTGGGGCAGTGCCCTGCTTGCTCTCAGGCCTGTCAGTCTTGGCAGGCCAGGGGAAATCTCTGGGGAAATTCTGGAGCTCCGAATTTAACAGGCTAATCTGCACCCCAGTGGAGCCTCTCAGTGCTTTCAGGGACTTTGCTCCTTTGAAGTCTGTGATTTCTGAACGTGGGGGATAGGTGAGGATTACAGTCTGGGTTTCCTCCTCTCACTCACCCATTCACAGCATGCCACGGCTGTGGTAATGAAATGCTGGTTATGGATTTATCCATGCAAAGCTGGGATACACCAATAACCCACTTTGTAGAAGAAGAGGTGAGAAGGATTAAATGATTTCTCCTGATTAATGCATGTGGGGTAAAGCACTGCTGAGAAAGGCAGCTGAGCTGCTGCTGCTGCTGAACTCTGTTCTGCTCGGGGCTGTGATCCTTCCCCATCCTGTTTCTCCTTCTGGTGATCCCACAGCCCTGCTGAACCCTGGACAAGTCCACTGAGCTTTCTGAGCTGAAGAACACAATTCTTTTTCCTTGGGTAGCAAGGGGCTGCAGGGTGAGCTGAGGGTGGAATGGGAGTGTGCAGGTGCCTGGCCAGGGGATGACCACGAGGCCATAAACCATTTCTCCAGTGGCACCCACAACTTTGAGGATCAAGACCTAGATGTCTTCCCCTATCCCCTGTCATTCCCAAAGTTCAGATAGAATTCCTTTATGGAAGGCACCTGGCTTGAGTGAACAAATAGGTCATTCATCCCAAATTCTGAGACACAGCTCATTCTCCATCTTGGCCTGTTGGGATGTGTCATGCAAAGGCTTAATTTGGTGGTGTCTTGACTTGTTCCTTCAGTTCCAGCTTTGTCCACAGGGTAAATAATATTTACAACAGTGGAACAGGCCCTTTTCCCCATGCTGGCCACCCAAACCCACATGGCCCCTTCAGCATGAGGCACAAGCTCCCATCACAGGTTTAGATTGGGTATCAGGATGAAATTCTTCCCTTTGAGGGGGGTGAGGCCCTGGCACAGGGTGCCTGTGGTTGTAGGATTAGGGATGGCAGTAGACAATGACAAAGACTCTGTGTTCTCAGGAGGCAAAGAGAGATCTTTATTTTTGCACCATTCTTTTAGCTACATTTCTGAGAAAGAAACACTTTTGGACACTCAGAACAACATCCCTTGACAGTTTTTTCCAGGTAAATAACAAGTTAGAAAAACACCACCTGCTAATGGTTTTTCACCTCCCAAGGACTGTTTTAGATTCCTCCTCACACTTTCCCAGGCCAGTGTGAGAAAGTTCTGTGCCTCGATTTCTCACAACTCTGCTGCTGCCTGATTTCTCTCTCTGGTCAGGCTTTCAGCATCCACAGGTGCCCAGGGCAGACACCACCACCCCCAGCTGCTGCCCCTGTGCTCCCCAGGGTGCAGGCAGCCCATCTTCCTGGCAGTGTGGTGTGTTTGTAATCGATTAATTCCACACTGGAAGCACACCCATCACTCCTGCAACATATGGCAGCTAATCTCTCCTTAAGCAGTTAATTAGGCACCATTTATATGCACGTCGGCCTTTGCACGCCAAGGCAGCTGCGATTCCTGTAGGAAGCTGTTTATTCTGGGCTGTCTTTCTCCTTTGTGTGGAAAAATGAGATGTTTCCCATTCCTTTGTGTATGTTCTTTTCAAAGAACAGGTGTACTGAGGTGCTGCCGTAGGTGAGAGAGTCTTTAGGGGGCTGGGTGCAGGTTGAGATGAGCAGGGGGTCAACTTTTTGACTCTGTTCATGACTCACAGAACCATAGAAAGGTTTGGGTTGGACCTTTAAAGATCATCTTGTTCCAATCCCTGCCATGGGCAGAGACACATTCCACTAGACCAGGTTGCTCCAAGCCCATCCAAAACTTCCAGGGGTGGGGCAGCCACAGCTTCTCTGGGCACCCTGTGCCAGGGCCTCTGCACCCTCAGGGGAAAGAATTTCCTCCTAACATCCAGTCTGAACCCACTCTCTGTCAATTTAAATCCATTCCCCCTGTCCTAACACTACATGTCCTTGCAAAAAGCCTCTCCATCTTTCCTGCAGGCTCCCTTCAGGGGTTGAGAGGCTGCAATTAGGTCACCTCAAAGCCTTCTCTTTTCCAGGCTGAACAACCCCAATTATCCCAGCCTGCTCCTGCTGATTACAGGGGGCACTGGTTAATTTGGCAGGAATTGCCCACGCTGTGCTCTAGGGAGGGACAGGCATGAGGTGCCTTGGCAGATCTGATCGGGAAAACTTATTTACAAGGCATTTGCATCTTTAAGGAAATTTTCTAGCCAGTATTATTTATTTCTAAATTAAGGAGTATTATCATCTCCTGCATTTAAGACTTCAAGGATGTTACTGCTTGATCTTGGAAAAAAAAAAGAAAAAAAACCTACATGGGCTTGTGCAGGATTTGGACTTGATGGTCTTTGTGGCTCCCTTCCAACTCTGGTTATTCTACAATTCTAAGTTCTGCACTGGCAAAATTGGAGCTCTTTTCTGTTAGGCACTCTCCAAGCCACCCCATGTGCTGAAGAGCACAGTTGTCTCTTCAATGTGCTCATAATAAATATCAAAGGCCATGAAAGTTTGGGACTGGAAATGAGTTTGCTTTTCCATTGTGAATGGGGAGGTACAGCAAGGATTAATTAAGATCTAGGGGTAAACATGGGGTCTGGATTCCTGAATGTCAGATTCAGTGCTGCAGCTAAGGATATCTTTGTTCCCTGGCTGAATTTCTGCTTTGCTATCGTGTGTCTGACGTCTGGATGGCATTCCAAGAACTTCAGAGGGAAAATGTGTAATGGACAATCAATAAACTCTTTGTTGGGGAGATTTCCTCCTACCAGGATGATAAAAGCAGGATCTGAAAAGGCATGGGAAGACATCTCAGAGCTGTTCATCCATTATGGCTGCTGTTTATTTCCTGAGATTGGAAGGGAGAGCTCGGTGCCTGAGCTGCTTTGGAGATGCAGGAAGTGCACGTTGCTGCACTGCCTCCAACTTCGGCAGAGCCCTTGCAAGCCTGTGACAAATTACTAATCAGTCTGCAATTTTTCACCCCTGTCCTGTCTCTGTTTGGCTGTGCTCTGGTGTGATTGTAGCACATTCCATCTCCCAGCACCCTGTGAATGATCTGTCAGCCCCACTGAACGTGGAGCTCCCTCCTGCATCCCCTGAGCTGAGCCCAGCCTGGGCTCCCTGCACCTGCCTGAGCTCGGCCCAGGAGAGGGCTGAGCCTTCCCTGCTCCCTCCACAAGGGAGGCAGATTGCTGAAGTCAGAAGTGGAACTAAAAGGCTCAGAATTCCCCCACCAAGCTCAATTTCTCCCCTTCACTATAACAGTGTGTAGTGTTTCAAGTGGCTTCAGATTTTCCCCATTTTTTTCTGTCTTCTATTAAGTTAAATGTTCTTTTTCTTTCAGAGCAAGTATAAATCCACTAACTCCAAGTAATACACAGCAAAACAATGTTGTAACATGATTGGTTTGCCTAATCTGCCTGTGAATGGTTCTTTCCCCACCACCAGCCTCATTAATCCAATGTAATTTTTGTCTCTTTCCTGCAGTGATGGGTTTTTTGTTGTATAGAGATGAAAAATTCCATTTTTTCAACATAATGTATCAGAGATTTCTCTGTGAATTCTTCAGAATCCTTCTGAGGAAAGTCTGAGACCCAAGGTGCAGCAGGATAAGGGGCAGCTGTGAGAGGATTTTTCATGGTCCTTGCTCATCACCCTGCTTGAGCCTCCCCTGGATCTGGGTACAGCTGCTGTGGGTACCCCGTGCATGTGCCAGGAGGACCCTACCACCTCTGCCAATGTCCCCACAGCCTGAATCCCCAGGAGAGTTCAGCTGCAGGAAAAGATAAATTGATGGAAAATCTACTGAGGCCAATTACTGTGAAGTTTCTAGAAGAGTGAGTTGCAAATAACACGAGGAAAAGCAGCAAGCTACAAACCAACATGACAAGGCACCTTCATGTACCAGGGACAGATAAATGGGAAGGAAACTTGCTTTTTAATTTTTCTTTTCCCCAGCTCTCACTGCAGTGCCTCCAGGCTGCCTTGGAGTAGCTGACTGAGTGCATCACTTAGCACATGGGACAGGTTTGTTCCTTCTGGAGGCACAGGGACATTCCCAAGGCTGCTCCCATTCATGGGCTCTCTGCTGCCCATCACATTTATGCCATTCCTGAGCCAAGGGGGTGAAGGGATGGTGCTGAACAAGAGCCAACAGCTCTTAGCTGACTTCCCCTTGGAGTCTGAGGGGGTGGGATTGCTGTGGGATGTGGCACAAAGGTTTCCATCCCAGGAGCAGAAGGTCCTACAGGCCACAGGGAGCAGCACAAAATCAAGAAACCCTCAGTCACGGCAGGAGACACTGCACAAAGGGGCTGAGTGATTAAACAGGTCCTGCTGGCCTGCAGGGATGAGGATGTGCTTAAGGAGGTTTGAGTCACCCAGCCCCCAAGTGAAGGAAACAGGTGGGATTATTGTGGTGGCTGTTTGTATGGCAATGTGACATAAGGGTGAAGATAAAAGGCCAGAGGCTCAGGAGAGAAGTGGACTCTGTGTCAGCTGGGAGGAAAAAAAAGAGATAAAGAAGAAAGACAGCAGAAGGAGCAGGGGTGAGGGAGTTGAGAGGCTGCTACAGCTTGAAAGGACCATTAGAAGTGCTACTATATTAAATGGGGAAGGGCATCAAGGGGGAATATTTTGCTTTTTCAGAAGTTTTGAAGAACTGTACGAATGAAGTGAGGTGAGCAGGCAAGGTCAAGAAGGCCAAAAATGAGCAATGAGGCAGCTCTGCTGTTCTGACAGATACATGGCTCTGCACCTGCCACTGCCCAGATGTGGGACAAAGGCGTGAAGCAAGAGGCAGAAGATAAATAGTGGTGCAGGAAGGCTTTAAATTACAAGCGATCGATTCCTCCGACATAAATAAAGTTTCTTTAACCTCAGTTCCCCCATGAGTCAGCATTTCGGGCTGGAAATGACTTACAGAAAAACCCAAGAGGTGTTTGAGGTGTGACTGTGAGTGGATGTGAAAAAGGCATATTGTGTGTGTGGCTCTATGCAGATATTTACTATATACAATAATGCTGGGTAGAAAAGTTATGCTGTATTGACATTTGAATAATATAGTAAATGTAGTTTTTAGCATTAAGTTTTAGTAATAAAAGAATTGTGTGTAAGATATTTTCTTTAGCTCAAGAAGGAAAAAAAAAAAAAAAAAAAAAAAAAAAAAAAAAAAAAAAAAAAAAAAAAAAAAGAAGGGAGAGGCCCAGAGGTGTTTCTCAACAGAGATAACAGTTACAACAAGAAGAAGAGAACCCCCCCTTAGGACTTTCAGAAGACAAGAGGCATATCTCCCTGCATCCACAGAAGCCACCTGGTCAAACCAGACTGAATCCACAAGGGCCACCTGATCGAGCCAGACACCTGGACGCCAAAGATTAGAAGAGGGACTCTGGGCAAACGGGTCTGTCTTAAGATAAAGATTGTACAATCGTGAAATTTTGGTCTTCAAAAAGGGGACATTCCTCCCAAAGAGGGCCCTTCTCCTTCACAGCCTTTGTCTGGGAGGGAGGGGGGACGGTAGACCCAGGCTACCTACTTTGCTCTTATTTGCCTCATTATTTGTCCTGTCTCTGAAAACTTTTTAAACTTTTATTATTGTATTAATTTTTTTGTAACCAATTTTTATTCTTTATTAAATTTTCATAAATTTCAAAAAGTGAGTTATTGGCATTTATCACAGTGGAGAATGTAAATTTAAGGAAAACAGTGCTTAGTGAGTGGGGATGGAATAAGAGCTCTTAACAGTTCTGTAGTTTAACAGGCTGTGAGTGTGGCAACATTCAGAAGGATTTGCTCCCCAAATTAGGGCTCCAAACTGCTGGACTTCAAGGAGAATCTCTGCTCATTCTGCCTCTATTAAAGCTGAGATCTTTTTTCAGCCAGGCTGTCAAGGGGCTGAACTTTGCAGGCTCTCCCAGACCCACCTCCTTTGCAGAAGCGTGCAGTGCTGACACCTGACTATTAACCCATGAACCTGGCGTGGCAGGGACTCACCTCCACGGTGCTGCCACTTCAGTGAGCCAATTTCAGCTCATTTGCACACATAATTTTCTGCCAAGGTGACATTATCGAGCACTCCTGGTGATGAGGACATTATTTAGGCCAAGGGAAAAAAAAACATAAACAGAGGCTGGGAATCTGAGCTGAAGATAAGGTTGTTTGACAATGGAACACAGCAGAGGGATGGTTGTAGGGCAGAGCTGCTTTGGTCTCTGGTTGAGATGCCTGTAGGTCATAAATCCATGGAGGTCAAACTGCCTGGATGACACCTATGGCCTGGTTTTACAAACATTGCTGGATATTTGTTAAGGGTTTATTTCTGCTGTGTAGGTTTTGCGTTGGTGGGGGTGGGGGCTTTTGTTTGGTTTTGTGGTTTTGTTGTTGTATTTTTCCTTGCTTGTTTTGATTCTTAAAAACTGGGAAAGGACCAGTGCAGCTCCCCAAGGCCCCTGACTGCCCCAGGTCCAGCTCAGCCTGAGCCAGTTGTTACTGCAAAGTAAAACATGTGATTTTACATCCATTTGTTTTAAAGGTCACATTTTCCTGCTTGTAGAGTTTCTACTATAGATATTTTACTAGCCTGCAGAAGCCAAAAATCTCTCTCAGCTCAGTGGTCCTAAAGGAGAAAAAACTGAGGATGAATTTAAGCTCCCTGCTCACATTACCCAGGATCAGGAAAGGTGGGAGGTCCAGACAAGCAAACAGGGTGTGGAGGAGCTCATAGGAACTGCTGGAGCTGAACTTCCCAGTGCATTCTGGAGGTCAGAAATCCCAGCTGCTAATCACAACTCGTGCTCTCAGCCTTGCAAAACCCCAGGGTCTGCTGGGCAGGAGGTCTCCTGCAAGAAGGAAAAAGCAGAGGGGAAAGGCCAGAGGAGCTGAGATTGATCTGCCATTTCTTGTCATTTTGAACTATTAAAATAAGTGGGGGAAAGTGCCTATTGTTAAATGCTGAAATAAGTCTCAATAATTTTCTATGTTTCTCTTGATTTTCCAGCATTAGCTGTGAGTACTTTTAATGACCCTTTTTATGAAAACCTCTTCTGGTGTGGGGGAAGTTATTAAGCCTGTTACAAAGGGATTTTATGGTTTTAATTATAAACAGGTAATAGAGTCTATGCAAAAATTACCTTTTGACTTTGCAATAAAACCCATTTCCCCCAAGGTAAGAACTCCATAAAGAGAGAATTACATGGCAAGGGAGTGGAGGAGTCAGCTCTGAAATCACAAGGTGCCTCCACAAGAGCAGCTTTCAGGAAGCCCTGGGGATGCACTGACCTCAGCCTGTCTGTCTGTCTGTCTGTCTGCTGGAGGCCAAGGGAACAGCAGAGGGAAATGCAAGGCTCAGGCTGTCTCTATTTTAGAGCAGCCTCAGGACTCCATTAACCTCCTTATCAGTCACATCTGGACCTCTCAAACCCCACAGCTGGAGATGGATGCACAGTGGAGGGATGGGACAGCTCTGCTTTGTCCCTTTCAGCTGAGCAGTGATGCCAAGGGTGGAAAGAGTCACTCTCTTCTTTCTTTCTTTCTTTCTGGATAATAATCCTGATTTTCTTGCTGTGATTTATCAACTCTGCAGCAGAAATTTCATGTGTCTTCACCACAGAGAAAGCCCCTGCACTGCCAAAGCTTTCTCTTTCAGAGCTTTCCACCACAAAGAAATAAGACTTTTCTGCTAGCCCTGATCTGGGGAGGTTGGTCAAACTCTGAGCTCTCAGTGCAGCCAAGGCCAGTAGCCACCACTGCCCTTTTCTCTGTCTTGAAGGGAAAACAGTGTTTTGCCTCTTGATGTCAAACATTCATTTTCCTGGTTATTAGAGAAGGCATTTTCTTGGCACTAAGTCCCAGTGCTGGCGCTCAGCACTGAGCTCAGCCGTGCTGCTCCTGCACACTCCCTGTGCCCTTCAGTAAGTCACTCCATTTTCCATTTGCTCATTGTTTCTCCCCTCTTCCTTCCTTCCCTTCCTCGCCTGTGCACACGGAGGGCAAGCCTTTGATGAATGGGTTGTCTTTTAGCATAAGGTCAAGTGATCCAAAGAGACTGAACTGCTGTGACTTAATGAGTTAATTACGTCACCTGCCTGTCAGCAAGACCTGATGGAGGTGAGCTCTGAGCTGGCTCCTGCCAGGGGACACAGCTCAGTGGTTTAAAACCAGAGTTTGTGCTGTTTACAAGAGGCTACTGCATTTCCAGATGCTCTAGTCCAGACCAGCTATCCGTGCCACCTACTAGAAGTCATTAGTTACTTGACTAAGTTGATACCCAGTTGGTCAATATAAATTTTAATTCCTTCTTTCAGCTGGAAAACTGAGAAAGAAAGAGGTGAAGAGGAAAAAGCACAGCAGTGGAAACTGTAATTTGCTGTCTTTTAGCTCTCCCTGTATATCATTTATAAGGATATATAGAGTGTTATGGCTCATCTGTATCCCTCTAATCATTAATGAGATGCTTTCCATGCCCTAAAGTTAAAGTCATAAAAGTAAACTGTATTTTCTACTGCAAGTCCATTTCAGTTCTTTATACAAATGTTCTGTTGCCCTTTGTAATGTATTTGCTACAAATCTTGACAGCATTATTTGTTTTGTTTTTCTATCTAAATGTGGTGTTGAGTGGAAATGGCCTCATTATCTCCCTATTTCTAAAGAGAATTCACTGTCTTTAAAAGGTGCTGTAATAACAGCCCTGGAGATAGAAATCCCTGTTCAGGGGGAAGACCACAGCACAGGCAGGCAGACCCAGCCTGCCCTTCCTTGCTGAGCTTTACTGATGAATGAGCTGCTCTTATCTGTGCTGCTCTTGTGGGTGCAGCAGGCAGGGTGTGCTCACCCACACCTCATCCTTCCCCTTGCTAAAAGCAGTGCCAGCTCAAAGACTCTACCAAATCCAGGGAAGTCAAAATTCATTTTGTACAAACCAGGTTCCCTCTTTTTTAACCTGGAGACAGTTAGTGTGTAACAAGCTGAGCCTTGTTCTTTTATTTGTAATGATCACACTGATCACAATTGCACCTGACAGGTAACAGAGCTAATACTGCAGCAGGCTCTTGGCTGCTTTGAGCTCTCATCCTGACAGTGTTTCTGGGGCTCTCTTGGATGTTTCCTTGCTTTCCTTTGCTGCACTCTGCTTTTAAGCACTCCAGCAAGCTGCAGTCCCAGCAGTCACATCCATAACCGTGCTGCAGCACCAGGGAAATCCTCCAGGTCCCATTGCCCAGCTCCAGCAGGGCTGCAGGGCTCTGCCCTGGGCAGGGCTGTGCTCAGCTGCACTGTCACCACAGCTGGAAAAGAAGAGTTTATCTGTCCCACCACTGATCCCAGGTAGATCCCCAAGTGAGATTTTCCTTTCAGATTGAAGGCTGACTGCTCATTTTTTGCTCCTAATCTCACTTTTACCTCTCAGTTCACCTGATATCCAAAGCAGAACACATCTTTCACAAAAGTGGATGTTTACAACTCACAGGCATAATTTTTAAAACACAGTGATTGCCAAAGCCTGCTGAATGAAGAGCCAGATAGGGAAGTTTTTCACAGCTTTAGAGCTAATGAGTTTTAGACATTGGCAAATACTGACTTTTTAAATTAGAGCTGCTATAGTTCAAAGGAGACAGATGGTTTTATTTATGAAAAGTGGTTTAAGGACCACACACAGAGGACTACAGAAACACAATGTGTTGTTGGAGACCATATATCATAAAAGGTGATATTTAAAACAGTCCAAATTTCCCATTCCCCTTTTCCTCCTTGCCAGCCAAATTTGGTGCAATGGCTTTTTGAAATCCAGGAACATTTACACTGGTAAAAACAAACACAAAACAAAAAGAAACTTTGAGAGGTCATCTTCAAAGCTGAAAATACTGGAGAGTTCACCTTGGGCCTGAATCAAACCCCTTTGAACTGACTGATGTTAATGACAGTGTGATTCTCTTCCATCCATACCCATCATCTCCAGCCACGGAGACTTGAGGGATGGATGCTTTGTCTTGTTTCCAGGTTTGTCTTACACAACAGCCAAAGCATTTGGAGCACAGAGTTCCTGCTAGAAAGGCTACAACAACCATTTGCCAGTGTTGTATTTAAACCTCAGTTTAAAATAAAACTTGATCATAGTTTAGGCCAAAGTTGCAGAGATTTCATCTGCTGCTTTTGAGCAGAACTCAAAGCAGTAACGGGTAACATTTTGGAGAGCAGAGAAGGAACAAAACCATTCTTGTTCAGAAAATGGCCCTCATCTCACAGGAGAGGTGAGAAATGAGATAAACATGGAGAGGCTTTTAATTCACCCACAGAGCATCCAGATCTGCCTCAGCCTGGAGGGATTCCAGTGGGAAAGAGCCCCACTGGAGGCACTGCTGGGAAGGCTGCTCCTGCACAGAGGGACAGGGAATGTGCTAACACTGTGATGGGCAGGACTCTGAGCCCTGTGCTTGGTTTAAAATGAGGATAAAATCATAACCCAGACTAGCACATAGCTGTTTGTGCTCTGAGGGGACCAGCTCCTCGTAGGGGAAGGTATTTGTCTCCTGCTGCTGTTATGTTCTTTGCCAGCTTTAAGAAAACTCCAGCAATCTCTTTGCTGTCAGCACAGCATATGTCTGCTCTGCTCTGCTGTTATCTGAACAGAATGCAGGATGGAAGCAATTTCCAGAAAGCACAGCAAATATTAACACATGCAGAAATGCAGGGCACAGAGAAAACATCCCAGCAGTTATTTGACTCTCCTGAATGTAGTGTGGCAGCTCAAATATTCATCAAGTTCATCCTGCTCCCAACGAGAAGGCAAATTCTGAACCTTCAGTTGTACCAAGTGAGTCATTTGTCTGTCTTGAAGCCTCCACATGTCAGTGTTCTTTTTACATTTGCCTGGTTTAGTGCAAAGCTGGGTGAGCTGCACTGCTGTGTCCCTGCATCAGAGTCTCTGGCACTCACGTGGCCATTTGTGGCTATCTGAACAACAGAGGTCATTGGTGTAAATCATCTTTTGTTTTCTAGAGTGTGGGAACAGCCTTGATGCAGTTATGTGGGTCCTGCAGAGGACTCCAGGGTGATCAGGAAGTTTTGGAATCCTCATCTCTGGAGACCATCCCAGCCCAACAAGCCAATGAGCAACATGCTCTGATCTGACCTGCCTTGAGCTGGCTCCTTCCCCAGCTGTTGGTGGAAAAAGCAGTGTGTGGCAGTGGCTGAATTTTTGCCACCCCACTGTCCTGAAAAAATGCATCCCCACAAGAAAAGCTGCTGGTTTCTGCTGGCAAACTGTTCCAGCCAAGGAAGGATTATTTCCTCATCCTAACCCAACACACTCCTGTCAGCCTAGCACAGAACTACCTTAAACATCAGTTTCCAGTGCTGCTTCTCCCACGTCACCTGGCAGATGTGTAAAGCATTTGTAGAGGGGAGATTGGAGCCTCTGTACCAAGTGAATCCTCAGTCCCCAAGCAGCAGAGGGGCCCTGATGGTGCCACCTGCGCACCCAGGAGGAGGTGACAGCCACCACTGCACACAGAGCCCTCAGCACCCCTCTGGTGGCCACTGCCCACAGTGAACTCCTCAAACCATGGCTGCAGCTGGAGTCACCATCCCCAGCAGTGTCTGAGGCCAGGAAAGGTCTGGTCCCTGTGTTAAAACCTCCTTCTCTCAGGCTTGGTGGCTGCCCCACCGCCACTGGTGTGCTCTGTGGACAAGGGACAAAGAGTCAAACAGACCTAATTAGCACAGCTGGTTTGATAACCGAGATGCCAAGGCAGGAACAAACACAGCTTTGAAGATTACAGAAGATGGGATTAAAACCTGCTTACGGGAAGAGAAGAAATTCAATCAAACTTCTGCAAGCAAAAGATGATGTAAAATGTATGAGTTCTCTGTATGATCTTTAACCTGATTATTGTAGTGGAAAATTATTAACCTTCCTGAAATGGTATATAAGCTTTTGGAAAATCTGAGCAAAATTGAATTCTGATCACTGAATGAGTCTTCCCATCTATCAATTGTCAATGTTCTCCATCCCTGGAATGCTCAGACCATGTGTGGACGTGGTTCTGTGGGACAGGGGTTAGGGGTGGACTTGTCAAGGGTGGATCAAGGGATGGTCTCAAGGATGCTGGAGGCCTTCCCCAACCTAAAAGAGTCCGTGGTTCTGTGATTTGTGGGCTGGAGCTGGAAGATCACTCTCCAGATCGTGCTGTCCATCTCATTACCAGGATAAAAGGGTTGCAGACACCACAGACAGACACACCCGGAGTGTCAGGTGCTAATTAAAGAGCACTGGGGGAATCCTGGGCTGGATTAGTATTGTTATGCAGGAGAAACACAATTAATACAAAGATCTCCCCACTGGAAACCAGACTTGACACCACAGGGACAGGCAACAAGCTGCAAACTACTGTGGAGGGAAAGGTCTGCTGGGTTTGACATTCTGTAATCTTGAAATAAAGCATGATTTAGTCAATGAATAGGAACCTTTACAGCTTTAACATTAAGACCAGTCTGACTGCTGGCACTAAACGTAGCTGGGAATAAAGGCAGTAACAAGAAATTGCAGAAGAATAGCACGGGAAAGTTAATTTTCAGCAAAGCATAAGGAGAGGGAGTGTGTGTGTCCATTTATTTTCGGATTATGAAATTGCAGTTGGTTTGGGTTTTTTTTTAAACAAGATTCCAGCAGAAGAGGATAAATGAAGATAAGTGGCTGACTCAGGCATTCTGAAATTAGCACTGAATCTCTCTGTTATAGGCTGTCATCACTCTGTGGACCAGCAAAGAGAGAAAAAAATTGAAGTATTAAGTGAAGATGCCATTGAAACACAATGTGCAGTTATAAGGGCTAAAAAGCAGCTTGTTTTTATTGGCCTTTACACATTTTTTTTTATTTTGTTGCTCATTTCTTGTTATAAAAGGCACTGCTCTCCAGAGAGAGGGAAGAGACATACAACCTACTGACCTCTGGCTGCATTTAGAGTTTGTGTGTGCATTATTATACCACGTGGATTTATTATCAACCCATAAATAATATCTTAGATTTATATAACACCTTTCTATTCCCAGAGATCCCAAAGCACTCTGTAAACAGCAGGACTTAATTGTCTTCTCACTTTGCTATCGTGCACTCTTGACTTCAGGGGGATTGCTCTTGATTTACACTGAAAATATACAAGGATTTTGTATCTTCCCTCTAAGAGGACCGGAGCTAAGAGGAGCCACAGCAAGCTAAGATCACTCAGAGGCATGAAAAGCTATTTCAGACAGAGAATGAAAAATAGAGATTTTGACTTAACAGAAAAGAAAGTGCTGCAGAAAAGCAAAATATTCTAAACCACATCTGGAGTTTAGTTGGGAGGTGAGGCTGAGAATGATTTTGTCCAAAGCACCTTTCATCATCAGAGGCCGTTCTTGAGTTAATATCTGATGGAGAGAGGGCACTTCTGGGACAGCCCTGGAATCTCAGTTTGGTGCCTGTGGCTGCTCACAGTCACCTCCTGTCTGGGCAGTGCCTGTGTGGGCCTGGGAATCGATCAAATTCCTTTCTATCAAAAGGCAATTCCCTGGGAAACAGGATTTGAAACCAATATTACATTTTTTTCATTAACCTGTGAGGTGTGTGTGTTCTAATACGTGTAGCAGAGAGATCAATGTCCTATAAAGAGGACAGCACAAATTGCAGTTCTGAGAGCAGTGTCCTTGGCTGGCAAAGGAAAGTTTTATTATCAGAACGCTTTAAAAGAGCAGATTTCCATTTTTGTAAAAGCTGATGCTTTAAAAATCTTTGCCAAACCATTCAACCCACAAAGAATTATTCATTAGAGGAGAAATCAGAATACTATAATGTTTAAAAATGTTTTACTATTTTGAACTTTCCCTTAAAGTGACTTTTTTTTTTTTTGTCCCACTTGATATTTGAAGTAGTGTAGTGCAAATAGCATTCAACCAAAACCAGGACATGGGGGAAAATCTAATTGCTCTTTCATATTGTTTGAATTTTCAGGCTTCCTAAAAATGGATTATTTTTATTTTGATTAGAAACATTCTTTATTTCCAAGGATTCCAGCTGGTCTCCTTATTATCTCAGTTCTGCCACGTGGTGGTTTGGTTTCCTAAAGATGGAAATGTAGCAAAGTGTGGAAAAGATGGCTGAGGGATGACAGAAATCATCGAAAATGGATAGAGCTGCTCAAGAAAATCAGGGTAACAACATTCCCGTGGGAAGATCCTGCATTCCCTCTCCTGTGTGGTTTTTGTTTTGAGCAATATTTGAGAGTTGTAGACAGCCAAAAACTCAGGTTAGCACATGAGCAAGACTGAGAAAATCCATATTTTTGCTGTTAGTAATTAAGGACATTAATGCTTCCAGGGCCACCAGGGCTGTTTTTCAGTCACTTTATGAACAAGAGCTGCTGAGCTGGGCTGTGATGAACAAAACTGGGTTCTCCTTGTGTGTCCCCAAGCAGAGAGAGTGACTCAGTCAGGAGCATCGCTGGGTTTGGCAGTGCTGGTTCCTTCCCCCACAGCAGAACAGCCCCCAGGCCAGGCCCTGGTGCCAGGGTGGGGGATTCACTCAGGTTAGGATGGGCTGCCTGAAACTGAAGTTCAGACTGCAGACACAAGTGTGCAATAGCCACAGGTGCCTGTGGTGGTGACAGGAGGAGGAACCGTGAGCCCCTGACACATCTCCTTAAACTGCAGTGAACTAGCAGGGGCTTGATGTGAGAAATGTCTATGTGCGTGAAAATTCAGGATTTTAGAAGCTCATAGCATGCTTAAGCAGGTGGAGGGGAAACAGAAATATACAGTTTATTTAGCAATTTTTGTAAAAGTAGAAAAACAACTTGTAACAGAACACATAAGAATGTAACTTGTTAAATAGAAACAACTTGTAACAGTAAAGGACATAAAGCTAACGTGTATTGTTAAAACTCAGTAAAGCAGGACTTGGGCATTGTGAAAACCTGATAAAGTGACCTGGGAATCAGCCAAACCTTCACTGCACCTGCCCGGAGGCAGAGTCAAATAGTGAACAACTGAGGAAGACCTCTTACTTCATCAGGAGACCCCTGCCATGACCATCAGGAGGTGTGGCACCACAGAGAACAATTATAATATGAAGCATGAGGAGGCTGAGAGTGGGTGGGGAATGGGCAGGCAGGGAGGGGAGAATTTATGGGATCTAAGTGCATTCAAACCTGGAACCTGTCTCGACCAGGCACACGTGTATGGTGGAAAATCCTCCGTGGAAATAAACCATAGCTGCTCCACAATTTTAATTTTAAAGTCCTCATTCCACAACTCAGGCTCTATCCTGTGGAGAGGTCACTGCCTGCACCCAAGGAAATCCAGGGGAGGATGTTGGGTTTCTCCTCTGTGCCTGCAGAACTCCCCTGGCTCTGCCCAGCCCCACCTTTGCTGTGAGGCCCCAGGTTCTGAAGCAGTTTTGTCCTGGTTGCAATGAAACAGGAAAGGTGGGAGGGTGGACATTGCGTCCTCCCCGAGGAAATGAGGAAGGATCTGCAAAGTTCACAGCACAGCCTGTGAGAGCCACCAGGTGAGGGCAAAGTGCTCTGGCTGTTTTAAAAATATACTTGTTTGTTCTAAAGAATGAAGTGGTGCTTTGGAGAGAAATAAAAGCAGGATGAGGAAGCAGTAATAAAGCAGGGCTGTTGTGCAAGTTGCCTTCCCAAAGGAGCATTTACAGGCCCTACTGACGTGTGACAGACTCCTTATGGCTCGGTGCTACCAGCTTCTGGAATAAAAGTGGCCTTGGGATGGATGGGAGCTCCTGACTGAGGTCTGACTGCATTCAGCCCTCTGGGGAGAGGATTTGCCTTGGATCTGGCAGGGTCTGTGTCTCAGTCTGTGTCTCCTCCTTGTGATTTATTGATCCCCAGGGAGAAGGCTCCATTGAGGGTAGGAAGGGTCATTCCTCACTGCCAGCTCCTCAATGGCACAGGGCAAACAGGAGCAGAAGAGAGAGGCTTTAATGAGTAGTTCACACCTGAGATGGGATGGTTCTTCACAAATGAGAGGCTGAGTAACCCATGAATTCTGCACTGCCGTGTCAGATGTGTCTGCAGCATTCCCAGGTGGGGCTGCAGGAGCGCCTTGGAGACAGATTCAACTTAGAGCCAGTGGTAAATACAATGCTTGTTCTCGGGAGGCATTTCCATGTAAATTCTGCCAAAATTTTTTTCAAGGCACAATAAAGAGTTTGATCTCTTGCTGTGCCAAAAAACCCCACCACAAACCAAAAAAAACCCAAACAACAACAACAACAACAAGAAGGTAAAAAGGTCAGACAATAAATATATGGAACTGTTGCTTTTGCTGACTGCACCTATGTTCAGTGGGTATCAAACCAAACTGGTTTGCTTCAGGTGATTCAGCCTCCCCATGTATTTCACAGAGCTGGGAAAGGTAAATTGGTATATTTTTGCTCAGAGTTCTTATTGTTTGTTTGTTTGGTGGAGGTTTTTTAATTATTATTATTATTGGTATTATTTTGGAGTAGAGTTTGTTTTTTTGGGGGGGGTTGTGTTTGTTTTTTGTTGTTGTTTTTTTTTGTTTGGTTTGGGGTTTTTTGGTGGGTTTTATTTTGTTTTGTTTTTTTGGGGGGGTTTTTTGGGGTTTTTTTGTTTTGTTGGTTTTTTGTTGTTGTTTGTTTGTTTGTTTTGTTTGTTTGGGGTTTTTTGTTTGTTTTTGTTTTTGTTTTTGTTTTTTTGGTTGCAGGAAAGAACCATAATGGAATGAAGACTCAATGTCTCAATGCCCAGAGCCTGCAATGAGCAATTCATCCACACCCAGGGGAGCCCCTGGTGTGGCCCCTGCTGCAGGCAGCTCTGTGATGCTCACAGAGTATGGGCATGTCTAGGGAGCTCTGCTTCTCCATGAATTGCTGAAGGAGCCTGGGAGACTGAAGCTCCTTGTTTAAGTGGCAAATGTTATGTGAGGTGACTCTGTGCCCTGGGGAGCTCTTGATGGCCTTCCCAGGCTTTTGGCCAGGCCCTCAGACAACAAAGACAGCATCCTGAATGATGTGTGCACAGTTGCCTTTTGCTGACAGCAGCAATCTGCACTGCTATTGCTAAAAAAACCAAAAACATTTCCCCATTATCCCTACAACTGTGGGTTGAAATCCTGGTGTTGCTTTAGCAAATGGGATGTTATGGAACATTGCCTCCAGAGCTGAACTTATCAGCTCAGTCTGTCTCTTGGTGCTAGTTAATGTTGTAGGAGAAAGTCCAGAAATACCCACAAGTGATGCTCTAAGAAGAAGGAAACTTGTTTTTTATCCCTTTTTCTAATTTAGAGATGCGTTGGTGTTCTGCAATTCCACCAATACACAGAGCTGTGGGGATGCTTCTGGTGTTTATCCATATTTCCTCTGAACAGCTCATTAACTTCATTATCCTTGGGACACCTCTGCAAATGGAAACTGAGGCACGGTGAGCCTGAGGGACTTCTCTCAAATTCTGTGAGGGTTTGGAGAGAGATGGGAATTCGTCTCAAGTCCCAGTGTAGTTCTCCAGCCTCCCTCCTGTAGCATTTTGGGACATCACTGCAGGGTTCAGGGGTTATTCTGATAAACTCATGACCCTTCCCAATTCTTCTCCTTCTGCTTGCAGGGCGCTCCCCATGGAAGTGCTTTGGCTGGAATTGAGAATGAAGATTTTAAGAAGTGACCACCACTTTTTGATCCTCAGAGTTCACAAAACAAAGCCAAGAAGTAGCAAACCTCAATCTTTCCCCTCCCTCTGAGGACAAAAGGTTCCATTTTCCACAAGTTCCTCTTCATTATCCCTGTTAAAATCATTATCAAGAAACCAGCTGGGGAGTTCACATGTTTTTCACTCTCTCTCTCTGGTGCCCAGGTTGGAGAGGGCGTGGTTGGAACATCTCCTTGTTATTGCTGCAGTCTACGGAGATTTGAAACAAATTTTTTTGATCAAGTAATTTTGCAGTATAGGAATGAGAATGCTCCTACTGAAATAATATTATGAGCATAATTAAAAGAATTCCCAGAAGAGAGTCAGCACTCTTGGAAAAAAAATCCACCTCATGCAAACAATAATATGAAAGGGCAGGCCAGAGGCTTCTGAGTGCTTTCATTTGTGTTGATTCTGTAGTATTTCTGTAGGATTTACAAAAGACAGAGTCTGTAAAATGATCCTCCTCCACCTGAATGCCACAAAACTGTGCTTTAATAGTTGAGCATTCAAGAGAAAATAGAACAAAACATAGTTTTGTCTCATCCAGACATGCATAGGAGCATCACATCTGCACTGTCGTAAGGAGTCATGGAATATTTAGGGATATAAAAGACCTTTAAGATCCTTGAGCAACCTTTACCCTGACACTGCCAGGCCCACAGCTCAACCCTGCCCCTAAGGGCCACAGATCCCTGTGTTTTGAACACTTCAGGGGTGGTGGTTCCTCCACTTCCCTGGGCACTCTGTAAGGATTTCTCCCCCCTTGCCCTGGGGAAGAAGAGGGATGCTCTGTGGCTCCCCTGACTGCCGTGCCTGGGAATTGCTCCCTGGATCCAGAGGGGAGCTGTCCTTCAGCTCTTCCTCTCTGCCTGCCATCAGCCTCTCATGCTCACTTACTGCTGTACCCCAAAAACACAAATAACCCTTGGGTGGCTCTGTGCTCTCCTGGAGGCACAACGGGGCAGTGGGGAAAAGGCCAGAACAAGGTCCTGGGGGTGTTTTCATGCACTGGGCTTGGAAGCAAAAGTGACCCTGGACTAGGATTCATTATTTTGGTTTGTGAAGTTTCATAGAAACAAACACATTTTAGTCAATCAGCTGGATAAGGCATGAAAGCTGTTTTGGGTTTTTTTCTCTCAGGAAAACCTGTGTGACTTAAACATTGTGACCAGCAGTTCCCTTGCAGAAATGAAGTTGGCTCCATCTGCATTCAGCTACATGAAACTGATACAACATAATGGCTCTGCCAATTTATTCATACAGCTGATATTTGCTAATGCACTTTGATTTATTGGCTTTCTCGCCTCACAGTAAAGCTGCATTTTTATATACTTTATTTCCTCCACAATCCCCAGCATGCACAGTTCCTGCTGGGCCTTCACAAATTAATCTCAAGGTTTTTTTTCCTTGTGTCTTGAGCGAGCAGAGAGCTCCATCCATCTCGGTTTGAAATTGGTTGTGCTCCAACTTTCTGCCTTTTTTTTCTTTCTTTCTTTTTCTCTTTTAGCCTTTTCTGGTCCTGTAGCACTTCCCAGGGTGGATTTGTGTCTGCTCACAGCAGACATGGCTCACCTCAGTGTGGAGAGGAGCTTTTAGACCCATCTGTGTGTCCAGGACTTTGAGATGCACTTTCAGAGGATGCTCAAAAAGAATTTACAGTCTGACTGGGGTGCTGAGGTTAGGTTTAAATTCAGATGTAATTGTCTCTTTTTGCTTGTACAAAATCAGGGGAATGATAATATCAAGCAAATTTGCCTTGCTATGCTTTGTTATTGTTGTACTTTTCAAACATTTTTGTTGTGACACATAAATACAAACACCCAAAACAGGCAATGGGCATTGTGAGCTCCATTCTGGATGTCCTAGGGATGAAGGACAGCAATAAAATTTATTTGTCAACCCTGTTTGAATGCTGGATTCAAAAAATAGTTTAATAGAAGGATTTGGATGCTGGATAATTTTTTCCCCAACCCTTTTAGATGCATTAACTGAAAGAGGGATAATCAAATTTAAGTGACTCTGCTTAATTCACTGGAAACCATATGATCCACCACTGTGACAGCTCTTTTACAAGGCTTGGGCCATTATCCCAAACAATCTGGGGCTCCCCGTGTACACAACTGTGTAGAGCAGAGAAACTCAGCAGGACTATTTCCCAGAACTGCTGGAATTTTTATGATTGCTGTATTTTAAACTACTTACAAACTCACTGTTGATCTGCTCCAAGTACACCTGTGCAGTAGGAGCAGGTAAGTGTGTTTGAATGCAAATGTGGATAATACAATGCAAATTGCTTTAATGAGAGGGAAGCTGGCTCTTGGAGAGCATTGGCATTACCAAAAGGATCCAGGGTAGTGCAACTTCCCAGAACCCAGCTGGTTTCAGAATTTCAGACTCAGACACTCACCAAGGAAGGTGCATTCAGTGCATAAAATAAAGGTAAGAACAGTGAAAAATGACTAGAAATGGGAATAAAGAAGAGATGAAAGGGAAGAGGAGGAGAGAGCAAAGCAAGAGGGAAAGAGGTTGTTACAAGAATCATCAGAAGATTGAACTTGTGTTTGGTCACAAAAGAAGAACTGGTGCAGCCTAGATAGAGCAGTATTTATACATTTAAGGAAAAATGAGTATGTTAGGGAATGGACTTAAGCTGACAATGGTTTGGAATGAAAATCCTGAGGCCCCTCCTGTTCCAAATCTGAACCTGAGTGAGATGGACAGGACATTCCCCAGTGTTCTCAGGCAGAAAGGTCTGGCCCTGGCCTGCTGCACAGTGAACTGGAGCTGCACTGGGAACCTGGTCCTCTTTTTAATCTTTAATGCAAGTCTGAAACGTAAAATGGAAAGAAAAACCAAGACCCCCTCCATCCTCTCCTACCAGAAATCCACTTGACAGTAAACACCAGGATTTTCATAGGAATGGCAGGAGAGCCCTGGTATCCTCCCTGGTAATCTGCAATATTCCTGTCTCACCATATCACTGTGTAAAGGAGAAACAGGGAGGGAGGAGCCCTGTCTGCCCTAAGGCCTTGCTGGGGTTCTTTTCCTGTTGCATAAAGCTCTAAAACTTGTGCATCATCACACTGACTTTGGTGAAAATGATGCAAAATTTCACTTTTACTTTGTGGTTTCAAATTCAGTTATCAAATTAAAAAAAAAAAAAAATGTGAAGAAGAGAAGAAGAAGTGTGTGGAAGAGAAAGAAGGGAGGCACACACTGATTGCTGCTCCAGATGTTTTCCTCACCCTGCCATTTGGTTTCTGCTCTCTCTAAGCACCACGAGTTAATCTTCTCCAGTGAAGTAACAAAACCGAGTGACAGCTGCTGCCAACACCTCTGTGCACAGCCCTGGAGGGGGAAGGCTGCTCACAGGTCTGGAGGGTATCAGTGGTGACATCCTGATTTACTGCCACTCGGGTTCCATGTCTGTGAGGGAAAGGGCTGTCTGTGCCAGCTGGGACACGGAGGCACAGACAATCACGAGCTGTGGGAGTGACATTCTCCTCACAGCTACAGCAGCAGCCAAAAGGGTGGGATTGCAGCACACGCTGCTGGTCCCCGGCGTTCAGGGGAGTGTAAATGACATTGTGAAGTTCCCTCTGAAATAAACTCTCTGTGGGGCCAGGCTGGTATGAAACACACTGGTGGGAGGCTGGTGACAGTGACACTGTCATTTGGACCTGGGTGACTTGCAGGGGGCTCTGCAGGCTGAGCAGAGAACTCTAGGGGATCCCAGTGGTTCAAGCTCAGTACTGGAATCAGCAGATTTTTGTGCTGTCTCTCAGCTTCCATGGTGATGTATTTTAAGGACATTTTTGGCTTTGTATGTCTGTAAAAGCCATCTGCAGGAGAGTAATGGAAATGTGTGCTCCTGTCTGGTGTCTTACTCATGTCCTTAGGACAGCCTGGAGAAGGAAGAGGCAGAGCTGGGAGAGGGGAACACGGTTGCTCTTCACCCTTGTCACTGTTTGCTACACTGAAATGAATACACAGACACTTGAAAGTTGAAAGAAAGACAAGCAGGGGCGGAAAAGTCTTGATTTTTTAATTTCATCTTATTATATACTTTTAGAAAGGTGACCATGGGTTGGAGGGTGGAATTTTCACTTCTCAGCCACATTGGTCAAACAGACTGTCATTCAATACTTTCCTCTCTTCAAGAAAAATGCAAAAACAATGGCAATATGTACAAAAACAACCTCTTGCTTACATGAGCAGGGTGTGATAGGTGAGAACTTCTACTTTAATATGAATGCTCAGAAAACTAGGAAATCTCATGGTGACACACCCCTGCCTTGCTCTGTCCACAGGCAGCAGGACAAGGCAGGACACTTTGTTACCGCAGCTTGCAGAGATATCCCCGAGCAGAAGAGCAGGAAGGGAAAGGATCAGCCTTGGACCATGATGGGGTGATGGGACAGGCCTTGGACACTTCCAGGGATGGAGCAGCCCCAGCTTCTGTGGCCAACCTCTGCCAGGGCACAGTACAGAATTATTTTCCTAATATCTCCTCTAAAGCTGCTCTCAGTCTGAAGCCATTCCCCCTTGTCCTGTCACTACAAGCCCTTGTAAGGAGTCCCTCTCCATCACCCCAGTGGTGCTGTAAGAGCTGCAGTGGCAGTGGGGCTCTGGATGGGTGCTCTGGCTCTGCCCAGTGCCTCCCTCTGCTCTGGAGAGAGCAGAGCCAGCAGCAAGGGCTGCCCTGCAGGTGTCAGTGCCAGGAACAGATGCTGTGGCTGCTGCAAGGCACTGAGCCCACCACCAGACCTCTCAGACAGCTCAGGGGGCATTTCCAGTCCCTTTCACTCTCTTGTTTTTCCCTAAAGGTTATGATGTAGGAGTCAGTGACAAAGGCAAGAGTAAACTGGATATCAGCTCCCAGGATGTGCTGCCCCTCCCTGCCCTGCATTGCCTCTAAGCTGCAGGATGAACAGAGACCACACACAGCTTTTTCCAAGGAGTTTCCCTTCAAATGCTGATTCCAGGACAGCAAAACCACACAGGTCCTTGCCATTTCCTTCCAGGCCCTCAGCTGCCTGGAGGACAGAGCTGGAGAAGCTGTCAGTGTGGGCAGAGCAGCACAGCAGGGCACTGCAGGGAGGATTCCAGCCCTCCCCTCTCTGCTGGCAGGGTGGGGCAGCAGCACACCCTGCTCAGTGCCTGCAGCCTGGTGCGAATCCTCTCCTGCAGGGTCAGGAGTCCTGGAGTGAGATAATCTGGGCTGATACCAGTTTTCTGCTCTGCTGGTTTTCCTCCTAACCCATTACCCTGGATGGGGATGGATGCTCCCCCATAAGAGCTTTACATTAAGGCAGATTCCCCATCCACGTTGAGATTTCTGGGCCTGACCCTCCCTGGTTTCCAGATGTCCCAGAGACATTAGGAGCAGCATGGGGAGTGCAGGAGGAGGGATGGAACTCTGTAGTGTTCCTTTTGTTTCTCGGTGTTGTCAATTAAACAGGATTTATGTGTTATTTCTCTGCTCTGTAATTACCCCCTGGGATTTATTTCAGATAGCTGGAGAAAACAATATACCTCCAGAACCTTCTGGCTGCTGGGAAGAGTTATTGCTGCTCCTCCTGATTGTGTAGCAAAATCCAACTCCCTTCATTACTGGCTTTACCTCAGTGAAGCATGAGAGGGTATCCATTGTAATTTTGTTCCCTTTCAGGAGGGGACATAAGAAATGGCCCTGGACATGCCAGGTACAGTGATTCTATAGGACAAATGGAATCACAGGTCACAGAGTGTGTTATTAAACCCCTGTGTGCTAGGCTCTGAGAGCTCCCCTGTGCTTGCCTGCAGAGTCAGACTTCACAGCAGAGGAGTTGTCATTAGAGATGATTGAAGGCCAATCTGTTGTTTCTGATTAAACACTCACTAATGATGGTCTGATGTTACAGTTTGGTATTTTTTATTATTTTGTGTTCATTTCAAAAGCAAAAAAAGAGATATTTTCTTCTTCTGCTTACACTTTGAAACCTGTGATTGACTGGCACTTGAAGAGGATATGTGTTTGCTTGATTTTTTTTGAAAGCTGAGGGGTGGGAGAGGGATTTGTTTGCATGTGAAGGAAGGCTTGACAAAAAAAAATTGAGAGAAATATTGACATAATTTAGGTAACACACATTGTAAACAAGCTGCTCGGTTTTGCTTACAATAATTTATATTCATTCCTCTGCAGAGCACAGGCTGTGTATTTCTGCTCATCCCAGACAGAGCCAATCATCCTGACCTGCAGGCTTCTTGCACACATTTCTGCTGTGTTTGCCCTGAACTTGGGGCTGATGAAACGCCAGTATCAAGTCAAATTCTGCTGAAGTCACCAAGGGTTTAATCCGAGATAACAAATTGGCTTTGTTTTATTCGTGTGTATCTCTGCCTCCTGCAGCTCAGGCTGAGTTTGTGGACAGATTCCCTTCCAGCACAGTTGTTTGGATTGCAGGTTAGCTGGAGGTCGGGCAGGTCTGCTGCTGGAGAAGGCAGCCCAGGAAAACATGCCCAGTGGGGCTGTGCAGCTTGTCCTTACAAACACAGACGAGTGGTTCTGCCTGCAGCCATCCCACGCTCAGGGGCAGGGGTGGGGAGGATTCCACTGCCACTGTCACTGCAGGCAGGGCCTCCCAGACAGAGCAGCAGCTCACAGAGCTCCCCTGGGTGTGCTGGGCAGTCTCAGGGGTTAAACATGTGTGCCCAGGGGGACACTGAGGCCTTGGACAGGACATTGGATGGGCACATGGATTCGTGCATCCCTTTGGCTGTGCTGGCCCCGAGGTGGGACTGATGCCTGTCCTTGTCACTGCTGGTCCTGCTTTAGTGATGAGGGAGAACAGCACAGATTGTGAGGAACATCCTTGGCAGAGGCAGTAGAACAAATTGCCTCACTCCTGCCTTTAGATTCAGAGTCCTCCTGCTCAGCAGAACACTTCTGCTGGCAAAGGCAGGCTGCAAGGTGCTGCTGTGCAAGTAAAGCCTGCCTCGCTTCTCCAGCCATAAATTGCACTGCAGCTCATCCCTCGAGTTATTTTGCCATAGCTTGGGTTGGAAAGGTGTGCTATAAACCCAAATTATTCTGTTTCTCAGCAGTGGCTTTCTGTAACAATCAGGCCCCACCAGGTCCTCCCCAAGGGCCGTGTCCCCAGGCCCTTTGTCACGAGTCCCTCAGGGCTGCACTGGCCTTTGATGAACATCACTGTTAGCCTGTTTCTTTCTTGGTTATTCTTCCTCTGCTTTTCAAAGAATCAAAGGCTGGAGTTGGTTAGAAGGGACCTTAAAGATCACCTTGTTCCAGCCCTCCATGCCTTCCTGGAATGGACACCGTCACTGGGCTGCTGAGAACTCCATCCAGCCTGGCCCTGAACGCTTCCTCTTGGGGCAGTGCTGAGGTTTGCTCTCCTTACAGCTCCATGCTCCTGTGCTATCTGAGTTTTGGGAAAGGCACCATCCTATCCCAGAGGGCAGAGAGAAATGGAGATGGCAGTGGAGGACAGAGCTTTTCCTTCATCAGTACTTGGGGAGGGTTCCAGCAGTGATGGTGGACGAGATTTTCATTGCAAAATCGGGGGGACGGAGGCCCATAATTTCTGACTTTGGTGTTTGTTTCTATTTATGAGTAGCTCTAAATTAAAGAGGAATTCAACCCTGTGCTGCCTCCAGGAATTCAACCCTGTGCTGCAAAGGTAACTCTTGCCATTAAAATTCTAGGAATCAGAGTTGTTGCTGAAGTTTCCTGCTAATTATCTCAGAAGATGATGCTCACTTTTATTTGTCATTCTGAATGGGGCTTCATTCAGAAGTTCTTGTAACAAAAAGTGCTGTTTGCTTGTTAAAAATAACTGACTTGAAAGGTACCTGGGAGCAGCCAGAGAGAGAACAAACAAATTTTTTTTTATTATCATTTCCACATGAAAATGAAAGGTCCAAATTAGAGCTCTGGCATGTATCTGTTGAAGTCTTCATAAACAATGCTCATACCACAATTGAAATTACAAATACCACATCTGTGAGATCCTTCTTTTGCCCTCATGCAGTGTTTGTAGTGTTAACGCTTGTTTCTGAAAGTGTTTGGGCTGAGGAGCTTCTGGGATTTTTACTTGTTGTTATTTCCTTACAAGTGTCAACGAGGTAATAAGTTCTTCTGATTTTTAACACCTTTCTCCCTCTTTTAAATGTATCTATAAGTAACCATCAGGCTTTCTGGGGAAAACAACCATTAGTATTTTCATTTAAACAAACAAATAACAAACTGGCCGTTTTCCAGTTCCCTTTTAAGGCACTTCCTTATATTTTCTTTCCTATGGTAACTCTTGAGCCAAATTCAGTAGGGTTGGGAGGTCTCTCCAATGAAACTGTGCAGAGTAAATGGCAGCAGGATAACTGTGTCTCACAGTGTGTATTGCAAGTCAACAGGGAAGCTGACACCCTGAATTGGACTGTTTGCTGAATAACAAATCTGGAATGGGTGTCAATGTACCTTTCCCCCTTGGAAAAAAAATCCTTTCATTTGAACTGAGGGGAAAGAAAGTATCGTTTCCATCAAATAATCAGGTGTATAAAGCAGATTCCCAAGCCCACAATATTTGTATTTAAATACAATTTAGATCTGTAAACAAAAATTGGGGGAAAATGTAAAGAATTCCAGAATTCTACTGCAATTGTCACAGATTCATCCAGGAGCTGGGGAGAATGACTCCTCAGGCAGGTCCAGAGAGTGCCTGGAAAAGCTGATGTCTGGAAACAAAGAACACATCACTTGGCAGCCTCTTTCCGCATTTCTGTCCTCAAGGTCTGTGGGCTGTGAAAAATTCCTCCATTGCTTTGACATTTGCCTTACTACATAAACAGAAACATTCAGGTTTCTGTCTTCACTCCCTGTGTCATTCAAACCCACGGAGGGAAGGGAAAGCCTCATGTTGGGTAGCTCAGGAGCAGCTGGCAAAAGTCATCTGCTGGGGAGGGTCAGGCTGGATATCAGGGAAAGGTCCTTCCCCAGAGGGTGCTGGCACTGCCCAGGCTCCCCAGGGAATGGGCACGGCCCCGAGGCTGCCAGAGCTCCAGGAGCCTTTGGACAGCGCTGCCAGGGATGAACAGGGTGGGATTTTGGGGTGTCTGTGCAGGGATAGGGGCTGGGCTGGGTGATCCTGTGGGTCCCTCCCAGCTCAGGACATGCTGTGATTCCATGGTCTGCCACTGCCTGCTTTATGTGCTGTGGGAGGGGGATGGATTTCCCCGGTTTGGTTCCTGTTGGTGTCGTGTAGGCAGCCTGAACTCTGGGCTGTTCATGTCTCAGCTTTGTGAGCAGAGCTGGAGCTGAATACTGGGGAAGACTGGGTAAAGGGAGGAGAGCAAAAATGTACCACAGACAAGAATGTACAGAGCAGGGAGGGTGGAAGTGGAAGGCAGCAGATCTGGGAGTCTTTGGGAAGCTACAAAAGCTGCTGAAGGAGCTGCAGCAGGAGCTGAAGGGTCAGAGATGGAAGAGGCTACAGCAGGCACGGGCAGCAGCAGCTGCAAATCCAGCTGTCACCACTGCTTTGGAGTCACATCCAGACATTGATTCTGTATTCCCAAACTTGTGCTAGCACTCCTCAGAGAGCTCAGGCTCAGGGCTCCTTAGGAAAAAGGGCAAATGGCTCACACAGCTTTTTCCCTGTGACTTTGCATTCAGCCAGGATTTTAGGCAAACCATCCTTTCTTGCTTCAACACCCTGTAATCTCTTGTTGCTATTTCTCTTCATATCAGATCAACATTGAGAGAAACTGGAGCAAATCTTGTGCAAGATTTCCTGTCTCGTATGGCGAATTCCTCTGCTTCATATGTTGGTTGGGTGGTTGATGAGGAACACTAGGAGGAAAAAAAGCAATTACATCCAGCACAGGCACTCACAGCTGGCACCACAGCCATGTGTTCACAGTGATGGTTGCACTACTGCTGGGAACCCATAACATTTACAGTTTCCAGCCATGTTAAACCCTTCCCAGTTAAAGGCACAATATTTTTATCTTCAGACTTAAACCTCCAGATCTGGGCTTTAAAGTTACTACACACCCCGAGTCTCTCTCAAGGAGTGGGGCAGCTGCACTGTGGATGGCAAGAAATTGTAATTGCATGGGTTCATGTGAGGCTTGTCTGCTCCAATTATCTCTGCTCTTGGGCAATTACCACCTTCTTTTGGATCTTTGCAGGTTCCCTGCTTCTGCCACCCACATTTCCCGTGGACAGCCGGATTTCTCAGCCTCGGCTGCGTGCTGCTCCCACCTGACATGTTGTCAAGTGACTGCTCCAGAAGTGAAAATGGCACGAAATCTCTGCAGTGGATTCAGTGACTGTTAGCAGGTAACTCCAAATTAGACTGTGTAGGTAGGAAAAAGGCAAGGAAATGTAACACTTCACTGGTTGCCACGATGAAAGATTGGTGATGTTCAACAAGGGAGTATAAATGCTTAAAAAATCTGGAAGTCTTGAAATTCATCACTCTCCCTCCCCACCCAGAGTTGGGGCATTCTCAAAGGTTTTTGGTGGTTTAGTTTGGAGATCAGGGCAAGGTTCTTCCCCAGAGGTGCTGGCACTGCCCAGGCTCCCCAGGGAATGGGGATGCTGCCAGAGCTCCAGGAGCCTTTGGACAGCACTGCCAGGGATGAACAGGGTGGGATTTTGGGGTGTCTGTGCAGGGCCAGGGGCTGGGCTGGATGTACTTTGTGGATCCTTTCCAACTCAGGGTATTCTGTGATTGCTTCCTCATCTTCTGTCCTCTCTGCTTTCCTTTTTCCTCTCTCCTATCTCACCCCAATGACATGAAGAAGTCAACAGTGTCAGTTAAGAAATGGGGTATACAAGCCAACATAAAGTAGGTTTTTTAAGAATACAGACAATATTTTGATTTTCTTGTAAATCCTTTTGGACACACTTTTGGTGTGTTTTCAGCACATGGGATCTCTGCTGAATTGCAGAGGACCTGCCACTTCCATCAGAGAATGCCCATAGCCATGGGACTGCCAGGTCCTTCCCAGGGATGTGTATGGGATCCTGTTGTGCTTGGTAAGGCCAGGCTGCAGATGCCCAGCTTTGCTTTCCGCCATCACAGAACCACAAAATGGTTTGGGTGGGGAAGAACCTTAAAGATCTTCTTATTCCACTCCCTGTCATGGGCAGGGACACCTTCCACTGTCCCAGGCTGCTCCAAGCCCTGTCCATCCTGGCCTTGGGCACTTCCAGGGATCCAGGGGCAGCCACAGCTGCTCTGGGCACCCTGTGCCAGGGTCTCACCAGCCCCACAGGGAAGGATTCCTTACCAATATCCCATCCATCCCTGCCCTCTGGCATTTTGAAGGCATTCCCTGTGTCCTGACACTACATCCCAGGAAGGTTGGTCAGCCTCTGACTCTTGCACAAGGCCCAGGACAGGGTGGCTGCCAACCTCCAGGTTTTCTGCTTCATCTCTGCCTGTAGGAGCATATGGATATCTGAACCTTGCACCATTAAATTAGTCCAAACCTTTGGCCTGGGAAGGAGGGATTTGCTCACACAGACAAGTGAATTATTAATACAATTTGCAGGAGGTAACCTCACTGAATCGCTCACACGGCTGCTTCTCTCTCTGCATGTCGGGCTGCAGCAGCAGCAAGGTTAATGCAGGACATTCATCATTTCCATTAATAGATGGCAGAGCTGCTTGGACCCCTTGTGTGGTCTGCCTTTAATTATGTTTTAAGGTGGCCTCTGCATATTTCTTTGCAGTGAAGGCTGGGGTGGAGGATAGCAGTCAGGTCTGTGGACTGACTGATTAAACCTGCCCATCACACCTTCTGCACAGGGATCATCCCAATGCAAATAATACCTCGTGGGGGGACAAACAGATAGGAAAATTATGCTGGTCCAGAGTGTATTTGAGAGGAGGCAGATTTCAAATGGATTTTTTTTTCTACTTCCAAAATGTATCAGGAACACTGAGCTGCCTTTTGTGACTCCAAATCCTACGTGCACCAAAGATGGACAGAACAGCACCAATGCAGATATTCTTTGTTACTGCCCTGCTAGTGGTCAGGACTGCCTTCAATTCTTCAGTTTCACAATATAGTTTATAGTGCTTTTAAAAGAGTGTCTGTTACCTGAGAATGAAATTACATTCAGAGATCTCTGTTGCTTTCATCTGTCCTCTGGGCATCCAGTTGACTTTCCAAGATTTGCATCACATGCACATGAAACACAAAGCATCTGGGATTTACTAGTTTGTCACATTTTACCTCACATCTTTTACAGCAATATTAACATGCAATAGTCCATCCAGAACATTTCTTTCATATCTACTGCTCTGACCAGAAGGACATGGTTCATGTGAAGCCTGTGTGTGCACAGGTACATAGGAAAAGCAAAAGAAGAGCATTAAAACCAGTAGTCTAATAAATTCACTTCTCAGGTATGAACCATATGAGTAGTACATAGAGAATAACAGCAGGAACAGGACCCCTGGCCCAGACAGAAGGAGAAAAGAGGGGAAAAGAACTGGAGGTTAAACTCAAATTTCTGTGGTAGGTCTGGCCCCTGTTTTCATTGATTTCCAGGCTCTTTGTCTCTGCCCTTACAATGGCCTGTGAGGTACCACTGGATCCAGTCCGTTTCAGATGATGATACCAAGGGTGAGCAGCAGTGGAATGACCTCAGATTTATTCTTGACTCACTTTTTCTGGCAGCCAGAGGAGCCAAGAATGTTTGCTCTTGTCCTCAGTGCCCAGTTCAGTGTCATTAAGCAATGGGCCAAGTGTGCAGCTCCCCTCCGGAGCAGAAGAGCTCTTCAGTCCCCTCTGGAAAGCCAGGAGAGAGGGGTGAGCATGGAGACATCCTGGAGAGTCCTTCTGCAGGGCCAGCAATCCCTGCCTGACCTCAGTGGCAGCAGCACAGCCCTGCTGAGCCCAGCCCTGGCCTGCTGAGGGCATCTCCTGACACAGCTGAGTGAGGCAGGTCTGCTTTACTCTTTCTGTCTCCCTACAGATCCATAAAAATGGCTTATGAGAGAGAGATGTGGCTGGCAGACACTCGGTGAGCAGTGCAGAATGCCCTCCTCACGTGATGGACTGAAAACTGCACAGCATTGGGAGCTGCTGCTGCTCTCCTGGCTGCAGCTGTGTTGTATTTCTCTGGGGAATGGTTTTTCCCTCCCCAGAGACCCCTGGAGTCTGTAACCATGTAGTTTAACCCTTCCTCCCCTTTCTGACCCTATTGGCTGAGGTTCAACTATCTCTCCTTAGCAGGAGCCTAGATAAGGCTCTGTTCTTCCTCCTTCATTCTCTTTCCCCCCTGGAAACCAGTGAGAATAAATGTCTTGGACAACATCTGGGGCTTAGAGCCTCCTTTGGAATCTTTTGCCCTGTCCCTGAAATATTCCTCCAAAGCCATCTAAGATCTGAGCTAGCCTAGGAACTCTGGGGGGCTGCAGGGGGAAGTTTCAGAGCTGTGGTGATGTCCTGGTGTGTCCCACCAGCTCAGCCCGAGCCAACTTGTTTGCAGAGGGGGTGTGTGTAATCCACTGCTCTGATCATCCCAGCTACTCCCACACCACTGAATAACATCCAACCTCGAGTGAGCACAGGCTGCTGAGGGGGTCATTAAAATTCCTCCTCAGTCGTGATCATTAAACAAACCACACAAGAGGCAGACTCCATACCTGGGAGAAGTGGCGCGTTAATGGAGATGCACCCAGCATAATTGCTGCCATCCATCACCCCCGTCCCGCTGCTATTGACAAAGTGCAGCTAAATATTTAAATAAGCCATTTTTCTTCAGAAGCCAAAGGATTAGATGCAGCCAAATTTCTCAGTCTAGTCAGCAAACGATACAAATCCAAGGATTAAACAGGATTTGCTGGAGTGAATGAGAGCTGCTTCTGCATTATGCTTTATGAGAAAATATTCTTTGAGGCCAAGACCGTTGCTTGGGGCAAGAAGGGGAGGAGAGACAATTCTCCTTCCTACTGGAAGCAAGAAAAATAGAATTAGTTTCTCTTTACTCTACACTCTTGATTTACTTTGAGTGTGTAGTTGAAGGAAAATGTGGTTTTCCCAAGCTCCATTAGACACCCACACTTCTTCTAAAAAGCGAAACATATGAAATGAAGGTGTAGGTGTTGCAAGGCTCTGTGCATCTGTTTTGCTTCAGGGTCACCTCCTTGGAAGGCTTGCCAGGTTGTTCTCAATAAAATAAAGGAGAAATTCTTGTTGAAGTAATTTTTATTTGGGTACATGTTGGTATGCTACAGTTTTCCCACACCTGGGAAAGAGGTATATTGAATTTTTTTGGGTGAGATAAGAGGTCTTCATTGAAGTACTACAGCTATTTGTAGAGGGAGGCAGGAAGGATTTACAAACACAAAAAGATATATTTGCTGGGGCTAGCTGGAATTTTTTTAACAAAATTCCATTTCATTAGGAATATCTCAGTTCATGAAAAGTGGATGAAGTCATTCACAGGAAAAATTGTTATTGATTTTATTTTTAATAATCCAAGTGTGAATTTCTAGGCTTTGGTGGTTTTTTTCCAGGATAAAATATCTTGGTTTTATTCATTTGTCCTTAACCTAATAATAACATGGTTTAAAAAGTGAAACAAACCAGGGAAGGAGTGAACTGAGCTGATTCAAATTAAATTGAACTGAAATATTTGAAAAGACCCAATCCAAAAAAGGCAAAAATCTTGAGTTTTCAAAACTGATGAGAGTTAGAAGCTTTATATTGATTTTAATGCTGATATCTCCCACCATTCTTCATGGGACAGACAAAAATCAGTCCTTGGCCTTTCTTAGTGGCCAAGTTTGGCAGCTCACAGGAGTGATTTGTGGGTTATTTTTTATGGAAGTGTGAAATCCCTTTAAACCTTGCTTTTTCTGATGGCTGCATGTTGGTGGGGGAAGGAAGAAGAGATTTGTCTTTGCAGTGATGGCAGAAATGTTTGCATGTCTTGGCATTTTGCAGGAAATGGCCCGGATTTGTTGGTGTGACTGATTTGGAAACCATGGACAGCTCCTGTCCTTACTTTAGGCAAGGTGTGAATCTCAAGGAGAATTGTCACAAATGAGTTGTCCAGAGCTGCTCAGTTTGTGCAGGACTCAGGAAGAGTTTTTCTCCCAGCAGGTTATTTCTCTTTACATATTCACAATAATTTCTTGCAGGCTCTGAACTCAGATAACATCTGACCAGAACCCTGCTCAAAATAAAAATATGACTTCTCTCCCTGGTACTGTCCAAGGATTGCATGTGTTCACCTTGTCAGATCAAATGTTACAAACTTTTCCCTCTTGAATCAATCAACGTCAGGAATCTGAGCATCTCTGGGGAGAGACAGCAGCCTTTATAAATCATGGGAGAAAAATTAAAATAGTAAGATAAATATTCTTCAGCTCAGGCTTTGCTCAGTCAGAGACTACGGAGTGAATATTTTTCCCTAAATTATGTGAAATAAAACTGTTCTACCCTTACATCATAGAGAGAGGGTTTGGTGGAAATTAAGTAGATTATTCTTTATGGCTTTATTGAAATTCTACTAAGATGTCTAAAAATCCGCAAGCCTGTTGCTTTGCAAGTGAATTCAGTGTTTCATCTTTGTGAATTGATAGCGATACATAAATGTCAGCTTTATTGAACATGTCTCCACTGTCTGGCTATCCAAACAGTATTAATTAACTCCCTAAGTCCTGTTCCAGCATATATTTGAACTCATTTAAAAACTTGCTTTAAAGCGGTTGCTGCAGAAATGCAGACTAGAAATATGGTGCACGTTTTTAGCAGAAAGTAATTAACCACTAAAACAAATTACCCGGCAGCAAGGTGGATTCTCCATCATCTGAAGTCCTTAGCTGGAGGCTGAATGTGTCTGTGAAAGATGTGTGCTAACAACAGGAGCTGTAAGCTCGGGGCTGTGAGAACACGTTTGTGTATTTACAATTCTCTTGGGCAGGGTTTGTAGGAGAGCTATCCTCGTTCTTCAGCCCAGCTGCAGGAATTCCTGGTGGGACACAGCTCTCCTGCCAGCTGGGAGCAGGACCCAACATTTTACCCGTTTTCTGGAAGATTCTCAGAAGGAATTCCTCCCAGTGAGGGTGGGCAGGCCCTGGCACTGGGTGCCCAGAGAAGCTGTGGCTGCCCCTGTCAGTAAAGCCCCCACACCCCAGCAGGTGTCTCCAGACAGGAAGAGGTTCAAGACTCACCCCTTATTTCTTATAAGGTAAAGGACCCAGAAACTTCTTTGCTGTCCTGACAGTAATTTGCTCAGTGCCAAGATAAAAACACTGATAGGTCTCTTTGGCTGTTCCTCAGAATGTAGCTAGATTCTATTGGCAGCCAAATTGTCCCTCCTAAAACATTAAATATTTAAGAAGGAGCACAAAGGTACTCAGGGCTTTTTTAGGGTGTTGTAGCAGGGTGCCAGGGCACCTGTGTTCAACTTTTTCTTTGTTGTATGATGTTTATTATTTTTACCATCATTAAAACCTTTTGCTTTTACAAAACACCTGTGAAGAGCTGTCTTGTTATTATTTTAAGCCATTGTGAAAAGTTCTGGACACCCTCAGAGGTTTGATTAATCTTCACATGTCTTGTTCTACTCTGGACATGTGCAAAGATTTTGTCACCCCTGGATCCCTGGAAGTGTCCCAGGATAGGTTGGAGAGGGCTTGGAGCAGCCTGGGACAGTGGGAGGTGTCCCTGCCATGGCAGGGGTGACACTGGGTGGGCTTTAAAGTCCCTTCCAATCCAAACCCTTCTGTGATTCTGTGTTACCCACAGTGAAATCAGCTGACCAAAGCATGAGCTTGCTTTGCTCACTGTAATTCTCATCTGAGCTGGGCAGAGCACGAATATCTGTTAAATGTCACCAAAATGGAAAATGCTGCAGAAAGACTTAAGCAGATTTTTTTTTTATGCTTATTTGGACTGAAGAAAGTCTGGCAAACCTTGATGGGAGTTAGTCTGGAAAAGTTGTGACCAGGTAAAAATAAAAACTTCTTTGGATTTCATCTCCAGGAGGCAACAGGATTGCACATAAAAATGTGGGAAGGAATCAGAAACCCTCTTTCAGTGTTTGCTGATGCCCTGTTCCCGTGCACCTGGGTGAACAGACTGTGTCCACATGGTGAGAGGAAGGGGGTGGGTAAAAAACACACTTTTTTTGAGAGATGAGCAGTAAGGGGAGGTGTGTGGTGCCACTTCCAGGTGCTGAGCCTCACCTGGGGACAGCAGGGACACCCCAGAGCCAGGTGTGTGGCAGGAGGCAGCTCCTGTGAGCCCCGTGGCAGGGCTGTGTCACACAAACCTGTCCCAGCCTCCCCGAGAGCTGGCAGATAATGTGATTAAACAATCAACATTTTGTCACAGTAATGAATCCTGGCACCCATCTTTCTGATATGATTAAACCACTGTGGAGATGAATTCCTCATTTCTGACACCAGGTCACGGCGCAAGTAGCAGGTTGGGTTTCGTTCTTTGTTTATTTTTATTTAAATACTGAGTTAAGCAAGGTGCTACCAGCACTAATGAGGTCACTCTGGATTAATTCCTGGTTGGAAATGGCAGGGACCACAGAGCTTTTTTATTTTCTCAGCTGTGAATGTTCACAGTCTCTGCCTGGCAAAATGGGGCTGGTTTCCTTCTCCAAGAGGACACTCACCCTGCCTGCACAGACACTCAGAACTGTGTTCTGCCCACTCCCTTGGTGTTCCTTGGCTGCACTCACCAATAATGCCCTGCAAACCCTGTGGGTGTAGCTGCACTGGACCACAAGGCACACAGAGAGCTGTTAAGGGGCCATATAATCATTGTCATTGATGAAAAGTCCCTTTCTGCTGCTCACAGGTGAAGGAGGCTCTGCAAATACACCATCAGCCATTCACAATTAACTTGGTTATGGATGGCATTCCATAAATATTTTAAAACACTGAAGGAGAAGTAATAAATGGTTGATTTGTTTTCTCGACTGCAGCTGCTGCAGGCTGGTGCTCTTTGTGTATAATTCTTTATTCCATTTAGCACCAATGGATATATCTTCCCTTGCCTCCCCCTCCTTTTAAACTTTTATCATCTCCTGAAACCTGTTTTCAGGTTCTTTTCTGGCCACTGCGCTTGGCTGGAGGATCTGGGGTGATAAACTCTTGGCTCTGCCATCCGTGGAAGGCACTGCTGCTAACTGGAGCTCACAAATACACTCATCCCTTCTCCAGATACCTTGCAAAGCTCAAATTATCTGCACTTTCCTCTCCTCATCTGGGGTTTCCTTTCATTCATCATTAATATCTGCAAACACAATTTGCACTCAGGTGCAATTCCCAGGAGCTCAAGCGCAAACAAAGGAATTTTGTAATGAACTGGTCCCTTCTTTCTCTTTGGTAGCCACTGTAGTAATTAATGAGGCAAAGATTGCAAGTCTGGGTATAGGTTTGGAAAGAGAAAAAAAAAGTGTGATCAACAAGAAATTACAACTTTTGTGCTGTTAAATCAGCATGCAATATTTCTGCACAACTTAAAAATGACTGTCCTTGCTGCATGTCCTTTTTCACTTCAGCAATAGTTTTAGACTCCTTTAATCACTCAGTTTGCTTTCCTCTGGGCTGGCAGGGGCATCAGCTATTGTAAAAAATAGTCCATCCAGTGGAATAGATCTCCTCTGAAGGACAAGATTATACTTCATTTCTCTTTAAAAAAAACCTCAGAAGAAGGGAAATGTTTACTAAAATCCCTTCAGCCTTGCTGTATGTGTGTTTGTGTTGGTTTGTGGTGCACTTTCCCCTTCCTCCAGCCCTCGGGGCACTGAGGGCTCCTCACCTCAGAGTTAAAAAGGACAGATCAATAACAGCCATAAGCTCTCTCACTCTTCTAGTGCTTGACACCCTGTCCATGGAGAAGTTTTCCCTAATACCCAATCTAAACTTCTTGTGCAGCTTGAGGCCATTTTTTCTGGTTCTGTATGTCATTATTTGTAGAAGGGGCTGACCCCCTCCAGCTGCACCCTCCTGTCAGAGCTTTGTAAGGTCTCCCCTGAGCCTCCTTTCCTCCAGGCTGAGCCCCCTCCAGCTCCCTCTGCTGCTCCATCTCGTTCTCCAGACCCTTCCCCAGCTCCAGCCCATCCTCTGGACACGCTCTGCACCTTCTTGCAGGAAGGAGCCCAAAAGCCAAGCCAGACTTGAGGTGTGTCTTCCCCAGTGCTGTGTGCAGGGGGACAGCCACAACACCTCCAGTTAAACACAGGCAGCTGCTGCCCCGGCAGGGAAAATGCTGATGGAACCACGGGGTGGGAGATCCTGGCTGGGGAGAGGATGGCTCCGGGGTGGGCTCAAGGGTGGTGGGGCAGCAGGCACAAAGGAAGCTCTCAGCTCCACAGCACAAGAGAAGAATCAATGGAATTAGAGCAGTAACCTCACCTCTGTCCTGAGGGCTGAGTGATGGCTGCTGGACACTTCACCCACTTCTGACACTGACTCCTCAGGAGTGACTGGGAGGTCTTGCACAGACCTCAGACGAAGGCGAGAGAAATGATTCAGGGCATGGGAAATGAGTTACATGACCTGAAGCACCAAGAACTCTATTCATTATCTTATTAAAAGATGGAGGGGAGATTTTTATCGTTAGTTTTAAGAGTATCTACATGGAGAGGAGTCTTGAGAGTAAAGGGCCTTTTGACCCTGCAAAATAGAGCCTAACAAGAGGGCTGGAAAATGAGTGTGGAGAAACTGAGCCTTGAAGTACAGCAGCATTTCCCAGCGGAAAATCTCCGAGCAGAACTGGTGGGCTTGCAAGCAGATTGTGTATAATGAGATCTGGTATCTTAAAAGAAAAGGATTCCCATCCAATTTCAGTGAGAGCCTCTCCTCCCTGTGCTGGCAGCATTGCTGGGGTGCTTGTGCTGCTGTCAAAGCCTCTGAGGCACAGTCCCACAGCACCTTCCCTCTCCTGCTGCCTCCTGAGCTGAACTCACAGTCTGTCCCCCCCAGGGCAGAGTGCTGGAGAGCTGTCACAGGCACAAAGGGACATCTGACCTCTGCCTTCTTGCCTTTATTTGATGGTTTTTGAACTTTAATTGAGCTGCAATCCTTGGCAGTTTAAACAAATTCTAACCTTTCCGTATGCAGTAGCAACAGCCAGGGAGAAGAAACAGAGAACTACGCTCCTCTTTGGAGACTATTTTCTCTCCCAGCTACTGGAATGTGGGCATGAATGGAGGCACCAGGCATGAATTTAACCATTTTCCTGGAAGGGCTTTTGTAAATAGCATTAACAGGTAAAAAATTATGGATGTAACACCTTATTCACAAAACATCACTGCAAAGTGGAAGCACCACGTACTGACCTGTAGGAAGAAAACCAGGAAAAGGGGGGACGAGACAGGTCTTTATTTAGATTCAGTTCTTTGTTCTTCTCCCTTTTTTCCCACCATTTCACTTGCTCAACAGCTTAGATCTAAACAAACTATCAATACACCCCACTGCGTTCCACCAGGGACACATTTGACCCATTTATTTTTAAGTGCTCCAGCTCTCTTTTCGGTATCTGCTCCAGTGTGAGCTATTAAAAAAAAAAAAAAAAAAAAAAAAAAAAAGGCAGCTTCATTAACACAAAAGGTATTAGAAAAGGTGCCTGTATGTAAAAGAACTAGTTGGGAGCTAATGGGATCCTTCAGGAGACTTGGCTGTACCAGTGATAATTGAAACAAACAGACCTCAGTGGTCTGAACTTATTCAGAGGAGCTGTATTCCTGATTTTCATTGCACAGGCAGCAGCTCAGCGCTCTGCAGCTCCCCACTGGCACAAAGAGACACTCACAGCTGCTCTGCTCCCCTGATCCCAGCACTCTGTGGAGATAATGGGGGCTCCCCAGGCTGATGAGGAGCTCCAGGGCTCCCACTGCACCAGCCAGAGGACTCGCCATATGCCTGGGGAATTTCACCTCTGTTCAGGCTCCATTCAGCCCCAGCTCCCAAGGTGAAATTCCATTTAGGTCGGTACATTTTGGCACTAACAATTACAGTGATGTGGTGGGGGCTGTCTGCTCTCTCTGCTGGGCTGGTGGGGGTAACCAGGCACACGCTGCCTTCACCCCTGCCGTGGTGACCCCATTGCAGCAGGGGAAAGGAAATTGAGATCTAAATGGGGAACACTTTGCTGCAAATAAAAAGAAATGAAAACACAAGAAAAAAACAAGGACTTTTTGTGCTGTTTTTTTCTGCTGCCACTGTCACAGAACAAGGAGGAATATAATGTAAGATTTTCTAACCCCTAACTACCTATCAGCACAACAAATTCCATTATTCTTCAAGTTTCTTTATTCTTAAAAAACTCCTTATGTATGTATTTACAACTGTTTCTCTGGTGCACTTTCTGCAGATTGCATTGGAGAAAATTCTCCTTTAATGTGAGGCCAAGGGAAATCTCCCACCCTGTGCTGTGCTGGCCTGAGTAGGAGAGTGAATTTCCCCAGACCTCATCCTCCCCTGGCTCCATTTGCTGCTCCCAGGGAGCCAGGACTGGATTTTGTGTGGAATCAAGGACTGAATATTGAATAGACCATGAGCTGGGTATTTTATAGAATCAGGGACTGAATATTGTATAGAATCAGAAGCTGGGTATTTTATGGAATCAGGAGCTGAATACTGTATAGAATCAGGAGCTGGATATTTTATAGAATCAGGGACTGAATACTGTATAGAATCAGGAGCTGGGTATTTTATTGAATCAAGGGCTGGGTATTGTATAGAATATTGGGTCTATTGGTACCACCTACATCTTCCTGGGTGCGATGTGCCTACTACAAACCTGAACCCTTGGTGGAGGTTTTAGCTCTTTTCAGGTCTGATGTTGTGTGCAGCTGCTGTGAGCAAGGAAAGCCATCTCTGACCTTTTGAAACCATGACTTCCATCACTCATCTCTCACTAATTGCTGCTGCAGTTCGTGGCCCTGTGTGGAAGGGAGAGCAGGACAAAACTGACCTTGCGAAATATTAATTATTTTAATTACAGTCGACAAGCACTTAATGGGAAACACAGTGGAAAAAAATTTCCAGATGGCTTTTTTTAGCTGCATCTATAAAATTCACATTTTGGCTGTGCAAAAGCTGGGTGTGCTGGTGGGGGGGTTACTGGGGGTCTGTAGGCTCTGGAGCTCACACGGGTGCACTCCTGCTTCAGTGAGCAGGCAGGCTTGCAGGTTTGGACAGATATAAGCAGGAAAACCCTAAAAATGCAATCTAATATTTATTAGATAAATAGGAATCATAAATAGTTTGTGTTGGAAGGCACCATTACAAGTCATTTAACCCATTTAGCTGTTTAGTTTTTTGGTGTTTAGTTTCTCTTTTTAATTCTTTCCTTTTTGCATTCAGTAGATGAGTATCAATATCAAATGTTTTTCTGCTGAGGTGCTGCAGCCAAGTAATAAACTTCCCTGCAGGCTCAAGATGATCTGGATTCAAACCACTGATACCTTCTTTTTGAAAAAATTACTTTCCTCTGTAGCAAGGTTCACCAGGAAAGGTACAGGAACAAAATTAAAGCCCTGGCTTGTATTTCACTCCTATTAGACAAAGTTTTTAAGTACATTTCTTTAATGAAAGCCAAAGATCTGCATCAGTCTTGACTGAATAGGGATTGATTTAAACTTGTGCTTGAACACCTTGTGGAAGGAGGCTCACACACAGAAATACCCACCTGGAATTTCTCTTCATTTGTACTGATGTGACTGAGGCACAAATTCCCTGAAACTGATGCTGCACGTGGGAGAAGAATCAGGTCCTGGGCATTTTAATTTCAATTGTCTTACAATACTAACACATATTTGTAGGACACTAAACTATCAGCCATAGCTGTGCCACAAAAAAATCAACCCCTGAGCTGCCAGCAGCATGGCCTTGTTCCATTATCCCACACCTCCTTCCCAAAAAGAAGTATTTAAATGTTCATTCCATCAAGCTATCAAGTTGGCTGAGCATCCTTCAGAGCTTTCTAACACACAATAGTGTGGCCATCACTTTGTGTCTAATGTGTCATTAAAATGCCATCTATCCCCTCCACTTTCTTGGCTTCCCATCTTCTTTAATGAAAGGTTGCAGGAGTTTCACTTCCAAATGGTTACTTTAGCAATGACAAAAAAATAAGGAGGTAGGATCCTATTGTAAAATGCCCTGTGATTGTGATGGTGTGGAGGGAATTTGGCATCCTGTTCTCTGCAGTCCCTCAAAAGCAGGAACATAATGAATGTATTATCCACCAGGGTAACCCTCACACCTCCTTCCTGCAGTTAGAGATGACATTTGTGTTTCTGTCTACCATTTCTCGTGTCTCCCATGCACAAGGACATGAGAGGAGCTGGCATTTGGCAGGTCACAGCACACACACCCAGCCCCTGGCCTGGGTGACTCTCCTCCCTAAATGAATGTGACAGAAATCTGTGGCTGTGTAGGTACAAACAGCTTCCTGAGGAGCACACAGAGCACACAGAGCTCCTGTTCCTCCTCTTGCCTCTCTGCCCAGTAATGTTGTCCTGTGTATTCAAAGGGAATTTCTCATGGGCAATTACTTCTCCATGCTGTGCTTCTTGCTGCTCTCAGGAGACAGCTGAACTCTGGAAAATAGGCCTGTGGGAGATTCATTTTTTTCCCCCATCATTTCTGATCCCTGCCTCCCTCTTTATAGGCTCGGAAAGGCTACAGTCATTTATCCTCTAACTTTTTCTAGTTGAATATTGTAGGTATCTGACTTGGCACATCTCTAATAAGTGGGCAGACATCCGAGAAGCCACTCACCATTGCTGTAGGTTCATTGACATTTGGAAAATGGGCTTCTTTTTACCATCTCCAAAATGTCTTCCCCTGCAAACATCATACTTAGAATGATTTATTAGCCTTTCTGGAGATTTCTGGGGTTTAATGCCTGCTGGGGAATTTTCCAGGAGATTGCAAGGTTGTGGGAAAATTGCACAGGGCTATATGTACACCTGCATGTGCACACACGTGTGTTAACCACATCTGGCTGACAGCAAGAGGGAAAACCTTCTTTTAAGGTCTGCAAAGAGGAACTGATTTGAGAATAAATATTTTCACATCTCTGTCAACACTTGGGTCTGACTTTTGAGGTTCAAGTGTGACTGAAGCACTCACAGCCTTTGCACTGAATGCAGGTTCTTGCCCAGCTGAACCAAGGCACCCATTGAATCTGAACAGGTTTCCCAAGAGGGAGGGCAGCTCTCCTCGAAATTCAGGAGCTCTGACTCCTCCTCAGTGGAGTTTTAGTCTGAAATACTTGTTCTTTTACCCAACAAGCAGCAAACTCTGTTGACTCTGAGCTAAGGAGGTGGCTGTTGAAAATTCAGATGCTTATCCATCAATGTTGGAAATATAAAAACAGTGACTCCCATATGTCTGTCCAGATTTCCTCCCCATCTCCCAGATGGAAATGCAGATGCTGTGCTGTTTCCAGAGTCAGCCCACTGAATCCAAAAAAAGATATATTTTAGGCCTCTGCAAACCAAATACCTCTGAAAGTGTTGGTGTGTGCTCTCACAAGATACACATGTGCCTCTTTGTCCATGCTGGCTGAGAGTATCAGTGCCTGAGAGGAGCTGGCCAAGCATCCAAAAGAGCAGAAAGGAAGCCAGCAAAATGGGAAAAATGTAAATTGAGAGCAAAGGATGAAATGTGGCACACAAGGCCAAGAGAGGGCATTTCAGTGAGCTTCTAGTACAATATTTACCTTTGTGATCAAGCAAAGGGCAGATTTAACAGTTCTCTGCATGGCTTGTGCTGCTGGGGTGACACAAAGAGGCAGAGTGTGATGGTGCAGCTTCTCCCTTTGCACACCTCTCCTGAGCCTCAGCAGCACCCTCTGCACCACCCTGTGAACACTTTCTTTAACCTTAATAGGATTTGCAAAGGCTTGAAGCCGGCTGGCAGTCTTCTTCTTGAATCCTTCTGGAGATAATCAGGCTGATGTGCTAATCACATTTGCGCTGTATTTAAAAATAGAGGGATAAAGTCTGAAAAGTGCTGAGCAGCACAATTCACCTGCAGCCTGTTTACAAGGGAAACAGAAAGGGAAGAGGTGCTGGGCAGCATAGCAAGTGGGGATGTCCAGGTGCTTTGCATTTGAATTAAAAAATAAGCTGAACTCTGATTATTGTGCTCATTGAGGTTCCTTTGCCGTGGTGGAGGGTGAGCAGGGGAGAAAAGTTGTCTCAGCTTGATCACAACTGAGGGTAAACACCCCAGAGCTGGGGATCCCTCCTCAGCCCTGGGAGCAGCCTGTGATCTGTGGGATTTATGCTGCACATGATTAGGTGTGAAACGGAGAGGAAGTTTATTGCAGAGAGCCTGGCATGGCTTGGGGAGAGAATTGATAAAGACGACATGTACATTGTCAGCTTGGGTGTTCTTAATTTATAGAAACCCTGAGAGCCATTACTCAGTTCCACCTGTGCAGCTCTCCCTGCCGAATCCTACTGTATTTATAGGAATGAATAAAAAGGAAGAACTGGTTATAGACATGCAAAATGCTCAGGTTTGAATGTCAGTTCAAATTACATTCAAAGTCAGTTTTTTCTTTGATGAGAGCTCCTACACCACAAACCAGCTGAGGTAGAGGTGTGCAGAATGAATTAATTCTCTGACTTTCCTCCATTCAGAAAGTCTCTTGGGTGTAATATAAACTACTCTCCCCAGTCACACAATTGGGTGCAGAAGTGGAAGGAAAAAGGCAATACACCTAAAATTTCCTTGAATTGTTGGTGCATATCACATCCTAAAATAACCACCCTGGATCTTAGTGAGTGCCTGCTCACAGGGGGGTTAAATCTGTTATTCTGCCTTCCAGGTGCATTTGGGGCTGCTCAGGGAATGACCATGTTGGGGAAGATGAAACAGGGAAATCTTACAAATATGATTGCTTGGCAAAAGAATCTGAGAATACAAAACCTATCAGTGAAATAGAAATGAGAGCTGGTTTTGATGTATAAGATTCCAAGCCAGTCAGTAACTGAACAACTGGAAAGACAATGGCTGAGGGGGCTGAAGGGGAGATCCCTGTGGATTGAACAATGTCCTTGGCAAACACAAGGGATGCTTCTGCAAGCTGAAGAGTCCAAGGGTCAGGGAGACCCTGCCAGTTTGGCAGAGAAGAAAAAAAGGATCTAGAAAGGAGCTTTTAGGGTTTAAAATGTAACACAGTATAGTAATGTAGGACTTCTAATAGGCTGTATGTAGATTCTACAGGATTTGTGTCTTTTCCTGGTTGGATGTTGTAAATTAGCATGTTCAGTACAGAAAATGATAGAATGTATTGTAACCAGAACTTAAGGGTCTCCCAGGCACACCTTTAACTGTGACTGGCAGCTTTAAGCTTGGCTCTTTGTTACCCATGACCCTATGCAATAACTGCATGTTAAAAGAGCAGGTGGAGTCCAGATCCCTCTGGACTCTCTTCTACAGAACAGGCTGCAGGTCCCTTTGTGCTGCCCTGCTCTGGAGCACACCCAGAGAAGGAAAAGGCTCTGGCTCTCCCTGGTGCTGACCCTCAGCCTCCTGTGCCCACAGTCTGGGTCTGCTGAGCTGAGCATGGGGGCACTGCCCAGGAAGGGGAGGATGTCAGGACAAACCCACTGTGCTCCAACTGCCCCGAGCCGTGCCACAGCAGCAGCTCCAGACCCAGGGCTGCCCTTGGTGAGGGGGCACTGTCCCTGTATTTTGGGGTGTCTCTGGTGAGGAGGCACTGTCCCTGTATTTTGGGGTGTCTCTGGTGAGGAGGTTCTGTCCCTGTATTTTGGGACGTCTCTGGTGAGGAGGCACTGTCCCTGTTGGTTTGGGGTGTCTCTGGTGAGGAGGCACTGTCCCTGTATTTTGGGATGTCTCTGGTGAGGAGGCACTGTCCCTGTATTTTGGTTTGGGGTGTCTCTGGTGAGGAGGCACTGTCCCTGTATTTTGGGGTGTCTCTGGTGAGGAGGCACTGTCCCTGTATTTTGGGGTGTCTCTGGTGAGGAGGCACTGTCCCTGTATTTTGGGGTGTCTCTGGTGAGGAGGCACTGTCCCTGTATTTTGGGGTGTCTCTGGTGAGGAGGCACTGTCCCTGTTGGTTTGGGATGTCTCTGGTGAGGAGGCACTGTCCCTGTATTTTGGGATGTCTCTGGTGAGGAGGCACTGTCCCTGTATTTTGGTTTGGGATGTCTCTGGTGAGGAGGCACTGCCCCTGTATTTTGGTTTGGGATGTCTCTGGTGAGGAGGTTCTGTCCCTGTATTTTGAGGTGTCTCTGGTGAGGAGGCACTGTCCCTGATGATTTGGGGTGTCTCTGGTGAGGAGGCACTGTCCCTGTATTTTGGGATGTCTCTGGTGAGGAGGTTCTGTCCCTGTATTTTGGGGTGTCTCTGGTGAGGAGGCACTGTCCCTGTTGGTTTGGGATGTCTCTGGTGAGGAGGCACTGTCCCTGTATTTTGGTTTGGGATGTCTCTGGTGAGGAGGCACTGCCCCTGTATTTTGGTTTGGGATGTCTCTGGTGAGGAGGCACTGTCCCCGTATTTTGGTTTGGGATGTCTCTGGTGAGGAGGTTCTGTCCCTGTATTTTGAGGTGTCTCTGGTGAGGAGGCACTGTCCCTGATGATTTGGGATGTCTCTGGTGAGGAGGTTCTGTCCCTGTATTTTGAGGTGTCTCTGGTGAGGAGGCACTGTCCCTGATGATTTGGGGTGTCTCTGGTGAGGAGGCACTGTCCCTGTCTTTTGGGATGTCTCTGCTGATGACTGTGATTGCTCTCCTGCTCACAGGTCACCCCCTGTTACTCTAACACCCCCTGACACCCTGAACATGTTCCCTCTCTGCCCTGCACGGGCAGCCCTGCTGCAGATATGGCAAGGCAAACATCTCCCTGATAGTTTTGTCACACCACATCTGATCACATTTATCCGGTGTCATGCACACTCACACGCACACACTCAAAGACTTCTGCCCTGAGGCTTCAAAGCCAAGCTCTGCTCTCCTCGCTAAAGGAGCCCAGCAGGAAGTTGTCCAGAGTGCTCGTGTGTTAAGTGACCTGTTTTATTCAGTTTTATGGGCTGGCTGAGCTTTGTGCTACAGAAGCTCTGGTGGCAGTGAAAAACAAGCACTGTCTAGTGGTGTGCAGGGAATGGATTTGGGAATCAGCCTCAGCCATAGCCTTGCATAAATCACTTTGTGGCTCTGTGCCTCGGTTTGATAAACTTTCCCTACAGGTTTATTTACTGGAGGCTTAATTAATCTGTTTGCCATGTCCTTTGAGATGAGGTGTGCTCAAATAATGTCAAGACAACAGTAAGAGTCACTTCTTAGAGAAAGGGCATCAGCAGCCATTTCTCAAACCTGAGCTCCCTAATTCCAGGTCTAAACCACGGATTTCCTGAGAGGACATGGGAGGTTTCAGGTGGCATCAGTTCTACAGGCTGAGCACTGCTGGACTTGTTGATGTGATTGCCTTTCTCAGTTTCTTTCCCTTTTCAATACAGATATCCCTCCAAGGCTTGTTTTGAAGCACAGAGCTGTTCCAGACCCTGGGAGGTGAGACCCAGGCTGAGCCATGTTCTGAGAAGGATCTATCAGAGTCTGAGCCCACTGCCAGCTCCTCCTCCTGACATCAAACCCCATCTATTCCCATTTGCTAGGGCCTCCATTTCAGATGGTGACTAATTCCACTTCCTGTGACCTCTTGAGACCTGTAGTTTGTTTCTCATCTGTTTGAAGGTTTCATTTCATATGTGCTGTTGGAGGAACAGGTGAAAGTCCATTTTGCCAGGAGGCTGCTGGCAAGGTCCAGCTTCATTCAACCACTGCCCCCCATCTAAAAAGCTAAAACAATGAAATAGGAGACATCAGACATCCTGAAGGTAAGCAGAAAAACCAGTTTGGCTCCCTGTGATATGGGCAACAAACTCCAACTCTTTTTGATGTGGAGAAACAAGGTAAAAAGCATTCCCTGCTTGGAAGGGAGGTTTTTCTGCTTTCTGATGGTGGATTGAAGTTTGAATGCTCTCTGCAATGTGAGCCCAAGTTCCAGGACCCTGTGCAAGCCCAGAAGCTGGAGGTGATACTAACAAGATTTCAGCTGAGCTCTCACCCTTTGCTGACGTATTCAACCCAGTGTGATGCTGGAGAGGAGCATTGCCCTCCACACTGCAGCCACTGCAAGGCAAAACTGAGCATTAATAGCTGCTCAGCCTAATGCATCTTTATTTCCAGAGCATTTTACGTAAAAAATTAAACATTAACAGCTGTTTGTGGGTGAATATGTAGCAATTCCTCATTTGGCATAATAGCCCTGAAGGACCAGTAAAACTTTTATCTTTCCCACTCACTGACGTTACCAGGCTTGCACAGATCTGAACAAGGGCAAGGAAGGGAACATTGTAATCAGGGGCTTATTGATTGCCTTAAAAAAATAAATAAAAGGGTTTGTAGAGGGGAAATGCATCCTTCTTGCCAGTCATTAGATGAGTCAGACTGACACTGAGTCCGGGACTCTCAGTCCTGTGCCCTGTGAGGCACCAAGGCAGAGGGCTGCAGAGAAGCTGGCTCTAGGAGCACATCCCAGAATTTCCTGAGCTGTGGGAGAGGGTGGAAGGGATGGTTTGGGGGGTCAAACACTGGCAAAACCCAGAGTCCTGGAGGAGCTTGGCTGAGAGGCCCAGGGAAGCAGGGTGCACCTTCCCTTCCTCTGCTCCCCTTTCCAGCCCCAGGCATGGGTGACTCTGGGTCTGGCCTGGCAGGGAACACAGATAAGCTGCACATTCCCCCCTCAGCCTACGCTGGCAGGTGCTACCTGCAGCCAAACACTTCAAATAACTTCCCCAGCCCTCAGGTCCCCCCAGGTGAAGCAGCTCATTTGTGGCTCTCAGAGCTGTGTCGTGGCTGCTGATTGACCTGAGTGGCACCACCACTGTTCCAGTGACATGTTGGTCACATTCAAACCTTCCCTTGTGTCCACAGGAGTGGGGCATAGGCAACCCTTTCCAGTTTTTTATCTCCTGCGTCTCCTGAGTGTGTTTAACCCCCATGAACAGGCCTTGCTTTTCTCTCATTAGTGGATTTGTTGATAAACATTAATGTGCCTGCTGGTGTCTGTCTTGGTGTCTCCTTCATGTCTGTGCATGGGAAGTGATGTCCCTTCTTTCCTTCCCTCCCTTCCTGGAGCTCAGAGAATGGTACCTCTCTCTCAGGACAGAAAGTAGCCCCTGTTTCCTTGATAATGGCACAGACTAGATAAATCCCTCACCCCTTTGTTGGTGGTTGCACCCCTAGGAGATCTCAGGGCTGCTTCACTCAGCTGCTGCCCAAATGCAGCTCTGTGCCTGGGGGGTGGCTTCCCCTTCTGGGGGTTCAGAGAGGCACTTTGAGGCAGCTTAGTTCAATATTTCTGTTCTGTTCTATCTGAATTTCTCCTCCTGCCCAGACCATTTTAGCACTGGCAAACTGGTAATTGTGTCAGAACTTAATATATGTAAATAGAGATAGACATGCAGCTGATGGGAATCATTACATGCCCCTGACATCAAAATCAGGAGCTGGCCAAGTGTTGCATAAGTCTGTGTTAGGCCCTTTATTTTGATTTAATTATTTTTTGAGGCAAATCTGGCATAATCCCTCCTGAAGCCCAGGAACTGCCTTATTTCCCATTTTTCTCCTGCTTTTCCTTCACTGGGGCTGAGTCTCTGTTAGTGCAGGCAGAGGAAGAGCAGGGCCCTGGGTGATGCTCACAACCTCTGTGGCCCAGCAGAGCTAAGGAGGAGCCCAGAAATGCTGCAAAAACCAAAAATGCTGGGAAAAAAAAAAAAAAAAAAAAAAAAAAAAAAAAAAAAAAAAAAAAAAAAAAAAAAAAAAAAGTAGCCCTAGAGCTGCTTTAGGGGATCAAGACTGGATACATAACTTGGGGCTGCTCTGCTTTATGAATTGTCCTTCTTACTAATCACATTTACTATTCTGTGCTGTTTCATCTACCAACAGTATGTGAATTTTAGCTTTTCATATCCCCATGGAGCTGTCAACGTGGAATACACACTTCCCCACTAACTGGGATCCTCTGAATTATGCAGAGATCTCCAAGCTGCCTTTTGAGTGAGCTTTTACTTCTGGATCTGATCAGGCACACGGTGTGGCAGAGCTCAGATGAGCACCAGTTTTTGTGTGTGGCTCCAAGTTTTCCCTGGCACTTACACAGCTGAGCAGGGAATGAGGATGAAAAGTCCTGTCCAAAGCTTTCTGGTCTCCTGTCTGGCAATCAACATTTTTGGGGAACACAGGGTCAGATCAGGTCAGACTCTGACAGCAGTGACAGGGGGAACTAACGAAAAAATGAGGTTGCAGCAACATCAAAAGATTGCTGCATCAAAGTGTAGTAATTACCAGAACAGGAGAGATTTGAAATATCTGATAGCTCCTTTATGAGATTAACAGTTACCAGAAAAAAAAAAACCAGAACTGAAAAACTCATGTGCAGAAAATGCACAGAAATGGTAACATGGCATCTTGGGTCCTGCTCCCAAAAGCAGAGCATCAGTGAGACAAAGCCAGCACTGAAACCCTAACAGAGACATTAGCAGTCCTTCCAGACTGGCAGAACCTCAAGGATTTGTACATGTCTGATGGAGGGATTGTTCACTTAATATCCATTTTTCTACAAGGAGATGATCCTGGCATCCAATCCAATCTCATCCAGAGCCATCCGAGTGTTGCTGTTGCTATGAGCAGGTGGAGGCTGTCTCACACTGGAGGAGGACCCCGCTCTGTGCTCAGTGGCAGCTCGGGAGATGACACAGACTTGGTGAGGAATAAATCCATAAATCCTCCAGGGGAAGCTGCAGACACTCAGGGAAATCGGGCAAAACCTTCACTGCATTTGTCACAGGACGTGCAGTTCTTATTCAAGGCAGGTGAGGCACTGATGATAACTTCCGAGTGCAGAAAACTAATCTACATCCAGAATAGTTTTAATTAACACTCTGCAGCTACAAAAGGCTAAAAATCAGCAGGTGATTTACCAGTTTCGTGTCAGCTCTTGGATGATACCAGGATACAGGGCTTCCTTCTGCTCTCTTTTCTCTCCTCCTGTCTGCTCCACCAGGTTGTCCTGTGCAAAGTGAAGGGATGTGACAGGAGAGAAGCTGTTGTCTGTCAAATTGCAGGGCATAAAATTATTCCAGGGCATAAAAATATTGCAGGGCATAAATATATTTCCCTCTTAAGTTCAGGAGGGAACACATATGGTGAAAATTACAGTTGTTACTTCACTATTGTTTCAGCTGCTCCCCTGCAATACCAAGTGCTAAACCTTAACTTCAGTGACTGAGGGTGACAATGAGCACATAATTGTTAAATCTACAAAAAGAAGAAAAAGGGGGAAAAGTAAAAGGGGGGATGTGAGAATATTAAATGATCTCATTCTCCCAAGCTTTAATGGAAATGAATCGAGGCTGCTAGACAGCTCAGGAAGGCAATTACAGGGAAATAATCTGTGGTGTTTAGTGAAGCGGTGATGTGGGGCATGCTGAACATGATGGATCTGGCTGCTGTTTCCAGTTAATAATAAAGCACTTTTACAAAAGGCGGTGCTGCACATGTTGGTGCTTTTGTGTCTGTTTGTGCAGTAGAAGAACCAGCCAATTTTTATTTATTTTTTCTCTCTCCACTGGGAGTTGCCTTGAACCCAGTGGCTGAAGTGGCTTGTAGCAGGGCAAGTTTCCCCTCAAGGCACAGCTTCTGTAAGGCAGTGTTTTCTTTTGTGGAGATTCTGGCCTTCTTTCCAATGATCCAGCTGCTGGAAAATTGTGTCTTAGGGAGCTGCTTGCTCTTTGAGAGTTGGGATGTGCCCTGGTTGATAGCCACTCTTGGCTGAAGTCCCTGATATAGGTCAGAACCAGCTGTGAAAAGTAGAAACGTGTGTGCTTGGGAATAAATCCACTTATTAATAGAATCAACCAGGGAAAGACTTTCTTTCCTCTTCAACTTCAGGTCCTTCTTTCTGTTGCAGGGCTCTGGAGGCAGCTGAACAAGCTGTAACAAAAGAGACTCTCAAAACTGACCTGAACTATTTACTGGGCTTGAAAAATGGGGTTAGATTTTCCTGCCCTTGGTGTCACTGGAAGCAGGAGCAAACAACACCTGAGAGAAGGCAGCTCAGAGGAGGGCCTGGAGGGCTGCAGGTCCCACTGCAAACAAACTCCCTCCTCTTGTAACAAGGGTGGAGAGGGACTTTGGGCAAGTTCATGGAGAGACAGGATGAGGGGGAATGGTTTAAAATTGACAAAGGGATAAAATTGGATGGGATACTGGGAGGGAATTGTTCCCTGGGAGGGTGGGCAGGCCCTGGCACAGGGTGCCCAGAGCAGCTGTGGCTGCCCTGGATCCCTGGCAGTGCCCAAGGCCAGGCTGGACAGGGCTTGGAGCAGCCTGGGATAGTGGAAGTGGAGGGTGGGATGAGATGAGATTTAATATCTGTTCTATTCTGTGATTCTATGATTCTACTTTTCTAATTTCTTCCTCAGTAGGTCCTGAATTTAATGGGATTTTTCAAACACCATCCCTTGTCAAGCCACCCAGCCCAACCACCAGGCACCACTGATGTATTCTGCATTTATTTTGTTGGCTCTGTCAAGCTGTTCCAGACTCAAAAACCCTCAGTCTGATTTCCAGGCCAAATACATTAGAATATGCCCAGAGAAATGTAATAAAGACAAGCACATTTAAATATTTATCTGGAATGAATGGAAAGAAATTCCAAACTCTGGAGATTTGCTTGTTGCTAATGATTTGCTAAAAAGTCAGTCTGATGCAGGCTGACAGGGAAATACTTTTCCCAATGTGACAGGCTTGTGTTCTTGTTTTTTCTGTCTCATACTGATTATTTTATGGAAGAGTCTTCTTCAACCCTAAAAACCTGGAAACCAAGTGAGAAGAGAAAGAAAGAATCAGCAGATACCACACAGCATTTCCAGAGGATGCTTTGCAGTAAAGAGAATTCATGTTCTTATCCTCCAGAAATTTGCTAATGGATAATATTTTGTAAACTCTATCTCCATCTCATTCCAGGTCTGAGAGATGTTTCATAATATCTCGGAAATGGAAAATAAACCAGCATTTTATCCTGGTTTTCTACAAAAGTCTGTGTGGAGTTTAGTGCTGGTGAGACGCTGAAGCTGGTTGGATCTTCACTGCTCCATAAACACCTCTGGTCTATAATTACAGAGAAATGTGTCCTTTGGACTTTGACTCCTCCAAGGATAGTTAAGGGAAAAAATATAATCACGAGGAATGGATGGCTGTTTACAAGAAGTAAATGTGAAAAGACTCCAAACAGAAAATTAGAGGGATGAAAATTATACACAAAATAAGCTTCAACTCAGTGCATGCCTTTAGTGGGAAGAAATGCAAGTGTGGATTTTTGAGACTGCCATTACTTTTCTATTTCTGGCATTTCAGAACACCACTTTGCAACATCTCAGTTCTGAAACACTCACCTTTAATAATTAACGTTCAGTGAAAATATTTTTTGAATCATCAGGGGGTAAAGTGAAGCCAAATTTCTAAAGGAATATCAGATATTGGCTGGTAAAAAAAGTTTTCATTTTTGTTTCATCAAACAAAATTCAAAGTAAAATACACAGAGATTTTATATAACTCTTCTTTTTTTCTCCTGCCTTTAAAGCAAACTGTGAGGTTCAGATGGCATTGATTCTTTAACATGTATATTATTCTTCTGGTTTGGAAGTGAAAAGGTTAAAATAATTCATTTTTCATCTGAATAAGTTTTCTGTGGAGATTTATTTCACAGTAAAAAAAAAAAAAAAAGAAAAAAAAAGAAAGGCAGATGTGCTAAAGAATGTTCTGAGCCACAGGTGGAGGTGGATGTTGAGAGGAGATTTGAGGAGATTTGAGGAGAGAAGAGAGAAGAGAGAAGAGAGAGGAGAGAGGAGAGAGGAGAGAGGAGAGAGGAGAGAGGAGAGAGGAGAGAGGAGAGAAGGGAAGGTGCGGGAAGGTGCGGGAAGGGAAGAGAAGAGAAGAGAAGAGAAGAGAAGAGAAGAGAAGAGAAGAGAAGAGAAGAGAAGAGAAGAGAGAAGAGAAGAGAAGAGAAGAGAAGAGAAAGAGAAGAGAAGAGAAGAGAAGAGAAGAGAATAGAAGAGAAGAGAAGAGAAGAGAAGAGAAGAGAAGAGAAGAAGAGATGAGAAGAGAGAGAAGAGAAGAGAGAAGAAGAGAAGAGAAGAGAAGAGAAGAGAGAGAGAAGAGAAGAGAAGAGAAGAGAAGAGAAGAGAAGAGAAGAGAAGAGAAGAGAAGAGAAGAGAAGAGAAGAGAAGAAGAGAAGAGAAGAGAAGAGAAGAGAAGAGAAGAGAAGAGAAGAGAAGAGAAAGAGAAGAGAAGAGAAGAGAAGAGAGAGAAGAGAAGAGAAGAGAAGAGAAGAGAAGAGAAGAGAAGAGGAGCCAGTTCATGTCCTGGGTGTGGAGAGGGAACAGCCTATGCAGAAGTGAAACATCTGAAAGGGAGCTGAAAGCAGGTGAGGATTTTAAAAAGGAAAAGAATCTGGCAGCAGGGTTTTGGTGTCTCCAGAATAAACTGTCCCAGTTGTGTTCCAAGCATTCAGAGAGTCAGACACCCCCAAAATTCCACCTTCTCCCATGGCCACAGCACTCCACAAGCAATGGGGAAGGGAACCTGTGGGAAGGTGATTCCAGCCCAGTGCCAACACCTCAGGCAGAGCCTGAGCAGGGATGCTCAAGCAGCAGGGATGGGACTGGGGGGCACTGATGGAAAATGACAGTTGCATCACCCTGGATTCCCTCTCAATTCCTTTGGATTTGCCTTTTGGTTTCCAGTCTTGATCCACAGACTGCGCCACCAACACCTGCCCTCCTGGAGCCTCTGGCACAGGATCCACCTGGAGCGAGGTTGAACGTGGAGCAGTGTCTGTGTTCTGCATTTTGGAGTCATCCCTCCTGCTACAGGAGTGTGTGTGAGTGTGTGAGTGTGTGGAGGGGGAATAATCGTGCTGTTAATGATTGCTGCTTTGATTTACAGGATGCAATTGTCACTGCGGTTGGAAGCCAATCAAAGCGTTGTGAGTGGGAGCCCGCTGGTGCTTTCCAATGGTCCTTGATTAAAAAGGAAGCTCTTGGCTATCTTCAAGCAGCAGGAGAGGAAACAGCACGGATGAAGGTGAGGCAAGTGCCAGACTCCCGCTCCCGATGGATCACATCTCATTTTCACCGGAGTTTAGTCACACAATCTCCTTTTCTCTCAGCTCCAGGCCTCCTTCCCCTTTGCTCCCAACCAGACAACGGCTACAGGGACCAAACCTGAGTGCTCAGATCTTGGTTCTGTTGTATTTTCCTGCAAATTAAATACTCACTATGTCCTCACAGTCCATCTCCAGTTTATCTACACCATTCCTTGCCTTTCAACTTGCTATTTCTCCATGCAGCTGCAGATTAGCAAGTGTGCAAGTGAAATCCAGCTTAAAAACAGCAACAATTTACAGGTGCACTATTTTAGTCCCACAATAGGGCATTTTCATTAAAGAGATGTCTGAGTGCAAAATTACGTGGTGTTTCTCTCAGATTTTCTGTGGATTTTCAGACAGCGAAATTTCTGCCATCATGGAAATTTTCTGGCACTAAGTGTGTCCAAACTTTTCCCAAGAGAAATGGGAAAAAAGTGGGCATGGTCTCCTGATGAGTTTTCTTTTTTTCCAAAAACAAATGAGAAAAAGTGAGCAAACTCATCTAAACTTCAGTATTTTATCAGACTTAAGTCACAACCCAACAGTGACTTTTATGGGGAGAGGAAGGAATGGGGACAAATTTTCATTGAAACTGCCCCAAAGTTTTGGGTTGTGTCCTTTAGTCCTATACATTTGAAACGAGGCACCTAAAATATCACCTCACTTTAGGTGCTGCAAGTGCACAGGGAGCAGGGGAGTACCACTGAAGAGCAGCTGAAATCAGACTGCCACGCTGTAATTCTGCTGAGGTAATTTTGTGTGTTTAATAAATATGGTCTGTCTCATAGGGATTCAGAAAAGAGGAGTCACAGGGTCATCCTTGAGTTCCACACTGCTGAGATCTCAGGTGCTGGATGTTGCCAGGCCTCTGAGGATTGATGTGGGATGGGGATACAGGGTTGACACCTAAAGCTCCCCTTAGTGCTCTCCCCTCCAAGCAGACACACAGAGCAGTAATCTCTATATTGAGAAAATTGCTGTAATTTTTAATATTCTTATATAGACCAATGCTGGTATCTTGTTTCTAATAACTCCTGGCTGAGAGGGTGGCTCTCACTCCCACCCACCATGAGGATGTCAATTCTCTGGTGGAAAACTTGTGGTCTCTGCTACCTGGAGGGCTCCTGGCTGCCTGGGGAATCATCATCATCTGCCCTTGTGTTTTGCTAAAGCTAAATGAAAATGGGGATACATTTTAAATATAAAGGTGTATGTTCCTGCATTAGCAGTGTCACCTATTAATATGGATTTTGCTGCTATAAGGGCATCATTTCACCACATAGCCCTGGGTCATGATGTGTTTGTTCTGTGGTAAAAAATACAGGACAGGAACAAACCCAAAGTGAGCTTCAGATAAAGTGCAATCACCTGTACCTGTGTTTGCAGAAACACCCACACAGCAGCACAGGGCACTAAACACTCTACCACACTCTTTTCCCTTAGAAACCCTGCTAATACATCCATCTTTTTAGCTTGTTAAATAGGGGATAAGGCTGAAAGTCAAACATCCAGATACCATTGTCATAGCAAAAATAATAATAAAGAAACCCCAACTTACAAGCTCCCTTGAGATCAGCAATAATTACACGTCTCCAGTAGCAGATCTCAGGCTGTTTTCTGTACCCTTTCATTACCCAACCAATGTGACAAGGCAACCCACACACTCCCAAACAATTCAGACACAGCAGCCCCTAAGGGATGGAGCTGGGAGCCAGCACACAAAAAGATGGGGTCTCTGCTCATTGATAACGTGCAGGTGCCACCTCGCAGGGGAGGGGTTTCCAGCAAGCACCAGAGTCACAGAGAAAAGAAAGGGCTGGAGTTGGGTCAGTTCAGCAGCTCTGAGGGGTGACAGACAGGAAGGCAGGACACAGACTGAGCTAAGCCAGGCTCAGGGAGTGTCAAACTGTTCTTCTCTTTGCTATGTGGGTTGCTGATTTGGATCTGCAATTAATGGCTGAGGAAGGCAGCACAGCACTGCTTCCCTGCCAGTTATCTGCAGTGGGTAATCTGCTCTGGGAGCTGAAGCCTGAACACAAAGTGCTGTGGAAAGGGCTCCTTTGACTCCAGGGGTCTTTGAACAGAGGCAAGAGCAGAATGTTGTCTGGATGTCTTTCACAGCCAAACACCTTCCAAAAAACCCCTAAACCCTTTGCAGTATCTGCAAAGGAAGAGAGGGCAGGTTTGAGGCTCATGGTCACAGTTCATCAACTCTCTTTTTCATCTCTTTTTTAGTCTCCAAGCGTCTCTGTTGATAAACATCCCTGATTTCCCTTAGTGAGTTTGACTCCACCATAATCTTGTCCTAACAACCAGTTAGCTCTCTCCAGTGGCACCATTAAGACAAGGAAAACTTGTTTTTATATACCTATAGGCAAAGTTTTATTAAACAAGACCATTTTCTATATGGTGTCATGACACTGCAAAGAGAACATGCCATTCTGGTATAAAGCAAGATATATTGAAGACATAACGTGAGCAATCTGAGGTACAAATGGGCATAAAATCCAGAATTATTGTAGCCTCCTACCCCTATCCATGTTCAGCTGTGGCTCAGCTCCCCTCCAGGCACTTTTTGTGCCAGCAGTCTCAGGTGGTGGCTGTGCTATGGAATTACTCCCATAAAAATGGGATAAGTGCTGTACTATGCTGGATCAAAGACCAACTCCCTGTCTTGGTCGTGATGGGAGTGATAGCACATTCTCTAGGATGGAATCTATGAGAAGAAAAGTAATTTTGAATTGATGATTTTCCCAGCTTCTGGAGTTTAGGGCTTTTTGGGTTTCATAATGTGTAATAGGTGTAATAGCTTGGTGCAACAGCAGCAGCTTATCTCAATGAATCTTTTTCCAATCTGTTCACAGTTTCAGCCACTGAAATATCCTGGGACAATGCGCTCCTCAAAGCAATTCTTTATTTTGTGCTAAAAATATATATTATTTACTTTAACCCCATTTTTTACTCTTTTCATTATATACATCCCTGTCTTTATATCAAAAGAAATGGAATAATCTCTCCATGTACATCTCCCCATACCAAATAATTTCATAGGTTTATCTCATCTTTTACACTTTTTGATCCACCATCACTGCCTATTTAACACAGTCCAGACTCCTATAATTTATCCAGTCAAAAATTCCCTCTCAGTGTATCTCTTCTACTATTTTTATATGTCCTGGGAGCTTTATACACTTCTTTGAAATAAATTCCAAGTCTGGCTATAACAAGTACATTTCTATCCTCAGCAATTTGCCATATTCATCCCCATTTTGAGGTTAGGTAGAACTACTGCATAAAAACTGTTCAAGCAGATCACCTTTTACAACCTTGCTGGAAACCAGTAAAAACCATCCTTGCCTTTTGTTTCTTTTATTCTAACCAGTTGTTAATGCACAGATTGAGAAGTTATTTTATCCCACGGAGGACTCAGTTCTTTAAGACCCCTAGTGAGGAAATTTAATGGAAATCTTGTGGATATACAACTATCCTATGCTGACCAATCCTTTTCGTTTACAAGCTCATAAACACCCTCAAAGAACTCTAGCAGATTTCTGGCCACAATCTGACTTAACAAAAACAATATTGACTCCTTCTATTTATTCACATCCCTACTTACTCGTTGCTTTATTACTCTGCTGTAAGTTGTCTGGTACACACAATTATTTCCCTAATGAAAGAGAAATAATGGAAGAGATTAGTCACTATCCTTTAAGGATGAGCAATGTCTCCAGGAGAGCACATCCTGCTATAACACACATTGGTTTTGTGTCTGCCATTCCTGACTTTCAAGGAGTTGGAAGGAGAAGGAGCATCCAGGACTCCCTGATGGAAATAAAGACAATTATACAGTTTCTTGCACTGCCATCATGGAGGTTAAAGTAAGGAAAAGGGATCTGGAAGGGGAGGAAAATATTTTACATCAACTGGAAAAAATCTTTGTGGAGTGGGCTGAAGTCCTTCCGAAGTTTTTCTGTACAGTGGAGCTGTTGGTAAAGTCAAAGTTCCTCTGATGTAAAAATGCTTGTTTAGCTTTTAATTTTTTCTTGAACATTTACCTTTTCCATTACAGTACATTTATTTCCCGGGTTTAGTTTGCCACCTGCAGACAAAGTACAAATGAGAGTGCTGTAGCACCTGCCTATATGAGATGGATCCTCGTAGGTGACACATGTTTTGCAAGGAGAGCGGTTATTGAATTTGGATTTTATTTATTGCTTTTTACCTAGAAATCAAAGCCAACAATAAATGCTGATGGTCTCAAGTTCCTTAACTGTCACTGAGGAAATCTGTAATGCTCTAATAGGGCTGGAGGAAACCTGCCTTGGTCGGAAAATTTAATTTGATGCTTCTTCGTGGCTGTAGCAGTAAATATTCCTGGGTAGGAGGTGTCAGAGTGTTTAGTCCTATTACAGAAGAGAAAGCACATATGCAACAATTCTGACAGCCCATATAAACTTTCACCCAAACACAGCATCTACTGCAGCACTGGGGTGGCAGCAGTAATAATAAATCACCAGCTCAGACTGATCATCTGGAGCAGATTCCTTTTAAGCTACAGCCTGTCCTGCTCCTATTAAAGTCAGACACTCTTCTCTGCCCTATTTTTTGCCATTGATGCAGAAAATGGACTTTTTCAGCCTTCAGATAATCTTTGGTATCCACAGTGCCAGGTGCACTTTCAGAACTGTGTTTTACTCAGTCTGGCTGATGTACTGTCCTTAAAAATGAGGGATGGGCCATGTGGGCAGTGGGTGCTGTTACAGCACCTCCTGCAACAGATTCTTCTAGAAAAAAGCTCAAATATTGTGTCTCCTGAGCTCTCAAAATGATACTGAGAGCAGTGGGTAAAGTTCATGAGCAGAAAAACAAATCAGAAAACCTGGCTGCTGCAAAGTTCTCACATGTGCTGCAGGGACTTGCAAAGGCAGAGGCACGGGCAGCTGCCAGAGCTTGAACTCTCTGCTGCTGGCACTGTTTGCCATTTTCATGGAGGTTTTCCTGCCACATCAAACCCTCATGATGCCATGAGCTCATTTAACAGTCTGGATGTGGAAAAAACCCAAAGAACCAATTTTGAATATTTGTGATATCGGAGGATTCATTGGGATGTAAACCATTGTTCTGATTTTTAGGTACAAGCAAGACAAGAGAACAAAATTGTCTTGTTTCACATTAGACATTTCAAAATAACAATTCCTACTTGCTTCAAGATTTGTAGCAAGGCATTTCAGGGACAGAATATCCACAAGCTGAGTGTTAAAGACCAAAAATTGTCCATTCTCCTTAAGAACAGATGCTTAAACTAGAAAGACAAACAAGGGAGCTCATATAAGTGTCAAAGCCAACCAGCCTGCAACCTGACTAAAGGCACTGGGATTCCTCACTGAGTGGTTGCAGAATTTCTCCCTGTCATGTATGAACATCTTTTGCCTGCATAAAGAGTGAATTTGGACTCCATTGTGCTGGGAGAGTTTCTAAGAGGATAGGGAAAAGAAGAAGAAAAAAAAAAGAACATATTTGTTTATAGGTGGTGTCAGGAAAAGAAATAACCCCTGCAACAGTGTCTGGAACTCCAGGGCAATGAAGGTGGCATTTTCCACCTACACAAAATTTACTGGAAACATAAAACCCAACAAGGAGAAATGTATAATTCGTGCTGAGAGTCTGCTATAGAGGTTCTGCTGGAGGATATTACCTCCCATGACTCCCTTCCTCCCAATGCAGGACCACCCCTGGTATTTCCATCCAGAAAGATCTGCTAATTAATCAGGGCCCATCATCAGAGTGTTGGATTGTCCTCTTGTCTTCTCATTTGGCCACAAGGAATTGGCTTCTTTTGCAGGGAGAAAGAAGTCTAGATTTACACAGATGTGAAGAGCAGATTTGTGGGCAGACATTGCACTCAGTGAACAGTCTCCAACACCTTCTTGGACAAGGCAATTTATCTGAGCAATGGGTGGAAGGACGCAGAGGGTGACGCTTGGCCAGGAGTGCCAAGATTCATTTGCTCTCCTGTGTAAAAGTACATAATTTCTAGCTAGATTCAAAGAGGGCCATTAAAATATCCAAAATTGTAATAGTTAACCAAGACAGAAGCTTCTGCATGTATTAAGAGTTTCAGGGCTCTTCTCTAGATTTATTCTTTATAACACTAGGGATTTGTTCCATTATTTGCTTGGGTGGCAGGTTTTATATTTTCCTATGAAGTTTCTTTTTTGATCATTTCCTGAGGTAAGTCACTCGGTGAAACCATCACTGATCCTTATCCATGCTGGCAATTGTCATGTTACTCTAAAAGCTTTTTGAAAAAGAGTGTGAAGGAAAATGATTGTGAGAGTGACCCACGGCTGCCCCATCCCAGCCTGACTCTGCAGCACTGTGGGAAGGAGCCTGAGCACAAATGAGCTGAGCTGCACTGCCCTGAGCCACCAGCAAAGAGCTGAAACCCAGCCCTGCTTTCAAATTCTCATCTCTGTGCCTGAAGAAAAAAGGAAACCAGGGGCAGAAAGAGAAAAGTAGAAGGTTACCAGAAAAGAAATCTTACTGTATTACCAGAAATATTTTCTGTATTAACGGAAAAGAGAAAAAAATTCAGTTCTGGAGAAGACGTGTTCTGTATTGATCTCATTCTGCACCACACCTGCAGGCTGAGGCTGAGCTAGGAGCAGGAGGAAAATCCCTCTGCCACAGTCCCATTTCAGTCCCAGCACCACTTGCTCTCTTCCCTATCCCAAGGTCATTCTCTGGTTGGCAGTGCATTATTTGGATCATCCCTGGATCTCCACACAGAGAACCATCCCAGTCATTTCCCAGTTACAGGATAATTTACCTGGAAAAACAACTTCTACTGAACAATTTCAGCCCGTTTGCCTGCACTGTCCAACCTTCTTTCACTTGGGGCTGCTTCTGACAGCCTGGCATCCCTGTAGCTTTTATAGGACCATCACTGTTGGAAGAGTGAACTTTTCCAAAGCAATATTGATAATTATTCTTCAAAAAATTGATTTCTATCCTTGTCTCCTCCATGTCCACATTAGTTGGGTCTAAAATAAAATTATGGTTTCCTCATCTGTGAAAAAGCAAAACATTTCTGAGTGGTGGAGATATTGGTGTTGCAGTGGTCTGGTTAATTAAATAAATGGGATGTTTTATATTTCCATTTTCTCCCACCATCCCACCCACAAGATATTTCAAAGACTCAAACAGGAATTGACTGTTAGGGCAAAAGATTTTTCTCTTTTGTGGTGTGCATTTTTTTTCTATCCCTTAGGACAACTTCTTCTTTTTATTTCTCTCCAGTATTTGTAATTTGTATCAGATATGTCTTTATCATCCATCACTAACACATATTTGTCTGAAATTTAAACCAATGGTTTAAACACCGGTCTGTGTGAAGAACAGCTCTGTGTTGAAAGCAAACAAGCATCCAGACTGAATTGTGCTCCCAGTGGTGATGCAGATTTTCCTTGGGAATGTGGGTCACAGCCTTGTCATGTCCCCGACCTGGTGGAAGGGGCAGCCAGGGCATCCGCAGAGTGTGACAGAGCTGGGTCACAGCACGGCTCTGGCAGCACTTCACTCCTGAACCTGGGTACTTCATGTGCCTTTGAACCCTCTGCATTTCCATTTGACCTCTGTAAAATCAAGCCAAGGGTTCTCTCCTCCTCCTTGCCCAGGTTTGTGCTGCACCCACGGGCAGCAGCTCTGCAGTGAGCTGACGCTCCTGAGCTGGGCCGGATCCGCGTGCGGGCGAGTGTGTTTAACAGATTAAGTTAAAAACAATCTTCACCGCTTCATTTAGCTAAAGCATTTTTCCAGACAACTTCCTCTGCTCGAATGTTCCTTCTAATTATCATTTTCCCTTTGCAATATGTTGTGTCATGCTGCTTAGGAGAAAGCTCACGGCGAGAGGCAGCGCTGGGCTTGCGAAGGAAATGTGTCCTGGCTATTAGGGAGTTCAGTGAAGCGCTGACTTTTAGATCATCCTGTAGGGGTGGGTGAAACAGTCCAGAAAAAAACACTGCCATCTGAGCAGCAAAGTGGGGCTTAAAATAACCCTCCATTTCACAATGATTTTTTAAGGTTTCTCCATCAGTTGCGAGATTATTTTTCTCTCTCCAAGTGTTTCAGCCGAGCTGGTTGGTCTTGGAGGTGGAATCTGGCTTGGTGTGGAATTCTAGCCTGGCCAGGCTGATTGCTTTGTGCCCTCAGCACCAGGGGCCTGCTCTGCTCAGGAGGAATGATTTGGTGTCACGATCATTTGCTTTCATCCCAATTCTGTGAGCTGTTTGCAGCTGTTAATTTAACAGTTTAGTGCTTCCATCTTCCACGGGCAGGAGCAACCGTGCCAATGCCTGAGACATCGAAACTTCATTTCCACTAACAGGACTTGGAGGACTGGGAGATGGCAGGAAAATGCTTTTGCTCCAGTGAGCAGGGACCACATGGCGGGCACAGAAGTCAACAGAGAGCGATTTTGTAAAATGAGCCTCCACCAGCTACAGCAAGGAGAGGAGAAGAGCCATGAAAGAAAATCCATCTTGGGAGAGATTTTCTGGGGCAGTGTCTGCAGTGCCAGGGGAGCTCAATTAGCCCAAACAGAGATATATATAAAGAATATCTACTAATACAAGCAAGGTGTGTCCCTAAATACCTGTGAATTCAGGATTTTTGTCACACTTCAAGCTGAATTTAGAACAGACCCATTCAAAGCAGAATTTACACCAAAGCGCTGTAGAATGAAGAGTCAAACTGCTCTATGGCACCTGCTAATGGAAGAAAAATTATTTCCATTTTATAGCATCTAAAAGACTGATATACTTTTTGGTCATGAAGTTATACCTAAAATTTCTCAGCCAAAGGTTTTTTGTGAGTCAGTACCACTGAAGTTGAAAGAAAAGTTTTCAGTCATTTCAAATTTTGGGTTTTTTCCCATTTCTTTTATTGAAAAAACAGTATTATTTTGTTTGTTTTCAGCCTTTGTGATAACTTGTCAGATCTGTTGTCAGGCTGTGGAAGAAGTTGAAAACTTAATCATTATGCTTCTTATTTTTATTTTGAATGGTATTTATTTAATCTTTGTTTCATGAGGTTTTTATCTTATAAGGGGGACGTCATCCTCCAACATTGTTGTAAAATTATTTTCTAAAGTCCAAATTTTCCATTGCAAACACCTACACTTGCCATGAGAAATTCTCCCTTTTAGCACCTCTGTTGTGCTGCTCTGTCATACCTGTACTCTGATTTGGATTCTAAGAAAAATAGATGTATCTAAGATTTTAGTGTTAATTGTCACTTGAAGCTTTATTTTGATAAACCGTTCTACAGCATTTAAACAACATTTTGTGCAGAGAACTTTTAGCAGCAGCAGCTACCAAAAACCAGTCTCAGTTGGAAAGATTGTGCAGTTCTTGTTGGGTGCAGCTCAAGGTCTTTTACACCTCCCTGGAAATTGTGCTAATCTTTCCATTTGAGGGCACTTTGCAGGGTATTTGTACCAGCAATTTCAGACAGGTAATTTAATCAATTCCCTTTGCTACCTGATCTCCTCTACTTCCCTCTGTAATCAATGGGGAGCAGGGAGAGCTCCCAGAGAGTGGCTTAGAGCAGCTAAATTAGGTTCCTGGTTGAAATGCAACTTCACAGCTTTCAGACCGTTTCTCCTTTAATTATAGAGACAGTCAAATTAGCCTAGCTCATCATCTCAGACTGGCTGGTGTGAATTCCTGCCTTTCCACACTTACCTGTAGCATCCAAATAAGAGATCTCAACTCGTCAGTGCTTTCATAAACACACTCCAGATTCCTCTGTGGCTTGCTCTATCAGGCAAAAAGCAGGAGAGTGTGATGCTGTGAGAAGCCCCTTGTCTAACAATGAAGTTATTCTCAAAAAGCCATTTTCACAGCCTGGTCAGGAGAATGTGCTGGTGGCTCTCCACAGATGTCCAGGCCTTCACAGCTCCCAACCCAGCCTCCCAAGAGAAGTAACTTTGTCTTTCTCAGTTTTAACATCCACATTTAGGCAGCATAAGGCCAAGGTGGATGGGACTTTGAGCAACCTGGGACAGTGGAAGGTGTCCCTGCCCATGGCAGGGGGTGGAACAAGAAGAGCTTTAAGGTCTCTTTCAACCCAAGCCAATCTGGCCTTCTGTGAACACTGAGTTACAACCCCCTGAGTTTTTCTTGATCCAACAATTTCAGTTCCTGCCCTGTTCCACACTGGAAAACGCCAGTTCAAAGTTACTTCAAAGCTGAACAAGCTTGTCACAAGCCTCAGCTCCTGGCTTTATATATTTTTGCATTTATGTACAGATGCTGATTTCCAGGCTGCTCATTAAGAAAACCCAATGACCTTTTCAGAGGCACTGGAATATATGGGTTTGTCCTCTTGGGAGCTGCTGCCAGAGTTGTTTAGGATCTCAGCATTAAGAACGTTGGTTTTTCCTCTGATGTGTTTAATAGCTCACCCTGTGTTTTCAATATGGGTGTGTTATTTATTGGCAATTCCTTATGCTTCTATAATTCTCCTTTGAATGGTCATTTGCTTTGCTGGGCAGTTTTTTAGTCCTGAGATCAGTGATTTTTCTCATGGCCCATAAAATAAGAAAAGTAATTTTGTACTTTATTTCTGCCTGGTGGAAATCCATTTCTGGAAAAGTGGAGCAGGCTCACAATTCATTGGCAACTTCTATAGGATGAACTCAAACTGCAAATTATTTTTCATAAGTAAGTGGCCACTTCTTTAAAGAATCCATGTAGACAGCTAGGTTAGGTAAATAATCCCTCAAAACAGAACTGCAATGTGGATATTTTAGGTTGCCTGCTCAGACAGATGCAGTTGTTACATGAGATGGGATATCTGATGGGCATTTCCCTACGCTTTATTGATTTGGATTATTTTGGAGTATTTATAATATCTCAGTGCTGCTCAGATGCAGTGGAATCCAAGCATGAAGCTAAACAGCTTCTCCAATATTATATATTTATCCATCTTCCTGACAGACAAAGGACAGCCTTCCCCATTCAAGGATGCCTTTTAGCTCTGCTAAGTGGTGGGTGACAAGTGTGGGTATTCCGAAGTGGGGAGCCTCAGGGTCGAAGGAATTCAGCACCTAAAAGCCTCTCTCAGCAGAAGGAAGAGGTGGGGGAGCAGGAGGGATGTGGAGGGGTCACCAGAGAGGCTGGGGGCAGCCTGGAGGACCCAGCCAGAGGGGAGAGGCAAGCTTGTATACAGCAGCTTATTATTTTTAATGTCAATTTTCTCTGACAGGCTTTTATTTTAATGGACAGTAAAATATTTGAAAAGACTGAGTATGCAGTCATAGGCTGCTTAAAATTTCCTCCACGTTGACCATGGAGCTGATGAGTGTCTGTCACATAAAGGAAGAGCCAAAAGCTGCAGCTCTGAGCAGGGAAATGAGAGCAGAGACCTGAGGGACCAGGTGTGTGTGTGGCTGGGCTGGGAGCTCAGGTGCAGTTTTGTGTACCTGGGCTAATTCTGGGCATTTGGAATGACTGCTAAACATGCTCATGGGAAACAGCTCAGCTTACAGAAATATTTCTAGAAAGGGAATGTTGAAACCAAAATCACACTGGTTTTTTTCTTTAGAAACCTGATTCTAAGGCATCTGCTCATCCCAGAAGAGACCACAGTGATTCCAGGCAGTCTTTGCATCTTATTGAAGCAGAGCAAGCACTGAAGATCCCAAGAAAACTGCTCATTGGCAATGTATCAAGTGAGAATTGTTTACTGAGGCTATCCAGCAAATAATTCCAATAGTGAATAAATAAAACAAAATCACCATCTGCCTGAGGATAATTGGAAAACAGAACCAGAGGCCAAATTCAGAGAGCAGATTATTCCTCCAGCTCTGTTAGGAATGCTGAATGGAGCTGCTCACACTATTCTTTCTTCTAGACCAAATAATCTTTTACTTCCCTGAATGCTGAATTAATTCCCCAGCACCTCAGCTGATTACAGGCACACAAACCTGTGTTCTTGAGTTAACCAATGTGTTTACACACCCATTCAGGTTCCTTGTGAGACTTTTTCATTCATGAAACCCAGGTAAAAACATTTTCTTACATTTGCTATTCAGTTCTGTTTGCTATTCTGTTGGCCTTGGACACTTCCAGGGATGGGGCAGCCACTGCTTCTCTGGGCACCCTCTGCCAGAGCCTCACCACCCATGCAGGGAAGAATTTATTCCCAGTATCCGATCCAAACCTACTCCCTTTCATTCTGGAATAATTTCCCTTTGTCCTCACAGCTCCACCTTTGTGCCATGGGCAGGATTTGAGCAGTGGGTGGGATTCTCCAAATCCCTTTTCCAGTACTGGTGTTGACTTTGGAACTTATTCTGATGATGAAATGGTATCTTTTATTTTGCGTACAAATAAATCCTGACTTAGACCCCACAGGAAAAAAAACCCCAAATATCCCAGTTTGAGAGGCTATGGGATTCAATCCCATAACTAATTTTATTGAAGCTTACGGATTTTATGTGTACATCTATTACCCAAGGTTTCCTCAAAGCCTGGGTCTGGCATTGAATGATGAGACTTCTGGAAAGAACACTCTGAGACCTTTCCATGCTTCTTTTGGTATTATAACCTGAGATTATACTTCTAAAATGTTGGGGTTTTTTTCTGCATTTGGGTCTAACTTACAGCTTTGATTAATTTTATAGAAGAATAGTGATCCTCCTCTCAACACCAAGGCTGCAGAAGCTTTGCTTTTTTGGGGAAAATTTCAAACTTCCACTGATAAGACACAACAAATATTTGACAATAAAGGACTGTAATCAGAAATCTCTTGCTTACCATCAACCAGCATTAAAATTGAGTGGAAATATTTTTGCCTGAAGGTGAAAAGGCAGATTACATTCTGGCATCAGCATCAGTGTTTTGTGCATTAGAAGTCAAACATTTGGCCCTATGACTGCAGACAATCATTATTTTATCACTGAGATCATATAATCTGTGTCAGTTCTATGGATTTCATTGCAATGGAAAACTGAAATAATACTTTAATAGTGTTGATAGCTATGGAAACCATATTATATACTTATGGATTCTGCTTTTAATATTTTGTCTAAGCAAAAAATAAGATTACTGGTCAAAAGAAGCATTAGAGAGACAGAGGTTTTCATATTCAGAGCAATGCTATAATTTTGAGGAAGCATAAACTGGGAATTCTTGAAAAAAGAATTGGAATATATAATATATATAGGAATATGTAAGTCACTTTGTCAGATTGACAGGAAAAAGAAGACATTACAGTGATCTGAAAAATGAAGTTCCTCTCATGAGTTTAGAATTAAAAACTATGAAAAAACCCCTACCACTTAATTCCTGTCCCCCCAGTGCTTATCCAAATTTATCACAACAAGGCGGATAATAAGTAGGCAGGTAAACATCCACTTTGGCAGCCGGATGATCAACAATAATGATTATTTCATTTCATTATTACTTCTAACATTTAAGCAAAGAGAAAGACTTTTGCTTTGTCTATTGTTTCTTTTAACAGCAGTTTTGCTTTGTTTTCTGTCCCTCTTCTTCTCGAAAGATGGTTTAAAAAAAAACCTTACAATAAGAGGCTTCCAGGGTTGCATTTTGCATTAAAAACATAGATTTTTATTTGTTTGTCTAATTTTCTGCTCACTTCCTTTCATTGCATGAATTGGAAGATGACAAATAACCCTGTGAAGGAATAAGAGAAGGAGCTTCACAGTGACATTTAAATTTGAGCCCATGCTTGATGGTGTGCAGATGATTTAAATACATGTCACCAATGCACAGCTCTAAAAGCAGATTTTAAAAATGCTTTTGCTTCCCTTATTGCTGTTTTAACATGCATCTGGAGAGTGCCACGAGCCAATGGAGCTGCTGTAAATAAGCTGCAACCATCTTTTAAAGCTTTTTGTGGTGCTGCTCAGGTGAGAGGCGTAGTGGGGGTTATAAATAATGATTAGAATCAGAACAATTATTATGCAGATAGAGCTGGCTGTGCTAAAGTCACCTCACAGGCCTCAGTCCTGACCCTGTTGCCAGGTTTGCTGTTCAGCAGGGATCCCCAGCCTGTCAAACTCCCATAACTCAGATCTCCACATCCTCTGCCAGCAAACGTATTCCTCCTTCCTCAAACCATATCCAGGGGTAGAGCTGGCACCACCAGCACTTTAGGCAAGTAAATTACCCTCTGCTATCAGCACGTGCTTCATGCTTGGGCTTGACCTTCTTCCATCATTCTCAGGAAGGTCTCTATCCTTCTCCAGCTGCTGTCATGCCTAAATCCAGGAGCGCTGCTGTAATACCCTCTCTTTTCTTGTTAGGAGTAGGTTTGAATTAAATTCAGGCATAAAAGCACCACTGACATTTGGGAAGGTTTGGATCCCTACCAGTCTGTGATGGCTTAGGCCTCATTTGATTCAGTGCTGAAGCAGAGGGTGTGTGTTAATGCTATTGCTCACTAGCAGAGCCAAAATCAAACTCTGAGGTGAAAACTCTCCAAATCCAGGGCTATTGATGCTTAATTGGCATGGAAACCCCCGAGTTCCCTTGTGGTTTATTATGTGCTGATCCACTGTGGTTTGAACAGCTTTGCAGATATTAAACAACTTCCACTAAATAAAGACAAACCACAGGATTAAGTGTCTCTGGGTACTCTGCATGGACTTGCTGAGACATTAGCAGTGTAAAATCTGAATATTTCCCATGAATCACCTGATGCAAATATACAATATGATGGGATACTTCAACACCTTTTTTTCTTGTTGGGTGTTAGGTTTCTTTCCTTTTGTTCCTCTTTACTTAGGGATTTTTTCCCCATAAATTGCTAGGGAACACTAACGACTGGGTACTTAAGAAAATCAAAAAAGTGGCCAAGCTCAGGGAAAGAGGGCATCTTCTCTGACCTAGGAGTTTCTCCCTGAGGGGCAGAGATACCTTGAGCACTCCTTAGCTCCTTAGCAGAGACCTGTCTTCCAAACCAAGACACTTCTGTAACCTCCCTTTGGGGAATGGGAGATGGAAGGGGAAATGGCAGCTGTGTTTCAGGAGGGACACAGCTGATATCTGTGCAGCAGCATTTCTGCTCACCAATCTGTGCTGCATGGTGCCTTGACCCCTGAGACATACAAGTCAGGAAAACAAAGAATTGTCAATATTTTTTTAAAATTTTTTTTTTGGTTGTTGTTGTTGTAGGTTGGATTGAGGGTCAACCACTCTCCTCCCTTCCCTGACCCTGATACATCAAACAGCTCAGCTCTCTCAGTGTCAGCATGGACGTTTATGGTTTCTTGTCACACCAGAGCTGTCCTGGAAAGGCAGCAACTTCTTCCTGGGGTGTTTTCATCCTTTTGTCTTGATGGTGTAATGTCTATCAATGTATACACACTTACTTAAACTGAGAATCCCCCATCTTTAATTGAATTAATCCCTCTTTGACCTCATTCACAGTATGAAAAAGTTCATAAGCCACAAAGTTAACTCTGGTCCTCATTAAATAAGAATTGGCCTTTTTTGTCTTTTGACATTTTACACATCTGCTCCCAGATCATCAATTCCATTTTATTGTCTTTTACTGGGACCATTCTGAAAACAACCATTGGACTTTTTGCTTCTTATGCCTGGTTAGTTCCACATGGTCTCCAGCAAAGACCTTTCCAAATCTCCTGTTATGTCCAGATTTTATATTTCACTGCCCTTTTATTCTCCAGTTCTCTCAGTCTCTTCTCTGTCAGTGCTAGTCCTTCAGCCGTGCTGCCACTGTTTTGGACATTCCTCTCCTTTTCCCCAGACAACCTTTCCTGTCCTCTGTCAAGCCCATCTTTCCCCACATTCCCTTCAACAGCCCTTTCCATTTCTTTCCCTTCACCCAGCTCTCTCCATTCCCTCCAGCCCTCAGCTATTATCTAGCACTCTGCTTTGGCTTGTCTGACTTTGCTGGATGCTCTACTGGGCATGGACTCAGTCTTATTTCAGATTATTAATGGGGTTGGGAACCCAGGTGGGAGGAGGAACTTCAGGCTTCCAGGGCTGCATTGCAGAAATGCAGGATGATCACTTGTACTTTTTTTCTTCTCCCCAGTGAGACAACTTAGGGTGTGTGTCATTGGTCCTGAGCATCCCTAAGACCAGCAGAAATGTCCATTCATGTGAGGCTTATTTATTTATTCCAGAGATGACTCCACCATGGTATTGCCAAGCCAACTGCAGCCAGCAAAGGCTGAAGCAAGATCTGCCAGGATGGCTTGGGAAAGGAGTACTGAGTCTTTGGGCATCTGGGCCCGTGGATGGAGCATGGAGCAGAGTGTGGAGCAGCACACAGATAATCGGGAGGAGACAGCAGCCAGCCGGCTCAGGGTGCTCCAGGGAGATGCTGTTGGCTGGGAGCAGCAGCAAATGGGTTTGGAAGGGGTGAGGGTGGCAGAAAAAGGGAAGAGCCTTTACACAAACACAGAGTTTGAGGTGGCCGCTCCACTCCCCACTTGATCAGCAAATGTGTGGTGAGCTCAGCAGGGCCAGAGGTGCTGAGCAAGGAATGTCACACCTTTGGTGTCACCAAGGAGAGGCTGAGCCTCACTCACACCAAGGCACAACCCTGTGTCACCGGCCTGGGACAATGTGAAACCCAAAGTGCCTCTGTCTGCTCATCACCACAGCCCTTCTGTCTCCCCAGGTCTGCACTAGGGGGTCAGAGCATGCAGAAAGAACCAGTGCAAGATGTCATGGAAGTGCTAAAATTCCTTTATTTCCCTCTGAAAATGCATGTCTGGTTCTGTCTGCCCAAATGCCACTGAGAATCTGGACCCAAACATATCATGCAAGAAAGGACAATTTGGGACAACACAGGAGAATGATTCATAGACTTGAGGGCCAGGAGAGACTGTTATAATCTAGTCTGACTTCCTGCATAATACAACTCAGGAAGCTTCAGCTAATAATTTCTACATCATGACCATAACTTCTATTTGAGTTATAGCACCAATTTTCAAGAGACATCCAGTCTTGATTTAGAGAGGATAAACTTTGGGTTCCTTTTATCTGTCTTCCAATGTCTGAGCCTTGAGGGTGCACTCACATCTGGCTTTGAGGTCTCTCTGAAAACCTAGAGGCTCGATACTAACTTATCAAAAAATAAATTAAATTAAAGCTGAATTTTTCACGGTGCTTTTTCTTTCACATCCATGACTTGGTGCTTTAAGCGGTATACCCCAAAATTTGAAGCTATTGATAAGAGCTCAACTTCTGGCAAAACACCTATCTCCTTCCCAGAGATAAACTGGATTAGTGGTTTCAGAAGGCAACGCCTTTTCTGAAGATTTCCACCCAAGAGGAGGTGGCCTGCCAGGCAGCCCTGGCTCCCTCAAACTGCAGAGCTTCAATGTGAGATGCAGCTCTCACATCCCGCCCGAGATCTGACTGGCTTTTGATCCAAAGCACCCAGAGCCACTGATTAAAAAGGCACAAAAAGGGCCCGAATAAAAGGGAGGTTAATAGATGCTGATGTGGGAGTAACCAGGGCTGTCAGGGAGCGATTAAGCTGCGGGATAATCTTCCACCTGGAGCTGTCAGGCCGGTGTCTAATGTTTCATTCAAAGAGGGAGCTCCACATTCCTGATGGGTAAATGACAGAGAAGTTTCAATTAGAGCTGCTCTGCGACTCAAACCCTGGCATCACCCGATGGTTTACTTTCAGTTCCCCTGCTGTTCTCTGCTCTCAGGGGGATGCCGGCCCGTTAATGACACCTTTCAGGATGGAGGGGGGATGGCTGCCTTGATTAGCAGGTAGCCATCAGTGGGGAGGCAGGACACACCTTTCCCGAGCTGGGAATTTATTACAGACATTTGGATGGGGCAGAAGGCAGCTCCAAGCTGCTAGTCTGAGGGAGCTGGTGCTGTTATTACAGCCGTGCCCAGGGAGGCAGGAGTGAGATCCTGTAGTGGTGTTAATGCTCCGCCACCCTGGCAGCTCACCAGGGTGGGAGGGCTCAACCTGCAGAAAGGTTCCCCTCCACTCTTCCATGTAATTCAAAAGCAACACAAAATAATTTGCAAACATGCCTTGCATTAGAGCAGAGTTCCCCAGGTGAGGGCAGGAAGGTAAGAAAAGCTATTCAGCTCAACACAAAGCATTTTGCTTGATTGATATTTCTTGTTTTGAATTTAGCATGAATTGAGAAGTGGTCGAGCACTGTGGAAACAAAATTAAAACTTTCATTTTGGGTCAAACAGAATGTTTCGGTTGATTGAAGGTGAGTATTTGCTCCTTTTCTCTCATTATAGTGGAAAAATATTTCAGGTCAACACAGAACAGCTCTTGGTTTGTTTTCCAAATGAACTGAAAAACCCATTACACTCACAACTGTACCTGCAATACCTCGGCTACTCTGCTCCTGAGGTCCCCTATGGAGCTGTCAACAAAACACACGACAGAAGACTGATTAAACCATACTTTTTCTTGTGTGTTCCTTTCTCTTTTAGAGAGGGAAGTGAGCCACACCTCACAAACTTGAACGTCCCTTTGGATCCCACCATACTCTAACCCTTATCTCTAGGCAGGGTTCAAGTGAAGCTCAGGTGTTTGACCCTCATTTTTTAGTGTAAAATAATAATATTTAAGGGGATGTGACTCCCCCTGTTACTGCAGGTCATGGTAGAAACAACCAGCCCAGGTGAATCCCCAGGGAATTTCTGTTCTCAGCTCTGTCTGTCCTTGGGTGCCTGCTCTTGGCTGTGCTCCAGCTTCCCATGGATCACCAAGCTGTGCCCTGGCATCACTGGCTGTCAAACCCACCAGGACACAATGCAGGGACTGGGTTTTCATGCTGGGACACATGGGGTTTCTTTCATGAACTTGGAGGGACAGATTGGTTAGGAACTGCAGGTTATGAAAAGACTGAGTGCTGCCAGAGTGGCTGGATTTGAAGAAAACAGCCTTTGGTGCAGTGACTTAGGGGCGTTTGTGTGGCAGGACCATTTGGATGCCCCTGAGATCTGTGCATGCCATGGAGTGAGGGCAGCTTTCCCATGGGGTGTGTTGCTTCTGTTGGACAGTAACCACAGGGGCAAAAATGTGGTTTAATTAAGTAACTCCATGCAAATAACCCACTGTATCAGAGAAAATGACATGTTTCACAGGTATCCACCTCCCTTTGCAATTCAATGACTCTCTCCCTGTGTGTATTTGGAATACATCCACCTGCAAAGGAGGCAGAGAGCTCTTTGCTCTGTGCAGCAATTTGCACCCTGCAAAAACCTGCAGGAGCCCTCAGTTTCTCATGCTAACAGGTAACAACAGGCTGCTGCATCTGCTGTGCAGCAGGGCTGCTGTTGCACATCTGCCTTGTGCTGTTTTCTGGTTCATCCCTGGGGGCTGCAGCGCAGGCAGTGACTGATGGTCGTGTGAACTCACTGTGAGCTAGGTGAAAATCATTTCCCCACTCTGTTAAACTTGAGAAAAATGGTTCTCCAGCTGTTTTTTGCTTCCCGAGGAGCAGCCCGGCGTGTATCCACCACGTTTCCACTCACCTCAGTGCTAAGCAATGGGACGGGTGGGAAACACTGCCGGGTGTGAATCTGTGAAAGGTCCAACTTAGAAGGCAGACATGAGTGCAATTTGCTTTTCCTTTGGACTGTGAAAGCCCAGCCTGGCTGGGAACAGCCCGATTATCTCTCTCTCACTCTCTCTTCAGCACTCCTTGGCTCCTGCCCATCACCAGTCCCTGTGTGCAATAAATCTCAGTGAAGAAGAGTCAGTTCTGTCTGCGCTTTGCCTTCTTTCCCCTTTGTGTTCTGCGAAGGGACTCGTGTGAAGTGCCACCTCTGAGCTCTCCCTGGACCTCAGGAAATGTTGCAAGGAAGGAGCAGGATTTTCTGACTCACTCTTTCCTCTTCACTGTGCTCCGGAGGCTCCAGCCTGGATTTATTGCCTTGTTCTCCCTGCTGTCCATCGGGTCTCATGTTAACGAGCACTCAGAGGGTCATTTGGCATTACAGGGCTGTGCAAAGGGGCACAACCTCACTCTGAGGTTTAGGAGCAGAGCCCCACTGCTGCAAGGCTTGTCCCTACCACAGCTTCGACTCTGTGGATAGCACTCAACATGTAAAACCCAGTTGGGAAAGTGGATATATTTTTTCCTAGCTTGTAATGATGCTGTGTATCTGGGAACAAAACTCTTCTGGGAGTTTCCAAGTTGTCAGGATGGACTCATCAGAGAAAAGTAAAATTTGGAGCAAGTGCGCTGTGGACTTTGTCTGGTACCTCCCAAGCCTAATCAATAGAAGGGACACAGCCAGGACAGGGATGTCCATTTGCTCAACTCATTCAGAACACAGAAAGAGGCAAGGAGAGGGCCAGGGCTTGACTGATATCGATATTTTCATTTTGTCTACACAGACATTTGAATGACAATAAATATCAAATAATTCCAGTGATAATTTCTGGGTGCTGATATTTTTAGAAAGCTATTTGCAGAGGCAGAGCTGAGAACTTCTTTCCAACAGGCTCCTGGAGACTAAAGCCTCTCACATGTTTTGGAAGGCAGCAGTAGGAAATGCTTTGTAACTTTTATTCCTTTACTCCTCCTCTTCTCGTGTCTGCTCATGTTACCTTTATCTTGACCCTCAGAAAGGCTGCCATATTTTTAGTTTCTTCTCAAATACCTCCTGCCCTGCTTTTGGTGTCTAGGGCTGCAACTGCCCCATTGATCTCAAAGAAAAATGTGCCATTCCATCTAAGGGATGCAAGTCCAAATCCAGGCCCACTGATGGAAAAGGCTTGTGCATCCACCACAAGTACACTGGGGGTTTGGTTTCCCACTATGCCTTTTCCCAAATCATGCTTCCCTTCTGGAGTGAGTGTGCTTCCAGCATTCCCACACACCAGACATCAAATGAGCTCTGCTGTCCTCACAGTGATGATGCTTTTAGAAACAACCTGGGATGAAGGGTCTTGTCCCTGGATATGAGGTGCTGCTGTTTCTTTCACTTTTCAGCTCCCCCAGGCCATGCACTGCACGTAACCACTGATGGATTCAATCTTTGGGATGTGCTCATAATTTTGGAAGTGGAAGAGGCCTTCAAAGGAGCTCCAGAATGAAACAATTCTTTTGGTTGGAAGGGACCTTAAAAATCACCTCGTTCCAAACTCCCTGCCATGGGCAGGGACAGGTTCCACTATCCCAAGGTGCTCCAAACCCCAATGTCCAACCTGGCCTTGGACACTTCCAGGGATCCAGGGGCAGCCACAGCTGCTCTGGGCCTCCCCACCCTCACAGAGGAGAGTTTTTTCCTAACATCCAATCTAAACCTGCTCTCTTTCAGTTCAAAGCCATTTCCCCTTTTCCTGTAACTCCAGGCCCTTGCAAATTGTCTCTGTCCATCTTTCCTGCAGGCTCCTCTCAGGTGCTGTAATGTCACAATTAGGTCACTCTGAAGCCTTCTCTTGTCCAGGCTGATCAATGCCAGTCCTCCCAGGCTTTCCTCACAGGAGAATTGCCCCCTCCTCCTGCTCATCTTGGTGACATCCCCTCACCTTCTCTACAGGCTGATGTCCCAGGTGTGCTTCCCCTGCATCTGTGAGGGATGGTTGTTTCATACCTGGAGGTCAGCCGCAGATTAGACAGAATGGGGCTTTGCTGCATCCAGTTATTTTGCCTTTCCCTGTCCTGCTCCCTTTTTGGCTGTCTCAGTAAAGGAAAGGCAGGATTTGCTGTGGCTTCCTGTGGTTTCCAACCTGCCCATGCAGGGGAGTTTTGCTCCTGTGTGCACCACTCACCTCATCCATTCAACAGAAGCTGTTCCTCGGGCTCTAAGTGGTGAATTGATACCCAAACAGGCTCTTCCTAGGAATATCCCAGCATGAAAAGATTATGTAATATATGAATATTTATTTCTAAGGAAGTTCCTAGATGATGAGTATAGATTCTTTTCTCCCTGAATAGGATATGACAAGGCAAGAGTTAAAGTGAGACTTTGCACACTCCAGCTTGAAGATTTTAGTGCTGCTAACAGGTCTTGGCTTGGACAGAATTAAGTTTTACCTGTGGAGTGAAGAGTGCAGGGGATTCATAGGTGGCTGCTAAATTCACAGAGCACATCAGCCCCCAAAAAAACCCTGAGATAAAGGAGGGTGAGACTGGAGTGGTGCCAGGGCCAGCACACAGGGCTGGGTGGAAACTTGGTCTCAACCTTCCTGACCCTCCCTGCATCCCTGACAAAGACAATTCTGAGAGCAGATGTGACAAAAATCAAGGCCAGAGAGAGAAAACAAGAGGGCAAAGTGGAAGTGCCATCCTCCTGTCCTCATGTCTCATCTTTTCCAGCAGCATGTCCTGGGGGAAAAGCAGGGCCTGTGCACAGTCACCTGTGAGCAGGGAGGGCTGCAGGGGATGTCCCTGAGGGAGGCTCCAAAGGAAACATCTCTGGGCAGGCTCCTGGGTCACCTCCCCTGAGCCAAGGCTGGTGCCATTGCTCACACTGCTGAGCCTCCCCTCAACTCACCTCACCCTCCTGGCATTTATTTAGGGCTTTGTTTTGTTTTATTTCAGACTGGTAGCAAGAGGAGGCTGCTGTGCAGACGGCTCTGGAGTGGAGTCAGTGTGCATAAAACCCCAGGGAGATGGGAGGCATTTGTCTCTTTAATGTTACCTTGACTCTTTCTGGAGCTATCTATCTGCTGCCAGTGTGTAGGTCCACAAGATGATGAGGCAGATAAAACGGGATGATAAGCTTGTGCTAGAAGACAACCTATCAACAGACCTGTTGATGTATTGCACTTCTCAACTCAGGTGGATTTAGGGGAGAGGGGAGGATAAATTTTCCCTAACTTTTTTTTTTGCTGCTTTTAGATATCCATTAGCTCTCCACGGACCATGACTTTCATTTCCCATCAGCTTTGAATTACTCAGTGTGGGACTGAGCTGGAAAGTAATTTCAAGAGACAAAAAAAAAAAAAAAAAAAAAAAAAAAAAAAAAAAAAAAAAAAAAAGAGGTGGGCAGAGCCCCATTTTTTTATTTAATTCTGACTTTGGCTGGCTTAAATTCTGCCTTTTATTGGGGCTTGAATCAAAAACTGGCTGATGGAGGTGCTACTTTGGGGAGATGACAGATTTGCCTGGATGGTCAAGGGATTGTGGACTAGTCCTGTGAGGAAATTGGAGTTACAAAAAAGTTCAGCAGAGGTATAATCAGTATTACCTTCAATAGAAAGGCTTTGGTAAGTCCAACCATATTACAAAAGATGAATAGTACACCGATTTTTGTGTATAGCTGTAGAGAGACCAGGGATCTTTTTCAACCATTTTTAACAAAGGCTGCAAGTACCATAAACCCTTAAACTGAGAGGGTTAGGAATGGTTTTGTTCTTCCCACAAATTCAGGCTTCGTCTCTCTCCTTCACCCTGAAATAGTGCTCCAGGACAGAAACAAATCCGCTGCTTCACTTGGAAGAAACAAATGTCTCTACATCTACTGTGCCCCCTCTAATGGATTTGAATCTCTTTCTGAACTGCAATCCAGGCCCTCTGGGCTGGCTCTCACAGCTCCCCAGCCATCCCTCACCCCACTGGAACCTGCCTCCTGTCAGGCTGGGCAGGGAGCTGGGACTCCACACAAACAGCAGTTTTTGCTTTCCTTCTCAGTGGAGCTTTTTCTCTGCAAACAGACACAAAGTTCTGTGTTATTTTTCTGACACTGCACAAACAGGAATCTGTGGCAAAGATTTGATAGGAGAGCTGGGTCATGCAGGGCAGCTGAGTAAGGGAGAGCTCTTCACCCATGATGAGCATAAAATCAGAGAATCCCAGAAGGGCTGGGATTGGAAGGAATGTTAAAGATCACCTCTGTCCACCCCCCTGCCATGGCAGGGACACCTTCCACTGTCCCAGGCTGCTCCAAGCCCATCCAGCCTGGCCTTGGACACTGCCAGGGATGGGGCACCACAGCTTCTCTGGGCACCCTGTGCCAGGGCCTCCTCATAGGGAAGAATTTCATCTTAATGTCCAATTTAAACCCTTCCTTCTGTCAGTTTGAAGTAATTTCCCATTGTCCTGCCACTCCATGCCCTCTCCAACTCTCTTGCAGCCTATTTAGGCACAGGAAATCAAACAAAGTGGAGCAATAGATAAATCAGGAATGAGAGAGAAGCTGAGAGAAGATTTACCTTATTCTCCTTCATTGTTTGCTTTCCCCTCTTTGAAGGAGATTTCCCTATTTCTGGATTGTCTACTAAAAAAAAACAACCCATCAAATGTCTGGCCACCTGGTTTTGCAGCCTGAGAGTGTCTCTGCACCACTGCCTGGTGGCTCTGTGCTGGCTGTGCTGGTGGCACAGTGAATCCTGGCTTCAAGTAGTGGCTCTTGTCAAAAATGTAGAGGGGCACTAGAAGTTAATGTCACTCATCGTGTTCATGATGGTTGCAGTGCACATTAGGAAGTGTTGTCAGTGTTTAGTGTTTGCTCAGTGAAATTGCTGTTGAAGCTGCTTCACCTACTCCTATCCTGCCCATTGCTCTCCTCTTCCTCACTTACCAGAGAAAAGATAAAATTCACATTAATTAGAAGCTAATTGATGACAAGATGACAATACCAGTACAACAGCCCGCCCTCCTAAGTAACAACATGCTCCTAAGTACCACCAATCCAATTTTAAAAAGGCAGTGTCAATATTCTAGTACCTGAAAACTCTTCTCATTAATTAAGGAAAATGATTAAAAGGTGCAGTTTGGCTTTTGTCTGGGTGTGGGACGTGCACAGGACAGAGCCAGGAGGGCACAGCTTGGTAGGGCAAGATTTGCAGCTGCTGCTGCTGCTGCCAGGTGAGGGGGGATGTGGCAGACAGCAGAGCTGAACATCCCAGAAGGGATGTTCCCTGTAAACACCATCCTGAAGGTGCCAGTGAGCAGCAGGAGCCAGCCAGGCTGATGTGGGCTCTGGCATGGGTCTGTGGGCAGCAAACCAGGCCATTGCTGCTGCCCCTGGCTGTGCCCTGCTTGCCCAAGCGTGCAGCTGGCTCTGGGAACAACAGCCACGCTCACCTGGCTCAGAGCAGCTTTGTTCAGGCTCCCTTGGAGACTCCCTGAGCCTGGCACACTGTCCTGAGGGGAGGCCAGAACTCCTTGTGCTGCTCGCTGGCTTCTGCAGTGCCTGCCCTGCTGTGCCAGGCCAGGCAGGGCAGGGTGGCAGTGGCATCACAGCCTGGGGACCAGTGCACCCTGCTCTGGCACTGCAGAAGGGCTGGGCACTGTCCCCTTGTCCCTTTGCAAATGTTCCCTCAGCCCAGGAGCCTGCAGCTGGGCCCAGATCATTCCACCCCAGTGTAATCTGCAAATGTCCCCATGTCCCCTGTGGCTCAGCTGAGAGCAGCAGGCTCCTCACTCCTCTCTCCTCTCTCCTCACTCCTCACTCCTCACTCCTCACTCCTCACTCCTCACTCCTCTCTCCTCACTCCTCTCTCCTCTCTCCTCACTCCTCACTCCTCACTCCTCACTCCTCACTCCTCACTCCTCTCTCCTCACTCCTCTCTCCTCTGTCCTCACTCCTCACTCCTCTCTCCTCTCTCCTCACTCCTCACTCCTCTCTCCTCACTCCTCACTCCTCACTCCTCACTCCTCACTCCTCACTCCTCACTCCTCTCTCCTCACTCCTCTCTCCTCTGTCCTCACTCCTCACTCCTCTCTCCTCTCTCCTCACTCCTCACTCCTCACTCCTCACTCCTCACTCCTCACTCCTCTCTCCTCTCTCCTCTCTCCTCTCTCCTCACTCCTCTCTCCTCTCTCCTCACTCCTCACTCCTCTCACCTCACTCCTCACTCCTCTCTCCTCACTCCTCACTCCTCACTCCTCTCTCCTCACTCCTCTCTCCTCTCTCCTCACTCCTCACTCCTCTCTCCTCTCTCCTCACTCCTCTCTCCTCTCTCCTCTCTCCTCTCTCCTCTCTCCTCACTCCTCTCTCCTCACTCCTCTCTCCTTTCTCCTCACTCCTCACTCCTCTCTCCTTTCTCCTCACTCCTCACTCCTCACTCCTCACTCCTCACTCCTCACTCCTCTCTCCTCACTCCTCTCTCCTCTCTCCTCTCTCCTCACTCCTCTCTCCATGTCACAAGCGTGATGCTTTTGAAAGACTGAGACAATTAAGTTGAAGAAGAATTAATTCTGCACTGTCTTTTTCTTGATTTATTTTCTGTCTGTTTTTTTATTTGTTCTGTAAATTGACAGTGCCGGGTCTTATCAGGGGAAATGTGCTCTGACACATGTCAGAGGCAAGGTTTCCAAGTTTTCCTCTTTGTTTCCAGGACCCTGTGGGTGGTGTTAGGATCTGGGATGGATTGGAGAGTGAGGTGCTTCAGCTTGGCTGGTCCCACTCCTTACTGTGTCTTGTGCAAATTCTTGCACAGCTTTGGGATCCAGCAGTGCCTAAATATCAAATAGTCATTTTTACAAATGTTCCTTTTACCCAGATGTGAAAGTGACTTCAAAATTACTCCCTGAGGGGTTTGGCCACTGTCCTATGGATGGAAAAGTAACTGCTCAACTGGGAGCTGGGCAGCACACGAGATTCTCTGACACTGCTCCAGTCTAATCCTCAGGAAGTCTGACTCCTCCTTTTGAATAAAGACAAACACATCACACCCTGGTTGTGAAAACCACTGGCTGCTGACCAGATTTGGTGTTTGCAGTGGCTGAGGGATGGCCAAGGCCATGGAGAGCCAGCAGGCCAGGAGTGAGCAGCAAAGCCTTTCCAAAAGTCAGGTTTAGTACCTGTTTGTGGAATCTGGTGGGAAACAAAAGTGTTTTTCTGGAGCTTCCCTACTCCATTCAGGATTTTTGACAGGTCTGTGCCAATATCCAGCATTCCCAGGGCTGCTGTGGGAAGAGAAGCAGCAGGGTGAGGCTGCCTTTTGCTGCTGACATCCAGACTCTCTTGCCTTTATCCTCCTCAGCAAACAGCAATAAACTTTGCTATTAACTTCTTGTGTTGCCAAAATCATGCAAGCAAAAGCATTCACTGACCTGTTCAATAAACTCTAAATGGTCCTGAAGACCATAAAGATGGACAACTCATTGTTAGAAACGCTAGAGAGAAACACTACATGCTCTGTTGAGTTTTTCATTAGGCTTTTTCTCCCCTGTCTCTATGTTTTTCACACACAGGACTGTGCTTTTGCATGCATTGTAAGGAGAATAGCTACAATAATGATAGATTTATTTTTTTTTTTGTAAATCGTCACACAAAAAAATATTATGGGACATAAGCAAAATGTCAAAATTAGAAGGAAACATCCCATTTTGGATTTTGTGTTTTCATGTCTCTTGCGGTGGAAATGTGGAAATGCAAAGTGAGCCTGGGCTGCAATTTAAATTTCATAGTTGACAGAAATGAACCATGTGGTGAGGGTGCCACATGAACTGAGCATAAACATGAATTAAATCCTGCAACTGTGAAGGAGCAAGGGCTGTTGAAAAACTAGTACTAAAAATGTAAATTTGAAACCAAAAAGAATGGATGGAAAGAAGATTTAATTGCCTCAATAAAGGGGTTACATGAAAATGATGGGTGTCAGAGAAGATGAAATGTACCTCAGAAATCAGAATAGACTGTTAATGTGTGATGGATGAATGGCAGGAACCTGACAGAAGGCTATTAGGCAGGTGCAATTACACAGAAATTGTGGAGAAGTGGTTAAAAAAGGTAAGTGGAAAGCAGGTGCTCCTGCTGGGTGCAGCAGGGTCTTTGCACTGTGCTGTGACCTTGGGCTGAGTCTCATTTTGTGCATGTCTGCTTGGAGTGCCACCCTTGGATCGTGGGGGCTGTGCGGGTTTCTACTGCTGGGCAGGGCTGGGATGGTGGAAGGTGTCCCTGCCCATGGCAGGGGGTGGCACTGGATGATTTTTAAGGTCCCTTCCAACCCAAACCATTCAGTGATTCTAGGTTTGTACTGGCTGTGTCACTCACCCCTAATCCACCCTTTTTCTTTTGTATCTCCTTCTCTTCAGTTTTGGGGAAATCCTTCAATCTTTGCCAACTCCTTTTCCCCACAATTTATGCCAGTCCTGGTTGCAGTCTGGGCTGTCAGCACCACACCCAAGTCGCTCTGCCTGTGGGTTTCCTGTATCCTTCACCCACCTTTTAAAGCCCTTCAAAAGGACTGTGGGAAGCCATAATTTGGGAAGGTTTCAGAGCTGCTTGCAGCATTCTTGCCTGCTGCCATGCCTGACAGCTTGAACTGATGGGATTAATCATTGGGAACAAAGCATGTGAGGAACACAGCTATTGATTGTTGTCTAGGTTTGAGAAGACAGGTGTCTTCCAGGGAAAACTGGAATTTCCCTTGGAACAGAGAATATAAACTCCCCTCCCTCCAAATTATTATAATTTTCCAGTTAAGGGCATTCAGGCAAAGTTTTGGGAAATGGAATAACCGTTCTTTATTAGGAATATTAAAAATATAAATGTAGTAGTACAAAAACAAACAAACAAGCCCTAGAAACCCTGACAGAGTCAGAGATACGACCTGACACCCTGTTCAGGGTGTTGGAAGCAGTCCAGATAAATCCTCCTGGAGTGACAGATGTGGTTCTGTGGAGCAGAGATGATCCTGTAGAAAGGGTCCAGTGATGGTGAGATGGGTCCAGTCTTCCTCCAAGAATCCAGTGGCAAACAGGCTGCTTGGTGTTCCTACAGCTCAGTTTTTATCTGGGTAGGGAATGGTTGGCTCCTCCCCACTGGGTGTTCCATCTCCCAATGGATGATGGAATGTGTCAGTCACTGGTGAGCCTCAATGGCCCATGAACAGAAGATATCCCCGAGGGTGGGCAGTGGTGACAGAGATCACAAACCCTGCCCCACCTGGTTTAACAGCTGGGCTGTGATCAGAAGGCATCCACCCTCCTCCCCCTGGAGTTACAAGACATAAAGGAAAAAAACCCCAAACATCTCCCTAACTGCTTTCAACAGATGAAATAGAATACACATTTTTTGGTTACATAACCCAAGACAATTTTTATGATTGATTTATGTATTGTTTATGTTGCTGTAGCTCCTAATGAGTCCTTCCAGGTTGGGGCTGTGCAGGGTTAAGCTTTGCACACAACAGCACCAAGAAAATGTTTAGTTAAGGATGGTAAAACAGGCAGGTGTGGGGCGGGACAGGCAGGGGAACAATCATGCTTGGTGTAGTAAGTGACTGTCACAGCACAATCTGCTCTGCAAATGTTTTGTAGGCGTCTGTCACAGGTAAATCTTAATGAGATGTTGGGAAGTGGACAATATTTTCATTCCTCCCATGGTCTGTATGGTAATATATAAAAAAAAAAAAAAAAAGAAAAAAAACCTTGTTAAGAAATATAATTGATGGGCAATAAAAGGTGGTGTTATTATCAGAGCAGGATGTGGGCTTGGTGTTTTTTTACCTGCCTGCAAGCAGGTTGTCTTCGAGGCTGTTCAACTGCTCATCTCTCACGGCTGCCTGGTAATTCTGAAGTCCGTCTGTGCTCCCTCAGACACATTTTAGCCCACGGCCTCGCTTACAAAATCGCACTTGTGCATATTAACAGTTGGTTGTTCAACCCATGGGGGAGGATTCCAGCACTGCCTGGTGCTGTTTCTATTCCCTGGGTTGCACACTTTAGTCCAGTCCTGTCTGCTTATGAATAACTCAGCCAGGACTGAGCTTCAGAGCTCTGCTGAAATTAATGAGATGAACTTTTGAAGATGACAGGCAGGATCCTTATTCAGAGTATTCTCAATTCAGTGAAAATAACTCAGCTTTGTTGAATTGTAAAAAAAAAAAAAAGAAAGGCCCAACTTCTCCCTGGAAGGTTGGTATGTGCCTGTAGGGGTAACTGAGCCCAGGCCAGAGGCTGAAGCAGACCCCAGAACAATAAAATTTACATGACAATGACAGGAAATTGGGGGAAGCAGACTCTGAACTTACAAAAGTTAAAGGAAAATTACAGTAAACTGACAAATTTGATTTAAGTAATATTAAGGAGTAGCTTCTCTGGTGCCTCATTAGCTCTGCCCAGGTGATCAGCTTATTTGTGTCACAGGTGCTTTTCCAGCAGCTCCATATAAAAAGTCCTGTTTACAATTAATATGAGACAACAATATATTAAATGAGTAACACAGCCTCCCACCTCTTTCTGCATGTTCAGTGTTTGCACCAGGCTCCCTCTCTGGGAACACTCCTATGACAATTACTGCATCGCCCCCAGCTTCGATGTTTTCTTTCAGGCCCAGAGATTTCAGTGCCTTGGCAGAGCCTTTAGTAAAGACATTTTTATTTACATGGTCATTATGTTTCTGTCTTCCATCTGCTTCCATCTGGCTGGGCAGTCATGAAAGCATTAATCACTGGGGTGTCTGGACACCCACTCCAGAATGGGAAATGCAGAACTTCACAGCAAGATTTTACATCAGATTTCACTGCTTCAAAGAGATATTGATTTTACTCAGAGAAGAGGAGGGAATGCTTTGAATGTTTTGATGACTTCACCTTTCTGGACTTTGTACCTGTGTTCCAAAGCTGGGCACTTTGGCCGTTTCAAATGGGTTTTTAGTTGTATTCTAAGCATTCTTATCCTGAAAATGCTTAAGCCTGAGTTTAACACATGGAATTTATTAGGCTTCAATAAGAAAAAATGGTTTTCAGTTAAAAAAAAAATCTCCACTGGACTGTGAACTTCCACAGACTGAATACTTTCAGAATTAGGACCTGTGTGCTGGAACTTCCAGCTACCAAGTAGCTTAATACAACCATAAAGTCTCTGCCTTCTTTAGCCCTTGAATTCATGGATTTACAGGTTGGCTTTAGGCTTTTGTAGAGTGTTTTTGCCTTGGTGTATGTGCAATTGCTAAATTGTAGCTATTATTGAAAGCAATATAACATCCCTGAAAAGACATCATGTACCAGAGCTGTGTGTATTTAACAAATATCCAAAGGCCATCAAGAAATAATTTTGACCATGCCCCTGAACATTGAATTTTGCCTGAGAGTAAAGATAGAAATGAAACATAATCCTGTAGCATCTGTTCTGCTGCCATCCAGCAGCAGACAAAGAGGCTTTAAATAATAATAATAATAATAATAAAAACTAAAGCAAAGCCTGAGATGGCTGAAAGCAAAGCAGAGTGTCAGGGTGAGGTGGAGCTGTCCTGGCTGATTGCTGAGGCTGGGAGGGATCTTCTGAAAGAAAACACTGAAACTGTAGACCAAAGGAGGGTTTTTTACTGTTTTGAACTGCTTTGGAAATCTAACAGTGCTGATGGGAAGGGGAGTGTGAGAATACCTCCCTGGAGGTGAGGCGTGAAGGCTCGGAGATGTAATTTTTGAGCTGCAGAAATCCTTTTGCTGGGGAAACAGAAAATAAATGAGAAAGTACATTTATGGAAGGGCCTAATGTGGATTCTGTGAACAAAGAAGAAAACCCATAAGTTATGCTAAAGGAAAAGAAGAATGAGAGAGAGTCAAACGCTATAAGCCATCTTCTAATTCTTGGAGACCAAGGTGGGTTGTGTGGGTCATTCTCCAGAGGAGAATTTTGTTATTTTAGTAAGAGCTTTGACAAAAGATTTGTGTAGAAACTCACAGTTTTCATTGAAAAAAAATTTCACCTCAGAATCAAATTCAACACCCATGCACACAGGCCAGTGCTCCTGCAGGACCAGGACTGGCTTCGCAAACACAAAAATAAAAAGTAAATAAAAATAGCACCACAGGAATAAACCCCAAAGTTTTACAAACTGTTTTATTGCCTCATTGTCTTAAGCTCAGAAAAATATTAGAAAGTCCCAGAGAGATTACTATGCTCTGTGTGAGCTCTGTGTTTGAGGGCACCCTGAGGACTTGCAGATCAGCCCACAGTTTTGCCTCACAGCCAGAACCCCCAAATCAGTTTCTAACCCCAGTGTCTCCCTGGCATCAAATCTTCTTCCTCACTTGGGTGTTGCCACATGGGATCCCCAAAAGGGTTGTAATGGCTTATCCATGATACCTTCCTTTTCTTCCTAAATATACATTTGTTCAACATTTCCCTTTAAACAAGAGCAAAGTCTCCTTAATAATTCAGTGCCATGAGAGTAATGAGTTCATTAAGAGGTGCAGTATGGGTTAAGTCATGCATAAGGGCTGGAGTTACAGGACAAGAGTAAAACAACCTAGTGTATTATTATAATTGGAGTTACAGGGGTTATAGTTAAGGAGCACCAAAAGGTAATTTCCATTTTGGCTACAGTCTCCCTTATTCCTTCTGGCCACAAATTATCATATTTCTTCTCTGAAACAGACCTCCCCTATGTTTTCAAGCTCCTGTAAATTCCATGTCATTATAGTAATCTCAAATCCTCACACAGACCACTGAAATTCTCTTTTATTTTTGTTTACACAAGGTCATTTGTGAGTTGTAGACTGCTGAGAGCCTGATCTTGGCTTCGGTTCAGCTGATCAGTAGGCACAGAAAGACTTTTAGATTAGAGAGACAAATAAATATTTGAAACTGATTACGCTGAAGGAAGGTTCAAGCGTGTAATGTTCTGGGGCTGATTGAGATACACGAAGTCAACAGCAAAGAGAAAGTGAACACAACAATCTCTTAGTCTGAGATCCTGCTCTGAGGGGCTCTCCCAGGCTGGGGAGAAGGTAAATTTAAACCTACACAGTTTGTTTAAACTGGCACAACTGAACTGAGCAAAGGCAGGTGGGGTAAATCTGCAGCACAGCAGTGAGATCTGCCACTGATCTTTACGTTTTGTTGTTCCTTTTTGTTATCCTGAACACATTCTATATGTGCAAAGTGTGACAGCTGCTCCTGAGACAAAAGAATAACTTAAGCTGGAGGAAGAACTTGTGTTTAATATGAGGTAGATGCATGTTTCAGCACTTAAACTGAGCTTCCAGGGAAGATGTAAGGAGGATAACTGTGTCTGCAGCTGCCTTTGGTGAAAATAATGAGCGTGCAAACAGCACATGAGGTTCAGTTTCCAGTCCAGGAAATAGGTCAGCGTGATCTATCTCTGTGGCCTGTGCTCTCTGATGGTTCTGCAGCGAGTGGAAGGTTTCCAAATACGTGACATATTGGCTTTTCTGCCTTTTAATGGATGCTCCATGTTCCATAATAATAGTGACATATGCAGCCCGTGTTCCTGCCGCTGTGCACTGCCCTTTGAGGGGAGGAAAAACACCTCAGCTACTTCTCCTCTTTTTCCTGAGCAATCCCTTAACAGGGCTACAATCATCCCGAAATGCATTCAGTAAATCATCTCTGATTGCGCAGTTAAAGAGCACTGCTACATATTGGTCATTTAAATCATCTTCAAGGGTTTCATTGATGAGGGCTTTCCGAAAGGGAAGAGGTAACAAGGAAGATCTATTGAATTTTGAGTCGCTGGATGCTGGGTGCTATGTTGGAACTTAAATCAGATCCAGCATTTCATGGGGAAAGGAAAACAGAAGAGTCAAGTGAGATAAAGGGCTGTTTATCCACGGGAGACGTGATGTGTGTGAGAAGATCTGCCTAACCAAGGGGTGAGCTGTGCAAAATGCCCGCTTAAAGAAGATACAATCAGCGTTAATCCCTCTTTCTGCAGTGCACAGCTCCCTGTATCAGCTGATAAACACTGTGCCAAGTCAGCCTGCTGGGTACCTGCCTTTCCTTGACCACTGCACAAGGAAATCAGCTGGCTCCTGGCTAATGCTGCTGCTCCACACATCCCTGCTCCTCTTGGCAGCGAGGAGCTTGCTCCACACAGCCTCTGCACCATCCGATGGAATCTCTTCCTTCTAATGGTGCCTTGAGTTTTGGCTTTCGTGTTTTCAGACTCTGTGCTGCTTAGGTGTGCAGTTCTGAGCCTCACATTCAGTGCCAGTAAGCTCTCTTCACAGAGCAGGGAGACCAAACAAATCCTTTTCCTGATGGAGACCGAGGACAATTTTCAGGCCCAAAAGCACAAACAAGGGTGGGCTGGAGGGAGGAACAAGAAGGATGGGACCTCACAGCCTGGAGCTGGAATTGGATAATTAAACTCCAATATAGAAATATACCAAAACTTATAAAAGTGTGAGACCTCGTGACTGGAGGGCCATTTTGTGACCATTCACTTTTTGTGACCCTGGGTGTAGCCCTGCTCAGGCTCCTGTCCTGTCCAGGGTGGATCCTGGAGGCCTTTTAATAAATCCCTGCTTTATTCTTCAGCTCTGTCCAGTCTCTCTTTTGGGTCAGCCTTCTAAGGCATCACTAAGGATATCCTAGCAATTAATTTACAAATATTATACATGCCTATTATAAAGCTGACTTTTCGCAAATATTAAGATGAATGTTATATGTATAACATTAAAATAACTCTGCTGTTATAGTTCTTGTTTTTGCTTAGACATGGTAGTGAGCTGATATTTTTGCAAATATTAAAATGAATGCTATAGGTATAATGTTGGAAAACTTTACTGTATGAATATAGTTTCTTTTATTTCTGCTATTAACAAAACTTAGAAATAGTAGTGTGGTAAATATGTATATATTTCTTGGGCTATAGCATGATATTAAAATGAAGACTATATGATGTAAAAAGCTTTTGTTCATGTAGCTAACTCAGAGAATGGTAAAAATAATCAGGAAATTCCTCACATTCTTCATGAACACATTCTAGATGAAGATGGTGGTGAGGGACACCAGAACCCCAGAGGAGCAATTTATTAACCCTCTGTTATCAGGGGGTGTGGGATCGGCAGGATGGAGCCACAAGGAGAAATAAAAAAGTTGATTTGATCTGCAGGATGGAATGGGGGCAGGTCAGGGGTTGAAACCAAGCAAAATAACATCTAAACTCAGAGGAATGTTTGCATAATGCAGTGGGATCTATGAATATGCAACATGCTGGTGCATTTAAAGAAATATTTCTGAGTTAGTGGTGTGCTCTTGGCTGAATGCCAAGCACCCGGCCGTAATTTTTAAACCCTTTTGCTTTTGTGTCTCTTATTGCCTTTTCTATTAAACATTTTGAATTTTACCAGAAAAGTGAGCCTTGTTTTTCACAAACCTGACCCAGCAGGGTGCTCCAGGCATGGTGTTTCTGTCAGGCCATGCCCCAGGGGTGTGTGCTGGGCTGTTTTCATTTCCCAGCACACTGACTGGAGCTGCAGCAGGACAGGGGCACACGCAGGTCCCCCACGTGTGTCCATTCAACACTTACAAATTGATGCCCATCACACTTCATCAAACATGTTTTTACAGCCCCCAGGAGCTGCTCATTCATCCATCCCACAGCCCAATAACACCTGCAGCACCCAAGGTTTCTTGTAAGCAGTGAAATCCAATCCCCAAAGCCTTGGAGTAAGGATGAGCAGAAAATCACACAGCCGGTATTGGAAAAATAGGAATTCAGCTAAAGCAACAGTACCTTGACAACACTTGGCACTGCAAACATCACTTAACTTGACAAACAACCAGTAATAGCTAGAGTGAAAATAAAGGGTTAGGCAGGTAGAGAGATAAAGTATGAAGAACATGCTGAGCAAATAACAGCCTTTTGAGAATCAACATTAGCATAATTACTAAACATAGGTAATTGCTGAAATAGCATTTGCTGGCAGCGTTTCTGTTTCTAAATGCAACAGTTTCTCTCTTCAGAACGTAATCTTCTGCTAGGACTAGAAAGTGTGCTTACACTGCTTTTAGCTGGGAGGGAGGGAGCTGCTGTGGAGATTGGCTCCATCTGGAAGCCGAGGGCACGGGGAGGAACAAAAGCATTTAACACCTTGGGGTCCAACATCCCTCTAAACAAGGCTGTCACCCTCGGTGCCTTGTTAGTGTTTCACCACCAGCCCAGCCTCTGTCCCAGTGCCCTGCTCCATACTTGATAAGATTGGACGTTCTCCAATCAATCCCTATTGATTTTTCACTGCTGAAATAGGATAAGCATGTGACAGACACAAAGAGTGTTTAGCAGAGCAGAGAAAGCCATTCCAGCACTAGAAAACAACTTGCTTGATAAAAATTATAAGCAACCACCCACCCCCCCCCCAGCAGACACAAAGGCAATATCATGAATAACCAAACATGCTGGCTACAATCAAAAGCATTATCTGGTTCTGCTTAGAAAAGCATTTGGACACAGTTTTGCTGGAAGGGAAGGTGGAAATTAAAAAGGAAAAAAAAAAAAAAAAAAGAAAAGAAAAAGAAAAAGAAAAAGAAAAAGAAACACCCCAGCAACAGATGAGGTAACATCTGTGAAGGTTATAGGGCTGATCTGCAATTATTTATGGGCACTGTATGTGACCTGGGTACTGAGATGGTGCTTTCTGCACCTCTCCCTGGGTGTTGCCTTGCTGGGCAGTGAGGAAGCTGTCAGAGGCACTGGCTGGCCTCTGCCTCAGTAAATTACCTAAAAATGCCATGGGGAGGGGAAAAATTACACGTGCACAATTAATTGTGGTGATTCCTCTGGAGAACAAGAAGTAGAAAAGAGACTCAGCCTTGGGTTTTTGAAAAGAAGCAAAAAAAGTGATTTGAAAGTAACTTCAGAGGGCAAAACTAGGACCGAGTTTGGCTCAGAAAGGACAGGACACTACGGAGACAGCCCCCATGCAGAAGGCTGCAACAACATGGTGGCAAGATACAGAAAAGTCATGTGTTGGAACAGCAGAAAAAAAAGCCTGAAAATGCATTATTATATTTAAAAAATTGCCATATTCTTGTTGTGAGGTCAGTAGTTGACATTCACCTCTGGGCCACTGCTCAGGGCCCCCTTGCCAACCCTCTCATGTGGATGAATGGATGGGAATGGGTGTCAGCCTGACAGGGGCCATGGATGGTGGGATCCCAAAACCTGCAGCAAAAGGGTGAATTCTCCCTTGACAGGCAGCCCCTGGCTCTCAGAATTCTGCCCCAAGGGCTCCAGGGGAGCCTCTGAGGGGTTTCACCAGCAGCAGAAGCCTCATGGAGCACAAATTGTACTCTCACAGATATCTCAAGCCTTGAAAATTTGTACCTGCACATGCTGTCCTCAGAGGAAACCCAAACACAGGAAGCAGGAGGCCATTTGGTGATCCTTACATGGAGAAAGATAGAAAATGGCAGACCTTACAAAAATAAACCATGAAAGCCTTCTACTGCCTAACCCTTTGGTGGCATTTAGACAGATGTTTCTTTAGGCAAGAGGATCAGTACTTTGCTGTCATTCATTACGGATTTACCAGTTTTGTATTGATTTTCTTGTGGCCTCCTATGTACTTTAATTGCCGCAATAGCAAAACAAGTTGCTATACATGACATTTCCTTTCTGGGAAGCTGGCAACAGAATTGCATGAACCACTAGTAGATTCACTGATTTCCCTTGTGAGCCAGTAATAAAATGATGACTGAAACAGCTTGTCCTTCTTTCTGTTCCAAAACCGCTTTTTTTCTTTTTTCCTTTTTTGAGAACCCTCAGTAGCTGTGTATTTAAAAACAGAAATCTCCCTAATTGCTGGATAATATGGCAGACTTTGCTCTAGTGTTTCACAGTTATTAACTCTGAGGTGTTATTGATCTGTTCTGAGGGACAGGCACCTTGGCTTGAGCAGTCACTCAGGCTGTAGGTGAGGTGCTCCCAGAGGTGGCCAAGGGCAGTCAGAATAATTGATGAAGAAGTTTCTGCTGCTCTCATTGTTAGATTGACACAGAGCGCAACTCTCAGGAGAGTGGGTTGAACAAGAAGTGCTGCCTTCCTCTGGGATATGAGCCACCAGCTCCTCACCTGGGAGAGTGGCAGCAGCTGGAAACCCATATGGTATGGGGCAAAAAAATGTCACAGTGTGCTCACAGACTGAGGAGCAGGTAAGTGATTAAGTTACCTCACCTCCTCCTATTCTCCTTAGGCTGATGTGGGTCCAACTGCATGAATTAATGTGGTAGGAAAAGAACCACCAAATTCTCCCCTCTTGAAGCTTGGTCTGTGCCTATTTTGCTCTCATAATGAGAGGTGTTACAAGAAAACACTGATAGATGAGGGCCTGTGAGGTGATCCATTAAAATAATCCCACATGTCCATAAAAAAATTAAGTTCTGCATCAGCCCCAGGAGGTAAATCAGTATTACAGATGTTTTGAGGTGGATGAACTAGATTCCTGGAGATGCAGGTTGTGATGAATTGCCTCAGCACCATGTCAGAAGCAGACCTGGGCAATCCCTGCTGGGATTTTAGAAGTGTCAAGGCTGCTGAGGAAGAAGAGGATTTGTTGAAGTTGGTCAGTTTACTAAGAAACAGTTCTGTGTAATTAAGCCAATTTAAATGAGATCTGACAGCTCTGGAGGTGCATCAGGAACCTTGGAGGAACCTGGTCCAGGGGAAGGTGTCCCTGCCCATGGCAGGGGGTTGGAATGAGATGATCCTTAGGGCTCCTTCCAAGCCATTCTGTGATTCCAGGATTTGTACCTGTGTTTTGCAGAGGCACGGGATCTACTCCCTAAAACTGTGATTGACAGAAGTGACAAGAACCTGCTCAGCCCGGGAAGCAGAGGTGTGCTGAAAGAAAAAACAGAACAAACCAACTTTCTTTGCCTTCTACTGATGCTGCTTCAGATCTGAGCTGCTGGAAAGCTCCTCAAGGAGTATTTGCAAGCTGCTCTGCATGGCCATTTCAGCACAGCCCAGCTGGTTAATGATAGCAAGCCTGGGCTGGTAACAGCTCCTGAAATAAAACCCATCTTGCCAGAAGAAGAAAGTCTAAGAACAGAAAAGTCTGGTTGTATTTTTTCCATCATTGCCTATGTACTTTCTCAGAGCCGTGTAAACAAAGCCAACTTGTTGATGAGAAATATGTCAATCAAAGAGCTGCTGAATGTTCTGGAGACAGTTACCAGTAGATGTTTTGACTAAATGTCTGGGAGCTCGTGCTCCTGGGAAATTTCCCAATAGATCTGAGGATAAACACACAAGCTCTTGGCATCTCTCCTGCCTGGATGAGAATCTGAGAACTGATAATTATTTACATTTAGCCTGTGCACCTTGTAAAACTTGTGGTGTGTCCTTTAGAAGGCAGCACTGGAGCATTTCACAGCGGTGTTTATTAAGGACAAAGTCCCAGTGAATATTTAAATTCTGCCAGAATAGTTGTCTACATTTCAATTCATGTCAGAATAAAAATATTACTTGCTGTGTCACATCCATCTACAGTCATTTTGGTCACAGTTGAAAATACAGAGGTAGCAAAAATCAGAAGAGTGAACCTGTTCTGGAAAGCCCTGCACGAGGAGGGAACATCACAGGCACTTGGTGAGGCAGAGAGGAGAAATTTGGTATTCAAAGCAACTTCCATAAGTTTTCATTTAAGTCAAGTATTTAACGATCCCCTGCTGTTACAGTTGTGTGCTGCTGAATGATCCTTCTTTGGGCAGAACTCTGCTAAATCCTTGGGTTTGGGCTTCAGGGAGGCAAGATGAATTACTGAGAGGTTGGCTTCAGACAGCAAGAAGTGAAGATTCACAAGCGGGCACCTGCAGACGCACCAAAGCAGTGAGAGGCAGATCACAGCCAGGGTTCTGCTGCCTGATGTGCTGCACAGCACCCTGGAAATGGGCTCAGCTCCCTGAGAGCTGGGTCTTCTCCTACTGCTCTTGAGCAGTGACATCCTGGGATGGCTGCTTCAGCAAGGATGTGGGGCACTGGAGGACAATACAGGGCAATGTGTAGGAAAATGACAGCCCTGTAATCTGACCAGCAGACAATGTATTTTTCTGCTTATTTTCCTTTTGATAGGCAGTGTATTCTGCACAGAAATCTTGAGGAATGGCTTGAACCCAAAAGATGAATCAAAAGCAGAAAATTTTAATCCAAAACCTCCAATTTTCGCCTCTGCCAGCAATGACCTTTCCAATTTGTTTACCAGGAACTTGCACAGGAGTGATTCTTTCTGTTGTTCTGGTGACAAGAAGAACAGTGCATGGTTTTGTTCCCCACCTCCAGTAGAGATCACTCATTTTAATTTTACCTGTTGCCATCAGTCTCTCCTCTGTAGCACCCACCTGACTGGCAGAAGCTCCAGCCCACACAGCCCATGGAGTAGTAAACATAGCTGTGAAATGTCACAGCAGTAACCAAAATCTCACAGATCAGCACAAGGAATAAATATCGTGAACAAGCTGTTTGCCCATGAGAGTTAACCAGTCTGCATCAGTGGGAGTAAATGACTGTCTGATTTTATTCCTGAGCCTGTGGAGCTGTGTAATTCTTTGTCTCAGCCATGAGCCTGCTACTGGCTTGCCCAGGCTCTGCATCTTTCATCTCAGTTAAGTCAACAAAGCAGTCTGGTTCAGAGTGAGCTCTTGCAGGTACACAGTGCATTAGCACAAATATCATTGCACAGTTTTGCAGCAGGATAAACATTTCCTCAGATCTGCACATGCATTCTGTCCCCCAGGGCAGTCAGAAGATGGTCAGTGTAGTGTGCACTGCACTGCCCAGTGCAGCCTGGTCACCGGGAGAGATGATGCTGACATGATTTATACCCCAAAAGCACATCACTGCCAGGACACTGCTCCACTCTGTGTGCATGTTAGTACAGGTGCTTCCCTCTGTGTGGGTATAAATGTGTGTAAATCACAGGCCACCAGCCATGCATAACTCTCAATTCTCTGCAGGAAGAACTTCACTGGCAGGTGGGCTGAGGGATTGGGCTCCTATTTCTGTAAATTTGTGGCTTAAGGGATCACTTCATTGTTTCCTACAAACATCCACTAACGTGTAGGACTTCTCATGACCCATCAGCACGACCTTGCCAAAATGAATTAAATAACTTACCTGAGGCATGCTGTTCACAGCCCTCATTTTGGTCATGAGCTCACACATTTACAGCACTAAAGTCCCTGCTCTCAAGCCTTGGGAGCTCCAGGAGCCCTGAGTGACTTCAGTGCACACAGCACCAAAACTGAAAGTGTCCAGAAATTGCTCCCCCAGGACAGAAAGCTTTTGTTGGCCTTGATTTCTCCTGGGAGCCCATCATCTGCAGCACCACACTGGGGCTGGGTGCTTTACTTACCAAGGAAAGACACTATTGCCCCCTCTCAGGAGCCCACCCCCAAAGCTGAAAACATCCAGTGATTGCTCCCCTCAAAAGATGGCAGAACACAGAGCTGCTCCTGGCCTTTTTCTCCCTGGCATCCCCCTGCCTTCCAGGGAGCTGGCAGGCAGCAGCAGAGCCCATTCCTGTGCTCCAGCTCTTACACAGCTCAATTAGCTCCTTCTCCTTAGGTCCTTCATCCCTACCTGGAAAACTTCAACAAGGGAGGGAGAGCCCTTCCCAGGCTCAGCTTACACCTTACACAGACTGTCAGTGACACCATCTCCTCCTCACTGACTTTGCCTGGTTCTTGTTCATCTCTGGAACACAGGGATGCTCCAGCTGGCTCCATCATATCCACAATACTGGTTTGGGATTTTATTCCTCCTTTTGATCTCAAATAATCAATATAGGCCTGAGATGAACAGAGACCAGCTGTGTTCCAATTCTGGCATTGGAAGGGATATGAACTAGAACAGGAGAAGGACAATGAGGGGATTGGTGCCTTCTCCTTTTTCTAGAGTTGCAGTTTGCCCAGCCTGCAATCCAAGACAAGGTGTGGGACCACTCTGGAGCTGAAACAGTCTGTGTTTGCTGATCTTCAGAAGTTTCCACAAAGAACATAGGTGAGAGAACAGGCATCCTGGCTGGATGTCTGTGTATTTGTACTGCCCTGGGTAACTGTTCATTTACAGTGGTATTACGGGAACAGTTAATAACAATAATTTGTTTGCATAAAAACTCTTCTCTATGCCTAGATCTAAACACATGAGTTTCATAACTCATAAAAATTAAACAACTCCAGAACAAACAAGCACAAACAATAATTAAGTTTCAAGTCTTCCAGCATTCCCAAGCCACTCCTGGGACTTGCCAGCCTTGTCAATATTTTCACATGTTCAGCAGCTCTTGAAAGTAAACAAATGGCCACCAGTGGGTAAGCACTTCTGTGTTTGTTTTGCAGAATTACTTGCTCAGGTGGGTTGCATGTGTGTGACAGACTCAATACATTTGCTTCAGAGGCTCCAAAACCAGGCTTAGGCATGTGGAAATGCTGAAATCTCAAACGTGCTTGTACCAAGCCTGAGCTCAGAGTACATGAGGTGCTTTCTCTACCAACTAATCTGCAAATGGGAACCAAGGACTCAAACAAATCAGTCTTCCTGCCTTCTACTGACCTTTAACAATCTTTTCTGCTTGTATTTCCTCTGGCAGATAATGGGAATTTCAGAACACGGGCTAAAGGAATCAGGTTCAGTGGGTACAGATTCAGCTTGACAGTATCCCTTATAAATCCCTGAGAAAGAATATTCTGAGTTCTGAGTGAAGCCGTTGTCCTATGGCTTTTCAGATTAAAACTACGTGATCAGCACTGGCTGCTTATTTTTCAGGATCCAAAGTCAGTGAGGGGAAATCCACATAAAAGTCATCAGAAACAGATTACTGACACTGGGAAGAAAAGTCCACAATCAGACTGCAGCTCCATACAGGGAGTGAAGTTGTAAGAAGCCTCTGGAGATGGTTTGATGTGGACAGAGATGCCCCTGACAGCTGGGAGCACCTGATGGCATGAGGTGGAATAACCAGTGAGGCTGACACGAGTCACAGCCCCAGAGCTGTAACTGAGGTCCAGCTCACACCCTCTGGATGAATCAGGCCTTGGCTCCATGGATGAGAAAGCTCCAGAGGATGCAAAGGCAGCCAAGGTATCTCAAGCCCTTCCTGCAGAGCCCATGCTCTGCACAGGGCAGCTCCTCGTCCTCCTACAGGTAACAGGTTCTCACATCCCCCAAGGGGGAAGGCTGCAAAAGCAAACACTGCACCCGGGTCAGGAACCACCATCCTGCCTGCTTAGCTCACCACGTCAGAGAGTCACAGAATATCCTGGAGGGCACGAGGATCACCCACCCAGATCACCTGTGGGGCAGTTTTTCATTTGTTTTGGTGTTTTGGGTTTTTTGGGGTTTGTTTTGTTTTTTGGGTTTGTTTGTTTGTTTGTTGGGGTTTTTTGTTTTTTTTTTTTGTTTGTTTTTTTTGTTTGCTTGCTTGTTTGTTTGTTTGTTTTAGTCTGTTTTGTTTGTTTGTTTGTTGTTTGTTTTTTGTTTTTGTTTTTGTTTTTGTTTTTGTTTTAATTCTTCAGAAACCAGAAACCAGGAAGATCTCTTGACAACACTTATAGTCATAGAATCATAGAATGTCCTGAGTTGGAAAGACCCACAGGATCATGGATCCAGCCCCTGTCCCTGCACAGACACCCCAAAATCCCACCCTGTCCATCCCTGGCAGCGCTGTCCAAAGGCTCCTGGAGCTCTGGCAGCCTCGGGGCCGTGCCCATTCCCTGGGGAGCCTGGGCAGTGCCAGCACCCTCTGATGCAAGCAGAGCTCTTTGGAATAATTAATGCAGCCAAGTCCTCTTAATTCTCCTTCTTCCCTATTTTTTCAGTAGACTGGAACAGACTCTCCATCTCCCCGTGGTCTCTGTGCCCCTCGTGGCCTGAATTGTGCTGGATTGTGATAAAACAACAAATGATGGATCCTTGCTGTGAAAGCTGACCCTGTGATAAATCTCAGTGTCCTGCTCCAAGGTACCAGAAATGTTTTACCTGGACAAAATCCATATGCATTTGTTCAGAAATAGCCACACAAGCAAGATGCAGGGTTTTGGTTTATAGGCTGGTGCAATTCTGGGTCACTGGAAAGAGCTATAAATGTATAAGCACCAGGCAATTAAAATAATAAACAGAACCATTTTGGGCACATCACCACTCACAAAAGTCAGTGTCTGGGCTTCTGTAAATATTCTGATCCATCCTTCATTATTAAAAGCAGCAATGGGTTGGGTATGTATGCACAGGGTATAACTGTGTAGCCCCCCATTACTACATATAAGCACATTTTCTTAATTACCATGTGAAACTGCTGCCTCCTAGAATTCTGTGGGTGGTGTGAAACAAAATATTGAAGATTAATACAGTTTTGAACTAGTAAATTACTTCTTGTGTAGCTTAGTTTAGCTTTATGTAGCTGCAATAATAGTGTATCTTGGTGATATGTTGAATATTGCATTACATTGTACTATTTTCCATTGTGCTGAATTATGTTTTAGCATTTTCCCACAATGTAAGATGACAGAGATCAATTACAAACCTATTAAATGTCAATTAACATCTTTGCAATCTGAATCCCAAATGAACTTGTTAAAGCTACCTTGTTATATGTCACTTACATGTATAAATGCTGGTTAAATGTTTAATGAATGCATGAGAAAGTAATTACCTGTTTACTGTTTATGTAGCAGCAGGCTAATCCCATCACTGTTAGTTATGGCCACTGGAAAATTAACACTGAATTTACAAAACTGAGTGGCTAATATGGGGTCTGAAATGCATCATTCATTAATCAGGTGCATTTCTATGTAGTGCCTAAATATAGATTTGGGAATGTAATTTTCAGCATTTCAGCAGGAGTATTTTGTCCTATTAAGCTGTGAAGTTATTTTTAGTGTGGTCTAGTCAACACTGTTTTCCCTTACTATAGAGTTTAAGTGTTGTGCAGCATCTACAGAGCCTTGAGCTTTCCTGGAAAAGGTCATCATCACAGAAAATTTATTCTTTCTAACAATAACTTAGGTTAAAATGTACTCAGTACAACAAGGTTAACACCTCCACTCACAGGAAAATGTAGTCATTGCCCTTGGGATAAGAACTTTCCCCTTGCAGAATATTAAAAATAGGGGCTTTATTTATTACAAGTGGTGAAGACTTTGCTTTGGCACCTCAGCTGAAAAATGGCACCTTTAGGAACACTGCAGAGATCACATTGCCTGCTCCACTTATCAATCTCTGCTGTCTTTGCTGCTGACCTGCTCTCTTTGCCTGCTCCTTGGAGAGCTCAGGAGTGCCCCAAAGAGGCTCTGGTGGCAGCCAGGCTCCCTGATGGGCACAGGGGACACCAGAGGGGCTGAGCCCTTGAACAGGCGCCTGTGCTGGGCTGGGAGAGGCAGGAGGAGCAGCAGTGCCCCTGTCAGAGCAGATGTGACCCAAGGAAAGGCACCTCTGTGTTTGTCTCACAAAGGAAACCATTTTATTTCCCATGGGTGTTTTTCACACATTTCCCTTCCCTCTCAGGTGGGGTATTTGTGTGGGAGTGAGATCAAAAGAGGGGCTGTTGAAAAGAGAAGCCAAATCAGAGAGTAGACACCTCCAAGAGCAAAGTAATGGAATTCTTCTGCTTCACCCTCCTTGCTGGTAAAGCAGGGGCTTCCAAAGCTCAGCTGAGGGTCAGAGTGGGACACTGACCCTTGGAGATGACAGAAAGTGGACAGGGAGGCTGCCAGATGGGGCAGCCTGGCAGATGGAGAGTTGGAAACTCTTGGGTTGCTCAGGCAATGCAGGACTCCATGGACAAGTGAGACCATGGCCAGTACCAGCCTTCAGGAGCAGGATACAGTCAGCTCCATCTCCTTGTGCCTTGCAGCCATCCTTCTGTTCTTCTTGGCAAGTACAGCACTTCTTGTATTGGAAGAATTGTCTCTTTGTCACCACAAAATACAGTTTTCACATCAGCAAAAGGGACAGAGCAGCCTTGGAAGCACCAGTGGGAAAGACCCCAGAGAGGGGTCATGCAACCTCCAGCCTGGACCATGGACCAGAAGCAGTGACATCCCCAGGGCCAGGAGCATGGCCCTGGCTGTGGTGATAATTTGGAAATCAAACTGCACAAACCCCACAGCCTGTTGTGCTGGACAGGGCTCTAGTCTGGGGCAAAAGGGACCAACAGGCTCAGAGGGGCTCTTGCTGCTGCCAGCTGTAGCTCAGAAAAGGATTTGCTTGTGTGGATGGCAGAATTTCTATCAGAGGAAGCAGCATTAAGGGTGTTGTTCAGAAATGGCCTCTGCTGAGCAGATCTTGCTCTTCCATAGCTGCTGCTCTGCTGGAATCATTCTGGTGGCTCTAATGACAGCAGATGGTTCAGTAGAACTCCCAAGGAAAAACACTGGGTGTTTGGGTTTCCCCCTCAAGAAAAGAGCCACAAAGGGGCTTTTTTGTTCAGTTGGTTTAGGAATGCAATTTGGTAATTCAATTGCTCTCCTGATAAATGTCTGCCCTCTGATCCCAGCTACAGGAGATGGAATAAAATGTAACTGGATTTGACAGGCAAAATTAATCTGCTGTGTTTGAGGCACGACAAAACAGCCTGGGGAGAAAAACATTACAGCAAATTATGCTTCCTTATCTCCCTATGCTAACAGTGCCAGGTCAGCTCGGAGCAGTGAACAAGCCTTGGAAAGGACAGCACCCACCCAGCTCAAACATCAGCACTGCCCTGGACCCAGGGCTGGGGAGGCTGCTGGGAAGTCCCAGGGGATCTACTTTCCCTTCCTGGTCTCCCTCCTGTGCTTAGTTTGCATGTTTGGGGCAAGGGATTGTTTCCCACTCTGAGGTGCAGCCCTGTGTGACTGCACTGTCCCCTCTCTGCCAGGGCAGGGGGCAGAGACAGCAGGGCCATGGGCAGGGAAAGGCTCTCCCCTGTATTCTGCAGCATTTTTCAGTGTTTTTGGAGCGCTCTCACACTGCAGATATACCCACTGCAGATGCCCCCATGCCTCAGCATCTGTGTAGCCATCACAGTTATTGTGGTGGTTTTTTTTTTGTTTTGTTTTGTTTTTTGTTTGTTTGTTTGGGTTCTTTTTTTGTTTTGTTTTTGTTTTGTTTTGTTTTGTTTTTTGGTTGGTTTTTTCTTTTGTGGTTTTTTTGTTGTTGTTGTTGTTGTTGTTGTTGGTTTTGGGGTTTTTTTTGTTGTTTTTTTTTTTTTTTAATTTACCAATGCAAAATATGTTTGTTCTCCTATTACCTTTTAGGTCAATTCCGTTCTTAGAGTTGGTTTAAAGCACCACTAATCACACCTGCTAATAGGTGTTTTTATCTCAAAACCCCTCCAATTTGCTGTGAACTGAGCCTTATTTAAAAGCAGTGGATGGCTGTGAGTCAGTCTGGAAGGATTGGACTATCCCTTGGTGAGCCTGCTCTGAGCCTGTGGCCAAAACTTCCTGCCTGCCTTGCTGCTTTTTAGTGGCTTTGTGTTTTGGGGATGGGTGATGTTGAGATGTGGGGAAGTCACACATCCAGAAGAGACCCCAGCATTCTGCCCAGGGCTGACCCAGCTCAGCACCACTGCACTGCGTTCTAGCAGCAGGTGTCCTTAGAATAGTGGTTTTCTAAAAGGTGTCTAGATGCCCCTAAAATTTGTGTTTCAAACAGCCAGAGCAGTGTGGATGAAGGAAAAACCCTGTTATCCCCTCTGCAAGAGGAAATGTTGCTCCAAGGTACTGCAACTCAATCCCTAATTTCATATAGAGCCACAGGGACTTTTCTGTTGGTGTGGTGACTCTGATGCATCTTCAAAGTGATGGGGAAAGGAGATGGGAGTGATCTTTTTTCCTGTGTTCACCATCCGAATTGTAACTATCTAACCTGACCAGATGTTCTCCATTTCTCCCACGGCAAAGCCTGCCTGCTCTTTCTCTGAAACATCCATCACACCGTGGGTCAACTCTCCCTTGATTTGTAGGAGATGGTTGCCCAGCCTGCCTCCCCTTTAATCATTCCTCTGACAAACAGCTACAGAGATGAAAAGCTGGGGGGATCTAAGTAATCCATTTCTAAGTGTAAAAAGCCTAAAAAAGTGAAGGGAAGAGTGGAAGAGAGCGAGTCTGTCTGCTGAGCAAACAGACTGATTACGTCAAGGGACAGGAAGAGCAGCTCCTGGAAATCAATAGGAATGAGGCTTTGAAAAGGTTGACTGACTGCACTGGATTAGCTATCGATTTTTGTCATCTTCACAGCCAGTGCCACGCTCTCCACCCGGTGAGGCCATTAAGCTCCAAGGTCTTAAACTTCTAATCCCCCACTAAAAACAACAAGACAATGTCAGGCAAGCCCAGGATCTAAAGGGATGTCCAACAGCTGGGGAGGGTGCCAGCACCTGGGGAGAATCTGTGGGACCCTGGACACACAGGGTGGGAACAAAACACCCAGAGGGATTCAGATCATGCTCAGAGCTCGACTGCAAATCAGTGTTTATTGGCATGGATTTCCAGCTGGTTTCCAGTTAGCACCAGCAGCATGGGACATGTCATTCTTGCAGGATCGCTCCGAGCACGGATTTTGTTAAAATAACTGCAGGAAAGAATTTTATTTGTTTTCAGCCTCCCTCAGGCAGAGATGTGCAGCACTGTGGGCCCCAGCAGCTCCAGGGCTGCAGGTACATTCTAACACCATCACTTTGTAGTTCAGCACACCCAACTGCAAAGAAACCCTGAGCTTATTTTAAGGTAGGATTGTAAAAAAGGGATGTTGGAAGGAGCCAAGCCCTGGCCATGCACCCTGAATGGAGACAGAACACAGGACAGGATTGATGGCAATGCACTTCTGAGCTGGATGGGAAAGGTGCCTAAGGAGTGCCTAAAGACATGGGCAGAAGACATCTGGCTTTGAGGGAGTGTTTCCAGGGCTGGGGAGCTAACCCAGCTTCTTCCTACAGCACCTTTAACATAGAGTAGAGTAGATTTGCCAGGTCATGTCAAAGAGCTGATCAACCCCAGCTCAATTTCCAGAAAGTCTGCAAGTACCAGCTCTTGTGTGAACATGCTCATGGATGTGGCTTAACAAATTCCTTTCGTACAGCTGGTCTACATCTCACTGGAAATAGCTTATTTGCAAACTCTGGAGCCTGAAAAAGAATTCAATCCCACAAGGAAAGTCATTCACATCTCTCAGCTTTGCTCCCTTGGCTCTGGATGAGGCGGGCAGAGGAGTGCAGCTCACTGCAGGAGCACCCAGCCTCTCCTGCCACCCACTGCTCCAGCTTCTCTCTCTCTCCAGGGCTGCAGGGACTCAGTGCAGCTGGGGCTGAGGGCCAGAGCGTGCCCAGAAGGAGAGAAAAACCCTTGGAGATCTGCCACATGTCCCTTGGTCCCTCAGACAGCCACACTCAGCAGCCCCAGACCCTTCCACAGAGCCCACATGGTGAAGAGCACATCCCTCCAACAACCAGGCACCTGCTGACCTACAGGGCCCAGTCCCAAATGCCCAGACACCACTCAGGTTTATTTATTTGAGAAACTGGGAGCTCTGCATGGAGCCAGTGCTGCTGGCAGAGCTGGGTGCAGTGGCAGCTGTGTCCCCAAACCCCCCACATGCAGCTGTGGGAGCAAACAGCACCCGTGGGCTGGTGGGGCAGCACTTCCAGCAGCTCTTTCTGCCTGTGTTGTAAATGTTTTGCTGAGTGAGAGCCCAGCTTCTCTAAGAATCTCAGCCAAAAGTTGACAGTTTTATTTTGCTCGGCTTTGGTATTTATTTTAAGGGCCTTTGTGGCTCTTGGAAACGAAAGGATTATTGTTGATATACAAACCAAATGGACTCTGCCAGATTTCATCCCTTTGGAAGCAGGGAGATAATGCTCCTGCAGTGGTAATCACTGCTGCCCACCCAAAGGGGCAGCAGACAAAGGGGATGTGCAGGGGAGCAGATAGAACTTCTCCATTCACCAGCCCAGTGCTGTGCTCTCCCCTGATGCTTTCCTTCGGCACCTGGCCAGCTGGCAAAAACAAGGCAAATTGAAATGTTCCCTCACATTTTCTTTTCAGAGTCTTCCTTCCTTTCTAGGTGCTGATACAAAGCTGCAGCCTGCACCTCCTGAAGTTTTCCACAAACACAGGAGAGGCAAAATGCTGAACAAAGCAATAGGGACAAACAGAAACAACTCAATTTTTTCACTTACTTCAGTGCACCTAGAGTACCTGCCCTGAAATCAATGAACCTGTTCAGAACCAATACTAGAATAAATGGTAAAAAGCTCTTTAAGGTGAATGTCTTCAAGGCTACTGAAAGGAAATAACCCTTGTAGTATGCTTTTGTTTTTTGCTTCTTACATTAACTAATGTTTATTTTAATCATAAAGATAAACAGTCAACAAATGAGCATTGTACAGAGGAGCTAAACTGAGATGGTCCTGCTAATAAGCATTTTAACTTAAATATAATTTAATTCTTCCCCTTAGGAGTGGCTGGAGAAGAGGTTATATGTAAAGCTTTATTAAATCCAAAGTGAACAGTAGTTGTAGATCTTTTTTTTCTTAAAATTGCTTAGACAATTAAAAGAAAAGTTTTGTTCTACTAGAAATTATTTTTGTCAAAATTGACCACAACAAATCCTTTAATTTCTCAGCTCTCATCAACATCATCCCCTGGAGGTCAAAGTAAAATGGGCTTTACCAGAGTCAGTATTACCAATGTTTGTCTAGAAGGTGCCAGGTGTCTTTGACCCATAGAAGGATTCGTGGTCACCTGGCCAATTGTCCCAGCCTGTGTAGCCCTGCCACCCTCAGAGTAAGAGGACGGTGCAGCCTGGTGTTTGTTTCACAAGAGGCAGAACACTTCTATTTTTTTGTTTTATCTCTTTCCAGACAGTTGGCTCAGTTTAATGGACTGTCTTTCAGCCTGTGCATAATTCTTCTCCAAATTAAATTCTCTTAGAAGCCCAACATAATACAGACCGTGTTGTCAGCTCATTACTTTTACATCCTTTCTTGTTCTGTTTATGTGAGCAGAGGTTTAATTAACTATAATCTACAGCGTAGGCAAGAGGGGAAAAAACCCCCGCTCTAGTCCAATGTATGTATTTATACTCCATTATATTTTTTAACATTTTTGGAGGGCAGAGGGAGTTAACCTTTTTGTCTATAAGAAGGGCTGGTTGCTTCATGTTTCTGTACAAATGCTTGGGGAAGTCTAAGGCATTCCTGCTCATCTATCACCCTCATCATTGTACTGGTATGAAAGCAAAACCAGTGAGACTCCAAGTCAGAAATACAATTTAATAGAGAGAGAAAAGAAACAAAAACAAAAAAGGTGAAAAAAAATAAATAAATGCAATTGTACAAAGGACCACTGACAGAGTCAGAATGCAAACCTGACACCCTGTTGGTCAGGGTGTTGGAGCAGCCCGCAGTGAGTCCTCCCAGAGTGACAGATGTGGCTCTGTTGGAGTAGAGATGATCCTCAAGAAAGGAATTCCCTCTGGGAATCCAGTGGAAATGGCTCCCTTGGTGTTTGGCATTGCTGGTTTTATCCCAGTGGAAAGGCTTTGGCTGCTCCCGCTGGGTGGAGCATCTCCCAATGGAATGAGGTGATGTTATCAGTCCTGTGAGAGCCTTCAATGGCCCATTCACAGGGGATGTCCCTCGGAGGAGGATGGGTGGAGGAAGAGATAAGGAGGCCCTGCCTTATCTGGTGTTATCAGGTGTCCATTAACAGAAGGCATTGCCCTCTTCCCCCCCTAGAATTACAAGAGATAAAGAACAATATCTCCTAACAGACTTCAACAGATGAAGTTAGAATACACATTTTTGGTTACATTTTTTCAACCCAAGACAATAATCCACTTACTCTGCAGTGGACAGGGCTTAAACCTAAAAGAAAAGTGGAGCCTTTGCTGTCTGCACCCCAGCCTGTGCCAGCCCACAGTGCATGCGGGGGTGGCAGGGCAGACACAGCCCCTGCTGGCCCCAAACACTGGCCAGGGGCCCTGGCAGTGGGGCACACTGCTGCTGCTCCCCCGCAGGGACACGCGCTGGCTGGGAAGCAGCAGGAGCCCCCTCCCACCCCTCTGTGCATCCAGAAGCAGCTGAAGTGCCCAGCTGCTTTGCTCTGGGTACCCTGCTGCCAAGTTTCTGGGGTGTCTTCATTGAAGGCAAAGGCAGGGGGTGGTTGTGAAAGCAAAGTCTTGTATTGCACGGCAAAATCAGCCTCGTGAAGGCAGAGTTGTTACAGCCCAAGCTGGCATGCAGGAAGCTCTCTGATTCTTTTCTTGTCCCCGAGATTTGGTGGTAAAATGTCTTTTGCCCACTGAAACACCTCGTGCCAGAAGCAGAAGAAGAGTCAGGAGTTGCCATCTCATCAGGAGTTGTGGTTTTTTGTTGTTGTTGGTTTTTTTGTTTGTTTGTTTGTTTTTGTTTTGTTTATTCTTTTTTATCTCATAGTCCTTCCTGTGCTCTGCCAAGGTTCCTGCTGCAGCAGAGAACATGAGGTGGCTCCCTCCTGGTCGGGCAGTCTCAGCCCTTTTGTACCATTCCTCTAACCCAACCATTATCCACAACGTATTCTTTATTTACATCTAGTTATCAATACCTATCACTTATGCTAACCATGTCACCTGTATTCTAAACCAATCCCTCGTGACCCAGCACAGCAGAACATGGAAGGCAAGAAAAAGAGAGAAGAAGAACAGGTCCACACCCTGATTCCCCCACCTTGGGTCTTCAGGCTCCATTCTAAGAAACCCCAAATTCTACTTTTTCACCCTGTCATAAACTATCTACTACTCATTTCACACTCTTGAGACTTGTAATTCCTCCTGGACTCTGTGCCAAGGTTTCCAACCCCCCTGTACAGACTCCAACCCCCCCTGGACAGGTTCCAAACCTCCTGCTCGGGTCCCAGACCCCTCTGCCAAGGTCACAGACCCTCCAAGGGATGCCCTGGACTGCGACAGGAAGCCTCTAACCCAGTGTCCAGGTCCCAAGCAGGAGCAGAGCAGCAGCCCCAGCAGCAGCAGCTTCCCCGTGGTCTGTGTCCCCTGAGCATCTTTATCTGTAGTAGCCACAGAAGCAACAGCAACAGTGGCATCAGTGTTTTCATGAGTCCTGTGTGTGTGTCCTCAAAGTAGGGCATTCCCATTCTATTTTTAGCCAATTAGGTACTTACAAGAATTTTCTGCATCCTTGTTGGACCAACCCTAAGTTAAGATTGATGTGCAGAGACAAATGCAAATTCTTACACAAATTCTACACATACAGCTCTATCTGTTCTAGCTAAGAATGCACAGGAAGGTTACATCGTTTTCATTATGTCTAGAGTTTATCTGTCTTTGAAAAGGCAAAGCTACTTGAACTTTAAACTAGACTTTAGGGCTTCTCTTACTAGCTAATACAGGCATTTACAATCCTATATGTATTTAAAACTAAATTTGCATTTCCACCTCATGTCCATGCGGATTTATGTATTTTAGTTTCTCTGAAGGTTCTAATTCAATTCTCACATTTTTGGGCACTCCTGGGCCTGTGTGGTTTTGGCCCAGGGGGATTCACACTCCAACATCCTGCCTGGGATGTCTTCTATGTCTATGAGATCATTTGTCCCTGTCTACAGTGGCAAAACTCCCACAATTTCCAACTAATAGAGTGAGGATTATAGAGGCGCTGCTTGGGTCTCTCAAACCATGGGTTAAAAAGCTGTAAAAGTTTTCCTGGTGATAAGTTTATAAAACAGATGCTCTCACCCAGAATATTTATAGAATTATCTATTTCATCCACAAATTATGCTTGCACCTGAGAGCCTCGAGTGCCCAAACAATCCCACACACCCTGGCAGAAGGGAATTCAGCAGAAGGTGTTAATTTTTACACAAATGCAAGGATTAAGTGTCAGATTAAAGTGGGATTAGATAGGGGCTGCCACTTGTTACTTGAGCTAAATTTAGATCTCACCAGGCAGATTCCAATTCCCTCAGAAATTCACAGTTTCTATTCAGAAGATAACAGGAAGCCAAATTAGCCTTGCTTATTATTAGTTTCAAAGATCAAATTAAGTAATTACACTAAATGTAGAGAATTAATTCCTGCACATCTTTCACCATTGTGCACTGCTATTCCTATTTCATATGCAAACAAGGACTGGGATTTTAAGGGTTCAATTGGCTATTCCACTGTGTCAGAGGTTCAAAGGAAAGCTATTCCTCATCCCAGCTGTGCCAAACAAACACCAAAGTCGTGGTCCTGCTGGCAGGGGTGACCCTTTTGTATCCACACCAGCTCCAGCAGGGCTGGTGCTCTCCTGGGAGAGCTGAAAAAAACCCTTCTGAACAAGTTTTTACTGAAGCCATTTGATTTATATATAAAGCTGTGCCATGTGTTTGATCATGTTTGTTGTATTGGCTAAATGACAATCAGATTATCCAACTAAGATCACAGCAATTTTTCAAACAATTTATCTCCATTGCCAAGGTCAAAGCATAGGAGACATTACTCAAAATAATCCTAACATTCAGTCTCAGCCCATCTCACAAATAAATATACACAAATAAAACTAATCTGGTGGTTTCTGAGTCCAGGGCAAATCCTCCTGCTCCCACTTCCTTTAAACTTAGCACAGCTCTTGCCTGATGAAGCCCCTTGAGTGCCTAATTTCCTTCTCCTCCTCTCCCATAATTGCCAGAGCACTTCAGCCAGTGCTGATGTGTGTGCACAAAGCTGGGTCTGAGAGCAAGCAGAAGGCTCTGCCCAGCACTGTGCCCACAGCCACAGAGGGGCTTTGACCCAAAATGGTCATTGTGGTTTTCCAAACAGGCAAAACTGGTTAGATGTGACCTGGTGGGATGTGATTCCCCAGCACCTTCCAGGTGGTGAGGGGTCTGCTGCACACAATCATCATGTTGGAGATCATTTCCCAGGAAGTCCAAGAGAACCATGGCCAAGGGAGAGTGTAGGCAAAAAATCTTTGGGCAAGGTCTGGGCTCTCAGAGTTTTTGTCTTGCAAGCAAGCCAGGCTCCAGCCACAGATGTGGGGAGCTGCAGGAATTGCTTTGCACTCTCACCATGGGCAATTTTCAACAGCTGTCCTTTCCTCCCACCAATAAACTGCTCACAAGGTGCCACCTTTTCCCTGTCTGCTCAGCTTTGTGTAGACTTTTCCCTTGCACGTGGGCAGAATGTGAGTCCTAAGCATCCCATGTGAGTCCCAAACATTTAGAATTTCAAAAGCTGGGGTCACTCACATGCAGTGGACAGAGCTGCCTGTTCCCTGCCATGGCAGGCTGACCCTTGAAGTGGACACTGCCACTGCACGTGCTCTCCCAGGGGATGGACACTTGGCTTTCCTTTCACGCTTCCCAGTTTGAGATGTTCACCCTCCAAATGGCTGCAGGACTTGGATGTGTTGGTTCTCATATTTACAGAGCACTGCTGCACGCTCCAGTGAGCAGAACTCTCTTTCATGCCAATGAGCACCAGTGAGCTTGGAGCCAATCTTTTTTAATATCAGAGCCTATTCATGCAGCTACTCTCTGGCATTCCTTTTGCTCTAATTACAGCTGTGCTCTTCCCTGCTTTTTCTTCATTAATGAACGAAGACACTCAAGACTTAATTCACAAAGGTATTTAGGCATCTGACTCCTGCTGAAGTCCCTGGAGAATCTGAGCATTAGGCACAGCCCAACTCCGCACTCGCTCATGAAATAACACTGGGGACTTGTGAGGTGTGTTCTCCTGATTTACACCGAGCTTGGGTGAGGGAAGAAACAGAGTCTGTGTTTTGAGGGAGAGGCAGGATCACTCAGTGTTTGAAATCCTGACAGGGAGGTTGGTGATACAAGTGCTGTTTGCAGCTCTGCATGTGACATTGTGAATGACCTTGAATAAATCACATCGCTCCGTCTCTCTTTGCTTCCACCCAGCGTGTCTCTGCCTCACAGGTTTGGGAGGCCCTGCTTTCATCTTCAGAGATAGTCTAGTCTGGGCTTTCCCAAGGGCACTGGATGTTTATGTCCCTTTTGGGAATCTCACTTCCTCAGTCTCTTTGAAAATGCCAGTGTTGGAGATTACTGCAAGCAAACAGCAACAGGATCCGGAGAAGGAAGGAAGGATCTGTCACTCAACTCGGTGTTCCCATCTTTAAAAACAGTAAAGAGAACAGCACAAAAAACCCACAGGAAATGTTAATTGCTTTATGTTTGTACTGGAGGATCTGGAGTTTCCCTTCAAGGCTGCTCATTTTCCCACATCTGTTCCTAGCCAGGCCTGGGGTCTCCCAGCGTTGAGTGACAACTCTGAGCACGGGATGCACCAGCAGCTGTGGGCAGAACCTGTTGGCTGCTTGCTCTGTGTCTCTTGCTTGTCTCAGGCAGCTTTTCAAGGGCAATATTTGCCAGTAATCAGGGGGTTTGCCATCCAAAGGCTGTGCTTCAGCTGACAGTGCTGGGGAGTTGATTCTCCTCTGCACAGCACTGCTGTCCCACCATGGAGGGGAGAACTTCAGATACTTCTGGTTTATGTAACTGTTTATTGTTCCTGCCATGCCCTCACTTGTGCTGTTGGGTTGTGTTACACCACATTCACTAAGCCATAGAGGGAGTTTCATAGTTTTTGTTTCCCTCCCTTCACGATTCTGCCTTACAGCCATCAGAAATGGTCAATCTGTGCTGGATCACTCAGGGTCTCACAAACAGGGTGGGATCCTGTCTAGTTGCAGACTTAAGATTTATTATCTCTCTGTATCATACAAGCAATAAGCAACAGACACAGGAAAACAACAAAATGCACCTTCTTGAGTCTTTTGCTTTTTAGATTCCCACAAATCTGGCCCCACTTTGCTGGACAAAATACAGAGGCAGCACTGCTAAACCCCAGCTCAGGCCGCTCTACTCTCTGTGAGTCCAGGAATCCATCAAAGAATTCTTCAGGAAGCGAATTTCAATAATTACCTCTGAAGTGTATTCTCTATTTCCTTTAGCTAAGATTTCCTTTCTTGTCCTTGTAAGGTCATAATGTGCTTTTTCTCCAGCCGCACAAAACACTGAATTGTATTATGAGTGACACAAAAAGGTGATTGCCTAGAAGTCACAGAGGACCAAAGTGCAAGGTCAGGGAGCAGCCAAACCCAAATTCTTACAAAGGCCTGACACAAATGTGCTCATCCTGTCTCAGCACAGCCGAGGAGGAGCTGCTGGGGCTGGTGCTGGTGGTGCTGAGGTCCCCTCAGCTCTGGGCTCAGGCTGGCAGGAGCAGGGGGCTGTCACAGACCTGCAGGAGGTGCTCACAGTCTTGCAAGAACAAGCCATAAATCCCCACCCAATGAGGTTTCTGAGCAGTCACACAAGACAAGGAATGAATTACTGAACCCATTCATGCTTAGTGAGTTATTAAGTGTAAGGGCAAAGACTGCAAGTGCTCTCTACGCAGCAATGTCTGAGCTAATAAAGCATCACTCAGCCACTGCAGAACCTGACTGCAGAGCTGAACTGTTATTATGAAATGTACTTTTTTAATAGTCGTATTTGTTGGTTAAGGGAAGATGTTCAGAGGTGCTGTGCAGTGCATTATCCTGTGTCATGTCCACCTCTCCTGGCAGGCATCAGCCAGCCCTGCTGCCCTCATCTCTGCCTGCTCTCACACCAGGGATGGGCTCTGAACATGCCCTGCTGGGGCATTTAGGGGTCTGCTACCTCCTTTACAGAGAGGATGATCAGGAGGGATTTCTCCAAGCAGGGGAATAAAACAGCAAAGAGGAGGCTGCAAGCAAGGCTGATGGCAAGGAAACAACTCCAGGGCACTGAAAACAGGCTCAGACAAACCTCTGCTTTCCTCTGCCTTCCTCCCCTTCTCCCCCATGCTTTTTTTTTTTTTTTTTTTTTTTGCAATTCAGGGGCACCAGTTCAAGAAGACCCACGGATCTCTATAGCTATCCAGGCAACCACACACCTCCCTCTCTGAAAATGCTGGTGAAGACTTGAAACAAATCTAATACTCTCCCTGAAAGCACAGCAGTGGAAGGCCTGAGATCCAAACCCACCCTGTCTTTCAGTATCTCTCCTCCTGGGGTTTCAGTTCTCTTGTGAATGGCTGCACAAGCTCAGCCGTGGAAAATTGTTGCTTTTTAAAAATGTTCTAAATTAGCAGCAAACCTAAATACAGCTCATCTGAATACCCTGAAAACCTGCCAAGAATGCACAAAATATCATAGCTTAAATCTTGTTTTTTCAGCACATTGGCCCCTGTTGCTCTCCCTTATGAAGCTCATCTCATGCTCTGAGCAGTTTCCACCCTGCCTCCCCTACCTCCCTTCCTTCCTAAAACTCAGGATTTATAATCTGTACCGGTTTAGAATTGCAGGGACATTTTATCAGAAGCACTAAGCAAAGAAAAGGCTGGAATATTTGTCCTCCATGCAAGGACTGTTCCTGCCCAGTGTTCCTGGTAAGGTCGCCTATGATCTCCATGGGGGCTCCAGTTGCATAAATCTGGTTTTCAGAGCTAAAATTATCTCTCTCCATCTTTCTTCTCAGCTCCCTTCAGGCATCAGAAGGCCACAATTAGGTCATCCCAAAGCTTCTCTTCTCCAGGCTGAGCAATCCAAATTCTCTCAGCCTTTGCTCAAAACCATTTGTATGAACCTCAACATCTTGGATGGAGCATCAGAAGGAAACGAGTAATACCTTCACATGTTTTCCGAATTAATTATTGTGGGGTTTTGTTGTTTAGTTTTGCAAACATTATGGCCTTTTGATGCTTTTGGTGAACTGTTACATGTCTCTGCATATTTCTGTCATGTCCTATTCCTGGCCAAGACAATTCCTTTTGCCAGATGCACTTATAACACAGAAGAAAGTCTTTTTCCAACCTTAGAATTATTGCAATTCTCAACATTATTTGATATTTCAAAATAAGAATTTTTAACTATACTTTGAACCTGCAGGTTGTACGACTGTAATGCCCTGGCAAGATTTTCAGTATCTTTTTTTTCCCAGTGAGTTTAACACAGCCCCATTCATTGCTGTTAGAGGAGCCTTGACGTTTTCATGCTTATGCAAAAATTCAATGTTTGCAGTGAGAGTAAATTCATTATTTTTCCCCCCAGCTTGACAGCAGCTATGTCATCCAGTAACCTTGTTTTATGGCCTATATTAACTATTTCAGAAAAAAAAAAGAAATTACATTTTACAGTTGTGGGCTCCCTCTAGGGTGACATTTCCTAACGTGGCTGAGCACTGTTTTCGGTGGGGGTTAGTGTGTTAAACACCTTTAGCGATTTGGAGTCAAATCTCAGATGTGAGGACATACACAATGGAGCCATGAATTTTGATAGGGATAGCACTGAAATGCCTGTAGTGAATAAGGAAAAGCAGAAGAGAAGCTCCTCAGGCAGAATATAAATCTTGCTACACGCTATGAGATGCTGTGTATTCATCATTTTTATGATTACCCAAAAACAATGGAAGAAATAAATAATGGCAGTATCACAGGAACACGGGGTGATAGGAAGGTTAAGGTGGGGTGGGACCACAGAATTGTCCAGCTCAAGCTCTTACTCAAAGCAAGGTCAGCTGTAAAGCCAGGGCAGCAAGCCCAGGACCTGACCTGTTTGTTCTTCAAAATTCCAAGGGACTGAGACTGCTCAGCCTCTCTTGCTCCAATGTTGGACTGCCCTCATGGAGGCAGGTGTTTTTTTCCTTATATCCAGAATGAGTTCCTGTTGAAATTTACACCCCTTGTGTCTCCTAGCCTCCCTTCCTTTGCTGCTGTGACCTAAATCCCCTGAAATTGCATCCTCTCCCAGTTAAACCAACCTGGGCACTGGGACCCCTTTGTATGCACATGGACCCCACGATGTTATGCTGGGGAGAAGGGAAATGCATCCTGATGTCCTCAAAACCCAAGCAGAAGCAGAATGACAAACTGTTGCTCTGGTCTCACATTATCCGAAGCAATTAAAGAATTAAATTTAGCACAAAATAACCACAGACAAAATATGGTAAATTATGTCAATTACCCTGGTTGCCATAGAAACGTGACTGAAACAAGTGGAAGTTACAGATAAGTTCAAGGTGAACCACAAATGTAAGTGACTGGCATGTTTTTTCTCTCTAACTGATTAGCACTTGAACTCCTCTGGCTGACAACCAGTTATCGATAGAACTTAATCCATTTAATAATCCCATAATCACTTTAATCCAGTTGGCTCAAAGTATTTTGCAATCGGTTTCTCTAACTGGTTAACAAGTGTCTTTTAGGCAATAAATAAAAGCTGTCTGTGCCCTGCACAGCAGTGTTTAGCACGGGGCTGCTTCCTGCAGGGCGAGCTGGAGTGAGCAGCAAAACCTCTGTAATTTAGAAATGCATAACCCCAGGGCACAAAGGGCTTTTGGGAGTCTTTGATTTCATTAACAGGCACCAATATCTCTTAAACTTTCACAGAATATAATTGGGAGGGATTTGTCAAAGGATACCCCCTCCAACACAAACCCTCAGATGCCAACGTGCAGTGAGGGCATCAGTGTGAGGGAAGAGTGAAATATCTGGAGGTGCCTTGGAGGTCAAGGACAGGCAAGACATTGACTTTGCTCCCGATCTGCCCCTGTTTTACTGAGAGATACTGAAATGGTTGCCTGATACTTTCGTGGTCAATGTTTAAGCCCTGTTTTGGTTTGGAACTACTCCTGGCTATTTGCAAGATTTGTTGTTAGCTATAAATTCCTCCCTGCCCCCTCTCTTCTCCCCCTCACTATTTCTGGAAATTCCATTTCAAACACAGCTTATGGCTCAGATGAAAAACAAAGGTGTTTTTAAGTAATTCTAATTTTGTTGGGCATTTCACGTACTGAAAGAAGAAGCAACACATAATGAGACATCTCAGGTTTATTGAGGCATCATTTCCCAGTGGAAAACAGTTTAGATGAAATTATGCTGACCAGGTCTGTAATCACACACTTTGTCAAATGCTTTGAAATCTATTAGTGAAAAGGAGCGTTTTATATAAGATCAGTATTAATTATTATGATGATTATTTGGTTGCTTAGCTCCTGGACATTTTTGTGGTGCTCTTAACTCAGGATTTATTGTGTGGTGATTTATGAGCCTCAGGATCAGTTATAAATACTGTCTAGCCAGTGATTTCTGTACATCTGTACAACACTCAGAAGCTCAGATGTAGCACTACCAAGAGTTTGATTAATCACCCTTTGGCAGTTTGTGAGGCTGAACTTGTTAAAAGTTTTGAAGAAAAGGATTTCAGAGATTTTTTTGTTGTTGTTTTATTTGGGCTATCTCATCATTTGAACTTGCTGGAGACAGCTGGCATGAGGGGCAGTAGGAAGAGATCACTGGGCAGGTTGGATTTGCCAGCTGAGATCTGAGCCATCACCTGGAGTGCCTGGGCAGAGCGATCAGCTTGGGGGGCATTTCCTCACTTATCTGAGGTGTTTTCACACAGAAATTTTCACACACCACAGAAATCCCTTCACCATCCCATGCCAAGGGGAGCTTTTGCCTGCTGACACCTCTCTCAGTTGTCAGTCACCAGGAAATTAAACACTGGCAGGGGCTGTGGAGCCCAGGGGAGCAGATTCAGGGATTGTCTCTGCTTATTGGGCTCAGCTCCACGAGTTACAACGGCCCTCTCAGGCCAGAACAAATAGAAAATAAAGAAGACAAGACAGATCGATGGCTGACTTGTGTTTACAGCTGTAGGGAGTTTTTGGATTTCATTAAATTTCCAGCTGAAGTTTGGGCTCAGTCGAATTTGAGATGTGGGTGATTCACAACTGGATTTCATCTCTGGATGGAAATTGCTCTCCAGTTTCCCAGCCCCCAGTGATCCTGGGCTCACTCTTCAAGGGAGGTGGAGATCATCTTCAGTTTTGAAAGGTCTTCATAATATGTGGGATTTGGCATGAGCTGCTCTGGGGGCAGGATAAGAAAGTGTCCACACTAAAAAAAAAAACCCCAAAAAATTGTTGAAATGAAATTTATTTCAGGCCAAACTGAAGTAGAATACCTTTTAAAATTCTAGGTAATTTTTTTGGCAGGGATAGTGAGAGGAAGAATTAATGAAATAACCATCCCTTTTTTTTTTTTTTATGAAAAAACAGAAAATAAACCCTGAATCGCAAAGGTTTCGGATCAGCTGACAGCCCTTCAAGTTAAAAATTGTGGTGTGTTTTTCTTTTCTCCATTATTGAAGCCATTTTTAAACTTTGAAAAATCTGTGCCAGATTTATTTTTAGGAGCCCAAGAGAAAAAACAAGCATTTTTAAAGATTTTTTTTTTTTCAAAAAAATATTTCTATTTCTACATCAAAAATGTTTGCCAAACTAGAAGAAACCAAAAAAGCATCTCATTAATAACTTCCTCCTGATGCTGTATTTTTCTATAATTTCTACTTTGGTAAATTAACCCCATTATTGCAAAAAGCCTTTCCATATAAAGGGAGATTCAGTCCAACTTTGTGCTGTTGCATCTTTGCACCCATTGCTATTTGTGGCAGATCAGAACAAAAGAGCTCTAAGTTTATTTTCCCATGTAATTCAGGATTGAGTGGGATTAAATGCCCTTCCCCACTGATGAAGAGATCTTCCACATCTCACTTCCCAGTAAAACTTATCTATGGCTTATATTAATTCTCCTAAATGAAAAGGGATGGATTTTCCTTTGTTCTGCTTGTAATGAACATTTTCTGTTTCTCCTTTGGGGGAATTATGGAGCAGAATTAATGGGGCTTTTAGGCCATAAAGCAGAGTACATTTTGGAAGTGGGTTACTTGCACCTTGGTTAGTGCCACATATTATTTTATAGATGTAATAAAGGAAGAAAAAACTCCAATGCAATGCTCAGACAACCTTCCGGCTATTGTTGAGACTTGTTTAAGGTGCTGTTTTACTGAAGATATTTGCAAAATAATGAAAAATAAAAAGAAACAAATTATATCCTACACTGTGTAGGTATGGAAAGGAAAGGGCTTTCTTTCAGTGGGGTTTATATGAAGAGTGGAAGGAAAGTGTGGCCAGAAAAGGGAAGGATGAATAGCTGAGTGTGGAGACAGGAGCAGCTAAGAAGGAAATGAACTGAAAACCCACCTAAACATTATTTATAGAAGTGAAGCTGGGGTAAACCAATTGGCAACAGCCTGTTCTCAATAAGGAGTAAAGGTTTCACCTCTGAATTAGGTTTGGAGCAGCATCCAGCCACTCTGACATTCCACAAACCAGGCCTGATCCAGAGATGGGTAAAGCAGGCTCACTGATTGCTCTCCTGCTCCTAGAAACAAATCTTTACATGTGGCTTTCTCTTGGTCTGGGTAAGCACCTGATCATTCCAGCTGAGTCTGGTAATTCCAGTCTTTCTGGGGACTGCAGAAGCAGGCTTCATATTATAAATAAGTTCTAGGACTTCCAGATATTTGGGTACCTTAGGACATATCAATCAAAGGGAGGTGAAGGAGCACAAAAAAAACCCCAAAAACAACCTTCCCCCCCCAAAGAAAACCACGCACACAGACACACATACACACAAAAAAATCCCCACAAAAAACCAAACCAAAACAAAAACAAAAACAAACAAAAAACCACACACAAAAACCAAACAAACAAACAAAAAACCCCACCAAAAACCCAAAAAAACCAAACCAAAACCAACCAACCAACCAAAGAAACAAACAAACACACACACCAAAAAAAAAAAAACAACAAACCAAACCAAAACAAAAAAAAAAACACAAACAAAAAAACACCTCCTTGTCTGGGGTCCCAGTGAAGTTTGCTCTCTGCCCAATGAATTTTGGGTCAATGTGCTGGTGAGTTCTTACCCAATCTTTTCCATTTCCCACTATTCCTGAGGACAGCCTGGGACAGCAAGGGTGGGATCTGTGTGCTTGGGCTGTGCCACCCCTGCTGCTGCTGTGACCTGCAGGCCCAGGTGACAGCAGCTTGTGCTGCCTCCTGTCATGGTGCTGGTGCTCTGGGCAGCCTGGGACAGCTGAGGGTGTCCCTGCTCACTGCAGGGAGGCTGGAACTCGATGGCCTTTACAGGTCCCTCCTGACCCAAAGCATTCTGTTATTCTGTGGAACACATCCTTCACTGCTTTACCAGTTCTGATCTGTCATTGTCCATGTGGCTGATTTCCCCTTTGCACTGACAGTAGTTTTTATACAAAGATTATAAAGTGAGTTCTCCTGGTAGGAAAAATCACATTGTTCTGCAGTTGGGTCAATTTTGTTTGATCCTTATTAATTCCTCTCCCCAGAAGCAGTGACATCCTATCAAAGAAAGCTTGGAAGCATCTCACAGACACAACTTCCCAGAGAGTTTGTATTTATTCTGCTTGCTGGCACTTACTGATGCCCAGAAAATACTTTTGCATGAGGCAAGCACAAGGCAGCAGCTCTTTGCCCACGCAATTACTGTGATTGTCTGCCCAAATCAAGTGGGTTTGTATGCAAATGGCCATCCAGCAGCGGTGGGGTGCAGTGGCTTGAATTTTAATTTGCAGTGAAGAGCCGCATATGCAAACACAAATAAAAAATGTGTTTGTGTATTAATATCTGACCAATCACCAGACTCCCTCTCCAGCAGCTCTTTTGGCTCGTGTCAGTTAAAAACTCTTGGCTGGGCCACACGTAACCCCTGCGAGTGAATGGTGGCTCTTGCGAAAGCAGTGATTATTGTTAACACCCAGGCACCAGGATGCGTCCAGATATGCTAGGAAGCTGATTCCCAATAATTAGCAATTAGCAGTAACTATTTTATGGAGCAGAAAAGAGTTGATTACAGTTGTTTTATCAGCTGGTATAATAATAGAAAGTCTTGTTTCAGAGGGGAGAAAAAGGGATGATTTCAGAAAGTTGGGTCTCGCTTGCCAGCCATCCATCACCAAAGCAACAGCTTCAGGGAGCAGGGATTATTGATTTTGAGGGGATTAACTCTCAGCTACAGATAGTTCAGTTTCAGGGCATCATTTGTAAGCTGAGCTGTAGCCACACACCAGCTGGCACTGGGGGCCTGGTCCAAAACTCCCTCAAACGATTTGGACAGCAATTTCAGGGCCACCTTTGGGTTAATAAGTCCCCATCTTGAGAGGAGTCTCAGATCTCAGAGCATTTGGCACCAGGGAGAAGGCCATTTACAGGCAATTTCTTCCAAGATGGAAGCAAAGTGATTTCTGAAATGAGGAACTGGTTTCTTGCACAGAAGTGAGCTGTGAGGTTTGCAGCTGGCCCACATTGATCCCTGCACAGCCCCCAGTGCCCTCTGAGCCAGCTCAGAAAGTGCAGACAGGTAAACTGTGTCTGCAGACACCAGGCCATCCCTTCTAAGGCTCACCCAGTTCATTAATTTTTGTCCAATTTGATTTGACATTCAGTTCTGTGATATGTTTATCCTCCTAATGGGCACTTCTCTGTATTCCTGGCTTCCTCTGAAAGGTTTAACAAATGGCAGGGACTTTTTGGGGTGGGTAATGAGCCTTTAATTTTGTACTTATTTATTCATTAAGCTTCAGTAGTATCTGGAAAACAACAAATTGAAAGACTCTTGTGTATTTAGTCTCTGTTCTTTAAAAATATACAAAATAAACCACTTGCAGCCACAGGTCTCTTATTGCCCTGGAGAAAGTTAGAGCTGAGATCTCTCAAGGATTGCATTTGTTACATTGCAAGCAAGACATCTATCATTGTAATGAGCCACAGAGCCATGAAAACCTCCCTGGCCTGCTCAGCCCCTGGGCTTTTTCTGCAGGGACCTCCAACAATTATGCCAAGCAGCAGTGGCTCTAAATGTCCTTGTGCAGACCTGAAATGAAATTCCTTCCCCATTTCCAAGTGGTCCCTGCCCATTTCTGTTACCAGGGTCTCATCCTGCATGAGGAAGTCAGAGAAGGGGCTCTGTTCCCATTTGAATCCTATAGATCATCCCATAATATCAGATATTGATAGCAGGGGGACTGTGAGATGGAAGAGACAGAATGATTTAGCAGTGGAGATTGTGATGGAAAAAGAAGATGGCAAATGAGAGAGGTTTGAGACAATGAAAGACATGAGAAATAAAAAAAAAAAAAAAGAAAGAGAGGGAGGACTAGGTAGAAAGGAATAAGGAAATAGAAGCCAGAGCCAACCCTCCAAAGCACTTTGCTTTGGTGACCATCGACACAGGACATTAGACAGGATGAGCCAGTGTACAAATCTAGTTGGACAAGTCCTAAGAACTGCAGGCAGGCAGAAAAACTATCCCACAACTATAATTTTAGATCTGGTGATGTTAGCAAAACTGGCAGGCAGCTGGCTACCAGGCAGAGGCATTCAGCAAGAAAGCTGACTGGGAAATTATATTTTTTCCCCACAGATAATTTGTCACAAATAATACTGAACTGTTCAATTTCCTTGGAAAAACTTATCCTGTCCTACATATGGAGAGGACTTAAAGGAGCTCTATTTAATTTTATTAAACTGTTCTGCCCTACTCCCTCCAGAGTGGAGCACTGACACTGCTTCCACTCCCCTTCTGCTCCTCACTTGGCTGGGTCAGGAGTCCAGGGGCTTGGAGCAGGGGCACCAGAGGTGACAGGCTGAACAAAGCCACCAACACCAGCTCCCATCTCACCCTCCTGCTCCTGAAGAGTTGAGTTTTACTGGGCTTTAACATTACCAACACTGCTTGTGAGGATGTCTCACATATTGCTCATGACACCAGAATGGTGAGGTGCCCTTCCACGGGGAGCCCCACAGCAGGGACAGGAACAAGATCACCCTGGAAATCCCTTCCAAGCCAAACCACTCCACAATTACATGATTCTATGAAATTCAAAGAGGAGCTGAGTCCTTTGGAGCCACCTGTAGGTCCCAAACAAGCCCTTCAAGCTTTACAATCCGATGTTCTGCACTTGGCAGAGGCAGACGAGCAGCCCCAGCCCCCTTTCATTTACACATTTCAAAGCAGCTTCATTTTCCCACTTTTACTAGTCCTTCCCCCACCATCCTCAGTGGATTGGGCTCCTCCCTGACTCTTTCAGTTCTGTTGTGTTTTTCTGCTCTGTGTGTGTGAGTGCAGGTGTGACCCAGAGGGTGCCGTGCTCTGTGCTCCGTGCCCACCCTGCTGTGCAGAGCAGCTCTGGGGAGCTCTCAGCTAATCAGTGTGATACACTTCGAGCCTTAACCCTCTCATTTTACCTGCTGGGAGGCTCAGGCATGGCTGGCAGTAATTGGAAGGAACACAGTGTTGTGATTGCTAATTGTTGTGGGGAACATTGTGCCTTACCTTTGGAAGTGCATCCGTGGGTGGGTTTTGTTCCTGATTTCGGAGTTGTGGCTCATAGGGTCCATGGCCATTTGGGTTTTCACTCCCTGTGCAGCATTTCCAAAGCAGAGCAGGATTTGTTGGCTATTTTTGCTATTTTTATCTGCCAAACAGCCTCTGCACTGTTTTATTTTGGAGTACTTATGATCCACTATATGCTTGGAGATTACCCATGTGCCTCTTAAGACTTGGAAAAGACCAAAAAATAATGTCTAAAATTTGTGGGAGAAGCTGGAGGTTCTCTCTCTGAAACTTCAGAACCCAAGGGTGAGGAGTGAGTGTGTACCCCTGGCCTTTTCCAGCACCTGTATCCATCACAGCCCCAGGAACATCAGCTAAAGGCTTCCTCAGGTGCTGGTGGATCGTGGTGATCCAGGACCCGGTCTGGTGTTTAGTGCTGTCCTTACCAGCTTCGTAGCACCTTCTCTGTGTTCTTCCTGCTCTTTGAACCAGCTGGGGACAGCACTGGTACCATTTGTTCATCAATAAGAGATCCCTTTTTAGTTCAAAAGCCTGATTGTTTACCACAGCATCTCACAATTCTCCTCATAATTTGCTTAGAAATTAGGCTGTGCATGCATAGCAGGAAGCCAAAAGCATCTGCCCTGCTGTTAACACAAGGGCCCACCCCACAGCAGAGAAGAGCTCCAACAGGAAATAAATCCAGAAGATTTATCAAGAGGGCTCAAGGCAAAGCCCCCTGGAAAGGAGAGGGTCTGAGAGTCCTTTTGGCCAAGCAAGTGAACACCTCTTTGCACCCTGGGTTTATTTTGCTTTCCCAGCCTCTGGGCAGGCTGCACAGGCTGTGCAGTGCTCACAGGGGAAGGTGAGGTGTCTGCAGCCTCGCCTCAGCCTCAGCCCCACCCCAGCTGGCCAGGTAAAGCTGTCTGGCCGGGGGGTTGGCTTCTGACCAGTCCCCTGCTCCTTCCTGCAGCCTGGCTCTCTGTAAAGCTTCTGGGAGGCTGGCACCAGTGGGCAGGCCAGGCAAAGACACCAGGAAGAGTCCTGCTGGCTTTTCCTCACATAAGAACACAAACAGGAGTTTCCTGTAGTCCTGATTTCATGTCTGAGACGTTTTGGTTCATGAAATTTCTTTCCCAGGTGATTTGCTGTAAACAAAAGGAGATGTTTTGCTAACTGTATCTTTGTTATTCATTCCTTTTAGGGGAGGGACTTCTTGATGGCCCTATGGCTTGACCAATGGGGCTGAAGAAGTGTTAACTTTGCCATCCAATCATATTGGTCTCTGTAAATAGTATATAAAGAAATCACATTTTGAATAAACCCCCTCTTTTTTTTCCTAGCCTTCTGAGAATTCACAGTCAGTGTGGTTCATTTCGTGTCCTACAGCAACAGTTTCCTTGCCCCACGTTACCTCCAGAGCATCTTGTACCATCAGGAGCACCACGGGAAGCCTCCTTCAAACACTGTGTTGAGCTCTTTGATGTCTTTCTCCCTGCTGCCTTTGTGCTGCCTTTCCCCTCAGGAGCAGATCTCCAGTCCTTGTCCAGGCACTCAGGGTCCTCCAGCTCTTCAAGGGACACCCCTTGGGCTGCATGGTTTGACTTCTAACCAAGCACAGCACGTGCCTGTGTGCTGGTGGCAGCTCCTCCAGCCTTGGCAGCCTCTTTCTGTGCAGATTCTCAATTATCCTGGGATCCTTTGGGTGGAAAATCCTGCTCCAGCCTCCAAGCTCAGCCCACAGGACACAGGACACAGCCTTCAGTGCAGCAGAGCCCTTCTCCTGGAGCACCACAGCACCACGTGAGCTGCCCAGGGAAGCACAGGGAAAGCGTATCTGTGCTCACCCAGTGTGGCACAAAATAATAGAGAGGGGAGAAAAGATGCAGGCTGAATATTATGCCTGAATTTTCCATTATTACTGTATCACTGTGTCAAAATTGAAAGCAGTGTAAGATTTCTCAAGAGGAGCCATCCATAATGCATTGCAGAGCTCTGTGTAGGTGTTTTATGAAATGTATTTTATTCAAACCAGTATATACAACACTAACATTATTGAAAGAAATTGAAGGCCCAGTCTTCTCTCTTTAAATTATTCATTATTCATGTTATAGTCCTTTAACAAAAACTAAAGCCAAATACATATTCAATTTATTTTTTCCCCATTCAGACTTACATGCTATTCATCTCTAGTGTCCAATGGAGATGAAATGTCTTCTTATTATTCCTGTATTAGCTCCTGACAGTTCAATTCCTCTGAGTGCTGTGCTTGAGACAACACTTAACAAATAGCCATATAGGTAATTGCTCTGGTCCAAATTTCTTGCCAAATCTTTGAGATCTGATGCAGATCAGAGGCCATGGAATGTTGTCACATTCTGATTCAGCCCTGGCAGCTGCCTCTGTGAGGCCTTTCCTTCTGATAAATATTATTGGAGTAACGTCCAACACATGCAGTTTTCATTCCTTCCAAATCAGACCTTGCCAATGTATTGTGCCAGAAATGCTCTGCAACCTTGTTTCTGTCTTCGTTTTGCACTCACAGAAATTATCAGGGTATCCAGTGGGAACAAATTGCTGTTTCTTTTCAGGTGACTTCCTGGAAGGGAGATCATCTCACCAGTTCCTATAACTTACCAGCACTCCGAACATTTAAAGAGTGCTGTTCAAAATATGTTGTGAAATGACTTCATCCCCCAACAGTGCAAGGCTATCCTTCACAGTGTGCTTTTCCTGATGAGATTTAAGGGACTCATTTGACAAATTCTCTCCAGGAAATCTGTTTCTTGCTTTACTTTCTTTTTGCCTCTCAAGCATATTCCAGCCCAAGCTTCTTCAGGAGGTATTTCTGTTAAGAGCAGCAGTTTGAGGTGCTTGGAAAGAGTGGGAGTCTCCTGGGCAGAGCACTGTGTGTTCAGACAGCCAAAACCGCCCTTCCCCAGGTCACAGTCTGAGAAACAAAGAAATTCAACAGGAGAGAAAGGAAATTTCACAGCTTTAGAACAGGGAAACTGAGGCAGGGAGAGATTAAGGGCCACAGTTCTCAAATTGTATTTAGAATTCTAAGCTGCCTAATTATTTCATTTAGTGGTATCGAAATTATTTCTTTTTTAATGGTGACTAAATTATCTTCAGGATCTAGGACTCCAATGGGCCATTTTTCTTCTGAGGCTTCTAGGAGAGGTGCAGTATCACAGCCAGTCCTCATTTTTAATCACAGGCTCATTATCCCTGCTGCAGACTGCCATAATTTTGCTTTGTCCCCTTCAGTGGGATTTTGTGTTCCAGAAGATTTTGCCTGTGATGAGTTACTATTGATTTTTCCAGGGTACGATTAATCTTGCAAGCACTTTTAAAATAAATACAAAAAAATCCCCTGGATTATAAGCACGTGTCCATGCCTTTGTACAGCTGAAATCCAAGCTGGAAATGCTCTGTCTCCTCCCCAGGCCCTCTCTCTCCCCTTTTCCTTTTCTAGGTGTACCTACATCTGTCAAATAAACACAGCAAACCCTCTGGCACCAAGGGCCTAACGACAGGATCTCCAAAGGGGCAGGAAGGCACAGAGAGACAGAAAGGCAAGAGAGAGACAGAAAGACAAAAAAGAGACAGAAAGATAAAAGGAGACACACTCCTGGGGTGCCCTTGCTGCTGCTGGCCCAGCCCTGGGTGTTGTACAGGAGTTGTGAGCCACTCTCAGTGCCTTCAGTGCTGGTGGCACCTGATGGGCAGCTGGGGAAGATGCAGGAAAACCATTTTTGCACTGGGAACAGCACTGAGAGGGGTGTAGCACTCACCCCCAGTGTCTGGAAAAGCAGCTGATGCATGTTCCAGAGCATCAGTGAGGAAGACTCTGCTTTCAGAGGGGCCCCCAGTGCCTCTGTCTCTGCTAAACTTTCTTTGCTCACAAGTCCAAAGCCAGCATCCTGCTTTTCCTCCCTGTTTCAGTCTAAAAGTGAGTAGCAAAAATGTCTGTCTTGAATTGCAATGAAAATATTCAACTCACACATAAAAACCTGGCCTGCTGGGTAAAGCCTTAATGGATCTGGGCTGGGAGCAAATGTCTAATGCTTTCACAAACCAAAATAATCCCTGTACAACAACAGTGGTACAGACCCTTTGTGGTCTCCCTTCCCCAAAAATGATTTAGGGACATCTCTAGTCCCCTCTATGAAGCAGCAATGCCACTGTGGTTCCCAGTTGCTGTCAAGCTCTGTTGTCACTTGAGTGGTGCTGGGCATTAGCAAACGTTGAATTGCAGCTGTTACAGTTGGAGGGAAAAAAATGCTGGGTTTTTAATAGAAAAAAAGAATATTATGTGAATATAATGTATTCTATCCATTTTTTTCAACTAATGAAAATCAGTGGGATACATAAAAGTTAGTGGAAGTTTTGTCCTTAGTTGGTTTTTTTCCCCAGAAAGTCTATGGAATTTTTGAGTCTAACACCCCTTGGGAAAGTCTGCTCAGAGCTGCACTAAGGGCTCATTTGTACAAGACCAAATGTATCTTCTAAATCTGCCTGTCTGAAAGGAAGTAAAGCTTTAAAAAATAATTAAGATTTCCTACAAGTGCCTCATTCACAATAGAATTTCATAATATAGTTACATTAAGAGGAAATGAATGCCTCTCATTTAAGGCTATTACCACGAATGAATTAAATGAGCAGAGACCTTTTGGAGGCTGGCTTTAAAATCTGGATTCCACTCCCAAATGGAGCAGTTCCAAAATGCTCTGTTTAGTGCCATGGCACATGAGCAAGGTGTGCAGTACCCAGGCTCTGGAGGCCAGGACAGGAAGACAACACTCCACATTTAATGAGTGTGTGCTGGTACAGCCTACACCTCATTACCAGCAGCTCTTGGCAGGGTGAAACCAGAGACTTTATGGCACAATAAACCAAATGAAAAGATGTTGGTTTTGAAATAACAAACCTGGAGTAGTCCCAAGAGCTCCTAAGCTGACCCCACTGAAATCAAGAGAAGATGAGCACTGAGCAGATGTCCTGGCTGGGATGTGCATGGCTGGATCTGTTGCTCTCTTGGCTCTATTTCTTCTCCAATAAGCTGTTCTGAAAAGCAGGTGGATAAATAGTGTATTGAATCAGCTACACCTGATTGTCCTGGCTAAATATATTTACTGAATCACACAACTGGAGTAGTGTTGGTAGTTGAGCTGATATGGATGACTCTGTATTTAATGAGAATGTTTGGTTTGTCCTCTGAGGATCCCAAGGCTGTATTGTTAGGGAACTTTTTCAGCTTAAATATCAAGCCTGCTTCTCAGCAAGCCAAAACCCAGTCCAGAGAAAGGTAATGCTGCTCTCAGCTCATTCCTGGAGGGATTTAAAAACATGTGGATGTGGCACTTGGGGACATGGTTTAGTGATAGCCTTGGCAGTACAGGGAAATGGTTGGACTGGCTGTTCTTGAAGCCCTTTTCCAACCTAAATGATTCTATGATTCAAACACAAACAAACCCTGTTATTTCTTTCCTGCCTTGCTAGAGCCTGCTCCAGGTAGCACAGCACTTCTGGGGAGCAAGGCAGACAGAGCTGGAACTCAATTTGTTCAGAACACTGGAGTTTTTAAGAGTAGCTGAGTTGCTTTGCAATGAATTCTTGCAGCTGAAAAATTAATACCCAGAGTAAATACCTCCTTATGCACTTCTCCTTTGTGTGCAACCCATCAACTTCAGGATTTATAACCTTCTTAACAATTAATATCCAATCTCCTTGCAGTAGCTTCTCATTATAGTCAGCTTTTGTCTTCATACCTGAAGGTTTTTTAAATACCATTTGCTGGGTGTTCTATGATTTCCTGATAAGAGACATTAATGTTGAATGTTGTCACTATTTCTGCAAGGTGATCACTGTATTTCAGCCCCATGCTTTGATATTCCTGTTAATGTACAAAAGAGATGCTAATTCCTTAGCTGTGTCTGCTCAACATACAGAGCATGGGGTTTCAAACAAAGGCCAAATAAATAAGTAAAACACAGGTTGACATGGAGACCAGTTTATGAGCTCCTCAGTAAGTGCATCTGTAAATAAATATGTCTCTTGTGTTCTCTCAGTATTTGAAACAGGATGATGCAGAGAAGGGCACAGAGCCTTCAGCCCTGTGAGGTTTGACTGCTGCACAGCCGTAAAATAAAATAAAATAAATATATAGCTGTTGCTTCTCGCTTCAAGGATAAACTGTGTGAAAAGGTACATAAGGGCCTGCAATCAGCAGCTTAATCAGATTTAAATAATAAAATAAAAAACCCAACAAACATCCAGACAATCTACTTGTGTGTAACTGATATGCTTGATTGGTGAGAATTATGGGCAGTAATCATATTATCATTTCCATTAGGTTTTTCTCTTCCACAGTTTTTATAACTCAAGTGATTCATCTAGCAGATGAATATACAGACACAGACAAATACTTCAGATGGCTTCTCGGAGCTGTTTATGTTTAATTTGTCACACAACAAGTTCATCTCCACTAATTCTCCAAGAGCTGGAGCTGTTATCACCAGCACAAAGACAAAAAGAATGCCAAAGCCATGGAGCTGACAGGGAAGGAAAAGCCAGGAATGGGAAGAGGAGGGCAGGAAACAGCAGTGCCTGCATCACCTGCTGAAGGAAGGGTGCAGTGGGAGAGGAAATAAAAGGGGAGAATGGTTCTGAAGGAGAGGGATGAGACTTTTCACAGCTGGGAAAATGGGAAGGGTCTGACATAAAGGAGAAAATGACAGCAGAAAAAGGCCTTGCTCAGGAGTCCAGCTGGGCAGGGGACACAAAGGTGCCTCAACTGCCAAGACTTGAGGGTCACATCATATGTCACTGGAAAGATCAATTCCCCAGAATGGCAACAAAACCACTGCTTCTGTCCAGGACCTTTAAAGCTGAAGCCAATGATGACCCCTCACACCTCAGAGAGGGGGAAAGTTCGACAAGTGGAAACAAAGAGTCACAGTTTTTTCATTCTCTTTTGTATGAAAAATTCCTAGAGCATTATTAATTTCTGATGATACTTGCAATCAGCAGAACTCATTCATTTTTTAAGTTTCACTTAGTTGCAGTGAATGGATCTGTTTCTCAGCTGGGTGGCTGCATTCATTTTGCAATAATGGTATTTGTTTGACATCTGAGAAATTAACAATGCAAATGCCTCTGTGTCTTGGTAGCACATTTAAAATAAAATATCTTCTCACGCTGAATTGATGGCATGACTGTGAAAAGGGCTCCATAACAGTCAAAACATTTTTCAAAACCCATCATAATGAGACGCACTTGCCTGTGATGGGATTGTCTCTCACAGCCAGGCTCTGCCCACACTGCCCAGATAAAGGGAGGGTTGGAATCATTGTGTGACTCTGGAATGGTTTTATCCCTGCTCCTCGGGCTCCTGCGTGAATCTTACATTTTTCCTCCTCATGATTCAGATTCTTGCTGATGCAAGAGATGTTCTGGCATTAAAAATGTGGTGGGGTTTAGCTTTATGTTTAACAAATGGAAGTCTAGAAATCCTTAACAAATACTAGAAGTGGAAAAGAGAAGAAGAATAAAAAGTAAATTGCAGGCATTGTGCCCACAAAAAATCTAATTCTTTTTAATCCAATATAAATTTTGTTTTATTATGGTGGTGGAGGCTGAATATGCTCTGTGAGTACAGAGAATTAATAACACATTACATTCCTGCATTGGCTGACAAGAAGACACAATTCCTACTGCACATCTTTATGTTGACCTCCTGTTCCTAGAACCCATTTATGCCTGCTCATTTCTGTATTTTCTTTGGTTCAGAACCAGAAGAAAAGCCCTTTCTTTACAAGCCATTGATAAATTGTCATTTACAGGAGGCAATAACTTCCTTAAAAATTTGCATAATGTTTCTACTGGTCATTTAGGGCTGCTGCATATTATATTAAACCTTAAATGGCACGGTTTTATTATGCATTAAGCCTCAAATAGCATTACAAACCCACCAGCCTCGCTGGAATATTTTCTATTTCCTGAAATTTAATTGTGTTGCAAGCCAAGGCAGCTCATAAAGCTTCAATAAGTCTCATTACCAAATTGGGATGTTGTGCTGGCTGTTTCAGATCACTTACATTCAATAAAATGGACACATGGTAATGTCAGCAGGCCTGCAAGGGCCGAGGCCATGGGAAAGGGCTTCAAAGACAGACTGAGGAGCAGCCCAGCTTGAAGAGTGGTTTAAAGCCTGGCTTTAGATCTTCCCTCTGCCTCACAAGCTCTGGCACTGGAACCAACTGTCTTGGGTTATGTAACAAAAAAAAAATGAATATTCTATTCCATCTGTAGAAAGCAGCTGGGGGATGGTTTCTTTTTTTCTTTATCTCTTGTAACTCCAGGGGGAGGAGGGTGGCAGATGCCTTCTGATAACAGCCCAGCTGTTAAACCAGGTGGGGCAGTGTTTGTGATCTCTGTCACCACTGCCCACCCTCGGGGATATCTTCTGTTCATGGGCCATTGAGGCTCACCAGTGACTGACACATTCCATCATCCATTGGGAGATGGAACACCCAGTGGGGAGGAGCCAACCATTCCCTACCCAGATAAAAATGGGGACACAGGGACTCCAGACATTTCCTCTTTTCCACTGGATTCTGAGAGGAAGACCAAACTCATCTCACCACCACTGAACCTTTCTACAGGATCACCTCTACTCCAGTAGAACCACATTTGTCACTCCAGGAGGATTTATTTAGACTGCTTCCAACACCCTGACCAACAGGGTGTCCATCAGGGTTTTCTAGGACTTTTGTTTGTTTACTTGCTTGTTTTTTTGTATTACTGATTTTGTATATTTAATATCCCTAGTAAAGAACTGTTATTCCTATTCCCATATTTTTGCCTGAAAGCTCCTAATTGCAAAATTATAATAATTTGGAGGAAGGGGGTTTTACATGCTCCATTCCAAGGGAAACTCCAGTTTTCCCTGACAGACACCTGTCTTTCCAAACCTAGACACCAACACATTTATATCTAAATATATGTGAATATATCATGAGGATGCAGCCGGCAGAGACATCGCATTTTGTCCAGGAGGTTCCCTTGGGGCAGAGGCATAAACGCAGCTGTAGGATGGAGCTAGAGCTGGCACAAGGACAGCTCTTGTCAGGGTGGGCAGGGGGAAGGAGGGCTTTGGGAAATTGCTTCTCCTTCCCTGTGAGCGTGGGTCACTGGGGCCAGTAAATCAAGCGAGGCCACCACTGATAGCTGATGTCACCCAGGATCTACTCCAGGAGCCATTAAGTCAATTGAAAGTCTCTCATGGATATCAGATGGCTTTGAGTTAGAGCCCAAGGTCAGGTTTAGCTTAAGTTCACCTGGCAGTGTGATTTGTACTCATGGAAGTAACTGGCCTCAATAACAAGTGCTGAACTGTCATGGCCCAACTCACTGCTTAAATTAACTTGCTCAGCTGGACTTTCAAATAAAGCTGTTTTAGCAATGCACTGTAGCATAGAAAGCAATTTGTTTCCTTAAGATTTAGCACCAAATGCCTACCTTGATTTGGATTCTAGAGAAGGCAGAAACTGGTAAAGTGGGTAATTTGAAACTGAACGTATTTTTCCTCCCTAAGATAGGATCCCATTAAAACAAGGTGCAAAGTGCTACTAATTTGTCAATCATTCCTCATGTAATTTTATTCCCCCAAGTAAATTGCCTGGGAGAGAGTTTCCTTTTTCCTCCATCTCCTTTCAGTGCACTGTTCATTTGACTGGATCCCTGCTCAGGCAGGAGAGCAGCACCCCACACCCACCTTCCCTCATCTCCCATCGCTCCAGCTGCTGCCTCCAGATGACATCTTTCTCTTGCCATCTGCAGAATAGCTGTGGAAGAGGGGGTGAGGAGAATAGGACAACTCAGTGAGCCTTTAATCCAAAAGATAAACTCTTTGTATCCACAGCTAAAATAGCCATAGCAGGGGAAGGAGTAGGAGCATCCAAATACCTCTAAGAAAAAATGTTTCTGCTGATGTTTCCCAAAAAGTACAAGAAATGGCACAAAGCAGCTTTTTCTTGTGGAGTTTCCACCTCATGTCTGTAGCAAAAAAAAGCACTCGGGTAGGTTTCTGATTTAAAGCTATCAGAAGTATACACAAACCCAAAGCAAAACACATCAGTTCTTGGAGTTTGTCCAGAAATGCTTACATTTACATCAGTTTCATGGAGCAGTTTAGAAAGGTTCATAAAACCTGAGCCTAAATTTATGGCTGCATTCCATGTGAGCTGTTCACAGGGATACAGACAGTTGTCTGCTCACCTCAAAACCAGTTTGTGTCAAACTAAAGGCTGGATGAAGCTCAGGGTCATGCCAAGATACTCAGGGAAAACCTGTGCCAAGCAAGCCTGCTTTCCAGCTCAGACAAACAAATGTAAGGTGTGTTTAACTGATCCACCCTCTGGAACTGCAAGACATCAGCCTCCAGTAATGTGTAATTGTGTGAGAACGTATTTATCCATGGTTCCATCACAAATTCTGCTCAGAATTTCAATGTACCTGGGTGTTATTTACCATTCCAAACCTCTAAGCCAAGCATGGTAGCAGCTGTCTTCTCTCATCTGCAGGAGCCTTGGCTTTGTTGTAGTGGATTGATTTCTCTCTGAGAGTGGCCAGCACCAGCCCAGGGTTAAAATGCCCCTGTGTTACTATAGTAACAGGTGTGTGATGCTACACAGGGAGGGATGCAAAAACTGGAGGTGGAAGAACAAGCCAAATTCCTTTTGAAAAATTTATTCTTTTTATGCTCCTTTATAACCTGAGCTTTGTGTTCTCTGTTGACAACACAGGTGAGATGCAGAGCAAGAATCACCCCAAAAATGCAGCAGCACGTTTGATTCCTTGCCCTCTCGGCAGTGGTGTGGGGTGTCACTGGCTGATTCCACTCTGCAGGAAGCTGCAGAACTTGTCAAACTCAGCTCTCACTAATGCCCTGGACTGAGCCCGTGTTACTTGGGTTATGGGATATTCAAAAAGAGCTTTAATCAGTCAGTGCCACAATCCTCAGACTTGATCCCTGCCCCAGAGAGGTCCTGCCTGCTCCTTGCCTGGGGCAGGAGGATGAGGAGCATGGAGATGTACTAAGAAGGTTTTTACATGGCATGAATGCTTTTTACTGATAAAAGCTGATGCTTTTTTAAGAACAGAAGGAGAAAAAACATGGTGATGTTGATTCACATGAATCCCAGACTAATTTCCCTAACTCTCCTTTTTAGGAGATGGTTGCTTCTCCCATAAACCAGAATTTATCGAGGAAATGTAGAATTTTAGGCTGGTAAATTTGCCACAAATGAGCAAGCTTGATTCTGATTCTCCTCTTTCCCTCTCACATTCTTCACCATTTCCATGAGTAAAAGCAGGTCTCTAGGGAATTCCTCCCAGTTGTTGCCCATCCATAACCAGTTGGTACAAACTTCTGCACACACAAAGACAACAGAGCTGCAGAGGAAGGAGCCACACTCCATCACACAGAAACCATTTCTGCAGCAGGAACTAAAACATAACCTCATTTCCAGCCATTGGATTTACTCTGCAACTCTGGCAGAGGAGGGAAAAGAGAGAGAAGGGGGAGAAAAAAACCTCGAGTTTTGATTTTTAAAATGAGAAAATTGATGTGGAAGTCACAGATGGTGAATAAATATGGGGCAGAGAATTGTCATTTGGCAGCCAGTTCTCCTGACCAATTTAAGAGGGATATGCTGTTATCTAGTTTGGTTCAGGGAAAATATATTCTGGGCAGCAGTTAGCCATTTAAGAGGCTTTATTGTTTTATAAAATATATTTGGGTTTGATACAAACACAATTAATTCAGCTTTCTAATATTGTGTTTGAACCAAATCCAAAATATGTGTTGTGAACATTTATTCTTTTATGTCATGTATTGGTTCCAGGTTCTTTTCTGAAAGCTTGGATTTAAAAAGGGATTTGCAGCAAACAAAGAACATTTGGGGTGACTTCAGCTGGTGCAGCAAACTCCATTCTTATGCACTGTTTGAGATGTGCCTTCAAATTATCTGACAAATGATGTGTTCCAAATTAAGTCCCTCATTACCCGTGCTTTTCTACTGCATTCTTCATTATTGTACCGCTGTATTTTGGGGACTTATTGGGCTTTGCTGGCTCTAGCAGTGGAAGCAGAGGATTGGGACGAGGAGCAGCACAGGCAGGGCTCTGCCAGCTGAGCCTCTGCACAACTGCACCCCACGCTCAGCCCTGGTTTCCCAAGGGACAGCTCTGAGGAGACAGAGACCTTGCAACACCACCCAGCCCTCCTGATCCAGAGGCTTCTCCTCTCCCACATCACTTTGGCTCTGTTTGGCTTGGTTGCGTTTCAGGTGCTGACAGCAAAGGATATGGCAAAGGAGTTGGAATTAAAGGAGTGTTTCCCAGGTGAAGTATCTTGTTGTTCCCAATCTCCCCCTGCTGAGACTGCAGAGGGGAGGAGCACCCAGGGCACTGCAGACCCTGCAGTTACTACTGAGGGCAGCCTCTGTGCAACCCAGAGGGCACTGGCCACCACCAACAGTGGACCAGCCCTGCCTTTCCTCAGAAATGTTTCTGAGTCAATGGCCTCTGTGAAATCCTGTTCTCCTATGCAGAGCCCACAATCCTTTCCATGGTCCTTAGGTCCAGCATCAAACTTCTCTGAGTTCAGTCAAACACTGGTGACATTACAGATTACACAGGGGAAATATTCCAATCTCCCCTTAGACATCAGCCCCTTCCTCCACATCCCTGTGACTTTAGGGAGGGAAAGGAATTGGGCACAAATATTTCAGGACTAGACTTGGGTTTCCCACCTGGGTTAAGAACCCTGTGGTGTAAAGCTCTGCTGCAGGTCCCTCTGTGTAACCAAAGCCAAAAGAGATTTTAAAAACAAATTATCACAGCCTACTGTGCCACACATTATCCCTCATCTGGTGGTAAATCAGCACTGCTCATATCATTGCTGACTTGCAGAACACATCCCAGACATAAATGTTAATTAGTGAGGTTTCTGCTTCAAATTAGTGACGCCAAAGCACTTTGAGACTCCCACATGAAAAGAGCCACAGAGGCCAAAGTGCTTCTGTTCCCTTTGGTCACAGTGGTGGAAATAGAGCTCCTCTAAGAGCTCTGTTTTCTCCTCCCAGGTAGGTTGGTAAATGAGCCCTGGTGCCCGGGCTCCCTCAGAGACACGAGGAGGCAGCAGCAGAGCTCTTTGAAGCTCCTCCATACTCACAGCCCTGTGCAGGGGAGGGGCAGGGGGTGTTAAGGACTTTCAAAATATACACATGAACCAGAGAGATTAGCACTTTCAGAAGAGCAAGGATCCTTTTTATGTCTAAGATACATATCTAGTTCATTCACTATCTGCAGAGATGAAAGCAACCTCTGATGGCATCTCCTCTGCTCACCACCTTATCATATCAGTGATGAAAAGAGCAGTCAAACACATGGCTCTGGAACTCATAATGCAATTATGGATATTTGCCTGGTTTCTCCTCCTGGAGAGGAGAGGAGAGGAGAGGAGAGGAGAGGAGAGGAGAGGAGAGGAGAGGAGAGGAGAGGAGAGGAGAGGAGAGGAGAGGAGAGGAGAGGAGAGGAGAGGAGAGGAGAGGAGAGGAGAGGAGAGGAGAGGAGAGGAGAGGAGAGGAGAGGAGAGGAGAGGAGAGGAGAGGAGAGGAGAGGAGAGGAGAGGAGAGGAGAGGAGAGGAGAGGACCTATGCAGGAACAGCAGCCCTGATGGTTGCACCACTGTCTGCATCACCCCAACCATGGTGGGAAAAGAGCTCCAGCTCCTCAGGGCCCTGCTGCAGGTGCCAAGGGGAGTGTGCAGCAATCCACACTTTATCACAGGACACACCACTGCCATGGCCACAGGAGCCAGGGGATGGGGAACGGGAAGGGCAGAACACTCCACAGCACTGAGTGCTTGGCCGGCAAACAAGCAGCACCACGCACCCTCCAAGCTCATGGGCCCACACAGCTGAGGCAGGCTTGGAGCTCTCCTCCCTGACAGGTTTCCTGAAGCTTGTGACACTCACAAAATCCCTCAGGAAGCCCTGTCAGGGAGCTGCTGCTGTGTCAGGTGGTGTTAATCTTCCCTGTGTGCTCTGGAAGGGCCGGGGACCTGCACACAAAGGAAAGGGGAAGGTGAGATGTGTCGTGCTGCTTCCACCCTGCAAGGTGTGGAAAGTGCCCTCTGCAATAAGGAAATAACAGTGGTTAGGATTAATTGCAGGTTTAGAGCTGGGGAATCCTGCTGGGTCACACACACATGGCAAACCCTTTCCCCACTTTGTGCATGGGGAAAGGAAAACGTGAAAGAGGAAGAGCTCCCAGCAAACACACCAGGATGGGTAAAAGCCACAGGAAAAAAAGAAACTTTTTGAAAAGCACAATCAGGTTTGCAAACCATAGATATTTTTTGCTCTAAAAACAACAGCAAAAAAAGTCTATTTAGATTCCAAGATTCAGTGTTCATTGCATAAATTTAGTATAACATATTACACACCTAGAACTAAAAGTGCTCTATCTGGATGTCACATGCTGGTCACTGCAGATAAGAGAAGGTCAAACCAACTAACCTGGCTCACCCAGAACTGAGGCTCACAGAAATGTATAAACTCATGGTCAGTTTTACAGGAACTAAAGGATTATTTTTCATGATTTCAGCTTCTTGAACCAATGTAGTAGTGACCAGGAAATGCAGAAAGTCAAAAAGTTATAGCTGTTAAATCCAAGAGTACAAATTAGGGGGAGATAAAAAGATCCCTCTTTAAAAGCACACTAAAAGGTGAGTAGAAATATTGCCCTCATCCATTATCTTTTACACCCAGTGCTTTGATGGACTCTTATTTAGTGAATAAGATTCAGAAGTAAAACACTGCTTTTTCACATCCTGAAGTCCCTCTTCCCATCCAAGTGCAACTTGAAACATTGCATGTGATTCCCCACTGGTAAAGTATGGCATTTCCCATTTTTTCCTTGCAAAATATGAAAATGAAGGACTGATTAATGTAAGGTTAAACAAAATACTTACTTAAATCATTTTTCTAGTTATAGAACATTCTTTTATCTAGGAGAAAAAAGGAAAAGCCATCTTGAAAGAAACCATCTGTTCACTCATTATATATCCAAAAGTTCCCAGGTTTTCCAGAAAAGGTATTATTTTAAATAATAGTATAAAAATCCTTTATTTAATAGTATCGAATCACAGAATCAGAGAATGGTTTTGTTGGAAGGGACATTTAAAGTCCATCTACTCCAACCCCCAGCAAAGGACAAGGACAGCTTCCATGAGCTCAGATTGCTCAGACCCCCTGAGGGTGTAGAGTATAACTGGAGCTAGGGATTGACCACCCACCCATTCATCCATCCATCCATCCATCCATCCATCCATCCATCCATCCATCCCTCCATCCATCCATCCATCCATCCATCCCTCCCTCCATCCCTCCCTCCATCCATCCATCCATCCCTCCCTCCCTCCCTCCATCCATCCATCCATCCATCCATCCATCCATCCATCCATCCATCCATCCATCCATCCATCCATCCATCCATCCCTCCCTCCATCCATCCATCCATCCATCCCTCCATCCATCCATCCATCCATCCATCCATCCATCCATCCATCCCTCCCTCCATCCATCCATCCATCCATCCCTCCATCCATCCATCCATCCATCCATCCATCCATCCATCCAGACTTGAATTTTTTTTAATACCTTCATATCCACACTGGAAATCTCAAATTCCTGCACTGCCTTGTCCTCCTGTGTGAGCATTCCAACCAATTCCTGCCCCGTGCTGCTGCAGGGCAGCCACTGCTCAGACACACACCTGTCTGCTCCAGCAGTGCTGCCAAACCCTCTCCGTGCTTCCCTACTCCCCAGAGCACTCTCTCTCCTAATCCTGTGCTCAGCAGCAGCCAAGAGGTGCTTAATACAACCCCATTTGGCACCTTCCCTCCGAGCTGCCTATTCCAGCCTGCCAATACAAGCACAGCAGCTCCAAACTGCCCAGCCGAGCCAAGAATTCTCTCCCTTGTGTGCAGAGGCAAATGCATGAACTTTGGAGATTATCTGGAGGGAATATTCCAGGAATTTAGATTTTAGCCGCAGCAGTAGGACCATACATCATTAAAGCCCCCTCTCCTGCCAATGTAAAAAGCAAACATCAATGATTTAAATCACGGTTCCCCAGTGGCTCATTTAAATCACTTGGATGGAAATCAGTCCACCTTGTCACTGTGGAAGAGGTGGAAATGGAAGTTGTGGATTCATGACTCCCAGGCCAGCCCTCAGCAAGGGACGTGGAGCAGGTGACAATAAATCCTACGAGGCACAGTATATAATAAACAGCTTTGTGGTGTGTGGCACTGATGGAGCCTGAATCCTACAGCCGTGTGTGTTGTGTGTGGAGTTTCTGTTGCCTAGGTGGCTATTGACCAGAGCTTTCCCTGCAGTCAATACCTGCAGCCTCGAGCTTTTTGGTGTTTTATGAGGGTTAAACTCATTGATCAGCTCCTTTCTGGGAGCACTTTCACAGGGTCTGTCCTTTATTTTCACCCAGCAGCCAATTTCACAGAAACCTGCACAAGACGTGGGGATGGAATTTGCTGCAGATGGGGGCACCCACTCAGAGACACCCAGAATGGGGTGAGGAGCCTTGGAAGAGCATGTCCAAGGACACCTTCCCACCTGGACAGGCAGGCCTGCCCCACCTACACATCTCAGGCTGTTCTGAGCAGCCTGTGAGATGCAGGCAGACCCAAACCAGGCACCGGCCCCATCCCTAAAGCTCAATTCCAGGCAGATGCATTGGCAGAGGTGTCTCTGCCCCAGGAAATCCACAGTTTGACCTGTGAGTCAAGGTCAGGGCTTGACCTTGTCCTGAAGAAGCCTGAGGAAGGTTGGTAAAGGGGGAAAATGCTGCTGTGTTGCTACAGGTGAGCAGCTGATGCAGACAAAAAGCCCAGCCCTGTCCAGACAGAATCAGCCCAAATCCTCATTTCCCTGCAGCTCGAGGAGCTCTGCCAGCGCACTGGCACTCAGACATGTTTAAATTGGTTTTGGTTTTCAGCGCTGTACAATAACCAACAAACAGCACAGCCTGCTACGCAACAGAGATCTTTTGGCTCCGCATTCTTCTGCCTGTTTGATTATCTGAAAGTGGCAGCTTTTATTGCCTGTATTACCCATAGAAAGAGACGGTTTTTAGCATGTAAAAACATACCAGAAACCAGAGCCAGGTGAATGCTTTGTGTGCAGGCAGCTGGCCACATTTTGACAAACTTGTCTGACACTTCCAGCACCGCAGAGGCGTTTGAGGGGTGATTTCAGTCTGGGTGACACTGAATGCTGAGCAGGGACACTCACAGGAGAGAGAGGTGGGGCAGGCACTGAGCTCTGCTCTCTGTGGCAGGGACAGGACCTGAGGGAATGGCTGGGGCTGTGTCAGGGGCATTTAGGCTGGGTATCAGGGAAAGGTTCTTCCCCAGAGGGTGCTGGCACTGCCCAGGCTCCCCAGGGAATGGGCACGGCCCCGAGGCTGCCAGAGCTCCAGGAGCCTTTGGACAGCGCTGCCAGGGATGAACAGGGTGGGATTTTGGGGTGTCTGTGCAGGGCCAGGGGCTGGGCTGGATGATCCTATGGGTCCCTCCCAGCCCAGGACATTCTATGATTCTATGACTGTAAGTGCTATCAAGAAACCTTCCTGGTTTGTGAAGAAATAAAACAACAACAACAACGACAACAACAACAACCAAACAAACACAACAAACACAACAAAACACCAAATGGAACAAACAAAAAAAATCAACAAAAAAACCCAAAACGCCAAAACAAACAAAAAATAAAAACACAGAAGGAAAGAAAATAGAAAGACAGAAATGATATCACTGCTCTCTCCATTACAGATTTATGAGAGTGACAGGGAGATCAGGGCACACTGAAACCCCTCCTGCTCTTTTGGCTGCTGAGTTGTCTCATCTTTTGCTCCATGATGCTGCTGTGGCTGTCTCTGTACTGAGTAGGGTCAGGACAACATTTAGGTTGTCCTTTATAAAAAAGTCCAACTATGTCAAAAACTGATATCATCATCACACTGTACAGAGGAAAAACCTCCACTTAAAACACTGTCCTCAGGTAACAGAAAAGATTTACCTTGGTAGACCTAGAGAAGATAAACCTAGGGGAAAAACAGCACAGAGAGGAAGGTATTAGAATAAGAATCTGCTTTGTCTGCAGGTTCACTTAAGCAGCTCAGCTCCTTATGAGCTTATTTCAACCTCTAGGTTTTAAAGTAATAATAACATAATTAACAACAACATTAATAACTCATTAGTGAGGATCTTACTTCCTGTTAAGGGATACAACTGGTTTTATCTAGAGGTTATTCAACCCCTGATTGCTTTCTTTGTCCCACTTAATGCTTTTCTCCCTCAAATCTTTGCCAGTGGTCAAAGGTAAAAAATAAAAATTCCTATTTGCTTTATAGGGAGGGCAGTGATATTATATATCTTTCAAAAGACCCTTTTCCAGGTGTCCATTTGCCTTTCTAATGGTTTAAAACAGAGCAAGAAGCTGGCAGCTGGCAAGTGCCCAATATCTTACCAGTCACAGCACGGGGAAGGGTGTCCTGTCAGTCTCCACTTAAATGTTTTCTCTTCTGCTCAGGTGGCAGAAAAGCCACCAGCCCTCCCAGTGCCCTGGCCCTGCAGCCAGCAACATCGTAAGGGATCAGCAAAGAAATAAGAGATCAAAGAACATTGTGGGATAAAAAAATGGTGGGTACTAAGCAGGCTGAATAGGAAGAAGAACATGAGGAAACATGATAAATTCATGCTGAGACTTCTGAAGATGGGGATAAGAGGGTAAGACAGAGAAGCAGAAGGATATGAATATAATTGGGATATGGTTTTAGCTGTGAGATCTGTTAAATTGAATTTCTGTTTGGTATAACATCCCTTGTATATGTTAATCGCTATGTGCTCCAGCAGCCTGATTTAGTGTTATTATCAAAAAGGGCTCCTGCCTTTGTCAGAGGAAGATTACAAATTATTCCAGATAAGTAATGAAACTAAAGACCTTTAAGACTAATTGGCCATTGAGCAATCCTGTTAATATCCTTTCTTGTCTAACAAAAACCAAGGAGGCAATTAAGGGCAAATACCAAAGAATCCGTACCTGGTCTCTTGTGTGGAAATGTGATTTATACACACCTGGATTTTCCTGTCAGGAGAAAAAATATGGCAAGTGATCATCCATCAACAGCCAGCACAGCCAAGGAAACTCCCGTTTGGTATTAAACCTGAGCTGGGAATGGTTTAAACCCCAAACTTTCCTAGGCTTGTCAGTGAAACCAAGAATTTCTCTTGTTTCTCCATATTAAATAAGGAGCCTTGGTTTTTAATGAGTTTGGCCAAGCCTGAGCTGTCACATTCTTTGAGACACAGCTGCTCTGGGGGCTCAGAAAGGACCCTGCCCAGCAGAGCCTTGGCCAGACATGAGATGGGCTCCAGGACCTGTGCAAACCTGGTCAGGCTCCAGCAGAAAAGGCACAGACAGAGCTTGGGAAGTGCTCTGAGCCTTTCTGGACCTCTCAGGCATCTCTGATCACTCAGGTCCCAGCTGCTGCTTGGTACTACCATTAATAATCATCCTAAGCAGCTGGTGGGTTTTGCATGGCATTGCCTCTGCATCCATCCTTCTCCCAGTGCTTGAAGTCCCCAGTGTTGCATTAAACCAGAGAGAACAGGAAAACAAGGGACTGTGCAGTCCTTGGCAGGTGAGTGAGGGGAAATCAGCCCCTGGCTGCTGCTGGTGGCAGTGATGGGCAAACACTGCTCTGGCTGGAGGGAGAGTGAGGCTGGGGAATCCCCCTGCAGAAAACAGCCCTCCACAGCCTGCCCAGGGTGTCTGCTCAGCCCTGTGCTCACTTTTACTGTGCCATTAATTCATTGCACCACTTTGTGAGGCAGCTCCTTGATCCTGACAAACTTTATCCCCTCGTTTACCTTAGCGTGTTACCTGCTTTGTTCATTTGTGTGACTGCCTTAATCTCCCCTGGATGACTCACATCAGCTTTAGATCTTTAACAACTTTATTGCTCTATTTAATCCAGTGTTTCATGTTCACTTGCTCACTTAAAAGAGGGATAGAGTCAGTCTAATACTTAGGAGCTCAGGAGTAGGAACTCCTTTGACCTCATTGCCAGGCTCTGTTTCTGTGCTGTTCTCCTGAGGTTTCACATCCCAGTTTGTCAAACCATCGAAGCATTTTCACACGGATGCAGCAGAGACTCACAGCTCTACACGTACATACAGGCACAGGGGGAAATGTGCAGCTGAGGGCTCCAGATCCTGCACCAAAAGCTGTTCCCTGCCTTGTGGGAGGCTGCAGGGAGGAGAGGTGGCCCAAGGAGATGGAGAGCCCTGGTGGACCACCCGACTGTAACTGGCAGAAATGAGCTGCAAGGGTAGGGATTTCTCCTTTTGTAAATGAGATAAGGCAGGATTAAAAGGAGAGATATAAAGCCAAAACCTCTGCTAGGTATTTAAAGTTGCCTAGTACAACTTGTTATTTTGGGGGGTTTTGTTTTGTTTTATAGCCCCAAGCCACAGCAGGCTCCTCCTGAGTCTGAAGCTCTCGTGTTTGAAGTGCTGTGTCTGCCTGGTGGATATCCTGGCTAACCTTCACCTGTGGGAAGACATCTCTTTAACAGCATGGCAAGATCTCTGTGAGGTTCTTATCCTAAACAAAGCCTTGAAGATTTAGGTCTTCCTAAACCCCATGATGGAATCAGTCCTGGGAACCCAAAGAACAATGAACTGAAAGAGGAAAAGAGTAAAATAAAAGCCAAGTGTTGAGAAAAGTGCTTTCTTTTGAGTTGGGGGCCTGTGAAGTGAAGCATTCAGGACAATTCCCAGTGGGAATCGCAGCCAGATGAAATTTTCCTGCATCCAGAGGAGCCCTGGTCCCTGCAGCACCCGAGAGCTTTGCAACACCACCCACAACCTCCACAGCCTCTAGGCAGCTTTTTGTTCTTCCCCAACAAAGCTAAACCCACCAAACCAGCAAATTCACCGAGATTTAGGAGAAACCTCGCTGGTGAAATATTGCTCCCTGAGCACCCCCTCACGCTGTGTTTTTGCAGTAAAATCTGCCCAAGTGCTCACTCAGCACCTCCCAGCATCACCTGAGGGCAAACAGGCTCCGAGTTCCTCGCAGAGACACTGCTGCTGCTCCTCAAACCCAGGCGGGCATTCACCTCCAAAATCTGCTTTGCCTTTCATGAATTATTGCTTTTCACCAGGCTGCATTTTCCACGTGAGGCAGAAGCTGCAACCTCGCTGGCAAAAAGGATCTTAGGAAAGCTCATTTAAATTTCAAGGACCTCTTAGGGATAGTTGCTAATGGTTATGCTAATTGGCATAGGGTCTGAGTGACAGTTATGTCCTGGAATGATTCGCAAATCACATTTTCTTGGAGCTTATTAGCAGACTCATTAACTGTACAACAGTACATTACTTTCAGAAATTCAGATCTAAGCAGAAAATTAAAATTATTTGCTAAATGACCTAATAAAATCGAATAAAATGTGCTGAGAAAGTGAAAACTGAGGTATATCAGGAGTCCAGAATTTGGCTAAAAATAATCTCCATTTACCACTGATGTTCTCCCATTCCTCTGGGAGTAGCTGTAGCCCAGGTGAGCCTCACTTAGAAACCTGTTTAGATATGAAAACAAATTAACTCAACAGCAGCAAACCCCAGCTCTTTGCATCCAGAGCTGGCATTAAATTCACTGCAGACTCAGCCAGGACTTTTTCCAGTGATGCTTCTCGTGGTGCCTCCTCTGCAATTCCTTTTCTCCTCCCCTCTGCAATTCTCCATGCAGACAAAACCCAAACAGCTGCACTTTCCTGTTTCCCTAAAGAAAATTTTGGCAGAGTTATTTATAAAATAAAAAGTCTATTTATAAAAGTAAAAAGTTTTTTTTTTGAAGAAAAGGAGAGTGTGGGAAGGAATAAGAAGCCAGGTATTTATTTCTGCTTACAGGTCAGATAGGACACTATGGAATCTCCAACCTGGTTAAGATGATATCCAATCTTCCTCTGTGTGAACAAGATGCTTCCCAAACTTCACATAATTCTTTTGCAAAACCTTTGAACGGACACGTATATATTTAAATTTTTACAGAACTATCATTTTCCATGCTATTCAAAAGCATCCATCTAAGTGTATGTCATACAGGTGTGTATTTCTACACAATTTGGAGTTTTTGTGCACTGCCAAGATACTTAGTGCCAAGTTTCTGAAGGAAGGAGAATCTGATTTATGATTGTGTGAGCACGTGTACAACACTAATGCTCCCAATCCAAGCTTGCTGGCAGGCAAATCCTCACCCATTTAATAATTACCCACTGAAAACCAGGATCTGCAGCATCCCCTGATGATGTACCACGGAGCATTTCCATAACTTCTGTCCCCCTGCTCTGACTCTTCAATGCCAGGTGTAAAACTTCTAGCACAATTTCTACCTCAATCACAGAATTACAGTTGGAAAGGACCTTAAGGATCATCTTGTTCCAAGCCCCAGCCAAGGGCAGGGACCCTCCACTACGCCATTGTTTTAATTTGTTTTTTTCTTTCTTAGTTCTCTAAGTACACCAACAAACAATGGTATTTTAAGGGACTTAAAAGTCCTTTTTGAGGCCTTCAGTGCAAAAATCACAAGAAAGCTGGGCTGGATCAGATGCACTCCCCAAGGCAGACCCAGATCAGAAATTTCTGTTTAACTTTCAAGAAACCTGGTCTTCACCTCATATTCAGAATGAAAACATGATTTCTTTTGGTTCCGGATTTTATTGAGAACTCTTTAAATATCTCAACTTCATAAAACCTCGAGCTGTAGCAGAAATAACTGATGAGTGTGTGGCTTTCTTGGCACACTGAAGTGCTTGAAAATTTCTCTCCAGTTCCCCATTTCTCACAGGCATTGTAACACTTGCAATTTATCTCAGGGTGAATAAAACACATTCTGCTTCATGACACTTTTTGGGGTTTTTTTTATTATTTTTTGAGGCATATAACAGCAGGTCTCAAATAGAATCCATGGGAATATTTTTCAATAAAGAAATCTCAAACCAAAAGAAGCTGTTTAATTCAAACATGTTTGTCAACCCCACAAAACTTTGTTTTACAAAAGCAGCAATCTGATAAGATTGGAGTGAGAGGCAGAGCTTTTTTTCTTGAACTGGAACTTCAAAAGGACCAACTTTTGAAATAAAAGGTTTTGAAAAAAACCCCAGAAATTAGAATGAAATATTTTGATGCCATGGAAACAATCACTTCACGTGAAAAAAATACCTTCAGCTTTAGTGCTTTGGAATTGAAATGCTGGAAATTTTGACAGTGAATAAATGAGGAAATGTGTTGTTGGTTGTTGACTTCCTGGTCCTTCTCCTCAACAGGACACTGGCAATTCCTTACCAGCATGAAATCAACGTGAGGCAGACCCACTTCTTATCATGTCCAAAATTAACTCAGCTTCTAAACTAACAGCCCTTATTTGCCATCCCTTGGGCAGGCCACAGCTGCCTCATCTTTCTCCAAGTCCCTTCCCAGACCACCAGATCCAGGGTCAGCAGGGGCCTGTGGAAAGGAGGAGTGGACATTTGTCTGCTGAAACCTCCTGATATCTGCTACCAGAGTCCCCCCTACCTTTCCTATCACAAAATTATATCTAAGTCCTGTGACTGTAATTTCTAGGAATTATCACTCTATTCAAGCCCAGAAAGTCTGTTTTTCTCTCAGCAGGTCCTTTGAAATCTTTTCCTCAAACTACAGTAGAAACGTTGTTTCAATCCATATTATGGTTGAAGAAGTTGCTTCTGCCCATGGCAGGGGTTTGGAATGAGATGATCTTTAAGACCCCTTCCAACCCAAACCATTCTGTGATTCTGATTTGATGGTTTAAATATGGTCCAAATTTAGCGTGCTTACAGGCAAGTGGACAATCCCTCTTGGGGCAGATGGAGAGGCCAAAACATTAAAAGCTCTCATGGAAATTGGGGGAAACGCTCTAGAGAGGTTTCCCCTTTAGAAAACCCCTCTATTTTTGACAAAATATGTTGTATTTTCCCCATAACACTGGGATTCCTCCTCTAATAAAGAACCTGTGAAGCTGCTGCCACTGCTACACAGAGCATTATTATCTTAGATATGATATATATAAAGAAATACAGCATAACATTTCACCATGGGAATGCAGTACAATCTGAATCCCAAAACACACCTGCTTTGGGCTGCTAAGTGCCACTGTCCAGGGAGATAAACAGAAAACTCTGCATCCAGGTACCTCTTAGCACTGAGTGTGGTGGGCAGCACAGGTGAGGGACCTGGCAATGGGGGCTGTGAATTAATCAAAGAAATATTAATCATAGAAAGGCTTGGGATGGAAGGGACCTTAAAGCCAGCTCATCCATGGGCAGGGCACCTTCCACTGTCCCAGGGTCCCATCCAGCCTGGCCTTGGGCACTGCCAGGGATCCAGGGGCAGCCCCAGCTGCTCTGGGCACCCTGTGCCAGGGCCTGCCCACCCTCACAGGGCAGGATTGCTCCCTAATATCCAGTCTAAAGCTGCTCTCTGTCAGCTTGAATTAACAGCATAGGTGGACACAGCCTCAGGATCCAGACATCCCCCAAATGTGGCTGCAGTGAGCAGGGAAATCTTGGCCCAAGTTTGGTCTGACCTGCTACCAAAAAAAGGATCAAAGCCAAAATGTTCAGCTGCAAGTCTGAACCTTCCTGGTGCTTCAAGAGCTGGGCTGGGAGTTTCTGTGTGATGTCCCCTCAGTCACAGCGAGCAAAGAGCAGCCCAGAGGGCGGCCAGGAGACAGAACATCACCTGCATGTCCCCACCTCCCTTCCAGAAGCCAGATAAGAAACACAGACAAATAGAAACTCATGCCCCAGGAGCAGAGGACATCTAGAACAACAAGACAGGAGGAAGCCTGGGCTTCTTTCACAGTTCAGATTTGCAGTGTATGATCACCAAAAAGCCCACTAGTGTTGCCTAATATCTGCATCTTTAGACTTGCTTAAGCCTCAGGGGCTGTCTGGAAGTCTGTGGAGCCAAAGCAAGTTCACAGCAGACTGTTTCACACAGAGCCTTTCATCCCAAGCCCTTTCCACACTAGTGACCCAGCTGTGTCTCCAGATGAGTTTGTTCTTGGCTGCAGCAGCTGCTCAGCGTGTTGTAAAATCAGCCTGCTTGTTTGAGAAACCTCATGTAAATTTAGGAACTCAGCAATACACTTTGCACTTCAAAAAGCCACTCTGGGTTGATTTCTGTTTTCATAGCTTTGAAATGGGGATAAGGAAACCTTGAAATTCCCAATATTGGGTGGGACACTGGGGGTCTGTGGTGGCAGAGGTGGTGGTCACCTTGTGAGCCCCCTCCAGTCTGTGATTTTACACCACTTCAGGTCTGGCACAAACTGTCTGCTGCTGCTACTTTGCTTCCCAATTTCCCAACAGCTTCAGTTCTGGGAGTTATAACCACAGTTTCAAGGCATTCAAGCAGTGTTATTCTGATACTCTCAAAAGACAAGAGAGTCTCAAGCATTCACCCTTTAAAGCAAACTCCAAGTATCAGCAGCCCATCCTGCAGGTTTGTTGGAATTTTTTCCTGTAGCTAGATCTCTCCACTATATTTCTGTGCCTATAGTAATAAAAACAAGGCAATAATTTACCTCCCATGGTTGTTGTACTCTAACTGGATTTTTATCCCAGTCTCTTATCTTCTCCATTCAGAGACAATGAATCTTATTACTTTGCAGCAAACATGGTCAGAGATGAAAGATTCTCTCATGTATTTCCCTTTCTATTAAACCACAAGGCTTTATCCTTCCCTTTCATTCTTTATTCTCAGGTTTTATTGTTTCTATCTCTGCCACATGTGATTTTGGCTTTCATGTGAATGTGAATATGTGCATTTATCTATTTATCCCCTTAATCACAACCAAACAAGACTGGGGCTACTTTAAAATACCGGGCCACTTCATCTGATAATCACAGCAATAACCTTTCCACAGAGACTTGGAATTGTGCAGATAGTGGAATAAAACCTTCTTGAAGATTTTTAATATTTCCACACATTCTCTTTACCTGTTTCATACATGAGTATGTCACACTAGGAAAAAAATATTACCTAGAAGGGTCATTTTTTTATCCTAGAAGGATCTGACCAGGCCAAACCCTGCCCATGCCAGGACAGGGGAAGAGACTCAGAAGACAAAACTCTGGCAGGACATGGCAGGATGTTTTGGGAGGCTCTGGGACTGCCTAAACTGAATCTTGTTCTCCTCCCCATATCAGTAAAACACAGCCCAGCTGCAGGTAAAGGATTAAAATTCTTGATCATTCAGTAGCACAGTTAATTATTTACTCCTCTATCTTCCCCCTTCAGATCTCAGTTTTTTTGTTGGTTTTTGGGGTTGAGTTTGCTGCAGCCTCCGTGAGCATAATTTCTATCCTGCTGAGGGAAAAATGGGGGTCAGAAAAAGAATCAGAGTTCTGATTTAATTTGTAATAGTTCACCTTTTCAATTTGTACTTTGAGGATGGAATGGAAGAGAAGCCAGAATGATCAGGGTGCCTGAAGGATTAGTACCTGATTTGAGTTTAAAGGAGTAATCACATCACCTAATTTTGTCTCCTAATGTCAGAGGCTGCATTTCTCTGGCTAATCAGTGAAACAAAGTGATGATTCCAGAGGGAGACTCAAGCTGTGCTTCAAACACAGAACTCATAAGCGCTGCCCATCCTTGTCCTGTTCACATTTTTGTTCCTTTTTCACTGTGGTTCATCTCCCTTTCTGCTTCCCAGAGGGGAGCTGGGGCACATTTCAGGCAGATGCTGCTCAGGACAGGCAGCAGACAGGGCTGGGTGCATCACTGAGCACTCCCACCCTGACACGAGGTCCCTTCACCTCGTTTGAGGTGAGCAGTGGCTGCAGCCATGGCAGAGAAGCCCTGAAGAGCCATCAGAGCTCTGATTTAGTCTAAAAGCCAGTGGAAACCCCACTGCACAGAAGAAAATCCAGAGTTTTCCCATGGAGTCAGCGTTCCCTGAGCCACAGTGAGTCCACTTTGACATGGCTACTTCACAGTTGTCCACCCACTGCTGAGCCCAAACACTGGGGCTGGGATGGTGGAAAAGGAAACCCAACAGGAAGCTTTGCTGGGTGTGATTTCCTATTCACACCTCTAATTAATGTCAGCGGAGTCGTCAGTGGTGTAGTCACATTAATTACATGTGAATGACAGCTGCAACAGCCTTGAGAATAAGTACAATTTCACCAGACTGCCAAAAAGGACAGGTCTTCAACATAACACAAAGATGACTGTATGAAGAAATAAATTGTGATTTAAATATTTCAATATTAAAATAGATTACATTGCAGTAGCAGTGGGCAAGATCACCAAAAAATAGGAAAACATTCTGTAAGAATAATTAGTGCCATGCTTGTGGTAATTACTTACAAACAGTTTCCTGGAAAGAGAAACTATAAATATTTCCATGGTGGTCATTAGGCCTTCCAAACCCTTGGGAAGGCACCACCTGTTCCTCTGGTCTTGGCTGCAAGAGACATTTGGGAGAACAAATGCACATGAACCACTCATGGTGGAAGCTGCAAGACTCTGCCATGGCCTGGGGGCCCGAGGGTGCCCCACACCCCTGTGGTGCAAAGCCCCTCCTTGCCATGGAGCCCACAATGGACAGAGGGTCTCCAGAGGGTGATTGAAACCCTGCAGGGGCTCAGTCAGCTCATTCAGCGAGTCTGGGAGCTCCTTGGCTTTGGTGGTGGCTGTGCTTGGGTGGAAGGGTCTGGCTGGACAAAGGCCTGAGTCAGAGGAGTCACAGAGTGATGATGAGGAGGATGAGGGTGAGGGTGAGGATGAGGATGAGGATGAGGATGAGGATGAGGATGAGGATGAGGATGAGGATGAGGATGAGGATGAGGATGAGGATGAGGATGAGGATGAGGATGAGGTTGAGGATGAGGATGAGCCTTTCCAGACAGTGCCTGTCCAGGCAGTGTGGTGCTGGGGGAGCAGCACAGGCAGCCAGGCTATGGTGCCTCCATCACAGGGAACACACATCCATTCAGTTCTGGAAGCTGGAAAAGACCTCCAGGATGGCTGAGTCCAACCATGAACCAGCACTGCCAAGCCCACCACAGCATGCTGCAGCACCTCTGTCCCAGCCAAGCTAACTGCAGAGATTTGGGAAGATCCACTGCTGGCAGGGCAGGCAAGTCTGAAGTGTTTGCTCCTGACTGAAAGAGGACTATTTCCACTTACACTTAATATCTTCAAGTGGAAAAAAACCCGAACTCCCAAAGTGTAGAGATCAAAAGCTTGCTACAAACAGCATTCTGCCACTGCATGTTAACAACATTGAGAATATAATTTTTTCCTCCTGTTAAGAGACATTTTCCTGGCCATTAACATCTCCATACTCCTGTGCAGAAGTGCATTACCTCTAACATGGGAGGGCTGACAAGCAGCAAGAGATGTGCAGCTCCCTGATGGTTCAATCTATAGGAAACCTCTGGTGTTTAATGAAACCCCCATGGAGACCTCCATATTAGCCATGGTTTAATGCTCCATAATGGCAGTGAATAATTTATCTATGAGCAACAGCAGCTCCTGGTTCTCTGTGCATTAGGAGTTATTTATGAGGTAATTTTACCAGTTTCACACTGGCTGGTCATTATGTCACTGACTGTCAGCATTTGTAGCCAAGGAGGAGAAAAGCACATCCCTGTCACTGGCTAAGCAGTAAACATGGCAGGGAGCACTTGCAGGGAGTGTGTGCACAGCTGGGAAAGGACAGCAGAGGGAACAGCTCCACAAGAAGCCTGCCGAGGTGTCTGCACCAACAGAGCCCACTGCTGACCCCAGTGCTGCCAGCTCTGCCCCAAGGACCCCCCTGCAGCTCTCAGCTTCCTCCTCCTGTGTCTAATGGCACCTTCCATCTCCCTCTCCCTGTGTCTGATTCCAAAAACTGTGCTGTAGAGGTGTTAGGGAGTAAGGGGAGTGTAGGGAACAGCCTGGGGACACTGGAGAGCAGGACAGCCAAAACACGGCCTCACTTTTAGATCTGCTGTGCTCCAGTGAAGGAACATCTACTGCAGTGTCTTGGGGCAGTGGAGAATGGTCACAAGCTGGCCAGACAAGCAGGGGTCATTCCTACAGGTAATTCCTGCACTTTCTGGACACACAGAACACTGCACACCCACCTGGCATCCACTTCATCTCCAGGTGTGTGCTGCCCAAGGCTTGGGACCAGAAACCATGGCAAAAGGAAGTTGAGGGCTTGGCCATAAAGCTGTACCACAGGCTCTTGTTGCAGGGTGACAGCAGACACAGTGGCAGAGGGGGGTGATACCACAGACAAGTGGAGAGAGGCAACGGGGCAGCCAAGCTGGGATAAGGAGGATGGAGAAGGTGGTCCAGCCATCAACCAGAAGGGACAATGGGGATGGGAGGTGCAGGAATGAAGCAGAAAGTGACTAACCAAGGAATTGGGAGATCTACAGAACAGAAAGAGCAAAACCACAAATAAAACTAGCAGGAGGTGCCACAGACGAGCACTGTTGTGAGGCTGGGATGTCAGTGACCTGCTCAAGGTGAGGGCCCTGCTGCCGGGCACAATCTCACCAAGTGCCAGTAACACTCTGGCCTTGGCAGAGCAGCAACTGCTGCCACAAGAAACAAAATAATGAAGAATATTGAAAGCAAACCTGTTAACAACCCAGAGTAGGACTGAGGTTAGAAGCGAGAAATGAGCAAGAAGTTGGAAAGAAGAGGCAGAATTTGAAAGCTGGTAGTAGTTGTGGGGGCAACACAAGGAGGTTCCCTAATTGAGATTTGTTTGGTTTGTGTTGGTTTTATTTCTCTATACAGTTTCTTGCAGAAAACCAACAGCAGCATGTGAGAAATGGGGCCAGATCACAGCAGACTGCTCCTTTGCTCCAAAGCTGCAGGATCTTCCCCCAGCAGTGTCCCTAAGGCTCAGACCCTGGCTCAGCTCTCTCTGCTGCCAGCCCTCCTCTCTACAAGGCGCTGCTCGGCCAAACCTGCCAGCTGCAGGGTGTCAAAAGGGCTGGTCTTCCAGGGAGCTTCAAGTCACAACTCATCCTGAGTTTGTTCTCCAAGCCAGAAGCTGACCCATCCTCTTTCTTGCTGTCTCCCAGAGCCCTGCAGGTTGTGCCAGATCCAATGGCAGATGTGCTGCTGCACAGAATTGCCCGGCAGGTGTGCTCAGTAAGAAGGTCCTGCAGCTAAACCCCCTTTTCAGACTGGATGTTCACATCAGGAGAATTTACTGAAGGGCAACCTAACTCCTCATCTGTACATAGGGGTTTGCTGAAGTCAGTTAAAACACATTTGCTTATCACAAGGAGCATCACCTGGCTTGCTGGATTCAGGCCATCAGAAGTACTAAAAATAAACTTCGTTTCCACTGTCCTTTTCCCCACATGAAAACTTCCATCACTGTAGAGTTCTGCCCAAAGTGTTTCCTTGCTATTTGCCTCATTCCCAGTGCATCTTGCCAGGTGTGTGCTGTGGAAAACTCTCTGAAATTTCAAGACCTTATTCCAATGTAGCAGCTCTCATCCTTCTTCAAACAACAGAAGACATCCTTAGCACTCCTAAAATAATCCCCTTTCCATAGCCCTATTCACAGAAACAGCTCAGACACTTTTGCTGAGTGCTTCAGAAAAGAGACAGACTAAGACAGGTACCCAGCACAGAAAATTTCAGCTTTAGCTGTTTAAAAGAGGACAAAGTGGTCTTTTAATGAGGAGTGCTGGGCCAGCAAAATTGTCCATTGTGGCTCTGGTACATATTCAGACTGGCTGATATCTGGGCTCAGGGAAGAACTCCTTAACATGCAAATAGTTCTGTGAGCCAAAAAACATTCTGCAAACATCAGGGGGAAAAGGGCTATTTTAGATACCAGATCTCCTGACTGCAGGAAGAAACTCAGAGATTTCAGCATTTACTGAGCAGATCAATACCTCTAAACTGAATCCATAAACTTCCCAGAGAAAACCCCTCCTGCTACACCATGCTATCTCTTTTTACTTTTTTTTTGCTGTATCACAAATCTGCCGTAGATACTGGCTGAAAAATCATAATGCCCTGAAAATATCAGCTCCAGATTCCCAAAGCATTTTTCTGAAATTATTCTCCATTCTTTTAATGAGAAATGAATCTGCACAACAGCTTCCAGAGTTAGACTCTTCATTTTCTATTAATTGACATTACCTGGCCAGAGAGAGGCCAGTGTAGAGTGGACAAGTCCATTTTGTCACTCACCTGAGCCCCCTCAGCCTTTTTACAGTGGTTCACTCAGCAGAATTTATGTGTTAATTACTCTGCTCCATCGTTTGCCCCTGTCTGGCTATTCTTTATTAAAAGCCCCTCACCATATCTCCTACTTTACTCACACAGCTCCCAATTGTCCAATGCTGTGCCTTGAGCCACTCCCCAGACCTCCCCAGGTGTCTGTGAAGTCTCACAAGCACAGACTCTCCAACCCAACTGTATCAAAGCTGGACTTTCCCATTTACAAACCCAGACCTGGGACTGAGCTCATTTTCACCTGGCACAAGCAAGAAGCTTCTAGAAACCAGAAATACTCTCCCTGGTACACAGCTGCCTTCACAGAGAGTACATTATTTTATCTTATTTTACCCAGAGAGAGTAAAAGACTGAGTCACCTTCCTTTTTCACTGCTTCAGAGAGGGAGACTTGGCTAAAGAAGCAACGAGAAAGCCCAGAAGCAAAACCCTTCAACATACAAACCTTTACTTCACCATCCTTTCTCCTTTCCTGAACACCAAACCGAACAGATGTACCTAGGAGAGTCACTTCCATGTCTCTCCATATGTTTGGCTGAGCATTAACACTTCTTTCATTCTTGTGGACTTTCTGGAACTCAAGGTAACATCAGGCAGTGAGGAGCTGCATCCAGCAGCGCCGTGCTGACGTCAGAGGCGGGGTGGGAGGGATGGCATTTTCACAGGGCTCTGCTTGACAGCAGGTACCTGGAACAGACTTGTACTGGGAAGAAAAGTGATTTCCTGACATTTTCAAATCAAGAGTGTTCAGAAACAAGGTTGGAACAATTGCAGGCTTCTGGGAAGATTTAACCTTGGAGTGGGTTCAGCAAACTCCATTTTCTTCAGGCTTTTTCCTGTGATAGCACAAACAATAGCTCTCTGGTACTTTTAAATGTTTTTAGGCAGTTAGAGAGAAGAAGAAGTTACTCTAGTTGGAATTTCAATATATATAACTGCAGTGACTCACGCTGTGGAAATTATTTATTTACACCTTTAAATTGGGTACTTTTACAAAGCTGACTGCTGCTGAAATCAATGGAGGTGCTTTGGTGCATTTGAACATTTCCCCATCTGCCTCTGTAAGTCTTCTGGTTTTACAACATTCCTTAAAATCAGGGGTTTGCCTCCCTTTCAGGCAAGCTACGGACAGGAATAAGTGAGAGCTAAGATATATTCATGCCATAAAGCACAGATGCTCGTTGAACATTTGGATGGGGAATGAACTGTGCCAATTTTATGGAGGCTCTGATGGACCAGGGTCACAAAGTCCATTGCAGCCCTGCTGTGCTTCTGCCCAAGGTCCCCAGAGGTGACATAACTCACCTGGGGTGTGTCCAGGGCTGTGACAACTGGGAAAACTTGTGTGACACCTTCCCCTCCCTGCTCCAAACTGCTTCCAGGGGAATTGGAGACAAATTCTGTATACTTAGAAACCCTCCTATTAATTTCCAGGTGCTCATGGAATGGGGGAAAATAATAAGAAATCAATGTCAATCCACCCTCCCTCCCATAATTTTATGGATCTCTATGCCCTCCTGTGCTGTTTCCTTTCCAGGATGTCATAAATGGAGCAATAGTGGTACAAATGATCAAGCCTATTTTAAAACCAAGATATTATGTTTTTTTAAATCTACAGCAACTGCAAGAACCCCCTACAGAGGAACATTTGTATAAACTGTTGATGAAAAGGAACTTTTATGGGCGTACAGGAGGAGAAAAATCAGTATATTTCCAGCTAATCAGATGAAAACAGTAACTACTATGTAATTATTGCAAGAAAGTTGTTCCATCTGTACTCAGGCAAAACTTCACAGCATTCCTGCTATTTAAATCTGCAATTTGTCCTTGCTACAGATATAAAATATAACCATGACACAAGAACAAATGAGAAATGATGCCTTGGGGGAGAATAAGTTTAGTCTGGAAATTAGACGGATTCCAGCAGTAAAAGGAATGAAGTATTTGAGCATCCTTCAGCTTGGAGTAGGAAGAATAAAAAAAGCCTAGCTGGTTTTGTCTAGTGTGTCATTAACTTCACCCGATCCAACACCAAAAAGATTTGCAGCAGGCTGTAGAAATTGGAGCTTTTGGACTGAAAGCCACGAGTCCATCTGAGCTGCTTGTGAATCCCAGTCAGCGTGTGGGCTCGTAAGGGAGCCGAGGGAGGCCCACAGAGAGCCCTTCCTGGGCAGGGTCTGCAGAGCTCCGCGCCTGCCGGGACCTGTGGCTGCTGCTGGCAGCCAGAGCTGCGGCAGAGCCGAGGGATGCGCTCCCAGCGGGACTGATGACTCCCACTGGGATTGCTGATTGATTCCCTTTGGGACTGCTGATTCCCAACGGGATCGCTGATTGATTCCCATTGTGATTGCTGATTTCCAACGAGATGGCTGATTGATTCCCAACAGGATGGCTGATTCCCAACAGGATCACTGATTGATTCCCATTGGATTGCTGATTTCCAACGAGATGGCTGATTGATTCCCAACAGGATGGCTGATTCCCAATGGGATCGCTGATTGATTCCCAATGGGATCGCTGATTGATTCCCAATGGGATTGCTGATTGATTCCCCACAGAGATTGCTGATTCCCAGTGGGATTGCTGAATCCCAACAGGATCACTGATTGATTCCCAATGGGATGGCTGATTCCCAATGGGATCCCTGATTGATTCCCAACAGGATGGCTGATTCCCAACGGGATCGCTGATTGATTCCCAAGAGGATCACTGACTCCCAACGGGATGGTTGAATCCCAACGGGATCACTGACTCCCAATGGGATGGTTGAATCCCAACGGGATCACTGACTCCCAATGGGATGGCTGAATCCCAATGGGATCACTGATTGATTCCCAATGGGATTGCTGATTCCCAACGGGGATTGCTGATGCCCAACGTGATCACTGATTGATTCCTAACGGGATCTCTGACTCCCAACGGGATGGCTGAATCCCAACGGGATGGCTGATTGATTCCCAACGGGATCACTGATACCCAGGGAAGCACAGGTAAGGCCCAGTCTGGTCTCTCAGCCAAGGTGTGCACACTTGAGAAAGTCCAGACCGACTTCACCCAGACCAGATAAGCTGAGCTTTCATTCCCAAGGCTGCCAGCATTCGCTTTTGTAAGAGTGGCACTTGGAGAGAAAAAAAAAGAGCTTTTGTTTCTGACCTTCACAACAGGGGGCAGAAGCCCATGTCCAACAAAATAATGTGCAATACCTTTAAAACTCTGTGTGTGTGTGTTGATTGTAGGTTGGATTTTTTTGTGGTTTATTATTATTTATTTTTTTGAGCTCTGGAGTTGTTCCAGGTCACATGAAAGCCATCTCCAGCTGAGGCACAAAAAGATCACAGCAAAGAAGCAGAGAGCAATTCTGTTGTGTGATTATTTGACCCTGACCCCCTAATTGCAATGGAGAAAAGGCCACAGAAAATGTCTTTGGGCCCATGCAATTTGCAGGTACCCAGCAGGATGCAAGATATTTCATGCCAAAGCACAGCCATGTGGTTAAATAACAATCAAAACAGTCAATATTTGCTGTGACAAACATGGGGCAGGGAGCTTGAGGTACAGGAGGGTGAGAGCAGTGTGGGAATTTTTCTACTGCTACTTTGGATTCAAGCAGTTTGGCAATTAACGTTATTTCTAATCACTGCTCTCATAGACCTGACCTGGCAGAAGGAAGAGAGGTTCCCCACCTGACAGAGATGACAGCCAAAGGCAGGAGGAAATCCAGATGAAAGGTGGGGGTGAAGAAGGTGCTGTCATGGCCATGTGAACCTGCACCTCAGAAAGAGAATGTATGAAGAAAGTTCTGTTCTGAGCCAGGGAGAGACGTGGAGGAAGACTCAGCTCCTTGCCAAAGAAGGTTAAAAGGATCCATCAGTTAAAGACAACTGTTTTAATTTAATACCTTTATCAAAGATAGGCTTTTAAGCAGGATCAATTGGAATCATTGACAGCAAACACAGAAGACCACAGCAAGTAAACAACACTAAATGTGTTTGGCTCTATTGTCCCCACTGACTTCAGGGATTTGGAGACAATTCTTTCCTGATGGGACAGCAGACCAGGCTGGTATATAATGCCCATTCTGACTATAAAAACACAGAGGATCTTTATTGTTGCTATGCAACATTCCAACATTGCAATTATTTGACAACTTTATGCCCCCAATGCCCTCAGCTTGTTCTGCTGCCTGCTAGCTGGAGCACCAGCTTCTGTAGCTTCACTCACTTCAGTCTGCATCACATTGCTGTCCTTCCCCTCTGTGTATGGGCAGGGTATTGCTGCCTCCAGAGCAAAAATAAACCCCAAGAACCAAACAATAAAACCCAAAAAAACTCCAAAACATCACACAGAAACCCCCTCAAATCACTGAGGTCTCCAAACCCCATCATTATTGCTTCATTCTCAGGGCAAGGCTCACACCATGGAGCTGCTTCTCCATCTGGGAAGCAAGAGTGGTTTTGTCTGATGTTTAGTTTTCTTCAGTGACAGCTTTATTACAGGAAGAAAAATGAATATTTGTATTTTCATCACTTCTCATGCTACTTGTGGGGTAGTGGAGAAAGATAAAAGTTGCATCAGAACTGATACAGCAGCAGACCAAGCCATCCCTCTTTCCTCTCCTGCAGCCCCCTTCCTGCCCTTCTCATTCCTCCTGTAACTTACCTTCTTATTTCTCTTATCTGCCAGTATTTCAGATAGAAAAAAATTATCTGGGAAGACCTTTGGCCATCTTCAGCTGGGCTCCACTACCAACAAAGTTCTGCTCTTTAGATCTGTCTTGTAAAAGTGAGACACAAAATTTGCAGTACAGGACTTTAGAAGCTGCTCAATCTACTCTTTTTGGAAACATGGAGGAGAAGTCCATATGCTGAACACCTGCACAGATCTGTTAAGTAACCAATCACTTTAGGAATCTGATGCCATGTATAGATGGTTTCAGGTAGCTGGAGGTAAGTGCATTCCTCCAATAAACCCAACACCAAGTGTCCAGCACTGTGCCAAGCTGAAGGAACAAAATTTTAAAGATCCCAAGCAAAGATCTCTGCAAAGCTGTCACAGCACCTTCCCCTTGAGTATCTGAGTTGGCACATCCAGGTGTAACCCCAGCAGGAGCTCACAAAACCCTGAGCTGCATCTGAGAACACCCCAGGACCTGTTGATGAGAGGAGCTGCACCCCCAAAATGCCATGGCACAGCCTCCCCCTGGCAGCAGAGGGACAACCAGAGTATCCCAATCTCTTGCAAAGACAAAGAGATCAAGCTGAAGGACTTGAACTTGCTCAGATTTTTTTTACAGGGGCTAAAGATACCTTGCTTTTTATAACAGTTCTTTACATTGCCAACACACTTTGAAACACTCTTACAAAACTCTAAGTAGTGCCACTTTTATCTAAATAAGCAGACATATTCACAGTGATCTTTAACTCCCTTACCTTCACAAACCTTTGAGCTCCTGCTGGAACTTACAGTGCCACAGTAGTTATCAGCCCGTGAGGGGGTTCAGCAACAGAGAAAACAGAGCTAAGCCTTAAAAAAAAGGGTTTCCATGACTGAAGAAATAACACCTCTTTCCATGCTCAGTGTAAATAATGCTGGGTTCAATGGGGACCCCTTGGGAAGGGAATCAATCCCACCCACAGAAAATAAAGTGGTGCCATTTGTATGCTAAAAGAAGAGTAGCACAAGCCAGTTACAGTAATGACCCATAAAAGTGAAATCACAGGAACAGGGCTCTGGCTCTGCCATTTACACCTCTCCACTGCTAAATAATGGGGACTCTTGCTGTTTTTCTCTTTCTTGTACAAGAGTTCCCATCATCTGAGCCAGAATTGAAAATGCAAAGTGAAACAGATGTTTGTCAAAGCCCTGGAACTGTGACTCTCTGCACCTCAAAGGAAAAGGTAACAGTTTGCATTTAAGACCTGTCTGTGCAATGCTAAATAGGGAACTTGTTAAAAGGTCACCAGCCCTCACCAGTGCCGAGACACAGAAGTGTCACCCAGTGCTCAGCTCAGTGCCAGGAATGTGTTAACATCCCAGTCAGAGCTCAGCTGGAGTTTGGAGAGCAGTCACAGCTCGTGCCTGCTTTCCATGCTGGCTCTGTGGAGATCCTCACCCAGGGGAACATCCTGCCCTGGCTGTGGACAGGGAACAGAGCCTGGGGGTGAGTTCCTACCCAGCATTTGAACCTCCACAGCTCTGCACATCTGCTCCTGTAACAGCTCCACAGCCTTCTGTCCTGGAAAACACTGAAACAGGGTGCCCAGAGCAGCTGTGGCTGCCCCTGGATCCCTGGCAGTGTCCAAGGCCGGGCTGGATGTGATTTGGAGCAGCCTGGGACAGTGGGAGGTGTCCCTGCCATGGCAGGGGATTTGGAACAGGAGCATCTCTAAGGTGCCTGCAACCCAAACCATTCTGGGACTCAAAGAAGGAGCAGGGCAGAGCAGAGGAGACACCTGGGGGTGCAGGAAGGACAGGCTGCCCTGCACGAGAGGCTGAAGGGAGGCACAGGACCAGGGAGAGACCAGCAGGTCCAGCAGACATCCCAGGAGAGCCCACACGAGGGGAGGAAGAGACAAGGCTGGGCAAAGATGGCAAGGAGTAAAGCCAGGCTTAGCACATACACAGCTCTGCTCAGGGAAGAAGAGGGATTAACAGTCTGAGTCTAAATGCAGCCCCCAGGTAAAGGCTGGAGGCCCAGGTGAAGCTCAGCAGGACAAATAGAGCCCTGTTAGGGCCCTGACAAAAACAACCCTAACACATTTGCCTTGCTCTAATATCCCAGTCCTGGTGCTAGAGGAATTTACATTTTGTATCTGCATCTCTCTGGAGGATCAGAATTTTTATTTGCATTGTGTGAAAGAAAATGTAGGTCCCTGAGACATAAATGGCTGCTGTAGGATTTTCTCTGTGCACTGCACATTTCAGGTGTAGGAGCTGTGCTGATCCATGAACACCCTGCCTTAATTTTGGCTCACCAGGGCTCAGTGTGACACAGATCCTGCTCAAGGCTGCTTGTTCCAAGCAAACACAGTTGGTTTTTATTCTTCATATCTCTGTCCAGTCCTGGAAGAAATTGAAATTCCCTCTTTTTGTAGCCCAGAGATGATCCATGAGCTACAGAGCAGAGGTCCACAGCAAACCCATCACTATTTCCTTGAAGGACAGCCTTTTTCTCTGTATTGACCTTCGTTTTCACCATGCTATGCAGCACTCAGAAAAAAAAAAGCTTCAGAGAGGTGATGGGGGCAAAGTTAAAAGCCAACCAAGAAGTGCCTCATCCCAGTGGCAGCAAAGAGTGTTTGTACCCTGTTCACCAGTTTGCAGCTGGTGTGGAAACACCTAACAGGGCTTTGGGAACAGATCTCCCATCTCAGGCAGACATTTCATGCCACCAGTGGGATCAGGCAGTGCAGAGCAGCAGGGGTTGTGTTTAGGGGTGTCTGGTGATGGGATCTGGGATGTCTGGTGATGATAAGGCTCACACAGCTCTGTGACATCCACTGGGGGACAGAAGTGAAGCCTCCATCTGCTGCTGGAGCTCACAGGAAGCCAGGAAAGGGTAGAACCAACACCAGTTTTGGGGTGGATGAGTGTTGTAGAGTAAATTTTGTCCCACAGATGAGCAGCTATTGCAGGTGGAAGTTGCTTCCCAAATGGTGTTACTTTACTGATGGGGACTTGTTACACTTCCATCAATTAATCAGAACCACCCAAATCACTTAAACACCCCCGTGAAGCTCAGAGTCTGACACAGAGCCCTCGTGGAGATAAAATAAGCTTTACAGAAGTGTTTTGTTTTTTTCCTGAAGACTTTTCATAAGTAACCAAAGAGCACAATGAAATTATAAAACTGAAACAAAAAATGCCCAAGAGACATTTTCGTGTTTACTTTGCGTGCATTAAAATATATAATGAGGTTTTATGAAATAGGCTGTGTTTCTCCTGCAGACATTCATGATGTGTAATAGGGCTCATTTGAATTGGAGAAAAGTCTTGGAATCACTCTAGACATAATCTTGGAGCTATTCCAGTAAATTCAATTTATTTTGGACTATGCATGTGGGTCTGACTGAACCTTGGAAGGTTTGGGAGGATTTTTGAAACCTCTGTGTTAGACTTCTATCTCTGTTACTCAAGTGGGAACTTGAAACTCTTGGATTTATATTATGAGATTGACTTCAGTTTTACATCTGGATACAAGATCACACATAGGCAAGATCACACTTTGGCTCCATCCCTACACGTTTTCCTTTTTTTCAATGTAGATGAGAGGGAAAGACAACATTACATCTCTTCATATCCATTGTACCCAAATGACATGTTCAGAAAAGAGAGCAAAACCACAATCCCCTCCCCAAAAAGAAAAAAAAAAAAACCACCAAAAAACCCCACCAAGAAACCCCCAAAAACAATCCAAAAAAAGAAAAAAACAGCAAAATATTTTCTCCTCTCTTAACTTACATTTCTCATTTAAGTCACTTCAGGCCTTGGAGCACAGGATGAAAGTGAAAGTGCCTCCCAGTGTCCACAAAGACTTTGAACTGGAGACAGTTGCATTTTCTACCTCATTTCTCCCAAAGAATTCTGTTTCCTCGGCTTTGTGTCAGTCCCATCTCTTTGACACGTGGCAGGGCTTTTTCTTTTATCTAACTAATAAAGCAGAGAGAGGCAAAGCACGTGTGTCTCTCCTGCCTCTTGGGGTCTCAGGGCCTGGGGAGCCCCAGGAGATCCGGGCTGGTTTCTCTCCTCACCAGGGTGGGATCAGCCCTCCCTGCAGCCTCCCTGCCAGGTACCAGCCACAGGGAGTGCTGCTGAAATTCAGTGAGGTACCCCAGGACCCAGCAGCAAGGACTATGAATTTTAACGTGCAGTTACTGTTGCTTGAGACTGTTTTATTAGAGATGGACTTTTTAAAATGGAGATGCCACGGGCAGGAGATGCAATTATCAGCAGCTCAGCCCAAGTGAGCAGGAGTGGGGAGAGCTTGGGAGTGTTACTGCAGCCTGGTTTGCACAGAAAAAAACTGGACAGGAGAGGTAGGAACTGGTTACTTTTGCAGTGTTAAATTTTTTATGCTTTGGCTCAGATAAAGTGGTTCTGCCTCCTTTTTCCAGTCAAAGAATTTCATCCCTAGAGGTTGATGTATCTCAGCCACAAAGTGGAAGCCAAGCCCATCAACACACCCTTTAATGAATTAAGGTTTATTTTTCCTTGCTGGATGCAGTTTACAATTATTCTTGATCACTTGATAACAAGTTTGGGTGTAATGCTCCCCTTACAGTGGCTACCCCAAAAAACTCTCAGCTCCCTTTCAGGTGGCTGTTTCCTACAAACCCCACACCAACTGCACAAATATAATTGCTTTTCCAGCAGGGAGGCTGCTGGAGAGAGCAGGGCCCGGCTGCCAGGTGTGTGAAGATGTGGATGTATTGCCATGGTTAAGAACCAATGTGATTATGCAAAGCAGAGCTCTGTGCCTGTCTGGGAGTGCAGGCGGGTGTGGAGAGGCACCGAAGGCAGGAGCCTTCCCTGGAACGTGACTGCCTTTCCTAAGGGAGTGAAAAATTTCTGCTGTCAAGCAAATGCCCACAGAGCGCTAATGGGAAGTGGAATCCGAGCAGAAATTAAGGTTCAACCAGATTGCACAGGCTGGATCTTTAGTTGGTATAAATCTGTGCCTACAGTGGATCTGACTGCAAATCTACTCCAGGCTCGGCTCATCCATCCCCAGCTTGTTCCTCCCACGTGCACAGCAGCACAGGGGCTGGTGGATATCTGCACAATCAGGACCCAGCCCATCAGCATGCTGCCTGCAGACATGGCTCCAGAAATAAAGTGCTCTGTGCATCTCAGGCAGCCTGGAGTTGATGCAGCAAAGGCTCCTTCCCAGGCCGTGCTCACCCTCAACAAACCAGAGCTGGTTTGATAGAATAGGTTTGTCTCTTTCTCATATTTCTTTCTCCTCCATTCCCTCTCCCGCTACAGATATGCCTTGGAGGGACTAACACAACAATGACAACTCCAGAAAGTGTGGAGTAGAAAAGTCAATGATACTTTAGGCAGACACAGTGAGAGGTAGAGCAAAGTGTGAGGAAGGAGTGGGTCCAAGGAGGTCACAGAAATAACAGATTCATCTCAGCAGCTGTGCTTTGATCAAAAGTGACTTCCCAAAATCTCCCCTTTGCTGAGACACCAGTGTTTCATGCTGGTGGGTGTGCCAGCCCGTAAAAACGAGAGGGAAAGGGAGCACCCCAGGAGCCAGGGAGGCAGAGCAGCGGCAGCCTGAGAGGTGTAAAGTGAGTGTGAGATGCCAGCGGGAGGAGAGGGGATGGGCTGTGATCTGCCAGGATGCTCTGTGGTTCTGTGGAGTGCTGGCTCGGATGTGCAACCCCCTGCCAGCAGTGCTGGGGGGCTCCTGCTGCTCCTGGCAGTGGCACACAGGCACAGGGAGGGCAGGGAGGGATTGGGGCAGCTGCCAGGGGCCAGGCTGGTTCTGAGGAGGGGGGTGTCACTGTAGGACACAAAATAAACCACACTGCATGAGTTCTCAGAAGGTTAGACAAGAGATTTATTCAAAATACCATTTCTTTATATACTAGCTACAGAGATGTACTGGTTTGAAAGCAAAACCAGTGAGACTCCAAGTCAGAAATACAATTCAATAGAGAGAGAAGAAGAAACAACAAGAAAGGTAAAAAAAAAAATAAGATAAATACAATAGTACAAAGGACCACTGACAGAGTCAGAGTGCAAACCTGACACCCTGTTGGGCAGGGTGTTGGAAGCAGCCCGCAGTGAGTCCTCGCAGAGTGACAGATGTGGCTCTGTTGGAGTAGAGATGATCTTCAAGAAAGGGTCCAGCCATCCTCTGGGAATCCAGTGGGAACAGCTCCCTTGGTGTTTGGGATTGCTGTTTTATCCCGGTGGAAAGGCTTTGGCTCCTCCCGCTGGGTGGAGCATCTCCCAATGGGATGAGGTGATGTTATCAGTCCTGTGAGAGGCCTTCAATGGCCCATTCACAGGGGATGTCCCTCGGAGGAGGATGGGTGCAGGAAGAGATAAGGAGGCCCTGCCTTATCTGGTGTTATCAGGTGTCCATTAACAGAAGGGATCCGCCCTCTTTCCACCCCTAAAATTACAAGAGATAAAGAACAATATCTCCTAACAGACTTCAACAGATGAAAATAGAATACACATTTTTGGTGACATTTTCAACCCAAGACAAGAGATCAATATGATTGGATGGCAAAGTTAACACCTCTTCAACCACATTGGTAAAGCCAGAGGGCCATCAAGAAGTCCTTCCTCTAAAAGGAATGAGTAACACAGATACAGTTAGCAAAACATCTCTTTTTGTTTACAGAAAATTGCTTGGGAAAGAAATTTCACAAACCAAAACATCTCAGACAGAAATCAGGGCTACAGTGGGGCACACAGGGGAGGAGATGAGTGTCCCTGCACACCTGGGAGATCCACTTCACTGCTTGGAATGAGGTGTTTGGTGGCAATGGAGAGAGGGAGAGGTGGAAAAAACACGCCAGGGGTGTCTGGAGCTGTGGATGCACCAGCAGCAAGCAGCAAGAGGGGACAGTAAGTAACTCAAGTAAAGCTTGCCAGGAGCCCTGAACTCTGCCTTGGCAGAGCTGGGGGCACACAAGCCCTCTTCACAAAGCGTGCCTGCTTTCCCAGCAGCCAGGTTATTTATAAATACTCCCCTATCCCTCCAGAGGCCATCCTGGCCATAGCCCCATTGTCTGTGCATAGGCAGCACCTCACTCCAAGTGGGCAGGCACCATCAAAAGCATTTACTGAACCAGGAAAGAAAAACCACAGGGGGACAATGGGGGATTGCAGAGTCCAGCCCAAGGCTCCAACATTCCCAGCAGTGGAAGGCTCTGCCTGGGACCAGCCCATGGCAGCCCCAGTGAGGGAGAACTGGGACTGAGCTCTGGGGCCACAGGACCATCCCCTGAGGCTGTTACAGCCCAATGTCCCACATGCTCCAACTCAGAAATTACTGGAACAAACCCTGGCTCCTCTCCCCCAAATAGGAGTGAAAAGTTCAGTTTGACTACCTGAGGACTGGCTCAGAAACATATCATTTTTAGAAAGCTTTCTAGGATCAGTCAGGGTGAGGCATTCAGTGAAGGGATTGAGGATGAAATCCTGGTACCTCAAGGGTCAATGGAATCTTTGCACAGTGCTCCGGAGGGCCAGGATTTCATGCTGTATTTCCAGGGTGTGAAATAGTGTCTCATTATTTTCCTGATACAAACACCACAGCACACAGCTAACAGCAGCCAGAAAATGGTTCTGAGTGGATACTGACCATAAAGAAAAGCGAAATAAATACTTATTTTCCTTTAGGCATGCAGACAAGCCATAAGCATCCAGCCAGCTGAGACTCCACTGGGCTCACAAATGTCAGTGAACACACCATGCCCATTTGTTACCCAGTCACTGCCCTTCATTCTGAATTTCCTCTGCTCTGAGTGACCACTGCACTCCCCAAGTTGTATTATACACTCCTGGTGCTCCAGGGCACTCACCCAGCTGGGACTCTCACCCCAGCCCTCTTGGCTGGATACAAATTAAAGAAACTTTAAATTCTTACCTGTTTGGGAGTTCCAATGTTATTTTCTGTGGGCAGCTCTGGAAAGAAACCCTGAACTAGCCAGACACCTGAAGAAAGGATTCCAACCTGAGATAGGCAGGATGACAGACAGCATCCATCATGCAACACAAACTTTACCCAGCCTGGGATCCCTCTCCAAGTTACCCAAGCTTCCTTCCTAACCAGTGTGTGCTCTACCTCTGGATATTCAGCATAAATAAATATCTGTAGATTGTTTTGTCCTCCCTTACAAATCCAGAATACCAAGAGCTATCACACAAGTCCATCCAGACTGAAATGTTTTTTGCACCTTGCTTCCTCTGAAAGATCTCTGGGTGCTGCTGTGAGGTGTGAATGGACCTGTTCTCGTGATAGCACAGTTTCAGGGAGGTATCACTAACCCCACTCCACCTGACACACCAAAGGACAGGACCAGTGGGTGTCTGAGGCAAAACTTATTTATTTATAAATACTACTCCTGGCCCTCCAGAGGCCATCCTGGCCATAGCCAGGATGCAAGAAACCCCAGTGCCACACACTAGAATAAATTCAGTGGGATGTGCATTAATGCAAAATTAATGGGGATCCATCACTGTGCAGTGGCATTTGCTAATGGTGCTATATAAGCTAATGAATAATACACAACACTAAAACAAACATGATTTTGATAGCCAAAATCCCTTCTAGTGACAATAGCTTCTGCCAGTAGGGAATTTGGCTCTCTAATTCCAAATAAACACAATTAAAGTAATATAACAAAATAACAAACTGACAGCTCAGCTTCTGAGATTGGACTGTCCTCATTTAAATACACGTTAGAGTGAATCAATTTGGTTGTTAAGGATTCCTTGTCTTGTGATGCTCTCAGGGTTAAAGGCAATGCAAAGGGAAGAATAGAGGAGATAACATAAAATGCAAGTTTAGGGTTTTTTGTGTGTTTTATTCTTCCAAACTCTAAACTTGGTCACACTCCCACAGCACTTATCCCAACCCAGCCTTGCCACGACCATTCCCCAGGCATTACCTGATCCCAAAGAGAACTCTCAGCTCCTCAGGTCCCACTGCCTGAGCATCACCAAGAGGCCCTGAGTGCTGGCACAGCTCTTTGCCCTCCAGTGCCTGTGGGCTCTGCAGGGTCACAGCCCCTCACACCCCCAGCCACAGCAGAGACCCTCATCCTACACCTGAGCACCTCCAGTGCAACTGAAACAAGACCTCGGCGTGTTCAGTAACAAAGACCTTGCAAATCTTCATTTTCCATGCACTGCATTTTTCCAAATGCACGCAAGGACATGCTTGATGCAGTTTGAAGACAGGAAAATCCCCAACAGGGGTTTCAAATCCCAGCTCAAAAGCAGAGAGGACCTTCTAAAAGGAGAGACTGCTGGAGGTTTTTTTTCTGTTAGGGTGAGTAAAACAACATTTCTTTTTATCCTCTTTCTTGGAAAATCAAAATCCTTTTGCCTGAACTCCTTCCTAACCAAGTCGGTGGGGACAGGGACCTGCTGTGAATAATTTCATCCCAAATACTTTGAATGTGGCAGAATCACAAGGGGTTTGCAGTGAGATGTGTTTGGGGTGCAGTGACAGCAACAACCCCCCATGAGGAAGTGCTGAACAGTGGATGGATCCCGAAAGAAATAAAATTAAAGATTGATTTTATCAGTAATTTTAAGGAGTATGGAACAGTTCATCTAAAAGGAGGGATGTGATTGAGTCCAGAGTGGTAAACAAATTAATTCAATATTTAATTATTTCATTAAAAAAAAAAAAGTCAACAACTAAAGAAACTACAGGTGACATAACCTTTGTCTGAGCCAGTCCCTGGCTGTTGATATTTGACTTGCCAATAAATAACAAAAATCTCTCTGTAAAACTTGTTCCCACATTCAGGTACGAATTTCAGCTCAAAGATCAACACCTGACACTTAATTAGGTGAACTGGGGAAAGAGATGTTTCCACTGATTGAAAAGGCACACGAAGGGGAAGATAATACCATTATTCTATGGAGAGAGGGAAGGTGAGACATGGCAGGTGCTGGATGTGGGTTGGTGTGGCCCCAAAGGGAGTCACAGCCCCCTTCAGCTCCCGTTCTATGGCAGTTCACAGCTGGCAGATGTTGTGAGTGCTGTGACACACCCAGAGCTGTTGGGTTCATCTGCTACAAAGGGGAAGAGAAAGGTCAGAACATTTTCAGAGAACAGCTGTGAATGTAAATGTTAAAAAAATCAGATCAAACATTACAAAGAAATTCTCCCCTGGCAGGGTAGGCAGACCCTGGCACAGGGTGCCCAGAGCAGCTGTGGCTGCCCCTGGATCCCTGGAAATGCCCAAGGCCAGGCTGGACAGGGCTTGGAGCAGCCTGGGACAGCAGAAAGTGTCCCTGCCATGGCAGAGGGGTGGAATGGACTGAAATTTGAAAAGCAGGGTTTGCACCTTATCTCAAAGGGATCTCTCGGGGACCATCAACAGTCAGTGGAATCCCAGGACAAACACAGATATACAGCCCAGTTTGCTGACTTGACCTTATTCAGTGAATATTTTATAATCCCAGCATTGTTTGCACCACTCTTCCGGCTCTGACCTTAATAAATCCCACATCCCATATTTAAGCCTACAGCTTATCAATCATCTTAAAGGTCTTTTGCAACCTAAATGATTCCATGATAAATGCAATCAAAGCCGAGCTACATCCCAGGACATGCAGCGACCTGGTCTCCTGGTGTGGTCATCTTGAAATGAGAATTAAGCTTAATACTGTACATATTTTTTCATGCACAATTATACCACTGTCTTATGAGAAAAAAAAAACCAACCTGGCCTAGCAGCTCTGCCTCAAAATAGCTGATGGTGGTTAGATCTGTGGACAAAAGATAAAGCTAAAAGACAGCTTGAAACAAACAAAAAACAAAAACCAAGCAACAAAACAAAAAACACTCCAAACCAAAACAAAATTAAAAACCCTCACAAAAAGAAAAGCAACAACAAAAAACAAAACAAACAAACAAAAAACACAACCAAAAGAAAACACCACACAAAAAAACCCCACCAAAAACAAAACAAAGATAAAATGCTTCAGACGAGTGTCCACAGAACTCTGCCTAGAAATGCCAAACTGACTTTAACTGGAGGATCACATCCTAATCCCATATAATTAATGTTTGTTGTCCTGCTCTAAACTGCCAGATTATCATTCGTTCATCTTTTGTATTTCCAGGAGAAACTCATTACTCAGGGAGTGAGACGTTGGGAAATTGTTTACAATTACGCTGCCGAGAGCAGTAGGCTAATTCCGTCTGCTAATTAGCCCCGCTCACACGAGTGTAGGTGCAGCGCTGTGAGCGGCGGAGCGATGTGCGCCGCGCTGGCAGCCGCTCCCAGCGCTGGGCAGCAGCGCCAGCTGCCCCCTCTGGCGGCCTCTTCACCGGATTTTACTCAAACCACGGCAAAGGCTCCTAAAAATCCTTCTTTGCCTGGAGCAGAGAGAGCAGTGAGAGCAGGGCAGGTGTTTCTGAGCTCCTTTCTGCATCTTTGTGTCACCACCAGCTGATGCTGTCCAGCCTGTTCTGACACTGCTGTTCTGACACAGCTGCTTCTGTGAAGGGGTTTTTTTGGGGGGAAAAATCTTTGTTTTAACCTGGAAGGTGTCATGCAGGTTCCAGGCAGGAGCTGCCTGAGATCAGCTCAGTTGGTTAAAGAGGGGTGCTAAAAACACCAAGGTTGAGAGCTGGATCTGATGATCCTTCTGGGTGCCTTCCAGCTCAGAATGTTCTGTGATCTGGAAATAAAGACTAAATGTTTCACCTAGATTTTTAGAAATAAAATAAAATAAAATAAAATAAAATAAAATAAAATAAAATAAAATAAAATAAAATAAAATAAAATAAAATAAAATAAAATAAAATAAAATAAAATAAAATGTGTCACTGCAGAAGCCTAGAATAACAAAAGAGTTTGGGCTAGAAGGGACCCTAAAGATCGTCTGGTTCCAAGCTCCCTGATGTGTGCAAGGGCACCTTCCACTGAGCAGTCTGTAAGGATTTCAAGGGAGGCTGCCTTCCTTAGCAGACACTTGTCTTTCCAAACCAAGACACAGAAATGAAGACTGCAAACCCCACGTTCTTCCTTGGATATGGCTGACAAACGGCACCCGTTTGGGGAAAATAGAAAAAGATTAGTGCACAATTGAAATGCAATCTTTTAGTCTAAACCAGCATTTGTTTCATGTCTGGTTTCCTTTGTCAATGACTTCAGGGATATCTGGGATGTTAGGGAGAGAGGATGAATGATGCTGCAACACCAAGGTGTGCACTAAAAAAAGAAGTCCGAGAATGTTTTTCCTTAAGGCATTGAAATGTGCAGAAAGGAACAGGTGCCATCCTAAACCACTTTAAATATTAGTCACATCATTAACCACTTATTTTCATTGGGTTTTCATGTGGTTTTCAGTTTGCACACTTTGCCACAGCCAGAATTTCCTGACAAAGAGCATGGAATTGGAAAACTGATTCAGCCAAACAGTCTCAGAGGCTGGAGTCCTTATTTCAATGTTCCCAGCACCAACTGCCTGGAACCATTTAATAAGATGGAATTGCGGTTTGAATGACACATATAATCAAAATTTTCATTTGTTTTCAGAAAAAAAATCCATCTAATCTCCAGCAGAAGAGAATGGAAGTGGTTTTGAGGCAGGCAGTCCATGTTCTACTATTAATTTAGATGCATTTCAAAATACAGGATTTGCCTTAATGGATCGTCAGGTCTTATAGAGGGAAAATGAAGGTATAAGAAGAGTTATTGAATGAGAAGGAAAGACTATATTAAAGGACAACAAAAAATAAGAGAGGGAAAATAAAAGGTATATTTTTATGGCTGAAACCAGGAACTATTACATATGGTGGGATTTTTGAAAACCCTTCGGTCACTTGTTATATCCAGACCATTTTCCTGCTGCAGCAGAAGTGTTCCCTGTAGCCCATGATCCAATTTGCCAGGAAGTTTTCAATGACCCATGAAAAACATTAAAACAGTCCCTACATGGTTGTTACATCACTCCAGTCTCCAAGGTGACATCATATCATTTTCATTACAGGGAAAACCCTGCATCCAAAGTGGCTTGCTTGGACAAGCAGCCAAAAGGAAGAAGTTTATTGCTTTCCCTGCTAGTTTTAAATCTGTAACATTGATTGTTTCCATCTTGGTACTTTGACTTCTCCTCCTCCTGGCACTCTCCAAGGAAATCTGTCTTCTTCTCCAGTGCTCAAATCCCAAAGCTTTGTGGGTTTTTCTGTTTGCTCACTCTTGTGTCATCTCAACTTTAACCATATATATTCTTTAGGAAAAATAAACAATAAAATTACACCTGTTCCTGCCCACACTTTTACCTCATTCACACGCCTGCTAAACCTGAGGGTTGTCCATGGCAAACACGGAGATTTCCCCCAAACTTACTGAAGACATCCGAACAGCATGGGATGGCATTTCAAACCCCTGGATCCCCACTGCAAAGCCTCAAGGGTTGCTCCACGAGCCCTGAGGACCCCAGGGTGATGCTGTGAGACCTCAGCAGCTCTGTTGGGGCCCTGCAGCTCTTCCAGGTGTGGCACAATGGCTCAGTGAATTTTAGGATGTACTTTATAGGGCCACGTGCTTGCCTGTGAACTCACTGGTGTTGCTGACCCTGCCTGCCTTTCTCCCGTTGGCATCCAGCTCTTGGCCAGACTGCCTGGCCCAGGTGCTCTCCTGTTCCTTGTTGGAAAGGTGCCCAGAATCTCCACATTCTGCCCAAAGATCTTCCTCCCCGTGGGATGCTTTCCTGATTTGGTGCAGATTTTACAACATTTTCCAATAGCTCTCAGTTCTTCACTGCTCCCCAGCCTTGAAGGGAGCTGCAAGAGGAAGAGAGATTATTTACAAGAGAATTGGTGACAGAACAAGGGGGAATGGCTTCAAACTGACAGAGAGTAGGTTTAGACTGAATATTAGGAAGAAATTCTTCCCAGTGAGGGTGAGGAGGTGCTTGAGCACGTGGTCCAGAGAAGCTGTGGCTGCCCCATATCTGAAAATGTTCAACGCCGGGTTGGATGGGGTTTGGAGCAGCCTGGGACAGTGGAAGGTGTCCCTGCCCATGGCAGGGGGTGGGATGAGATGATCTTTAAGGTCCCTTCCACCCCAAACCCTCCTGTGGTGCTGTGACACATCCCACAGCCTCGGGGCCCTGTGAGGTGTGTTGTGGCAACCACACTGCTCAGGGTGGTGATACCAGAGCTGCAGCAGCACCTCTACCCTTAAAATGATGTGTGCAGCAAATAAAGCACCCCTGGGTCAGGACTGGGCCCCACAAGCCACAGCACAGCTGTGTCTGCCCCAGAGTCACTGACAGGGACAGTAAAACCTTTGCCCAGAGCCTCCAGGAGGAGCATCTGGCCCATGGGAATGCAAGGAATTGTACTTACACTCTGTCTTGGTAAGTCAAAGGCAGAAATCACTGGGATTTGATTCTGCTCACCGCATTCCCTCTGGGTCAGTGCATATCAGGATTTGCTTTGTAGAACATCAGGCTAGAAAACCTTAAAAATTACATTTATACAGGTATATAAAACCTGAAATACTCAGATGCAGACATTCAGGTGTTTTCCTTGCAAACCTTAAAGTCATCACAACACTTTTTGCGTGTCAAAGGGCAAAAGTCTGCCGTTATTTTATTTTTATTCCCTCTTATTTGATTTTTTATTTCTAGCACGTTATAAATCACGGGTTACACCAGGATGTAAGGCAGAAAAGCATTGCCTCATTACACACCCAAATGTTTGGGATTAAAATTACAGGCCAGGGGCATAGATAAGAGGCAGATTGTAATAAGTAACTAAACTCTGGGGTGATGAATCACAAGAGAGCACAATTCACCATCAGTCCTGCACTGTGGTGCTGGTCAGGAGTTAATGATCCAGGGAATGCCATCACAGGGCTGTGGGGTGGCATTGTTCCTTGTGCTGTCCCCAAAACTGAGGGTGGACTCATGGCAGGTGCCAGATGGAGCCCTCCAGAGCATGGGGACTGAGGTTTATCTCTGTGCTGCACATCACCAGGGAGGGAGGACAGGGAAAGCTAAAAGAGAATGAAGGGACAACTGGAAGAGTTGGAAATTCCTCAGTTGAAGATGTTTTTGCAGGAAAATCCCCATCTCTTGAAACTGGAAATTTCAACGGGGAAGTGCAAACCTTCAGAGAACTCTTTTGGTGGGACAAGATGAGGAGATGGAGGGTGTGCAGTGTGACTTCCTCACCTTGCCAGAGCATCTACCTGGACTGGAATAGTTTGTCCCACGACCGACTGTCCCCACAAATCCAGGCAGATTCTTTGAAATCTACAGATTTCTTCCAGTCACTGCCAAAAACAAAACAAAACAAAACAAAACAAAACAAAACAAAACAAAACAAAACAAAACAAAACAAAACAAAAAACAACAACAACAACAAAAAAAAAAACCCAACAAAACAAAACAAACAAACAAAAAAAATAGCTTGCACAACTCAATGACAGTCAGATTTAGCACCAAGAAGAGCACTCAGCACAGGGACTAGCAGGAGCCCTCTCCATCCACTGGGTGCATTTAAACACTGACCAGTGCCACGGGGACGTGACTGTGGTTTTGAATCATATTTCTCGTATTTCTGTTCAAATGTAGACCTTGCCATGTGCTCACCTGCTGAGCCCAGCACTCAGCCCACCTTTAAGAGCCAAACACTCCTGTGTTAGTCACGGTGTGCTCCCCAGACCCACACACGGGAGGGAACATTTCCATTGCAAAACCTCGCCGCAGCTCATCTGTCAGTAATTCCTCCCTCCAGGGAGAGCGTGTGCCGGCAGTGAGACGATGATGAAGGTGATTGAGCTTTGAGATGTATTGTTGCTCTCCTCAATGGCGCTGATTGGCAGCGGTGATTATCTGGGGAGAGGAGGGAAGGGGAATTCTCGGGCTGGCCGGGCAGATCAGGGATGCAATCAGCTGAAGCAGCTGCCAGAAGTGCTGGTTCTCCTCTTGAGCAGCTCTGAGGTTCAGAGGGAGGCAGTCACCCACCAGGTGAGGACACACATCCCATGCAGGACGGTGGGAGCAGGAGTTTGGATATTCCACCTTTCTTTTACTTCCTCTCTCTGGTGGCTCCAGAGGAAGATCCATGTGTGAAGCTTTATCTCCTGAACATTAAACTTCAGAAGGCCACAGTCCAAACAGGATTTTGGGGTAATTCCCTCTCCTGCAATGCTCTGGAGGAGCTGGGTTCCTGCTTCTTTTTCCAGCTCAGTCATCGATTCAACTTGGATTTTCTACTTGGTCACACTTTGGTTCCTAGCAGTGCTGGAAGTGCCCAGTTTCTAAGGAGAAAAGAGGGATATTGTCAGAAAATTAAGACATGCTCACAGTGGGATCAATGGCTTCATACTCATATCACAAATAATTTAACTTGATTCTCTGGGTTATACCTGGTGCCTTCTGCACTGTCTCTACTGGCCTGGAAAACATTTTGACCTAAGGAAACTGCTTTTCTGATCTCATGTGACAACTCCTATCTCCAGCAGCAAATGTTTACTGAGCTACAAAAAACCCAGAACTATAAGGATGGAAATACACAAAGTATTTATGCCTAATATGATACTCCAAGGAACAACCATCAAAAATAGGCTTCTAATTTCCAAAGACTGTCAAATGCCCAGCTGAGTTACTGCATCATGCACCAAATTTCCCCTTTTCAGGTTTTAATTCTTGATTCCCTCACAAGGCAGAAGATAGATGGATTATTTTAACAGTTGCAGACAATTGTTATTTCCTCACAGCCTCAGCTCTTCCCTCAGATATGGCACAGCCACCAGAGCAAAGTACGCAGTGGAAGGTCCCCAGAGGAGGGTGCTGCTGGTGTGGCCTTGGAGCACAGCTGTGTATCAACCCTCCTCATCCCATTTCTTGGTTGGGTTCCATCGTTTGGGCTGATCAGAGAGGAATCTCTGCCTCACAGGTGGCCCCACCCTCTCTTGCTCCTCACACAGCTCCCAGCACTCATTAGCAACAAGTTCCCCCTTATTTCTTCTCCTAACTTTCATTCCACGAGCTGCAGAGGCAACACTTCTCAGTATTAAAATGTAATAAATGATCTCACCATAATGAAATTAATAATTAACCAGAGAGACATTTAGACCCTTTGTTGAACAAAACTCACTAATTTTCTGGTGCATTAGGACTGTCTGGTCTGCTCTGCCTTCGAGGCAGCTATCCCACAGCTGGCAGCAAGCCAGGGGCTGCAGAAAACCTTGGTTTTTTTCCTGTCAGAGCATTTCTGACAGGCCTCAGCAGCAGCTCTGCTCACAGGCACCATCAGCTCCCAGCCTCTGGATCCTATCAAAGACAGGAGAGTAAAAGGAAAAGGTAAACACGGATGGGGGGAGACCTCGGCTTCCCACCAAAAATCTGCCATTTGTGAGATGCCCAGACTAAAAGGTTTCTGAAAGAATTTACAGAGGATATTTTGATATCTGCCTTGAGGACATCTCTAAAGTAGACCAAAGTGATGGCAGCCACCAGCTGCAGGGCAGGATGAGGCAGAGGAAGGAGCAGCTGGCACAGCAGTGCCCTCGGATTTGGTCCCCACACCAATTCCTCTCGTCTTCACCAGGCTCATGTCATTGCCCCAGGGACAGCAGATAGCCACAGAATAATAAATAAGCTTTCATGGAAACACTGATTCTTCAAGAGTTTAGGCTAAGACTAGTGGATTTGTAGTGTATCTGGCAATTCCCAACACAACCTGAGGCGCAGGTCCTCTGCCACACCACCACTGTCAGCCTACAACTGAGCCAGCACCGTTCCTTGGTATTGAGGAACCTTAGGGTAAGATTTTAGCCTTCCCTCGAAGCCAACTGAATTAATCAATTCCTCCTTGGCATTGAAATAAACTCACTTTCTGCTAGGTGGGTCAAAACCTCACCATCTATTTCGGCTGTTCTGTTCCTGTGAATTCTACTACAGTAGGTTGCAGAGGGGAAGAATAGAGGGAAGGTAGAGCCAGAGGCATGCCTTGCTTTATGAGGGGGAAAAAAACACACACACAATTTATTTTTCATTGCTTTATGATGAATATGAATTCAATTACATGCAGAGGAGAGCTGCTGTAGTCAGTCAGAATTATCTTCAGCTAGTAGCCGATATAATGGCTTTTAACAAGGAGAGCTTATCATCAAGGTTCAGACCAGCTTGAGTCTGTCCTGCACCTGAGGAACCTGCACCAGGAGACAATGCCCATCACATCTGGGAATGGATCTGCACAGCTGGAGGAGGCAGGGAGAGGCAAGGTGAGCGTGGAGCACTCTGGTCACTGCCATCCCCAGCCACAGGTGTCAGGGAGCAGGAGGATCCTCTGTACAGACATGAGCACACGCCACAAAAGCTGCAGAGGAACATGCTTGTCTCCTTCCTAGATTCTGTCGTTTTTCCCTCCAGACAAAACTCTCCCTGTCCCTGGGCAATGTTTCCAAGAGCTGGGTTAGATTTTGCCCACAGAACTCCCAAACTTAGAGCCGTGTGTGCAGAGAACAGCTCCTCTCCTGCCCTGATCCAGCCAGACACCAGGGAAGTGTCCATACACAAGGCATCCCCAGCACCCCAGATACACCTGTGTACATCTGTGGCCCCTTATTTATCAGCTCTGCTCACACCAGAACAATGAACACCCCAGCAGGAGCTAAGAGTTCTTCAGGGACACCTTCTAAGTCCCTCTCAGTCCTAACTGAGCAGAAAGCATCAAGCATTGACCCATCCATACTTTGAACAAAGTGCCTCAGCACAGCTCCCCCAGAGCAATGAGCAGCTCAGCTTGGGGAGGAGGATGAGTCTCACCACATCCCCAGGGATTCCCTCAGAAATTCTGCGGCCTCCATGACAGCCCTGAAATGCTCAGAGGCCCCAGGAACAGCAGGGCTCTGGCAGTGGCTGCATTTCCCCAGCTGTCACGGCATCCAAAAGAGAAATTCTCAAGCAAATGGGAAGAGGGAATGAAAATTTCCACACTCTGTGCATTAATCTCATGCAGGGTGAGATTCTCCTGGGGTTTCACTAACGTTTGTGCAACACTGATATATTCAGGTTTCCTTTCTTCCAGGGAACTCTCAGATTGTTTGGGAGAACCCAGGGGCAAATGGGGGGGTCAGGCAGCAGACGGGGGGGGCTGAAAAGAAACATCCTGTGTTTTGAGCAGTTAAAGCCCAGCTCTGGAACAGCAAACACGCCAGGCTGTGCTTCCCAAAGGAGGCTGGTGGAGATGCACTTCCCAGGAGGAGCTGCTCTGCCTTCCTCCCAGCATGCACAAGGCTTCCTCTGCTGTAACAGCAAAATCTTATTTTGGACCAGTTGTCTGGGAAGAGATGCTGAAATCTGGGCCGAAAGAAAACATTTCAAATTTCCTCTCTGTTTTTCATCAAACCCCTTCATGGTCATCTGTGGGTTAAGGGGTTAAGGGGTTTGCATCCCCTTCAGTGTGGGAGTGTTGCTGCTCTTTAGAGCCAGGAGAAATAAGACATGGACCATCACATTTCTTGGTCAAACTCATAAATCAAAGCAGAGCAAAGCTCATACAAACCCCAGACGTCTCTGCTCCCAACCCCATGTATTTAGTCCTCACCATTAGGAGAAGGTTTCACCATTTACAAACAGGGAAGGTGTTTAATCTCATTTCCACCCAGGTGAGGCTGCTGGTGGATGACCCTGTCCCAGCCTGGAGCCTCTCAAACCCACGCCCACCCTGCAGGGGCAGGAGGGGAGCTGGGCTCTGCCCTGTGCTTTATCCAGCTTTGGGTCTGGAGTCAGGCTGTGTCATTACACAAAACCTTCGGGCTTGAGTTCTGCCATCTGCTCTCCAGACTTGATTGAAAGCGTAGGAATTACATGAAATTACCTGATTATGTGCAGGCTGACAGATAACAGCAGACATTGCAGCCCAGGCTGAACAGGAGTGTGGCCATTCCTGTCTCTGCCAGAAGAGTGAGGGCTTTGCCCTGCTGATAACAAGCATTACAAGTTTCTTCTCCTTAGATGTGAGCAGGGTTTTTTTGTTTTGTTTTTTTTTTTTAATCTTAGTTTGGAGAAGAAAACATCCAAATTGCACATAATAAGTGGAACAGAGAGAAAAAGAGCCAGCTGTACTCACAGATGTTACAACACAACCAAAGGTGCTTTTCTATTTCCTCTCCCCCTAGAAAAAGCCATATACATCTAATGAATAAAGCAGGAGATTTCCTTGATAGAATTAATAGCATGCAGTCCTTCCTGACTTGCCTTTAATCACACTCAGCAGCCAGTGGGCCTGGGAGAGAAAGTCAGCATTATTCATTTACTCAGGCAGACTCTGAGTGTTTGTCAACCGCCCCAATCCTTCACAGCTTTAATGCTGCAGTTTGGGGAACAAAATCAGGAGCTGTGGGCAGCCCTTGGAGCTGTGCTGCTCACTGGGGGCAAGGCTTGGGGCAGAGTCAATTGACATTTCACTGGAGCACAACCAGTGTTTACAAATGCGTGGAGGAAAAGCCTAATTAGGTGGACTCAGTCAACTTAATTGATTCACAGCGAGCTTCAAATTTATAGTTATGTAAATTCCTGGAGATGCAGGGGAATTGGCTCACTTAAAGAAGGTGGCTTAGAGGTGGGTCTGCCTGTCAGCTATAGGATGCACACAGACTGTCCACTCTGGGTCTGTTACACCCTATTATCTGTGTAAATGGTGTGATTTCAAGTACCTGTGCAAGGCTCAGCTGCAGAAGCACCGGTGAAGCTTTGCAGATTAGGAGATGAAGAGAGGAAAGGAGTTCAGATGTGACTGAATCTGAAAATGTTTCAGGATTTGCAAAAAAAGGGGTTTCTAAGAGGTCTCTCTTGGTCTGGTTCAGCCCAGAGCACAGCAAGGTGTAGCACAGGGGGATTTCTGCCTACAGAAAAAGCAAATCATCTGTGAGTCATAGGCAAGACTGGTTGGAGAACATTGCAAAGTGGAGCTCCCATCCATCAGAAAATCTGATTACCCGAATGTGTTTTGTTTAGAGACATTTCTACCTACATCAATCAAGAAGTTTTGTTCTGCTGAGCAGCTGGGCTCCTCCTGAGCACACAGCGTGTCCCATCTCCCCAGCAGAGCAGAGCTCCAGGGACAGCTCCCTGTCCCTCTGTCCTGCGGGGCAGGACCAAGCCCAGGGAGGGACAGGAGCCACCACGCTCTCAGGCAGCAGTGGGACATCACAAAACATCCAACCTACAGCTCCTGCAGGAGCTGAACCAGCTCTGACAAGCACAAAGGGATATTGAATTCACTGAAAATGACTTGTTTTGATTTGGCTTAACATGCTAAGATAGTTTGATCTGGAGCCACTAGACTGGAATGATATGTTTCATTTAAATCTTCTGGATGAAAGAGAAAAGTCTATGCATCGATTTTATTTAAAACATTTTATTTTTCATGGAAGATTATGTTTTTACAGAAACTACATTATCCATGTACACAAACACTTAAGCACCTCTAATTACCACACGTGAGTGAGTTTGCTAACAGACTTCTTGGGATCTCTGGAACCTTATTCCCAGTTCTTGTAAAATCACTTTACATCCTCTTTCTCCCTGCTACCTAGAGCCACAAAATGGGAATAAAAACAGTTATGGAGAAAGAGTAAGAGCACATTCTCTGTGCCTGGGTAGAGCACAGGGGCTGTGCCTGTGCCCCACCTGTCAGCTCTGGAAGAGTCCCCTGGTGCCTGGGAAGGTGAGATAAAACCGCCCGAGGCTCCCAGGAGGATCCTGCCAGGGATGCTCGTTCCCTTCCAGGGCAGCAGATGGGGTTTGCAGCACAGCCTGCCCAGGAGGCTGCAGGTTTGGGATGCTGCAGGCTGCAGCTCCCAGGCCAGCCCAGCCAAGGGAAGTGTTAACACAGCTCCTGTGCTCCAGTTTGTGCTGCAAAATGAGGCGGCTCTCCTGGGCTGCAGTGTGATTGCAACACGCTTAAATACCTCGTTAATGAGGCCTCTGTGAGCATCACAGAGACAAGCAGGGTTTTAGAGGGGCAGAAGCCTTTGTGCTTTCTCCTTTTCCACCAGGGAGAACTCAACTCACCGTCCAATTTGCAATTGCTGAGACAAAACTGTGCACATGGAATTGGATTTGCCAGCACAGTTTGTGCCTCCATCTAATTGTTTTTTAAACTTTGCATCTTGGGAAGAATTAGCAATCATGGTGTTCTTAGAGACTTCAGGTTGCTTTATAGAATTTTCTTCCCATCATATCCCATATGTTTCTATTGCTCTCAGGGAAACAGAGCCAACTCATCCTCTGACTAAGACCTGGTAATTCACAGAGCACATCAATCTGCTGGACAAAGCATTTGCAGTCTGTTGAAGAGATTAAGACAAACTTCCCTAGTGGGGAAATTCATACCAGGAATAAATATAAATCTTGTTAACATGATTATTTGTGTCCTTTATAATGATGCATGCAAAGATAAAATAATTTTCATAAGGTTTTTTTTTACCAGAGGAGGAGTGAGAAGGTGTTCATAGGAGGATGTCTGATTAAAACCACCAAGGCCTGGCATTTGCAGGAGTCATTCCTTCCAGCCTTGCCAGCCCTGCCTCAGGAGCACCAGGAGAGCTGAGATGCAATAGCAGCTTTTACCACCCTTCCTGATTTGACATCTTGACAGCCTTGAAATTCTTCAGGCTTTAACTAATAGTGAGACAAAACCACTGCCAAAGGCCACACCATCGTCCAGGATATGTCCCCACCACCCACTTGGACAATTCACACCCATGGCTTCTGTTTTAAATTCTCCTCCGTGGCATTAAATGTGAGACAGAAGCTTGGACCTAATAAAGATCTGGCCTCTGATGGCTTTAGAAAAATCCTGAGCTGTTTAAATTTTTGAGCTTAAAACGAACATTGGTTCTGTTTTTAAAGTGTTCTTAAACCCTCCTACTCAGGGATAAAGGATAAAAATATCCCACCACACCTGCCTAACTTGCCCACTTGTAACAGCCACTGCTTTTTAAGAACAGGTGTTTCAAAGTTTTCTCCTAAACTGCTTTTTTTGAGCATTTGACAGGTTAGATATTTAGGGATTTGGGCAATATGCACCAAAAGAGAGAAAAGGCCCAGAACCCGAGGGGTTTGTGGCAGCATCCCAGCCATGGCAGCACTGAAACCCCCACCCGTTCACTCTGCCCCACAAAACCCTCTGAACTCCCTTCCTGCATCACAGACTTTTTCCCTCTGCATTGCTCTGCTGTAGGCTTGGAGTCCTGGGCAGGCTTCTGAAAAGAGAAACTCTACCCTGACATCTGTGCCTTTCTCATGTCAGTAAAAGCAGGGCACAAAGTGCTTTTAATCAGCTTCTCATCTCTGCAATAAGAAGGATTTCCCCCCTCTGGTCAAAAGCCACGGATGGCAGCTGTTTGGGTTTACTCCCTTTGGCCACTGGCAGTGGCACATCCTGAGCTGCTGCACCAGCTCCTGGCTCTGGGAAACCCTGGCTGTCTGCTCACATCCCTGCTCTGGAAGCAGTCTTGGATCTTCCCAACGTTCCCTTCAGGCTCTTTGTTCCAAGGCTGCAGAATGTCTTCACACAGCCTCAGATTCCAGAAGTGCAATGCAACCCCAAGGCAAAGGCTGAAAATGCAGAACCCCTTACCTTTAAAATGGTGGCCAGCTTCCTCCCTCATGAAGATGTTTAATCTGCTCATTTCTTTGAACATCAAAGCCACAAAGTTCTGTGCTTCCTCCTCTATTCATCCTTGTTTTTCCTTCAAAAAACTTTTATATTGTAGCATAAACACCAAAAACAAATCCTGGTTTGCAATTGGTCATGAAATCTGTTTGGCAGCTCGTATTTCCCATCCGCTTTTCCTACCCTGAGCTTGCTGGATAGGACTGGCACGCACTGGCTCATCCATTACAGATTTTATTGGGATCTCACCTGCAAAGGAGAGGGGCTGTGAAAACCCAAGAGTTTGAATACTGAACAGTGTTTGTGCACACCTCACACACATTTCCCTGGATAAGATCCTCTTCCTTTCTGACACACCCCAATTCAGCCCACCCAAGGCAGATGTGTGACATTGAAAGGCAAATCTTGTTTTTTAATTTGGGGGGAGGGCAGAGGGAACATAGCCAAGAGCTAAGTGAAAGTAGAGGACAAGAACACAGAGACATTTTCAAGCTGACTGCTCTGCAGGTGACAGCCAAGACTGAAACAGAACCAAAGCTGCTCACCAGACCTCCTGTGAGGCCATCTGAGGTGAGACAGAATCAGCAAAGATTTCATTACTCACAAATCCCTCCAGATGTCCTAAATAATTCATAGCAAGCACTGGGACATCAAGACCAGGAGTTCCATTAGGAGGCCCATCGGATTGTTTTTTGTTCATTAGGGTGAGTCACACAAAACACATTATTGCATAAAGCAGGATGTCTCATTAATGACCTCAGTCTGGGGCTATAATGTGCCAGTGCCTGGGGAGCTCTGGGAGGCTCAGTCCTTGTCCTCGTTGCTCCAGAGAGTCCCAGAGTGTTTGTCTGCAGAAAGCCACACTGTCCCTGGGCTCTGGCTGTGCCTGTGGCTGCTGGGCCTTTCCCCAGCAATGTCACCTCTCCCATGAGCTGCCCCATAGGGCACAAATCCCCTCGTGTTTGCCCCAAGCAGGGCACAGCTCCAGCTGGGCACTCAGCGAGGGAAAACCCATCCCTGAGCTGAGATCCTGCCACCACCGTCACCTCTGGGGATGCAGCAGAGGCCAAGGGAGGAGCGTGGATCTCTGCAGCCTTTGGGGGAAGGCAGCAGTGCTGCCCTGTGCTCCTGGAGCCCCTCAGCAGCAGTGCCAGGCTGTGCCACACGGGCAGGGCAGCTGTGCCTGCCAGCTGCAGGGCAGCCCTGCACCCTGCACCTCACACACAGATGAGGGTGCAAAGGGCTGCCTCTCCCTCCAGCCCTGCCTCCTGCAGGTACCCAGATGAGGGCACGATTTTCTGAAGCCTGAGAGTTGCTGGTTTTTCCCAACAGAAAGTTTTTGGCAGTTTCTCCTTTCCCAAGCAGCTTTGCGTAAATAACTGTTCTTCCCATAACATTTCTGGGTATTCAATATTCCTTTCCTATGACAACCTCTCTCCCAGGTGTTGTTTGTGTTACTTGACCAATGGAGAGAGGTGTCCATCCCATGGACCAATAATGTGCCTTTTTAGCACAGGAAGATATACAAAGGCTGAAAGGAATTGCAATAAAGCTTTAGCCTTCTGATGTCTTCTACCTGATGGAGTCAAGCATCTTTATTTTCATGTTTACTTGTGACACCCAGATGAGGGGAGCTGAATTTCATGAAGAAAAATATCTTGCAGTTTTTGGGGAGATATTATTATTATATTTGGGACAGCTGAATTAACAATATACTCCAATATTCTTGGAGGGCATAAAAAGCAATGTTTATTAAAAGGCACATCTTTTTTATACAGTGTTCTGACACAATGAAACATGATTGGTCATTCAGAGCAACACCCTTTCATAAACATCTTTGCAAGTAAACAAATTGCCAAAGCTGCAGGTGCAGAGATTAGAAATTGTTTGGAATGTCTTCCTGCAGAGCAGTGCCTGGGAAAGTCTGACTTGCTTTCCCAGGTTCTTCTGCTGCCTGATGCCTAAAAAATGTCTCTGTCAGCATCCAGAGAGAGGGAGTCCAGGTTCCTCCTGTCACTTGTGTGGAGACAGCAGAGAGATCCTCCCTGGGGGGAACCAGCAGTGGCTGGGAGCTGTAGGCTGGCAGCCCACCCCATCTGTGCAGCCTCCGCCCACTTTTGGAGCTCAGCAGTGCAGCTCCCTCCCACCTTTTCAACAAAAATTGTTATGGGAGACACACACCACTTCACCAAGTCAGTGTTCAGAAATCTACACCATCCTGTGGAAGCCCCCTGCAGCCTCAGGCTCAGAGGGTGAACTAAACAAACTCCCCAGGTCTCTGCAGGCTCCTTTCTAGTGCCCTACAGTTTTCCAGGCAGGGCTGTGATGGTGATGGATGCTCATACCCTGCAGAGGTGTGAGACTGAGGTCAGAGACGTGAGTGGGAATTGTGTCTCACTGCTTGGGAGAGGATCCTGTAAGTGATGCAGGGGAGCATCGAGGTCTGCACCACCACAACCCTTCAGAACAGCCCTGTCCCCAGGCCAGGTCATGTCCAGGCTCCACACTTGGACATTACCAAAATATTGCTGCCAGGACAGTCTTGGTTGCCTGTACAGAATCTCTATAATTTACTGCTGGGGAGAAGGGGAAAGGTCAGGGAACACCCTTGTGTATTTGGCTCTCCAACAGTTTCTCCATGTGAGTGTATCAGAATGCAGCAGCAGTGACAGGGACAGATGATCTAGAACTCCCTGCATTATTAATATACAGTGAAAGATGAGGCAGCTTTTGTGAAAAGTATCTCTTTGCATGTTTAATGTACGATGATCTAACCTCCACACACTGCCATTCATGGTGCTGTATTAAAACTCAGCTAACTTTTAAGTTCCATACTGAAAAGAAGAGAAAATATTTGCTGAGTTCAAACACTCTTTAATGTTCTAGGATTAGAAGCAGGGCTGTTAAGATCAGGACAACAAAACAGGAAGGTGAGGAGAGAAAATTCAGTGACAAATGCCAGCAAAAGTGATGTAGAAAGGGAAACAAAGAAAGGAGAAGTGGAGACACAGTTCAAGACATGCCCAGACCCCACCAGCTCTAAAGAATTCAGTCTTCCCCGTGGGATACTCAGACTGTGACACAGAGAGATGCAGCCCCACACCTCACAGTGCTGGAAGGTGCTTCCTTACTCCCTCCAGCCTCCAGCTCTGTAAGGCACCATCCACTCAGGAGTGCCTTGTCTAAGATGTGCAGTTCACCCCGGCATCCCAAATCCCAGATTCTTATCCCATCACTGCACAAAGAAACTCCATTCACAGCTCCAGCCTGGCTCCTGAAACCAGCCCTCATCCTGAGCCCAGCCTCCTGGCAACTAGAAAAAAATCAGGGGAGCAGGGAGAAAAGAGGGTGTCCAAGGCCCATGGAGCCTTTCTTCCCATGAACCCTGAACAGCCACGTTGTGCCTCATCCTCTAAAGGAAGTGTGAGTATGGCAGAGCCAAGCCTGTAAGCTCTGTAGTCACCAAATCCCAGGAATACTTTATCCTAAGCTCTTTAACATGGAGTGCCTGAGCAGCACATGTAGAAACCAGCCCTAATGCTTGCAGACAAGCCAGGAGTCCAGGAGACATGGGTTTCTTGCTCTTATGTTAAGTAGAAATAGAATTATATGGTCTTTAGTTTACCTTGCCATGCAGGCACATTAGGCATGGATTTCTCTAAAGCCAGAACATCACAAGCTACCCAAACAACCCTGTCATTGCAATTTCACAATTTCCCTCTTTTGTGCATCTCTGAGCTCTGACTGCAGGAAAATTTCATCTCCTCAGCCCACTGCCATCTGGAGCAAGGTTCAGACTCAGTCACAAGCAGAGAGGGAAAGAATATTTCTGGAGAACAGTGGGAAGGTTAACGATGAGTGTGCCTAGAGCTGGTGATCTCTTTCTGCGTCTCGCTGTTGACATTCTGGTCTCCACTGCATCATCTGGAACCATGAAGTGGAAGTTCCTGGGAAGATAATAAGAGTTCTGAGATCTGACAAACTCTGGGAGCTGCAAACCCTCAGTCAGCAAGGCAGGGAGAGTCTCCCCAAAGGATTATCCATCTCAAATCTTCCCAACTCATCCAGGGGACTGGAGTGGGTCCTAGATCTTCTGCAGAGCAGCAGAGGATCCTCAGCAGCTGCAGGGACTTTGTGTCTGAGCCACTCCAACTCTGGTGGAGACAGAGGCAGGGGGTGTTCAAATGGGTGAATTCCAGGTTAAGCTTCACAGGGAACATCAAACCTTTAGTTACTGGGTTAAAAAATGGACATCAGAGGGTGTCTTGTAACCTCCTGCCATCGAGGAAACAGGTGGTACCCCCTGCTCTGCACAACACATCACCTTTCAAACCACCCTCCTGCTGTGGTCTGGATCATTTCACCCTTCCTTCAGCAGGGCCTGCAATCTCCTGGAGTGGCTTCAGCTCCCTGACAGCCTTTCTTGCCCATTTCAGTGCTCTTGGTCTTTCTGCCATGCTCTGCCTTAACAAGGCCAGGCTGCTCCACACCCCACAGGGCAGGACCAGCAGGAGGAAAGGAGAGATGCTGGTGCTGTCACCAGTAGGTGCTACAAGCCTCTGTCAGACAGGCTGTTTGTTTGTGCTGGCCTTAGCTGGAGGTGCCTGGATGCTTTTATATAACTTGACATCCCCTCCTCAGATCAGCTGCATCCCCAAAAAGGCCAGAGACAGGCAAATCGTCCTGTGATGCTATTTGCAGCTTTGTCCAGCCACGGGGAAGAGGAACAGCTGCAGCTCAGGCAGCTCCACAAGCTGCTGCTGGCAGGGCTGTTGCAGGCAGTGCCTGTCAGGTCTGGGGGAGCTGGACACTGGTAACTGGGCAGAGCTGTTGTTTGTTACCCCCTCGCGGTCTCTTGGCTTTTCATCTTGATTAAAGACCATGCTGAACGGTGGAATTAGCAAGGCAGGGTTCCTAATCCATTCCTGCTCCTGCAACCCAGTCCTCTGCCCACGTGCTCCTCCTCGGGGCTACCAATTAGGGGCACCAGCTGCTAGCCTGGGTGCCAGGGCCAGGAGCTATTAGTGCACAGACCATTAGCTTTAAAAGGCATTTGGAACTTGTGAGTGCATTAGGCTGGAGTGATTGACACACACCACAGCCATATGGGGCTCGCTGGCCTTTCTGTCAAACATTTTTTTCTCCAAAAATATGTTGGCTCACTGGAGCGATCTTGGTGGAGCATCTCATAAAAACATCTTACCCAGGACAGTCAGGTTCTGTACTGGTTAAAGAGCTGCTACCTTCTTTCACCAACTCCCTTGGCATCTTTGCTCTGAGACAGGAATGGCAGTGGGTTGCATGAAAGGTTGGGGACCTGGTCTCTATTTTTAGCCCTGTCATTTACCCAGTTAATGGTTCCAGGGAAGTCATTTCCCATCTTTCTGCTTCAGCAACCCCATCTGTAAGGTGGTAATGATGAGTTCTGTACCATAGGGTTTTGAGATCTATGCTTGTAAAAAATACAATAAAACTCAGGATTACCATGTCTGCCTAAAGCAAGGCTGGAGAGGCAGCCTCACGGGCCTTTGCAGCAGTACCTGCATGGATTTTTTTGCAAATCCTGTCCTGCCACGGCACCAGGCCTGGATCCACTCTGCTGACCTTGGCAGCTCACTGGGGGCTGTGGTGGTCCCTGGGTCCCCAGGAGTGGTGGTTCCAGAGAGCTGTGCAGCCCAATTCCCAAGAAGATGACAGGAGACCATGGCAGAGGGTGCTTTTCTGACACACTTGGTATCTGATCAGTCCACCAGCACGGCCAGAGGCATTCAGTCATTGATTTCAGCTCCTTTGCCTCACACCATCTTCATTTCCTCACTCTCAATCACAGCTCAGTGCTGGGCTGCTCAGCCCAATTTCCACTCTAACCTGGGACAACCAGCACATCCCCTCTTCTCCTCTCTCCTTCTGCTCCCCCTCTCCCCAGCTGGGTCTCAGCTGGCTTCCAGGAGGGATTCTGCCACCAAGACCTTCTCTTTGGGAAAATTAATGGACTTGGATTGGAGTCTACCTGAGATCAGTGCTGGCACAGTGGGTTCATGTTCCTGAGGCCGGTGCCAGGAGGGAGAGCCAGAGCACCGTGCTGTGAGCTCTGTGTCTGTGGCAGATGGGGCACGTCCATCAGGAAACCTGGCTGCCCAGACATCAACCCTGACCTTCAGGGATGAGCCAGGTGGCAAACCACAGCCTTAACTCTCAAAAACAAGTTAAAAGCCTTTCTGAGCCCACTGCAACCCGGCTGCAGGGAGTTCCTCTCATTTCTTCCCCACCTTTTTTGGTTAAAGCAGAGCCATCATAGAATTTGGAGTTCAAATACGCAATTTTTAAAAAAATCTCTAAAAGGAAAATTATAATATGAAGTTCTGATGAAATTTCCAGGCCATTCTGCTTTATACAACTGGCAAATACCAGCAAAGGTATTTTAAAAACATTTTAATATGATGGCCCTTAGCTAGATTCTTGACATGCAAACATTAAATCAGTGTCACTCTAAGCTGTTTTTTAATCTTGGGCCTGGCAGATTTTTCCAGCTCAGGACAGTTCTTTTGTCATTTGAAATAACTCTTCCCTCAGCAAGACACACATCCTTCAGCTTACCCAGATGGTCTCCTCCTCCAAGCTAGAATAATGTATTTAAATTTATCCAATGGTTTTCATGACTCAGATTTTCCATAACTGCCTGGTTTTTAACCGTCCTCTGCTCCACCTGTTCAGACATCACAGCAACCCCTCTCCCTGGCTCCTCAGTGCAGGAGGGGTTCATACAGCAGTTCCAGAGAAGCTTCACAGTCACAAAACCCACGGTTCTCCAGCTTGGTGTGTGGCAGTTCTGGAGGAGAACCATGGCTTTTAGAGTTTGCTTCAAAGTTTTGTTTCTTCTGGGGAGGAAAGGTACATCCTGAAAGCAGCCATGTAGAGCTCCTGCTCAGATGGAAAAGAACAGGTTTTTTCCACCAAAAAACTCTGTCCCCTGAATATTTCTCATCTAACAACAAATCCAATCTAACAGAAAACTCGTCCAGCAACCACAAACACAGCAAACTCACTGTCCTCATAAACAGATCATTTTCTGGTTTGGACTACAGAAGAGAAAAGCAAATCCTTGTATATAGAGGTTTTGTCCTCTGAGTGGATTGCATCAGGACAACAGGCAGGGATTTTAAATCACACATAAGGGATCAAGGTACCCCTCTGTACAGCTGTTCCCTGAGATCTGAGCTCCTGCACCACACAGGTCCTTTTGAAAATGTCACTGGGGTCTGCCAACAGGACTCCTACTCAAAGAAAGATATTTTCAGACCAAAAAAAAAAAATGTCCCAAAGTCCTCCTGACATTCAATAAGTCCTTTCAAACTTACAGGAATGTGAGGTGGCTCACCATGGCCTGGAGCAGCTGAAAGCCAAATGCAGGGAAAGCAGGTGGGAGAGAGGATGAAGTGAGATGAAGCTGAGAGAGGAAGGGGTGGAAGGAAGAGGGATGAAAGGCTGGCTGTTGCTTGGATGAGCTGCTAGTCTGGGTTTAAATGCAATTTGGAGTTTGAGAAGGCAGAAGTTAATTAAACTACAGATATGTCCTGCCACTATTTTCCATAGGCTATTTCCAACTGCCAGAGAAATCACAAACCATTTAAAACCATTCCTCTGAGCTAGACCAGACCCCACAGGGCACCAAATGCACAAACCACAGGTAAGAACCTGGCCCCAGAAAAGACAAAGTCTTGCTTCAGGAGCCCAACAGCTCTGATGATGTGGCACAGTTGACTCCAGCCAGGGTGGGCTGTGTCAGCTCAGGGGTAAACAAGGTGAATGTCTAGATACAGAAACCCAAATGAATGAGAGATGCTGCACATCAGAAAATGCATCCCCTTGCCATAAAAGACAGAACAGGAGGGCAAGAAAAGCAAGAGCTAACAGGCAAGCAACTAATTGCAGATTAAATTAACTCTTCAAACATGCATACAATCAGACAAAAAACATTATAAATATGAGGCAGCAGTTTGCAAAGCTCTACTGGAATATGTCAAAATGGAGCTGGTGGGGAGACTTCCAGGCTTTTATTTTAGGATGTAAGGAATATTTTGGTGTTAAGCACAGAGCACATGATCTCTCAGTCTGTCATGGTGACAACACACCCCTACATCCTCTGACCTTAGAAAGACAATAATTTGTGAGGCTGCCTGATGCTCATCCATCCTTCAGGCTGCTCAGAGGCTCAGCTTTGCCCCTTCCACAGGCACCTGCTGAACCTGCTCAGGCTGTGTCCATTAAAACCTGGACTCTGCAGCCCAGAGGACAGTGAGAGATGGATGGTGCTGGCATGCAGCCACTCCCAGGGAGAGAGGCAGGATCAGCCTGTGTGGACAGAGACAGACTAATGGAACCTTCAGGACTGGTGTGCCATTTCCTTGTTTGCCAGACTTGTTACAGGTGAGCAGTGCATTTCCAGTATTCTGCCCTAACCCCAGGACCCTAACCTGGATTCTGAGAGTCTGTCTGAGGTCCAGGGATGCAGAGGCACAGTGGTGCTGTGGTTGGGAGAGAGGCCATGGATATGGTACTCTTTTACTTCCAAAATATTCTTCATATCTTAAAATAGGGTGCTGGGGAGGAAGCTCCCATTGTCCTGAAAGCAGAGCTCAGCAGGGCTCAGGGCTGTGCATCTTCAGGCACTCAGGGAATTTGTTCAGAGCAGAGTGGCAGTGATGGATGTGGCCAGAGCACACAGCTCTTCATTAGAGGGTGATGAGTTAATGAGATATTGTGGCCTTTCCTGCAGATCAACCTGAAAGTGCTATTTGGGCAGGCAAGGATATGCTTTCAAACTTCTTGCATTTAAATTTCTTTTTCTTTTTTTTGTTCCCATGTGGGGTTTTTGATTAGAGTTTTATTCTTATGAAGTTTCTATGGCATTAATATACTTCCATATCCATCCTCACTAACTTCCAGTCATACCATGAAGTGTCAGCTTATACACTAACTAAAATTCTGGTGAATATCAAGAATTCAGTAACTTCATGTGGGGAAAAAAACAGCAAGCAAGATATCAACTTTAAAATAAAATAAAATGAGAAGGTGAAAGGAAAAAATCCAGGTAGTAATGACTGATCTGATTTTATCCAAACTCCCCCCAAATGAGAGTAGTCATCAAAATCCAAACACAGAGCACTATTTCATGTTCTCTGCATTAACCTTTGGAGTTCAAACTGCTCATCTGTTCCTCTGTCCCCTCGCAGTGGCGTTTGCAAATGTCTCAAACATTTCCCTCTGTGCTCTCCCTAATGCAAGGGCAGCCCAGCCTTGCTACAGTTTTCTCTGGATTGAGTTCAAGCCCCATTTGCTCGCGCTGGTGTCTATCTGTCACCACATGTGTCAGCCCAGGCACTCCCAGCTCAGATGGGCAAGTGGGAGACAAAAGGTCACCTTCTATGTACAGTGTGTTCTCCTGGAGGCAGGAGAGAGCAGGAGGAACCCCAAATTTCCGTCTACCTGACAGGAATGAAATGCTTTTCCCCCTTTTCCTCTGCACTTCATTCCCTGTGCTGCCAGTGTGGTTTGGTGCCTCTGGGAGCAGGAGAATGTGCTCAGGGCAGACTAAAATGAACCAGATCCACTGCAGGGCTGTGGGAGGTGGTGCTGCTGAGAGGTGACTCCAGAGGTTGTGATGTTTTTCCTTAGGGAGAGGATCCCTCACCAGCCTTTGGGTGCTGACAGTGCCCCAAGGCTGTGCTGGGCACTGAGATGAGGTCTGGCTCAGAGAATCACAGAGTGGTTTGGGGAAGGGCCTCAGGAGCATCTCGTTCCACCCCTGCCATGGGCAGGGACACCTCCCACTGTCCCAGGGTGCTCCAAACCCCATCCAGCCTGGCCTTGGACACTGCCAGGGATCCAGGGGCAGCCACAGCTTCTCTGGGCACCCTGTGCCAATGTTTTACCACCCTCACAAGCAACAGTTTCTTCCTAAAATCCCATCTAAACCCACTCTCTTCCAGTTTGAAGCTACTCCCCCTTGTCCTGTCACTCCATGCCCTTGACAGGAGTCCTCTCACAGCTCTCTGGGAGCCCCTTCAGGTACCAAAGGGCCACAATGAGATCACCCCAGAACCTTTTCTTCTCCAGGCTGAATGATCCAACCTCTCTCAGCCCTTGCTCACAGTTTTTCCTCACTGTGGTGTGCTGTGTCCACTGCCCACAGAGGAAACAACTTCTGTCCCATCCTACACTCCCAAGCTTGGGAGGGAGAGAGGAAAACGGCTGCAGAGGGGAGAGGCCAGATCATCCAGCTTTACTGGGAAAGGATCTCGTCCTGACTGCAGACAGAGCCACAAGGATTTTCTTTTTGATCCTTGAGGTTTATTTTCTTACTGTTTCTGTGTCTGACACCAGTCAAAAGGAATTGTGGGAAAAATATAAATGATACTTTTAGCATTTTATAAATGGAGCTGGATCATCCCAGTGATTCAGTGAGAGCAGAAGACTTTGGGATGGTCAGGAATAGAACAGAGCTGGGAGATTTATTTCCCATTAGAGTGAGGCAGATGGGGAACAGGGGGGCACAGAGAAAGACAAATAATTTGATGGGGAACCAGAACCAAAATGTAGAAAAGGAAAAAATCAAATCAAGACAGACTAAAAGTTTTCCAGTGAGAAGTTTCACTCCCCCAAGAAAAGGGGTCCGTTCTACAAAAGGACAGGGACACTCCCAGCTTTAATGGAATTGTTATTATTTTTCAGTTTTCACCAAGTAACCAATCCAAAAATATGTTAACACCTCCAGTAAAGAAGTTAAGTTGCAATATACTTATTTCCAGTGAAATCATAGATGAAAGCAAAGGCTTATGTACAATTCTACAATCAACAAAATCTGTACCTCCCATCAATAAAATCTAAAATCAACCATTTTTAAGTTTGAAAATAAAAAAGAAAAAAAATATTTAAGGAAAAACAAACATTCTCAAGCAAAGATGCTATGAGAAGTAAATCTACAGAAAGTTTTACATGCAATCTTATTTCCTTGACCAGCTCTCTTTATCTGTTAAAAGTTTTATCTCTCTCTACAAACCCTTTCTTAATGTAACACTTAACCCCCACTAGCCACACATATTTGAGACAACTCAGCCTATTTCAGAGCAGGAGAGGGGTCTGTGTCATGCCGAGGCAGTGCAGCAGGCTGGCAGAGGGATGCACCTCAGCTGCCTCAGGAAAAGGGACCCATTGCTCCATCCCTCTCCTCTTGGAGCTTTTTTCTTTTTTCTTAACACTGTTCCCCAAGCACCTCATCCCTCCTCACTCCTTCTTGCCTCCCTGATGCTTCCTCTTATCCTGAGAAAAGTTTTCAAAGTCACTAAAACAGGAAAATACAGACAAGCACCTACGTGGTACAAATTTAGTAACGTGAATTGGAGAAAAGAGTTTTTTGTTTTTCCAGCGCAGGAAACAATGGGTGCAAAGTGCACATTTTGCAGAGTGTGTCAGTGCACAGAACCTCAGCACAGATTTCAGCAGCAGCAGGAGCTGTGAGGAAGCTGATCTGTAGCAGCCAGGATAAAGTAATGAAGCAATGAAGACACTAAACTCTTTTACTGGGCAGCCGAACCAAATGCCTTGTGGTCCTTCATGCATGAGTCTTCTAAGTGTAAACTTTTCACAGTAAGAGAAAGGAAATCATCATCAGACTTTAGTGAGAAGAATGACTCAGATAGCCCCAGGCAGCAAAGATCTGAGCAGATAAAGAACAGTTTTTGACTGCCTTTGGAAAAGGATCTGCTGATTTTTGTTCTTGCGCAAAACTGCTTTAAGCCCACACAGAGGTTAATGGCAGATCACTGGGAAGGTGGTGTTGTGTTGTTTACTTTCCAGATTCTTCCTCCCCTTTTTCAGAGATGTAGGGCCAAATGGAAGATGTTCTGGCAGTGGGAGCCTGATCCCCCTCCTGAAGCAGAGGTCAGCCCAGCCTGGCTCTGAGCTTGGCACTGGATCCTCTGTTACTGAGGATGAAATGGAGCACTGCTTTTGGAGGGTCTGCTCCAATGCAGCTTTCAAAAGCACAAGAACAAAAGCTGAACATCTGCCCACTCCTCACGACTGACCCAGGGCATTTGATGGGAATCTGGTGGAGAAAGGGCAGGGGAAAAATACTTTGGGAATTTCCATTACTTGAGTATGTCAGCAGTTCCCATCTCTGCAATGAGCAGAGTTCCTCAGAGGAGTCCCGGGCTGCTCTGCTCTGACAGCAGCAAATATCTCCAATTCCAAGTGAAAATAGTGTGTGCAGAGGACATTCAGTGAAAACAGGTGAAAATGACAGTGACAAACAGAAAAGTGACTGAAGAACCACAGGGCAGCATCCTGTCCTAAGGGAGCAGCAAAGCATTCCCACTGGTTTCCATAGATTCCTGTGAGTTCTTTCATTAGTAAAACCTCCAGACAGGCACAGAAGGATGTGTCATGAAGGATTTTTTTCCCATTATCTATCGTGGTGGTCAGAGACCAAGCAAGGTGCCCCATCCTGCCAGCAGCACTGCTCTCATGTGGAAGTGGCCACGGCCTCTTCACCTCCACTGGCTCTAGGATTAGGAACAGGGCCTGTCCCTCTCCTGCTTGGACAGGATTTCTGGTAGCTCTCCCAGAATGAGTGGAGCACCACAGCTCTGCCTCACAAACATGATGGATTTTGATGAATGTCTCCTAACAGAGGGATGAGATGGGATGCAGAGCACAGTGTCCCTCTGCTCTGCACAAGAATGTGCCTGCAATCCCCTCTGGCACAGCCTCCACAGGCTGCCTCCGTGCTCAGGCACCAAGCCTCATCCCCAGCAGCCCCAGCAATCCCAGGGGGAATGAGATCACCCCATTTGCTCAGCTGAACTCCTGCTTAGCCATGGGAGATGGGTTCCCCAGAGCTTGCTTCCAGCTCTGTAAATCACTCATCCCAAGCAGAGCTTGGCTGGAAGGTGCCTCATCCCTCCCAAGACTCACAGCCCTGCCCTTCTCCTCCAAAGCCATTTATTTGGAAAGGGCAAAGAGGGGTCCCAGCAAAGCCATGACTAATGCCTGGCTAATTCCCAGCAGAGAGGCAAAGCAGCTCCCAAGGAAACAGAGCCTCCTGCTTTCCTGACCCAGCTGTGACAGCTGAAGAGAGAGCTCGCTCTCACCAGTAAAAATAAACACTTTCCTCATCTGAGATCTGAGAGGGCAGCTCTCCTCCTGATTTACATCTGCAGGGCCAGCAGTGCCAGGGCACTGAGCACACCAAGGACCTGCCACCAAGCACTGCAAGGATTAACCCTGAGGAGAAAGCTGGTGTGACCCTTGCCCTAACCTCTTTAGGTGTTAAGTGCTGAAGTAATTGCTCAGTTTTCATTGTCACTCCGGGCAAAACTCACCTTGCTTTCCCCAAGTACTTGTTGCCTACTTGAGGATGGCCTGTGGAGTTTTAACTGCAACATTCATCGAGTTCAGAGGTGTGGAACAGCTGCCAAGTTCAACAGACATCTTCAAGAGAAGCTGCTCTTCACTTGAGCCTACGAAGAGGGTTCTGAAAGCAGCAAACAAACAGCAAAAATGGCGTTGCCTAATAAATGGAAAATACAGGACATGTGAGCTATTTTCAATAAAAGACACCAAGGCTCAATGAAGTTGAGGAAATACCTATTAAAATGAAGAACTCATCAAATAACAATTATTTTCCTTTGCAAATGTGTATGTTTTAATTAAGTATTTTTTTTCTGTTTTATAGTTCCTACATTATCAGGTCATTTGTAAATTCCAGCATCTTTACATGCATTTTAAACCACATTTGTTCTTCTATGACAATTAATTCTTCATTCAATTAATATGGTTACATTTACCAGAGAAGTATAAAGTCTTTCATCTTTAAAAAAAAAAAAAAAATCCTTTTAATCATCTCCAGTGTTGTGCTGCAGGCAATATTTTGTAGGTGTACTTGGAAGTTGGGAAACAATTGCACAGAGCTGGAACTGCCAACACTCATTCTCCATTTGGAGGAAATTTCAGCATTTTAGTGCCTTGTCTTTAGGAGGAGGGATGTTGCACAGGAATTGTGCATTTTGCCCATTAAAAATTGTTTTTCCTTTCCATAGAAATATCAAATCTCTTGTCCCATCCAATGCACGGGAGCACTAAAAGACTTGCCTCCAGCACACAATCCTAGAGAATAATTTCCCCCTTGGAGAAGCTGGTGTGACAGGCAGCACCCACTGAAGGGCTCCCAAAACAAAAAACAATGTAGAAGCTGGTGTGGACTTGGCTCTTCCCAGGCTTTTCCCTTCTGCAAGGGTTGATCCAAGGAGCTCTGCACGCTCGAGGGTGTGAGCAGAGTGTCTCTGCAGTGTAACTTTGCAAAGCAGCACTGCAAAAGCTCACTGAGTCTGAACTGCACAAGGAATTCCTGTCAGCAAGGAACAGAAGTACCTGAGAGCATGAACTGCACAATAAATGGCCCATGGCTTCCTGTACAAAAAAAAAAGGAAAGTTCACAGGGTAAAATATCACAAGGAAGGAAACTATTTTAACCATATAAATGAGCCTATTATAAAGAAAATGGGGTTTGGCATAGCAAAAGTAGTTTGAGCCAGGAGTACTTTGCTGGTACAGAGGGAACTCAGAATCCAACTTTGCTTTCGTGATGCTGTGCCAACACAGCCCATTATGCAAGAGAGGACTTTCAAATCCTTATTTCAAAAAATAGGTCAGACTGAGCTCAAACACTTCCTTGTAGAAATGCAGCTTAATGTGGATTTGAGTGACTGCCGTGGCTCAGAGCCAGGCAGCAACTTCAGAGATGTTGCTGAGAAACGTCCTTCAACCTTCCTTTGCTTCAGTCTCCCTCCTTCAGAGAAGGAGGGCAAAGCAACAAGACTGAGAGGTCTACATCAAGGAAAAAATCACAGACTTTTGCCATGGAAAAGCCACATCCAGCAGCTCAAGCCACTGATGGCAGGGCATGTGTCTGCTGGTGCTGCTGCTGGACCAGGAATTGCCTTGAGGGTGTCTTGGTTTGGCAAGACAGGTGTCTGTCAGGGAAAGCTGGAGCTCTCCTTAGAATGGAGAGTGTAAACCCCTTCCTCTGAATTATTTTAATTTTGAAATTAGGGGCTTTCAAGCTAAAATATGGGAATATGAATTCTTTACTAGGGATATTAAATATAAAAATGCAGTAGTACAAAAAAAAAAAACAACAAAACCCACCACAAACAAGCAAACAAAGTCCTAGAAAACCCTGACACAGTCAGAAATACAACCTGACACCCTGTTGTCAGGGTGTTGGAAGCAGTCCAAATAAATCCTCCTGGAGTGACAGATGTTGTTCTGTGGAGCAGAGATGATCCTGTAGAAGGGGTCCAGTGCTGGCGAGATGGGTCCAGTCTTCCTCCAAGAATCCAGTGGCAAACAGGCTGCTTGGTGTTCCTACAGCTCAGTTTTTATCTTGGCAGGAATGGTTGGCTCCTCCCCACTGGGTGTTCCATCTCCCAGTGGATGATGGAATGTGTCAGTCACTGGTGAGCCTCAATGGCCCATGAACAGAAGATATCCCCGAGGGTGGACAGTGGTGAAAGAGATCAGAAACACTGCCCCACCTGGTTGAACAGCTGGGCTGTTATCAGAAGGCATCCACCCTCCTCCCCCTGGAGTTACAAGAGATAAAGAAAAACATCTCCCCAACTGTTTCAACAGATGAAATAGAATAAACAGTTTTTTTGGTTACATAACCCAAGGCAGAGGGAAGCAGAGGGCGTTGCTGCCTGAGGTGGGATGAGCAGAGAGCTGAAGCCCTGTCTGCTGCAGACATGAGCGTGCCACACCAAAAGCTCATCTCAAACACAGCTCAGGATTGACTGGAGGGGGACGTAGTGGCAAATTCTTTTACCCATCCTAATTTCATGGCTAGATCTGTGTAAGAGAGAGGACAAGGATTCTGAAAGGCATCGTCACAAAAGTGTTTCATTATTTTGTTGCGTTTATTTTCTTAAGGTTTAAAGCTTGACATACCAAATCAATTCTATTTCTCCTCTTACAGTGTGGGTTAGTTAATTGCAATAGCAAAAAAGGGCACCTGATTTATTATGTATAGATCTTTGGAAAACTACAAAAAGCAAAAGCATAGACACATCACCCAGCTCCTCTCTAATGGCCTTCAGCAACAATGAAATGAGACTAACTCTAGTAAAAATGCAAATAAAAAGCAATGTATGAATTCAGGCCTCTGCCTTCATTAGAGAATCAATGGGAAATGCCTGAATTAATATTCAGGCAGACAAAAAAAATAATAAACTGGATAAACACCAGTGTCATCAGTAGCCCTGGCAACAGAGAAATGTTGCCAAATTCCTACAAATTCCTAACCAAATTCCTATATTCCTATATATGGCATCTTACACCTCCCACCACCCCAGGTGGGCTCTAGTAGCCTGTGTCAACAGTTCAGAGAACAAGTCTCCAGCAAAAAAAAGACCAGTTTCACCTGGGGACAGGAGGAGCCTCTCTTGAAATCTTCCATAATTGGAGTGTGAAATTGCCAAGGCTCATCAAACTGAACTTGCACAAAATTTTAACCAGACCTTCTGACCAGTGCTCTGATAAAATCATGAGCCTGTGCAAACCAGAATTAGTGCTGGGAAAACAGACCTTAAACCTGTGCAAACCAGAATTAGTGCTGAGAAAATAGACCTTAAACCTATGCAAACGAGAATTAGTGCTGAGAAAATAGACCTCAAACCTGTGTAAACCAGAATTAGTGCTGAGAAAATGGACCTCAAACCTGTGCAAAGCTTTCACTCACTTCCTGGGCATGGGTATGGGTGTGAATCAAACTTCTACACTGCTCTCTGCCAATTAGTAACTCCAGATAAAACATACCAGGGAGAGACTGACAGTATCGGAGATTTTGTGTGCTCTCCTGCCCTGATAGACATCGTAGCACTTTGCTGCTGTTTTACATGTCCAAATATTTGCCTGGATGAATAGACTTAGAATAGTTTGAGTAAGCTGCACTTTGGAAGCTGGATGAGTCACATCATGAAGAAATATTCTGGAAAAGGTCTACAGCACAATTACAGACAGAAAAATGAAAGAAGTATCAATGTATCAAGGGTAGAACTATCCAGACTAGGTTTGCTAAAGGAGGCCTTTTCCCAAGTCTAATATTTATGAAAACTTGCTTCATAAAACAATCAATTGGATTGGAGTGCCTTTTAAAATAATAAAATACCTACTTCTTTCTTTGTCTGGACACAGAACATCCCGTGTGAAGTAAAAGAAATTGAGCAATTTGAGCTGAAACCTGCCTGGCATGCTGGGAACACTCTTGAGAACACGACATAAATATTTGAAAATAAGATTTTATGCTCTTCTGTAATTCTACTTGTAGCACAAGGAATCAGGGAACAGTAACACACACACTGTAAGAGAAGGCTCAAGTTATAATTTTGTGTCTCTCAGGGTGCAGTGAGAAGCCTCACACTCCTCAGAGAGCCAAGTACAGATTTAGCAGGTTATGTAGATCAATTGCAGACAGAGAATTAAGGAAACAAAAAGTGATATTCCCACCATTAAATATAGGTTGGAGTCTTAATAAGGCACAAAGAGAGGGGAATGAGAAGCTTTGAAATTGAAGTTATTATGCGCTGCATCAACTACCAAAAATTACATGTTAATATCATTCTCTTGCTTTTATTCCTCTCCACTTCAGCAAAATCCCACTCCCCTCAGTCTCTCTCTGCAGGTACAGCTGCTCTTGTCTCACCTCAGAGGCTGGACACCATTCTCTGCTCAGACAGTGGCTCTCCCCCACCAAAATGAAACCTCCTCCCCAAAATGCCCCAAACCCAACAACTTCACCGTGGATCCACCACGTCAGTTGTGCACCCAAAGTCCACCACAGCAAAGGTTCAGTCACATCAGTAGCAACAGGTATGAAAATGGTGTTTTGTGAAGAAAAGGACCTGTGGAGAGAGACTTAAAAAAACCAAAACAAACAAACAAACAAACAAAAAAAAACCCCACAAGAACCATTTATAGGAGAGCATGAGACCAAGGTGAAAACTAGAAAGCTGCAAGATCACAGGCAATTATGGGTGACTTTCTTGGCAATCAGGACTTGCAAATCAAGTCCACCTCCTGCCCTGGTGGCTGATTGCCAGGAACAAGTTAATTAGCCATCACTAACAAAAGTGCTTGTCTGGTCCAGCCTAGCCTTTAACTAGCTGGCTCCACCTCTCCCTGGCAGCTCCCCCTGGCTGAACTGCTGTAAGTGCCCATGGGCCAAAATCATCCTTGGGGAAAGTATTTTCATCTTTAGTTTGCACCAAGAATTAATTTCACCCTGAATATATGCTCTGGCATTTTCCTCATAAACTAAAGGAAATAATAAAATCTTTATTTGCTTTTTTATCCTTCCCTCAACATCATTGACCTTTTCCATCTTACTTCAGCCACCTTCACTTACAGCCAGTTCCTTTTTTTCCAGCTGATTTTTGCAAGCATTTGTTTTATTTTGCATGTTGCTCACTGAACTTTTTCCAGTCCATGTGTCTTATTCTAAAACTACAATTCATGAAATAGCCTAATTCTCCAAATGGTGCTGAACTGAGTGGAATATTTACCTTACTTGTTTTAGGCCTCTGCTGGAACCCAGAATTACACACTTGGAAAATTATGATTGTTTTATCTTCTTTTTTTTTCTCCTTTCTTCAATTTCACAAGATGTGTGAAAGACAGGTTTTTATAAAGGATATAAACCCAGCCAAAACTATAATTACCACAGACAGAAAAGAATTCAGAGAAAAGATGATTTTATGATTAAGCCATTGGAGTAGAAACTCAGAAATTTAGATTCTTTTTGTGGCCCTGCCAAAACCTCTTTATAACCTTTGCTGAGTTAATCCCTCTGTTCCTCAAATAAAACACTCTGGCACTTCCCTGCTTTATGATAGCTGCTGCGTAAACACATTCATTCACATTTGTGAGATGTTCAAACACACCAATATTCAGAGAGCCACGACGGCTGGGATGGTTGAAATCATCTGGCTGTATTTAATCATCTCTTGTCAGGAGTGAATGCAGCTTTAATCACAGGCACATGGGATGTGGCAGCGTCGCTGCCGAGAAACCAGCGCCGTACCAACAGCAAGAAAGACAGGGCAAAAATTATGTTCCCAATAAAAAACAGTTTGCAAATCAGGGCAGCAAATACACAAATGAATCTAGGCATCTCCCCATTCCAGTCCCCCAAAACAGGGACAGGCTCAAGTCTCTCACTAAAAAAAAACTTATCAGAGAAGCAATTTAAGCTTCCACCAGAGCTGAGAGAAGTCAAGAGGAATCACAGCAGCTCCCAACTTCTGTCTTGATCCCAAGAAAAAGTACACAGAAGAAATGCTGCTAAAGGCTTACCCACAGTTCTAAAACAACCTCGGGTACAGCATGCCAGAGGAGCATTAGCTGCACATTTCCAGGACAGATGAGGATGCCGAACCCTCAGAGTGAATATCATTTAAAAACTCTTGGGCTGAGCAATGGCTGAAGTGAGAAAGCAGGAAAGTCAAGCCCTGCCAGGCTGTAGGGTCACTGCAGGTGTGTCACTGTAGCCACTTCAGTGCCCTGCTGGCACCTTTGGGCATGGCCTAAGGCTCAAAGGAGGTTTTCATCTGCTGCTCCACTCTGAACCATGCTCGCATCCCACACTTATACAGAAACTGCTGCCACACCCTCCCACCCCTTTCCCTGAAAAGGCAAACTCAGGGGTGTTTCCCTTCTTCTCTCTTCCTTCTCGAACACCAAAGGCTTGGAAGGTTGCTGTGTCAACCGATCCCCCCTTCCTTTTTCATTGCTTTAATAAATTAAGCCGAGCAACAATAGAGATGAGAGAAAGCAGGACAATGTGGTAAATGTAGCAGAAAGAAATTTGAATTGTAATGAGGAGAGCTAATCAGGAAAAGAATGGACTATAGAAAAAAGCACTAATGAGTTTCTAAATAAATTCAAAAGGTTAATATTGTTCTATCTTACAAATACGAGAAGAATCCTAATGTGAAATTAAAGGCCTCACTCCAGTGCCCTTGCAGGCAAATGTTAAAGCTGTAACGCCCACTCTATTTACCCCCCTGTCCATCACATCCAGCCTCTCCTGATACCTCTCATGGATTGCTCCTGGAAATGGAACCTTCCAGGTCAGCCAGGACTCTCAATTTCTTTTTTTTTCTGTGCATCAAATGCTTGAGCCAACATCACTAAGTCAATGGACAGAGTCTCTTGGACTTGCAGAGTTTGCATCAATTACTGTGACTCGTTTATGTCAGCATCAACAAAATAGTGATCAAAATGCACCTTTCAAGCCAAGAGGTGTGTGGGTGTCTATGAAGTGATGGATTTGGTGGGATTTAAGCACACTTGTCTTCCCTTTTATTACCACATGGATTTCCAGGGTGAGCAAAAAGCTAATGCAGGCTAATTGAGGAAAGAGCAAGTGAAAATAAATGTTTGTAAAAACAAAGAAATTGGAATGTTTCTTGTTTGTTTTAATTCATATGATGTCAGTAATTCAAAATATAAAACTAAGACTTTCTATATATAATCAAAAGTCAGAGTCCTTTATATATTCTCTTGCAAAACACGGTAAATCTTCATTTCAGCCAAAATTTTGTGCGAGAAAGTAGCCCCTTTCAAGAATTTAAAAAAAAAAATCCAATTCCCAGCAAAGTAATAGACTCACAGGCTTTCCATGAGAATAGAGGATCTGCTCAACTAATTTTTTGCTCGAAGGAAGGAAATAACACCATTATAATGTTTGACTCTGAATATAAACTACCAGAATGACATCGTACTTTGGGGAGAACTCTGAGCATGTTTCTGTGTGTGCCCATCCATCTGTCTTCGGCTCTGTAAACAAAACCTGCAGGGCAGAGCAGGGGGTGGCTGCACATTTCTCTGCCCCGGTCCCAGGCTGGCAGGAGATGAGTTAGGTGCCTTCCCAGAGCTGTGTAACCTCGTTGCAATCCTGCTTTGCCCACACAAAAAATCTCTGTGCTCATCCTGGGCTGCCTCAGAGCCGCCAGCTCGGCTCAGGACACGGCTCTGCTCTGCTCCTCTGCCCTGCTCAGAGCCAGCCACGGCCCAAAGGCAGAGCTGCAGCTGCTCACAGCTGGCCATCAAAGCATGCCTGCACACCTATGGCAGGAAATGAGACAGGAGATGTGCACTGTTTTTATTCTGGGTGTGGGGATTATTCTAAAGTTAGAGCAACACTGCCGTGCCAGGACTGACCATGTTACGTATTATTCACAGCAACCTTGCAAAATGCTGCTCAGCCACTCACCTGCCATGAATAATTTTGTTTGACAGGCAGGTTAAATGCTTTATCTTCCTGATCCTCCTCCTCCTCCTCCCAAGGAAGGAGGGCAGTAGTGGCTGCCCTGAGAGGCATCGTGGCAAGGATATTTAACAGAGGCATCAGTAGAGTTCAAACTTGGCAGGCAAAGACTGAATTAAATAAAAAAAGCTTGGACCCAAGAGACTGGAGTGGGAAATGCACAGAGACAGAGATTTGACAGTCAAGACATGTAAACTCTCTGTGAGTAACCCTCTGAATGTCAGCAGGAGATGTGCACTTCCCCCAGGTCAGTTTTGGAGAGCTCACCAGGGCTCCTCAGTGTGTCCAGCCCGAGCCACAAGGGAAATAAGATGGAAGGAGAGGAGCAGCTCGTGCTCCTGAGCCCAAGGTGGATGTCTCACCCACTGAATGTCTCTGGCACTGCTCTCTCTGCAGAAGCTTAAATGCAAAAAGACTTCCTGAGACAAAAGGCACTGCGAGGAAATTGCTAAGTGTGAATAAACAAGACAGTTGCATAGCTCATCATAACCCTAATGATGCTCCCTAAATCATGCAGGCCCATCACCTAGATCTATTGGCCACATTAGCAGACTGCTGAGTGTGGGAAATATGGAGAGGATCATTTTTAAAGGGTTTTGCCTGCAATGCTCATTGGGAACCCTTTGAGATGGAGTCTAAAGCAGATGGTGAAATGGGAAAATTATTCACGTTAATTCTTTAGCAGCCTAAAATAAATTTAGAGAATAATGAAATCATGAAAGCCCCATTCAGCTACATTTTTGCTTTTGCAGCAGTCATCAAAGTCCTAACAGGGAGGACCCAAAGCTGCTGCATTCTACACACAAAGCTGCTGCGTTAATTGGTTCAAAGACACAAGAGCAGTAATATCCTGGAAAAAAAAAAATAAGGTCATCCCCTTTCATTAGCTATTGTTCAATGGTCTGATGAAAGAACAAACAAGCTGAAACAGCAAATAAACCTCACAGTGCTGAGCACAGATCCCTTTCAAGCTTCCTTCACACACGTGTCCTACAGAAAAACATCTTCTGCTCTGAGCTTCTTATCCACTCTTCAAACTCCTACAATGGGAAAACAATCCTGGTCTTCCATTTTACAGACAAGGAAACTGAGTCATTGCTTTCATCCAGAGGGGGAACATCCAAGTCAGGACTACAGCCTAGTGAATCCAATCTCCAGTTTTCCTGCTCCTTTTGCAGGGGCCAGCCCCTTGGGTGACCTGGTGAATCAAACCACAAAAGTCTCCCAAGATAAACACACCGTCCCCAGCCACGTAATGTGACTGGTAGCCTGGGAGGTTTTCCTTCACCCAGATGATCCAGAGGATCTGAGGAACATGCCCAGGGGAAACTTACTCCCACAGCAAGAGGTTATACAAAATATTTTTACCATCTTAAACACAAGAAGCAAGTAAAAACGTTGCAGAATTCATAAGGTATTTCTGTGTGAGTGCTGCACAAAGCTCTGTGAAACTGCTGAAAGCAAATTAGGGAAAATGTAAATATTTCATACTAAACATGCTAGAGTTCACTCCTAAAATCACTAGCACCAGAGTGATCCAGCATCAAGATATAATAGTTGCTAAATGGAAATCTCTGGCTCAGTTTTTGCTCCTGACACTTTACAGCCCTGTTGCTTTCTGGCTATTTTATTTCCTATTAGTTTTTGGCATGGTGAGCAAAACCTACCAGAGCTTCCAAGCACTTGTAGCTGAGCTCCCTGAGCAGCTGTCCATGGTTCTGACACTGTTCTAATTTTGTCCTCGGTGCACTGCAGTCAGCGTGCACAGCTCACTCACACAGGCAGAGCTGCTTCATGAGTGGTTTTCCCACCAGGTGAGTGCTGGGATAAGCCAGGTGCTTCAGTGGATGAACAAAGGTGGGCTTGCCCCGGCTGGACAGACTGTCCTGCCTCATCTCCCAGACTCCAGCACTGGGGAGACACCTCCAGCACTGCCCAGTGCTGCAGGGGCTCGCTCTGCAGCCCAGGCTCAGGGGTGAGAGCTGCCCGGGGTGGTGGGAGCAGCTCCCACCTGCCTGACCTCCCCCAGGGCTCCAGGGGACTCGGGGACTGTGGCTTGGGGAGATGCCACACCTCAGCTCAGCTTTGGGAATGCCTTCTGCTCTTAGTCCGTGGTCAGGGACAGCAAGGGGGACTCAGGAGAGCCCATGCTGGCCACACACAGCTCTCCCAGCTCTGCTGTGCCCCCAGCCCCTTGGCTGTAATTAAATCACCACTGCTTCCCCAGCTCCTGCAGCACACTCAGGAAATGCCCTGGGCTGAGGCTTTCCTGCCCTGCTCCCAAATGAGGAATCCTGCTGGAATGCAGGAGATGGGATGAAACTTCCTCTGTGTTCCTCCTGTTTCTTCCCAGCGTTAGCTGGAAGTTCTGAGCCCTGGATAAAGCACAGCTTGGTAAAGGTCATGATCTGAATGCAGATTATTCATGGACATGAATTTATCTGATGAATTATTCTAAACACATCATTCAGCTGCTGTACTGAGCACATATAGGATGCGCCTCTGCAGCTACTCTAAATACAAAGCAGGGCATTAAATAAGGACAGTCACTTGCTTGGAAGCATAATATTTTATTTGCCACAAATATGCTAATTCTTTAATTTTCAGTCTCTGTGCCAGCTAGAAATACAACCTGAGCAAGATAAGTTTTCTTGTAGCTGATTACTAGGTAGCTTATCAAAGTTGATATATTAGATTTTAGGCCCTGATTCAATGTTTTCTTAGACCCTTATGCAATTCTGATCCCATGGTAATGGATTTTGAGTTGCTTACAAACATGTCAAGACTATCATCTGCCAGCCATGTCCCCATGCTGTTAATTATTTATGCCTACTGAGCAAATTTATTGGCAGGTTTGTCAGAAAAAGCAATATTTTTTTCTAGTGCTTTTTAAATAAATATCAAGGGGCAGGGAAAAACCAGGCATTGCAGTGTCTACACCAATCCTCTGGTATATCCTCAGGTTCCTGGACGCCAGCTTACAAGATTCAGACAATAAAAACAAAACCAGAGACCCCTTGTCACTTAACACTTCTTAAGTTTCACCAGTCCTGCTGTTAGTGCCATATAAATCATTTTTAAAAGGCTGGTTTCTGTCACTGTGTCTCTGCCGAGCACAGTTTCTCTCTGGGAGGGACCTGGGCATCATTTTCAGTAGGATCTGGAGGTTAGCAAAATATATTCTATGTGCTGTAGGCAGGTCTGGTTGGAGCTAATGGAATTACACAGGAATTACAGGAATCCTCTCCAAGGAGGAAGGCAGGTCCAGGAGCAATAAACTGCAACTCTCCAAAGCCAGCAGGCTCAGGGGTGTCCACTGGGACTGCGGGGTGTAATTCGTGCTCAGGGCTGCCCTGCACATGGAATTACACTGATTTCAACATCCTGCCCAGTCTGGGAAATGCCTCAGGCTGAGCTGCAGCAACTCCAGGAGCTGGGACAACACTGAGATTTCAGCTCAGGGCCACCTCTGAAATCAGCAGCCCTGGGGAATCATCCTTTTCTCTACAAGTTATAAAAGCACCCCAGAGGCTCTGAGTGTCAGGTGGTGTTTGTGGCTCCTGTGGTACTCAGCCATGATAAAGGAGGGATGGGAAAGTTCACTATCACCACATTTTAGAGACAAATTTGCTGTCATCCCGTGGGGTTTGTGACTGCTTTTAGATTTAGTTCAACAGCAGCACACAGAAGTTTAGGAGATAGGCAAAACAGAAAAACTATTTTAAAACAAGTGCAACTCTTTGGATCTCCTGAACAGATACAGTGCATTGTTGGGTCAGGACAAATATTCAATTTGATTCTTATCTTATCCAAACTCCAAATCTCTTTTGTTATCAGTTACTTTCCAAGGCACTGTACCAGTGAGCTCTGAACTCACATTTAAAGAACACAGAAATAAGAGAGCTCTTCTGCTTCCTTCCCAAGAATTAGTCCAGCCCAGACTCCCAACAACCTTGGAGAAGTTCAAACCCAGAAAAAAACAGAATAAAATTCCAAAACTGCAGAAATAATGGCAGTATCTAAACATTACAAGTAATTTTTCAGACTTATCAGGGCAGATCAAAATCCAGGACTGGTCACACCAGCAGGATGCAATAACCCTGCTGTACAAGACAGAGCTTTTTCTAGATCTTTGTCAAAAAGTACTCAGGTGTAAGGGACTTTTTTTTTTTCTGTATGTTCTCTTCATCATCCCATCCTACCACTATAAAATTGCTTTTCCATTTATTCCACAAATGAGAGACCAAAATCAGCAGTACCTTAAGCCAGATATTTTTCTTGGCCATGTCCAGTCCATGGGGCTCATTAGAAAACTTTGATAGTACCAGCCCTTTGAAAAATACACATTTATTAAGTGGAAACTGATCAGAAGAAAGATTCACTTTCATATGTTCTCTTGATTTGGAAAAAAAAAACAAAGTCAGAAAAATATATGTAAAGTTCAAATAAAAAATGCTCAAAGCCTGATGAAGTATCTTCTTAGAAATGCAGGAAAATATTAATTCTGTTCAAGTAAACAAAATTAATTGACATGTTCCTTTTCCACTCATGCCAGGGGGGTGGACCACAAGTGGACAGCAGGGCAGATCCTCAGGATGCTCCCCTCCAGATCTGTGTTTTTTGTATGAAAGTATCCCTTTACTTCTCTGAGCTTTGAGCAAAATGGACTTTAATATTTAGAAAAGTAGCCTGGGCTGACTAAAAGCACCTATACAAAGTCAAAAATTGCCTGTGCCTTGTTGCTACGAGGCAAGGTTGGGGCATGAAATCATCACATCCTAAAGACATCCTTCCCCTGTGGCCAGAGCACCACCAGCTGAACGAATCTTGTGGTGGCAAAGTACACACAGCATCCCCAAAACCTGTGGGGATACCATGAGAAACTCCAGCACAATAAAATGCATTTCTTGCTGGAAACTGGACAGCCTGGGGCTTTCTCTTCTATATCTCAATTTCCCACTCATCTTCTTTTATAGCCCAGAGACAGCAAGGATCCAGTGGTCCTCAAGAAGGAAAACAGGAGAAAGGAAAATATAATCCCTTCCACCTTTATTGCTGCCAAACCTTCTCATTATTTGCACAGTGAGTCCACTGTGTTCAGACACATGCCAAGAGCAAGCCAAAGCCCCTGGGATGCTCCAGGGGACACCTGGATCTTTGCAGGCACAAATGCAGACCTCCAGCTTTCCACACAGGGGGTTGTGAACACAAAGGATGCCCCCAACAGATTTTGGGTGCTGTGGGCTTGGAACAAAACATCAGCCCTCGCAGTGGAGGTGGGTCTGAAAGCACAGACAGGTTTAACTCTGTCATGCTACTCAGGGTACACATGGGAAATAAAAGATAAACTGAAAAATGAAACTGCTTCCAACAGCATCTTTATCCAGCCAGCACAAAACCAGCAGCTCAGCAATGGGCTTTGTTGACTTGGTTATTTGTGAGAGCTGGGCAGCCCAAACCCAGGGGATTCTACTAAAAAATATTCTGAGCAGGGCATCAGCACGAGTGCCTTCAGCACAAGCACTTTCAGCTTTGTTTTTATACAGGGAGTGGGAAGGGAGAAGGAAACAAATGTAATAGAAGGAGCAGAACAGCAGAGTGAGACGGCAGCACGGGTGACAGGAAACAATTGATAACTTGAGAGCCTTTTCTGAGTCACCTTCTGCAGCTCTGACAGCAGGGCAGGTCTGCATTCCACCCAGACACGCAAGCACACCAACATCCCAAACTGGGCTCACCTCCCTCATCCTGGGCTGTGGGAATGTTTCAACAAGGCACAGTCATGGGGATTTGTTCCTGTGCTCAGAGTCAAACACATGGTGGCAAAATTCAGGTTATTATGACCAGAAGAAAGGGAAAAGAGCTGTAATTCCATGGAAAATTTTCTTACAATAAATAAATCAATATGAGCTGAGGTTCACAACTCTTTATGCAGTATGGTAAAGTCAGAAATGCAAATGACTGTCCCTAGGACACATCTGTACCACGGTTCTGTGCTAACTTGACAAAGAGAGACTGGAGCTTTAGCTCTACAAGCTCTGGCCTCCAGAGCTCTGCAGAAGTGAAACACAATGCTGCTGTTCCCCAAGATCCTCAGATAAATCCCAGCACTTAAATATGGGATTTGTTAGCTTGAGCGTCCCCTTGAACCACCACAAAATCATGGAATGTCCTGAGCTGGAAGAGACCCACTGGGATCACCCAGTCCAGCCCCTGTCCCTGCACAGACACCCCAAAATCCCACCCTGTCCATCCCTGGCATCCCTGTCCAAAGGCTCCTGGAGCTGTGGCAGCCTCGGGGCTGTGCCCATTCCCTGGGGAGCCTGGGCAGTGCCAGCACCCTCTGGAGAAGAACCTTTCCCTGATATCCAACCTAAACCCCTCTGACAGAGCTCCATGCCATCCTCTCCACCAAACTCTGGGGACAGGGTGGCTCTCAGAAGCCCTGTGACAGCCACCAGCTCCCTTTGCATCCCTTCCCCTGTGTTTTGGGCTGGGTCACAGTCTGTGCAGACCTGCTGCTTCTCCCTGCAAACCCGGATGGCAGTGCCAGGCCCTGGTGCTGATGGGGGTTCAGAGGTATTTCCCACTCTAGTGACAATTAACTGGCTGTGCTGAGTCCAGAGAGAAACTGAAAGCAGGGAGTTAAAGAGAAAAACTCAAAGGAAAAACTCTTCCCTCACTGTGTGGCTGCATGGAAATGACACTTTAAATTTACACCCACAAAACCGCGCAATAATTACCCAGGCCTTCTGTTTGCACAGTAATTACAATGAATGGTTTGAGGATAAGACAGAGAGTCTCAGATGTCAGCTCTGTGGGTTTCTAGGCACTGCCTCCACCTTAAACTCGTCTTCCTTCTGTGGAAAGGGGGGCACTCTGCCTGCTCCAGGTCTGTGGGATGTCACTGCCCAGGATGGCTGTGGGGAGCTCAGCGCCTCCTGTCCCACCACTGACAGCAGGGCCATATCAGTAGCTGTCACCTCGCAGGGTGCAAAGGTGCCACCACCTGTCCAAACAGCACTTGGTGGCTCTCTCGAACACATTTAATGCATTTTTCACCTCCAGCAGAATAAACTCTCATCAGCTGTCCTGTTTCTCCCACCTGCACAAGAGAAAATTTCCCAATCCCCTAAAGCAGCTGCTGTGTGGGTTCAGCTGGGCTCAAGCACGGCCCCCATGGAGAAGGGACTGTCCCCTCCATCCCTGTGGCACACAGGGAGCTTCAAAGCCCACGGGTGACCACGCTGAAATGCTTCACTTCAAACACCAATACAGACTCCCAGCCCGAGGCATTAAAATTCAATTACCAGGGACAGCTGGATTCGGGCAAGGGTCTGACATGGAGGATCTGGAGAAGAGAACACTGCAAGCTGTCTGGAGCTGAGGAAATGGACTCAAGCCAAGGATTATTTAAATATCTTAAGGTCTCACAGACTCTTCTCTGCCCGGCTTGGCCGGCCACACCACCAAAGCCAGGCTTGCAGCCCACAGGACATCCCCTGGGGATGGTCCTCGATTCCAGGGACCTGCTTTGCCATCCCCATGGTTTTGGGAGGGAGCCTGGCCTCGCCATATGAGTGACCCACATTTCAGGGGTCACACGTGGCAGTGGGACAGGAGGACACGGGTACCTGAGCACATACCCTGGCTCGGGGCTGGCAGCTTCTGCTCCATCACTGCTGGAGCATCCTCCAGCCCATGGCCAGGTAACAGCGAGGTGCAGGTGACAGATTTTATATTTTCTGTTGGCAGTGGAATTCAATCTCACACAAATAATTGCGTTTGTTTTCCCCACGGGTTCCAATCAGGCATAACCAGCTATTGAAAAAGCCAAATGCTCATCAAATTTCCTTCTCCTCTCATTTCCAATGCTGTCAGTTGCAAATTCCTCTCCTGGATGGGTGCTGCAAACTTAAATACTTGGTGCGTGCCAATTCTCAGTAAACCAAACCAAAAACTGGGGGGAACAAGTATCTTTAAACACAGGAACAGTCCTTTATAAACAGCATTTCTGTCACAATAATAGACAGGAAAAACCAAGCAGTTCCAAAGCCAAGGTTTCGATACAGCTCAGTCTCCTGCTTAACCCCTGGGGCATTTACAGCTGTCGGAAAGGCTGGTGGAGAGTTTATTTATAAATAAATAGTATATATAAATAAATATATAAATATAAATAAATTTATAAATAAACTCTCACACGTCTTTTCCAGGGACACTGGAGAGGGACTGAAGGGACACTGGTGCCTTTTCCAGGGACACTGGAGAAGGATTAAAGGGACACTGGTGCCATGTGACAGCAAGGGCATCCCAGGCTGGTCCCTGTGGTGTGGCACCAGCACCACACCCCGAGCTGGGCTTGGGCCACCCAGGGGCGCAGCTGCCACCCAAAAATGGGTGCTGACAGAGGATTTTGGGTGGTGGAGGGAGCGGTCCCCCCGCAGTGCCGTGCGCGGGGCTCTGTCCCCCTCTGGTGACAGCGACACGCAAGGACAGAGCCCGGGTGGCTCCGCGGGGATCCGGGGCTGCCACCCAGGCAAGGACAGGGAAGGAAAAAAGGAACGAGAGAGGGGAAAGGCAGAGAAAAGAGACGAAAAGAGGAAAAGAAAATAAAAATAGGGACGAAAAGGCAAGAGGAAAGAGATGAAAAAAAAAAAAAGATAAATGGGGGAAAAAAAGATGCAGACAAAAAAGGAGGCAAAAAGACAAAATAAGAGGGAGAAAGGAAAAAAAACAAAGGGGGAAGGAGAAGGTAATGAAGAAGGGAAAGGGAACTCAGTGAAGAAAGATCAGTTTAAAAACCAGTTCCATGGCAAACTCCTCAGGCTGGGACCACTCCGAGGCTGCTTCTGCACCTTCCCCTGTGGGAGCAGAGGCACAGAAACTGCTCTGAAAATCCCCACAGGGGGCAGGTGATGCTCTGCTCCTCGGGGAATAAATTGTACCTGTGGAGGTTTGTACCTGCAGGGAAAATGCCATCAGCAGCCTGGAAGGGAAGCTCCACATCCAGAGGATGAGCTTTGTGCACTGCTGACCCCGGCTGGAAAAATGGAAAGGCAGGAATGCTCCCACTGAGAGCAAAACCATCCTCTGAGAGAGGTAAACCCCACAGTTTCCCACAAAACAAAGTACTGTATTAGTGCTTTTTGGCCAGTCCAGCTTTTAATGTACATAAATCACACTGGAGATGGGACCATAGTGCAGGAAGGATTTATTGAGGGCAATCCTTGTCTATGATGCAACCAGAAAAAATAAAAGGCATTTCACCTTCTACTGAGAATGAGGCAAGGAATAAATATTAAAAAAAAACCCAAAAAACCCAAAAAAAAACCCCTGAAACTAAAACCAAACCAAAAGAAACAAAACACACGTCCCCCCCCCCAAAAAAAAAAAACCCATAAAACAAAAAACAATAACACACACACAAAACAAAAAAACAAACAAACAAACAAACAAACCAACCAACCCCCAAAAAACCAAAACAAAAAAAACCAACAAAAAAACACCTAAGCC